>NC_091499.1:21750493-23000493 GCF_947461875.1 Haliaeetus albicilla | reverse complement strand
TACCCTGGAGGTAAGCATAACGATTTTCAAGTCAAAGACAGTTCAGTCTTTCCTCCTGTCAATTCATTTGGACTTGCAGGAATAAGTGGGCCATACAGGTGGGGCTCTGGTCAATACTCCACACTGTAATATAGTGTGGCATTGTGTCACTATGTTCAAGAAGGCACTCAACACTCACTAGAGTAGCAATAAATATTGTGTTTCTTAGGAATTAATGACAAAACTGCCATTGGCTTCAGAAGCCAAACCCTGCATCCTGCAGTTCTACTGTTTTGTTAATGAATGTTAATTGTGTGTCATGCAAAAGAAGGAGCTGAGCCTACTGATACCAAATAAGTGGGCGTGTAGGCAGCAAAAGGGCTATTATAGTTTTTCACTTGCATTTATACCCTAATCAGATATGATTGGTCTTTTTTTTTTTTTTTTTTGTGAAATTTTAGGAAATAGAGGCCAAACACCGACAAAAGAATCACCCTTTATGGAGCCTAAGAAATTAATCAAACCACTGTTGGACAGCAGAAATGTCGCAGAGGTGCAGTTATCTGTGACTGTTAAAACCATCTTTGCCGAGTGTGAAACTTAGTGGCAGAAATTCAAAACACCATATTCCTTTTGAAGAGTTTTCATCAATAGCTAGGTGACCAGTACCCCTGTATATCCAACATGCTGCACTTTAGAAGCCAAGCCCTCACCATAAGCAGTACATAAAACTTTACATCTCAATTCTACAGATGGATTTAAACATTAAGTGAGCTTTGGGAATAGGGAACGAATGGACTGGCAAGATAAATCTGTGTAATACCTAGTCACTTATAAATAGACATCTGTACCTAACTTGATGCAGTTGAATTCCACTCACGGGTAGTAAGGAGACATAAATTACAAGTCAAATGCTTGGTCATTAAGGTATGCAGTTGTCCAAAACATAGTAATGTGGCAGATACTGAAAAAAAAAAAAGGGCTGGTTCAAAAACATGAAAATCACTCTTTAGGCATTAGGAGACATATAGTGATCATAGTACATGATCATCCTAGACCTTCACATTGCTCTGGGGTTTTAAGTTTAATAGCAACCATTAACTTCAGAGAGGGAATATTTCTTGTTTCCATTCCACTATCCAGAATAGCTATTTCTTAATAATGTAGCTTGTGACAGTGGCAGCAAATATTAGAAAGAAGTTATTCTCATCATTTCTGGGGAAGGCAAAAACCCACTCTCTCTTCCAACAATTTTGAGACTGAACATGCCACAAAATGTAGAGTGGTTTATTGATATGAAGTGTAGACAAGTACTATATACATTTCTTACGAAATCTACCACATATGAAGTGGCAAAGGGCAAAAACACAGGCTAATCCTAGCCCCGCAACAGGTTTCTAATACCACCTACCAACCTCTGTGCGGTGCCTCACTCCTCATCCTCTCCCAGTCTACATGCAAGATGAACATGGCTTATGAAAGCAGTCCTGACCTGCTGCTTCATAGGACAAAACACTTTACATCACCCTAGTACTCTGCGTTATTCTGTAGATACACTCTCAAATGACCTCTGCTGGATGAAATCATAAATTTTGATACATCAAGGCTCTGAGAAAAACAGCCTTTTTTCTCCAAAGTTCCCCAGGTTTTCTGTTTAATAACCACAGCTTCCCTTCCCTTCCCTTCTCTGCTACTGGGACCCATTTGGGTGTTCAGAGATTCATAGGACCGTGGACTTTATCTTCTATACAGCTGTTGGCCTGAAGCTGCGCATTTTTAGGAAGTCTTAACTCTATTCCACAAGATTTAGTACATGCAAAGAAATGCAGGAAGTATTTGCCCTAAGAAGAGCACTGAAAAGCCGGCCTTACCCAGGGCCAACTGCTATCCTGGGTTTCCAAGAACCCTTAGTCAAAAGACTAAGTCTCTGTCTCACTTCAGTTTCTTGAAAACTCCACTTCACTTCACTTCACTTCACTTCACTTCACTTCACTTCCTCACTGGCCCCAGGGCAGAGACTCCTTCAAGAGCTGTTGGTAGCACATCATGACTTCCCCCCGCCGACGCCAACAAAGAAAAAAGAGTGTGACTGGGTTGGTGTGGCTCTGAAGTGAGGACTTCCAATCAGCTCCGGATTGATGGTTTGCTTCCTTGGTCGTGCAGCTTTGGAGCGTAGAGTCCACGTAAATGTACCCTGAGGTGTGCTCCTCAGTGCTGCGGGCTCCGTACACTTAGGAACCTGAAACTACAGAATGTATAAGTACAGGCTTGGATTTTATGGTAGCTTGGAAATAGCATGTTTTATGCTATAATTCTCTGCAGTTTTTCCACATTGTTGATTGCCTGCTTTGGTTTCTCTTGTTATCCTCGCAAAAGTAGTGTCCTGGATGCTGATGGCAGAAAACTTGGCACTACCCTTGGCTGTACTTCTATGGCAGCAAATATTGGAGCTGGTCTGTAATTTGTAATATACAATAACTGCAATAATGGTACAATGCCTGTGGGTAAAGGAGTGGAGGGAACATAATACAGCTAATAACTATTCATTTGATTGTTTTTTAATTTGTTTTTTTCTGAATGTGTACTGTGTGTAATATTTCAACCGTTTCACAACATTTTTGTGAAGGTATTTGTTTATAATTACACGTTTATATCATCTGCCACACTCGGCTTCCTAAAAGGCAGACATAATTTTCCAAAGTTTTCCTCATTTTTAATTCTTTTTCTATCAATTTACTTTTTCTATTTTGAGGTACTTATTTTGTACTAATAAGAAGCAAAGATTATGTACATATTCCTTTAGCCAGACTAACTCTTTGACATTTTAAAATGAGTTATATAAGAACAATGCAGTTTATTTCCACATTTCTTTTTTAAGTTTTTTATACCAGTAGTTTATGTCAGGAATTCTATAGCTCTCCTCTGTACAATAAGAGTATCACTTATGTTGTATTGGAGGGCAGTAGTGGCCCAAAGAATACTAACCAGAGAGGAAGAGAGAGTTTCTTAAGAGTCTTTGCTCAGACTCTCATCTGCAACTAATAGTACAGGACAGCAGGAACTCCCTTAACAGTACAGTGCTTCTGGGACTAAAACTGTTGCCTGACACAAAATGATAATTTATGCCTGTGAGCAGCCACTGGGATGTTTCTAGAATATAAGTGATGGACAGTAATAAGTGAGAATTTGTATCTGGAGCATTACCAGATCTCCACGGTTTGAAGGATTTCAGGTGCCTTATACAGCCCGTCAGGGTAAAGTGATGTAAAGTAGGTCAGGTGCTAGGAGGAGGGAAGTGAGATGGGAAATCATCGGTTGGTACAGACATTAGCACATTGTGATCTCCTCCGCTGCTGTGAAGCTCTAACACAGACTTGATAAAGTCTGCCAAAAATATTTTTCTTCATGTACCTGTCAGTGACTCTGTCTCCTCCCTACAGTTGTTATGTCTGACTGCAACATGTTCTAAATAATAATGAGCCATGTGGGAAAGTGTTAATGCAATTTGTATATGAATGCTAAGTAACATATTTTGTACAATTTTGTATAAGATTGTATATTGATAAACATGAACTGCTACAATAATTGTCTTTTGTAGTGAGGTGTATACACATGGCCATACACCATGCAGATGTATAAAATGCAAATATTCTGTTCACAAAAGATATCTATTGAGCAAGAAAATCTGTCCAATTCCTTTTTTTGATGTGCAATTTTATGTAGCTTATGAGACCATTCTGCTGGCTTTCAGTACTCATTCTGAACTCTTACTAAAGATGGGAATTAAAAATTCAAAATAAGATTTGTTGAAGTATTTTTAGTGTTAATGTTAATTTTCATGCTCCTTTTGTATAGATTCTCGACTTTTTTCAATCTTGAATTCCAAATGAATCTATTTGCTTTTAATTTTCTTTATAGACCTCTGTGTACACACACAAACGCTCATACAACTGCATACATTCATCTTTGAACACAAATTCCACACAGTGAGTGTGATATAAGCATTCCTATATAGGGAATGATTCTTATAAGGAATAAAGGACTGTGGCAAGTAAGTTGATAAATGTAATTCAACACAGAACTCCTCTGCAATTAGTTCCTAAATGCCTCCTACACTGGTTATTTAAGAGCAATCTTCCTCAAACTTAACCTGACAAGTCATATTGTCCCTGTTTAGATACTGAAATATTCATGTTATTTTCTTTTCTTTTTCTTTTACCTCAATGTTAAGGAAACACTTCATTAAGGTGCTCCAAGACCTGATTAGTCTAGTGTGAGAATGTGGAAGTGTGTGTATAAAGAGAAATATCTCCACATGTCCCTGCTTCTAAGTAATTTTGAAATAGACAGAGGTTTGTGGAAAAATGACACATTATAATAAAGACCATTAAATGTATTTATGTGTCTTTTGCAAGAACTGCTGTTAGAGCTTGTCATTTTGTGCAAGATCATTCCAAATAGTCAGCTGCTGTCCTAAACATGGTTTGTCTTATCTGAATTCTTTTTTGTCTCCTTCTGGTGTATATTTTATGAAACTGGGATTTTACTAATCATTTTAGCATGTTACTATTTACATATACCAAGTTGCATACCTATCAGACAAAACAAGAATCTTAATGGAAAAAAAAAAATTTACTTTCAGGACCATTTCAGGCATACAGCTGACTTGAATTTAGGTAGTTTTGCAGTTTTAAAATTAATTGCCCTTCCCACAGTGATCCTTTCAAGCTCCTCTACCAGATGTACAGAGTAAGATATTCAGTGTAACAGATAAAAGAGTTATTTTACACAAAGAGATGGATGCTTTCCAGATGAGTAAACCTGTCCACTGCAGTGAAAGAAGAACACACATTAGTTTGTGCCATGATGAAGATATCAGAGAACAGTCCAGAAACTCCTGCTGAAGCTGCCGAAAAATGCCTTTCAGGGAAAAAACGACGGTAGTTGGAAAGGAAAAGATAGTAATCCATATATATATACATCCAATATTCATGCATATTCAGAAGATGAAATATTATTGAAAAAAGGGCTTACTCCCAGACTATCTCTCAGCAATCCTCAGACCAACAGGCCGCTGCCTTATCTTTATATTAGATAGCCGCTGTTTAAACCGCTGGAGGAGATGGCAGCAGACCCATCCCCTTTCCTTCCTTCGCCACTCCCAGACACGTTACTGAACATGCTAATGTGTGAGAGTGACGCTCACTCTCTCTCTTTCCCTGTCTCTTGCTTGTAAGGTTTTATCGCCAGATTCAACAGGAGTGGAGAAGAGCACCTCGCCCAACGAAGGTTAGCACCGAGGTTGGCTTCTAACGGGTGGGAGATGTGAACTAATCTCATCGGACACTTTCATCTCCTAGGTGTCTGCTATATAGAAGGGGACATCGCTTCTCCTACATCGACGTTTTAAAACAAGATTCAGGTCTGCTCTGTTTTAGTAAAGAAACTGTATTTCTCTTTCCGTGTGTGTTTTGAACACCAAATCCCAAGGGATAAGATGTCTTTTCATAGCTTTGTTTAGAGCTCCAAAATCCTAGAAGGGCACAGGATTTCAAACACTCCTGTCTCTCCTTTTGGAATCCTCTTTAAAGCCGCAGACTTAGTCTATTGTTAACCTACAGCTAACATAAGGTAAACTACACTTTAATACATTATCTGTCGGGGAAGAAAATGGTGGTGCTGGGCCCTCCCTTGAGCCCAGGGTGAGGTGAGGTCCTGAGGAGGGGGTCCAGATCCCCCTCAGATGTAACGCAGGCAGCTGCAGCATCCAGCTGAAAATGTGCAAGCCTTTATTTCACTCCAGATCACTGAGCCAGTGTTTTTACCATTTGTTCCTGACTGAGAAGGATTTCAGGTATTTAATATCCAGAAATCAGCTTGTGGAAGCATGAGGCATCCCACTTCCTAGCTATAGCCCCGAGACAAAATCATCCAAAGCAAGAAGCTGTATGATATGATCTTCAATTAGAAAAGCCAAAACAACTGTGCCAATAATTGTCTATAGCCAAAAATCATCTTTTAAATACCATTTATAATAGTTCCTTCAATATAGGGTGTGAAATATCATTGGCTCTGCTAGTCTGGGTATCCTACTGTTCCGACAATTTCATTAAACCCTTAATAATCCTTTAAAATGAGCAATGATTAATCTATTCATTTGTAAGCCTTGTTGTTGAACGCAGTGATAGACATCATGTTCTTTCACTGTTAACAAGTGCTAATTCTTGGGCATTGTGACAAGTTTCATTTGTCAGTGTTCCTGCAATTTTCCACAGAGTTACCACTCTTTCCATCAGGGTATCCACATTTGGACTAAGCAATGTTGCCAAAGAAATTCCACACAGTTTTTCACAACTTCTTAATAAAAATAGCCTGTGTTAATATGTTCTGCTATCAAGGTGTATAAACATGATTCAGCATAGTGTTTGAAAGGAAAAGAGGTAAGCAGTTTTGCAAATGAATTTCTCTTTTGGACATCTACCTAATAGCATATGTCTCAATTGTTTGGAAAGCCATTACAATTGTTTCTTGAAACAAAAATCTTCGCTTGATGAAACAGAGAAGAAAATTGTTTGCTAGGGAAGTAAATACATGCTATTATTTTTTCATGAATAAATTCTGCAAAGTTAGTGAAATTAGACAAAAGTTTTAAAGAAAGAATATTCATTTCCCTCTCCCCAGTCTCCTAAACTAATACTTAGAGATGCAATCTCACCTAAAGATAGGTGTGCTATTAATTCTATCTTTTCATATTTCATTTATACAGCAGAATGTCACAAAAATTACATAAAACCAAGACACACAAACACTCCACACCACACCCACCCACACACACCTCCCAGAAAAATAAGAAAAAAGAAAAAAAAAGAACCCAGAAAAGAAAAGAATCGTAGGGCAATTTTCTGGAGGAAAAACTCTAGCTCTCTAGCTGGCTCTCCCCATGTCTTGGCTTGACTTCCAGCAATGCCACTGGCTGCTTCAACACTTGGAGATAAATTGCAGGTTGCTGCTCCTCTGATACATCTGCTCCTCTTTTAGTCTGCAGAAGTCACTCAAGCCTGGTGAAGTGAAGAGGCCTGCATGAGAAGACTGCTACAGATGTATTGATATGTCTACATCAGTCACTCTCCTCAGAGGTGGAGAGAAGGTACGGTCCCCAGTGGCTCTTCTTCAGCAAACACTTCAGGGAGTTTGTAACGCAGAGCAGAAAAGTGATTACCACACGTCTGTAAAGCAGGGCAGAAGAGTCATGTACTACATGCCTGGGCAGAACACCAAAAATACGGTCTAGGAAGAAAGAGTCTTAATCTGTAGGTGCCACTATGGAAGCGCTTTCAGATCTCACACCCAACATGGTGATTCGTTTCTGGTATCAGAATGAAAAGGAGAAACAACGAAGTGGGGTGTGCTTTTCTGCATACCCAACTGAATCTTTTCCTGCAGCTGGAACATTTGTAACTCATTGCTGCAGTGTGAAATTCCTGGTGCCAAATAATGTGTGTACTTTTGTCTCTCATCATGTCTTGAATTCTCCTCTTGAGGATTAATTGCAAGCTGCTGCTTCTCTGATTAGTTCTGTAAGTTTGGTAGGGCCGTGATAATTTCTCAGGTTTGGTGAACTGAGAAGCCTCTTATATATGTATAGGGTTTCTCTCCTTTACCTGACTAGCTCTTTTCATGAAACATTTAATTTCCTCAGAGATCTCTACTCCTGGCCGATATTGGCCAAGATATGTCAAAGTTAGGGGAGGAAAGAAAGATCTATACAAGTACAGATATTGATCAAAGGCGTGACTGTGTGAGCCTGAATTTCCTGAGGAGCCAGGCTAAAAGCCATATAATGGCAAGGTTTCTGAGTTTATGAATTATTATTGCATTTGATAACAGTTATGATGACTAAAATGTCTTTAATTTTTGACTTGCCATGTCCCAGCTGGGCCATGCAAAGCCCTGACACTTTGATGTTCTCTCAAACCATATGTTAATATTTCTCCTGAAGCCATAGGGCTGGTTATTGTGCTTCTGCAAGAGCAGGTTCTCGCTGGTCTGACTGACAGCTATTTGACATTAATGCTTTTCCTGTAACTTTTTATAACTTCATTTGAAATTCTCAAATCACTTTGTTGACGCCAGTTAAACCTTAACAACAGCCTTCTGAAGTAAATACTGTACTTGCAATTTTAAAATGAGAAAGCAAAGAAAAACTAAAGCAATCATCAGAAATTCTGTTCTGGTTATATTTGAGCTGGAGCAAATGATTGTCTGTTGCCTGCCCATGATTACCCAGGCCTCAGATCTGCCAACAAAACTGCACAAGTAGTGCCTAACCTAGTTCTGTCAGAGTAATCACAGCTACCTTACACACTTATAATAGGGCTTCCTAACCCGCATTACTTTGATGGGACTGGATTTATGGCATAATTACATGGACGGTTATTCCAGAATAGCTGAGGGGAAGGTAACCTCTGGCAGGGAGTCAATGTTAAACCCTCGTAGGTAGAAAGGGAATGTTAGCCTCTTAAATTGCCTGAGTTGCAATGAAGCAGTGTGTCTGACCACAGCCTCGGCTCCCTGAGAGCAATAATCCACAAGGCCATGATTTAGGTACACTGATAGATTAATTGGGTGTACTGTTCATTTGATATATGTATATATGTCTTTCAAGTACCTTTTTACATTTTGTGAGAGAGTTGACACACTTAAATGGACAGACAACCTCTTCTTTAATCGAAGCTGTGTCTGGAAAGGAAGGAAGGATTCTGAAGGCTCTGCTAGAATCTCTAGCATCTCTAGAAATCTCATTCACCCAAAGCTGAGGAGTATTGTGGAATGAAAAAGGGAAGACATGACTACTAGCAGCTTTAGTTTGTATAAATGTTTCAGAAAATAACAATTGCAGAGCCTAAGTCAACATAAGATACTCCAAAATCTTTTTGCATAGCAGATAGCGTAACACACAAATAAACATCATAACTGCTACAGCTTTAAGCTGCTAATCAAAATAAATTCTCAGAGTAACACAATTAGAAGCTCTCATGACATGAGACTGGTTAGCACAATCTGACATTTAGAAGAATAACCATTTAGTTATCTTTGTGTTTCACTGTAAAAGCTGCCAAGTTTAGGCCATGTTGTGATCCAGTTAGTCATGCTGATTAATACCATTCTGTGAGCATAATGCCATTGATTAACTAGGATGACTCACTGAATAAAGTCCTATTCAATATAAGTAACAAAGCAGAATCTGACCCTTTCAGAAAAAAGTATTCTATTTAAAGAGCTCATAGGTGTATCCTCTTTGGGAATTATATCATCAAGTTCATGCTGGCCTGCCATCCACCTACACTGGCTGTATAAAAGGGATATAATTTTGTTTAAAGGTTTTTTTCAATTTAATGTCTGAACATTAGAGAAAGAGAAACAGCAGCTAAAGCAGGCATTTTTTAGTATTTCAATAAAATAAGCATACAAGTAATATATGAACCAATAAGTACAATATTGAAACAAACAAACAAACAAACAAATCAAAACTCAGTAAAAGCCAGAAAACTAAGATTTAATACTTCATCTATTGACTTTTTAAAGGATAATACATTCACAAAAGAATCTGTTTAAAAGAAATAATTGACTAAGTGAACATAGTGGGGAAAATCCCTATTTTAAAAATACTGACTTTATTTATAGGTTTTGTTATATGGTACGAATATTCATGGGGTCCTAAAATGCTACACTTCAAGAAACTGCTTATTTCTTTGTCTCTTGGCTTCTGAATGAAAATCTGACATACATAGCAAAATATTTGTTTAAAACATCAATTTATTTGCTGTACAGGCTTCCTTGTGCTTATCTATCTCTAATTATACTTCTGCTGAAGTTGCCATATTATCATAATAGAAAACTCATTAGTTACTTGTGTACTATTATCTTCCCGTAATCTGTCTCTTCTTGAGTTACCGTATACATTATGCTTTATTTCTCTCCTGCACTCGCAATAGGCTTTTCCTGCAGTACTTCATAGGCTGAAGATACATAATATTATTATTTCATTGAACACTATGATACTTCAGCGATGAATAACAAGGCAGTATCTGGCTCCTCAGTGTATGCCAGTCTGAGCTTTTTTCTATACCCTGTCATGCCAGCAATGTGCTGAGATTAGATCTAACTGTACAGACCTACCCAAGGTCTTCTACCATTGATGTGCAGATTGTCAGCGAGGCCTTCAGTGGTAGGTTCTTGTGTGAGCGTGCATGTCTGCATGAGCACACAGCATTCCCCAGCCCAAAACCTGGAGCACTAGAGCTGCACTTGTTCCCTATAGCACTCATTCAGTAGCCTTGCTTTCACCAGTTATTTAAAGGAACTCTCTGTTAGCAAGAATTAGCAAAAATAATACTAGTATTATTTTCTAGTACTTTTTTCACCTCAAATTAAGTCAATATGAAGTCAATTCTGTTTAGGCTCTGCCCTGCCATGCAAGTTGTCTACTCTCACCTGAGTTACTGTTCATGCACAGAACTGCAGTGTTCCCACCATGGATGACAGCCCAATGGTTTGCGAGTGGCGTGCCATAAACCAGAGAACATCAAAACTTCAGGCATGCTGCAAGCACATGATGGATTACCCAAAGTTTGTTTCCTGGACAGCTATGTCATCCTCGAAGTTGGCAGCAGGCTGTCGCTGCCATTCGTAAGGGCAAGCTGTCATATGCCTTTGGCTGACCAAGTTGCAGGGCTTTTCCTGGAGCAAGGTCTTGGCAGTCCCAGGATGCGCTCGAGCAGAGCTCCACCGCTATCGTTTCTGCTCTGATACGGGTCTTTTGACCTGCTGTTCAGATTTCTACCAGGGCCAGGAGGTTTTGGATCACAGCTTCGCGAACTGTTTGCTGCTTCTGCCTCTCTCTTCAGATAAAACTTGGAAATAGACAATAGCGAAGATCAGTGTGTTTAGACAAGTGTTGAAGATTAATAATATGCACTGCCGGGGAACCTCATGAGACCTGCAGACTGATATTTAATAGTATGACTTCCACGTTGTTCATACAAGAAATATAAGTTCAAAGGGAGAGCCTGTCTATTATATTTAGATGACAATCTCTTCCAGTAAAATGTGGGGACAAAAATAGGAGCCTGTCTCAGTTTTGGGTTCCAGTTCATATTGGTGCATGTGGGTAGTGGTGCCTATCTTTTGTGGAGGAGCGGGGTGGTTGGAAATCTAGCTCAGGCAAATACATCTCCATTGCTGCAGAAAAGCATGGACACAAACTAGCTCGTGAGATCAGAGTGAGGCTATCCACAGTATTTCAAAGTTGTCTTGAGGATGTCTTTTATCATAAAGGCACTTTTGTTGTTTTAGAAGGAAAGATTGAAAGAAAACATGGAATTTGTAAGTACTTTTTTTATGTTGTGGTTTTTCAACAGAGTAGGGATATAATGTTTCTCCAACTTTACCAAGGTGACATAGCAAGTTAGTAATTGAGTCAAAGCTAATTCTCCATTATTTGGCTAAAAGAAGTCTGTCTCTTCATAGATTAATATTAGACTACCAAATTACAATCAGAGAATATGAAAAAGAAAGACTCTTTCATTCTATCTTGAATTTATTCATTATATAGCAGACATTTCTTCTAGTGATAATGATTAGCCTTCAAAATGTAAAGCGTATGCATTTCAAAGACAATTAATTTTGATTCAGTACTGCTCAACCAGGTAAAGTGAAGGATATGTGCTGCAGAGTGCATTTTTTTTTAATAGAAAACTTTAACTCCAAAAGGTTTTATTTGGCTTCAGTAGTCTAAGCACATCAATATCATTTCAAGGACACGGAACATGCATCTGACTTTGAGGCTTCCAAATAGAATTAGAAAATTTTCAGCCCCTTTTCTGGCTATTAAAGGCAGATGTCTTCTTTTCTCTTTACCTGTCCATACCAGGGATATGAAAAATAATGATTAAAAAAACCCTCAAAATATTGTTTCAAGTTTTTAAAACTCTATAAAGGACCATTTCTGCCCTCTCACATGTGAAAACTTCTTAAATGGAATGTATTTTAAAAGGGAAAATTATCCTGTATTCTAGACAGACACAGATAACACAGATATTGAAAAAAATGTGATTTTTAGTCATGTGAACCAAGAGTTCTACTAGTTCACCACAGAGACCTTTGGAAAGAAGACCTTGCTGTCCAAAATTAGAAATAATTAACTGGAGTATCTTCAGTTAAAATCTGGCCCACAGAATTCTACATTTCAGCCATTCTCACTGGTGACACAGAGTTACATCTTTGAAGCACTGAAAGCATATTCTCTCCCTCAAGTCTCCCCCTCTTGGATTAACATTTGGTAATGGGCAGCAAAACCTTTAATGTCCACCTGTGATGCCTGTACACAGCTGTTTAGGGTGGTCATGGAAATTGTATAGCATTTCCAACAGTTGCCTAATTGTCAGTGCAGCAATCTGACAAAATCTAGCCCTCTGCATAAAAGATAAACCCTACTCCCTTAGGAATGTCTAATTCTTCAGGTAATTTTTCTGCAATTTTTTACTATCTTACTAAGTAAAATCATAACCAGATGTAATATTTAACCAGATGTAATGTTTCAGATTAAATAACATATTTCTACCACTCTGTATTTACTCAACACTTTAACTCAGAACACATGCCTGGAAGATTTACAGAAAAAAAAACAAGAGAGACAGCGTGTGACATCTTGTTGTGGTTTAAACCCAGCCAGCAACTAAGCACCACGCAGCTGCTTGCTCATTTCCCCCCCCACCCCTGCAGTGGGATTTTGGAGAGAATCAGGAAAGAAAAAAAATTAAACTCGTGGGTTGAGATAAGAACAGGTTAATAGAACAGAAAGGAAGAAACTCATAATGATAATAACAATAATAAAATGACAATAATAATAATAAAAGGATTGGAATATACAAAACAAGTGATGCACAGTGCAATTGCTCACCACTTGCTGACCAACGCCCAGTTAGTTCCCGAGTAGCAGTCTGCCCCTCAAGGCCAACTGCCCCCAGTTTATATACTGGGCTTGATGTCACATGGTATGGAATACCCCTTTGGCCAGTTTGGGTCAGCTGCCCTGGCTGTGTCCCCTCCCAACTTCTTGTGCCCCTCCAGCCTTCTTGCTGCCTGGGCATGAGAAGCTGAAAAATCCTTGACTTTTAGTCTAAACACTACTTAGCAACAACTGAAAATATCAGTGTGTTATCAGCATTCTTATACTGAATCCAAAACATAGCACTGTACCAGCTACTAGGAAGAAAATTAACTCTATCCCAACCAAAATCAAGACATACCTTAATTGCAATCAGGATATAAGTCAAAGGTGGTGAGTTTAGGGCTGAAACATAAAGTTCTAGAAAATTCATATAAATTCATATTTTCCTCAGACTAGTTCTTAAAACTGCTACTTTGCTCCATTCTTGAAAATGTTTGCAGAAGTTTTAACTATGGGTACATTATGTCAATTTATCTTCAAAACCTTTGAAGAGCATTGAGTTTACTGAAAAATTATTAAACTCTGAGTGTATTTTGGTTGAATTTACCAACTGTTTGAAACTCTTGATTTAGATTAATTTTCATTTTATTTATGAATTCAGAAACATAACAAATGCATGAAAATAGGTCACATTTATTTCTTTAAATATTTTTCTATAGCTGAACCTAATACTTCTACTTGAAAGACCATTATTTTAGAGATTGATGATATGAAAAAGCACAGCTAGAAAGAAGTGCTAATCAAAAGGAAAGCACTGCCTTTACAGTTAAGGCTATATAGTCTCTAAATATGTATTAAGAACTCTAATTTAAAGAAAAAAAACCCTCTGAGATATTTGTAACTTAACTTCTGAAAGGATTTATAGCTGCTCACATTTCTGCAAAAAACAAGACATTTCTGTGTATGTTAGGAATTTAACTTTTCTAAGTCAGATTTAAAATGTTTCAATCTAAAGCCATGATTTTTAATTCATATTTCAGTTTTCCAGACTACGATTCCAGCTCCTTAGCCTTCAGCACTGAAGTCCTACCAAAACATTTGCAAATCACACTGAGGTATGTTGTTCAGGGAGGTAGACTCAGTGATGGAAAATGAGAAACTAGACAGCGAAGGGAAAGTATAAGGATGCTCTGCAAACTGCAACATAGAAATAGGTGTCCTTGCTGGACATTCCATAGCTGGAAAAAAAGGGAATAGATTGAAGTTAAATTCAAGAGCAGGACTAGGAATTTAATGTCATAAAATAAAAACAAACAACCAAACCAAAAAAAAACAAATCGAACCAAACCAAAAAAAACCAACAAAACACCAACTAGATTAAACAGAACTATTGCAAGCCTTTGCAGCACACCTCTGAACTTCTGGTTGATGGTAGATCTTGGAAGAGAATATATGCCAAAAAATATCATGTACTTTGAAGTCTTACAGTTCTGACTACCACTCTTCCTGGAGCCCCAGAAAGTTTGTATACAACCTTGACTATCACATACAGTTTGTAAATGGTTTATACTTTGCAAGTTATAAGAAATCAATTACTTTGACTAAAGATTATTTCTCAGTTCCAGCAGAGGACTTGCAACAGAATTGCTGGATAAGATCAAATTGCACATTGAGTAATCTAAATTCAGTAATGGCTGAGCAGTATGATCTAGCTTGCTTTAATTAATTAACCCCTCAAAAATTGCAGCATAGAACATCCAGTTGAGAGAGCAATTAATGTCTACAACAAATTATGTCAACATTCTGTTATGTTTTATTCATATACAACTTCACATAATGTAATTAGAGAATAAGGGCTTCTAGTTCTGCCGTTATTTACACCCTGCACCCTGCACACTTCATTGACTAATTTGAACAAAAAAAATGAACATCTAAGACTTTCTTATTTCAGTTACCTGAAGTTGATGTTCTGCTGCCTACAGCTTATATGCACATATGGGAAGAAGTGTCAGACACCCTACAGCATGGTATGGCATGTTGAATAAAAAACAGAGAAAACACAAGAAAGGTTAACTTGCTGTGAAATAGAAACACACTAATCTTTATAAACTGGAAATATTCAAAGAAAAAACACATGAGAGAAAATGAAGAGCTTCTCATTTTTAAATTGGAATTATGACATGCAATTCAGATTTCCAGGTTTACTTAACCTTGTGACCTTTGCCAGTTGAACCCAATCATTAAACTGACTGTTTCATCCACTAAGCGAGTAGCCAAAACAGAGATTTCAGCTGACAGCTTGACATATTTTGCCATCCCTTTAACTAGTGCTGACAATTTGTGATTGGTAATAATCATTATTACTATGAATATCACAGCAGCTCCTATGAGCTTCATCCAAAAACTCCATTACAGGAAGAACAGTAACAGTACAGTGTCAAATCTAACCCTTCTCCCAAGGGCTTGGAGGATAACTGGTCAAGATCTTTTGAGCAAATAAGTAGTATTTCTGTGATGAAGAATACACTTATTAAATGTATTAAATGATTTGCCAAAGATCATACTGTTAACTCACACATTCTTGATCACTTAGGTGAAAAATAGCATATTTACCAATGTTCTTGAGTACAAGTCATATTTATGAAGCACCCTAACTATAAACATGAAAAATCCTCGCTTGATTTGCATTTGCATTTCTATTTTTTATGGGTCTTGGTAAGCATGGAAAGTGAGCATTAGCCAGTCAAAACAGGAGTATTCAGAGGAAAAATGTACAGCATATAACCAGGGAGACCTTATTGCAGCTTATCAATACTTAAAGGAGGCTTATAAGAAAGATGGGGACAAATCTTTTAGTAGGGTCTATTGTGACAGGACAAGGGGTAATGGTTTTAAACTAAAAGAGAGTAGATTTAGACTAGATATAAGGAAGAAATTTTCTACAATGAGGGCAGTGAAACACGGGAACAAGTTGCCCCAAGAGGTGGTTGATGCCCCATCCCTGGAAACATTCAAGGTCAGGTTGGACGGGCTCTGAGCAACCTGATCTAGTTGAAGATGTCCCTGCTCATTGCAGGGGGGTTGGACTAGATGACCTTTAAAGGTCCCTTCCAACCCAAAAATATTCACTGATTCTGTGATTCTATGTTATACATTATAAATTACTCTAAGTTTTGATATGTTAATTTAGTTTGTATAGTATGGGATTAAGGACATATAAGAACTATTAAACTCGCATATCTTTGTTGATTGCATTTGGATGTCTCCAGGTTTTTTAATCCTAATTATGATATGGATTGACATACACTTTAATCTGGTCCAATGTTTAACATCTACTTGATTACTGTTGCTTTACTCAGAACCTTTTTAAGCCAATGATTGTCTTTTTCGAAGCTGTACCTGTCTAGTGTGTCCCTGGTTCATGAGACACCTCTATCACTATGGTAGGACACACAATAGATAACCCTCCTGTTATGATTTTTCCCTATATTCAAGATGTTATTCATTCTCTGTCCGAGTTCAACCAAGCTCCAAGAATTCTCCTCGTACATTAACATTGGAGATATTGCAGATGCTTAATATGAATTATGTGGGGATTTGCTAATCTTTCCTCCAACAAGAATAACATTGAAAGCAGAAAGGTGGGCAGTGTGTCAATCTGTAGTGTAAGGACCATGATCTCTTCACAAGAAAAAGTCCTGGGTTGCTTTTGGACCTCAGAAATGCATCACAAGTGGATGGGTTAAGGAGAAAAGAAAAGAAAAGAAAAGAAAAGAAAAGAAAAGAAAAGAAAAGAAAAGAAAAGAAAAGAAAAGAAAAGAAAAGAAAAG
Source organism: Haliaeetus albicilla (assembly GCF_947461875.1). Classification (NCBI taxonomy): domain Eukaryota; kingdom Metazoa; phylum Chordata; class Aves; order Accipitriformes; family Accipitridae; genus Haliaeetus; species Haliaeetus albicilla. The sequence continues at coordinate 22,983,732 of NC_091499.1, read as the reverse complement.
AAAAGAAAAGAAAAGAAAAGAAAAGAAAAGAAAAGAAAAGAAAAGAAAAGAAAAGAAAAGAAAAGAAAAGAAAAGAAAAGAAAAGAAAAGAAAAGAAAAGAAAAGAAAAGAAAAGAAAAAAGGGGTTATTGACCATAAGATGAAAAGAAGGAACAGATGAGACTCCAAAACCAAGTACATACAAAATCTGTAAACTGTAGAACCAGCAAAGGCTTGACTCTTACGAAGTTGTACCTTAATTTGGATTCTCTGGTATATAAAAAAAGGCAATTGCAACTGAGGTCTCTCCTTTAATTAGGACCTTTATGATATGTTGCTCTGGTATGGATTGTGTGGTAACTACGAACTGGAACCCATGCAACACTCTTTCTCTTAGCACGTGTACAACTGGTTTCTCTCTCCTGTACGCAGCTGGCTAGTTACAAGACCAAAGTCTCTTTGAAATGTGTACTTTCTTTTAAATGTGATTGATCTTAGCTAATGGATTCAAAAATTGTCTGGAGTCAGGATAGGGGTAGGCAAGATGGACAGATGGTCATAAGCACATATACAGACTAATTACAGAAACCATGCTGTCTTAACAAACTGGGTTAACCCCCAGAAAAAGTAGATGTAGCTAAGGATCGCTTTTAACTCAGATCAGTGATATAGTATGTCCTTTAGACCTTATTAATAAACTACAGGTTTGGTCAATTTATGCTTAACAGTAGTATTCTTGTACTATCCTAGTATTGAAGATACCTATACCTAGATTGAAAATACAGAATCTCTTATAATTATCTTTGTAGCATACAGGGAGTTTCTCATACCATTATACAAAGCTGGTTTTCAACAAATAACTCAACCCTAAAGCTAAGTTATATTATTTTGCTGACCAGAAGATTCCCACCCTCTCCCATTAAAATTACATGTGGTTCTGTGATGAATATTCAAAATTATTGTATCAAAAGCTGCTATAGCAGCTTTTAGTGGGTACTTCCTAAGTGTTCTTTTGAAAATGATGCCATGCACGTCTGAAATAAAGAAGAAATTGAAAGTAAAAAATAAAAATTCTGGTAAGAATACTGAGAAAAACATAATGTCCTGTAAATAGCTGCATGAAAATAACTTTACTGTAGACTCTTGTATGTTTTGTCTCCATGTGTTCAACTCTCTCATATTTTTTTTCAAGATGATTAGTAATCTGATTTTTCTTCCAAATTCAAATTAAATTCCCTCCCTACCTTCTGTTGAACAGAACTTCATCTTTGTAGTGACTTTCAAAGCCACAGGATAGTCCTAAAGTAATTGAAATTTCTGGTTCTGCTGTTAAAATGAGAGAAAAAAAATCTGATGTGCTTTGAACTCTAACTTGGGGGTTTATGTCCTTTCTGCTCCATAAATCAACAACCTGGACTTCTGTGATTTGAACTGTATTTCCAAATCTCACTGACTATCCTACGTTATGTAAATAACTTTATAAAGTACAAGGACTGCTACGCAAAAAAGAAAAACAGAAATTTAGCTCTTTGATTGATTGCACTTTCCAGATCTCCAGAGGGCTTGATAGGGGTTTCTGAGATGTTCTAAATGGTAGCTAAAATCAAAGACCCCCCCCTACCTAATAGTGTGGATCACAGCAGAAAATCCATTTGCCTTGTTTTCTCCAAAGTCATTTATTCATCAAGTTTCCTCCCTGCAGGACAAAGGACATCCAGTACCAGAGGACCTCACTAATGCCTAGCCAATCCATATGCTGGCTATTCTCTTCCCTGCATCATTTTAAGTCTGTGCTACAAATGAAAATACAGATTATGTTGTCCCTCTTTACAGGAAGGGCATTTCTTTTAGCTTAACACACTCTCAGACTTGAAAGTGTTTCTTCTTGTTCTCTTTCAGTTCCACACTGTCTGCCTTTTTTTTTTTTCAGATTTATTGCAGTTTGGTGAACAAAACTGGACTACAGTTATGAGGCTTTTCCAATGCAGACTGTATTGGCTGTTGGCTGTAAGGTCAGACTGTATTTTTATTTGCATATCTATCTTTTCTTGATAATAGAATTTTTTTATTGATGAGTATTCACTTTATGATCTAGTATATCCAGTATATCTCCCAGGCTTTTGGGGATGAATTTTGCCCTGATTCACCTTTAGTAAAATCTGCAAACTGAATGGCAGCATCTCCTCCCAACAACTAACATTCTTTTTTTTGCTAAAAAGCACAACTAATATAATTTTAACATGTCATAAAAATGGGCTGAACTTTCTTTTGCAAATCCCACAGCTCAATAATGAGGGAGAATGAGAACCTTGTTTAATAATTTTAATAATGCTCTAACTGCTTCCTCTGCATTTATGTTTCCTTAGTACAAATTTTCATAGCATTTCTTTTCCATGGAGCTAAACAGGTGAAAGTTTCTCTATTCAAGACCTCAGAACTGATTTAATAGTTTGTTGTTGGTCAGTGATGACATCCTGTGACATATTTGATTCTTTAGAAATATTCATTATCCTCAAATTAATTCAAAAGGTCCCCAGCCATCAAGAGTTTGCAACTTGAGCCTAAGAGTTGAGGAAATAAGGGAAATATGAGGTAAAAATTATAAATTTATTTGATTCACACAAGTATAATCACAACATAGCAGTTACTTACCCTGTTTATAGACCTTACAGGAGAGAAGATTTTTAGCCTGACATCTGAAGGTGATTAATGCAGTGACACAGCAGAGTCTTAGAAGGAGTTGCTCCGGTATATCAGTTATATCATGGAAGAAAGAACACAGATATTTGAAGGAAAATTGGCTTGATGGCTGATGCAGGCTGGCATTTCCTGGCACATTCAAATTGATGACTCAGTGGCAAATAAAAGATGGGAGATACGATGGGTTTATAATTAAGGTCTTTAAGAGAGAAGACCAGTAGTTTATAATTACAAGTTTGAATGTACCATTTGTTTCTTCTGAATACTAATGGAACTTTTAAATTTGCTTTCTACAAAAAACAAGCTAGTGCAATTCCATTCCCCAAATATCTGCAGGATGCAAACAAACAAGTGTTGCAAGTACGGCCAAAGCAAATTTATGGAAAATTGTGTGTTGCATAGAAATTTGTTGTACTATACTTTCAGGCCTTCATTTGAACCTGTACTTTCAGTGTCTCTTTGAGTGAATCTCTTGCAATTTTATAGTTATTTCCTGGCTCTGCAGACTATTTTTCTTCTAAAGTGAAGTAAATAATAGTAGATTCTGGATCACCTCATATTTTGTCATCCTCTACCTGCAGTCCTAAAGCATCTATACCTTATAATCTATTCCTTTAGGATGCTTCAGAAAAAATATTCTCTCTGTGTCATCTTCTTCAGTGTATCTCAGTCCAACACAGAGGTTCAGATTTCTTCCTACTAGTATTCACATCTGAGTTTGACATGAGACAAAGATATTTTGGGGCTTTTCCCATGTTAAATCAAATGTGGAAACCGGCACTTGTATATTAAGGGGTGGTGTGAGATGTGGGAAACTGGATATCCTAGGGTATCTCAAATAGTATATGGCCAATTGAACTACGTCCCTAATCAATGCAGACAATGAAGGATAGAGACCGATTAAAGTCACCCTAAGACAGACACCTATCTACTCAGCTGAATTGCTGTTTAGACTCCGTTGTCTGCATTGATGAGCTTTCTACCTAGAAGCAGAAACCTACAGTAGGAGGGTTTCTTAGTCGTCAAATGCATTCTGCCTGAGAAGATATTTTGGCCTAGTGAAAGTAAAACTCTAAGGTTTTCTTTGCCCTCTTCCTATGTCTGCAACCGCCCCCTCCTTAGATCTCCCTTCCCGCACCCTTGGCCCCTTCAGTGCCAAAGCCCTGAAGCAAGAGGGAGAGGTAGATGTCCCTTTTCCCCTCAGGGTCCCTTTTGCTTCAATTCAGCCCTTCCAGCACCCTTGCTTATAGCAGCTCCTTCTTGCTTGGTTTCTCACTGATATAAACCTGACCATCTACAAGAAGATTTCTGTGGTTTTATCATTGGGATAATTGCAGTGGTGTAAGAAACCCTGATAGATACATGGATGTCTGATAAATACTTTGTGAAACCCATGAAAAAACAAAAACAGCATTTCCAACGTGTTTAGCATTCCTTGAGGTGATTGATAATCTGATATTTCCCCCCCTAAAAAATTTCAAAATTAAATCTCCCACCTTCTGTCAAACAGGACTTAATCTTTACAGTGACTTTCAAAGCTGCGGGGTAGTCTTTGTAAATTAATTTCCTTGTTACATGATAAAAATTACACTGCAGTTCTAAAACCTAATTTAGGGTGTATGGACTTCAGCTCCATAAATCATCAGCATGTCCTTCAGCTGAAATGTGCTCACCACTTCTTACAGGCTGTAATATATTACATAACTACATAAAATATAAGGTGCAGGAACAGACTCTCTTAAAAATCAAATTCAAGACAGAGCTTATATATACATATAAAAATCCATTTTATTGGGATAATACTATGATATAAAACTTGAAATTGAATTTAAATGACTTATGCTTTCAGATCCTCTTTAGAGGTTAAGTTCAGTCAACATGAGAGAAACTTTTTAGCCTATATAAATGCCACAGTACATGAATACACATCTTTGAAATTGCTTTCTTTTAACTCTTGCTAGTTACAAAGACTTATTGTCCCTTGTCTACCTCACTATCCCCTTTCAAAACTGGGGTACAACAGAACCAAAAGTACTGACCGTTTATCATGATTTATAAATATTAACATCCTTGCACAGGATTTCCTTCACGGAGGACAAAAGCTACCTTTGGAGAAGTCCTTTTCCCCAGTGCCTCACCACTGAGGCATCAAGACATTGACAGCCAGTTCCAGGGATATGTGTCTGGGTAAAGAATCTGTGCTCTGCAAGCTGCACAGTAGTGAGATGGCTGCAACTCATTATCTATCTATCTAGTAAAACAACATGTTTCTTCTTAAAGATGTGCTTCTTTCTCAGCTTCTCATTGGTTTGTGTAATGTAACTGTTAGAAATAATGGGAAGTCCTGGCTTGCAGTCTGAAAATCAGGTTCAATACCTTTTTTGTTCACGACCCCTTCCTTACAGCAACTATTTGTTTGTTCTTGTTTTTATCCTTCCATGCTACAGAGTCAATCTTTCACTGGTTCTTTTACGCTTTGTTATTCTTAGCTTAGTGCTTTTTCCCTTTTGATACATTTTATGAGACTGCTGGAATCACTTGCATTAATTTGCAAGTGTTTGTAAGTGTTTCTGCTCCAAAGGTGACTTTTCTGCAGGTACACACCTTGCAGTTCTAGACTGTGAACAGAATCCATCTGCCTGGGACCGCATTCTGCTAGATGAAGATTATCTCTGCCGTTATTTGGAGCAATGCCTGAGTACATTTGGTATATGTTCAGGGTCTCAAATGAGAACATGTATCTTTAAATGGATAAAACTAGTCAGTAAGCTTTGAGATGTGTGCCAGATGGAGGAACCACAATGGCTGTGGGGCAATAGCTATTTAATGTAACAATAAAACGTGGTAAGGAAATTGGTACACCTGCAAAATTCAAATACCACCAAGCTAATGCCAACTGAGCCTTGGTACAGTACAGGCACACGAGGCCAAGGGTCACCCTGGAGTCATAAGCCCCTGGAGACAAACACAGCTTATTAACTCACCAAATACAGTTGTCTGAAATCCAGAGGCAAGTTAGACTCTCTGCATGTCACTATGGTGTGTGCAAGCACCAGGATCTCTGCAGTCCAGTGTAGTACAGGCATGCTCTCAACGCATGTTTAGACTGCTTCTGTTTGTGTTCTTTCTCTAGCAGTATTCTTTTACATAAGTAAGCACTACTTCACTTTTTTTGTTATTCCACTTAATCACTTGTCACAGCTCCAAGAGTGAATTCTACTACAAGATCCAAATCCAAGCATATATTTTGGGAAAATACAGTCTATGAAATGCATCTAAAAATGGAAGAAATTTAAAACCACTGCTCTGATATAAGAGGAAGCCTTCTATTTTAAATAAATACTTGTAGGGAGACTGAAAGAAGGTTCTCTAGTGCTATTTGCTATATAGTCTAACTGCAAAATCACTATGCTTGGAATAGATGCCTTGTGTCTTCAAGCCACTGAGTTGCTTGGGGTTTTTTAATTTAAACACCTATATTACAAGAGTCTGCAAATAAAAATTTTCTTATATACTGTGTTCTCAGGTAATCTTCTTGTCCCTATTTCCTATTACTTCTATGTGCTAAGATAGGAGTGTAATGTAATTTTGGTATCGAAATTCCCTTTGCAGTCAATAGAGGGAGACAAGCACTTTATAAGGGCATTTCATCTCATTCTCAAAATCAGAATCCCACTCTGCAATTCAGAGACATAGGGTAGAGTTCCTTTGGCCAGAAGTTGGCATCTATGTTGTACATAGAATCATAGAATCACACACCCCCGTCTGATCTAGTTGTCTAAATTCTCTGCATTATCTGTGGTAAAAAATAGGTACTTCCATTCATCCCAAAGTAGATTCCAAATAAGACAGATAAGCTGGGTGTTAAAGTTATATTTCTTCTCTCTTGACTGTAAAGGGAGATGCAGGGCACCTGCCTTAGGTGTATAAGTCAAAGATACCCGACACTAGCAGCTTCTATATTGATTACTGAGATTGCTTCATCTCTTAACTGAGCCTAAGCTCCTATCCTTGACATTTCAGCTGAGCTAAATCCAAAATGTAGGTGAGATAAATCTAGGCTTGTGTGCTCCCCCATCTGTGCCTCATATTTACAGATGCTTATCTATTTAATTATTGCTTCTAGTTCTTGTTGAGCACCTGTTTGATTCCTAAATTGAAATTCTGTGTTCATATTAAAAGTTCTAAAAATACAGGTGTTTCCAATAATTTAGGTAACAGTCTAATATCTAGCTATGAATGTAGTTTATACAGTACTTTACACAGGGATCTCTCTCCTTTCTTTGTACCTAACGGTTCTAGCGGCCAGTTTTGCTTCATCCTCCCTGCTCCAAAAAGAACACATTTTCACATCCTTTTCACACCTTTCCATTAGACAGAAAGCATGTCTTCCCTAAATATTTGTGTGATGTATGTATTCCTTCTGAACTGTATAGCACTGGAAAAAACCCCACGGTTTTCTTTTCTCTCCCTTAGATGGTGTTAATTAATGAATGTCACATGGTTCTCCAGTGTGGCTTACATCATTACTGTCTTTTTTGGTTCCTTTGTAAAGTTCGTACAGTGTGTAAACAATTAAATCAAATCCAGCACATCTAGTAATGAATCACCTAATGCAAGGGGGTGTCATGGTTTAATCCCAGCCAGCAACTAAGCACCACGCAGCCGCTCACTCACTTCCCCCCACCCAGTGGGATGGGAGCGAAAATCAGCAGGAAAAAGGTAAAACTCATGGGTTGCGATAAGAACAGTTTAATAGAACAGAAAGGAAGAAACTCATAATGATAATAACAATAATAAAATGACAATAATAATAATAATAAAAGGATTGGAATATACAAAACAAGTGATGCACAGTGCAATTGTTCACCACTCGCTGACAGATGCCCAGTTAATTCCTGAGAACCTGTCTGCCCCCCAGGCCAACTCCCCCCAGTTTATATACTGGGCATGACATCACATGGTCTGGAATACCCCTTTAGCCAGTTTGGGTCAGCTGCCCTGGCTGTGTCCTGTGCCAACTTCTTGTGCCTCTCCAGCCTTCTTGCTGCCTGGGCATGAGAAGCTGAAAAATCCTTGACTTTAGACTAAACACTACTTAGCAACAACTGAAAACATCAGTGTGTTATCAACATTCTTCTCATACTAAATCCAAAACATAGGACTATAGCAGCTACCAGAAAGAAAATTAACTCTATCCCAGCCAAAACCAGAACCGGGTGTTTGGAGGTGGGGGAGAAGATGTGTTTTATTGCAGCAGCTCTGTTTTATATTACAGCCCCATCTGCCTGTGCTGGACCGTTGGATGACATCTGACAGTGCAAGCTAAAACAATGATCATTCGGAAAACACTTCAACAGATCAGCTAAATAATCAGACCCACACCAGATGGTGCTGCAAAAATAAGTCTCTTTTTCTCTACCAGTTTATGAATAACTACTTTTATAATGATGACAAAAAAATTGCGTAGAATGCTTTTGTAGTATTAGAGGCAAACTCTCCCACTGCAGGTGAGGGAAGGGTCACTTTACCTTTTTTAAAAATTAAATGGTTTGTTCAGACTGTCTTTGTAAAATCTGTTTTCCATGAGACAATATTGTCAGTATAAGATAATAATGTCAATACTAGGAAAGATTTTTTTTTTTTATTTAAGATCACCCATGTAGAAGCACACTCTGCATGGACACGTATGTACATCTGCTATTTTGATAACTAAAAAAGACTTTTTTTACTTTGAGTATATACAAACTGCTACAGTGTTTATATTATGAGGTATAAATATTTCATATTCTTTGTATAGATGGTTTAATTGACCTTCCAGTGCAAATTAGGGAAGCCAATGAGTATCCTCAAGTGTATAGCAACTACAGAACCACCTGTGCTAAGGCTGGTTTACTGGGCCATAATTTTTCTCTTCTATTTCTACTACTTCATAAATTTTGGATTTAGCTATTCTCCCTACCTTCATTGTCTGACAATTTCTCATAAATATAGAAAAGTGGTATTTATTTAGCACCAAGTATGTTTAACACATTTTATGTGATAATTAGATATAAAGTTAGTAGATTCTCTGCAACCTAAAAACAAAGGGAGAGACATTTTCCCCAAATTCTTCTGGATAGATCAGTCCACTAAATATATAAATAAATAACTCCTCATGCTTATTTACTGTCAAGTAACAGAAAACTTTGCAAAGTTGAGTTATGAGATATAGTTTGATCATTTTGGAGTATTATTGCTTTTAGACTTAGCAATTTGGCAGTGCTAAAATATGATGATCATTTCCAGCCTTCTTGCCAGGAGTTCAAGACAGGTATGAAATTTAAGGCCTAATTTTGTTCTCCCCCTATGCCGGCATAAATCAGGAAGAATGCTATTTCATTCAGTGGAGATATATCAATGTAAAATTAGATGTTGGTCCTGATATCAACCGTCGCTTCAAAAACACTACCAGTAATACTGCTTTATTATTATTGTTGCACTTGATATTGGTATTTTGATATTTCCCCAAAAACCAATGACAGGATTGACGTACTACTGTACAAACCATGTACTGGTAGCATACCATTATCCTAACGTTTTGGAAAATGTACTGTCTACTGTCAGTAATGCTTTGGTTATCTGTCTTGCCCGTCTGCAAGTCCAGTTCTGCGGGACAGTTCATGGACAGTACATTACTTGAATAGACAACTCCCTAACAAGATCAAGAACCTAATTTATGATCAGATACCACATGAGAACATAAAGAGAGAGGAGGGAAAAACTGGGCAAATATGGCAGTAATGCGATCTTCTCCTTGTACAGTTTAGTAGTGAGAATGACTTGGTCATTCTGAATAATTGAAGCTTTTTGAAGTAAATAAATCATTACCAGCAGTCTCCATCTGCCTTCTACTTGCTTTACTAATTACTAGAAGGGAAAGTGTGCGGCAAGGTGGGGTTTTTTTACCAATGGAAAAAAAAGTTTTTTCTGTCTTCTGCTTTGTCCAGCTGTTGAGATTTGCTAGTCCCGTGTTATTAACTCTCTTCCTTGCTAAAAGGTGGCAAGAGTAATGTCTTTTCTGTTTCACTGTTGTGTTTTTAATTTTCTTTCCTCAATCCACTCTCCTTCAGCAGCCTGGAAGATCTTTAATGTTATTCTGGCCTTTGCATGCAATACTGTGAACAGATTGGTGTTGTCAGGGAATTACATCCAATCTGTGTTGAGCTTTGAAGAGGAATTGTTTATGATTAGGCAATTTACACTTGAAGTGGGCAGAAGATGGCAAGGCCTATAATTAGAAGGAGGGAAATTTATCTCCCAACAGCATGTTCCTCCCTCTGAGCAGAGCCCTAGAGTCAGAAAAGGGCAGATGTAAACACACTTCTCCTCCAAGCTGGCTGATTCTGCACCTGGGTTTGATTCAGTCTGGGTTGTTGCTGCCAGGAACAACAGTTGGACTTCAGCCTGGTTAGGAAAGGCAAATTCTGTCACCACTGTCTTCTTTGCTTAGCTTGTCTGCTGTGTTTTCTAAAACATTTTGTTGAAGCACATCTGCCTCTTCTGACCCAGTTGGCCAAATGTGCACGACCAAGTTACAGTGCGTTACCGGCTCTTGGGTTTGAGCAGCCACAGGTCACTTCAAGAGCTGAAAAGGAATCAAAAAGCCCCACAATAGCCATGCTGAATAACACCTGTCTGAAGCTGAACAAAGAGACATTCTCAATGTCCCAACTCTCTTCCTTAAGTCTATGTAGCTGTATCCCACCCCTGTTCTTCTCCTTGTAACTCTGCCTGTGCATCAGGGATGGGGCTCTGCCAATGTGGCTGTGCCAGTGCCAAAAGGGGACAGTGGCTATAAGCCATTTTACGGGTATCACACCCATGTTTTTCAGTCTAGAGAATGTGTCGGCTGCCATGGCAAAGGGCTCATGATTCCCACTTCCAAGCTCCACTAAGTGCTACATTAGCTTGCTATCTGACTGCCTTACTGACATCTCTGGTTACCTTATGGGTGTCTTCGGAGCAAAGTGTCTGGGTTTCTGCAGCCGGCTTCTTTGTACACCAACATCACCCAGCTCCCGTGGTCTACTCTGCCATTCCCAAGAGTCTCCCAGAGAGGAAACATAAAAAGAGCTTCTGATTAGGAGTATGTCCAATAATTCAGTTCAACTACATTTCTTCTTGGAGCAGTCCAACTAATCCACAGGTTATTTTTATTCTCCATTTTAAAAGTCTGTATAACAATTTGTAAAGTTCAGAATTTAGCTCAGCTAAAGTTTTGAAGTGATAAAGTTGTCTGTTTACTGTAAAATCACCTGCAGCTAAATGTCTTCTTTTGTTGAACAGGAAAGTGAAGAATAAATGGCAACTGAGATTTTCTTATGGACACAAGTTGTTTTGTTTTGGCTTCCCCATCCAGGAAGCCATTTCTTGTTGAGCTTTTTTCCTTCTCCCTCACTCTAACCTTGACAAAAATAATTTTTCTGGAAATTGATTAAGAGATATTTAAGAATTAAGAGGAGGATTTATGCTGCCAGACTAAAACTCCATATCTAAAAATTCCCAGGCAAGCCTGAATACTTCTAGTCTATGTGATTTCCCAGCCAAGCCAAAGCTACTGTTGTCCAAGAAGCTGTTAAGAAAAAAAGGGGGAAATGTTAAATGTTAATTTGTTTTTAATGTAATCACTTTATGTACATCTGGTAAACTTGGGGGTTTTGCAACAAATGCTTTTTTTGCAGCCCCCTTTTAACCAATTTTTTCAGTGTTGACCCTCCCCCAATTTCCCACAGAACAGAGATATTGTAATTAATTTCTATAGCTCATAAAGGATTTTCTGCACAACACATTATAGCCATAGAAGGAGACTGATTATATTCCATTGTGAACTCTTAGAGAGCACAGCACAACTATTTACAGAGTCTTCAGTCTCCCTGTGCTCTGCAGTAGGAAAGATCTCCCGGGCATTAGTTGACCTCTGTATGTGACCAGTAGTTCTAGTCCAGGAGTGCTGTTAGTGCTCACTGAGTCTGAAGAAACAAAAGAAATGGTTTTACAGAGACTAACAGCTTCAATATGTCAGGAAAGGACAGGTTATTTATTAAACAAGGTTGCTGATATTCTTTCTATATAATGGGCAGACGGAGACTGAAAAAGGAAGCAATACTGTTAATATAGTGACAAGTCAACAAGAATTGAACAAAAATTGTCTATACCTCAGTAACACAGGTGAAGAGAAAATAGAGGGGAAGTAATAGTAGAATTGATTCAGCAAAGATTGCACTGAGGACTTGAATTTATTCTCCAAATGCCTTCACTGATTAAAAAAAAAAAAAAAAAAATCCAGAGATTTCAAAGTATAAGATTGTGCTGTGGAAAAATTACTTAACAGTATCTAATACTAGAAATCATTGTAATGATAAAGCAGCTAGAGGTTTGAAAAAAACAGCCTTTCATAATATCTACCAGAAACTGATCTGTTTTTTAAAGAATCTGTGACATCTGAGTATTAAAACAGCTTTCAGAGACCTTCTATGTTCAGTAACAAAAGTAGATATCAAGAGAAAGAACGTACCAGTTCTGCTTATAGTAATTTAAATACTATACTGCTTTTCATACTCAATTAAGTGGCCAAAACCTGCTGGCAAAAACATCATTTTTGTAAGCCTTAAACTTAGACTTTTGCTACCAGAAAAATTAGCTTAAGCATCCTGACTTTTATGTCCTCCTGTTATTGGATTAAGAAACATGGCAGAACTTTTCAAAGGACAGAGCCAGATTTTTTCAAGGTATGTAAGGAAAGGGATTTCAGAAGTAGTACATGTCTAGTTTCCTCTAAATGCCCACCTGCCTCTTTAGATCACTATATTTGAAAATCTGGTGTCTAGTAACTTCCTGACAGAATGTTTTTCTTCCTCTTGGCACATTGCATAGTGTGCCAAGAATAAGGTAAAAACTCTGATTTTATTTATTTTATTTTACTTTCATTGTTTGTCTGCGCCAAATATCTGAGTTCTTCTCTCAGCTCTAAGGGACTTTTTGGATGAGTGACAAACAAGCTGAAAATACAATAGGGCTGCAGGTCAAATCTGAAATAATGCAGCGTGAGAAGTCCTGAATGTCACTAGAGCATTTTAATTTTTTGTGGTTGCTATTTGATGACTGCAAGCATTCTGGGTCCAGCTGATTTGTGCTGCGCTGCAGGAAACAGTACACAACCTACTAATTGCTCTGTACTCTAGTGTGAAAATTAGTTCTCTGATGTTAAATTCAATTCTGTAGAAGTGAATTTTGTAATATGAAGGACGGAAGCAGTCATGACATAAATGGTGACTGAAGCCCCACTGCAGGTACTGTACCCTGACCGCTCATCCTCCTCCGGAGCCCAGGCTGTGCCCCATAGCCCCAGCCCCAGCGGGCTGCCTGCTCCATGGGGAATTAGCCCGCAGCTGGCCAGGACACGGTACCCGCAACCCTTCTGGCTTTGAGGCTGTTCTGTCCCTCTCTCCTGCCACAGTGCTGGCACCATTTCGACTCCCAGCACAGTACCAGAGATTCTCTGTGGAGCCAGAAACTGCAGGGATGTGCTGAGCGGACCGAGTGATGCCAGCACCACAGCAGGGGAGACAGGACCAGCATGAAAGCAAAAACCTTTGTGGTCTGCCCTGCGAATCTGTGCTTGGCATTACATATTCAGCATCCAAATGCCTGGCGAATCACAGGTCACATTCATTAATTTAGGCTTCACTTCAGCTAGCTGATTAAACACATAAAACAAATGAATTTTCCCCTTGATTTCAATTAGATCATTCAATTTAAACCTAGGCAAATGCTAATCTTTGCTGAACTAGGGCCATTGCTGTTCCATAATAAAATCTATGACTTCATTTGAAGGGACAACAATGGATAGAGAAGGCTGTCTGCTATAACGTGCAAGAAAAGACATGCTCAAACCCAGGATTCATCTCTTGTGTTTGTTCTCTGTAGGCTGCAAACACAACCCGAGCTGCTAAAATGACAAAATCAAATGTAGCGTTTGTGGGGTAAGACGCTCACTGACTTCAGATTCATTGTATGTCTTCTCCGGGGAGCTGAGGCAAAATCACATTGCCCAAAATAAAAAACTGAGTGGTCATTCTGGATGTGCCATCCACCTGTGGATGAAAGGACTTGTTTTGGCATTTTCCAGCATCCTCAGCTGTGGAACACTCACAGCTGCCAAAGACTTACAGTGGGATGCTGCATATTCTGCTATTCTGAATTTCAACAACACATTTCAAACAGACCAACAAAAGGTAGCAGCCTCCTGACTTCAGGGAGTTCATCTTGGGCTCAAATGCCCATTTGTGAAGGAAGAGTCTAACATTTGGTTCATTTGTATGGTTGCCATTGGAATAGATTAATCAGTGCTTTTGGAGTGCATGCTATACTGCTGAGCACCATAGAAATGCCTGTAGATACATTTTTTTAAAAAGTAATTGTCATCATGCTCTTCACATCTGCTCTGAAAGCTCTTCAAAGTCCTCTCTGACCCTTTCGTATTCAGTTATTTGTCTTGCAAAACCAGCTGCTTAGTGTGTGCCTGTGTAGTGCCATAAAGGATTGTGATGAAGTGAAGGCTGAAGCTCTAACTTTAAAGAATTAAAGAATAGGTATTATGTTCTGGTTTTCTTTCACAACTGAAACTAAAATTAGATGGCTGAGATTTCTCTTCTCCTTTCCTGAGAAGAAAAAAATGGTTATAAAGAAGGTGCAGTGAAACACCGGAAGAAATATATGGCCACGAAAATGATCAGAGGGCTGGAACAACTCTCCTATGAGAAAGGCTGAGAGAGCTGGAGTTGTTCAGCCTGGAGAACAGAAGGCTCCAGGGAGACCTTATTGTGGCCTTTCGATATATAAAGGGGGCTTATAAAAAAGTGGAGAAAGACTTTTTACCAAGGCCTGTAGTGACAGGACAACAGGCAATAGTTTTAAATTGAGAGACGGTAGATTTAGATTAGACATAAGGAAGAAATTTTTTATGACAAGGGTGTTGAGACACTAAAACACATTGCCCAGAGAAGCTGTGGATGCCCCATCCCTGGAAATGTTCAAGACCAGGTTGGATGGGGCTTTGAGCAACCTGATCTAGTGAAAGATGTCCCTGCCTATAGTAGGGGGGTTGGAACTAGATGCCCTTCAAAGGTCCTTTGCAACCCAAACCATTATATGATTCTATGATTATATGAGTGACAAAATCTACTTGATGAGCAGAAAGGACAAGGAAGACCATGAACAGACTCAGCAAAAAAAGGGAGTTCAATTCATAACCAAAAGCCATGTTAATAAGACAAGGCAGGAATGTTACTTGGATAGGGACTAGCTGGATAGACAGCATCCTGGAAGATGGACATGCTGGTTAACAACAGACAATTAAATGAAAACTGTTTGTGATGATAATTGCATCTGTGCCACTGAAGATTAGAAGCTTGGAATAGATAAAACCTCTCCTTTCTGTGCATTAAGGAACTCCATAATAAAGGTTATTTCTCCCAAGGAACAGTGAGTTCTTGAGTACAGCTGGGAAACAAGAGTACGTTTAAAAAATAATTATATCCACTTTTCAGTGCAATGCTCTTTGCAACACCAAGCTAAGCTTGTGCATAAAGGAGTGCACTAGTAACAATAAAAATATCAATGCAAAAATATTAATAACATCAAAAAATGATGGATGGAAGCAAAATTATTAAGAAACTGAATAAAACTAGCATTGCACTTTGAAATGCCACTCTGAAACTTACAGCCTCTCCAGTTAATAAAAAAAACCACAGCAAACGACCCTTATTTTCTAGAAGTTGCTAACTGTATTGCTATCTGCATGAAATACCCATTGATATCAACATGATGTCTGGCTAAATCTAATGAGTTTTATTTGGAAGTGTAGGTTGGAAAAAATGAAAAATTGTGATGTGCCTCGAGTCGTAATGTATGTTTGAGTAACAAAAGGTGTGTGTCTTCAGCATCCACATGACCCACAAGAAATGCTGTTCTTAACCAAGTATATTCTGGAGCATCGGAATCAGTCATCAGGAGTATTTCTGTTTGGTTAGTTGTGTTTTTCTCCCCCATACCAAAGGAAGCAATATCTAAATGGGATTTCATGTAACAGGTTTGTCACCTGTGATCCTGAACTTACTACAGGAACAAATGAATGAAATACACCTCTTTGCATGTTATTAATCATTTTTTATATGCTTACTGATTCAGTGAAAAGAGTTCTTTATTAAATAGAAGGTAAATAATATAAAACGACACCTACAAAAATGAATCTCTTCTTGGATTTCTGTGTCCTTATGATGAAAAAAAAGATTGCCATTAATACAAGGCAATACCGCATCTAAATGTTTCTCACAAGCTCAACATGCAAGAACTCACATGAAAGAAAACACATGAACACTAGTTTATACTCATTATTTAGACCATAAAGTCACTGTTAGTGCTCTTAACAAAGCTACACCTCAAAAACTGAAAGTGAAATAAGAAGCTATATTTTTTCAGGAAGAGTAAGGGAACTTATCTAAAGATGATAGACATGCACTTGCTAGAACAGAAAATTTACAAATTGACAAAACTATATGGACACAAAAAGTGTCATTTTCCAATATCCAGCAAAAGTACATTAGATTCCTTAGAAGCTAACAACATGATTATAGATAATTCTACTGAATGAAAAATTGCCTTGGAATTGATGAGTAATATGCACAGCAGTGTATTACAACTCTAACTAATTCCTCTGTTAGTTCATTCAACTGATTGGACGTATTTGTAGTATACAGTGTGATTTAGTATTATTTCCCATACTTAGTCAAAATCATAGATGAATTATTTGCTCCTTAGTAAAACATGTTTAGAATATCATCTTTCTGTACAGAATATGAATTTGAAGTTTGGAATTATATGCTGATCCTGCTCGAATTTATGTTGTCACATGGGTTTTCTTAGCTTTTTTTTTTACAATTATACCCCAACCAGAAAAGCAATGGGCATTTCCATATTAGATTTTTTTGCCTTTTTGTGTGAAGATTAAATTTAAAGTTGGGAGGACTTTAGCATGCCACTCTGTTATGACTTGTTAGATAGTATGTGCTTTGAAGCATATACAGTGTCGTGAATGACATACATCCAGTCTGTATTGGAAAAAGTCTTTCTTCAGTGTCATATTTAGGCTCTTATTGAAAGAAAAGTGAATGCTATTCCATTTTGCAAGGTCTAAACTTTGAGCTGAGATCATCTCCTATCTGTACTATATTCTAATCTGGCAAGCTAGAGCTGCACCAAAATGACTGGAAATAAATATCTTGTTTTTCCAAATATATTACATCCTCTAGTGTCTCAAATAACATTTTAAATTAACAAATGCATGTATCTGTAAAATACATTAGCACATCTTAAAAGGAAATTCTCACTTTTTTCTCTTTGTAAGCTTTACCACTGATTGATTTAGTGGTATCTCACCAAAACCTCAAATTTTTTGTTGATAATTCACAATTCATGACAATCACTTTCTCACCTAAACTAATTAGTGTCCTAAGAAAAGGATTCACAAAAGCCAAGATGTTGGTGATAGAGCCCAATAAACTAGACAGGGTTTAGACTGAGTAGAACTTTCTGGGTCCCATCTGTCCCTCAAAGATGGACAGTTACCTAACAACAAAGTAGCTCAGCTTAGCTTTCAATTAAGAGCTATATCTTGGAAAGAAACACTTTTAAAAGGACATTTTTTCACGCTTTTCAGGGGAAGAAACATTGCTCAGCATCTTCTTCTCTTCAATCTATACTATGTCACAATAGTTAGTGGTATTTTCTTTAGCTATAATGGTAGAAGTACAGAAGTTAGAAAATCACAGAATCACAGGATGAGTACAGCTGGAAAGACCTCTGGGTATCATCTGGTCCCTGCTCAAACTCCCTGTTCAAAGCAGGGTCAGTCACAGCAGGCTGCTCAGACCCATGTCCAGGGGGTTTTTGAGCACCTCCAAGGATGGAAACTCCATAATTTCCCTGGGCAACCTGTTCCAGTGTTTGACCATCCTCACAATAAAAAAGCCTTTTCATCTGTTTAAAGGGAATTTCTTGTATTTCCTTTTGTGCCCATTACCTCTCTTCCTTTCACTAGATACAACCAAGAATAGACTGGCTCCATCCTTTTTACTTTCTCCCATGAGGTACTTCTAAAAAATCCATCAGATGTCTCTGAGCTTCATCTTCTCCAGGCTCAACAGTCCCAGCTCTCACAGCCTCCGCTAGTGTAAGAATGTTCCAATGCCTTTATCATCTTCATGGCCCTTTTTTGGGCTCACTCCAGTAAGCCCATGACTCTCTTGTACTTTGGAAGCCCAGGACTGGGCATAGCAGTCCAGGTGTCTCAGCAGTACTTCGCATTTCTGTTTCATTGAACTTTGTATGATTACTCTTTGCTAATTTCTCCAACCTGTCCTCTGGCAGCACAACCATCTGGTGTATCAGCCACCCCTCCCAGTTTTGTATCATCACAAACTTGCTGAGATTATGCTTTGTCCTATCACCCAGATCACTAATGATGATGTTCAACAGTACTGAGGAACTTCTGATACGTTTATTGGTTCAATGTCTTCAGTGGCTTTGAATGTAGTTGAATAATATTTTTTTACCTTTTTTAATAAGCTATCAAGTCTAAATAACCTTTGTTGACATTTCTTTTGAAAGTGCAAGGGGATAATCTTTTCTCTTGTAAATTTAATACTGGAAATGCGTAACTTAATGTCTATACTGACTTTCCCAGTTTCGTTCTTTGTGAAGTCTCAATAAAATTAATTTATCACATTTTTCCCCTGCTCTTACCTAGAAGTCCTCCTGTTTTTTCAATTAAGTCGGTTCTCACAGCTTCTTTGTAATCATACCCATGATTGGCTTTCCCTCAGGAATAATGGCAGCTGCTTTCTGGTGAATGTTAAATAGTGCAATTATATTCTCAAATACCATAAATGTCTACTTAATTCCCTAAATTGTCAATACTGTTTGTAAAGGATAAGTGAAAAGAAAAATATTTGCCCTCATGGTTTATTTAGAATACAAGCTGCTAGTGTTGGGACCTGTCTGCATGGGTTTGGGTAGTGGCTGGCACAATAGGGCTGTAGTGCTCATCTCATAAAATGCTATGCAAATATTAATGCTATAAACTTCTTTATTTTAGAAATCTAAAACATTTTTGAGTGCACAAGAGGTTACCAGTGATAACTTTCAAGTCTTAATTTTGGGAAATTGCAATCTGATGCATAACAAGAGGCAGCCCAAAATCCTGGACAGCTTTTCACTACCAAAAGCTAAGTTTGTATTGCAAAAGGAAGTACACTTCTTTTTTATTTACTATTATAATTGGATTTATTTTTTTCATTGAACTATTTCTTCTATAATTCCTTCTAGAGATATTCAATTTGGATGTCTGTATCATGGTTGAAATGTTCTATTTTTAACGTTTCCATCAAGTGTAATATGATTTTAATTTCCCCAAGTTCACGACAGGATTGTGATATAGTACATGAAAACACTGAAAGCAGTTTTAAAGGTGCTTTCAAAAGCCGTTTGAAAATATTAGCTTTTTCCTGAAATGTTTCAAATACAATAGATTATAAACATTTGAATAGATTTTTCCATAGGAATAATGAAAGATATGTAAAGCCAATGGGAATGAAAAAAGTGAGAACTAAAATCAAACGTACTACCCTTACACTGAAAGAAGTCACCTAGTACAAAACACACAGAGAAACTTGAGAAAGACGTTCTGAAACTCTGGAATATATGTCAATTTATAATTTGTGAAAATACTCCTCTTTTTTAAGAGAAAAGTTAAATTTGGCTTTTATCAGGAATAACTCCTTGCAGACAATGAGACCGCTAATTAAATACTGAAACCCTGCTGATTTTGTGAAGGTTAAGTGGCTGATATTACATGTATTGTAAAGTGATCCATGTCAAAAGTAATTTCTGAGAAGCTTGGGTGAGGACAGAAAAGTCCATTGTGAAATCACTAGCTATTAAGAAAGCAGAAAAAACACTGCTAAACCATTGAAGACCTGAGCTCTTGGATCTCATGACAGTACTGTGAAAATTAATAGTCTAGCCATTTCTAACGCACTGGAAAATATTTACAGGTTAAGAAATGCAGACAAAGGCATTTCTTAAAGAAAAAGTAGCTGAATTTGAACAAAGTATATCTATCTTTATTCATCTCGTCTATAACAAAAACTTCTTCTGAGCTGAAGTTTCATTCAGTTTTACCACTGACATTCATCGTGCAGGCTTTTTCTGCACTGGAAGTGTGTGATGTCTTTTTTCACAATCAGCTTTCTTGTTGTGCCAGGTTATAAACTTCTGTTTATGATATTTTTTTTTTCCTGACTGCTGTGAACTTATATAGGATCAACTTTAGTAAGATTAGATTTTATTGCAAAACAATTAATAGGTTCAAAGCATTAAGGAAACACATTTTTTAATAGTACAGATCTGCAGGGAAAATCATTCTAAAGATGATATCACAGGAAACAAAAATATGGAGGAACTGGGATTTTATCTTTCTACTTCTCCTAGAGAGTACTGAAGTACAAGTTTCTTCACCTGCAATTACACTTCCCAAAAGGTGATCACTTTTTGCTTACAAGAAATCATATTAATTCAGTATTAGACATGAATGGAAAGAAAGGGATATTAGTACTCTGTATGTGCAGTGTAGTTCTAATCAGCAAATATCCTAAGTGCTTTCTTTGTTGTGCATAAAAGCAGAGATTAGTATGTCTTAAAATCAGATTATATCTACATTTTATTCATATTTTAAGTCAAAAATGGTATACTACATAAACTAAGACATAAAAACTTTTTTTTTCCAAATAGACTGAAAAGAAACATTTTCCTTTATTCAAATGCTTTCTTAAAAATATATCTTTCATTTTGAAATGTCATTACTGGTGCCACATTCTGTGAACATTTCACGTTTGATTAGCATTTTACAACTGATTCTTCACAAAATGTCTGAAAGCTTCTACATAAAAGATCTGCATCTGATACCTGTGGGAGAAGAAATAGCAGCTGTACTGCAGCAGCATTTGCACAGTAGCTTTGGAAAGAACTGGGAAAGAACAATTTGTATTATTCAAATTTCTATAATTTTAAAGAAGTAATAAATAATAGATAGGTTGAAGATCTTGTTACCTCCACCTGCATAGAAAGTGAAGTGGATTATAACCCCTTTCTTGGACTTTTTTTCGTTACTTGGGAAGTGGCACTTTCACTTATTCCATGCCAGAACAGTTTAATATTACTTCAGTCAGAAGAGTACTGACATTATTGCAACTTCCAAGATTTTATGGAAATTATTAGCCTACTTGCAACCTAATCCATGATACAAGAAGCCACAAAGATAATAAAACTTAGGGTTTCTGAGGTACTGATTTGCAAGCACAAGAAAATGGGTTTGCTAATTTCTTAATTAACATTAACTTTATCCTCAGAGTTCATGACACAAGATGTAATACGATTGAATTAATACAATGTCTGTATTTTTTATGGATTTTATTTTTAAAAGATGAGTAAGCAACTATATACTTTAGCATTTTACTGAACTAATTTATGACAACTTTACAAAGCTAATTAAAGATGGAATGATACAATGATCCAATCAAGGTCATAATTAAGAGTGAGTCAATAAATCAATATGTGAAATTATCAAATCATCAAATGAATAAAGCAAGTAATCAACTGAAATTACAAGGCTGACACCAGAAATAATTATTTCTGGTAGTCAGGTGGGGAAAATCTGAGATCACTTTTAGTCTAAGACATCAGCTGGGTTTTTCAGGCAATGCAGAGCATTGACCTAGTTTCTGAAGTTCTTAGGCTTTTGCCAGGAAAGTTATCTATCTTGGTTTCATTCAGAAAAGTAGACAGCTGAGTCTTTTGGCAATTCCACTTAGTAAGATTTTTATTGATGCTTTGTTTTTATTTTCCCCTTTTGTAAAACAGCATTGTAACACACATTCTAAATATACATGAAGTGATGGATAAACAATGTCCAACATGACATTTTCTATAAAGTTGTTTTTTTGTAATCCAAGTGAAGAAATGACAAAAGAGCAGAAGGAAGAGGGGTTGGAATTCATCTCTAGAAACATTTTTGTAGCAATGGTTACTCTTACTACTTACCTTACAAATACACATGCACTGTGGAACAATGTGGGTGAGATATTCCTACATCAAAAAAACCCACGAAATTTAAGACAGGCTGTCTCTTGCTAACCTTGATTTACATGGAACTGAGGGGTGCATGAAGTCGATAACAAAAGAAATGTCTTTACACAATCAGCAGTAGATTGGGGGCGGCGGTGAGGCAAAGACATTAAATCCTTCATGGGTTTGTGTAGATGATCTATCCAGAAACTAAGCAGCATGTGTCTCCAGTGTTTGTGTTAATCCAAGCAATGTAATATGAGTGAGTTTTCCTTCTGAATTGCCTTAATCTTCATCTTGCCACTTTCCCTTTCACTTTTCTTCAGGAGTCTTTATTGGTTGGGGTCCAGTTAAATGGTTCTAAGTATCAATCTTATGCTTTCACAGCAAGAAATCTGTTAGGCCTTACATAATAGTGCAAAATATTCCCATTAGTGACCTTTTACTTGAAATCCGCTGTTATTATTATTCACAAATATTCTTGAACAGAAAAACTTCGGTCCAGAGGTATATAAAAAATCTAGCTGAACCAGAAGAGATGAGACCCACAGTGAGAGGAAATAATGTATTATTTTATGAAAAAAGGGACATAGTCAACATATTTGCCAAACATATTCTTTTCCTTGCGCTTACTTCAGCATTCATTACATTTCTTTAAATAGTTTGGTTTCTTACATTAGAAGAATCAGAGACTTGTATAAATTCAAAACTCATCCTAAAAGTTTCTGACCTAGAAGCATATCAAAGATTACATTTCTCAGCTGAGTAATTAAATTATTAAAGTTTTTCCTGCTCAGCAATATTTGGAATTGAATTTCCTATAATTGAAAAGCCTTAGAGTGAAATCAGAAGAGTACCAGAGTAGCTTTCCAAGTTAAGACAACTGTACATTTGACCAAAGGCCCAATGGCCTAGTCTTCAGCTATGACCAGTAGCAAATGCTTAGTGAAGATTTTATGCCCAGGAAGTATGCAGTGATTTATATTTCAGTGGCTTTGTGATGTAAATACCTTTATGTCAACTCTTTTCTGAAGGTAGGTAAATTTAAGCATCTATGGTTGCCTATAGTGAAGAGTTTCACAGTTTAACTAAATGCGTGAAGATGTGTCCATATTTTGGGGTGGATTTGAACCTGCTACCTGACACATAAGTACATTCAGTATTGCCCTAGTTCTTGTTCACTTCTTCAATAGATTTTCTCATTTTATGAGACTGTATTGTATTCTTCTCCACCTTTCCCAGGCTGAAGAATTCCAGTCTGCTCCATCTTCCTTCATGCAAAGCTTTTTCCATAGTCTCAAACATCCTTATCCAGCTTCTACACAAAAGTAAAATCTTGGAACTGATTATTTTTTTTGGTTGTTGGTTTTCTTTACTATTAGAAAATACTCTCTTGCTAATGGATTAGGCCAAAGTTAAACCAAACTTTATAAAATTGACACTATGTATTCTAGTCATAGCAGCTAGACAACTGAGACTTAAGTCAGGAAGCAAACTGAGAGTGGGAGTGAGAGGGCAAAGCTGTGTATTCATTTACGAGGGGACAGCCTGACATTCTGGTTTAAGGGCTGTGAAAGTGGATGCATAAGCACATGGCATTATATGGACTTGAGTATTATTAGCAATGTTGCGGCAAACTGTTGCTGGCATATTTTGCTTTATTTTTTATCTACCACCCTTGATCCAGAAGCATATTGCAGACTTAATTCAAGACTTGAGTAGAATAGATTGAAAAGTATTGGCATATGCTGAGGGATACATGATGTATATGCGTTCATATGGGTTATTCTGTTGATAGGATAGAAATTATCTTGGGTAAGGATAATCCGTGCCTAGGATAGAATGGTGATGGGAAGATGAGGTGGAAAGAAAAAAACACCACTTACTTTTCTTTTTTTTTTTTTAACTTTTGTTTAATATTTATTTACTGTCCAGAACAGGACAGATCAAAGCAGGTAGATCTGAAGTAGACATAGTACACTTTATAAAGAAACTCCTTTAAAAATAAATAGAGAAGCAAACTTAAAAGCAAACAAACAAGCACAACTCTAAATCTTAATTTTCAGTCCAGAGTAGATTAAGAAAGATTCCAATAGGAATGAGGTGGGAGAAGTCAGATTTCTGCTTGATTACATCTGGATACAAATTGGGTTTAAATTAGATTTGTGCTGCAAAACAAAGCTTGCACAGGGAACTGATGTATGTGCGGTCTTCAAG
This sequence comes from Haliaeetus albicilla, assembly GCF_947461875.1. Lineage (NCBI taxonomy): Eukaryota > Metazoa > Chordata > Aves > Accipitriformes > Accipitridae > Haliaeetus > Haliaeetus albicilla. The sequence continues at coordinate 22,959,615 of NC_091499.1, read as the reverse complement.
TTCACATTGAAGGTCCATTTTTTTAACAGTTGAGGTAGTGAATTAGTGAAGTACTTAATTATGTGCCAAATTATATTGGTTTTATCTTTATCTTGCTAAAGGAGTGAAACTCAAACTCATCTAGTGTATTCGTTCACCTAAAGTGAAGAAATGTGGATTTTTTTCTTTTTTTTGAGAGGGCCAGAGATAAAGAATATGCATTTAAATTACCTCCAAATAGTGCAGGATGACTAATTAAATATGACTGAAATGTGTATGCATTTTTCACATTTTTAATAAGTGAAATTTTGTGTGAAACAGGATGAGAAATGGGAATATAGCAAGCAATTCTTCACAGTGCTTAGCTAATATGGTACTGTTGAGCTTCACTCTTCCAACAAACAGAACTGCATTTCATATTTTAAAAATATTTAGAAATATCTCATATTTTCTTTTTTTAATGAATAATGCACAGAGTTTCACTACAAAAAAAAGAACTTTAATCTTTAAGTAGAAAACTTTAGTTTAAGAATTTCCAAAACTTCAGATGACTTATGACAAAACTTATAGGTCTCAGTTATGCATGATATGGATGGCACATTACAGATCTATGAATACACATTGTATTCTGATATATGTAATGGTATCCTCACATACTGATCTGCTCTATACTGAAAATTCATTTTAATTCTGTGGCTCTTGTAATACTTGTGTCTTGACCATGTGAAGCTTCGCTAGTGTTAATAGGCTTCGACACATTTTCTGTAAAATCTTTTCTGCACCTCGTAAACAGATTGTAGGATGCTAATAACATTTAGACAATATTTCAGGGAACAAAAGAACACAAAATATCTTTGAAATAAATAGGGCACCACTGCATCATCATTACTATCATTGTAGGCTAGCGAGAGAAAGTGAAGAAGTACCACATATAAAAGTACCCAGAGACAAAATGCAAATGTTAATTCTGGAGCTGTAGAAGATACTCAGTATTGTTTTACTTACTTTATTTTAAATCAATAAACTCTGATAAGTTAAAATGACTTGTTCAATATTGAACAAGGAATTAATGAAAAATAGGGGAACGAGAAGGAAAAAAAAAGAATCCACGATCACTTCTACATATACTGTCTTTTCAAAGCTACTTTTCAATAGTAAGTTTTTTCATTAGAGTCAAAGTTAAAGATCAGTTAGCATAGTTTTAAAATTTTTGCTCATCTAAATATTTTATTTTTCCATTTAAATGTGATATATATTTTTAAAAAAAGAACAACCCCCTCCCTCACAAGATTTTTAAAATTATTGATAATTTAGTAGAACACATACGCTTGCACATACGCACATATATATATACACATATATATACGCAATACCTCAGGATTTTGAACAGAATTTGGCCTTGTTGTTTCATAAGGGGAGAGCCAAGTATTACTGCATTATCCTGTATACTAAAGGTCTACACAGCGAGAAGATCTTTGACTTTTTCAGGTCTAGAAGAATTCATGGAAGAATTCACCTGTTCTAGTAAAGAAATTAGATAAATTTATTTTACACTCAGAACCATTTTCACAAGGAAAAAGAGGTTGAATTCAATTATAATTCTCTTGAAAAGTAAACTAATCAAACTATATGAACTACCATTCATTCATCAAGGCACTAACCAAGTGCAATCAAATGTCTTTATCCTCAGAAGTGATTTCAAATACTTTAGAAGAAGATAGTGGACTGTAATTTTTGTGTTTATAATAAAAAAACTTACATGTCCCCAAGTACTTATGGAAATATATGTCATCCTCTGAACTCACAGAAGTCCTTCTTTACAGTAATAACTAAATATTTTGCCCAGTATTAAAAAAAGCTAGGAAAATGCCACCACAATCTTGTTTAAATCTACTATATTTTTCCATGCATTCCCTTGCAGTAAACAAGTTGGATTAATAGTTTTGGATATCAGTAATATTTCATTACTTACAATAAAAACTTTAAAAGAAACCTTTAATTTCACTTCCTGGCATAAAAAAATAGCTACATTCTGTTCTGTAAGCACATTTTATTTCCCCTTATCATGCCTGTGGTTTCTGACATATTTATTCAATCCAGGAATTCAGATGATGGATTTATGAAATGTCAAGTCTCCTTCCAAAGCGTTCAAAACTGTAACACTGACTGCAGGACAAATGTATGTTATTTAGCAGAAATACGTCAGTCATGGAAATGAGCAGGCTGTAAGTTCTGGTCAATGCCTTACAGCCTATTAAACAGAAGAATGGAAAGCAAGTTTGCTTAGGTTTGTTATGACAGATTGTGAAAGTGAATAATAGTAATGTATTCCTGTAGTCTTACACTGCCAATATTAACATGAAAAATTATCAATCATTAATCCATCAAAGAATGCTGAGTTTCTGAGTCTCAATTGTTATTGAATTTCTCTATTTAGAGGAATAGGAAATATAATGAAATAGGTTTAGTGATTGAGTTTAATGGAGCATCTTACTGGGTTGTTATACCATAAAGCTTTCTTCATCACCGATAAACCTGAAGATTTAAAAGAAGTATGTCATACTAGATCACAAAGCTAATGATAGATACCAGAAGGTCTCAATATAATGGACCTCCAGGAATCTGATTATAGGAATTTAATTATAATTCTTTTTTGTCCTAGAAGCAAATAAATCTTGTGTGATTTCCAAAAAAAAGTTTTTCAGCTTTGAACTTCAGTTTCTGAGCTAAGGAACTCCTGTTCATCAAGGAGTAGTACCATAAATCATATACGGCAGATGGCACAGCCAAAACCACTCTTCATTTTGGATTCTTGCTCCAAATCTGATGGAAGTCCTCCTGTTGTTCCCTTTAACTAAAACAGCCTTTAAATCATTCTTTCTCTTGTTAGGGCAATAGATTACAGGGAGAAACAGCAAAAGTTTGAAATTAATGATCTGAATGATATAATCTACAACACGAATAAAGCTTGAATGGTATAAGTAGGGAGGCAGACCACTTTGCTGAAAATGCCTATATTATTAAAGTTGGCCCATCTGTTCCATTGCTCACATCTTTCCTATTTCCCTTCTAGAGTCAACCTCTGTGTGTGTGTGTGTGTGTGTGTGTGATTTCTGTGTGTCTGTGTGTTGCATTTCATTCTTCCGTGAGAGCCAAAAAATATATCCGGCACTGAATTGCTAAAAGCCAGATGATTCTTTTCTAACTTCACAAAATGCTGTCTACAACAAGTTGAAATATAGCTGTCCTGGAAGTATATATACACATATATATACATTACTGATGATAGTGGGCGTTGGTCTCTTCTGTCAGGTGGCTGGAGACAGGACAAGAGGAAATGGCCTCAAGTTGAGGCAAGGGAGATTTAGGTTAGATATTAGGAAAAATTTTTTTTACTGAGAGGGTTGTCAAACATTGGAATGGGCTGCCCAGGGAAGTGGTTTAGTCACCATCCCTGGAGATATTCAAAAAGTGAGTGGACAGGGTACTTCAGGACATGGTTTAGTGGGGATGATTAATGGTTGGACTCGATGATCTTGAAGGTCTTTTCCAACCTAAATGATTCTATGATTCTATGATAGCTGCAGAAAAGTATTTCCTTGATCTAGCAAAAGAAATATGCATATATGTATAATGTTGAGCACAGCCTATTGGCTGCCACATTGTCACACTTTTACCAGGAGAAGGGCTGCCTAGCTTTAGCCCTCTCCTTCACAGCTTTAGCCCTCTCCTTGACTTCCTTTCCATACCAATAGCTCATGTGGTGCATTGCAGTGTGGCATCACACTGGAACAACATCCAAACCACTTTCCCATCCATCTTGTGGTGAGAAAGAGGTACACCAAATCAGCACAGCATCTATGGCTTAAGTAGAGATGCAATCCAGCTCATGTTAAATTGGCATAACATTACCATAAAGAGACTTGCTGCCAAAGGTAAAACATTAGGCATTTGTATGTCATATAATGCTTTCACACGTGAGAGGTGCCTGGTTCACCTGTGAATGAGATAGGAGCTCACAGTGTTGTGCTGTGGGTCCCAGCTGTGCTAGCAGTGCTCCATGCGTTCTCACAGGAGCTGATGCATTTAGATGCTTAGTTATCTCTGCATTGGTGCACTTTAATAACTTATGGCTAGAAGAACAAAGAGAAATATGGCCAGTCATGTCTTGCCAAGTGTGGCTTGCTGGATTCAAGGACTTCAGGGACTTGCTATGGAAAAGTAGAAAGCAGTTAAGATTTTACAAAAAAAAAATATTTAATTATGAAAAAAAGGAGGAAAAGAAATTAAACCCACAAAATTATTTAAACTAAAAATGGTAAAAGACCTGTGTTCCAGTAACCCTGTTGTAAAGGGAGTCTAAATGTAAAACCTACATCCCCTATCTGATTTTCTTTTTTAATGGGAGATTTCAAAATAGATCTAAAAATTTTGATGCTTTTCTTTCACCCCCTCTTCCCACCTTCATCTCCAAGAAATTCTTACCTGGAACCTAGCTAAACTTTTTCAACAGGATCCAGCTGAAAACATACAGGTTAATTTATTTCACAGTAAATATGACAAAACACGTTTTTATAAAAAGTTTTAATTTGTATTTGCTTTCATACTAGTGTCAGCATGATCTTTGGGTTTACACTTCTGGTTACTACTGCTCTGCCTTTTTTGACAGCAGCACTGTATTTGAAGATTTGATCAGAGCAGTTCTTTGTTTGAATCAGAAAAAAAGTCACAATTGTTCTCTGTTTCACCAAACCGTGTAAAAGTGAAATGTATTTCTTAGATGGCAACAATATAACATTGAAATGACAAGCAATGTCTTTAAAGTGCCTTCAAGGTTGAAAGCATATTAGAGTAATAGCCATTAGTCTGCATGTATGTGCCTTTATAGGAGTTCTGCAGTACAGTATTATATTTGATTACTCAACTAAAAACAGTCATCCATTAACCCCCAGAGAGTTAGAGCTCCCTCAGCATGCCTGAGGCCATGCCACTTAGTGTGTCCCCATTATTTTAAATGTTATAGAAAGAACACTGGAACATACAGAAACATCCTAAGGTCACTCTTTGTCATTTTGATAAAAGTTATGGGAGAAAAAGTATCCCCTTTGCAACGTTGTTGCAGTCAGCAGCACGATAACATGGGTGAGGAATCTGGCATATATATTCAAGGGCATTCATGGGTTAAGTATCAATAATAGTAGAAGCAAGACAATGGAAAAAACCAGATACCATTGTGCCCGTCAGAACAGAGGTAGTATTTCCACTTTTGTGGAAGTATGAGGGGATTTCACTACCCGTTCCCCCCAGAAAATACAGAATTGTAAATGATTCCACCGTGCTTTATTGATATTACTAGTCCTACTAATTAAGGTTTTCATTGTATTAGAACATTTTCATTCCAGTAAAGGTGGTAAGAAGGATAAATTTGGACTTTTCCTTTGTTTTGAAGAATTTATAATAAAAAAACACATGTAATATGTAGAGAAAGCAGAGGTTCAAATATACATACAAAGTTTGCTTTAAAAGCTTTAAAATAGTCAGTGGACAAATAACTATATTTCATAACCATCTTTCTAGGTTTTTTTACCTTACCCTCCCTTCCTGGCAGAAAAAGGTTTTAAAGAAAGCATTAGTAAGCTGGTAAGATCATACTCCATCATAATCACTACCATCAGCATCATCATGCTGCAGATCACACAGTGCAGTCAGGAGCAGAGTCCTGTTGTGGAAGCTGTTTTAGCATCAAAAAGGAGGTCACAACCTGGGGTACAAAATTCTTTCAGTGTAAGAATCGTATGCTGCCAATTTATAAAACACTCAATTGCAAATACATATGCAAATACATATGCAAAAGTGCTGCCTAAAATAAATTATCAAAGAAAATTTCCTTGTTTTCAATATTGTCTTATACTTTCAATTTATTTGCTTTATTTATAGGTGCTTCTTTTTTGTCTACCCTCTTAACATTTTCTTCAAGCAAATAGATATAAATGTGAGCAAAATTTGTGATTAGATCAAGGATCTCCATCCATTGATATGTGTTACAATTTTGGTTCCACATCATCACAACAGTGATGTAATGTGAGAGCTTAAAAATAGTGGTTCCTCAGATACGATGTGATCTCTGATAAAGATCGCTTTCAGTTAGTTTTACTCACTAAAAAAATGTGAATACTCATGATACAATTCCTAATTTTTATGTAAGAGAAATATTTTCTCTATTGTCCACAAGGAAAAAAATTAAATTCTTATACTATGTATTGTGGGGGTTTTATTATTTAATTTGCTTTTAATGACTCATAGTGATAAATCACCAGTTTGCCCAATGAGTTTACATTCTTTGCTGCATTTATATTAACAAAACCAAACAAAAAAGAAATTGCAGCAAAGCATGTCTCTAGGGGCATGTTCAAACTGAATCAGCTACTGCAGTGACTTTAAAATAGTTGTTAAAACCTATGGGTATAAATTTAATCATGGTTACACCACTTTATATAACAGAGACAGTACTGAAAGGCTTAATTAATTCTTGATTGTAAAACACTTAAAGAGCCTTTGAAAAAATTACCATGCAAGTCCAAAACATCATTGTTTTCAGTAGTGACTTACACAGGTCTTATTATTTCACTTCTTAAAAGAACTAATCATTTCTTCGCTGAATTTTTGTGGGACTTTTTTTCCCCCTATATTAGGTTCAAATTCAAATAAAGTGAGCTCTCTGGGGCAAATCAGGGCAGCTGGACATAAAAGCCTGTATGCATGCTGTCTTTCCACTCAACCATATAATGCAACACTTTGCTATCTCCATTAAAAGGCTTACTTTGTACCATATGCATTTCATAATATTTCCATCTAAATGCAGATTTTTCTGTTCCATGTGTAGCATCTAGTCAGGTTTTCCATAAAAATACCAGCGGGACAGAACATTGAAATTCATTTTGCATATTAAAGAAATCTCTCTTAGATTCCTTCTTTTGTTTGTTTTATCAACTCAAGCATTAAGCAAGAAAATTAGAGTTTCAGCAATGATGGAGAAAACATTTATGATTTTATCAGACTTGCTTTTTTTCCCCCTGCTTAGACAATTTCCAGACTCTTAAGAGCAAGTAATTTTACAATGCTCCACTGATAAATGATATAAGTCCATCTGTATCATTTAACCCAAGTACAGTAGTAATATACATTGCCCAACAAGAACTTCACTTTGAGTAACACACATACTGAATGCTTTTCTTCCCAATATTCACAACACATTTAATATCTGTCCCATAGGAATTTGTTTCCCTTGAAAGCATTATTGAAAATGTCATAATATTTTCTGGCATAGCTCTCTGGTGTGCACAGGTAAAAAAAAAAAAGAAGTTAGAATAGATTAGATAGCAGACCTGTCATTGCAAACACTCTGTTCCAATTCTAAAAGGAGAAGACAATCAAAACTGTCATTGTCAAGCTGCATAAATACAGCTGGAGTAGATTTATACTGTAATAAGTTGTTTATTAGAAATTTTTATATTGCACATTAATCAAAAAACGGAAAAGAATGCAATACGACTTAAAAAAAACAAACAACAAACCAACAGAGAATGTTTATTAGAGCCTACCACATATGAGTGTGTTTATATATAACTAATGTTATAATTCAAAAAAATAGGGAAGGTATTTGACTTTTACATATTGATTTTCTCTATTGTCTGATATCTTGTAAACATAAAATTTGTGGTTTAGAGAAAGAGGGTTTTTAGGGTGTGTATAGAAAATATGGTATGATAATGAATAACAGTGACCTACTTTTACATCCATGCTTGATTTATTTATTATTTTTATGAAGTCCTCCCAAGCCACTCAAAATTTTACCAAATCAGCAATACATCATCATCTTACTACAGGTGTAGCTCAGCCACACACAGATACGTGTGATGGTTCTAGGATAATGTTTGCAGAAAGCCTGCAATTTTTCCTTCCATTATTTCAGTGCAGCTGATGGGATGCCACACAGCGACAGAAGCAGCCACACTTTTGCCAACGCTGGCCTTGACCCTGGAAGACCTTCGATTTGATTTTGACTTTGAACGGAATGGGAAGTGCTTTTCTCCTCCGAACTGCCAAAGCAGGGAGCGCCCAGGCAGGAAACCCAGATTCCCTTCAGCTCTACAGCTCTTGGTTAGGGAAGGCTGGCTTGGCCTCCTGCAGCCTGCTTCTTGGGAGAACATCAGCTCTCAACACCAGCCCTCCGCATCCTCTAACGACTACCTGAAAGGAGGTTGTAGTGAGGTGGGTACTGGTCTCTTCTATCAAGTAACTAGTGATAGGACGAGAGGAAATGGCCTCAGGTTGCGCCAGGGGATGTTTAGTTTGGATATTAGAAAAAAATTCTTCACTGAAAGGGTTGTCAGGCATTGGAACAGGCTGCCCAGGGAAGTGGCTGAGTCGCCATCCCTGAAGGTGTTCAAAAAACACGTAGACGTGGCACTTCAGGACATGGTTTAGTGGGCATGGTGGTGTTGGGTTGGCAGTTGGACTTGATGATCTTAGAGGTCTTTTCCAAACTTAATGATTCTAACCAGCAAGCAGGACTCCAGACTCTTAGCTCACTCACTGTACCTCGTCCACCTCTGCGCCTTCCTTTTCTGCTTTCTTCCTGTTAAAGCTCACAAGATCTTGGTCCTAGCAGGAGAGTTTTCTCTTCTCTGTTTTCAGACCGTACAGCCTGAGAGCTGGTACACAGCTAAGTAAAATTTCCAGCATAGACGTGGCTGGACTGAATTCCCAGCCATGAAGAGGGCAGGGAAGTTGTTTGCTGCTTTTATGGTGTTTGTTGTCACTTCCAACGATGGTAGATTTATTAATAAAATCACATAAATAAAACTGAGCAGAACTAACACTTTTTGCAGGATCTCACAGCCTTTTGCAAACTTAAGTGAATTTATGTCACAGTTCACTGGCTGGTCAGTATTTATCTCTATGTAACTGTACTGATTCCTGTGGTGTTTTATCTCGGGGAGAATACTATTTACATGCCTTAATCTTCATCTTAGTTTGCTGAAATATTCTTATTCAAATCTGCCGTGAATGCAAAGTAATATGCAATTATGTGTAATAGCGGGAAAGAGCAACTTCTGGATCAGAGCACATTTAGGTTGCAAAGCTATCCTCTTAAATATCAAAATAAATATTAAGTTCATTAGCATTCACAAATACTTTAAGGTTACTTTAAAATTCATCAGAATAATGAATATAGTTAAGATTAAAATTATTCCGCTTTTATTCAAGCACAGAAGAGAAGAAACAGGATTCTGTCTCCATTTCACAGGAGAGTTGTGGTGTTGAAATGTTCTTGTGGCGCAGCAATTGTTTGACATTTATATGGTCAGAATATGGAGTGGTTCAGCAAGGGGCCCCAGGCTGGTCGGGGCTGGAGCAGTTGCCCTGCGAGGAGAGCCTGAGGGATGGGGCTGGCTCAGCCTGGGGAGACATGGCTCCGGGGGGGCTGGCAGCCCCCACCCCAGTGGGGAGGGGGCCAGGTAGCTAAAATGTTCTGGCTGAAGTATTACAGAGACTTTTTTGGTTTATAAACCAAAGTTACCCCTAAGGACTTCATTCTGTCACGTCATTTCCCCGACTCATTTGTCTCTGAAAATAATGAAGGAATTTTCATTGGGAAAAAAATATTGAAAGAAGAGACTTGAAGAAAAGGAATAAATTCATCACTTGAATATAAAGGAGCCGCTGTTTACATTTGATTCAGTTGCCACAGTCGGCAGTTTCTCAGGACGACCGTCTGGCTGCATGACTATAAGAGATATCAAGTAAGAGCAGGGCTCATTGATTGTGCTAGAAATTGCAGTACTGACATGATATGCAACCTCTCCCATCCTTATTTCTGTAGAAAGAGGGTTCCACTTTTCGCTAGCAGCACATCCAGGGCAAATCACGTCTGCTGCCCTCACAGTGAGACCTGCTCACAGTGCAATGCACGCTGCAGCTGAGGCACTCGCCTGAGAACAGGACTTTTTCCCTGATAGATTGCAGCCATTTCGGTGGGATATGACTTGATTACACGAGTATTTTTGAGGTGGGGAGGGGGGTCACTCACAAGGAGTATGGCCTGAGGGAGCTACACTTCTGTGGCATAATATATCTTGGGCTGTAATGGCTTCACTTTATTCCCACCAATAATTTTTGTTTTAATGGTCCAATATGTGCAATATAAAAATAAATACAAAAGATGAACAAAGATCTTCTATTCATTCTTTACTTTCTCAATTTTCTCATATTAAAAATGAATTCTTTTCTTCACACTAGCTTTTGTTGTTGTTTGGGGCTCCCCCCCCTTCCTCCCCACCCCCTGCATTGTTTTCTCCTTAGAGAGAAAAAAAAGGTTAAGATGATTGCTCTTACACATTATGAAGCATAGTTTTTCTATGTGTATTCATATGCATACTATGGTCCATCATTGTCTCTCATGACCACCAATAGTTTCTTTTTCACATTAGGTTTTTTGCTCGTTTTAATGTCAAAGAAAGGCCAATTCTTTCCTAGACAGAAGACTACAGAGCACTGTTCTTCTCTGTATAGAGTTTTGGCTTTCTTCTCTAGTTTTAAGAGTTATCTTAAATGTATGTAGAACATTATAACACGTTATCTTCAGTTGCCACGTCAGTGCAAATGCTACTTTTTTCTTTAAATTAACCTTTAGACTGTTCTTTAAACAGGCAATTACAAAAGCCTTTACCAAGCTTCACTTTCCCACAGGCTTCTTTCTTAGATAGTTTAGCATGAGACTCTAATATGAGATTGCCACATGCATTGATATGCATACTATACCTTCTTATTCTAGTGCTACCGCTTGTTTGTGTATTATTTATTTGCTATCATGTAACATTTTAACAAAGATGTCTTGTCACATCTGTTATGCATTCCTATTTAATTTGGGTCATTTTGTTCTGCTAACTATATTGGTAATTTGGAATTAAAGTCAAGTGGCACACTTCGCATTTACAGTAAAGACAGAATGTAATCTAAAAAAAATCCATCAAAATAAATGGAAATCCATATGATATGATTCAGAAAGATGAAAAGTTGCACTCGTGCTTACTAAGTAATATAGTTACTGGTGTTAATTTGGATAGAGACCTGTCATTGCTGCTGATTGATTGCATTACTGGACAAAGATATTTTATAGAAATGCAACATAACTAAAACATTTGTTTCTCTGCAGCATGATTTAATTTGCCTGATCTTGCCAAACTTTCTGTTCACAAGAGGAAAAATAAGCTATGGATTATTTTCAAACACTATTTCACCTTGTGACACAAAGTTTTAGACTAATTTGTGTACTTGTGATAAAAATCTGTGTTTTACCTTTACTTATGGAGTAATATATTTTGAGCAAAAATAAGATCCAGGAATAGGTAATCAAAGACGTACGTGTTCTGTCATTTTAATTGTTTCACTGCTGATGAAAGCTATCATGAAAGATACTAATATTTGATGCCTCTTTACAATACAATTTTTCTTGTACTTCTTTCATCCCTGTTCAGGCATTTTATTAATATTTTGATACCACCACTTATATATATGGTTGTCAAACAGCTAATCATTTTTAATCTACTTTTGTATGCCTTACCTTTCCCTGACAATCTCAGGTTGATATTTTGGTTTTCATGTAGACACACAAAGCCTTTTTTTGGTTAAAAAAAAAAAAATGGGAGGGGGTACTACGCTTAAAACAATTCTTATAACAATTTCATGGCCATAGTTTGGGGCATTTGTGTGTTGGATCAAAGGCTTACCACCTGTTGTTTGGAAAAGATACATCTGCATCTCTGTTGCTTCTGATGAGCAAAGTGGGGAAAAAAGAGAACAGAAAGAAGAGGGAAGGTAATTTCAAAGAAGAAATAAAATTAATTTTTTAAACAGGCCTTGAACAAAATCTGTGACTTTTTGAAAATTTCCCCCATGTTTGATTTTGCCTTGTTCTAAAGCACAAGTGTTCACACGCATGTCCTGTCTCAGCTGCCAAGTGATTTCAGACTGCTGAAGGTTGAACTGCCTGTTCCCAGGCACTGGCTTATGTGCTGAGCTACAGAACCAGAGCTCTGGCCCACCTTCTCACTCACTCCCTGCAGGCACCGAACTTCAATCCCAACACATTAAGATGATTTTCACTGGATACAAGTACGGTAGTAGCAAGGGCTCAAAACAGTAGTGAGTTAGCAGTGCAGAGACATACTTTTTTTCCTTTGTTCTCAGCACCAGACTAAGCAAAAGCAACATGGCAATCAGCATCCTCACTTCAAAGAAGAGGATGTAAAAGTTGAACCAAGGTAGCAAAAGGATTAACCGAGAGTAGGATGCCTAAGAGGCAGCCAGAGCCTCATGTATGCACCAAGAGGTTGTAGCAGGTTGGCTAAGGAAAATTGGGTAACTGAAATCACCAAATAGTTGCTGGGGAGAAAGTTGAGAGAAAGCCAGACTGGTTAGACAAGAAAGTTTTCAGTGGGAAGATTTGTATTTGAGAGAATGATATGAAAGTCTCAGTCAAAGAGATTGGGAACTGAAACTAACACTGCATTGGGAAAATGGAGGGACTCTAATGAGTCAGAAGATGGAGAGCAGAACAAGAAAACACTGGAAGTGAAGAGAACCTTAACAGTGAACAGAGTGCATAAGGAGAGACCACAGAAGGAGAGCTGGAGAATCTGGGGCAGAAACAATGTTTGTGAGAACAGGCAGAAGCTGAAGCTGGAATCGTTATTCCATTAGTACTGGTAATCATCTGTAAAATTCATAGGCTAAATGTATTTATATACAAAGGTAAATGTATCCATCTCTGGCCTTTGTGTAAACTAGGAACCTGATACTCCAATCTCATAATTAATTAGTTAATGGCAGAAGCTCTGAATACTCTAAGCCAGGTAATGGCTCATAGAGATGTTAGTAAATTTGTAAGTTTTGTTCATTCACCTTTGTCAAAAACTTAAAAAATCCAGTTCTGTTTCTCTCCTCTCCCTTCTCCTTCTTCCTCCACTGTAATATACTCAAGTCACAGTAAATGAAGATTTTCAATACCAAAAACTAAGAACTTGAAAGATAGGAAACAGTTTATGAGTTACTCTTCACTACTTCATTGTGAACCAGGATCTTGTGGAAAAACTGAGACACAGACTGGCTACTCAGTCTTTTTGAAATCACTTTGATATTACTTTGCTATGCTGAACTGCATCACTAAAAGATATTTTCAGATATGAGACTGTAAACTCCCCAAAGTTATTTTAATGGTTTGTTTGTTTTGATTCCCCTCAGCACAACCTCTGCTTTGTGTGGGTTCACTGTTCTTCATTCAGGCACAACTAGACTTCATCCATTAGCTGTTCTTGGACAACATTTGACCCCATCTTGCTCTCTCTGGTGATGATAAGCATGATGAGAGCTGTGTAGCTGCTGCACTAAGTTGAGTCAAACATTTCTAGGATCTGTCTGTAGTTGTTGAATAGGTTCAAAGAGAGAAATGATAGTTGTGAAGTCAGGGGACAAACATGACATTTCCTGTCACTTTATTAGAGCTATATACACCCAGAGCGATGTTAGACCATTTTGATATATTCATTATGCAGCCTTGCCATTTCCTTCAGTAATCTCTCATGATCCCTGTCTGCATCAAATGTTGCAAAGAGGTCAACAAAGATGAGAAGTGATGTCTGCCCTCCACTCTGCACCATCAAGAAATCATCCATCACCACCATTAGTATTTTGAGATCTGGGTTCTGGTTTGCATCCAGATTGCATTGAGGCTTGGATACTTGCTACAGGCTGGTTGTTTCTTCCCCCAGTATTCTGTCATTGCTATAAGAACATCACAGAAAATATCAGTAATGTTGTGCCCTCTGTGCTGGAGCTGCTGTCACTGAGACTCAAGGATCAATAGGAGTGACTGAGGCAGGTTTCTGATTTCTTTCTTTTCATTAGTTTCAGGTTGAGATGCATGGCACAACACTGCCCTATGCCTGTGAACAGAGAGGAGGCACTTCAGTGAGAACCAGAAATAGGAGTCTGCATCAGAAAATGGTCAGTCAAAAAGCTCCATTTTGTGACAGCTTGGGGATGAAGTGAAATGAAAATCTGTCCACTGAGCAGCTGGCCAATATGCAAAAAACACTGCTTTTATTTGTGAGCTCTGTCATTAACTGTAGATATAGCCCTACGTAAAAGCCAGCTTCAGTGTTATAAGAAAAACTCTATGAGAGAAAACATTCAGATCTGAGTCTTCACTTCAGGATATCATAAAAATGGTGGCCAGTAAAAAGGTTCTGCCTAAATTTTGGATGCAACAATTAGCAGTATTCAGACAAACTCCATTGCTAGAGAAACTTTCTGAAGACACTTGGAAATGTTATAGTTCACTTTAAAGTTCTTTCTGGAATCTTACTCAGGAAACTAACTGTACCATGACTCCAAAGAAACAGGCATTTCTTCTTGAGAAAAAGACAAAAGAGACTTGTTGATCATGGCCTATCACCCACACCAGGGCTCCTTACAATCAGTTCTTCTTTGCATTGTTTATTAACTCTTGGTCAATATGCAGCCATGATGCCCCCATGCTAAAGAAAAATCTATAAAATGCTTCAGGTAAAATATCTGCTAGCTAGAGACTATTCCAAAATGTAGAAAGTATGTCTCTCCCGGAATCTAGTGACACCTTAGATAGTGGTTCTTTTCTTTGAGACCCAGGGACTTAGTAAGACAGTGCATCACATACTTAAGCATGAATTATAAGACACACAGATTTTAGATGGAAATGCACAAACACATCTGGACATCCAAATTCCCTTTGAAGTGCAGAGGGACACCTGGATGTCAGGACTTGTGATTCACAGATATGGGCATGCTGAGACAGACAGCAGTGTGTATGGAAGTGTGTGTAGGAAAGTCAACACAGACACGCAGGGGTCTGATGCAGAACACCGTTATGAAGACCATTACTGTTTAGGCTCTTGAAGATGGTTGGATGATAAATATTTAATCCAAAGAACACTTGAAGCCATCTCGTTCTCTCCCATATGAAGCTTTAGCCTAATTTTACTCAGCTCTGAGAGGTGTCATGCAATTTTTGTGTTTATTCAGAGCCTGATGTCTTAGATGACAAGAGCAGAAATTATGCATGGTTGTCCACTAGCAACTTGGATAATTAACGAACATTCAGATTATTTTAACCCCCAGTCTGAGGCTTGAGATTCTGAGATGGCTTTGTTCCACCCTACAATTTCGTTGGCTTTTTTTCAAGAAGGAAAGTTGTATTCCTTTAAAGTTCTCGTCCAAACTGATACAAGATGTGTGCCAAATCATATCACAGATATAAGATGATTTCTTTTTTTTTTTTTTCTTTGCCATAAGGTGGAAATAGCAAGACAAAGGAAGGAAAAGAAGCAACTAAATCACATACATTAATATAATCCCTTGGAAAGCAAAGTTGACACTCAGATATTTGTACCCTGTGAACTGCTGAATATAACCATTTGTTCACTATCTAGGGAAGCCTTGTCCTCCATTCACCTTCCGATGAAGTCTTTGGAACTATTAAAGGACAGAAAAAAAGTGCGACCCTCAGGATTAAGGGACTTAAGGCCGCTGTTCTACAATTTAACCTCACCAAGTAATGATAACTACTGAAATTGTCACTGAACTCTAATCCATCCCAAGTGTCGTGTGCAGCTTTACATCACCCAGCTAGAGGTTAGTCTGTTTTCATAAACTCCAATACAAGATCTGTTTAGCAATGAAAGAGTTTTGTTCTACCAGGTTTTACCTCACAGCTGGCATAGCTAGATGTACACATATGGATGTCCATTAAATCTCAGCTGATAGTCAGCAACTTACGCTATAGTCATGTTCAGTAGCATAGCCATATCCTCATTTGAAAACTTAAAAGAAATTGATGCACAATCATATTTTATTTCAAGCCACATGCTTTCATCATTCAACTACATAGACAACTAGTGCGAATAGCAGAAAAGTAGCTTTTAAAAGATCTTTTTAACTGATGAAGTTCTACAATATTCAGTTTTTAACTAACTCATGTTTCTGGGTTTCTGTTGTATTTTTAATTTGCAGGATTTTATTTCCAGGCTAAAAAAATATGGAAGTTAAAATAAGGGTTAAGCACACTGATGTGAAATTGAAGCTTAAAAATGTATCTAAACCTTTTTCTGTTTTTCCATTTTACCTGGAAATCTTATAAGAATGCATAATGTAAAGTAGAGAAATTTCAATCACAAATGTATGGACTGAAGATATTTAAATAACAATACTACCATTTAGACATTGTCTGAATGAAAAGAATTTGCAGGCTTTTGAGGTTCATCTTTCACTAGTCAAAATGTAGCTTCTGGTGGTTTACATGCTGGGTTGCCACATTAAATGATAATGTTCCTTCACGTAAGTGTTACCTAGGAGAGAAAAATTAAAGCCTTAGAAAGAGATTCCCACTCCTCCTAGGGTACTTTTATGATAGGTTAATGACCAGTAAAATGAGCTAGAAAAAAAATCACCAAATCTTGGAGATGCGGGAACGGAATCTTATAAAGACTTTTTCGCAAGCTCTGGCTCAGCAGTCCTGGAGATCAGAACATGTATCAGGAGAGGGTCACAGCCTATCTCTACTCATTTCTTATATGGGGTGGGCACCAGATAACTATTACAGTGTGCTAGATGGCAGCAGCCAAAGGCATTTGCCTGAATGTCTGCAAATTCTTTCTTATAATCCTAGACCTCTGCTTCTTGTGGCTCTGCTCATGGGGGATAGCAAATCACAAAGGTGTCTGCTGCTAGGATTGAAAGAACAGACTCCTCCAGAATTTCTGAACTTCAAAATCAGCCTTTTTCTCCTCTTCGTTCTTTTTAGACTGAATCAATGGCTTTTGTCTTTTGCCATCCATTCAGCAGCAAGTACTCTAGTGAAGAGGAGCAGGTAGAGCCGGGATTTAGATACATGAACTGAACTGAGGTGGGCCATGTCTCCTAGAGCACAGAACGCAGCAGGATCCTGGTGGGTCCAATCTCCCACAAGCTCAGGCTCTGCTTGGCAAGCCTGAGTATAGTCAACTGCCCTAACCAAGGCACAAATGGCTATTCCAGGCACAAAACCCAGGTGGAAAGCACAGGGGAAAGGCTCAACTTCTCCCATCTTCCACTCCTGCATCATGGCATTGGCTTTTTTTCTATTGCAGCACGAGCACTAGGTACACATGTTCCAGGAGTGCAGGGGGACTGCAGGGAGCAGGGGAGAAAGGCTGGTGAAGGAAAATGTGGGGCAAAGCCAAACAGTCCCAAAACTTTGCCAAATGGTCTGTGCATGAATTCTTTTCATTGTAAATCTAAGAAATAATTGTTCATTGCATAATGTGAGCTTTAACAGTGCTCCATTTATCATCTCATGGCAGCACCTCTTGGACATAATATTCTCTGTAGAGAACACCACTCAGAAATGTGATACCTTCCACCTATGAAAACTGAACCTAAACTGTATGTACGCAAATATAGGACATTCAACTGATTTGAACATCTACATACTTCAAGTTTTGGTTTCGCCACTTTTTGGGGCGGTGACATTCAGGTATGGAGATAAGGAAGCCAAGTGGCTACATTAGACATGGATCATTCAAAACCTCCTTCATCTCCCTGTAATGATTTTTATCACATTTAAATGTGAGGACAAAGTCTATTTTCAGGAGGTACACACAGATAAGATTATTCCAGCTTGCTTAGACATGAAAGCTGTCCTGGTTTCAGCTGGGATAGAGTTAATTGTCTTTCTAGTAGCTGGTACAGTGCTAAGTTTTGGGTTCAGTCTGAGAAGAATGCTGATAACACACTGATGTTTTCAGTTGTTGCTAAGTAGTGTTTAGACTAAAAGTCAAGGATTTTTCAGCTTCTCATGCCCAGCCAGCAAGAAGGCTGGAGGGGGACAAGAAGCTGGGAGGGGACACAGCCAGGACAGCTGACCCAAACTGGCCAAAGGGCTATTCCAGACCATGTGACATCATGCCCAGTATATAAACTGGGGGGAGTGGGGGCGGGGGGAATCGCCGCTCGGGGATTAACTGGATGTCGATCGGCGGGTGGTGAGCAATTGCATTGTGCATAATTTGTATATTCCAATCCCTCTGTTACTGCGGTTGTCATTTTTATTAGTGTTATCATTATCATTATTAGTTTCTTTTCTGTTCTATTAAACCATTCTTATCTCAACCCACAAGTTTTACTTCTTTTCCCAATTTTCTCCCCCATCCCACTGGGTGGGGGGGAAGTGAGTGAGCGGCTGCGTGGTGCTTAGTTGCTGGCTGGGGTTAAACCATGACAAAAGGGAAAGCAGAAGTTCCCTTAGCTGAAGGGCATCAGTAAATTCTGGATTACGGTGTTCTAAACTCTCTGTACTGGATCAATGATTTACTGTGATTTTCATTTACTTAACAAATACTCAGTAGTCAGCTTGACAACTTATGCTTGCTCCAGTTAGTACAGATGGGGTTTACCTCATAAATTATTTAAAGTGATTAACTACATAAAAACAGAGACAGTCTATAGTAATTTAAAAGCAAGAAACCCAAAAGATAGAAACATTATTTTTCATACGTTGCTATGATAATGTTCAACACCTGTCAATATAATGACTTCAGAGGAATTTAAATATACATGTACACTTTCTGGTTTAAAATATAATGTATAAATACTCAAATCAGGCCAGACTGAAAGCAGGCTAAAATAAGCTATATAAAGCTCTGTACTTTCATAGGTGGGTGCCTTATTAGACTTTCCAATTAAATCAGGTTAGACTATCATGCTTTAAAACTTAGTGTGTGGTGTACACTTACTGTAGAAGAAAGAATGTTGAGACAGAAGACAAAAAGCACTGTTAAAATTGTATATATATCTACTTGGATCTAGCTCAGTTAATGTCTGACAGAAAGAAAAGGCTATTGCTTTTGTGAATACTGAGATAGTACTAGGATTGGCTTTCCTTTCAAATAACAAACAGCATTTTGCTAATGTGAAGCAAAGAAACTGCATGCTGCAATGCTTGAAATGAAAGTACCTATTAAGCCAAATTAAATTGCCTTCCTGTATGGGTTGATGGTGAAACTGCTTTTATACAGGACTGAAAGGTGTATTAGAAATCTCCCAGATGGAAAATATATGAGATTTGAATTTTCTCTTTTCAGACCAGCAGATATTCCCTTCTACTGTAAACTCATTGTTAGAGCTTAGAATTTGTTTTCAAAGATAGGTGTACAAATGTGTTTGTGGTACTTCTACCAAAAAGTTTGGAAGTTAGATGCTTTATTACATATTCTCCAGTGACTTAAAATAATCTTCTGCAAGACAATATCTGATGCATAATAATCAGTTTGCAGAGTCTGGGTTTAGACCCAAGCACCCGTCTTTACACTTCATGTGAGCAACAGAATGGTTTTGTAACTGCTGCTGTATTTATTGATCTAATAAAAAGCTTTTGAGCTAGTGGCCCTTGAGATAGTGAGCATAAATTTGAGTATTCCTTATTATTTTCATCACTTCTTACATAATTGTGAACAGCTGGTGACAAAGCAGACTATGATGAGTTATTACTTACAAAAATGGGCATAAGCAGTATAAGATTCAAGCTTATTTAGCTTCTCTAGGCAGATAGAAGTATTTCAGTTAGCATTACCAGTCATTAACAATGACAACTTTGGATCAAAACCTGCATTTCTTTCCTTGATGTTCTCTGTAACTGCTTAAGTAGATCTATTGGAGGTAGTATTCCATGTTTTCACCACTGTCAGATGTGTTCTCCATTTTTCTGGTTAAATTTAAATGAACCATATTTCAATTATAAGTTTAGCAAAACTATGTCTCTGGTTGGTGCTTTCTGACTTTACTGTAGACTGATAGCTCCTCATATTTTGGCTTTTCAGACTTTTCCAAGACTTTTTTCTATTAGACTTTGGAAACCTATTATTTTTAATCAGATTTCCATATAATTAACCATCCAAAAGATGTGCTGTTATTCATCCATTTGACATTGAAATAGATATTTTGAAATTCTACATCATATACTGTTATTATCACTTATACTTAGCAGTAGCATGCTTCTAAATGATTGTCTCTTGTTCACTTAGTCTTTGGTTTACCTGCAGTTTGTGAGCTCCTGCAGGCAAAGACAGTTTCTGTTCATTTGTTTTAATGTCCCATGTGGCCATAACAGACGAAGTGAACAGTTGCAATTTCCACAATAGGTCTCCTTCATGCTAAATCGCAGTCCAAAAGGTCTAGTGAATGCTGGAGATTGAAAAAAAAAAAAAAAATCATCATTAATACACACCTTTTGCTGCCTGGAACTCAAAACATACAAGCATTTATAGAGTTTAGGAAAGTGTCTGTGATTGATTTATGCTACATATCACAATGAATGAAATTTTTGTACATGTGGTAGAAATGTGTTACACTATAAATGCATTTTTCCTATAGAATTATCATTCTATTTTATATCAACATGGATAAACATGATCTGCTCCTAGAAACTTTTTATATAGCAGCACTGAGATAGCTTTCCTGCTTGCCATACACTATTTTAATATTTATTTTTTTGCAGAACTATTTGTAAGTGCTTATTTTATAACAGATAAAATTGTTTTCACATCTTAATTAAAGTGGTTGTTGGTTTTTTGTTGGTTTGATTTGGTTTGTGGGTTTGCTTGGGCTTTTTTCCTTTGGGATTATCCAGGCCCATTGTGCACTGTGCTTAATTTCCTCTTTGAAACTGTTGTTAAGTTCTGTCTGCTTTTCAAAAACAGAAAGCTGAGATAATAAAATTTCCCATTCTTTTAATTTAAGCAAAAATAATGTAAATTTTTTTCCCTAAATAGATTTTGTTAAGTATGTTGTTTTCACAACAAACTACACCACTTAATAGGCTTTTCTAGATTTAGCATGTATATGTATGGTTTTGAAATGTGTCAAAGGTTAATGGGCTGATAGTGCATTGAGGGATTTTTTTTTTTTCTTTTTTATGTTTACAGCTTGGGCTTTGATTTAATGAAGACCTGATTTCCTTTGCTAAAAACTGGATACGGAACACGGTTCACCTATCATGAGTAAAAATGGCAACATAATCTGCATTTTTTATAAACTAAACATGAAGTCAGTTATCAATAAATTGAAATTGACCTCAGTACCTAAGGATTTAACTAAATGTTCTACCTAAAATGGTGCTGCTCACCTTAAACTCCTTTTGAAAATACTGTTTATGGGGTTATTTTCCCAATAATAACTTAAAAGCACAAACTAAGCAGAACTGGCCATCTATACTTGCATGCATGTGTATCATGTATTTAAATGCATATATTGACTGTTAATATATATGTATATAAGTGATGTGTATTCTAGATGTACACACACACAAGAACACTCTGTATGGATAGGAATCACATTTCTTACTTTTGCAGATATAAGGTGTATCTGAGGTACAAAAAGTAAGAGACATGTTTCCTGTGGTCACAGGCCTTTACTTGTGTTTACAACAAATGCTTTCTTACCTTTCATAAATGCAGAGGAACTCCATTGAAACAACGTACATAAACAAAGAATTGTGCTTTTGTCGTGGTTTAACCCCAGCCAGCAACTAAGCACCACGCAGCCGCTCACTCACTCCCCCCCCATCCAGTGGGATGGGGGAGAAAATCAGGAAAAGAAGTAAAACTCCTGGGTTGAGATAAGAACGATTTAATAGAACAGAAAAGAAGAGACTAATAATGATAATGATAACACTAATAAAATGACAACAGTAGTAATAAAAGGATTGGAACGTACAAATGATGCGCAGGGCAATTGCTCACCACCCGCCGACCGACACCCAGCCAGTCCCCCAGCGGCGAATCCCTCCCCCCCCCACTTCCCAGTTCCTAAACTAGATGGGACGTCCCATGGTATGGAATACACTGTTGGCCAGTTTGGGTCAGGTGCCCTGGCTGGGCATGAGAAGCTGAAAAATCCTTGACTCTAGTCTAAACACTACTGAGCAACAACTGAAAACATCAGTGTTATCAACATTCTTCACATACTGAACTCAAAACATAGCACTGTACCAGCTACTAGGAAGACAGTTACCTACATCCCAGCTGAAACCAGGACAGCTTTACCTTATGCCTTTACAAATATTCTGAAGTGCAGTTTGGGTATGCCAATGATATTGCTCCTGAATTTTTTTATATATCTGCTATTTTTTTATTCTTTCCAGACAGACAGCTGCCATCAGCTTCTGGGGGAAGAGGACTACCTGGGTCTTTGTTTGATGCAGTGCATCCACACCTACTTTTGCTCTGTAGGGCCAGTAGAGATATGATTGCAGCCCATCCAGAAATACCTATGGTAGCTTCAAGTGAAGTACTAGGGATAACAGCAGCAGCACATCCACAGGACAATGACTGCAGATGGTATTCACTGGGTACGTTACCCTGGATCAAAGGTGCTGAACAGAGACCGATGCTTGCTGTCCATATTATTCATCTCCCACAGCAGATCGTCCTGCCTCCTAAGTCAATGTATCTGCACTGCTTCCTGCCACAGGTGGGATCCCCGTGGACCCCCACTCTACATGGTTTAGAGTTGGTGCATGTGGAGCTAGTGTGGAATAGGTATTTCCTCTCAAGCTGATATGAAAATGTACATAAGCTGGTTTTACTTGGTTTTACTTTCTTGGACTTTAAAAGGGCACAGGGACCTCACAGGCACCAAATTGGCCAAAAATCTTTTGTGCCTTACTCCTAGATGAAGTATTACCCTTAAGAACATACTTGGCTTGAAAAGCAAAGGGAGCCCCATAATCTTAATCGGAACCAGAAAAAAAAAAAAAAAAAGAAAAAGTTACAAAGAAGCTAGTGAGATACTAGTTTCAGCAGCAGTCAGCCAAAGAAGTTCCCAGTCTTTAATCTTTGGTTCCAGCTACTCATTCCTTGTTGTGACAGTAGAAAAGTATATACAGGTCTGTGACCCAAACCATAGATCACACAAAACTTGGCTGAAGTCTCTGAAAGGTATGATCATCAGCTGTTTTTTACTTTACCGCACCGGTTACAGAAAGAGGTAAATAGCCTGATCCAAACAACTCTTAATTTCAGTTTTGAAGCAAACACTTTTTTCACTTTCTTACTGCAGAACCTGCAAGTAGTACATTAAATAAGGCTCTGTTCCTTTGTAAAATCACAGCCTATATAGCTACTCTCCCTTTGACACAAGCAACTTTAAATTATCTGATCATATTCTCCTTTTGAAAGCTGAGGCTGAAAAACAGAAGGATTTACAAGTGCATTCTGTTGCTATTTCTTTGACCCATCATTAAAAACGAGGTTGTAAATCAAACAGTGCATGGATTTCCCTTTTGGCACATTTATCCCCTACAGGTCATTACTGTGTGTGGGCAGAAAGTGTTGTTGCACTTCAAAGCTATTATCAAGCTTCTGTTAGTGGAATTAGAATTTTAGCTCTGAACAGACCCATACTTGATTAAACTTTTATCGTTTATAACCTTTTTTCACCATAAAAATATAAATGAGTTGACAGTAAGAAAAAAGTTCTTTTTCTTTAACTTTTAAGTTAAGAATAAGTAGGGGTTCTTTTGATATACTTTTTCAAGAAAAATACACAGTGCTCTGTACTACTACTAACATGATACTATTTTTATATAAGCTTTGTTTGTTTTGCTCCAAAAATTTCTCAAAATGAAAGAGACATCACTAATGACCTTAAATCTGAAATATACTTTTCAAATTAAGAGACACAAACACGTGGCTGTTACTGTATGGAAACAGATCACTGAACCACACAGCTGCTTCAGAAAAAGACAAAGCAATATGGTACTCACAAAGTAAGTAATACCATTCATGGAGAAAGATAATGAAGTGGACAAGTTCCTGTTTTCCTCTGTAATGATTGTTTATTCCCTGAAGCACAACATTTGATTGCCCTCATCTTTACATGGATAGCTACAAATGTTATTATTGCCTATAAAATTATCCAGCCCTTCTGAAAAATTCAGCTATAGCATCTGCCCTTCCCATTTTGCTGCAGCCATGAATATTGCAGGCTGAAGACACGCAATGCAAAGGAAGACATACCTGCTTCTACATGTTTTCCATGTCCATTTTTTCTGGTGATTCTCTGGTCTTTAGAAAAGCACTAGAAAAAGAGACCCTTACAGGCAGGATTCAATTGCTAACCTGTAGGTTTCCAGCACTTAATAATCCCCTCCTTGCCTCCAGCTGTCACTCTAGATGGGCTTCTGTCTTACCTAGCAACTAAGTCATATCTACCCATGTCCAGTCTGGATGTTTTGGATGCTGCAGGGGATCGAAAATGGTTCTAGAAGAAGCATGCTTGGACAATTGAATTCCATATTTGGTTGCCTCAAGACTGTAACATCTGGAAAGTTAAAGAATATTCTATTTTTGTTTAGCCATGTAATTTCTGTTGGCATTAAGTGTCATAGTCTAAAAAAGAAAGATGTATTTTTTTCCCAGTATACTCAGCCTATATTCAGGAAATTTCCTATTCACTGAGGAAGGAGAATTTGCACTAAATTATATGGTACCTATATACTTTATCTGTCTTATTATGAACTTCTCTCTTTTATGTCATCACATCAGAAAAAAGGGTAACAAGGAGTATTTGTAAGATATGATGCCCACACATGAAGGAGCAGTGCCAGATGGGGGCATTCAGCGGCAGCAGCCTCACCTCCGTCATGTGCCTGGTTTCAGCAACATCTAACAATATGAATATGGATACCATTTCTGCAAGAGAAAGGACAGGGACAAAACAGGTTGCAGAAATTTGTCTTGGCCACAGTAGCACTTGGATGCATACTCTACAGCAAAAAATGGTACGCCACTTAAAGTGATGTTAATTAACAGTGGTTGTACATTCTTCACAGTTCAATTGAACATGTTTGCTTATATCATGTTATTTTATTTGCAATATCTCTTGTGTTTTATATGCTTCTTTTTTAATGTGCAATTAGTCCCTTTTTGTGTGATAAGGATTCTCTTTTACCTTTTCTGTAATGATTCCTCTTGCTTGACTTAACCTGTCTAGAAGGTAGTTACTTCACTGTAAGGTAATTCCCCCCAAGAAGCACCTATCCTATTGCAGATACTTATTTTATACTAAAAAAAATTCCACATCTCCATACTTATCCCTTCTTATTGACTATAAGGAAGCTAAAAAGATCAGCAGATTCAGGGCAAGCTTTTTGATGTGTAAATTAAATACGTTGTGACACAGTGCAGAGTGTGATTTGCTACTCAATGTGCAGTACATAAATCTATACATTGGCCCTCCATCTTTCTTTCTTCCAGTGGCTGGAAATGCAAGTTCCTGGAATACATATGGTTTTTAGTATATCCACGTTAATAGACCAAGTCTTTAGCTGAACATCAAATACCAGAAAGGAAAATCACAAAGGGGCTTGAGATCAAAAACGTCAAATATATTACCAACTTTTCTTTTTGCTGAACTGCAACTGTCTCACATCGATGAAGTAAATATATTCGCCAAATAATTTCCACTAAAACTTTTTGGTAGGAGTTGTTCCTCGTAAGCAGCTGATACCTAAATCTTGAATTGCTTTGGATAGAAATCTTTGATGAGAATCATTTTTCTATATACTCCACAAATAATGAGGAGGCAAATTTCTGAAAGTATAGTAAAAACTGCTATTCAGAAGAGAGCTGTTCAATATTTGTTAGGTTTGACCTGTTTCAGAACACAAAGCTAAGGTCTGAGAATGCACTTTGCTAACATCTAAAAAAGGATAGGAAATTCATCCTTACTTAGCATAGCTTTAAAAAGAGTACCTAAAGCTAAGTATTTGTTTCAGTTCACTGAAATAAACAAAAATGACTTTCTAAGAATTCAGTAAGTCCTCAAGCGCTATAAAAACTGATGACTTTTCATTGTTCGATGAATTTAATCAAAGGCTTTCTCACAGGAAAAGAAAAATGAAGCTCTGTGATATTTTAATGGAATATAGTACATAGGTCAATGTGCAATGAAAAACAAATGATATTACACAGCTCGCTAATG
Source organism: Haliaeetus albicilla (assembly GCF_947461875.1). NCBI lineage: Eukaryota > Metazoa > Chordata > Aves > Accipitriformes > Accipitridae > Haliaeetus > Haliaeetus albicilla. The sequence continues at coordinate 22,933,521 of NC_091499.1, read as the reverse complement.
TGCTGCTGAAGTGGGATGCAGTGCAGTACAGCTCCATTCCAGCAAAATAGTGTTTGAGGCTATTAAGTCAGCCTTTGCACACACGGCCCATTGACTAGATCACACCCAGTATCTAACTGAACTTGCTTAGAGGTAGTTTAGGTCATTTGAAACAGTGCCAATGTGAGCAGCAAAGACTAGCTTTAAAAGGCATGTTGCTCAGCAAGTGGTCCTCTGGTCTTTCTCTCATGTTTTAGAAGGAATTTCCACTCACAGATGGGAATAGTTCATTAAAATGATGAAAAAGTTGAAATGCCTTAGCAGTTTATACTTGGATAACTTATTTCAAGGCATTCTAATGATCAGAGAGAAAATAACAGGATACGTACTTGAGTATGTTCTACATTCAGTCATGTGTGTGTAACACAATCCTCAGGAAGCCTCAGAAACCTTCAGGAGAATCCTCTAGCAGTCAGCTCTGCCTCTGCACTTGTGTGTCACAGATTGCTGCAGATGTTTCTGTTTTCTTTTGGAGTGGAACCTCTTTGTACATTTATGGGATGCATCTTTGATAGATGAGTGTAATCCGTTCATTAGATTGTGGATCCTAGTTCTCCTGGGGGTAGTTTCAAATCCACATGGTGCTCTTAATATTCTTTATTTTCCATCTGAATCCATGACTTACTTGAAAGATGTGTAGATCTGTGTGTAAGCAGACAGATCCCTATTGGACTATTGTACCAGCTAGAGAGATTCATGCATATTTGTCTTGGTTTCAGCTGGGATAGAGTTAATTTTCTTTCTAGTAGCTGGTATAGTGTTATGTTTTGGATTCAGTATCAGAAGAATGCTGATAACACACTGATGTTTTCAGTTGTTGCTAAGTAGTGTTTAGACCAAGTCAAGGATTTTTCAGCTTCTCATGCCCAGGCAGCAAGAAGGCTGGAGGGGCACAAGAAGTTGGGAGGGGACACAGCCAGGGCAGCTGACCCAAACTGGCCAAAGGGATATTCCATACTATGTGATGTCATTCCCAGTACATAAATTGGGGGCAGTTGGCCTGGGGGGCAGATCGCTGCTCAGGAACTAACTGTGCATTGGTCAGCGAGTGGTGAACAATTGCATTGTACATCACTTGTTCTGTATATTCCAATCCTTTTATTAGTATTGTCATTTTGTTATTATTATCATTATTAGTTTCTTATTTTCTGTCCTATTAAACTGCTCTTATCTCAACCCACGAGTTTTACATTTTTTTTTCGATTCTCTCCCCCATCCCAATGGGTGGGGGGAAGTGAGTGAGCAGCTGCGTGGTGCTTAGTTGCTGACTGGGGCTAAACCACAACAATATTTTTTATTTCACTATCATACAGAATAATTTCCCTTCTAAAAAAATTGTTCCTCATTCACTCACAGAGGATCATAAGGTATGAGTAATTATGTTTAGGAATACAGAATTCTTCTTTGTACCAATCTTATCACTGGAGAAAGAATCTGATCCCCAAACACTGCAGAAACACAGCTTTGCCTGGAAATACCATTGCCAGCCAGCTCCTTCATTTTTGGACTCAGTTCTGCAATGTGCAAAGCACTCAAATTAACCAAGTACCAAAGACATGCTCAACTGTAAGTATTTAATGAATAACAACACTGATTTAGGAGGAAGATAGGAGAGGTCAACCCCTTTGTGACCTAAAAAAACTCAATGTATCTGAGAGAAGCATCAGGACTTACAGATGCTTGAAGGGAAAAAAAACATACCATGTTTGAGGGAGAAAATCCTGAGAAATTCCTTCCTATTGTAGCATCTTTGTTTTTCTTCCACAGACCTGATCCATTACTCACTGAAAATCAATGAGTAAGAAACAAAAATAATGCCTTCATTCTTTCTTAAGATCGTACTTCATGTTAAAGGAAAAGTCAAAATCATCAAAAAACAGGGTTAAGAAAATGTCTGCAGTAGTGCATGTTTTCATTCTTCACAAAAATGCTGAGGTCTGCTAAATCCTCATGTTGCATACAGTGCTTGAGATACTGTCAGTAAAACTTCATTTAGCATTTGTCCAGAGGCAGAAGCAGAAATTAAAACATGTCATCTAGGACAGTTAAATTTGCATGAACTAACCATTAAAGCAAAGAATGCATTCGTAGGGATTTATTTTTATGTGCCTTTCAGAAGAATGCCAGTGCACAGTCTTTTTTTTTCATTAAATTGCCAAAAACATTACCAGGATATTTTGCAGCAGTTAAATTTAGAAATTAAGACTTTAAAACCTGGTTGGTTAATTTGTTGTGCTAGGAAAAAGACTCAGAAATTTTTATATTAGAAAACTACCTTAGCTTCAGAAATTGGATTGCATCGGAAATTGAATAAGTATCCACATTTGTATGACCTGATTTCCTAGCATTTATGGAAACCACAAATGTGTAATCAAAAAGGTAATAAAGCCACTTTATGAGAAAAGTAAAGTCTAAATAAGTATTGAGAATGTCTTTCCAGTAAATACTTTTAGAACTTTTTAGTTGTACTATTACTGCTCCATCTGATAACATAGTCAACAGGAAACAATATCTGACAATATCTGTGACAGACACAATCTTCCATATTTACTTCTGAAAGAATTCCAAAACTTTATTTTGCTTTAGCTAAACATTAAGGTATCCACAGCTAATTTTATTTTTTGTGAACTCTTTCTGATTACAGAAACTGATCACAAAATGTATATTGCATATGAGCTGAGATCTAACTTTCAGTATGCAGCCTACAAAGCATTTTATTTGAATGCTTACAGTTTTAGTTCCCAGAGAGCTGCTCTCTCTAAACTGATTTCAGAAAACCGAAATGTATAGGTTAACTTATTATTTGTTTAGGCATAACACAGCAGAGTAATTGATTCTGAAAACTGTTCCAGGATTCTCAAGGTCATTCACAAAAGGAGCTTTCTTTATTCTCTCATTTTGTACCAAGACGTATTTGAAGAAGACAGGTTTTACTGCTGGAGAAAGAAAATTTGTCAAGGAACTATTGGAGCTGCATTTTGGTTTGGATTTATTACATTAAAATATTGGTAAATATAATAAGAGTAGTTTGTATTACTTACCTGTTGTCCAAGGTACTTTCCATCTGGTCCTTTTTCCACCTGGTCTGATCTCTCCCAGCCGATCACAGTATGGCCAAGCCTTCCGACAGCCGAGCGGGAGCAGGAGGGCTGTCATCTCCAACTTCACTTCAAGAGGTATTGAAAACTTCAGTGCCACAGTGGCAGTTATTTGAAGCAACCGTCAGATGAGTGTGAATCTTTCTCTTAGAGAAGGCAAAAGTAGCTAGACCTAACTCCCTGGTTTAGATGTAAGCTTTCAAACTTCGATGCCCTCCTGGCTTCCCCTCCAGCTCAGAGAAACTCATGAGTTGATGCTGTTAACCCTGAAGGTATCATTTGACTCAGGGCTGTGCAAGGCTTATAAAACGTGATAATTTAGTACAGTTTGCACAGCTTGTGCACCTGGCCTAACTCTGGCAAAGCCTGGTAAGTTTATATCTTCTCTGATACAGACTTCAACCATTTAGGCTTTTAAGGATGCATAAAAATGCATAGGTTATGCATGGCAATTCCCCGCAGTTACTCCCTTTCTGATTTTTCCTAAATTAAATACATACCTGCATACACACATGGGTAAAATATCATTATCATTTCTCATGCTCTGCATTTACAAGCAACGGCCATCTTCACTAATAATTAAAACGTAGATCAGATGTGTGGTTTGTCAATAGGAGCATATTAGGTCTCTTGGACAGTGTTCCAAGCACCACAGTATGAAATTTTGCTATGAGGGATATAGGGAACTGCATCTTTTAGCCAAAGTACTTCTTGACTATATTAATTCAACTTTTATTTATTACATAAAAATAATCAATATTGGTGTTCAATAATGGCATTTATTCATGGGATAAAGAATTGTAGAGGTGAATAAAATATTTTTATATTTTAAGAATATAATATTTTATTATAAATTTTAACTTTTTATTATAGAATAATAAAATTCTTAAAATCAAAATTTAATTTTTTATTACAAGTTATTAGACAATATTTTTAAAATAAGAACTGGGTTGTCCTTTGCTACCAGTGATTACAGTCTTTAAAGGAGTCCAATGTCTTTCATCAGTGGCATGGTAAAAGTATAAGCAGGCATGTAATTTTACTAATATTGGAAAGATGAGCAAATATGAGATATTCTGCTCTTGATTTGCCTTTAACATATGATGTTAAAGTCTTCATCACTTTCCAGGGACATCCTTAAAGAAGCTGTCAAAGTTTTTACTATTGTTGATCAAATTAGGCTAACATCTTTTGACAGCACTTGGAAAACAATAACATTTGATTTACATATAGCTTGAAACTTACCTCTGAAATATGAAGCATTTTGAATTACATTCTGTTCTTTTTTATATCTTCTCAAATTAATAGGATAGAAATGAAAGAAAAAAAATAGAAGAGTGATACTCCAAACATGCACATGTGTGCCTAACAAGGTTTATGCAGTCATGGCAATATGTGTAAAATCTGATTTGTGAAAAGACAAAAGATGAGAAGATATATGATGGGCAGTTTTGGGGTTTACTTCTCTCTTACCTGTGCTATGATCCTTCAAAAAGGTGTGAGTGGTTTGTAGGAAAGAAGGTTATTGTTTATCTTCTGCTGGCTGGTGAATTCTTGGACAAGGAGGGAATTGGGATGGCAGTTCAGACTGGTGTTACCTGGAAACAGGAGTTTCCTGGAAAATCAAAGGATAGGGCAGAAATAAAACAGTCAGGGAGACAAAGCAGTACAAGTATAACAGACTAAAAGACATCTGAAAGGCCAGGCCTGAGAGATGACAAAAAGAGTGAGGTTTTCCCTAGGGACACAGAAGTGGTGGTGTGGGGTTTATTGCAGCCTGAACTTACTGGAATCAGAACAAGACTGACAGACAAGACACAGCAGGCAGGGAGAATGGAAGACTTGTTTCACTGTGTCTTTCTTATTCATTCTCAATTTCTTCTATTCTAAGTGATCTACTATCTAGCTAATATTCAGATAAAAGTTGTCTGAGTCTTTGATATGTACTTCTCAGAAAAAGACACAGCTGAAAGCTCTGGCAGTCCTGTGGCCTCTGGAATACATGAGCAATGTCCATAACTTTCATGCTAGAATCACCTAAATGTGCAGATCTATGTGCATCTCTGTACACAAACACATGCATAATCATGGAAGGTTTAGCAATAAAATGGTGTGGACAAAGATATTTGTCTTTGAATACAAAATGGGCATGGTGGTTTCTACTTTTTCCACATTGTTTTCACATTTGGGTTGTTTTGGTTTGTTTTTTTTTTCTTTATACCTTTTGAAAAAATATTTTTGCAAAATTATGGGTATGGTCACAGGGTAACTCATAATAGGTATTTAGAGATCTGAGAATAAATGGTGTGATCCAAGTTCATGTTCTACCTCATTCAGACATGACTGGGAAGTTCTGTCATGCATTGAACCTCCTTTTAGGACTGTCATGGTGTAACCTCAGGTGGCAAGTAAGCAGCACAGAGCCGCTGGCTCACTTCTGCCCTCCCAGCAGGATGGAGGGAAGAGAATTGGAAGGGTAAAAGTGAGAAAACTCGTGGGTTGAGATAAGAACAGTTTAATAATTGAAATAAAATACAATAGTAATAATAATAACAACAACAAATTGTTATGAAAAGGAAAATAACAAACAGAAATAAAACCCAGGAAAGTGATGTAAATGAAAACAATTGCTCACCACCAACCGACCGATGCTCAGCTAGTCCCCAAGCAGTGGCCTCCCCTCCCCCGCCAACCTTCCTCCTAGTTTTATTGCTGAGCATGATGTCATATGGTCTAGAAAATCCCTTTGGTCAGTTGGGGTCAGCAGTCCTGGCTGTGTCCCCTCCCAACTCCTTGTGCCCCCCCAGCCTCCTCGCTGGTGGGGTGGGGTGAGGAGCAGAAAAGCCCTTGGCTCTGGGTAAGCACTGCTCGGCAGTAACGAAAACATCCCTGTGTTATCAACACTGTTTCCAGCACAGATACAAATCACAGCCCCATACCAGCTACTGTGAAGCAAATTAACTCTATCCCAACCAAAACTAGCACAATTACTAATTTATTTTTTTTTTTAAACTACACACAAACTCAGTTTTTCTGGGTAATGAGTCACCCAGTTTTGACTTCCTCCTCTGCCTTTTTAAGAACAGTAATAGGCATGAATTTGATAAACTGCTTCACTATCCTGCTACCCAATTAATTCTTTAACCAAAAAAATGAGAACTTCATAACTTCGTAACTGGCGGATTTGACAGAGAAGTCTCAAAAACATTATCTTCTTCAGATTACTTGAGAATTGGCGTCTTGGTAGAGATGTGGAACTTCACCTGCTAGTGAGTGAAATACTGTAGTGTTAGGAAACCGGTCCTGTTGGTCCCACTGCTCATGAAATTGCTGAACGGCAGAGGGAACGAAGGGTTAATCCGGGAGCTCTGTCCATGGTGCTGATTAAAAGCAGGTCCGGACACCTCGCTAGGAAGTCGAAAACGACACAGTAATGCAATCCGCCATTTGGGCAAAATAAAATAAGCAGATCAAAGAATTTAATGGCAGCCACTAGACAGAAAGATAGTAAATGACCAGAAGTATTTACAGTATTTACATATTTTCTTCTGACAAATTTTTCCATTTCCCTCTGGGCATGCAAAAAATAGCAGAGCCATTCTAAAGACATTTTTCCTTTTCTATAATCTCAGTTATTCTGAATGCACCACAAGGGTTCAGATATTGCTCCAGAAGAATGCATAAGAGGTGAATTGCCTTTTTAAAGAATATTTTGCAGCAGGATGAACAGGAATCATGTCAGGAATTGCCTGGCCCAAAAGCAGACAAACCCAAACCATTTTTGATAATGAAAGACAGAGAAAGAGGGAAGCTGCAGTCTCTGGGGGAAAAGAAAAAAAGAATCAAAACCACAAAACACAAAAATGAACAAACAAACAACCTAAACAAACAAAAAACACCACCACCACCAAAAACTTTAAAGCATAGTTCTTCAGACTCTTCTACATACTACACCAATATCTTTTGATGAGATCTTTGGGCTGCTCAGAGAATCTCAGAAGGGTTTTAAATTTCCTTAGACATAAAGAGCTTGTCATAGATTTCATTGAAAGGCTGTGGAGGCTTGAAAACAAATAATCATAGTGAATTCATAAAAGCTCAGCCATTCTGATATTTCTCAGACCTACTCTAAACTCAAAACTTAGAAACCTTACTGAAATATAAAATCTTAATTTTTTTACTTTTTTTTTTCTTCTTTCTTTCTTTGTGATTTGGATCCTTTTCCTCTTTCAGAAGTAAGGATAAAAAGGACTTCTTTTATACTTTCCATATGAATAAACTATGCAAATTGTGTCTTTAGAATAAAGACTGTTTTGTTGAGGGATATGTTTGTAGATTTTAAAATTTGGTAAGAAATTATACAGTTGGAAATACGCAAACAGATTTTTTTAATAACTTTAAAAAAAATTGGAACAAACTCTACAACTGAAGACAAAATCAAAGGTATTTATTCAGTCCTGAAGATGCTTTCCCAAGCAATAAAACAAACAACCAAATAATTTTGAGGCATAGACATCAGGTCTTGAAGAAAGATTATTCACTGAGGGAAAATGAGTGATGGCTTTGTATCTGGTGGGGGTTTTGGTGGTTTGTTTTTTTTTGTTTCCTTGTATTGTTTTGTACGATAATCCACTGGGAGGTCCACTGAGTAGTACAAACTTCCATGTAGCCACGTTTGGTGGTTTCAGGTTTTTTCATTTTTGGATTTTGAGATATTTTGTTGATGCTTATCCATTAATACAAACATGAGTTTATTGATATTGGACTTAGTTCTCTGAGTTAGTAACCTTTATGGGACTCCAGAACAACACCTATGGAAGGCTGAAGAGGTAATTTGGAAAAATACATGTTCCATTCCTCAGGAATGTCTGTCTTTGTGCAGCAGTTATCTGTTGCTGTGTCATTTGCTCTGACTTATTGCTGCATTATCAATCACCTTGTGATGTGGGGAGGCTGGGGCTTGAAACACACAGACACACTTATTCCTTTAAATTCCAGTTTGCATAACCAACTCATACAGTAAAAGATAATCCTTTATATGTGGAAGTTGCATTTGCAAGAGTAAAATGTGGTGAATGGCAAATCAAAAAGCAGAGCTATGTAAGATGTAAGGATGAACCTAGCAGATAAATAATGGCATTAGTTAGGGATGGCATCCTTAACCAGGGGAGAAAGGCAGAGTAATTTGTCTCTGTCTGTTTTTCCTTTGTTACCATTCTTGTAGGGGCTGTAGCTGTCTTTTATACTTCTTGTTAACTCCTCTGTGTTTTTGCCACATATAGGAAGATTTATATATGTTGAATACATTTTCTTTTTAGTCTTTCTTATGCCCTGAAGCCAGTGCTACCCTGTACACCAGGCTGCATTCCTTCAGTGACCAATAATGAGCCTTTTCTGATTTGTGTTTATAACCCTGGTGCCATCTTGTGCCTGTATTTTCAAGGGTTACGTTGTCACAGCTTGATATGAAGTTCATAATAAATAATTGAGGGGGTTGGAGGGTGTAGGGTGTAAAGAGGTATCCAGACCAGAACTTTCCAACCATGTTTTTGGCTTCCTCTTCTGCTGCCCTCAAACTCCACCGATTCTTGCCTCCTTGGCTACACCATGGCCTTGCTTTACTGGGATGGATAAGAGCTCTACTCAAGAATCTCCATAACATGATAACTAGAGCAATCTTCTTGATGTGCAAGTCATGGATTCAAGTTTCCTTGGACTCTGAAGAGGCTAGGGAACACTCTGTCCTCTCATATGGATATGTTAGTGGAAGACACAAAAAAGTTGGGCATTGCTTCCTGTTGCAGAACTTTTGAGAAAAAATAGCCATGGCTATACATTATACTAGCCCAGTCCCCTTGGTTCTTCACATGGTCTCTAGATCAAATCCTGGCAAGAGAGAGAAATACCTGCACCAGTTCATATTAATTCTGTAGTTCTGTAAAAGTGGATCCCCTGAGCATGCTTTCCTTAACTGCTGTCCAAGTAGGTAGCTAGACAGCTCTTGATATAATGTGAAAAACGTAGCAGTCTGATTTGTTGCATTGCTTACACACATCTAAACCTCATCTATATTCTAGCTTAGGCAATATATATAGACTTTCAGGTTTGCTATAGATACCAATGTGTATGACTGCAAGACAGTATTTTCTATTTAGGAAGTCAGTGAGTATAGCTGTGCTAGGGGACATTCAGTAAATTATGAGACAAAAAGTAGTGTGTACTATTTTGCCCATCTTCTGAAAAGGCTGTGCTGACTTAGGATTGAACACTACTTGATTCCAGACTACTCAGTGTTACCTTTGTGAAACTCTCTCTGGTCAGTGCTGCAGCTCATCTACTACTACCACAAACATGACAACTGAACACTTATTGATAATAATGGTCTCAGAGTTCAAAACCCAGTAACAACAATCATGTTTAGGTAATATACATCACTGAAGATGCATAAAGCTGACAAGTGGCTGCATTTCCAAAATTAGTAACTGTCCTGGTTTCAACTGGGATAGAGTTAATTGTCTTCCTAGCAGCTGGTACAGTGCTGTGTTTTGGGTTCAGTATGAGAAGAATGTTGAGAACACACTGATGTTTTCAGTTGTTGCTAAGTAGTGTTTAGACTAAAAATCAAGAATTTTTCAGCTTCTCATGCCCAGCCAGCAAGGCTGGAGGGGCACAAGAAGTTGGGAGGGGACACAGCCAGGGCAGCTGACCTCAACTGGCCAAAGGGGTACTCCATACCAAGTGATGTCATGCCCAGTATATAAACTGGGGGGAGTAGGGCTGGGGGTAATCATTGCTTGGAGACTAACTGGGGATTGGTTGGCAGGTGGTGAGCAATTGCATTGTGCATCACTTGTATATTCCAATCCTTTTTTTTTTTTTTTATTATTGCCATTTTATTACTGTTATCTTTACCATTATTAGTTTCTTATTTTCTGTTTATTAAACTGTTCTTTTCTCAACCCATGAGTTTGTTGTGGTTTAACCCCAGCCAGCAACTAAGCACCATGCAGCGGCTCACTCACTCCCCCCCGCCACCCAGTGGGATGGGGGAGAAAATTGGGAAAAGAAACAAAACTCAGGGGTTTAGATAAGAACAGTTTAATAGAATATAGAAAGAAGGAACTAATAATGATAATGATAACACTAATAAAATGACAACAGTAATGATAAAAGGATTGGAATATACAAATGATGCACAATGCAATTGCTCACCACCCGCCGATCGACGCCCATTTAATCCCCAAGCGGCAATCCCTTGCCCCCACTCCCCCCAGTTTATATACTGGGCATGACTCCATATGGTATGGAATACCCCTTGGCCAGTTTGGGTCAGCTGCCCTGGCTGTGTCCCCTCCCAACTCCTTGTGCCCCTCCAGCCTTCTTGCTGGCTGGGCGTGAGAAGCTGAAAAATCCTTGACTTAGTCTAAACACTACTTAGCAACAACTGAAAACATCAGTGTGTTCTCAACATTCTTCTCATACTGAACCCAAAACACAGCACTGTACCAGCTACTAGGAAGACAATTAACTCTATCCCAACTGAAACCAGGACAAAGATTTACTTTTTTTTTTTCCGATTCTCTCCCCCATCCCAGCTGGGGGGGGCGGCGCAGTGAGTGAGCGGCTGTGTGGTGCTTAGCTGCTGGCTGGGATTAAACCATGGCAGTAATACAAAGCCCATTATAAATGAAATAGCTTTCAAAATAAAGGAAAACACTCCTTCATTGATATTCTGAAAAATCTTCCCTCAAAATGTCAAACTCAGAAAATAATAGAAAGTTTTTTAATGGCTTATAAGATTTGATGTGAAAATAACATTTCTTTATGTCATAGACAAAATATTGAATGCTAAAATCATACGTTTGGTATGCTGTCTTTTTTTTAAAATAATGATAGCTATAAAATGAAATAGTGCACCAAACTTACAAAAAAGAATAAAATTTAAAATAGGGAATTTAGTAATGATGACGAACATCAGATCATCTATAGACAGTGTGCATTAGACTTGCTACTAGCAGAAGATAATGATTCACCTGCATATTACAAAATAATTCAGGTTCTGAAACTAAAATTTAATCTTTTAAACATTGGTTAATATTATCACCCACAAGTCTTCTGGGACTTTCAATTGTCTGATTTAAATTAAATGCTTTTTGCCAGCTTTTGTTACCAGCCAATTAATTTTCAAAACCAATTAAGATAAAAATCACCCATAATAATATCATACTTATTATTAAACCTATAATTTTGCCAACCTCATTTACCATTTTTGACCTAGCATTAATGACTCCTGGTTAGAGGTGAGCGTAGACCCTAGGGTTTGTGTCTGTGAACTCTTGATGCATTTGGAAAAGCATGTCCTCTTGAATTGGATATTGGTTTTGCTAACTGCAGAGGTAAGTGAGTAATTTACAATGAATAATTCATTTGACATGTGTAACCCATTTTTAGGTTAACATGATATCTGCAAATAGATCACAGTTTCCTAAAAATACTGGTTGAATGTGTGCAAGATAATTCCTTTTGCACTTTGAGTTCTGCAGGAGGGAATGGATAGAAGTAAATGTAAAGATGTTTACTGTTGGGTCAATAAATTTCTCTGTTTCTTGGTTGGAAGACTGAACAAGAATATTTGGCGTCATTATTTGAAGTCCCAGTGTTGCAAAGTTTTTTGTGAATACTGAATGGTCATAATGCTCTCCTTCCCAGTCCCGGTGAAAACAGTGTAATTCATACGTATTTTCTGGAAGCCTACTGTTGCAAGACTTCAAAGTGAAGCTGCAAGTATGGATAAAATGGAATAATTTAAAAAGAGAACTAATACCCTGTGGAAATAGTTCATATTCTTTCTCCAAGCCTAAATAAGTTTCTGCTCCATAGTTATACTAGCTCTACTGTCATATTATATTTCTAAGAGTTCTCTTGTAAGCCATCTAACATCACTTTCCATTATGATTAGACTGTCACATTTGTGTATGATACAACATGACATTAAACAACATGAAGTGAATAACCCAGATGATCACTTGTTGTCAGCATAGTTTGTGTGAATACAGCTGAAAAGCTCTGCATTTCAGAAAATGAAAGCTTTTATTCTCAAAGGTCTGAAAGTCATAATGCAGATAATTTATTATATGTCTTTCCATAACCTGTTTTGCTTTCTAGACGTTTTCTTTGTTCTCATTTATGTATCTCCTTTTACTACAGTCACTGGCTAGTGAGGTATTTAGTTATGCCTGAAGATAGAATGTAACTGAGCATATGTATTTAAGAAAACAATTTCTATAAAACAGCTATCAATCCTTAAGAATAATCAACAGCAAATCTGCATGTCATTTTTCTTATATGTACCAACAATATAAGTCCAAGAACTGAATTTATAATTCATAAACCTGAATAGTTTTTTAAGAGTGAATCCAGAAACAGTTTAGATAGCCTTTATTATTCTTACTGCAAATATTTTATATGATAAATAGCTATATTTTTCAAAAATGTTTGTTGTTGACCAAACCATTGACATTCAACAAATATTTTATTTGGATAAATACAAAAATAAGTTAGTGGTAGAGCATGAATAAATATTAGACATGAAGGATATTGAAAAAGTAGGTGAGATACAGAAAGCAACTGAACCATTGCAAGAACCATTTTCCTGTTTATTTCAAATTGTTTTCTCCACCTAGAATATTTCTTTTCTCCTTCTAAAATTGCCCTCACTGAATCACAGGGTTTTCACCTTATTTCATCAGACGAAAAAAGTCAGCAGCTTCCTAACTGGATCTATCTTGACTATGATCCATCTCTTCATTAAACTTAAAAATCTACAGCTGGGGAGAATTAAGCCTTAAGAAGAACTATAGAGGGCTCATCATTCAAGTAAATGAATGTTCTGCATGAGTGTTGGAAGGAGTAAGAGTGAAAAGAGTGAGCCATCTGTTTTGGAACTGACACAGGATTTAGAAGTCTATATCACAGGTATAGATCATAAGTCAGACCTGGCACTTAAATGTTTCTCTGAATATTACAGGGCCTTGCTGAAATTAAACTGAGGCAAAGGCTATACAATCCAAGCTGCCCAGAGATTAAATTAGACTAGTTAAGGAATGTGGTAAAATACCCTGATTTATTTCCAGAAAAATTCTATTAATCTATTACCCAAGTACATTATAATATAAATTAATCATCATAGCAAGTCCATCTCCTCTATCACACTGGCTGGTTATATGGAGAGAGAGAGGGAGAGAGAGAGTGATGGATAATATTCTTCTAGTCTAGAGAATGAGGAAGGAAAGTTTAAATCTCAGGTTTTTGGAAAGGGGACCCAGGGTTATCAGTTAATGTTCATGCTAGTAAGATTGTATGGGCCTATCCTGAGAGAACTCCAGCCAGATTTTTGAAATGTTAAAAAAAACAAAGCCTCAATTTACTTGCTAGAGATGCCCGGTCACAATTGCTTCTAGATGTTCTGTTCCGGATAGAAATAAAATACTGATATACTTTGATAAGAGTAAGGAATGGGAAGATTTTAAACCCTGTTAGTCCACGGTGTGTCTATGTTTCATATTTCAGTATGAAGAATTTGTACACCAAGGCTCGTTTTTAGAAAGGAGTACAGGGAAAGATCTTACCGAAAGTGAAAGCTTGGCCCAGGAGTTTGTCCTAAAAAGCTTGAAGACCTGACTCAGCTAATATCAATGGAAGTTACCATTTATTCAAAGAATTCTGGATTTCACTTCAAATGACTAATTGTAATGCTAATCTTCTCTACCAGGAAGATAATGGGTCCTTCTGTGAGTTTGCAATAACTTATTCGCTTTCAGTACAAACTATATGCACATCGGTCACCTTAACAAAACAGAGTGAGCCAGCAAAGAATAGTATACAGGCAAGAAATCTCTTTCCTTTACATGAACTCAAAGACTGTGTAACTATATCTTTTCAATAAATGGTCTGTACCACAGGCCAGACCACTTGAAATTGAACTTAAAAGGCATTACACCAAGGTGTAAGAGATCTGTAGTAACACCTCCGAAGCTTTATCCTCAGGAACTAACCTGCTCAGACAAGATAGGGGAGGGTCATCACCCCTTCAAACCACTGACACTCCTAACAAATTAGTTTCTATATAAAATATTACGCTGTGTATTGAAAAATCTGCTGCCTGGCAGTAAAAAAATCTACTGTGTGACAGAAAAATCTTTATGCCTGATTGCCTTGAACTTCAGAGCAGAAAGTTTTCTATGCCTCTTCACTTTCCCATCATACCTATTTCACTGTGTGTAATGCATTTTCCACAATATTAAACTATCATATTAGTCTCTTAGACTGTCCTTCTGGTTTATCTACTGTTATTAAGTTTGTGTTCCGCATCCTAACTTTTGTGTAAAGCTGGCTTGCCTTCTCAACTAATATGGTCCATTTTCTGCAAGATACTTCATCAAGTATCAGAACAATACTTTGCTATAATGCTGAAAGTTCAGGCTCACGCACTGTACTGCTTATTTGATCTGGGTATCCCACTGCATATCACCCAGAGAACCTACTGATGTAAATTAGAACCTCACTGGCCATTTTTACTTCATACCTTAGCCCGTTCACTTTCCGAAAGGTAAGGTACAGATTGCTGTGGGTGTCATCAGCCCATGTTAGGACAAAGCTTTGCATTTATCTCTGAAAATATGTTACATTATCATTTGTATATATGCAAACATTCAGTAAATGATGGGAAGCAGAATCAAGTGAAAGGAAAAACTTAAGTGCTTGAGGAAAGAGATGGTATTTAATTTAAAAGTTCTTATTAACCAAGTAATAATTAGCCTATATTCCTTCATTTGTTGATTCCATATTTTAAACATTACCTGTTTAAAAAAAAAAATTAGCTAGAAGCTCAGATAAAATCAGTAGCAATATTGTTTAAAAAAAATCTGTATTCTAAAAACTAGACTTTTTTTTCTTTTAATAAAAATATATTTTGATTTGGACTTGTTAATTTTGCTGCATAAAAGTGGACTTGCTCCTGGTAGTTCTTTACTGATTCCCTCTATTCCTGATGAAGTCAGTGAGTCTACATGTACAATAAGGAAAACATATGCGTAAGATTTGCAAAATTAGACCCTTTAATACTAAAGTAGTGAAATGAAATAGCAAATCCTTATCTGCTAGTCTCCTGCAAAGGCTATGGAATCTGCAGTGTGTAAGAGGGTTCAATCTTTCCCATTAAAATATTTGTCCCTTTTTCCCTGTGTGAAATACTGAAGCAAATTTTAAAGGATACTCAGTAGGGCAGACTGCATTCTTTTATTTC
The DNA here is from genome assembly GCF_947461875.1 of Haliaeetus albicilla. Classification (NCBI taxonomy): domain Eukaryota; kingdom Metazoa; phylum Chordata; class Aves; order Accipitriformes; family Accipitridae; genus Haliaeetus; species Haliaeetus albicilla. The sequence goes on along the minus strand of NC_091499.1, from coordinate 22,918,080 downwards.
TAACAGTGAGGTAAAGTAAAATGAGTCAGTCTGCTAACACTGTCAGCTGTGCCCAATTATTAGGTCATGGATTGATGTTAAGAAATTTAAGAAGCTTACAAGAAATTCAGGTACTGTTTCTTTACATAAAGGTTATTTGAAATATAAAACTAATTGTCTGAATTACTGGACTAGAGAGGAGCAGCATAAGCCAAAAAAATGAAAGTCAATTAATTAAGTCAAACAAATGAACAGCAGAACAGGAATTTTATAACAAAATGAGTAACCAAAATCATAAATCACTATCAATATTTCTATAGTCAGATTGGTATTAGACTGCTTCATTTGATTTAACCTTTGTGTGTAAATGTGCCTCCAGCAGACACGAGATGAAATCCCAGAGTCAGAAGCTGCAGAGCCAACTATGTGTTTTTCTGCTTGTTCATTGTATACTCCTGTAGGATGAGGATTCAGTGGGAAAGAGCAATGAATGTAATCAGGCACCTTTTACCTGGTAAACAGATGCAGTTTACACATGAAGTTGAGTTATGAGATGGGATCTTAGACTTACACTCATTCTAAAAAAAAAAAAAAAGTCTCTTGCTATGTATTTATCTGTTAATTGTTTGTGGGAATGTGTTTTTTCAAGGTCTATATATTTATATGGAAGAACAGAAAAAAGTCAGTGTTACCAAGATGGTCTTAGCTTTATTGCTTCTTTTAATTCCTTTTATTCCCCATCTTTTCCTAACCCACAAATTCAATATTTCTGAAAGCTTTTTTCCATTCTTTTGGCACTCATATAAAAAATTATGACCATGAGGTGTTGCACTGGTGTAAAAGGTGTATCTACATTATACTCAAGGGAAAATATTTTAGACTTTAAGACAGACATATGGACTTTGGTTAAAAGAAGGACTATAGTTTTATGGCCTTCTCTAAAATTTGAATACCAAGGTTACAAATACAATTGCTGCTGTGGTCAGGTCTACATCTGTCAGACTGATGGCATGATGTACTGACTGGAAGATACTTGTCTTCATCTTTGTTATTCATGTATCAGTAAGTATGGAAAAGGAGGAAGAACAGCAAAGCTGTTCTGTTTTCAAGAAAGAGTGATATAAATGAGGTTTGCTGAGGATGCTTGAAAATTTTTATAGATTTTGAGAAGCTTTTTCCTCCAGCTAGTGTTAGCTTTCCTGGAGCTCATTTTAGCCAAAGAGGTTTCACAGCCAAGACATCTGGGAAAGTGAAAACTGTTTACCAAAAAGAAAATATAGGTATGTAAACTTGCATTAAAAAAGAAGCTTGTCCAAAATGTCTGGAAACAGATGTGGTGCTGTTGTTTTCATCATGACTTTCTGGGCTCAGCCTATCGCAGATAAGCCTTTGAGAAAAACTAATAAAGACTCCTTGGTGACAACAGTAAGCAGAGGTTTACCTGAGTGGTTTCAGATATTTTCACGGGAAATTGTAGCAGAGTTCTTGCTGCTCCTGCACCCTTGGGTGGCCAAAGCTGTTGCACAGCTACACTTTCTCATTAGTTATGTGATGCATTCACCCTCTTCTGCTTAGGCGTGCCTTAATTACTGCCATTCCCAAACCACCTTTTCACAATATACAATGCTTGTATTAAGACACATGGAGAACAGGTTTCTATCCCAATTCCATGCCCTTCTCTCTGCTGTTTTGGATAAAGTAGCCACAAAATATAAGTCTTCTATTCTGGAAGGGCTTAATTTGCAAACTTGAAGTAAAAGTACACGAGTTGAAATTGAACATCAATGAGTTTAGGTACTGTCAGTATTTTCTCTAGAACTGCTAGAATTGTTTTGTTTAGAAATTGGCTATAAAGAAGTCATGACATTGTGAACTTTATACTATAAATGTAGAGCAATTACTTAAAGAAGTTACTAATAACAGGCAAGTAATCCTTCTCAAAACCTTCCCCAAACCAAAAAAAAAACAACCCAAACCTACCCCTGAACTCTGTTTCCTTGATAATAAAACTCATTATACAATTTACCCAGATGTTGAAGACAGACATGGATTAACTTTAGCAATCATAACAATATTAAATGTAAGAATCAATAAATGCAATGTTGGAATTGCTAAACATCTTTGTATACATGACAATAGCCACACATGATTATAGAATTAGCAAAATCATGTTAGTTTGTGTAAGATCTCTCTGTGAATTCCTTAGTAAAAGAAAGAAAGAAGAAGAAGAAGAAGAAGAAGAAGAAGAAGAAGAAGAGGAGGAGGCAGAGTTCATGCAAACTGAATCAAAAACATTGCACAAAAGACAGAAAGCAAAGGTGAAATAGAGTCAGAATTGTTTGGATTCTGACAATATGCCTGGGAAAAGTGAAATTTATTTTGTTCAATATAAAAAAGAAAACTACGAATTTGCAGAATAAATTTCTGATCATGATTTGCTGTTTTACATCCACACTCATTTGTTTATGCTTTCTTAAAACTTACTGCTCATCAGGTTGCTGTTACTGCACCTAATTGTATTAACTATGCATCCTCTTTGCACAATAGCATGAGGACATTCTTGTGAGTGTATTACTCAATTTTCATCTTGCATATGTTTGAAATTGCTCTGTATTTCCATTAACAGCTCATGTGAATGGAACTAGTGAAGCAATTCCCACTCTTTTTTTTTCTTCTGAAAAAAGTGTGATAATGACCCCATGTTTACATAGTGCTTTCAATCCCTACATATTTTACAAACTGATAATTTCAAGGCATTAAAGTCCTGAATTTGAATTCACTGACACCAACATTTTCCCCTTAACTTATTATTATATATGGTGCATTTTTGGATGAATTACAAAATATCACAATAAGAGAGAACACTATGTGACTGCATGAGGAACACAAAAATAAACCTTCAGGTATTCTTATTAAAGTGGGGGAAGGGAGTTGATATGTACAGAATGGAGCTCCCTGAACTGGAATTTGACCAAGCTAAAAGGATTAACAGTCTTCCTTGACCAGAAGGGTACCAAGGGAACTTTAACAAGGAGACACATCTGGCAAACAGGCAGCATGGAGGCCAAATAATACCATCCTTCATCAGCTCTTAAAATTCCACAGACCTGAAGAGTGTGGCTAGAAGAGTTTCTAGGAGTGATTTTTCACTGTGCAGCAATAGAATGACTGGAGTTATGAGGCCAGAGATAAATCACGTTGATGGTCTTATTGAAACGGCCGTGCCTGGAAGGGAGGTGTAGTCTCTTCCCCAGACACACAGAAAGCAGGCTGATGCAAGAAGCAAAAACTCTGGTGCTCTGGGGACACTTAAACCTGCTGTTGAAAGATGATTATTCTCATGAGGGGAACATGCTTTAATTACGAAAAAAGGATTTTCAGGGCAGGTGATACAAATTAAATTTCCTTTATTATTTGTGTTTATCTGCATGGACGTGTTTCTATAGTCAAGAAAATCTCAATGTCAAATTTGCCTGTATAAAAATGGACCATAAATATAGTGAAAATCTGCTTTTCATAACTTTCCTCAATTCCAAGAAAATCAAGCCATTTTCCACTCTAAATGTCAGTTAGTTTCTACCTCATCTCTCTGACTGAATTATGGTTTAGTTTAAAAAAAAAAAAAAGAAATAAAAATAAAAGAAAATAAAAGAAAAAAAGGGGGAAAAACATATTAAGCATTCTGGGAGTGGGATTTAATCATCAAGGGAAAAGGAGCTGAAATCCCATGGGAGTTCTAGGTTTAGATTCAGCACGTTTCTGTTTTTTTTATATGTTTTAGACTTCTGTGAAAGGTCGCCATATGGAGATAAAAGAGCAGATGAAATAAAAAGCAATAAGACAAAACAATAAAACTGTCATTGTTTTCTTGACCTTTTTCAAATGCATTCATCATAGAGTATATGGTAAATCTTGTTAGAGCTTTGGAGCTACTGTTGCTCTGAGTGGAATGGTCTCTAGCATCCACTTACCAATGGCCCTTTCTGGCAAGGTCAGATAATAAGAGGCCTCTCTCTGAATTGAAACTCTAAGTAACCACTGACTCAAGACAGGGATTGTTTACTCCTTATTTTTCAGTCTCTGGCAGAGATAACACAGGCTAGGCCAATTTCTGTGTTGCTGTTACTTAGCTTCTTGTGAAGTTATCATGACAACATGCAAAAAGAACAAATGTTATTATTTCTCAACTGTGTGGCATGCAGTGGGAGAAAAGGGCAGAAAGCAAGAAAAACGTTCCTTTCTGAAGAAGACATCCTTCCATTAGCTTCAGAAATATAGCAAAAGAGTACAGTTCCCATGTATTACAAGACAATATATATCATTAAGTTAAAAGATGTGCCCAAGCGTTAGTGACGCTTACTGTAGTTTCCTAATGGAAATATTTGTCTCTCTGTCCTTTAAGAGGGAGCTACAACAAGAAGCATATGTTCTTTTCCTGTTGTTTTCCCAGAGCAGGGTAATCCTTCCCAGTAATCATACTTTGATTAAATATGAATTTTGTTCTCAGATCTCTTCCAACATTGATTTTGTTTCTGTTTCACGTAGCTTGCCTTTTAAACAGAAAACATGTTTACTTGCTATTGTATACATGAGCTGTATTGTTTAGAGTGTCAAATCTGATGGTAGACATGAATTCAGAATAATTAACTGCTTGGTATGTATAGAGGAGCTTTTGAGGGCAACTGGGGGGAAAGAGGTGTTATTTTCATCATATATGCAGAGCTGCAAAACCATGTTTGAGACATCTGATAAAAATATCCTTATTTGCAAATGAAATAGTACAAAACCCATGTAGCCAACATCTTTCTTATTATTTCTCTGACAGACTAGCTTCTTTCCAGCCTAGTTGGGTGGAATGTCCTCTCTTTTAATGTGTTTGGAATTGCTTAATTCCATCATGTGATAAAGGCTATAGGAAAATCACTCTAACATGTAAAAATCTCAAAGAGGTACATTTCAGTATGCAGCTCCTACCTTTGATCTATGCTGGATGTTTTTAAAGTTGGAAGTGAAAACTAGAAATTTGCCAGGGGTTGCAGAGGAAGGAAGGTTGTTGATAAGAGTATTTTTGAACCCTGGAGATCTTTATCAAATTCTGTTCTTAATTAAACTTGCATAATTCTTCTTGTTGTATTTCCTCCATTGGCACTTTATGATGTCACTCAAGCACTTTAAACTTAACACACATTGACAAGGAACCCTAAGAATGTGCTTATTAATTCAAATTATACTCACATACCGCATGCTTATTGCAATTTGTAGTGAGGTAGAGATTCCAAACTTTTCATTCGTAATCTCTTTCCCATCAGTAGAGATTCTTCTTATCACTATCTTGCCTACTTTCTAACTGACCCTTCCAACAGGATTAAGCTGTTCAGGATCTGCTATTTTGCCGGAGATTGTTGTCTGGCCTTCATTTATGATTAATATAGATGATTCCATTTGACAGAAGAGCTTGAGGAAATGAATGTTATAGTCATATCTGGTGCAACTCATATTTTTTAACATAATGGAAAGGAGGTAGAAATACCCAAAAGACAGGGCACTGGGCTTGGGATCTTGTCTTCATTTAGCACATGAACTGCAGTGCAACAGTGAGCAAGCTGGGTCACCTATCAGCAACTTTGTCAGATCAGCAAAGTTTCTGACTGTATGTCTGTGTGCTTCCCATGGCAAAGGGGAGCTGAAGCTGGAGGGAACCAAGGTGTATTCTCACTGCATAAGTAATTCATAATAATAAAGTAATGGTGGCCAACCTTTTTGATTTGGGGATCAAAAGTGTCTGATGGCTGGCAATGATTAGAAGAATCCTGTAGTATGTTATCTCCAGCTTTCTCTGAATACAAATTAGTAGCATCTCCAAAAAATCAATAAAGATGCTTTGGTTATAACATTCCCCACATTTATTTGACCCTTTTATGGAGAGAAAAGAATCATCAGGGATAAATGGGGTTTTATGAATCAACTATGAATCACAGTGTTCTGCCAGATAAGTTAGTTAAATAATTTACAGTTTTATACCTTTCTATTGCAATGAGTGTGGAGTGATTCCAGCTAAGGAAACTCCACCTGCATCTTTCATTACTTCCTGTATTTATAGTTGTCACATTAGAAGATGAAGGATGGATTGTTCATTCAAACAAGCCTCTCCCATAGCACTTCCATACAAGTTACAGGAACTTTTTATAAATGTGTCTGCTTCTGTTCTTATACAACTCTATGATAAATTCCCCTTTGACTTCTGTTGTATAAGAGAAGACTTGACACTTTATAGTACTTTCAGATTCTTTTTTGCTGCTTGTGTATGCCACAGAGACCTGCACTAGTGCAGAATCACTGTAATTGTCAAAAATTAGGTTGCTTAAAACAAATTTTATAGAATGGTTTGGGTTGGAAGGGACCTTGAAGACCACCTAGTCCCAACCCCCTGCCATGGGCAGGGACACCTTCCACTAGACCAGGTTGCCCAAAGCCCCATCCAACCTGGCCTTGAACACTGCCAGGGATGGGGCATCCACAGCCTCTGGGCAACCTGTTCCAGTGCCTCACCACCCACACAGTAAAGAACTTCTTACTTACATCTAATCTAAATCTACCCTCTTCCTGTATAAAGCCATTACCCCTTGTCCTGTCACTACATGCCCTTGTAAAACGTCCCTCTCTGGCTTTCTTGTAGGCCCCCTTTAGGTACTGAAAATTTATGTGCTTTGGAACTGGACTAGCCACAAACTTGTGATTTGAAACAGCTCTGTTCTCCCTACTGCCACCAGTCACAGATTTTTAGTTTAATAAGCTAACTATTTTATCTGTTTGCCTTCAAATGTGGAACAATCCAACTTTTCCATGGAGAGATTCATTACCTGAGTTTTCTGTGATTTCTTTATAAGGCATAGAAATATAAGTATCAAATATCACTGTCTAAATGATTCTGGTGTAAGCAAACTATAAATAACCAGTCCAGTACAAAAAGATCACATTTTTTGCATTTTGTTTGTTGTGTTTAGCCCCCGTTAGTCTTTGTAGTAGTTCATAATGGGAAGATATGGAATCATATAACTGGAACAGAAGTCTCTGAAAAATTGTTTTCCATCTAATTTTTCTGATCACAGTCTTTGTCTTTTACAGTTTAATCTTTGTCAGCTATACCAGGTTCATGAAATCAAATGTGGAGTCTCATTTCAAAGATGAAGTCTTTGCTGTGGTTATGGTACGCTATTCAGCAGCTGGTCACAACTTCCTATTTTTGATATTCACTATGGGGGGAAGAGTCATCAGATCTTTTCCCACTTCCCTGTCTGAGCTGCAATGTTCAACAACCTGTTATATCTTGCTGTAGTAAGTCAGGCAGGATATGCCTCACTGTAATGAGCTTTGCATAAATATATAGTGGAGTAGCTAAAACACAGCCTGGCATTTAGTTGTTTTGTTACCTTATGTCACAACCTAACTCCCAGTTCTTTATCTGTCTCTCCCATACTTCCTTTTGAAAAACCTGGGCTCTTCTCTCCACTTCTGCCAACCACAGTGCCAAGATGCAGAGCCTTACTCAGAAAATGCATGGCCTGCACTTTGCTCTCTGGTGAAGTTGCGTTAGTACCACTCAATCCCTTTACTTTGGAAATTAAAGCTCTCATGTTTACAGTGCACTGGATTATATAGTTAAGAGGACCCTCAGAATTCAATAGTAGCATGTTACTAACTGTCAAAAAGACACAATGCTCAGGATATTGTGTAAATGGCCTATGCCAGTGAAAGCCATTGGTCAAGATTGAGGCAATCAGAGTAGCAGAACTGAAATGTTTTTGACACTGATACAAATAATGACATAATATAAAGAAGCAGGTTTATAATAAAAGTAATTTTATTCATGTGTGTCAGGAGGTAAAATAAAGGCTCTGTGATAAAGAGGCATATTCCTCTTATGGTGGAGTATTACATAGCTGCTCTGAAGAATGAGGGTTTTTTATATGACATGTTTAGAGGTCAGGTACTTGACTGTAGAGGCTAATAGTCTTCGTGTGACTCTTATCAAATAACAAAGGCAAAGGTTTGTGTTTGCAGAACAATGACCCTGGCATTATGTGCACAGATTTGTCTCTTGTTTGCATTTGAATTGGCAAGAGAAAGCCATGTGCAGTCATTGCAGTGCTGGGGGGGATAAAAAAGGGCAAACATCTATTTCCACAACAGCCTGAGTAGTTATCCAACAGAGTCAGAGTCTGGATATATGAAGTATTATATCAGGCAGATCCAGCAATAAAGATCTTATAAGGGATTTAGTAACAAGTAAGTTAGCTTCAAACATTTGTAAGACTCCTTCTAATGGTATAGAGGAGGTACACAGAGGAAATCAGACTTTTACAGAAATGTTTCTGAGATCACTGTAGTAGAGAATATAGGTATTGTTTTGCAGGTTTAAAGTTCCTGAAGGAGTCATTTTCCTTACGAGATTAAATCTGTAAATTCAAAGAGGCAGAGTCAATGACCAGTTATTCAAGAACCAGATTAAAATGATTAATGACAGTAAAGGGCTTCGTACTGTGTGCAGAAAGCCACAGCACAACAATACATATGTTCTTCTTCATGTGTGTTTCAATTTTGACCAGCCTGATGAATTTTATTTGATTGATTTACCACAATAACACAGAGAGGAAGGGTAAGTAATTTGTTAGCCACAGCCACATGGGTGCTGGCCCTGTTTTTCATCAGTACATCTTTTGGTACTTAAGGGACTTATTCTGCACACATAACAGAAAAACCTAATTGTCTGATATTTTGATATAGTCTCAGCACTAGCATCTTCCAGAGCCTGTATTTTCAGACATGATATCAAATCACACAATTTGCTATATCCCATGAGCTGGAAGATATAATATTTGGAAGCACCCACGGGTAACAGACGTTTGCCAGCTGCCTCATTGCCACTGGCAAAATCCTAACAAAATCACTCTTTAATTGAAGAAGTGGTGAGATTGAACAGCACGGAGCTGTTACATGCAAAGATACAACTTATCCCCAGCTGAATTCCCTCCTGGGGCTTTGCAGCAGCAGCAGCCCTCTATTCCATTAAACACGGAGCCAGGTCACCACACGGTACCCGGCTTGGGCTGCCAAACACCGTTATACTACAGACATGGGAAGAAGAGGGAGGTGGTGTGTAAGGGACAGTGGATTATTAAACCTGATTTTACTGAAAGGATCGCATCACTGCAGTTTCCAAAATGATGAGGATTTCTTCCAAGTCTTAAGTGCATAATTACGTTTCAGAAACTGATTTGAACAATAACCTTTGTGTAAACAAGACATTGACTCCTATTTTGCTAATGACTGTGAGTTAAATTTCTGCTGTTGTTGCAAAGGAAAAGAAAAAGTGATACCCTTAATTGTGCAACATTGCTAGAATATTTGGACTGGTAAATTTCAGGACAACTTTAAATAACAAAAGTTGTTGCTATGCTTTTAATTGCAAACCTTTTAGCTGAGTCCCTGCACTTTGAATCTGACATATCCACTAGTAGTTTCTTAGTTATGTAATACAATAATTTATCAAAATACAAGCAAATTACAGGAATGTCTGGGGTTTTTTTCTTCTTCACTGCTTGGTTTCTTGAGAAATTGAAAATTAGTTATTTGTGGTTGTGACACAGTAGCAAGTCTTAGAGATCTCAAATTATAGAAATGCAAGAGAAATGCTGACATTAACAAGTTAAGTTATGGCCTTTTGCACTAGTGACCAGAAAATGGCTAATGAAAACTGAGCCTCACATTTGTGGTGGAAAATGAAAAAGCAAGCAGAGGCAAACAAGGAATAATATCTTGATGAGAATCAACAGACCAGCTGTAATATGATCATCCAGTTACAAATATTCATCCAAGCTGTGGAAACATATATCAGCTTGGCACAGAGGAGAAGCTTTGATTTTTGGAAGTCAGCAATAAGCGGGAGGCAGTGAACACCACTGCATCCAACCTTAATTTTTTTATCTGAAATTCTATAAATCCAAACAGGCCACAACCTGTCTATCAGCTCTAATTGGGACCTAATGTCATTGATAACCATGAATGTTTACTTATTTTGACAACTCAAATAGGGTGGATATTAAAAAAGTGAACTGTTTTGTGAATCATCCTTTTATTAGTTAGCTGTTACAAACATAGTAAACATAGTGAAGTTCAGAAAACTCTCCCCAAATTAAAATCTAAGCTAAAAATATTGAAAAGGTAAAAGAGAAGGAAACATGAAAAGGAAGGATAGTTGCTCAGAAATTAGTAATTATATATATACAGAATCATTTGAATATAGAATAAAGTGTGTTGGAAGGGACCTCTGGAGGTCTCTGGTACAAGCTGCTGCTCAAAGTAGAGCCAACTTAGATGAGGTTTTTCAGGCTGTTGTCCAGCTGAGTTTTGAATACTTCCAAGCGTGGAGATTCTAGACTCTTTCTTGGTGCCTATTCCAGTGTTTGACTACCTATATGTGATAAGTTTGGGGGTTTTTTCCTTACAGTGGTATTTCCCTTGTTGCACCTTATGACTGTTGCCTCTTGTTCAATTGCTCTGCGCTTCTGAGCCTTTGGCTCCAACCTATTTATATCGTAGGTATGTGAGGTAACTGAGGAGCAATAAGACCTTTCCTTAGCACACACTTTTTCAGGCTGAATAATCCTGACTCTCAGCCTGCTGTTATGTGTCTAGCAGTCCAGCCCCCTCACCATTTTTTTTGGCCCTCCACTGGACCTACTTCAGTATACCAAGATCTTTCTTTCACTGTGTGTACAACTATATGTATATTTGTATATGTATGTGTTTATTTGTGTATGTGTGGTTTTGGAAATAAGTTGAATGAGTTTGAACATACTTCTTCAGGTGATTAAGTTTTAATTCTACTTTCTGATACATATAAGCTGCACATAAAATTCTGTTGGTGAACAACTGCATATTACTTAAATGTGAGCAATCAATTTAACATGGTTTAATGAGTTATCATGTATCAACGGAGCTACAAAACTCCCTCCCTCATCCACAGAAAATGCAAAATAAGTCATCATGAGGATTTGGTTGCCCACCTCTGTAAAGAAACATAGATATTGTTGTACAGAGGAAATAACAATTACTCTCTCAGAAGGGTCAAATCTTTCTGAAATAGCTTTTCTGTTTTATGAGATAGATTTGATGTATGTGAAATTTCTAGCTGTTGCCATGTCCTAAATACACATGACAATTTAGCATGGCAGTATTTTGAGCTCATATGTTTCTTAGCCTGCAACAGTTGGGAATTTCATGTGCCTTCAGTTACAAGGCACAGTTAATGGATGTACCTTATTAAGCTTAGGTAATTCAACTATTTGTTATTCTCTTGCCATATCCCTCAAAACAGAAAATAAAATAAGATTCTCAGACACCGTTGCTCTGAAGACGATGTAACTGCTGGTGTAGTGTATGAGGCAGATCATCAAACATAAAATCATCAAATCTATTCTTATTGTCAGCTGTAGATTTATTAAGAAGTGAAGGGGCTTTCTCTGATACTGGTGCCTCACATTCTCGGTGCACTTTCTCACTGACTACACCGATCTACGAGGTGAAGAATCAGAAAAATGCTGTGGCATAGAGACCATCCAGTGTATGTGGGCATGCCCTGTCTTATCCTGTGACTTAAAATAAGTGAGGAAAGGAGACCTCCCTATTCATATGCAATTTTACCTCTCTTGGCCACTAAAGGAACATTTCGTTTTAATAAGAAGTAGATCCGTATTGGCTTTAACAAAGGAGTATGCTCCTATACTTCTTATGGAAAGATTAGGAAATTTGAAAAGATATAAGCAAAGCCAAAGCAGACTGGGATCTACTACAATACTCAAATCTGCCATCCATACATAATAATTAACCCTATAACTGGGCAGCATATAAAAGTACATGGCCAATATTTTAAAACACACATCTTTCTACTTTCTTGGGAATCAAGACTGCTTTACATCAGGTTCTATCCAAGGAGATATTTGGCTCCTCTCTATTCATGTGTCTTTCTCATGCACAATACCAGAAATTATTATTTTTTTTTTATTATTATTTTCAAAACTAGATCGGTTTGTCACAGATTAGAATCTAAGAACGTTTGGGTCATGTTCATTTCAGAGACTGTACTAATCAAATTAGTATGCAATTTCTGACAAATTTCTCCTGCTAGGTGAAGTTTGTGAAGTGCTTTATTGATGAGTTAATAAAGTATTTCTGAAAAATTTGCTTTGTGCTCAGAAGACACTCTCCAAATGGCAGAGACAAGAGATAGAAAAGTAAGAGAGCATGTACAATTGCGATAGTAGTGTTATATTTTCCAATATGATTGTTTATATTTTCCTTATTTCCAATATTCCACTCTTTTCTTTACCTCTTTACTTAAAAGGTTGCTACAAAGCAGAGAGAGGCTCTCACTTCACAAGAAGCCACATGGAGAAGACAAGGGGCAATGGGAGAGGTTGCATTGGGAGAGGTTTCATCTCGACATTAGAAAGAAATTATTTACAGCAAGAACAATCAATCACTGGAACAACCTCTCCAGGGATGTGCTAGACTTTCTTTTGCTAGAGGTTTTCCAGATGCGATTGGACACGGTGTTAATCTCATCTAGGCTCCCTTTCCCATGAAAGGTTGCACAAGATGATCTTTCGAAGTCCCTTTCAACCCGGGCTGTTCTATCATTCTATCATTCATTCTCAGATGTCTATTTTAACAGAGACATGGCCCATAGTTTAACCTTAGTTTCTTTAAAGCTTTCTTGGTTAGCTCAGTAGATTTTTTAACACTAAAAATAGATCATTCTGAAACTGTGGAAAGATTTGTCATCATACAATTTAAATGTAGTACACAGAGAGAGTCAGGAAATTTTTATCTTTTTTTTTAAATGAAAGATGCAATATCTGCATAACTGAGTTTTCCAGATGAAATTTTTGGGTTTCTATGTCTTAAAAATGAAGTATTTGCACTTGTGTGTGTCTGTTGTGAATCAAAATCCTTCCAGTTGCCAGGCTGAATTAAACATTCAGTTTTGTGTCAGTTGAAGAGTAATCTTCCCTTCCAGAATAGCTATGTTTGGAGTTGGAACTCATGCCATTCATTCCAGTCCTTTTTTAAAAGGCAGATTTCGTTGTTTATATATGTATTTTAGGCTCACTTTCATGGCAAGCAAAAGCAAAAAAACCTGTTGGTTTAGATTTACACACTAAAATATTTTCATTCAGAAATGCTGACATATTTTGGTTTTGGCAAATGTAAATAATATTTTTATGGGTTTTTTTGTTCTGTGAAAAGTAGATTCCACATCTGTGGAAAATAAATCAGTAAAATAATCATTATTCAATATATTTAGTTTCTTCAAATAAAAATTTTGAAAACAAATGCTAAAATACTGAAGCATAACATTCTAATATCTGGAAATGGAATAGGAAAAAAACCCATCTGATATTTTCATGCAAGCATAGAAAAGTTGTTTGTAAGGAACCTCCTGAGATTGTCTAGTCCAGCCTCCCACTCAAAGAAGGACTACCATCAACACTGCTCTGGCTCAGCCTTTGCTTTTTCTAGCCCAGGCCAGGAAACATCCAAGAAAAGAGAGGCAATCAGTTCCAGTGCTGCAGTACCCTCCCAGGGAAAAAGTTTTTCCCGATGATGAACTTAAACGTCCCTAACTACAGCTTGTAGCCTGTGCCCCCTCTGACAGCTTCTAGCACTGCTGAGAACAGTTTGGTGTTGTCTTCTTTGTATGTCCCCTTCAGGTGCTGAAGCTAGCCAGCACTTAGCTTCCTCTTCATCAAATTAAACCTAGTATTCTCAAACTCTCCTTGCTGGCTCTGGTTGAGGCCCTAAACACTGACTTGATAACCTTGTCTGAAATCTCTGTAGTTTCTCCTCACCCATCCCATGAGCTGGGAAGTCCAACACTGGACACAGTATTCCTCATGCAGCTCAGCATCCCGGTGTAGCCCAGCACACCCTACCAGCAACAGACTCCCAGGAGTGAGCGTCCCAGTGTGCCCCCTAACACCAAGTCTTTTCTGCATGACTGATCATTAAAGTGTTAATCTCCCAACATCTATGAGAAAATCCAACAACTTTCTTGGAACTTAATGGCCAAGGTTTGGGATTTTAAAGTCTTTTGTCATCTATACAGTTCAGTAAGTCATTTTGCAGTGGGGTTTTTTTGTTCATTATTGGTGTTTTGGTTTTTTTTAAGACTACTGAATACCTTATTGGTATAAGAAACTTCAGATAGTTTTCTCCATTTCTTTTTTATATTTGACTGAAAGCCATATTTGAATAGTTTTTATCCATGCCTAATCTAGCCATGGTGACTACGGCGAGTGAAACATTTTTCTGTGGTCTGTGGCTGCCAGAAATTGACTTCTTACACCATCAGAAGTGAGAAAAGTCATAACACCTAAACTGAGCAGAACAGCTGAATGGAACAGATTTTAGATATCAAAATCATTTTCTCCATTGTCCTGTGTAGTCCTATGCAGTCCTATGTAGTTGAGCCTTGATCTTAAGCATTATTGGTTTTGTGACAGATAAGTTAGATGCTCACACTTGTCAGTCGGAACTGGATCATGAGAGCTTAGGAATGAAACCTGCTTTTTTTACACATACAGATAATGAATTCTTAATTTATCCCACCTTGTTGAAGACCTCACTAGAGAGAAGTAGTAAAGAGGAATCGTAACTGTGTTTGCTCCCAATTTGTGCTCATTGTGCTTATAATGATCACATACATTGGAGAGGCTGTCTGTCAGAGTTTGTGAAGAATTTCTGCAGAGGGCATTTGACTGGGAGAATTCATTCAACAAATTCCAGTGAAGAGTTTCCTAAATCGGTCTAAGGTCTTTATTTTTTCAACTTTTTAAAACTCAAGAATGTATAAAATGAAGTGTGAAACTATTACAGTTTCTTCAAAATACAAATCAGTCCAAAGAAGCAGCTGTAGAAATCTCTGTACAGATCCTTAACAGTGGCTTAAAAACACTGAATGAAAAGCAGGGAAGCAATATAGTTAAACATTCTTTTTCTTTTCAGTTTGGGCAAGAATTGCAGAATGGGATTAATCTCACTGAAGGACCTGAACTCAGTTTAAGAAAGATTGTCACCTGAATTTAAGTGTCTAAATGGGAGTGTCTACACGAGCATTATGTGTATAAGGTCCCAGTATGATCTACAGAGATCTAGTTCAGAGCTGACAATGGAGCCTGCAATTCAGCTCATGCCAAGAAAGATACCTGGGACAGGATTCAGTTGCACAAGCACTGTTTTCTAATACTGTTTGAGTTGCTTGAAATACCTATTACTGTGATTCAGGGCTGACAGACATAGTACGGGACCTGTGAAAAATCCGCACACTTTGGGAGAGGGAGCTGGAAACCAAGATGGTCCTAGGGTATCTAAGGCATAGAAAAGCTTAGATACTTGTTTAAACAATAGTATTGATCCTTTCCTTATGGGTCCCTTCCAACTTGAGATATTCTATATTTCTATGATTCACAGTGGGTCAGTTAAATTCCACTGACTTCAATTGACTATGGGTGTAAGTCAAAGTTGTCACGTTTAATGCTGTTTGAAATGCCACCGAGTCCTCAGAAAGCTGTAGAAATCCCACAGTTCCTGCTCATGTCTGCCATCCATGTTTCCAATACCTGAGAATGTCTCAAATGACAATGGTCAACTCTGTGGAGGAACTCAGTTGAGTCCAAGATCTCTCTTGTTCTATAGAAACCTATATATATATACACATGCATTTACATTTCTTAAACCAGACTTGAACCTCATTCTGGGGACTTCAAACTTCTTTTTTTTTTAATCTGTAGATTTTATTTTTTTTCTGCTTTAATCCATCTTTCAACTTCATGATGTACATTAAATACCACAATGGGGAGAGAGTAGATATTTATGGTAGACAACACATTATCTAGGTGAAGTGACTTGCTACATGAAGACATTAATTAGCATGAAAAATTAGTGAAGTACAATTTAAATCATACTAATACTTTTGTTTAATTACCCAGATACTCATCCCTGTAGATACTGCACTTAAAAAAAAAATTAATTTACTAATTAAAAATCACATATTTTAAGTGAAGTTGAATTCTTAAAAGTTTAATGACTTAATTTTTCTCACATTTTACTTTGTGAGAATCAAACAGAGGCAAAGTTTAGAAATGAGCCAGCTATGTGTGACATTTACAACAGAGCTATTGAATTTTCTTCTGAATCTACTTTTTATATTTTGTTAATTGCTTTGGAAACACTTTGTGTTCAAAGTAAACAATCAATGAGATCCTCTTTTAATCTGAAGATAACAGCAGTTTCCTTCCTCCTGAAAATGAGTTTAAACTGTGAAGTTGTAAAGGACACAGGATGGCAGTTTTTAATGCTTTTGAGTACTGTCACTTTAGGTGCCTATCAATTCTGTGCTACATTCTTTAGGAATAAATGGGAAAGAGTGGGGCATAGCACATCTGTGGTTGCAGCTGAAATTTTTTAAAACTGAAATATGACAACTTTGGAAGCCTATTGTAATTCTTACATGGTAATTATCAAACAGAAATTGAATTAGTTCTAACCACCCTTTGTTGGCTTATAAGAACACATGTAGAGACAAGAAATCTGAATATGTTTACACTAGGGTAAAACAAGTTGGAACTGAATGATTTGGGTTGTATTTCCACTACCAAATGAATATGTGTCATATGGAGCTTGCCTATCAAGAAGACATACAGGTTGGTCTATAAGCATTCCGTATTATTTGACAATAATTGCTGAACTGATCAGCTGAACTTTGCAACCAGAAATTTTAGGCTTGCATGATAGTAGCACTGAAAAATCTGAATCTCACATTTTAATATTGTTCCCAGCTCTACCACACAGACTCCAGCTTTGCAAGCTACAGCTAGCAGAGAGAGGTAAATAACTGTGTTATAATACTAGCGTCCTAGCTTGATTTTTCATTAGAAGCAGAGACTGGTAAGCTTTTTGCAAGCTTTTTTGTATTCTACTGTTAACAGTCTACTCCATAGTCCATCATTTTTTTTAAAAGAGTTGATTGTGTTACTGCATATATCCACTGTGTACACGTCTCAGCCACCCTATGCAATCTTGGTTTTCTCATTCCAGATTGAATGTAGTAGAACTATAAAACATCCCAGAAAGCTGGTAAGGATGATCAGGAATACAGTGGCTTCTGAGTAAGAAAAGATTAAACTGGGAAGGGTTTTTCAGCCTGGCGCAGAGACAACTGCAAAACGTTTTATAGATTTTTAAAAATCGTAAATGTCATGAAGTTGAAAAATGAGGCATGTCTTTTTACTGTACTTCCTAACTAAAGGACTCAAAAGCATTAGATAAAATCTATCAGAATAAACAAAAAGAACAAACTGCGTAAAGGAACTGCGGAACTTATTGCCACAGGGTAGCAAAGAATACTTATATCCAGAAAAAGACTATGCACATTCAAGGAAAAAAATCTATGAATGGCTATGAAACAAACATTTAGAGGCAATTTCTAGTTCAGAATATCCTTGAAAGACTTAAGCGTGGAGATAGGAGCTACTGTTTGGCTATGTGCTTGGTCTATTTTTTTATGCTTTATTAAACAGTTCCAATAGTAAGGTGATTTTGTGACCAAAAATGTGCCTGCATTAGTCAAGGAACTGTTCTATAACTCTGTTGCCAGAACAAAGAGGTCTCTCTCTGTTACTGTGATGTGGAAATACAAGACTGGTAAGGAACTCAGATAATGTTATTTGGTTGAAAAATTTTTCAGAGCCTGTTACCAATGCAGTATTTCACCAGTAGCTTATCAGTGGAATATAGTTTATTCCCTGTAAGACTCTCTACCATTATGCACAAATGGAAGTGAGTTCATTATATGCAGCATATTTTTATTATTTTGTATAGTTTAAGATAAATAGATAAGTAATATAAAATATTTTATTTTCAATAGATAAATATCTTTCTTAAATACTATGCAAACAGAAGTATATCTGAAACAAGAGAAATTTAAAAGTATCATAGCATGTAGGATAGAATCTGCAGTAATGCTTCCCTTTTTTTTGGGGGGGGGGACACGACCTGAGTTCTTGATCCTTTATCAAGTTTTGTGTAGAAAAAAGAGAGGCTTTGCAAGACTGAAAAATCTCTCTCTTCTCTGGATGTAATGACTATCTCTAACCTGCCCATGACTCTAGGCCTACCTATATAAGTAGTAACAGTAATTTCACACCCTTCTAACTCACTTCTCGTTGAAGTTGCAGAACATAGTGGTAAACAGGATAAAACTAGGACCTTACGCTAAATTGCCCAAAAGGCGACAGACGCCACAACATGTTGCACTGTGATGACTGACTGGTGTGGCAAGGTTTTGGCAGCAGGAGGGCTGCAGAGGTGGCCTCTGCGAGAAGAGGTTGGGTGCTTCTCCCTGGCCCCCACAACCAGTTCCAGCCAGCTCCAGAAAGGACCCAAAGATGAGCCCACCAGCGACGCTGGTGGCATCTCTGAGATAACATATTTAAGAAAGGGTAAAAAAAGCTGTGCAGCAGCTGTGTGAGAGAGGAGTGAGAAGATGTGAGAGCACCAGCCCCGCAGACCCCCAGGTCAGTGCAGAAGGAGGGGAGGAGATGCTCCAGGCGCCGGAGCAGAGATTCCCCTGCAGCCCGTGGTGATGAAGACCACGGTGAGGCAGGCTGTCCCCCTGCAGCCCGGGGAGGTCCATGGGGGAGCAGATCTCCACCTGCAGCCCGGGGAGGACCCCACGCCGGAGCAGGGGGACAAGCCCTGAAAGAAGCCGCAGCCCATCGAGCGCCCACGCAGGAGCAGGCTCTTGGCAGGAACTGCAGCCCGTGGAGAGGAGCCCACGCTGGAGCAGCTAGTTTTCATTTATTTTTTGTTCCTTGTTTTTTTCTTTGTTTTACCCCCTGTAATAATACCCAAGCTATCTCTAAAACTAGAAAAATGCTAGTACAGCACCTTTATCTTGTTTTGCAGGCTCAGGAGTGTTTGCCAGCATCTTACTGTATCTTATACAACAAAACTGGCATTTCAGGAATTAAAGATCCTTCTTTCAAACTCTATATTCTCCTTTCCACCACCTTGGTGATGATGCTTTACACAGTATAATCTTTCATCTCTTGTCCTTTATATCACACTCTACTGCAGCTATATAGAAAATGTCTGAGTCAGGATTTTTTACTGACTTCAGTAGGAGCTGAATATACTCCGTGTATTATTCTAAACAGAAGCAGATGATAAAGAATAATTCAGTGAAAATAATAATGGTGAATTTTTGAAACGTGATCACCACAAAATTAAAATTGAAATGTCACTAGTCATGCATTATTTTAAAAGTGATTTTTATGCATTGTTATCATGCTATTCTTTTTATATCATTCTGACAGTGAGGAAAATGTCATGTTATTTCTAACATCAAACAAAAACTGAATGCACAGGTAATGTCATTCACAACACATCTTTGTTTTCTACATTCAAGAGAATTTTGTGAAGACATACAAAAGTGATAAATGTATATCAATACCTTTATGTGTTTAGGCGTGTGTGTATTAACAGATGTACAATATAAAAATTTATAATATTTGCATTTAAATAGGTAATAAGGGAGATGGAATTTTCTATGTGTCACATTCATAATATAATCAAGGACAGAGGTTTTTTTCTGGACTCATTCGTAAAAGAACAATCACTACCTGTAATTAAGTTGAATGTGAATTACCATGATTTTTCTGTAGCTGCATTTTTTTTTACATACTTCTTCAATGCTTAATATTAAGATCAATATTAGTGATGGTAGGACCTGTACTTAATTTTTTTATGTGAAAGCCATACAAAGAGCATTGTTTACTATTCGTAAACATCACTGAGTCCTTCTAATAGCTTTTTCTACTTAAGTCTTTGTAATATAGCTTTTTTCTTTCTTCATTTGAACTGTAGTAGCAAAGTACCTTGTTCTTACTCCTTAGAAACAAATTCCGATCTATAGCTAATTGGTACCTATTATGTACTGTTACCTATTAAGCAGGTTATTATGAAATTACCTGTGTTCCCACTGCACTATAATATCATTTACAGGCTTGCTGATTTCTCAAGACATAGTGATCTCATCCAGAAATGATGGAGGGGGCTCATGGTATGATTTCCCATTAGTAATCAAAATTATTGATGTTTACTGTATTATAGTATGACACAGGTAATAAATATATTCAGTCCAAGATACCTTTTGGGCATGAAAATGTTACCTCATGAAAGAATCAATCTAATATTTGTTTCAAATGCAAATATTAAGATGCTAACCCATATTTTACTCCATTAACTATGTTAAACACTTTTTTTTTCAACAAAATGTAATTTTAAACATATGTGTATTTGAGCGCATAAAAGCTCTGCTGTGTTTGAGTAACCCAACAGATGAAAAATGAGTTTGCTAATCACAGCTGCCCTTGTTATAAGAGTAATGTAAAGCAATGATTCACAGAATAAGGGTAGCCGGGGATCTCTGAATACGAGATGGAGATTATGTAGAAGGAATGAAAATCTTTCATATCCTATCATATACTTACTGTTTTCAGCTTGAGGCACCCAAACACAGTATTAAAATGACACGTCTTATGTAGAACATTTCTGATTGAAACTTTGCAAATATTTCAAACAGCAACACTGTAAGTTGTTTGGACCTGTAGACACAGAATAACATCATTTCTAATTGAAATCAGAGGACACTGAGACACTGGATAAACAGTGGTCTATAATGGTAATTTTGCATAGGGTAATCTTAAAATGTAATGATGCACAGGTAGCCGGATGTTGCTTTTCCTTTTCATTTAAAGAAATCACATAAAAACCTCCCTTAGATAGTCAGGTGTTTCAGTGATTAAAAATTAAATTTCAAATCAGAGCACGTAATTGCAAAATCAGTCTTTCACAACAAAAAATGTTGGAGTTACCATTGCAGTGCACAGCTGAAAGAGCTTCAGAGGAAGTCAAAGGAATCTGCATCTGCCAACATGAGCTCTCCTGCAGTGACCGGTCCGCCCCAGGTTGTTCCAGGGATGTTGTATTTCAATAGATGCTTCTTGAAAAGACAGAAGTGTGATAGGATCACTCTCACATCAGGCACTAGGGATAAACAGACTCTGGTGACAAACAGCATGTTTCGCAAACCTTGTGTTTTCCTTGGATGACTTTCCACCAAGTTCTCATGCAATAAGGCTCTTGATCTGTAGTAGTATGAGAGGTCAAGGTAACTTGCAGCGAGGACTACATGCCCAAGCATGTAACAGATACATTTAACTTCCATGGTACCAGTTGTTTCAGCTCAACTCTGACATATTTCTGAGTCAACTAAAGTTGTTTTAATCTGTTGACACTCATTACTGCCCAGTACAATTAGAACTAGTGGGAAACTCCATTTTGGAAGTATTCTAAAAAGCAATCAAACAAGCCAACAAAGAAGCCACTATCCTGACATCTCTGCCTGTCTATGTCAGTGAACATTGATCTTTCACAATTTTTTTGTAACATCTGCAGCTACCACGGGAGGACATGATTCACAAGATGACCAAAATTCCTCAGTTTTTCATGGTATTTCCTACAGAAATAAAACCTGGTATTTTTGTTTGTTTGTTTTAGAGTTATAATTGCATTGCAAAACCTTTCTACCAACAAAACTTTATAGGGCATTAGAAATATATATGTTTCATGATTAAGAAAGAATCACTTATTTCAAGACAAACGAGTAAAATATTCAAATGTTCACCAAGGCTTCCATTGGAGTTTTGTTGCTCTGTATCTTTTGTGGTATATAGATTGAGGTAAGCGGTCTGTTTTCTACCTACTGGAGAGTTACTTTCTAGAAATCTTTTGAATGGTGAAAGCATCTGGTGAAGAAGGGCAGTAATATAGCCTATGCACTTTCATGCAGATTTAGCTCTTATTCTTTCTCACCCTATTGTTATTAAGTAATCCTTTCAGTGATTGAAAAAATAAAAACCCACAACACAACAAACAGCTTTTTCATCTCCAAAAGACCATTCCTAGGAATGACAGACAATGGGAGAAATTATATGTACTAATTTATAGAATGAGGACTCATCGAGTGACCTTAAAACCCTCAATCCTACAAAGGCATTCACACTATTTAGTAAATGTTTATAGTGCCTTTTATGAGATGAGGAATTCATCCATTATGCCCACTAGAGATAATTGCAAACCTCCAGTGACTTTAATGAGATAGGAATAAAGTCCCCAGTGAGACTTTTCACAGGTATGTACATCTTTACAGGTCTTTATACTTCATCTTTTTCCTTAACGTTTTCAACTAAATATTTAAGTGCTTTGTTTTGCTACTAATAGATATCTCTAGCTGAATTTATATTTTTGGGTAAATGGGCATTAAATATGAACATAAAGAATATGATAGTCTAACCTGGAAGAAGAGAAAATTTTCGCAGAATTTGCCTCAGCTGTGATAGTAACACTTCTGTAGGAATGCTGAAAATATTCATCCCACTGGACATAATTTGAGATCTCATTGTATATCTATAATCGGAATTTTCAGAACATTTGCTATAAAGCATCTTACAAAATTTCTCCTCCTCTAATCCTGCCACCCATCACCTCATGTGCTTTTTTCCCATTCTTTCCTCAGTTGTCCATAAAGATCATGACAGTAGCTCTAATTTTTTGGAATCCAATTCTTGTCTGGGTCCATTAAAGCTTAATACATTCTAGCAATAGAAAATCAAGCAAAAACCTAATTTGCATAAAACATGAAGTGGCATAAAAGAGACTTATTCTGGTAGGGATTCAGGCATGTATTATTAACTTTTGCAACCTCAATTCTTATGGTGTGATAGAAAACACTTTACCAGTTCACACATGAAAGGCAAGAGAAATCACAGTCTCGGAAACAGCAAATAATTTTCTTATTTCTAAGCACTACAGAAGCCAGGTCTGTTTTCAGATATGCAGACACTATGTGTGTCTTGTAAAATTAGTGACTGTGCATGCATATGTAAGTACCACAAAGTTTTTTGGGTCAAGGTTTGGTTTCATTTAATGTCTTTTTATATATTGAGTAACCAAAGACAATTTACAGAGCAAGAAATTAAATATTAGAGATGCAGGAAGTCCTAGGTATATGAGCATATTTTGAAATACTCTACAATTTAGCCTTAATGTGTCATAACTCTTACAGTTGGATTTGAATCCCAAATTCACTCCCACAGTGAAAAAAAAAATAATAAAATAATCTAGTGGTTTTACCTGGACTACTACATAGAGAAATCAGTGAATGAGAACATGGTCCCTGCAGTATCAACATAACTGTGTCCAGCAGTTAGAGGACTGAAAATTGAAACAAAAAATGTAAAGGCATGTAAAACACATAAGCTCATTTTATCTGAGGTCAGAAATGGGGTCTGAATGGAGTTGCAGAGAAAATGCATATTAATAATGCAATATATGAAACAAAAAGAAACCAAGAAGGCCCAGAATATTTAGCCTTGCAAATATGACAAGTTTCTTTTTATTTATTCAGAAGTGCAGGAGAGGCTACTTGTTGGTGAGGAAGAGAAACATGCATTGTTCAGCTATCAGGAGGACCCATCCAAGAAGATCCTACTGTGTGCAACTCTTACACTGCCAAGGTGGAAATGATGTGTGAAAGTAAAATTTTGTTTGAAAAATTGTAATTCTATAATACTTTGGCTAAATAAAGAAGTCTTGGTAATACTGAAAATTTTAAGATTAATTCCAAAATTACCCAGGTATCATAAAATTAATGACCAAAAGTAGGTGGGTTTTTTTATTATTATTGTTTCTTCATACACCAATTTTGTAAATTAATGTGGGAAAAATGACAAAGATATACAGTGCACAAATACTAAGAAGTCTTAAAGAATCTGGCCCAGATTGTCTTGCTCAGTAGTGTCTTTTGGCAAGCACAGTTCTGTCTTACAACTGCCAGGGCCTTGTAACAAAAAATTTCACCAATCTGAATGCAAAGCAGAGGGCCTCCAGCTCCGGCTGCCCTCCACTTCCAGTACTAGGCTTAAAAAGGGCTGGTCCAGTCTCCACAATTCACTATTCTTTATGGCCTGTCATGGAGCCCCTGTGGTGCTTCAATCTATTTGGCCAACTTACCAAAACACAGAAGGTACATATGGCTATTGCTGCCACCTCTTGGACCTGCAGACACACTGGGAACACAAGATCTACAGGATAGCTCATAATATACAAGGTAGCGTTTTTTCTCTTACTGTAGAGGCAGTAGTTTTTTAGTTTCCTTGCTAAAGAAGATATAGGATCTCAGTGGTTTGCAGTTAGATTGTTTTCTTCAGTTTGGTAGCTTTCAGGCAGTCATTTTCTATCATTTCTACAGCTAAAATGGTTCTATGGATTCAAATTATGAAACACAGACTTTTCTTATAGGGCATTTCTTAACAGAATGTTGCATTTCCTTTCCTGTTCTAGATGTCTCCAAGATGTTTCTTCTTGTCTCTGAACGCATCTCAGTCAAGTGACAGCCTGCGACAAAACTGTATGGCGATGAAGCCCAGGGTACTTTGCAGCTCCCTTCTGCTCTCAGGCACACTTCACACAGAGGCAAGGTGCAGGGTTGTCAGTGTACTTCTCGTTCTGGTGCTGATATATCCTGGAAATTCTCCTAGTTCTATTACTGTAGACACAGCCTTTGTCTAACAGTATTTTTAATTGACAAGGCAAAATTGAAGACAAAAATGTCAAAGAACATGGATGAAAATTCAAAACTATTTCTGCAATGGAATTTTTGTATGTTTGCTGTGTTTTGTCTGTACTTATGACTGTCAGAATTTTCTTTAACCTTTTTCATATACAGTCAGGACCTAATAAGCTGGGAGAAAGGAGAAAAGTCAGCAGTGTCTGACAGAAATTCCTCCATGTAACACATACACCAAGATGAACGCTATCTGCATACCAGCTCACACAAAACCATTTTTTTGCTGTCTTTTGTAATTAATGAGGCAGTCTATTAAAAAAGTGGAGGAGAAATTTATGGGATGCTCAGAATTTTCGAGACTCTGGACCACTATGTTTCAAAGCAGGGTCTGTATAGGAGGCATACTGATCTTTTTAGAAACAGGTTAACAACGTTATGTACAAATGTTGAGGGGCTTGGTTTTTACATTGCGTGTTTCCTCGTTGTGTCAATTGCTACTAGCAGAAGTTAAAGAGTTATTCCTGAGTTATTTCTGTTTATACCCTTCCAAACGTTATTTTGGTTCAGCGTGCTTTTGCTCAGCTGATTTATGCATATTAATATTGCCAGAATTGATCTCATCTTCGTTCATTGTGTATAGAAGATTGTTAGGAATGTTCAGGAGATAAAACATACTTGAAATAAAGGTGACTCTATGTTTTATAGGTCCCTTGAATCAGATGTGGCAACCTTAGAAGAATGAATAAGCCGGTGCAGAAATGAAATCAGAAACTGGTCAAAATCCCACTGACTTTATTCATAGCAATGAGGAAGGAGAAAGGGTAGTTAAAAGTTGGCACCCAAGATACAAGATTCAGATGCAGAATTGCAAGAATAGCATCTGCCATTTCTGTCTTAGATTTGCAATGGGATTTTGTTATATCCAGGCATGTTTTGGAAAGGTCAAATAGCAGCTGTGGGCAGAAAGATGCTTTTTCATGTACTTCTGAGTAGAAGTTTATGGTATTTCTTTTCTGAACCCAAACATATTATCATCCTGTATGTTGTTACTACTTTGGCTTTTCAATCTCCACTCCACAGGGGCTGTACACTGGTTCTACTCAGAAGCTTAAGCTAAGAGGAAATACAACTATCCATCTGTTAAGATGTGAATGTTGTTGAAGACAAGGGACACCAATAAACTACAGGAACATGTGCAGGGGTACCGAGGAAACTGTTCCCATGAATTTTTGAGGAAGGTAATTTAAACTACTAAACTCTCTTGTGGACACTGTTCACTCGGCTAAGTAGATTCCAAGCTCCTTTTTCTCAGGATAGTTAATGTAAGACATTCCAGAAGACAATGCAATCTGAATGCACAGTATTTGTAGATTTTCAGTTTATATTAAATTTCCCATGCAAAGTAGCTTCACAACAACCATAATTCCCAATAAAATGAATTGGAGGTGCTGCTTTTAGTATAATGGATGATGCAGGCACGGAGGGAACTATGCAAGCTGTGAGACTGAAAAGCTGGACACTTTATAGGATTGAACAAATAAAAGAGGACATGATAGAAGGAGAAAACTTGACAAGTGATTCAAAGAAGGTAATTTATCCTTCATCTAAGTCCTAAATCCAGTGGCCACACAGAAACACTGAATGATGACACACCTCATAATGATAAAATTGGGTATATTTTTACAGAAACATAATTAACCTCTCATGCCCCTGGGTAATATTGGTATAAGGAATTTAGGAAGGAAGAAGCAGACATTACGAATGTATGTAGATAGCATACACATTTATCATCAGGTTATAGAGAATGTTCTAAAAACTGAAGGGATGCTCAGATTGTATGGAGGTAAGCCACCCATTACTGGCTGGGGACAGAATAAAATCATTCTTTACAGTTTTTTACTGTGCTTGAGCTCAGCTCATGGGTGAGGTCCTACACTCACTGGGCTCAATGGCAAAAATAAGCATTCATTGACTTCAGCAGCTGAGTTTTCACTTGGTGCATTTAATAAAACAGAATGGATTTAGACTTCACAAATCTCTTTCTACTCTTGTCTCTTGAGGGAGCACAGTCAGTGCTGCCTGAATTCAGGAAGCCATTGATTAGATCAAATCAGTGTAAATGGGGAGAGGAAGAAAGAAAAGGAGCACAAGTATAATCTGGGGAGCTGGGAAGTTGATGCTATTTTTAAATCTTATTAAAAAACTCTAAGGCATATGTAAATTTGAGATAACACACCTCCCTGGTCACAATGCCTCGAAGGCATTTACTTCAGTAATTCATATCTAATTCCATAATTATTAAGCTGGATAGTGTATTTTCAATATTTAATACTACAAATGCTTAGGTGTTTTCAAAGTAATCTTTAATTTTGACCATCAAAAGTAAAGCCTTGATTAAAATCTCTTTGTGTGTTTCCTATTCTCTTTAGCGATAACTGGATCAGGTTTTCTTTTTTCCTTTTAGTGTTTCGGTACTTTTGGCCACCTGTCAGCCGATCAAAATTAAAAACAGAGACTGATTAAATGACTCTCTATGGTGCTGTTCAGGCAGCTTCATTAGTGCTTCAGTTTATGGGCACTCAGTGAGCCACACTGCTGTAACTTCTGACAGTTTATGGATGCCGATTTGGAGGCACAGGATGTGGGGTACACAATTTTGCACAGTTGCAAAGTTTTGATTGCATGAATTATACATGAAGTCCATTACTGTTGATGCTCACTGGTGGTAATGGCACTCTGGAAGTGTAAAACAGCTTTTTCTTTGAAACAAGCAAAACCCAACCAACCAAGTACTAAAAGCCACATAAAGGAGGAAAATACAGAACAACAATTAAAAAAAAAAAAACCAAACATAGCTTTCTTTATTTGTCTATCTAATCACTTGATAGTATGAAAAACAGCTGAGAGGTTTCCAGCTCATTTTGATGGTTTTCAGGTACGTTGAGAACTAAGGTGGCAGGAAGGGGAAAGGTGATAGACGGAGAAAGAAACCTTTGAGGTTATGGCTGTAGATTATTGCACATATAAAGGATTTCTCCAGCATGAACACAGCAAGCATCTCTGAAAGCTCTCAATGTCACTTTGCCAAAGATGTCTCCTCTCTTCACTAGTTGTCTGTCTGCTCTGTCACATGTAACACTTTATTAAAGCTTTGGGGCTTTGCTTTTTGTTTTGTTTTTTTTTTTCCTTTCCCTCTCTCTGTCTGTCTGCCTTTTCAGATGACAGGAAAGAAATTTCAAAGGCAAAAAGATGAGTGCGTGGTTTAACCCCAGCCAGCAACTCAGCCCCACACAGCCGCTCGCTCACTCCCCTCCACCCCCCGCTGGGATGGGGGAGAGAATTAGAAGAGTAAAAATGAGAAAACTCATGGGTTGAGACAAACACAGTTAAATAGGTAAAGCAAAAGCTGCACACAAATGGAAAGCAAAACAAGGAATTCATTCAGCCCTTCCCCTGGGCAGGCAGGTGTTCAGCCATCTCCAGGACAGCAGGGCTCCATCACCATGTGTAACGGTGACTTGGGAAGACAAACACCATCACTCCAAATGTCCCCCCCTTCCTTCTTCTTCCCCCAGCACTATACACTGAGCCTGATGTCCTATGGTCTGGAATACCCCTTGGGTCAGTCAGGGTCAGCTGTCCCGGCTGTGTCCCCTCCCAGCTCCTTGTGCCCCCCCAGCCTGCTCGCTGGTGGGGTGGGGTGAGAAGCAGCAAAGCCCTTGGCTCTGGGTAAGCAGTGCTCAGCAGTAAAGAAAACATCCCTGTGTTATCAACACTGTTTTCAGCACAAATCCAGACTATAGCCCCATAACATCTACTATGAAGAAAATTAACCCTATCCCAGCCAAAACCAGCACAATGAGAGGTAAAGCAAAACTAGCTCTGATTTTCCATATTCCCACTTTGCCCAGGTGCCTTACTATCTCCTTGCTATTTTTTCATTTTATACTAAAAGGAAAATCTTCCTTTCGGTGAAGGTTTGGTGTTAATTGTTACAAAAATACTGCTTGGTGCAGTACTATATAGAAACTTTTAACTGTCCTTCTCACACACCACCTGAACAAATTAATTTATCTATGGCAGAGTGTTCAGTATTGGCACCAAAACACGTATACGCCAACACTTACACAGATGCTACTCCCATTGACATCAGTGGGCAAACTGTACCCATGCAAACAATGCAAGTGTCAAACCTGTAGATGTAGAAAATAAGCAAAACCGATAGGGCAGTGCAAGCTCCATCAGCTCCACACAGCGGGCATGTGTTTCCTCTTCCTCCAGCACTGGCCTGAATAAGTAAAGCTGCACATGTCATATTCTGGGTCATATTTATACCTGTTTCTGCTGTAAATTAAAACAGTCTCCACTTTCAAGGACTCTTATTACTCATTCCACATGCCTAACATGCTCTTTTTGTCTGAGGCTAGATGTAGACCACTGCTCATGACTATTCATTGTAATATCTTAGCAAGATATTCACAGCCTTAATGTGTCAAAAAAACAAATGTTCATGGACTAATATTTGTACCTTGAAGTACTTGTGTTAGGAAAAAACATTGGCAAACTATTGTAAGGCAAACCACCTAAACCCTCAAACCTTTTTTCTGGGTTCTTAAAAACCCAGGGTATTGGCTTTCTCAGTATGTTCAAAATTTCTTTCATCGTGCCATGTTAGACCAAGTTCCACAGCTTTGCAACTAAAAGTTCTTTTTTAGTTTATTCCTTGTACATAACTTGCATTACAAAACTTCTGAATTAATCCAGCTGTGGACTTTGCATGGGGAAGCAGATTCATCTCCGTTGCAATTGCTTTCCACAGGCAAAATCAAACATGAGTCTGAGAAGTCATGCAACAAGGTTGCTGTGCTTCCACCACCAATACCAGATCTCCACACTGCCACATTACCTAGCAGTACTAACCTGATTTAGACCATAGGCACACATTTCTGTAGAATTAGCCTGAACATATGATGCAGACTACCCCTCAGAGCACCCTGACTCCCTGATTTTACACATAATTTACACCACCAGCACTTGTCAGAAAATATTTGATTCAGCGCAAAGTTAGAATACTGTGGAAAGACTATTGACCCAGTCAAAATATTGCAAGAGCAGATTAGCCAACCAACATTTTTTGAACAAAGATGAAAAAGAAATGTAAGCTTGTCTCACTCTGCGGCAGGATGTCTGCAGCATTTCTGGCCTCACACTGAGAGACCTACGTTAATATTTACCATTTACTATATTACTGAGCCATGGTCTGAGAAGATTCATAAGCATCAATTTATACATACTAAAATTTGTAAAAGTTGTGCCTAGAAAAAACTTTCTCTTTAAGGAAAATCTTTCTGTATTTTCTCATACCAGCAATGGAAATCCTTCATTCTTACCTATTACTTTTTCCCTATTTATTCAGTAGTAAAGACATCAACATGTTTTTATCAACTTTTATATCAGAGTAAAGTCATAGAGGAAATTATATGTGACTGTAAGGAAACTGGTAATGTCTAAGGCAACAGAGGTTGCTTCTTAACTACAAGGCATAATTATGAGCAGGTAGCCATGAAAAATGCTGAAGCAAATGTTCTGTTTCTGCAGTAAGCATGCATGTTTGGGGGCTAAGAGCATATTTCATGTGGTCACACACACCCCCTTCTGTAAAGTAATCCTGCAGTTCTCATTCATAATACAGTAGATTGCACTATCATGAGATCAGTCACAACAAATCCATTTCAGTATGATTGCATTTTATCTGCCATCATATTCCTCCTGGAAATCTGGCCAGAATCAGCTGTTCACTTGTTGGGGACATTGATGATATTGATTTCCCTTCACTTTCCCTCTCTTCCCTTCCTCCCCTCTAGTCTTGTCCTGTATGTGGTCAAATTCTATTCTAAGCCCTTCAGGGGAAACAATCTGTATCAAAACTGGTCTCTGCTGCAAAGATACTTGCAAGGAAGCAGAGTATCTGATATCCATCATGTACTGAGCTAATGACCTGTATTTTTTTCACAGCTGTAAAAAAATGTCTCCGTTGTGAGAACTGTAGGAGCCAACGAATTAGAAAAGTCCTTCAGAGGTGAAAGACAACAGCCATCCTTCCAGGTTATACCCTCTATTCTGAAGGCTCAGGGCAGTAAAATTCAGAGGTTACTTGCTGCAAGTTTGGTTTTAAACATATTCTACATGTGAACATGAAATCTGCAATTCCTCTCCCTCTCTGATAGTAGGAATGTGCCCTCCACAGAAGCCCCAGCTGACAAGAAGCTTTGACACCTAATTACCTGGAGACCTGAGACATAAAGCTCCCTCTGTTTCTTAACACAGGAAGCTTCCTCCTTGTTTTCACTAGGTTGTTCTTTTGGCACAAAGGAAAAAGAAATCTCATTTATCTGAGATGCATTCCAGGGTAGATTTCTTTGGCACAAGGGGATCCCTCAACGGCAGGAAACTGTTGTTTAGTTATATACTAACTGCTTCTGTTCTTCTCCCTCCAGGTCAGGAATGCACTGATGGGAAGTAAGACTAGCAAGAACGCTGCCACACCACACAATATTCCAGTGACTTCAAGCAAGCAAAAAGAATAGCAATTTCAATCTCTTAAATCTTCTCTAACACTTAGTAGGCATCAAGTCAACTTTCAGTAGTCCACAAATGTCTGAGTTAACGAGTAGCATTACCACTGTTTGTGTACTGACCAGCTTGACAATGCCAAAGCTATGGTGTAATATTGCTCATTGTTCTTTATCTAGCAGTGTCTTTTTTTCTGCAAGTACAAATATAAAAGAAGAATCAGGAGAAAAAAGGCTTTTTTTCAGTAGGAAACTTGCCATTAGAAAACTGGTTTAATCCACATAGCTTCCATTTACCATTTTTATATTGTGCAAAAAGACTAATGTTTCTTTTAATGCCATGGAATTTCTTTTAATGTCTATGGATAAGTGATGGGAAAAAGAAGTCCTCCATCTAAACAGTAATATGGTTAATACATCTACAGAACTATCCCAGCAGCAACTACAGGTCATGTAGATAACTGTAAATTTGTTCCCCGTTAAAAATTAGGAGCTTGGCTCTGGCAGGATTTGTTGAGATCCTCTGTTTCAGCTGCGCATGTTGAGCTATGAGCTACTGCAGTTGTTCCGTGAGAAGAGCCAGGCTAGGCTCTGTGAGCTGCAGCCACCACAATGAATGTATATAAGGCACCCATACCCTTACACAGGTACAGACCATGCTGACTTGGACCATGGTGTGGTATCTAGCAGGCTGTATTCTGGACTTCTGGGGGTGGGGGACAGTTTGCAATGTGTTGAAACACTCATTAAATATGAGATCATTGACCTGAGATTCCGGGCAGTTAAAATTTTCAGTAAAAATAGTTGTAGATATTGAGGATGATGTAAGGATAAGGCAAGGAGGCCAGCAAAGCAGGATGAATCAGAGAATCAAACCAATATCTTCAGTCTATAAATCTCACTGAGCAGAAAATCTGTAATTATTGCAAGTATGATCTTAACTCAGGGAAAGAAGTAGAAGAAGGATGCCTGCACAATACCTGTACAAAAATACTTTGCACATCTCTAGTGAGCATGAAACAGTCAAAGACATTTGACAATTTCATGGAATGATGAACAGACAGATACATATCTGTCTGCATATTCTGTATTGAAGTAAGGATGAAAGATGGTCTGTGTTTTATTTCAGGTTTTTTAATGTCCATTTCTAGAACACACCATTTCTTTTATCTGCTTTCTACAAGTATTGCTAATTATATACATTACAGTCATGTAATATTAAGAAATTTTTTTTAAATTAACTGTAAGAAAACCAATGCTGGTTTCCCACTGCCAGGAGTCACAGCCTTAGCATCTCTTCACATCCCTTCTCCTATGGCTCTCATGGGACTCTAGTTAATGAGTGGCAGTTCACCAGGACTCCCAGGTCCTTTCCTCAGAGATACTTACCCAGCCGGTCAATCAGAGTAAATACCCACCCTGGACTCTTGTGGGAATCGGTCCATCCCGGGTGCAAGGCTTTGATGAACGTCATAAAGTTCCTTCAGCCTCTCTAAGTCTCCGAACAGCAGCTGTGCCCTCAAACATATAGACTTTCAACATGGTGTCATCTGCTAACTTGCTGAGACATTGCACTTCCTTGCCTCCTCCAGGTCACTGATAAAGATGTTAAACAAGACTAGCAGGTCCCAGGAAAGACTTCTGAGGAACTCCACTTGCAACTTGCTGTCAGGCAGATTACAAACTATTAAACACTACCTTTTGAGTCTAGAGATCCAGACACTTTTTCACTCCTCTTGTAATACATCCATCTATATCATAATGTCCAAACCTGAATACAAGGATGTTAGAGGAGACTATGCTGAAAATCTCACTAAAGTCAAAACTCTTTCCCTATCTGTGATTAAAGAACAGTCACCACTTTCCCTTCCTCCACAGATCTAATAATTTTATCATGGAAAATAACTATAAGACACAATTTGCTGTAAGTCAGTCCATGCTAGTTTTTCAAATCAACTTCTTCTTCTTCATGCATGCGAAAATGGCTTCCAAGACAAGTTGCTCCACGATTTTCCCAGTGACTAAACTGAGGCTGACAGGCCCATAGTTCTTTGAATTGTCCTCACACTTTTTGAAGATGGTTCAAGTATTTGTCTCCCACCCCTGCTCTCCCAGTACCCTTGCGTGCAGCCCATCTGGTCCCATGAACTTGTACG
The DNA here is from genome assembly GCF_947461875.1 of Haliaeetus albicilla. Lineage (NCBI taxonomy): Eukaryota > Metazoa > Chordata > Aves > Accipitriformes > Accipitridae > Haliaeetus > Haliaeetus albicilla. The sequence continues at coordinate 22,884,622 of NC_091499.1, read as the reverse complement.
AGTCAAGCTCTCTCAAAAAATCCCTGGCTCCAACTTTCATGCGCTGCTGGTAGTTTCTCTCCCTCTGCAATCTGGCCTCTAAACACAGAGGCGTGGCAGACCTTGCTGGTGAAAACCAAAGCAATGAAGGCATTGAGTACCTCATCCTCATCTTGTATTCACTGTCACTAGATTGCTTACCTCCTTCAGCAGTGGGTCAGCATTTACCTTGCTGGTTCTTTTACTGTCCGTCTGGTACAGAAGCTCTTCTTGGTATCCTTGACATTCCTTGCCAATTTCAACTCTAGCTGAGCTTTGACTTTTCCATCAGCATTCCTGCAAGCCCAGGCAATGTTTCTGTATTCCTCCACTATACCCTGTTTTTGTCTCAACTTGCTGTATATGTCTTTTTTGTTCTGGACCTTAATCATGAGTATGGCTCCTTATTCATCGTGATCTCCTCCTAAGTCTGCTTGTTTTCCTGAGCATGAGGATGGAACATTCCTGTGTTTGGAGGAGGTTGTTCTCAAAGACCTGCCAGTTCTCTTAAGCTCTTCTGCCCTTCACAGCTGCATCTCACAGGATCCAATCTACTATATCTGAGCAAGCCAAAGTGTTCTAGCGAAGTCCAGGGTCTGTATTCTGCTTCTTGCCTTCCTCACTTCCCTCAGGATTTTGAACTTCCCTATGTTACATACATTGTATTACCATAAACTAAGAAAGGATAAGGTCAGAGCAAAGCACTACATGCAGAATTGGCTGCATAACACTCAGCTTTATACTTATTTTTGCAAAAATGTTAATGTTAGTTTAGTAAAGAAGTAGATGAAGAATTGAAACCATTAACTTTAGTATGAGGAAATCTTTGACACTGGGATTCTTTTACCCAGAGTAGCTGAAGCAAGCATCCAAGGATCATTATAGAAACTTAAACTGTTGAAAAGATGACACATTAGTGAAACCACAGTGTGATCCCTTCTTCATAATGTTCTTTTAATCATTTCTCACATCTTGTGCTTAAATGTCATCTTCTCTGTTAATCTAAAATTTATCAAGAATGTTCAGGTCCTCTAATCGTCATTCCTTGTGAGGATTATTGAACTTAACCTTACAGGAGTTTCCTCCCTGGAAAGCATGATCACAGATACATAATAGCATCAACCAATTATACATGAAAGGTGCATATGAGATCATTGGGAGTGTCAATATTGACTTTTCTCCAGGCTGTAATGGATGAGTCATTCTACCTGATCTCATGATTTTTATCATAATTCTAACCACCACATTAGTAAAAGGTGGCCAAATTAAAATGCTAGACAGATGTAACAATGTAACATTTCCTGATAAAATATATGTATTATTAACTTCATTAAAGCAGTTTTCTTCAAAGTCTCTTGGAAGCTGCTAATGATGTTGAAAGAAATAATGGATAACAAGTCAGAACATTTTCTCACTGTATTTACCAAATTGATGGAAAAAATGCCAATTCAAACCACTAAAAATTAAGCATTACTTTACCAAAACAATTAGATTTTTTTCTCCCTCAGCTATTTTTCCATTTCTACATGCAACATCTGCATCTTCTCAGGTGCATAATTTTTAATTCCCTGAATGCCTGTTATTGATTAATATCTGTTGGGTTGGGGGGTTAGTCTTTTCTGTATTTTTTCAGAATGGCTTCTCTCAATCAGTGTTACTTCTCCCTCACCACATACTCGTCACTATCTCTTGATAACATATAACAGTCCTTTTTCTAACCATAACCCAGAAATCAATCATTTTCAGCCAGATTGTTTTGGCTACATGGAGCTCTATCAACTCTAATAGGGCTCTACGGACACCTAACAATCAAGCCATACTTTTATTAGTTCCTGGACTGAGGTTTCTTTTACTTTCTAACTAATCATTATTCCAGTTTCCCTTTACTGAAAACCATGAGTGAGAAGTTCTCTTTGTTCTCTGTTTTTTTTCCTCCTGTAACACAATTCTTATTGCAAAGTTAAACTGTTACCCCCAAACAAATATGTATGCTGTGTATGTATACATGTACATTATTTCATCCCAATAGCCTTTCTTCTCCTTTCACTAAGTCACTTCAATATTTTGTCTAATGAGCTGCCCAAATTTATTGCTCTTTGGCATAGTCCGCATTTCTAAAGCAGTCAAATTTATCAACTTTAAAATTACTGGAACTGATAAAACCAAAACTACGTAACAATGAAGTATTCATGATATAATACAGTCTTGCTGAAGAGCATTAATAAATAACTTTAATCAAATTTTAAAAGATCATTTTATTCCCACAAACAGAAACTCCCCAGCATCTAGGGTAGGTTTCAAAACCAGATTAGGCATCTGCATGTCATCTCGGTTCCTAGACTCCTATTAAATGCAATGGAGCTCTAACATGTAAAGTCTGAAGGACTCTATAGGACAATTCAGTTCACCTGAAGTTCTATTCCCTTGCCCATATTTAGCTGTCTAGTGTCATCTGAGATTTTCTTGAATATGCAAGATATCCACACAACGCTGAGAGATATGACACAGGAGCCATGGCAGAGCATTCCCCTTCTAGAGTAGCAGTGGAAGGGCAGGTGGGACACCCTAAGCATCTCAAGTGGCAGTAGGCAGTTATGTTCTTTCTACCGCAATAAATTCAGCCAGGTTTGGATATGCTCCTGGCAGTGGAAAGCAAGTGTCTGTAACAGCAAACTCTTAGAACATTTCCTGCCATTAATTTGACTCAATCCAGCCATCATTAATCTTGGACAATTCATGGCATGGTCTAGCTGTTAAAATGGTACAGGGATCATTACAATAGACAATTTGTAGGTTAAAACACAGGACACTTAACTGGCATAAACACATGCCGGTCTCTGCCAGGTGACCTCAGTGCCGAGAATCTGCCTAGGCAGACTTAATTTATTAGTATGAATGGAGCATTAGGAGTTGCTTATCAGAATAAATGGGCTTTGAATGTATTGCCAAATCCTCTAGTGATTAGAATCCAATCTTAGATGTCTACTCAATGAATAGTTACTTCCATGTAGACACTTTAATTTACGTGTCTTACACTTGAAGAGCTTAAGTCCTCCTTCATGTCCAAGTCTGTATAATATCCTAATTATGTATGTGGTCATAAGGTACTCCAGGTGACCCAGACTTTTCCTTCAACATCTTATGATAAACGTAATATGCAGGTACACTCCTTTTCATGGACAGCCATGGTCAGATGGTTGGCTGCTTGATCAGGTAACTACATACATAAGAGTCCTACACACTTAAAAAGTGGATTTTTAAATCGTATTCTTAGAAACTTCAGTGACAGGCTGCTTTACTTCCAAATGGCTATGAATTTTTTACTTCCCATATATTTACATCTCAGCTGTTAAATGACAGTATACAACATTCATTACTGACCTGTTCTCTTTCATTGGTGAAGTATGGTATTCATATCCTTGCACACTAATCAGAGAAATCTGGTTTATCTTCTGAATATATTCCACAGTCTTTCTTTCTCTTCCCCATTTTCACTAGTCAACAAATACAAACAAGATACAGCTCCACAAGAACAAGCTTTGTTTTCCAGTAAGCATGGAGTACTGAAATAGTATTTAGATCAGTACTTCAAACCCTTGGAAACAGCTAGCAGAGCTTAGTAACACCCATAAAGTAATTGGCTGTGTGCAAAACTCCCAGATTATAAAAACTGCACATTATTAATCACCCTGAAATTCAGCAATCAGGAGGTAGTGAACCATTCTTATCATCAGTTGTGAACAGTGTTTATGTGCTGTCTAATTATGAGACATAATAACATTACTATGTAATTCAAAAGTCCATAATACTAATGAAAAATCCCAGAACTTATGAATAATAATTAGAAATTTAATTCATAATAGAATGTACCTATTAATATTATTCATATTCATATCCGTAAAAATTTAAAAGCTATAAACCTTATGTATATTGTAGCTGTAGCAGACGACAAACATTTGGCTAACAAATATAGCCATTCAAAAAGCTATATGGTGTCTGGGCAATTTTGCTATTTTGTTCCTTTTCTTTATTATTTGTACTAAAAATAGTTCTGAAATAAAATATTTACAAATTAATTTCTAAGGTTAGTATTTTGAGGTTATTTCTGAAAATCAAATGCCTTAAGGCCAAAAGTAATTTGATTGTTTAGAATAGTTTTTAACATTTAATAGAAAAAAAAAGCAGCATGAAGGCTAATACACAGAAAAAAGACACATGGATATCAGGTTTTAGTTCTATACAACAAAATGAACCTCTATATATTAACACAAAGTCATCTTGAACTTAACACAGGAAAATCTTACTTTCAATTAAACCTAAACACATTTATAAATCACTTCTAATTAGTCCTGTTCTTCTAAATATGATCTGCAATTAAAAGATAAACCTACCCATGGAGATTCATTAAACCTTAGAATTTTTGAACTTCAACTTCAATGATCTTCATTTAAGTGGCCTCCTACAGCCACTGACATAATTTTCTGCTCTTTCCTTGAATTTACTTAGCACGCAAAACTCAGATGGGAATAATACAACGTGGTGATTGGTGACTTAACTCTCCTTCTGCTCCCTAGCCTTTCTCAAATTCTGTAAGAAACATACATGAACTGTTTGCTCAATCTTTTACAATTACAGTTGAAAGAGACGGGGGGGGAAAGGAGTGTACAACTCTCCACCTATTGTTCTTCCTGTGCAAAATGGCTGATTTTTGCAAGTGCTTTTTTTTTTTTTTTTTTCACATAGCTGTGTATATGTATGTCTAATGACATTTCTGGATTAGCAAAGATGTATCCAAGTGAAGGTGGAGGCGTACATTTAGAGGTGCCATCGTTCAAGCCCTTGTGCAAATACACAGTCTGGGAGGCACTCATAATCTTTCCCTCTCTCCTGGATCCAGAATCTGTAGTGACTGGTACTTCTGCATGCTGATCACCACCACACAGTACCATCGATTCATAGAATAATGTAGGACGGAAGGTACCTTGGAAGGTCACCTAATGCAACCTCTTAAAGCCAAGCCAATTCAAATCAGGTTGCTCAAGGCCACATCGAGTGAAGTTTTGGATTACTCCAAGGCCACAAATTCCACAGCCTCTCCAGGCAACACTTTTGAGGGTTTGGCCAACCATTTAGTGCTTTGCTTTTTTTTTTTTTTTTTGCCTACTACCCAGTCAGAATTTCCCATGATGCAACTTGTTGACCCTCATTCTATCACTATGCATCTCCCATCAAACCGTGGTAGCCAGCAAAAAGATCTCCTCTAAACCTTCTCCTTTTCAGGCTGAACAAACTTGATTCTTTCAGCCTCTACTCATTCATCATGTGCTTCAGTTCCCTGACCATTTTGGTGCCCTTCCCCTCTATTTATTCCAGGTTTTCATTGTCTGTTTGTAGTGGGGTGCCCAAATTGGATGCGCTACTCCAGTTGCTGTCTCACGGGTGCACAATAGAGAGGAAGGACCACTTGACTCAACTTTCTGGCTCTTGCTAACAAAGTCCAGTATTTAGCTGGGCTTCTTTGCTGCAAGGGCATTCAGCTGACTTACATCCAGCTTGTCCATCAGGACTCCCAGGCCCTTTCCTGTAATACTGCTTTCTATTCATTTTGCACCCAGTCTCTGCCGTTGCAGGGCATTATTCTGTGCCAAGTGAAGGAGTTTGCATTTTCTTTTGTTGAAATTCATGAGACTCCTGCCTGTCAAAAGGCAGCAGGAGCAAGTCTGGTCTATGAGGGAGGACAATCTGGAAGCCAAGGGCGATCCTAGCTCAGTTTGTGCCCTCACCAGTTGGCACCATCTCACAGGGTCTGAACAAAGTGGACAGACCCAGTTGCTGCTAACAAGATTTATGGTCAGCTTCCAACACAGTGAGTGATGAACCAGGTGCAGGGTCCATCCAGAAGACACGGCCAAATACATGATTTGAAACAAAGCTGTTAAGTAGGTCTGAGGTCCATCTGGGGAAACAAGGTCAGATAAAGGGATGAAGACAGATACACCTACAGTAAACAGTACTGGTCCCACTATTGATGCCTGAAGGATACCACTAGTAACCAGAAAGCAATTGGATTTTCTGCCCCTGCTCACAACACTTTCAGCATGGCAGTCCATCCCATTCTCCACCCACTTTATTGTTCTCTGATCCATACCTCACCAACCTGGCTACCAAGAAATTACTGGATACCATTTCAAAGGCCTTCCTAGACTCAGTTTACAAAATCCACTTATCAGCCCTGGTCCACAGAGAGATTAGTCTAATTACAGAAGGCAGTCACACTGGTGAGGCACAACCTGCCCTTGGTAAATTTATGCCAGCTCTTTCCAGCTATCCCTTTGTCCTCCTTGTATTAAGAAATAGGTCCCCTGCATCTCTGTCAGCTCGTGGAACACAAACTGCAACATTTCCTCTCAACGCCAGTTTGAACTGTGGCTCCTCCTTATGAGAACATTTCAGATCCGTTCTGAAATGAAGTGGCAATAACCCACTTCACAAAATGGGGCTTTTCCTAGGAGATCCTTGAGAGTTTCATTCTCGTGTTAGTCACAGATTTAAAGAGAGTCAAAGAACATAATGAGTTGGTGGCATTATCAGAAGGGTTCTTAAAAAATAAATTAGAACTCATTTGGCCTAAAACCAGTAAGCTTTTCTTTGTGGGTCAATGAGTCTGGATGATATCGTCCAATAACTATGAACCTATAAAATCTGTTAACCCTTCCATCATATGTCTTCTAGTATTTTCCATACGCATTTTCGAGTATAGTTAGCAGAAGGAGGTGCTGGACGGGTCTACAGTGCCGTTGTCCTAAACACTCCCATTACAAACACTGAATGCCTGACTGTGTAGTGGGATGAAGAGTCTAAATTTGGAGGACTGTGGGAAAGGGAGGAAATAATTAAAAAAAAAAAAAAAAAAAGTGGTTCTCCTTCACAGAGTGACCTTGTTTTAATGTTCTCCATGCCATTCACCCTCCATGGCTGATCAGCCAATTCCATTTATCATTATAATTAGGCAGCATCTTGCCAGTTCAATCAGGCTCAATTACTTAAGGCCTCATTAGTGACTGACATACTATAACAAGTGCATCTTTCAATGAGCAAGGTCAGATAAAGAAAGTACAGTATGCAGCCAGCAAACACATTTATAGACCATGACAATACAATGCTTTGGACGTTGAATAACTTTGCATTCCCCTTTTTAAGAAGACACGAAGCCAATGAAGCTAAAAGTAACCTTGTTTAGCTTGCATTATTGCAGCTCCTACAAGTTCCTACCAGCTCCACAGCTGAGCAGCAGTGATAAGAGGAAAAGCTTCAAATGGCTGAAGATAAACTTTGGGACTGTTAGCAAGTCTCAGTTTAAGTTTCAGGTTCTGAAGAATGGCAGCTTGTACAATGCATCAGAGCAGCATAAGAACTTCAAAACTGTGCAGTGGAGGAAACTGGACATTGAGACTGCAGTACTACAAATCCTTCCGTATTAGTGACAGCAGCAAATAGTTCTGCTTGTAAAATATGGTGGAATGTAAAGGGAACTGATTGGCTTTTACAGTAATGAGTATTCTAGACTTTAAAATAGTGATTAAAGTTAGAGGAAGATAAGTTTGAAGATACTATTCCTCTCTATAAGTATCTTGAGAAGTAATCTCCAGAGATGAAGAAAGGTATTTTAAGTTAAATATGCATATATTATTTACATACACACACACACACACACACATATATATATGACGTGACATTAAAGGGAAAAAGACACATCTATGAACTAGAAATTAGTTTCTTTCACACAGGAAAGTGGTGGTCTACAGCTATCTTCCAATATGAATACTGAAGAAACACATCCACACTATTTAAAGAAGGTGTTTGAAATGTTTATAGAATTTTTCTATCATATTGGTCTTATGGAGCAAGGAACATAAATCATGAGTCTACTGGTGTGTTCCAGCTATATATCTTTTTAGATGTGACCAAAGCCCTTACTTTTTAATCAAGGCAATGGAATCACACCTGTCACTATGCCATAACTAGGCATGGGCACAACTGAAAATGTAGTTTTACATGGCAAGATGTTTCTTATCTAACCTACTTCATCACAAAAGTCTATTGTTTGCCCATTTGGTCATGTTCATTCCTTAGCAGACAGTGGTAATCCTAAATCTTTTTTTTTCCCTCTAAGCATGTAAATAAATAGAGCTTGCTTTAGTGTTGTTGTTTTATCCACAGCCAGGATCCTTGGAGATGAAATTCACCTTTCCTTTTGCTGAGAAGATAGTACTCAGAAGCCAGACACCACCATTTGTGGTCATGATTGCATTTGTATTTGTTATTATTCTGAATGATTTTCTTAGAATTTTGTGAAGTATCTTACATTATGTGAGCACAATATTACTGATAAAGAATAGATGCACCAGTTTTCTGGGATATCCTTTAACAGTCTTTTAAATTTTGGTAAACATTGTTTCAAATGTCACCTATATTTTTAGGTTATATTTTTTGGATTTTGCATTAATGCATCAAGTTCTCCTCCAGTCATAATATGTAAAAGGTATATGAAAAATACCCTAAATCCACATAAAATTTTCTATAATATATTATGCATTAGAGAAAGAAAATAATATCTGCAGTGGAGTGATCAGTATGCATCCAAAAGTACAGGATTTGATTATCTTAACAGATATGTTCTGAGTCATTATTATCTGGTTCCCTTTTATTCCTCTACACAATGTATGAGTACATTATACCCAAGGGTATTTAATTTCATAAGCTGGCAGTGTGCTATGTGAAGTGTTTCTTTCATTTATTCTTATCTAATCTTTTAGTTATTTATTTATTTTCCTCGGCAATTATTAACCATAATAGCCCAGTATTAAAAAATAGAAATAACAACTTCCCACTCTTCCTTTCCTCCCCACTTGAAGATGAATCAGCTGAACTGTTTTGTATGTTCTTGAAAACTTCACTGAGTAAGAGCGAATCAAAGGGGAGAATTTTGTGAGTCAGAAAGTGGTTCAGACTATGGTTGTTCTCATCTTTTGCAGCAGTGAGTTCTCCAGCCTAGGCTGAGATCTTAGAAAAATTCTACCTCAGATATTCATGAGATAGGGAGATCTTGCACCTCCAGCCAGTGTCATTGCATTTGTCCTTTAACTGGTTTTGATCAGAGACAAAATATAACACACACACTACTCTGAGGTAGTGCTATTCTGCACAACATGGACCAATAGGTTGTTTCTGCAATGACTGCTGGGTTACAAACCACAACAATTTATACTCCAGACAGAGTTTGCCATTGCCACTTTCCTGAAAAGAAATGCAGACATTTACATAAACAGTAAAAAAAGCCCACCAAGATCTTTCGAAAACAAAATATACCACTACATTTTTCTACCCTTGGAGAGAGAATGAGAAAGAAATTTGTGGCAAGCAGTAGATGCATCATTAAAGGACCTCCTGGGAAACGTTCAGGTAGTACAGAGGTGAACACGATGGAGATATAGCAAATTAGGTTAGAGAAGGAGCGATTCTTGGGGAATTATGAAGGCAAAGTTTTGGTGAGTATATAAGCACAGTAAGTCATCACAACTCTCATGGATCCATGCAAACCATTTCGGAGGATCCTTTTGGAAAGCAAATTGTATCCTGAGCTGCATCAAAAGCAGCGTGACCAGCAGGTTGAGGGAGGTGATTCTGCCCCTCTGCTCCACTCTCATGAGACCCCACCTGGAGTACTACAGCCAGTTCTGGGGTCCTCAGTACTGGAAAAACATGGACCTGTTGGAGCAGGTCCAGAGGTGGGCCATGAAAATCATCAGAGGGCTGGAACACCTCTCCTTTGAAGAAAGGCTGAGAGAGTTGGGCTTGTTCAGCCTGGAGAAGAGAAGGCTCCGGGGAGACCTTATTGTGGCTTTTCAATATGTAAAGGGGGCTTATAAGAAAGATGGAGAAAGACTTTTTACCGAGACCTGTAGTGACAGGACAAGGGGCAACAGTTTTAAAGTGAAAGACGGTAGATTTAGATCGGACACAAGGAAGAAATTCTTTACCGTGAGGGTGGTGAGACACTGGAACAGGATGCCCAGAGAAGCTGTGGATGCCCCATTGTCAAAGTGTTCAAGGTCAGGTTGGACAGTGCTTTGAGCAACCTGATCTAGTAAAAGATGTCCCATCCCATGGCAGGGGGATTGGACTAGATGAACTTTAAAGTTCCCTTCCTACCCAAACCATTCTAGGATTCTAGGATTATAGGATTCCTTGCTCACTGTGGCCCCTTCCAAACAAGGTGCATGTGTTTGGTGTTTGCATGCTGTTTCAGTGTTGTAGAAAGGCCTCTCAGCATCATATTCTGGTCAACATCTCATTAAAAAGCACTCAGGAATTTGGCAACTGACAAACCTTATTTATAAATATTACTTTCTCTACTCTTTTCCTTAAATATTCTTGAGGACCTTACATGAAAACAGGCAAAGCATCATCTGTGGCTAGCAATAAGATTCTTAGAAGTGAGGATAAGGTTCTTATAAACCAATCCTGCAATTTTTTGTATTAATCTAGGAATACATGAATGGAAAAGTCAGATTGGGATAACCCTGGAGCAAATCACAGCAGCAGCAGAATACAAATGAGCTCAGTGTACATTTCAAATTGTGAAAAAATTGTTAGATTTTGTATAGAAAGGTCAATATTTAGAAGTGACAAATATGGCCCCCACTCATTCATTGCACATTACCACTTTAGGGGTGGAGCTAACTTGCTTTTTCAGATGTGGATAACTGTCAGGATTCACAGCTTTCTGAAACTGTGGCAGTGTGATTTACAGGGATTAACATGCTCATGTCTCCAAACCCTTATTCAGATCATTAAATTGCCCTTATCAAAGGAGGCATCAAGAATTTATGTTTGGAAGGTTTCTGCATGCCCTTTATTATCTCTAATTGCTCAGGTAAAACAGAGGTCAAATTCATAAGATCTGAACTGTTGCCATCAATGATTCTATTCATCTGGTGTAAATGAGATAGGCTTCTAGAGAAGGGACATTTGATATACCCTGCATTTTATGAAATGAAAGGTCATAGGTGGATATGGGTCAATTGCTTTATGAAAAGAGTTCATAGTTCTTTAGAGTAAAGAATGCTTTGTTCTTGCAGTGGCAGTCTTGGTTTACAAAGCAATTCTTAGCTTGGGAAAATTGTGGGATGTATGAATTTTATATTTACCTGCCATTATTTACATTGTGCTTTTCTTCCCTATCCCAGCCAACTCACAGTTATATTCTACATCAGTTCTTACCGTACATGCCTGGGTCTCTTTATTTCATAATTGCCCATCGATGCTATTGATTTTCCTCCCCTATTTGCTGCATGCTATACATAGAGTACCAGATAAAATTTGAGATTCTAAGTGAAGTGAATTTAGTAGTTTTAGCTCAGTCCCCAGCCAACAGCAGATAAAAACATATGCAACACTGCTCAGTTGACACAGTTTCTTTCATCTGTGCTGAGGAAATGCACTGGAACACATCCAACGCTGACACTAAATTGATTTGCACCCTTGAGATGCTGGCTACTCCTGTCAGAATTGAGTTTGTTGACAGATGGCAGGCAGCGTGGAGAAACTTTCTGTGGAATTGCTTATACGTTACCCACAAATGGGTAAAAAATCAAATAGGGGTATGGCAGTGGAAGAAAGGCTGAATACCTGGGTTTACGATAGCCTCAGGTTTCTTCACTTCCTAACAAAATATCTGGTTGTCCAATGAAACCATGTTCCAACTTTTTTTTTTTAGTTATTTATTATTTTTCTCTCTTACAAAGTGATTGCACATCTTTTTTTACATGGAAAAATTAAAAAAAATATGTCTGACATACAGAGATTAAAGTATGCATTTGGCAGGCAAAGAGTATTTTGTATTCTTCAACAATGAAAATCCTCAAAAATTGGAAATATTAGTGTAAGAGTATGTTCTCTGGTATTTGAGGTAACAGCAAAGAAAGAGACATCAAACTTTCTACCTCTGATTTTAAAATTAAGTCTTAGATTTTGTGGAAAACCTTTTGTCTCAATGTAACCAGGGATGATATATTTTACTTAGTTTCTAATCACAGCCTGAAGACTAATGTTCCAAATTTCTTTACTGCCTTCGACATAGATACCATGTTTCACGCTCACATGCAGATTCCACAACCCAAGAGTTAGTCTTAAAAGTGTCAAGGGCAAAATGATTCCTAAACAGTGTGTCCTACCTAATTCTTGCTGTTAAAAAGTAAGAAAAGCTATCAAGCCATATCATTTCCCTGTAGTGTTACTGACTGTGATATCAAATTAAATTCTGAAGCCCCTTTTTAAATTTATCTTAGATTTCAAGAAGAAAAATGGTACACTGAAAGTGAGGTGTTAAATGGCAAGTGAATGTGACAATTGTGAGGAGGGGTTATGAAATATTCTAGTAATACTTGGGAGGAATAACATGAATTTTCAGCTGGCTTTACTTTGTTTATATTGATGGTTAATGGGGATATGGAAATAAACATCCAGACCTTACCTGTTTACCTCCCAAATAATTTTTGTGGTTTTAAAAGAGTTGGACCAAGCTCAGAGGCTGAAAGAAGAGGGGAATAGCTAGCTACTCAAGAAAAAGGATGTATTGGTAAGAGACAAATAAGGCACAAGGAAAGAGAAAAAGAGGGAAAGAAGGAGAAGAATAAAAGAGGGAAGGAATAATGAGATATGACAGCCATGTGAGAAGCTTGTCCATCCCCTTAGGTGTAATAATGTTGACAAAATTTGATATATTCAAATAATGGGCTTGTTAAGCATTAAGATCCAGGGACAGATGGGATGAAGGGGCAAGGCAGAAACCTTTGAATTAGAGAACATATAACGTATATCTATATTCTGATGGAATACTGTCAGCCCTGTTATTTATTTTTGTTAATGCTGATGGAAATCATACAGGGAAACAGGTTGGCGAGACAAACTACTCTGCCTCCTGGGCAGCTCCCCTGACAGCTAGCTGCCTGATGAGTAGACTGCCAATCTTTCCAGGACATCTGATTTCCCAGCTGTTCACCTGGTGAGCTGCTGGCCTCCCAGGCTCTCCAACTGGCTGCTCCACAAGATCTCCAGCTGGGATGGGGGTTACCTGGTGTCACAGATATCAAGTTCTCTTGCTGAAGTCTGTGCTGGCTGGGGTCTGGGAGCATATTTATTTTGGAAACAGAAATGTTCCCAGTGTTTCGGCAGCCTGGACAGTATCAATATTTCACTGCTCTCAAAACAAAATCTGTCAAAATTTATGGTGTCACTACGAGAATCCTAGTTTTGTTGTTGCTGCCATACTGGTTTTCGTTACAAAAGTGCTATTTTTTTGTCCCAAATCAGGATGAAGAAAAAAGAAAAAACACTCTGGATTTCTTGTCAGAAAGTGATACAATTTCCTTACCATGTCAGTGGTAGAAAGACATCTTGATTTCAGAGAATGGAGAAAAGCAGAAGCATATTGAAAATTGCTTCAGTAAAAAACTGTCCAAGTTTTATTCTGAATGGCTTTTGTTTCAGGGGACATTTTCTAAAATACTGGGGTTTTTTGTTGTTCTTAAGTAAAAAATTAAAATCATAGTCTCGTTATGTGAAATTAGCATAAAGTAGCCCTAAAAATCACAAATCTATAGGAAAGAGTGTAAAACTGCCCTAGCAGAGCACCTTTTAAGCTTTTTCTTGGGGATATGATGGGGAAAGATGGTGGTTTTTCAGAGGCATCTCTTGGTGATTCAGGTCATTTGCTGGTTTAGATCAGTGTCTGACTGTCTGGGAGTTGCAATGGGCACCTCTCCTGCTGCCAAAACAATTCAGAACAGACTTGGAGGGGGTGAGATCACTAAATGCTGAATTAGCTCATACTTTCTGCAGAACTTTAAGGTTTGCATAGACACTCTCCTCAGAGTGATAGTTCATATTGATTTCTGACTAAAAAGGGCAGCTGAAAATGAGAAAAAGCATTACTGTTCCTTTTAAGTGTTACTCTTCCAACATGAACACTTACAAATTAATGTGCTATTTTCTCACACTTCTTAACTTCTTTCTTCTTCTCACTTTTCCAGTACAAAATGAGGGGAAAAGAAATTTCTATTTCCAAATGATTTCAATACCTGATATTTCAAAACTAGAAAAGTGGTTTTGGAGCTACTTTTGTATGCCAGGTTGCATATTTAAACATATACATTGGGGCCAGTTCTTTTTACTATCTTTATCAATTATCTGGATGAGGGGATCGAGTGCACCTGAAGTAAGTTTGCAGATGACACCATGTTGAGCAGGAGTATTGATCTGCTGAGGGTAGGAAGGCTCTACAGAGGGATCTGGACAGGCTGGATCGATGGGCCAAGGCCAATTGTATGAGGTTCAACAAGGCCAAGTGCCGGGTCACAACAACCCCACGCAGTGCTACAGGCTTGGGGAAGGGTGGCTGGAAAGCTGTCCGGCAGAGAAAGACCTGGGGGTGCTGGTCAACAGCCGGCTGAATAGGAGCCAGCAGTGTGCCCAGGTGGCCAAGAAGGCCAACGGCATCCTGGCCTGTATCAGAAATGGTGTGGCCAGCAGGAGCAGGGAAGGGATTGTCCCCCTGTACTGGGCACTGGTGAGGCCGCACCTCGAGTTCAGTTTTGGGTTCCTCACTACAAGAAAGACATGGAGGTGCTGGAGCGTGTCCAGAGAAGGGCAACCAAGTTGGTGAAGGGTCTAGAGCACAAGTCTCATGAGGAGCGGTTGAGGGAACTGGGGTTGTTCAGCCTGGAGAAAAGGAGGCTGAGGGGAGACCTTATCGCTCTCTACAACTACCTAAAAGGGGGTTGTAGTGAGGCGGGGGTCGGTCCTTCTCCCAAGTAACAAGTGGTAGGGCAAAAGGAAATGGCCTCAAGTTGCACCAAGGGAGGTTTAGATTGGATAAAGGAAAAATTTCTTCACCGAAAGGGTTGTCAAGCATTGGAACAGGCTCCCAGGGAAGTGGTTGAGTCCCCATCCCTGGAGGTATTTAAAAGACATGTAGATGTGATGCTTAGGGACATGGTTTAGCAGTGGACTTGGCAGAGTTAGTTTTACAGTAGGACTCAATGATCTTAAAGGTCTTTTCCAACCTAAATGATTCTATGATTCTATCTCAAGAGAGGATTCTCCAGAATACTTGGCAAAGCTTTACTAGAGTAGTTGGTTCTAGTTTAAATAGGAAAACCATGACTTGGTTTTCTGACTATGGACATATAGAGGCATACTGAAACACCATAGGGTATGCAAGAAACCTGAAGGTAATTGACTGACCTAATGATAGATAAATGTATGTTCCCACATCTTTCAGAAGCAACAGAAAGGCAAGACTTCCTCGCAAACAGTAATAGATGCCTACCTATGGTTAGGCAACTGAATTCTGCCAAAATGCTATCTATCAAAATTCTTAGCTCAGACATTTTCTCCTTGTCCTGTTATTCTATCTGAACCCTAAAAATATGTAAGTTTATGCTCATCAGATCAGAAACATAGTCACGTAAAATTGTGCTTCCTATTGAGAAACCACGGTACAACATGTTATGTTGTACCTATATTCCCTAACATGCATCTACAGAAGTTAAACTGAATATTCCCATATGAACTCACAAATCAATAAACATAAAAGCAATAATTAATAAGACATGAGAAAGGTATGGAAATCTTCATAATGGCTGCAATTAAATTTACCCTTCACTGTAGGAAGGACCGTTCCTTGTTACATCTTGACTGCCAGAGTTCTCTGTCCTCAGATGTTTCCCAAAACGAAACGATGCTCTCAGCTTAACTAGCACTGACGTGAATGTATTCTGTTTGGATTTTTGCATTGACACGCTGTATCCAAACCTAGAACCAACCAGGAAGGTGTGAAATCCTTAGTGTTAAAGGAAGACTAAGAGGTCAAAAGTTATGATATGTATTTACAGTCAGCCAGTACATTTCAGCAGGCTTTCCTCCAGCCTTAATAAGTATTAATCAGAAAATGGGTGGTTCATCTACTCAGGTTTTGGAACTCACTAAAAAGGGTGAGCCAAGATTCAGCAGCTTTGCGATAGGAAAGACCAGCTTGAAGCAAAGTTTCAGTCACAGTAGTGCTATGTTTATTAATGGGTTAATAAGAAGAGTATCGGTTTGTACTGTGCTGTGTGTTTCAGAATGTTAGGAAAGGCACTTGCTTGCATGAAAGGAGAAAGGCTGTCCTTGTAAATAAAGCAGTGTTTTCATCCATCACTACAATGCAGCTCCCTACAGAAAGGACTAGAGTGCCTTGCGTGAGCACAAACGGATATTACATAGCAGCACAGAACAGGGGAGTGAATATCTGTGATGACAGCTTTCTGTATAATGCAGTTGCCTTAAGGTGGTGTGTGTGTATATATATAGAGTATCTAAAGTGATCAAACTGGTAGTTTCAAAACCACTGTATTTAAGTCTTGACTGTGGCACTTCCTGAACTTAAAAGTAGTTTGATATCTACAAGGACAGAAAACAGTTTGCACTTAGCCAACATAGACACTTAGGTGCAGTCATTAGAAGTTGAGGAAGTGAGTGGCTGAGATATCTGACTGTGAACAGGTACTTTAGGAAGAGTTCTTTGAAATGACAGAAAACCATCTCAAACTTTTTTCCTGATTAAGAAAAGTTTTTCTCATTTTCTTCATGCATATACTTGTATGCTTCATTTTAATAACATGTCTCCATGAGTACTTGGGAAAAAAAATTTTTTTTTTATTACAACTTCCGATCATTCCAGTCCTGAGTTGAAAAAGTAACCGGCAGGGAAACAATTTCCTCTGTAACAATTTACATTTAAATTCATTTACAACAAATGCCCTTTGTGTGTGCAAGAGGTTTCAGTAACTGATGACATTCTATTGTACAAGAACACACAGCAAGTAGCTGTCTCATGATATCCAAGCTGGATCATAGGCGAATGGTTATGAATATTCATTAATTCCTCTGCCAATTTGAAATACCATTTTGCAAGGGACTGAGCAGCTGCAGTATCTACCCGAGTCCCAGGAAGTTGATAAGAGCAAGCACTTTGCTGAACTGGGAAACATGAATATCAGTATTAAAAGCAGGGCAATATACAGCAGAATATTATATCCCTTTGATTGCACAGTTGAGGAAAAAGAACTTTCATTAAAGCCAATAAGTGTTTTGGGTACTGAGGATGCTGGAAGACCTTTAGATATTTCAGTTTATCTTGTCCTTTAGCTCACTGGTTACAGAGTGTGGAGACATGCAATGATTACTTTAACTATTATTTTCTCAATATATTTTAAAAATTATCTTAATTAAAATGTCCCTGTATAGCAAACATTTTGGCCAAGAGGAATGCTTCCATTTATTTTTAACTTGCCCATGGCTTCTGTTGTGACTGAATTTGTGTGTGTGTGTGCATATTTATTTTTCTTCCTATATATAAGAGTACATTGTTTTTAATCACAGAACAGGGAGGGAAAGGGGAAGCTGTGGAATCGATTGTGATGGGGGAAGAAGGAAATCTGAAGGAACAGCTAAGAAACAAATGAAAATGGAATGAGGCTACAAAAAACATGGCTGTGGTGGGAGGTGCTGGGGGAGACAAAAGTATGCTCATGTATATTGGTTATGTGTAACGGACTGTGAACAGTCATGAGGAAAGTAAGAACATGAAGGAATGCCAGGTGAAAGTCAGAAAGGAAGAATGGAACAGGTAAGGACAGAAAACTGAAAGAAAATAAGAAAAAGGACTGGAAGAACACCAAGATAATCTTGAGGACAGGGAGGAATCTCATTGCATTGGTTTGGGTATGGGGAACATTGTCCAGAGCAGCTGAGGTCAAGAATGAATTGAGGAGCAAGAACTATCTTTAAAAATTATACAACTAAAACCCAAAGGACTTTCACAAAGAATTAAAACAAGAAAACATACAGTATTTTTTACTTTGTTCATCTGGCAGTCATTGAACTTTGTGAGAATTAACTAATTAGCGCAAATGTCAATTAATATGGAGAACTCTCAATCCATATGGTATTTTTCTTGGAGAAGGCAAATTCACAATCTTTAAAACTGCTTTTATGACATTTTGAAGATATGGAGTACGGTATGAGCAGCAGTAGGTTTACAACAGGAGATTCATCACGGCACTGAAAGGTCTCCATACAGTGTCTCAGAGGGTACCCTGAAGCTGCTTCAGGCCTAGCCTTGTTTTCCACGAAGGCAACAAATCTGCAAGCAGAGTCTCAGGCACAGCAGCAGACGATTTTCTTACAGACAGGACTCTCAAGCTGCACCCGAGCGTGGTGCTAGTATGACAGCAGGCAGCTCTCCACACTTCTAGGCAAGTTCAGAAGAGCTTTCCGTGATGGACTGCCTCTTCTCGAGGTCACTCAGGGCAAAGTCAAGATGGTCTGATCAGGGATCACAGTAGGTCTCTTGCTTCCTGAGCGACCACTCATCAGGACTTCAAATCCAGATTATAGAAACACTAAAAACAAGGGATATGTTTTTGTTCCTGAGATGCCATGTGGCTTTCTGAGTGGATGAGTGGCTTTTGGAGTAGAGAGGTTCCCAGCTACTCAGAAGGTGGTTCAGGCATGCATCATGCAATACAGTCTAAGCTAGCCATTGCAGTGTAACCCAGTGGCATGGGTTTTTGGGAGTTGATTGATTTTTTTTTTTTTACATATATCAGGTTTTTCTTCTTTCAAAAGCCTGCACCACTGGGATGAGGTACTAAGGGTCTGTCTGGCAGAAAGCAGCACCTGTGAAAATATATAACCTTAAAATAGATATAAAATGATGATTCTGTATCCTTACATAAAACAATCAAATACTTGGCTCTCAAATACCATCTAAGGAGGACTTGGCACTCAGCTCAGACAAACTGCAATCATTTACCTATAAGTCAGCCATTAATGGCATATGCTAAGATCATAATGCTCACTTTTCATTTACACTTGCCATTCACTCTTGTCATTTGTACCTTTCTTCTTTTCCCTAGGTCACAGTCATAATTCTTTCTATTATGGATTCTGTGTGGTTCACCAGCCTCCATTCCCATTCCCTCCAGTCCCTCCCTCCCCTCTTAATATAAGGAGGTTCAGCAGAGCTGAGAATGACCTACTGTTGCAAGGGTAGATTATGAACTAATGTTCAAATGTAGATTATGAACTAATTGTTCCCCCTACAGGTCATTACAAAATTAATATCCTAATATTCCCATTTTCCTTCAAATTAATAATGTTCTCAGTGGTCCTTCCTCTCAACTTCCTGTTCTTTTGGATTTGAAAGTTATGTGATCCACAGGTTACTGTGTTGCATACAGACAGACAGAAATAAAAATTATTGGGTATATCAGGCCTACATAATTATTACTAGTATTGCAGCAGCATCAGGGGTTACACTTATACTAACAAAGGAAACAGGCTATGCACCTTTTTCTAACTTAGAAATTACTTCCACTTTAGCATCTCCTCCTTCAAAGTGACATGGCCTTGTCCAAACCACTGGCTGGAAGTGGCCATTAGTATGTG
This sequence comes from Haliaeetus albicilla, assembly GCF_947461875.1. Taxonomy (NCBI): domain Eukaryota; kingdom Metazoa; phylum Chordata; class Aves; order Accipitriformes; family Accipitridae; genus Haliaeetus; species Haliaeetus albicilla. Next base: position 22,865,050 of record NC_091499.1, on the reverse strand, counting down.
AACATGCTAACAGTCTGAATGACTGTGGGACTGGTTATTGCTACTCTAGGCATAGCTAGACATTACCATTCAGGGGCCCCGTTGGACCAGGCTCTTGTCACATATGGAAAAATATTGAGCAAACAGAAACTCCACACCTTAAAGAGTTCACAGTTTTCATACGTGACTACATGAGCAAGATACCTCAGGACAGCCTAAAATCTGATTTATTGTGTGTCAAGGGTTCTTCAGGAAACTCTGAATAAAGTTGTATGAGAAGAATGCACACTTTCAGATGCTGAAAAGAGCTATAGTCCACAGGCTAGCTACCTCACCTTAACCTGTTTGTGTTCTCACAAGTGAAGACAGGAAATTATACTTAGATTAAATAAATAGGTAAATAGGTCCATAGATGTAAATAGAAATGATACAGTGCTGGTCCCCATAATAAGATATGGTCTCAGTTGATGCACCTGACCAGTGCCTTTCATTTCTTTAGAAAAAGGAAAACCAGAAAAAGGTAGAATTGTGGGGAAGTTTCTATCTGTATAAGGAAAGTATCATCCAAACCTGAGAAAGAGAGCATTTGGGACTGCATGAAGATACTTTCTTGAAAACATAACATGAAGGCAAAGAGTATCAGTGTCATTGACCAACCAAAGAGAGAAATGTCTTAACGATTTTGAAATTGATAAGTAAGCCCACTGAAAGGCTTATGATTAAATGATAGTAAGCCATAGTGTGATTAAATTATGTTTTAGGTAGTCCACAAAGGGCATGAATGTAACAAAAGTAGACTTATGTGAATTTGTGGATACAGAGAATTAGAAATAAAAAGACAGGAAATAGCCAGGAATAGATACAAATACATTCACTGCAGAATAACATCAGCACATTTACTTTTTCATTTTGTTACCTTTTACATATTTACACAGATTGTATACAAGTATATATACCTGTATGTATATAAATATATACACACATAAAATAGAATATGTAAGGCACAGTCAGATACATGTAGAGACACACAGGAAGAGACATGAAGTTTTAAAAAAGAATGCCAATCTTGTACTTGGTAATGTATATACAGTTCTCCTAGATTTTGGCAAAAGACACGTATGTGAAGATAGAATTCAGCTACAATTTCTATAGCACCTCACAAGCCCATATTTGGTGTAATGCAATCCTTCTAAACATCATCATACGTTCTATAAAGATTTTTTCTTACTCTGTACATAAAATTCTGCAAAAGATAGCATCTGAAATGTTTACATTTATTTGCAAAAGTTTTTCACACTACTGTTGCCACAAGGTCGCGATTATATATTCTCACTGCATTTCTAAACTATTGGGCTTTTCTAATTCCTTACATGTACTTTCTAGACTGTACTGAATACTAAACAGAATTGTACTCAAAAAAATCACAATTTTAACTCCATCAAAGTGGGCTTCTTGGGATTTTTTCCTTGATAGTTTGATTCTTCTTCATTATTCATGAAAAAAATATTTTACATGTGACAGCTGGAGTTGCCTCTCTCAAACTTTTTTGGTTAGAGAATGGAAAGAGAAAAGAGTCTGGGGAAACTGCATGGAGGACCACAACCCTAAGTCCTGAAGTTATGGGTATAAAGAATAACATGTTCTGTTGTATAACGAATATTCTTTTCTAAGATGATATACCCAGTCATTTCCATTAGGTCACTTTTATCTTTTTTTTTTTTTTTTTTAAATTAGTCACTCTGTATTAAACAACATTAGCTTGAAAGTCTTTTGATGATGTACCCCAAGGAACAGATATCTCCAAAGAGAGTATTAAAATATACAGTATGCATATGAGAATGTAGTAAGGAATTTTTGTCCTATTTTTACATGACAGGAAGCTACAGATTTTAAAGTGAAAATCAGAAGTGAAGCAGGATTGCATGTAGGCATTGGGCCAAAACTGAACTGTGAAAATTTAAACTCTTGTGTAGGCTGCAAGATTACTTTCTTCTCTTGATAGTGTGATTTTTGGACTTGATGTTTTCCCCTCGCTGTTACCATAATCTTTTTTTTCAAGAGACAATAAATTTATTAAGGTAGTGTTTGCTGTAACATTCTTATAATTGTAAAGGATTTCTTGTGTTAACAGAATACCACATAGCAATATTGACCTGCTGAGAGTTCAGATTTACCTTTGCTTTTTCACAGGATTTTGTCCTGGTTTGTTTATTATTTACCCTTCTGTTCTGGGAGATATTTTTTAAGGTCAGCTCTCGGTCACATGCAGGTCATCACCAGAAAATAGAAACAAAAAAATTCAAACACAATGACTGTGTTAGAAACCTGAAAAGCTAGAAAACTTTCACAAAATTGAACTGGAAGTAATCACATCTTGCACTGCGAGATCTTTGCATAAAAATTGGTGGTCTGGTGATTATTTCTGTACTCAATATCTAGAATTCCATTGAATGTAATTATTAAGAAAGAGCAGTGATTGAGGCATGTGAGTGTAAGCACAGGTTTACACTCCTTATTTATCCTTTCTGTGATGATGATGAATTCTGAATTTGTCAGCCTTATGTATAATCCTATTCACTTAACTGGATACGTAGATACGACTTTTTATCTAGGTCTAAAACTGTGCCATCAACCCAAAAGTTACTGTCTCTTTTGAAGATACTGCTTAAGCAAACAAAATAAGCACAAAACCACTATTTAAGTGTAGTACATATTTAAAACAAGCTCAGTAATCTCTAAAACATTAAAATAGCAAAAAATTTTCAATTGCATTCAGTAGGATATTATATAAACCAGTTGCATCATTTAGTGTGTGTGAAATAAATAGAAGCAGAAACGGCTAACAGAAATTCCTACTAGTAAAGATACCATGTGCAGAATTCATTAAGATCTCACATGGGTTTCCAGCAGGCGATGCCTATGGCCATGTAGATTTACTTTTTCTCTGACAGCAAGAGTATATAATTTGGCTTTGAGGTGATCTTCTGACCGTCTCTCACATCCCCTGATCTGAGGCTTGACATGCCTCCCCCCCCCAACCACCTTTTATGTCAGCCAGAATCCCTGGTTTTGCAGAAAAGCTGTTTTTAAAAAAAAAAAAAAAAAAAAAAGTTTTGGGGGCTTTTTTTATTTTTTTAAAAGCAAGGAGTACTATTTGCCTTTAAAGATTTTCTTTAAGCAAGTTATTTCTTTGGGTTCTTAGACATGGCCTCATTAGGCACCACACTGTTTCTTTTCTTTATTTTATTGCTGATAAGCTTAATTGAAACACAGTGGGGCAATACTGTGTGCAAAGTGAAGACAACATTGTTTCTGCATCTCTATGGCATGAACAAAGGGGAATGGTTTCAAGGCAAATAGCAGAAACCCGTATTCATTCTTGCACAACAGAATGTGAGTATTCATGGAAGGTGCAGCCATTTTTCAATATATGATTGAAGGGAAACCCCACAGGCAAAGAATATATTCCTAGCCAGCTGGGTACAGAGATCTTAGAGTGATAGGTGCTACAAAAGGTGTTGTGACTGACAAACAGAACAAGCCAGGACTCTTCCAGAGAAAATAATTACAAAATATTCATGAATAGTTATTTCCTATTACAGTGCCCAGTCGCAGTGTAGGCACTTAAGGCTATTCATTGTTTATTGAACATCTTCGGAATGCAGAAACCTTCACTGAACGGCAGGCTTTTTCTGATTGCCTACGAGGGCTTACCCTTTTTGTTCCTGCAATCAATCTCCTTAGCTGTTTTTTCGAAAACAAAAGGCTTAGTTGGAATTGGAGCCACTCCCAACAGTGTCAGAAATTGTAAGTGTAGAAGAGGACTTAATCCCATGTGCATAATACTTTCAATTTATTTTCATAGTTCATGTGCCGTTCTGTTGTTTGCCAATTCCCCCCTTCACAAGCTGACTGACCATAGCCATGTTTGCAAAGAGATTAAGGCATCAAAGATACTACATTTCCACAGTTTTCATAAAAATCTGCAGCTGGGAGTCCTCAAGAATACAAAATGAATTAGTCCTGTATTAGTTTACAGTATGATTTCAAAACTGCAGTATAAATGTAACAGTCATCTATGCTGTTTGAGCTGCCTGCCAATTAATCAGTATATGTATTGCCACAGTGCATGATGCCTCTTGCTCGGATGGTGGTGGGAGGGCAAAAGAAGGAACTGAGATTTTTGCAACAGGGTTGTGAATCAAAGAATACACTGGTTGGAAGGAACCTCAGGGAAAGGGAAAGTTATAAAGAGTAAAGTGGAGGACTAGACCTATCGTGACAAGGATACCTAAGGGACCTCCAAGGACAGTTCTGCACAACCCAGGCTTCTTGACTGAAGCTGACTGCAAAACATTTTCTCCAAAAATCTGAAGAAATTGTTATTAATAAATTCCACAAGAGAGGGAAGAACTTTAAAAATTGAATCTCATTCTCTAGTCTTAGGCACTGGGCAATAAAATGCCCATGCTTCCAAATGCATATATTTATTTGGAAGCTGTCAAGAAAAATCTATGGGATAGTTTTCAGCTTTCCAGAGATCTTTTGCTTTTTGTTGGAGGTCTTGGTTTTTTTCCTTCTCCTTGAGATATTTAGATTGATAAACTGACTAACAAAGATACACAGGTCTAGCAGAGCAATGCCAAGTGATAAGGGATAGGTTTATGAAGATATTAAGAATGAGAGCAAAACAAAAGGAGAGATAGACTATATCTTTCAATAAAGTCTTCAGCAAACAAAAAAAACAACCAAACAAGCAAATCTGTTGCTGCAAGAGGAACCAGATATATCAGTTCCGCCTGTTTCATGACACAGAGTACCCAGTATCTACATGTAGTCTTCCTGTAAAGTCATGAATGAAAGGCATCAACCAGTTAAACGAAGAAAAATAAAATCAATGCAGTATAAGATTATGAATACCACTCGGAAACTTTACTGTGAAAAGCAATTCAATAAAGACATCCTGTCGAGAACCTCAACTTTGAAAAGGTCTCTTGTGCTGTAAGATTGAAAAAACATCTTCAGATATTTTGAAACTCCAATTTCAAAACTTCCAACTTCTGATGGATGGGAACATTGGTTTCTTCCATTTACAATCCCCTAACTATGTTAGTCAACTTAGTGTTAATTATGCTGATGAAGTTAGCTGAACAGACCCATGCCTACTCACTCCAGCACCCACACTTGTACGCAAATACCCCACACTGTCAATGAAGGTATAAACAGGAGGGAAGAGAATGATGTCTGCCTCCACCTTAATTATCTATCGATGCGGCAGGAGGAGGAGAGAGCAGTGCATAAGCTACTCATCTGGAATGTGACCGCTCTTCAATTCCTGTGACATGGTCTACAGTTTGCTGTGGGTTGGATTTTTGTCAAGAGACAGAATTTTTCAGTCATGCCTGGTCTAACGTGCCTTATCAGTTACGGCATGGCTCCAGTCCTGCTAGACCTGCCAGCAGGCTCCTCATGGTGCAATTCAGGACTGACTTTCCACCGCAATACTCCAAAATCACCAGTTGGTAGAACTTGTTTTAGCTCTGACACAGAGGCATGGTGCTGCACAGGCAGAGAAGCAGTTCACATGAAGCAATACATGAGCAAGTATTTCTTCCTGGAACTGGGAGTATGGAGGTATCTAGAAGCAAATTTAGGTCAACTCCAACAGGAGTTTCACCCGCTTTGTAAGGATTTTTATATTACCTAAGATATTCCAATACTTATTAGCCCAGAGAAAAGAGAATTGACTTTAATAACTATTGTGTTAATAAAACACAATTAGTTGTGTTGTTCTACAGATGCGTTTGAATGACACCACTGACCCCATCAAGGTAATGCTCTAGTACTCCCACAAAATAGCGTTTGACTGGCCTACACACTATAACTTCATTTTGCACCTAATCATCTCTAGTACTTCATGCTGAGAGTCTGGTATGAAGCAGTTGGAAGCCTTACATCTCAAAAATAAGGGAAGGAGATGAAGATATTCCAAGATGAAACAAAACAAGATTATCGAGCTCTTCTTTACCTATGATTACTGATTTGCTGTAGTTTTTGTACTGTCATTCATGATGGATACAGTTAATTTTTGCTGTTTTGTATTTATATTGCATGTTGTCATTTCTATCATTAATCATAAACATAATTGTCATAGAAACAGAAATGTCTTTTCCCAGACATTTCATTCTAAAATATAATTATCCAGACTTCCTGCTGTTAATGGCATAGAATTCTAATTACTTCAAAATGAAGCCATTATTCATAAACTTCAGGCTTGTAACACACATGTTTACAGTAGATGGAAATTATTATAGAATTCATCACTGTGGAGCTCTTATTTGCCACAGGCTTATTTAACTACTCTGTTCCTTAGTACTGCTTTTGTCCTATCCCATTAAGGAATGATAAAGTACTCAACTCCTTGTTTACTCAGAAAGATATGAGCGGAAGTCCTCCTTCACTGACAATGGCCATTCAAATTTTCTGCCTGTAAATAAACTACAGCTGTGCTTTCCTGTCGTAGGGAGTCCCTTGAAGTTGGAAATGGCAGTAATTTAATTAGCAGCAATGAGTTTTGAGTCAGATAATTCCCACAGTGGCTAATGTATATGAAAAATGGAAAATATGTAGGGTAATGCAAACTTAAATTCATGAGGAATAAAGAGAGAAATGTCGAATTGAGTAATTTTTCCAAATTTTCAAAGATAAATTGTAAAAGAAAAGTGTTGCATACATGTTTTGTTTTCATAGAACAACGCTCAAATTTGTAGAGCAAATACAATTATTGGCATGTGAAAATGATATTGTTATCGCTACAGGCAACCACTCTTTATCACATCCATAATTCTTGAACTCTTGTTATTCTTTTCTAAGATTGTGCCCAAAAGCAGAATACCTGTGATAGAACTCAGTTCAGAAAAAAGAAATTACCATTGGTTAAAGAAACATAAAGTAAAAGAAGACAAATTGTAAAACAATTCCCTAGAAAAAAATATGAAAAGACTGTAAGACCGAGGACCTGCTTTTTTTTTTTTCTTAAGATCAAGATTTTGGTTTAGTTCCTGGGAAATCCTACTGAAATATCTTAGATTCACTTGTTTTCCTTGGTCTTAATACACAGCAAAAAATAACACCGCAAGTTTTAAAATGTAGACATTATTCCATTTGCATTTATTATTCTATTATTATGCATTTGCTTAGAGAAGAAAACAGTGAATGAGAGAGGAGAGTATCAACAAGAAGAGATTAATGAATGGATAACAAAAGAAGATATGGAAGAGAATTTAATTTTTTTAAAAATCAGGTCTCAAAGAAACTAATAAAATAGAATAACAGGGAAGTTTGCAGTTCTTTACTTTGTGTTTTGGAACCCAAGCCTCACATCAAAAATATTTTCTGAGAAAGCAGATTATTGTAACCAATTGCAAAGCTTTCAGCAATATCTTCATAAATTAATTTTTAATAACTGTAAAGATGTTAAATAGTTTGAAGACATTTAAGTCTCAGCTTATACAAAAGTAGCTTAATTCTCCCTTCACAGTGAGCTTATACTGTGTATATAAAATTACATGTACACAGTTTTACCATTCATCTTATGAAGAAAACAGATTGATAAATGAATTAATAGCTAAAGTTCTTCCTAAGTGTAGATGGATGGAAGGCAAGTGGAAATGTCTTAAGTAGTAAGCACAGAAAACCAGGTTCTCAGATAATTCTTAGTTGAAAAAAAGTGGAAAAAAAACCCCAAGATAATGAAAGATAATCTTGATATACTGGATGAAAAATAAATGCCAATGTCCTTTGGTATTTTCTAAGATTTTACTGAAAAAACTGTAAAAGACATTTAAAATTTCTGTTAGAAGATCTGTCATGAATTATTCTTTTCACTCTTGCATTATTAAAATGTTCTCAAACAAGAAGACTCTTATTAGAGTACCATGGCTCTACATTATAATTTATTTCCTTTCATGACCCTGGTAACCATAGTTATATATCCTATTGCATAAACATCAGCAGGGTTTTGAACAGTCAGAACATGAGAATTAATTTCTGTGAAATTTTATGTGCTTAATGGACTAAAATGATTATTCTGTGTTTAGAGATCTCCATGAGTAAAAGATTCAGCTACACTGTGTTTTAAAACACTGTGTCCTACCTACTATATTATATAATATTGTGTTTCTTGGTACTATACAAGGGAAGAGGGGAACAGAAGGTAGGCTCCTTAAACGGCTTATTTTCTGGCTGGTTGCTTATTTAGAGTATAGGTGCAAAGTTGTAAAGTGTAAAGTTGGAATGTAAAGAATATACGAAAAGTAAAGGATATGTGAATGGTAAAGGAGGAGTAGAAGGTACAGGAATGTACAGAAGGCACGGAAGCTACCTCAAATATAAGAACTTTTGGGTTGTGAAGATGTCTAGTAAATGGTTATTCAACATTAAAGAAAAGGAAAAAAGAAAAAAAAGACACCCATCCCCAGACATATTCTAGCAAACAAGAGAGAGCAGGGAAAATACTGAAGACTTGAACTTTCATGTCACTGGGTTTGATGGGTCATCGAAGCCTTGTTGAGGTTCAGCTAGACCTGATAAGAAGGGGGAAACAAGGTATCATGGGAAAGAGCAAACTTATTTTGAGATATCTGAGCGGGACTTATAGGATTATGTAAAGCTTAATATGAGATATTTTAAGGAGTCTTAGCTTGTGTGCAAAACGTACTGTGAGATATCTAGGGAAAGGACCAAAAGCAGGGAAAGGGAGGGGTCCAGGTAGATCTGCATCTTTGGTGTTCACATCCAGCCTCAATGTTGGCTGGCCACTGTTGGTCAGCCTCTACAGAGGTGAGAGAAGAAATCCCCTGCCTCTTAAAGTCTACTGAATCTAGCTCCCCTTAACATCAAGCGTAGTAGAATAGTGATGTCATAGATGACGACTACTGATCTTTTACAATTCACAACTTTTTCTTTCACTAATAATAGTAATATTTCTGGTATCACAATGAATTGTACATCTGTGCAGCTTCGAATCAATAGCGTATATACAGCTTCTAAGTTGACAGTCCAAAAATATGCTTAACTGTGCCCATAGTACTTCATATCCTCTATGCAGTTCATGCTCTGCTAGTGCTTTCATTCTCCTTCAAAGAGATGCAACTTGAACTTTTTTTTTCTCGAAAACTCTTACTTTTTGCCTCCTTTCACACATGCTGTGTCTGTATGCGGTTTACAACAGTATGCTTGAGACTTATGCAATGGAGTCTCATAATTATCCTCACCTACTTGATTTAATGACAATATTACACTATTGAGTGCTTGGAAAATAATTTCCTATAGTGTATCCTACATCTCTCCATACATAGATATCCAGTCTAACCTATTCATCTAGTCAGCAAAGACAGGTAGCATCTAGGGCCTGGCTGAGCCCACTGTAACAAAGCTAGCTAAGGCAGAAGGGAAAAATCATCTTCTAAAAGTGTCGATTATTCTCTAAGTAACTGTTGAGAAAGTCCAGTTGACTTGACTAGACACTTAGTTTAGAAGACTGAGATGAAACTTACATTCTCTCTCAATGTGGGAGATTAACTACCAGAGGCTACCAATGTGCCAGAACATCTCAATCAATGACAGATACCTGACCATGGCTCCCAAAGACCCTAAGACCTGTCATTTCTTCCAACATACCTCCAGAGCAGAAGGAGGTAGTGATCTAGAAGTCAAATCTAATTGTAAAAATTTGAAAATAAAAGATTGATTTTTGTTAACTGTAGTATGCTTACAAAAGGACTAATAGTACATGTTGGAATATGAACTCATTCACTGCACTTAATCTTTTCCTTTGTTGAATACTAGTCATACCTGACACACCAGGAATGATAGGCTTATAACAGTGCTGATTTTATCTCATTTTTCCTTCTTTCTTTACATTCTTAACTTGCTCATTATTGAGAAAGATCACTATTTGAACTGAACAGTAACATAAAGGACTAAAAGGTGCTGACTACTCACACATTGTCATAAATGAGGAACAATGGTTAAGTAAAAGGCAGCGAAGGTAGATATGGGATCTTCACTTTGTACCTTATTTTTAGTGCCTCTCCTGTATATTCTGCTGAACCTGACAGACTGTTAATCAACAAATTGTGGGGAATTTGTTGTGGCAGGACATTGTGCTTGTTTTTCATTTTCGAATCTAACCGGGAGTTCCACCGCTACACATACTGACCGATATTCACACAACGCTGCAAAGGAAGCTGAGAACTATAATGGTTAGATCAGCCCCCACCTCCCCTGAAATGCATGTGCAGTTTGATTTGGGGGGATTGATTTAGATCTATTACATTAATGCTCGTGTTCATTTGATTGCCATTACTGACAGCTTGATAAAACATGGATTAAGATTAAAGCAGGGAAAAAAAATGTGTTAGTATACTATACAATAGTTGAACCTTACCAAATATGGAAGCCCACAGCTATACCCTGCTATACCAAAGAAGCACCTTGTCTTTCCCAAAACTACCGTAATGGGAAAACTGCATATTTAAAAGTACTGGTTTAAAGCAAACTGTGGAATTTGGAGACCAAAACCTGTTTTTGAATGAGCTCTATCTACAACACTCTTTGACATATTGTCGTAGTAGATTACACCTTCTTTTTAAGCTTTTGATTGTAAAATAGGAGACTTCTATAAACACAGCAACATTGAGAGAGATATCATGTCACCGAGATGTTTGCTCTAAGTGGTTTTATATTAAAGGTTTGAGTAGCTGGGCACAATGCATCAGCTTTAAGAAGACTTAGATAAAGGAGACAGCTGAAAAAATACAAAACGGAACAGAGAAAAAGTAACTTTTAAAGTTTATGGTTGGACTAAGCTTATAGCTCAGCAACCAGCTTGGGCTATGTTTGAATTTCAGGTTAGTCTATATTATTTATGTATGCATTGGGTCTGGCTGGGATGGAGTTAACTTTCCTCATAGCAGCCCTCTTAGTGCTGTGCCTTTTAGTTGTAGCTAGAACAGTGTTGATAACATGCCTGGCAGCCACCCAAGGTCAACCCACCACAATGTAAAAAGCTATTTGTAAAGGTATTTAACTTTTTATTTCCTCAGCTATATTTTTCAACTATTCTTTTGTTCACAGCTCAAATTTTAAAGCCAGGTTGGTAGGATACAGGGGTATCTATGGATTTTGCTTTTTTTTCCCCCCAAAGACTTGTATATTCAGAGCTCAGCTTTCATTGAAGATATGACATAATCACAAGTTGTTCATAAATGTATTTGAGCTAAGCTTCTTACTTGAATATCTAAATATATTTGTAAGGAACACGGTTTTGAGATCTTTATTTTTTAGAGCAATACTGCAAAAAGATAGCTGAATCCAGTTCACTCAGATTGCATGGCAGGGACAATAGAATTATGTCTTTAAATTTTTTTTCAGACTGGTTTGTTCTAAAGATATTTCTGCCATAAAACAAGCTGTGAAATATGAAAATCCCTTTCCAATTGGTTTAGGTTTCCATAGGCTTTACTTAGGCGGAGCAGGTCTGAGGGCAAGGGTCCAGGGTATGGTGCATTTAAAAGTCTGCTGCCCATCTCTCACCCTCCCAAGAGACTCCCTGCAGTAATTTCTGTAGGGCTGGAAAGGAAAGCCTGACTGCTGTATGGGTCGGGGCTTAGGCAGGTGGGGAATAGCCAGCCTTTAACATTTTGACTAAATTCTTCTCACTCTCTAGCCCCTGAATACTTCTTCTCTAGTGAATGGTTACATTAAAAACCTTTGCTTTTCCTTCAAAAGAAGAAGTGAATGAGGAAGCACTGTGTTCTATAGTCCTTCTGGAAGTACACAGTAGAAGCAGGCTATTTTTAATCTTTACCTATAGTTTTAATTAGAAAACAGACTCAGTCCTTCAGAGCTACTGCATAAAAGCTAAATACCATTTCATTCTTTGTAACTGATTTATAGGTTCCATTTAAGTCTTTATGATATTTTCTTGGTTTTACAACATCCTGAACCTGATTTTAGTATTCAACTGTCTACAAACTTTATTAATTCATAATAAGATTCCTTCATTATTTTATCTCTGACAATAATTTTCTTTAATCCACTGTTACAGCCATGCCCACCTCTAACATATAGAATTTTCTAGTGCAACAGTCAAAATGACATTAAAAAAAAACCCAAACATGTTGCCTCAAATCAACATTCTGAATGGCATTTATTACTGTTTTCACCAAAACAGGAATCTGAAAATGTGATTGATAAATCACAATTTTAATTGATGATAGAAATAAACCATTTCATACCACTTCAAATGGAATTACTTGATTTTAGGTTCTTGAAATAATTTTCAAGATAATGAATAGCCAGATTAAGAAGAGGAGTAATAATAATAGTAATAATAATAATAATAATAATAGTAGTGAATCTATTGCACATCACCTGAGTATGGACATAACCAGGATGTCCAAATCCATGCATAGTTTTGACTGGATTTCAAGCCCTGTGAGAGCTTACAGGAGTAGTAGCTATCATCATATAAAGACATAGGTAGTCACAGGCATGGGGACTGGAACGTGCATGTCTCACTGACAGTGTAAGTGACATAACATCTATGCTACAAATTCATTTCTCAGAGTCTGGCTCTCTATTTTATCGCATATTTAAGCAGCCCGTGCTGAGTGGACTGGAAAAGGAGCGGAGGTTGATAGCTGCCTCCCTCCCCTTAGAACAGAGCCTGTTGCGCCAGCGGGAGTTGAGAGGAGCGTAGGAGTACCTTCAGTCTGCTGTCGGGTGAAAGGAGACTGCAACCACCTCCTTCAGATAGGCTTCTGAAACTGAAATTTTCTTCTGAAACTCAAAATTACTCAGTGAAGGAATTCCTGAGTTCATGAACAAATTTAGGATTATATCAACTGCATTTCTGGCTAAGAACATTTTCACCAAAAATGTTCTCACACCTGACCCTAGACTTTTTTTTTTCTTGTATACATAACTTTCACTCAGAAGATTTATGATACTGTGTGTCATTCTATTTAGTATTATAAGCAGCTGATACTCACCTTTACACATATCATTGACTTTATTAGTAATTCTTATATTATTCTTCTTCAGTAAACAAAGAGCTGAACAGGCAGTTCCCAAAGTTAGTGGGTGGTTGGTTTGGGGTTTTTTTCCTTCAATCTATTTAGAAGGTACTTAAGAAGCATCTTAAAAGAAAGCTTTGGCAGCCTCATGATTAAGCTAGTTGAACGACTGATCATAGTTTTAATTCTGCTCCTCTTAATATATGCCAGATTCCTTAAACACAAAAAAAATAGGAAAAGAGTAACCGCTTCTTAGTGCCTTTTCTATTCTTGAGTATAGATGTTTTATTCAACCTTCCACAGTGCTTCTATCCTCAAATTTCATTGAAAACAACTTTCACTTTCATGAGTTTGTGTATTTCACTGCCTCTGTATAAAACATTGCCTCTTGAAAAGGATTCATTCTCTGTATGTGTTAGGCCAAGATCATTCTCTGTGCTCCACTGGAGCTTTGCCATTTCATCCCAGTTGGGGATCACCCCTCAGATTTGTAACATGAATTGAATATGACATGGTATGTGTATCCAGAAACTTTTTGATCTTTTCCACGCTAGGAAAAAACCAAGTCCTTTTAAAAAAAACAGACATACCATCCACTCGGAATAAATGAGACCCAAGTTAGTGCCTCTGCTTTACTTTTGTCAGGACAAAAATAATTTTAAACTTTGTTAATAATTTGATATATAAGTAATGTTATACATGTCCATAAGCACATGCATACACAAACATACATGAACAAATATAGGGAAAGTAATTTCTGAAATATTCATATTCTTCCTGAGAATAAAAAGGCTTCAGGGAACATTAATGCTACTAACATGAATATGGAGCTTAGATATTAAAATTCATGAGGACCTGTCAACTGAACTGATGCAAACTCTAGTTGCCAGAAATACATGATGACATTGCAAGCTGGCAAAGATGAAAGCAGCTCAAGAAAGCTCTTCTTGGTGCTATTTCATCCCCCTGCATGTCAAACAAGCTGTCTTTCACCAATCTGGAGCTCCATACAGAGTGCAATTCTGCGCTATTTGGTGAAGGTGTTCTCCTGAGCGCAGAGGATGTGCCTCTTTCTCTGCTTCCCAGACACCAGACGGCCTAGGATTTGGAATGACAGTAGGCTGCCAACCAAATTCTGTGTTTACTCAAACATACGTTGTCTTCTCTTCCAGATGACTTGTAGTGAAATTTAACAGGCATCATCCATATGTTCACATTCATATTCCACACAATACTTGCACGGAATATCAGCAGGTCCCTTTCAGAAAGCTCTAAATGGCTTCCCTAACAAGGGAGGCACTATGCGCTATAGAAATTACCTGACAGAGTCACCATCCTGCTAACAGGACTTTGTCAGTCAATGTAAGGATTCGATGTAAGGACCTATTCAAACATGGCTGTCATGGTGAGTAATTTAAATTGTGGACCATTTAGAGTTTATACTTTATGGGGGAAGTTTGTTCAAAAATAGTTTAAAGTCTACAGCTTTGTTACTAACAAATTTCTTACAAAAACCAATGAATCACTGTTCTCTGCTGCAGCAAATACTGTGCATAACATGATATATTAAGTACAAACATCTGGTATATCTGAATTCACAGATGGTAAAGATGCTGGACTAGAAAACCTGGAGTATTTTTAATAGAAGTTTTATTAAGCTAAAGTACTACTTCTCTCATCTAGAGATTTTGCTGGTTTGTTTTTATGCAGTTAACCACACTGAGATTACTTTTTCAAAGGCCTCAAGTTATTTCAAAAATTTCTGGGTAATGTTTTTCACTGACCACTAAACAGATGCTTGAGTGAACAATTCTTTGAACGAGTCATTCTGAGGCACAAATAAGAATCGTATTTTTTCCCTCTTTCCGTTTCTTCTAAGCATTCAGTTACACTGAGAACTTCAGATAGCTCACCTGATACCATCAGCAGCCTGGACTAGTAGTTTTTCTTTTCACTGTTGGTCAGTGATCGCAGGTAAATTTTATGGCCAGTGGAACAGAGTTCTAGAGAACCGTGCCATGCTGAGAAAATCACTGAAACCTTTCATAAAACTTCATGTCCTCTCAATGCAGCAAAGAATTCTGCATATAAAAGGGATATTTTTTAAGTGACCGAATAGTGAAAAACCAAGAAATGAATACCTGATAAGATGAATGGGCAGGACTGAAGGCATGGGTCCCCTTCTATGTCATCTCCTGGAACAAAGATTAGTCATATTCAGTAATTTTCAGTATTTCCAGCTCCCTTTTGACATGTATCTACATCTGTTTTGGATTTGTGTGGTGGGGTTTCGGTAGCCGGGGAAGGGTCTACAGGGCTGGCTCCTGTGAGAAGCTGCTAGAAGCTTCCCCGGCTCTGAGTCGGACCTGTCTCTGGCTCAGGCCAAGCCCATCCGTGGAGGTGGTAGAGCTTCTGGGAGAACAGATTTAGGAAGGGGAACCTGCTGTGGGAATGGAGATTGGAGTGCGAGAGAAACCCCTGTGCAGACCCCGAGGTCAGTGAAGAAGGAGGGGAGGAGGTGTGCTGGGGGAGGTTGATGCCCCCGCAGCCCGTGATGAGACAGCAGGCTGTCCCCCCCAGACCACAGAGGGGAGCGGGGGAGCAGATGCCCACCTGCAGCCCGGGGACAGAGGAGCCCACACCGGAGCAGGGGGATGGATGCCCCCAAGATGGCCGCCGCTCCATGGGAAAGCCCACGCTGGAGCAGGCTGTGCCTGAAGGACTGCAGCCCGTGGAAGGGACCCACGCTGGAGCAGTTTGTGAAGGACTATCTGGTGTGGGAGGGACCCCACGGTGGAGCAGGGGACGAGTAAGGAGTCCTCCCCCCGGAGGAGGAAACCCCATTCCCTGTCCCCCTGCGCTTCTGGCGGGGAGGAGGGAGAGAAAATCGGGAGTGGAGTTGAGCCAGGAAGGAGGGAGGGGTGGGGAAAAGGTGTTTTAAGACTTGGGTTTACTTCTCATTACCCTTATTTTGATTTGATTTGTAGTAAATGAAATTGATTTTGTTTTTTCCCCAAGTTAATCTGGTTTTTGCCCGTGACCATCATTGGTGAGTGATGCCTCCCTGTCCTTGTCTCGATCTACGGAAGTTCCTTTCTATTTTCTCCTCCTCATCCCACTGGGGCCAGGGGGGAGGAGTGACCGAGCTGCTTCATGGTGCTTTGTTACTGGCTGGGTTTAAGCCACAACAACATCTCAGAAAAATAGTTAATTGTCACTAAATTTGTCCATCTTATATGTGAAAAGTTCAAAATTCCTTTTGAAACAAATTATTTCTGACCTGTAAAAAAGAATAGTGGAAAACGAGTTTTACTAGACAAAGTCCCTTATCCTTAAAAATGTCAATTATCATTCACATTTATGGAATAAGAGAGGAGACAGATGTTCTGAGTAGATTCTCATTCTTACAAATTTAAATTTTGACATCGAAACCTCTGTTTGTGAAAAGTATACATCCCAGCTCACAACAAAGACAATATAGGCAAGCAAACCACTTTTCTTGCAGCAAATTTTCACATGGCATGACATGAAAAAATAATATGCCAATGCTAATGATATTCTATAAGAGAATCACCTTTCAAGTTGTGCTTTGAATGAGGTAGGCCATATTTGCACACAAAAAGCCAACACGAAAAAATAAGCAGCTGAACAGATTGAGCTGTCCTGTACCTGAAAGGATGTAAATAAATAAATGTGGTCAGTATTGCAAAATTCGCTTTGGTTTGTATTCTGTGGCATTTGCAGACATAGGGAGGACTGAGATGCCATGGACATAAATGCTATACAAAGATGGTAGTAGTGCTGAAGTATTTACAGTTTGTATTGCAAACAACATGAAATGAATGTGATCAGCAGAGAGTGAAGGAAAGGACAAGCAGGGAAGGCAAGAGGAATGGCACCCCACTACTCACATGCTGCCTTGTCACCTACTGATCATTTGTATAGACACACACACACACACACACACGACTCCACTCCCATTAAAACATTTAGTTTATCTATTTCCAGTTGCTATGTTCAGAGCTTTAATTTTCTGTTATTGCTTATATTTTATATCAACAAATGCCAAATAGCACAACAGCTCACGAAGTGTATCTTTGTTCCCCTATGCATACCTTATCCAATGTAGCCACTCAACAATCTCAACTACTTTCTTCTAAAATCTGCTGAACTTAGCATATATTCCTCTATTCAAATCTGTTTCATTGCTTGCTGAGATGATAGTCATTTGGCTGTGAGCTGCTACAGTCCCAAGGTAACTACCAGATACATATTTGGAGTTTGCAGGCCAATAGGCAGAAAAGAAGCCCAGAGCTTCTTGATCAGAAGCATGAATACGAGAATCAATCTCTCAAACTACGGGGTTTTTTGTTTGGGTTTTTTCTTTTTTTTTTTTTTTTTTTATACAGGAGGAAGCCGAGTAGGACAAAAAATCCAGTAAGATGCTTAGTTTTCCAAGCCCAAAATTTAGTCTGCTTATTAGATTTCCTTTACAGACAGGAGGGGGAAAACCAACAAACAAACAGAGGCTGTTCTGCAGAGCAATTCAGTGCAGAAAAGTAAACTGAGCCAGGAGGTGGTGGCTCCTCCAACAGTTAGGTGTCTTAAGTTACAGTTTGTAAATAACCACTCACTCCCAGAAACAACAGTTTGGCTTTTAACCTAGTGCTCTGTGTAGGACAATGATTAATTAACAACAAGAGGGAGAAAGGGTGAGACAGAAAAGAGGAAGAACATGGTCTAGCTAATCACAAGTTACTATGTCATATTTTGATATATTCAGGCTGAAATTATATAAGGACATATATGTCTATAAATGCAGACATACAAATACACATATGTATACAGATATGTATCTGATTCAGAGATAAAAAATAATCTATTCTGTGTTTTCAAAATAAATCCTAGACAATTTCAAAATATGGATATTCACCTGCCTGGCTTTTTCATACGGTAGTGCCTAACAGCTGCATGTACAATCATGGTACCTTGTGTCCAGCTGTGGGCTTTTAAGTATTTGAAAATTAGGTTTCACAGTTTCATTTGAAATTTTCACAGATAGGGAAACATTGTCTAGAGAAGCAGAATTTACGGTTAGTATTTTACAGATGAATAAAGAAACAGCAGAAGGTGTTCTCTTTCAGGCCAATTTCTTGCAACAGAAGATTTTCTTATAAAATCAACTTACATGGCATTTTGAAAACATGTTACCTCTGAAGCCTGCTGCAGTTTTATCTGGATTATATACCTGCTTGACTATTGCGCTCTTTAACAGGGTTTTCAGGCAGAGAAAAAGATTGCCTGACAGTTCCAAGTAATATATGTCCGGCTCTTCCTTGTGACCTAGAAAGTCATCTGGACTTCCTTTCATGAAGTGGTCTTTCAATGTAATGTTACCAAAACTCATCACCCTGCACTGGAGAAGAGTCCTGATTGTGATTTTATGCATGTGCAGCCAAGTTCGTCAGCTATTAATTGACTTTTTCTATAAAAACTATACAGTTTGGAAGTAAGCTTCAGTGAATATGTTCATGCAGATACAGACACGCTTTTACTCTGGCTTTTGCAGAGAAACACATTACTGCCCTCTTGCACAACAGAAAGAAAAGTCATATCCTTCTGCAAAGAAAATGGCTATTACTCTTAAATGCAGCAAACATTAATATTGCTATTCAATTTAGTTTCATTAATAATGTGGCATTTCCTATGGATGTGACCCAAGCTGTCTTGTATTATACTAGGCGTTACAGAAATAAGTAATTCAAAATTGTCTCAGCACCGAGAGTTTACCACGTAAAATGTGTGGGATTCCTCAATAATCATTGCTGCCTTTAAACCTATTAACAAAGCTCATATTCAAAAAAAATCATATTTGATTTTCTGTAAGAAAATCTATGCTCCCCTTGCAAAATTCCCCTTGCCATGGGTGCCGTAATTCAGCAGACAAGTCTGGGTGCGCATGCTGTGACTTGGCTGACTGTGACCTAGTTTCTACCAAATGACCTAGTGCTAGTATGGCACTGGTCCTCCATTGGTGAATTTTGCAGTGATCAGGACATACAAGGATCTCGAAGCATGGAAGCTTGGCTCTGCAGCTCTTGGTCAGTTGAGAGCACAACCACAGGGCGCTCAACACTCTCTATGACATGCGGCGCAGACCGACCCCATTTGTAGTCATCTTCACTTGGGAAACACACAAACTGTGGGTCTTCCTTGCAAAGTCAGTCTGAAGACACTTAAATAGCAGCCTTTTATACTTTGTGTGTGAGGTACAGGGTGGTAAGGAATTCAGAATAATAATCTCCAGTTAGAATAATGGAAGCCTTAAGCTCTCCTTGTTTTGAATGTTTTTCAGCTGCCCATATGCAAGAGCTTCATGTGCTGGATGATGCAGAACATCCTCGACCTTTCACCCCACTCTGATTACCTAAATATTTTCTGTTCCATGTAAGAGGTCTGTGGATCTGCTTTATAGCATCAAGAATTGATAAATGATGTAGAAAATGATCTACAGATGACTGCCATTAAGATTCAACATTTGCTAGTCATGGTCTGTAAAATACCATTGTTTGCTTCAATTTTCTATGAAAGAAATAACTGTTGAATGGATGTTTGTTAAACATGTTAGCCAATTAAATAATTATTTTATCATAGACTTTTTTTTTACTGCACCCCTATAATTCACATTGTTATTGCTTGGTTTTAAAATGTCAGTCTTTCTTCTTTCGTCATGTAAATCTCTCTCAGTTAAAGTAGAGCTATCATTTCCTCCAGAAATCTGGTGTTATAAAAATACTTATTTGTCACATGCTGGTTTAAAAAAAAAAGTACAATAGCAGAGATTCTGAAACAGAGAGACACTTTTTTTAAAGCACAACAAAAGAAAAGTCATCATCTAGAATTGTTTGAATTTTGGTAGAAATATTCTTCCTGATAATGTAAAATTTAATGTTGTGGATTTGGAACATGAAGGTTGACAGCTTTGCTTAGCAGTACCTTCAAATGACCCATAATTTTTGTGTGATAACATTCAGAAAACAATTGTCTCAAACCACTATCATAGACAAATTCTTAAACTAAATTAAATTAAACTGCTTTACTTTCATGAAAGGCTAATTCAGTACTGAGAGGATTTATGCATGTAATTATGACTGATGCTGCTGGGGGGTCATCACTTTAAATCTCCTGCAAAGGGGTGGAAGAAATCCATTATTAGTTTTAATCAGTCTTCAGTATAAAAAAATGTATGTTCAGTTTAAATACATTCTGTAACAAATTATCTTTCTTTGGCATTATTTGTGCTGAGCACGGATCCAGTAATCACATTGTTTCCATACGGACATGTAATGTTAGAAAATGTGTTTGCTGGCTCAATTATCATTATGGTCTATACTCAAACAAAAATTAATCCAAAGAGTTTGAATAGAATCCTAGCAATATTTTAATTTTGCTATAAATAAACAGAATGAATGCTTCCCACACAAAAACATGGCAATCTGAAAAAGCATTATTTATTTGCTTAAACACCTGACAACAATTCAGCAACCCTTAGATAATATCTCCATCAAGAATTTCCACCTTTGCCTGATTAGGAAATGCTAGGGTCAAGAAAAGGCATAGAATGAGGGAATATATAAGAGATTTTGGTGTATCAAAGATATGGGTGTTTGAAAATTCTGTACTGTCTTCCAGCTGTCTTGCAGTGAGATAGCAATCACAGTAACTTTAATGTTCTAAGCAGATCTTAATACACTTTTGGTGAACCCAGAAAATACAAGATGTTAGGACAGTAAAAAAGACAGCTCATTTCAGACACTGTAAAACAGATTCTAGGTGCAGACAGCAAGCAGACAGAAGGTAATCCCAGCAGCAATTCACATTAAGGGGAAAGAGATTCCATGGTATTGTGAGGACAATGAAAGAAAATTGTGTAAAGTCAGAATGGTTATCAGCATGTTAAGTTTGAACACTGAAAGAGCACAGTAATGAGACTAAGAGTTGTGCAGTTGTGTTTGTATCAATTTACTCTTCTGAGTCTTTTCTTCTTTCTAATGCACCTCTTCATTAGTAATTAGAATCATAAATTACCACAGAATTTGCAAATAATGGTTCATGTATTCTTAAGAAACAGATAATAAATCTTCCTGCATGAAACCTTAAGAAAACTCTAAGCCAGGACAAGAAAGTGAAGGTGAAGGGATACTGAGAGGTAGGATGTCTACCTGTAGCTGACATGCTGTTTTCCAGAGCTTTATCATATAAAAATAATAAATACATAAAATTATGCCAGCTATGAGATCAATTAAGAAAACATATAATTTTAAACAGCAGTCAAATATTCCAAAGACCTTTATGTGGGCTCCTAAACAAAAGAGTCAGAGTTTTGTGGTGTCCTCAGTAAGGCAGATGTTGCAATCATCAAAATCCACATAGGATCACCATTTTTCAAAAATTAGCTAGCTAGTTTTGCTGCCTAAAAAACTGAAAAACCTAGTAAGAAACTGCAAGTGAGGAAATCTGTATGGAGAGTATCTTTGCTGAATTTCATTGTACGTTAAATATTCTAATAACAGACACTAACAATGTCTTGACCTTGCATTATTAAAGAATCATTTCACCACTGGATTCATAAGACTTAGCTCTGTGTTCACAGAGCAGTGAAACATAACAGAACTGGCAATTAAATGCAAAGAAACTAATTAAAAATAATCAAATGGGATAAAATTAGAAAAAAGTCAGATGATATTAGCATAAAGCGAGATTCCACGTACAAATATCCACTCTGTCATTCTGTTCCGCAGAGAGAGTAAACATCCAGCTATTGTCTTATAATGTACAGTAGGACATAAGCATGCACAAAAAAATAAAATAGCAAAAGGGAAGTTAACCATCTGCTTGCTATTAAGCAGGAAAGAACTGGCTTTCAAACAACATAGAATTATGGATCAGCCTCTAGTTCCCTATTCCTCTTCCTCCTATAAAATTCCTGCGTATAAAATCATCACAAAGTGTGAGCTACTTTAATATACACGTAGCAAGCAGAAAATGCATATGTCATAATGGAAATTATAGGCAAAATAAAGAGGAGGAATGTAAATGGATAATAGATGGCTATTTTATTAAAATTCCTAGAGGGAGATTTTGTCTTAGTCTTCCTCACACAACCAGTTTCCTACAGACTGAGCTAGAATCAGGATATTTCTGAAGTCTGGGAGTTCAAAAACTTCTGATTATTAAAAAAAAACCAACATTTTTTTCTTCTTCTTGGGAAGAGGAGAATAGCAGTTTTTACAGGGCTTTGGCAAAAGTATGGTATTTTATGCCATAAATATTTTCTTAGGAACAGCGTGGTTTCAAGCATAAAAGAATAAATATGGTTTCCTCTTCTGATGAATATGCTTCTTACCTCTGAGTATAGCAAGTTGTATTGTACAAGTGGGAATAGGATGACAGGCCAGGAGAAGAGAGGAACCAAACCCCACAACTGTACTTTTTCCACAGCTGCTTCCTATTAATTTCTCAATCAATTATTCTGAACTCTTTCTCTGTATCATAGCACAAGTATATTCTGCTTGAGCATATGTACACAGTTTATGCTTAACCAACCAAAAGTGTCAGGGAGGACAATGGAGGGACTCCAAAGGTGGTTCTCTAAAAGCTTCTGTGGTACCATCTCAGCAGATTTATTGACATGTACGTAAAGCCACAGGCTAAATAGGCAATTGTCTAGAGCAGCTAACTGTCAGAACAACAAAGATGCAATGGTCCCACTTTTCCAGAGCCAAGGAAAAGCAGGTTTGCTGCTCTTTTGGCTGCTATTTCAATAGTAAGTATCTTATGAAGTTGGGGAAGAGGAAAGAGCAAACTCAGAGAGGGGGAAGAGGATGGCAGATTCTGTTGAAGTGGCAGGGACATCTGCGGAGTACTGTAATACACTGTATGGATTTATCAGCTTAGTTAACAGTAGCTTGAGGACATCTTTCCCATGCTTCATTGTGTGCTGCAGACATCTCTATACTCAGCTCCACCACTACACCCAGGAGATGTTCTGCTGAGTTTACTAAAAGGACTATGCAAGTAATTAGTAAATGAAAACTTAACTGCTCTCTAAACTACACTAGAAGGGAGGCTCTGTATCTGTGATAATTTTGCAGTTGACAGAGTTTTAGAAAAGATGATTTCCAAGTATATTTAGATATTAAGATATCCATTACTGCATTTCTTTATCACTTAATAAGTCTGTGCAGCTACCATTTTTTGTTAGCAAGAATCCACACTGGTAAAATATGCAGGCTCCTCTTATACATGTTTAAGTAGTTTCTGGGTGCATAATTTCTGTATTTCTGGTGATGGTGGATAGAAAGAGCTTGAATTTCAGTTCTCAGTGGGATGTTCAGTAGAACTAGCAATTAGGAAAAAGAGAACAGATCTCCTGTGAAATAACTGAGAGACTGTGAGCATGGATCCCCATGGTGTTCTCTCTGCTGTCACTTTTCCAACCTGAACTGCAGTTTAATGAAACCAGGCTTAATTTTTAGATGTGAAATCTGAATCAGCTAACTGATAAAGGACTCTATGTCACATCTTTCCTGTGCCCCATTTGGGAAGGCAATCAATCAACCATTATTACATTGCACACATCACAAAGACATTGAGATCATTCTTTAGTCTCTTAAACTTACTGCAGCAACATCTAGGAATGCCTCATGTACCAATCAGCATTTTTGCTGATCTGTGTCGTGATCATCTGTTTGTTTGTCTCAGGTTTCTGTGAAAATGACACATTTTTAATAATTCTCCAAAATGAAAATCAATTAATGTGAACACAAAAGGGAGCTATATTCGTATCTGCAGCTATGCTTAAAACCTATGACGGTGAGCAAGGTATGCCAGCTAAACAGATGGTTACATCCCAGTGTCTACCTCTGCCCAATGGAAACTGATGATGTTTTCCATGACACATCTCTTCTTAAAATTTCCAAACTTTTTCTTAAGCTGCAGTACAAGCCCAGCAGTTTAAGAAGTGAAGCAGCTTGCTGAAGTCCTTCTTAATATTTTGCATTTTAGCTGTTTTTCACATAGCTGAATGTGACATAAATTTAATCCTGATGACCTGCAAGAATATGAAGGGTTGAATGATCTCCAGTACGTCAGAAGATTTTTAGATTATGTGTCTTTCATGAAGGTCATGGAGATTAACACCTTGTCCTGTAAAGAAAAGGGTCATATTAAAAAAAAAAAAAAAAACCAACAAACAAACCAACTCATTCATTATTCAAAATGGGACAGAGTTATCATTTCTGGACCTGTCTGTCTATCAGCTTCTGTGTGTACATGGGCAGGAATGCTCTTAAGATGAACTGCAGGATGCCTCAGGAGTAGGATAGCCCTGGTAATTCATTGGAACTGTTCCTGTCTCAAAGCCTGTAGAGTTTTTATATGAAGAAACCTTTACTTTGTAATAGGAAAGGCTTTCTGTCATACTTATTACACTAATAAGATGATATTCCCATTTATGATTAGACAGCGTTGATAAGGCCTGTTGTGTTTTTAAACACATAATGAACAAGCATATCTTTCACATTAAAATAAATATTAAAAAAATTTCAAAACTAGATGAGATCTTTCTCTGAAGTTCAAGTACAGAAGATAGATTCAATATTAAGAATGTGGCTGGGTGCCATAGCAGAGTCAATACTAGCTTTTTTGATAGCTTTAAGTAACTACAGTAAAACTACACTTATTACTGAGCTGCAATAGAGTTGTGATTGTTGTCTGCCAGATGTTCTCCACAAAGTCAATCTTGCAGCCCCTCTGACAGTTTAAGATCTTCTGCTTAGAAGATGATGATGCTGACATGCTGAAACCCTGATATAAGAATAGGTAAGGAAAAGCATCTTCCTGATGGTTTTTCCTTGCATTTAAAATCATAGATACAATTTCAGAGAAAGTCAGATTACAAGGTGAACAATAAAGGCAGTTTCTTGGACATTCACAAAGTTAGGGAAGAGTGCAAGTCACACTTGAGTGCTTTGTTTCAAGACTCTGAGCAGTATCTCAATAACTTTGTTTATTAATTCTATTAGATTTATCAATATGCCTGGGTCTGTTTTCCAGCACAGAGGCGAGCTGGCACAAAATGGTCTACGTTCATAATATCAAGCAACAGATGGTGGCCACACACAAACTGCTTATCGATAATGGTCTTTGGCCTGCACGGATTCCCTAATATTGTCCAGCAGCAGCTTGTGAAAGTGCTAGCTGCCGAAGCCAAAAATGTGTCATAGATCACCCTAACAATTTAACTGTATAGAAGATCATTTCCTGTGGCCAAGAACATTCCCTGGCACTATTTCTTTTGCTGGTACAGACACAGCCTATGTCAAACATCAGGTTTGCCTATAGACCATGCTGTTAAATCGATGAGAGTAAGATTAAAATCTGACTCAGAATGAGCTGCATGTGCTACATATACATAGACATTAAATATAGCTCGGAGGCATATGCATGCCAAAGGATTTTTTACTCTGTGACTCCTTGACCTGTTCTGTTTTTCTTACATTTGGGCCTTGGCAAATATAGATCTAGGTTCTCCTTGCAAAGTCAGGGTTTTGCTGTTTCTGTTTTTCCTTTAAACTCAACAAATCATATCTTAAGTGACTTCCTAGCATTCCTCACCTTCTTCCAATAATAACACTGTTTTCTCCTCAATGTTAGCTCTTTTCCATGGTTACAAGGCCAAGCCTTTGTTTAGAGATATTTCTCCTTCCCTGCTAGGGAAGTAGAAGCTAGGAATTTTAGTGGAGGGGAGAGAGAGAGACACACACGTGTGTGTGACTTATTGGGAGATCAATAGTCACACCTGACCATGCATGTTTTTATCCAGACTGTAAATTATTCAGGGATGCACAGAAATAAGCCTACTCTAAGGATTACTAATTAATGAAAAACTAAAGGAAGAAATTTGTTTCTGGATATGACATGAACACCCTAAAATATCTGAACTAAAGACAACAAGGTAAGGAACCAGGTATGATAGAGAAATGGCCATTAACAGTAATATGTTTGTATTTCACGTTTCATGGCCATGTCACAGCACGTTTACTTCCATACCAACTGTTTTCTTCATTCTCCGCAGAACAGGCATGTACAGAAAAAAATGACAACACATTCAGAGTGATTCTGAATTTGAACATTCAAACATAGTGCTGGAATTCTCTCACCTTCCTGTAATGCCTGTATAGCAAGCAGAGATCTGCTTTACCATTTCTCCTCTCCTTTCCTCACCAGCTGGATGTTTACCTCATTTTCCTGAGCTTATGAAATGTGATGGGAATTAAAGGCAAACAAAGCCCAGATGGATTTCTTTCCATCTGAATCCAAAAGGGGGAAATAATCCTCAAAAAGAAACATGGGTCCCCTTGTTGAAGAAATTATTTCTGTGGTTCTCCGTTCCATTACACCGTAAAGGCTTTCAGATTATTTTGTATTAGCCTTGGTTCAATAACAGTGTTCTTTACTCTGAAGGAGTTTGCCCACAGTTTTCCAAACCTGTTATGTGTAAAATAAATAGAGTGAAAAATAGCTTACATACAGCAGCCACAGTGTCTGTATTGAGTCTTGGCACTGAATCATTGCTGCTGGAGTCTTCATTAAATCTAATTCATGGACACTGCGTGTAGAAGCAATCTTTCCTCAAGAAGTAAGCCTGTAGAAAGCCTTTTCCAAAATTGTTCTGCTGTAGAAACAAAACAAAAAAAAAAAAAAAGGAAAAATGGAGATGGAAGAATTACACTGAAGCTAGAGCCAGAGCAAGATGTTCGTGTGAGATCCAAATTGATGGGCAAATCTCTGTGGGTTAACAGGCTTACTAGTTTTTAACTATTCAAATGTCATTAATGAATGAATCTGAAAATTATTGTTGACCCATTGTGCAGCAGAAAGTCAGCTGGACTGTAACAGAAAACAAAAATTAAGAGTATTTAAATCAGTTAGAAATTAGAAATATCTCTGATATTTGCTATATCTGCCCCTCCTCCAAGTGAAAACAATGAATTCACCCTCTGAAAAGCACAATTACCAGAAGTATAACAAAGTTTTACAGGCATTAAGTAGGTGCACAGTGGGATTTAAATTGGAATGACAATTTTTTGTGTATTATCTGTGGTCCCTTTTCTCAGGTATACAGTGCACCAAGAATGAATGCCACACAACAGTGATTTTCCAGGCTACGAGCTGTAATTAATCCTTAGAAGGAATTAAAACTTTTTTATCCCCTCTTCAAACGGCACATAGTACAGAGGCATCAGCACTTTATTGCAGCTGGATCAGTTGACTTGGAAACCAAAAAATTATTTTGTATGGCAACACAAAGCAAAATGTTCTCTTTTAGTGATTATTTTTGTACCAAGCAATAACAAAGCTAAACTAGTGCTCCCCCTTATAACATCCTGATTTTAGTCACTCTTTACTTTGCCAAACTTCAAATGATTAGATGTAATTTTCCAAACCATGTATCTTCCAATGTTGCTTTTGTGCTGCTTTTGTTTTCATTTCCCTTTCTGGACCATCTAGTGTTGTGCTGTTGTTACTGAAAGATCCACGTCGGTTTGGTTTTAATTTTTAATTTAAATGGTTTGGCCATTTGAAAAATTAAAGAAAGATAACCTTATTTTACTTTTATAATTTTTTTTTTCTTATGCACTCCAGCATGATTGTACATTTGTGCACTGTCTTGGATTCAGCCAGAGCCTTTAGCCACTCCTATGAAACAACTACCCCCCAATTCTGACATTTTAAGTTCGATTATACCTTTCAAAATATTTCACATTGCACTTGCTTAGTAGAAGTTTTATTCTTCACATTTTCTGATGGTCACCAGGAGATAATAGTCACAAAATTTGCTCAGCAAGTGTTCTGGAAAGTCATGACCCAGATATTTCAAGGAGGACATACAAAACAAGTGGGTACCTTGTGCTGTACCACTTCTGCCTAGGCACCTGTGTAGAATCAATACTGATTGATCTCATTGTGCTGTCAAGATACTACATTCTTTAATGGCTAAGACAGATCGAGATATTCTGCATTCTGATGAAAGCACAATTAATCCATTCAGGGATAAATTAGTAATTCTATATTGAATGGATTTGAAACAACATGAATAATTTTATGCTACATAAACAAAAAAGTATTGATTTCACTTGTTAATTGATTCAGAGTCTTATTAAAAAGGCAGCATCAGTGTAAAACTCTTTTGTAACATGTATGCACAAGACAGCAAATTACCATTTCAACAGACAAGTGTAAATTTACCATCTTCTAACTTCTGAGGGCTTAACTTTGCAGATTTAACAAACATTGCCATTATTTGTATCTAGGCAGAGATACACAACGTTGACTTCTCCAGATGTCAAACAAAACAGCCTGCATAAAGATGAATGGAGCTATTAGTATTTTATTCAGTAGACAGAGTAAGAGTGGAAAAACAAAGAAATTTATTGGACTGTTCTGTGAGAACAAACAAACAAAAAGTATCAGTGAGGTCTGGGAAGAAGAAACCATGCAAATTGAGTAGAAATGTCCATTATGTTAAAGAGGGCTGACCAAAAGTAAACAAACGAGCAAGCAAGCAAGCAATTATATACCACCTCTAAACGTTGCAAATAAACTTATATCAAAGGTTTTTCCAGACTATACAGCAAGCCATCATTTCCATTTCATTTGTGAATCATTCAGAATTCCTTCCTACCTTTGGTGCTAAGGGAGGAAGAAAGTTCCCGGAGACTACACACCTCTGAAAAAGCAGCAGACCATCCGTGACACCTGTTACACTCCAGCTCTGCATTTTGGGCTCTCTCAAGTCTTTTCAGTGCAATAACCAATAACATCCTTTTTGTTGTAGTTTAATGGGGTTTGACAGCTTTGTGCCTGGAAACCAAGAAAACACTCCAGCTGCATACCTAAGCACTAGGCTCCTATTCTCAGATCTTCAATAGACTTTAAACTTTAAGCTGTGATCGAGTAATATTACTGCCTCTTGACATTCAGAGTTAGTTTACCAGTTAAGGAAAAAAAAAAACAGGACACACACAAATAAAACCAAACTAGCAAACAGAAAAAAAATCCCCTTTTCCTTTCCTTTTTATCCCCCAGGTGCCATAGACAACCTGAAATTTGTCAGCCTCAGTCAGTCTCACAGAGTTGGCACAGCATCACCTGTACTCGGGAGGCTGCCAGATGCAGATTCCACGGGCAATTGCACTCGTGGTTGCTAATTGTCCTTAGAATTGGTTACGCATCTATAACGTCTTTAAAGGGTTTGCAAGGTGAATTTAACAACTTTGGGTGAGCACCGCTGCTTTTGCAATACAAAATTAGTGGAGATGATGAAGCACATCCCTTTTCTCAATCAAATCTAAAAACATGACAAAAAGAACAGCTCTGTGGGATCAAAACTTCCAAAATTTTTTCAAGTCACTTTCTTTTCAATTGCTGGTTGCTGACAGACTCACACAAAGAATAATCGACAGGGCACCCGGAAATCACAGCTTCTACTCTGCCTGAGTTTCCAGCAGATGATTTCACTCAACTGCAGTGATTCTTTTTCCTTAAGTATAAGTAACTGAGTGAGCTCTTCCCCTGATGTCAATGACAACCCACAGAGAAGGTATTTTTTTGTAGTGCTACCAGCTTGTTCCATGGTGGGAGAATCCCATATATCAGTACCAATAAAATACAAGCAACAAGTAAGAGCTTTTCTGGAAACAGTTTATGAAATGACAAATAAATGTTGTCAAACATTTAAAGCTTTCTCTTTCTCCAGCCTTTATTTAGTTTTCTCAAGCAAGGGGGGAAAATTTCCTTGATCAATGAGATGGCCTGAATAACAATCATGTGGAAACTGTCAGAATAATTGTCAGGGTTTCTCGTGCCATAGGTGTTGATATAGTATCAGATGTTGGCAGCTCAGTACTGGTGTCACGTCAGTTGAAGGTGAGAAATCACAACAACAGAGTAAGACTTTTCTTTGCACGTATTCACTGACATATTAACCTTAGTTAAAATTTATCTTATATTTGGCGACATCTGAAAAAAAGACATGGTACTTATTTATAGAAAAATGATGAAGAAAAGTCTTGCATCTGTGTTATAAATAAGATACAGCATTTTCTTATTGTGTCAAATTTTCATGTCTCAAAAAACAGACTGAATTGGAACAATATGCTGGAATATAAAATATTATTATATAAATACTTTTATACAGTATAAAAATACTTTTATGACACATAAAAAATCTGTAAAATTTTGATATTTCAGTTCAAACAATGATTTTAAATGTCAATATGGAATTTTCATTTTGAACTGATATTTTAAATGTAATATTGATTCACACTTTTGATTAAATAACAAAAATCTATTATATTCCCCAACTGAAATATTAAATACATTTTAAAATTGGTATTGCTCACAGAAATATACAAATAATTCTGAGAAAATTGAGCTTTCCTGACCTGAACACTGTCAGTTAATTTAGCAGGATTTAGACCTGAACTTTGCCGCATCGGACCCCACCAGTTTATCTGTTGCCCTAGTAACTCCTAAGGAGAGTTTAGGTTCACTTTTGGTCCTTTTTGAGCAAAGGCGTATCTACACAATGTTTGAAACAAAATAAACATTTACAAGAACAGAATATATTCTGTCATTTTGAAACTTATTGTTAAGACATTTAAAAGCTCGTGGAGTTTCAGAAGATACTCTTGAAGGTGGTAATTTTCCTATAAAAGTGTAACACTAATTGTTCCGGCTGCCTATAAAGACCTGAAAGGATAAAACACACTAGAGTATCTCCATGAAAAAAAAAAAAAAAAAAATTCTCCCAAGACCCAGTTTAACTGCTAAAGAGGATGGCCTAAGTTCACGTGGCTCATGTCTGCTTATATGCATGTTCTTAAGTTTGTGGTAGAGGTGCCTAAGTATGTTTGTAATATGGGTATACATATACGTGTGCACTTACATATGAGAGGCAATCCATGGATCCTGTGTGACCATGTAACTCAATATTTTTTCTTCTGTTAGCTCACTGCAGCACGTTCTGAAGGAAGGCAGTTAATTATTTATTTTTTAAAAAGTAAAGGGACTACCAAATAGCTGCAAAATACAGTGTTACGTGTTTAGATATAGAACAACTAGACGATTTCTTGCTCAAACCAAGCATACCCCACTGGGAGCTCACAGCAAAAGACTACAAATAATCTGATTATGTTTCCTACTACACCCTTTAATAAAGCTGACGGAAATTGTCCTGTTTGTAGTGTGGAGAAGATGGTCCTTGATGAACATGCTGTAAGCTTAACATGTAGCTCTTTAGAAACTTTCAAAAGGTGCCATGAAGTGAGTGGGAGATGCCTGATTTGGGCTTTCAGGTTTTTAGTGCAAATAGTATCACTTTAAATATGAAACAGACATTCTTTCCAAGAGCACCAGAAGAGCAAACCTGAATTAAAATATTGTTTACGTATTTAAGTACTGGGAAAAAATTATGAAGTATCTTTCTACAAGAAAAATAAGCTTTTCAACAACTAGAGACCATGTTTGCCAGGCTCACCTGTAAAAAAATATTCATTCTGAAACACTGAAACCACTCCTTCTTCTGGACTGGTATCAAGATAACTGTAATTGTATTGATTTTTAACTGTTTTGTTTTTCTTTCTTTCACTTGAAGCCTTCATGGACTTAGAACCTCTGTAGGATTAAACTATTATTATGATAGAAAACCTTTAAAATCTGTTTGCTTGCATTTGTGGAGGTTTTCTGCTTAAAGAATGTTTGCTAAACAAGCAAGATACCTCAGCTTATCAGATTTCCACTTAATGAAAGTCTTGCAGAAGAAGCAGCATACCACCATGTAATTAAAGACAGTATGATAATGCATTTGCACAAAGAAGAGTTTGGATGCAAATTAGGTGCAGACATTTTTAATCTTGATGTTATTTAATTCTTGAGTGCTTATCATTATAAGCTGAAAAACAGCTTTTATGTTTATTTTTTACTGTTGTGTATTACATTTATGTGAGTGATTAGCACAGTAACAGTTTGCGGATCATAGCCCTTGAACGCTAAGTCCGTTGATGACTAACAGCACAGAGGGTGGTAACTGAGTTTATCTGTCCCCCATTTTTCCACTAGGATTTGAGATGTAATCACTTCAGAAGTGAGAAGTGTTACTGAAGCATTCTTTGCTATTATTAGCAAGGATGGCTGCCTGGTGTTGTACTTTGTAAGGAAGACATCTTTCACTCTCTGGGAATTATCCTAAAGCCAACCAGGCACATTACAGGAAATAAAGGGGAGATGTTATGCAATGGTCTAGGGATACAAAGGTGTAATATTTTGTTGAACACTATGAGTGAGGTGGTCAATAAGACAGGAATTCATTCCTATATTGGATTGCTGGATTTTTTCTATATTAATATATTGATCTTGGCTAATAGGGTGATGCTGGTGAAAGCAAGCAGCGAAGTAACGCAGTGACCATAATAGCCTCCAAACAAACACTCATGGGGTAATTACAGGGCGACAGGAGAAAACAGCAAATCAAAAGGCTATAAACAGGTAAAGAGTGAGTTGGCCCTGGGGAAGATAGTGATCAAGAGTGAGGAGATTTAAATGAGATATTCCCCAAGAAAGCAGAGAAAGGGGGGTGTAAGTTAAGTGATAGATTGAACCAACTGAGGTCTATAGAAAATCTGAACAAAGACTAGTCTTTTTAGAAAAATGAATAGATATTTGCTAAATAATTGGGGGTGGTGTTTGTTTTTTAGCAAAACCTTTTACTTCTAAATACAATAAGATTCTGTTTTGGAAGTGTCATGCTGAATGGTAGTAGTCATCTCACTGTCTGGAGAAGTACAACGCCAAGTGATGCAATCACAGTAAATGCAGACTGTCATGACCTGTTTCAAGAGAATCACATAATTCTGTGTTGAAACTGCTCATGGCATGAGGCCTAAGTAACAGTCACTGAAGTTGTGTGAGTTAGAAAAGAACTGTAGTTGCCAACTTTGATATCAGCATCAGAAAGACCTCCTGTCAGTGCGGGTTGGATTTGAGCTGACAAGCTAGAGGTTAATGCTATACATCCCATTACCAATCTTCAGGACCCAGCACACCTTTTATGTCTTTTATTGAAAGTTAGTGGCCCTGTAGGATATTGCTAACAGATTTATAAAACCTCCAGGGATTCATTAATCAGGCTTCTAAAGTACTCCTGGTTGAACTTTGGTCTCCTAATTTTGGTTTTCTCACTTTTTGTGACTTTCAAGGGTGTGTCTTAATATAAAAAGATGCAAGAACATTTCTAGATTAAGTTTTAACCCATTCCATAGTTTCTGTAACAGTGAATTAAACCACTCTTTGAAATACCTAGTAGCAGTGGAAAATTTCAAGAAACTTCACTGCCACCACGTTTCAGCTCCAGCTTTGAAATTCTTTCTCCTGCTGTGTTGTTTAGTAATAAGCATCAAGTTTAATTTCAGGTCAAAAACTTTATATATGTTTATGGCAGATTAATCTTTCTCTCTTTACCTCCTTATTTTAACACCATAGCATTCAGGAAAACAACCTGGGTTGTTATGAAATAACTAGTGTTTACTGAAGCTGAAAGAATACTTGATTCTTTCAGGTGAATGCTTCTGAATATCTCTTCACTGGTCTGACCTGGACCCTATTTGGTTTGGTCAATGCAACCACCTGTGGTCCCAGGAGGTCCTTGTATTCAGGCTGATTCTTCTCTAGATATGAAGTAAAATCTCTTAATACTCAGCATAAAGTAGCAGCCTTGCTTGTCATTGTAGTATGAATTGTGTTGGGTTTTTATGATTGTTTTCCAAAATGCTCCTGGCTCCACTTGTGATGGTTCTTCACAATAAGAATGAGCTGAAAAGGGAGGAAAAAAGCATGTACTAGAGCTAGAAGAAGAGAGAAGAAAAAAAAAGGGGAATATGGAGTTAGTGTTTCTCCTTACCAGCCAACAGAGAACATGGATCCTTTTTTCCTACAGTGGTCAATAAACTGCACTGGCAAAAGCCTTGATCAAGATCATCTGCCCTGTCCAGCTAGAGAAGAAAAAAACTAGAACAGCTGAACAGTGAGAAGTGAATTGTGACAACCACTCCATTGGAAGCATCCCACTAGACTCCTCTGTCAGTGCCTTCACCTTCCTCTTTGCGAGATTTCTCATCTATCATACCATTACCATTTCAGGGGTTAGAAAAGGAAGATGGCCTTTCCACTGCACAGCTTTCCTCGTGCCTGTTCTACACAGAGGATAAAAGCCAGAGTAATAAAAATTCACCCTTCAACGTAGGTGATCACGTGTTATGATTTGTCGATTCAGCCCCTGCTGTTAATCTATGGTACAGATACTCATATAGCCCGCATTGCTCTCTTCTCTGATTTGAGAAAGGTACATCTGTTCCTGCCAGGAAAATAGCTCCCTGTTCACTGAATGTGTCTGGTTTAGTCTGTATTTCTAAGGGGGTTCATTTTCCATGCTTCCTGCTCTCTTACTAGTTACT
The DNA here is from genome assembly GCF_947461875.1 of Haliaeetus albicilla. NCBI lineage: Eukaryota > Metazoa > Chordata > Aves > Accipitriformes > Accipitridae > Haliaeetus > Haliaeetus albicilla. The sequence goes on along the minus strand of NC_091499.1, from coordinate 22,830,414 downwards.
TTTATTATCAGTTGGAGAAAAATTGCAATGTGTTGCTCTTCCTCTTTCACTCTTATCTTTTTCAGAATCTGCCTCAGGAAACTTTATATAGTATTCTAGGTTTCTGCTTCAGGTTCTGAGCTGTTTCTTGTAAGAAGGATAGTTAGGATTATTCCTCAAAGGTCCTAAGTAACCACAAGAAATAACCACAAAAAAAAGTAGTATTGCCAAATATGAAAACTTTATAGTCATAAATTGTAAAATGAAAGACTTATTTAGAGCTAACCATATTAGAAAAATATAATTTGATGAAATTAAGACACCAGTTTACAACTGGTTGTTTGTTTGACAACACATAGCAAATATGTGATTGATTTCAATATTATAACGTGTGCTTGAGCAATGTAACTTTCATAATATCAGGAGGATTATTCCAGCTCTGCCGTAGTCTCTTCATTCTGGTATACACCAAACTATTTTCTACTTATGTGCAACATGCACAAATCTAAGCAATCAGTTAAATTAAATGTTAATCACAGATTCTTAGAGACATAGACTAATTTATCATCTCTGGAGGTCAGCTGGTCCAATCCCCTGCTCAAAACAGGACCTGGTCCATTGAAGTTTTGAGTATATTCAGGGAGGGAGATTGCAGATTCCACAGCATCTTTGGCCAATCTGTTCTAGTGTTTGACCACACTCACAGTGAAAGACATTTCCTTAAACCCCATCAGAATCTCCATGTTGCAACTTGTGTTCATTGCATTTAATCCTATCAAGGGACATTCAAGAAGAAGCTGGGACCATGGACTTCTGTGTCGAATTTACTAAAATGCTTCTGAACGATCTGCCCGTTCTGTGGATAAAAAACAAAAAAAACAACCCTCCGTGGTGATTGAAGTTAGCAGCTTTAGAAACATTCTAATGTCATCAGCAAACATTTCCCCATTTACTGAACTGTGATAATTTCTTATCACAGAATTTTGACCACCCTTTCTCACTATAAGAGCCAGCTCTCAGAAATGGAACCTGCAAGGAGAACAAAAGAGCAAGGGAAAGTATCCTGACAAAAAAAAAACAAAATATAATAAGTAGCTTTAATATTTTTTAGGTCCTGATCCTTTCAAAAAATGCCTTTTAGGACTTGCTGGGAGATTTATCTATTTGTTTATTTTTCCACAGTGTTTTAGAAGCTCTAGTTCCTCAAAATTTTATTATACTATTGTTCTGAGTAAGAGCAGACAAGGTCCTGTGACCTCATTCATGAAAAGGATCTAAATAAAGAAAAATACTATGTAAAGAGGAACCCAACATAAAAATAGTGAAATATATATGTGAAGGTACTGTTAAAACATCCTTGGAAAGATTTCCTAGAATTAATTTGGTTTCTGGAATCATCTAGGAACACTACTTTACTAGTAGTAGTACTAATAGTAGTATTGTTATTATTGAAAATCCTCTCATATTATACATTGACTTCACTGTTGTATTATCAGTATTAATTCATAATAACAGCACAGAATAAGTTCTGAATCTTCAAAGTAAGCAATAATATCTTCCTAGTTTTCCCACCAGTGTATATTTCTTAAGATTAAAGTTCTGATTAATAGTTAATATGCCATATTCATTTTCACTGCTGTCGTGGTTTAACCCCAGCCAGCAACTAAGCACCACGCAGCCGCTCACTCACTTCCCCCCCGCCCAGTGGGATTCGGGAGAAAATTGGGAAAAGAAGTAAAACTCATGGGTTGAGATAAGAACGGTTTAATAGAACAGAAAAGAAGAAACTAATAATGATAATGATAACACTAATAAAATGACAACAGTACTAATAAAAGGATTGGAATGTACAAATGATGCGCAGGGCAATTGCTCACCACCCGCCGATCGACACCCAGCCAGTCCCCGAGCGGCGATTCCCTGCCCCCCCCTTCCCAGTTCCTAAACTAGATGGGACGTCCCATGGTATGGAATACACTGTTGGCCAGTTTGGGTCAGGTGCCCTGGCTGTGTCCTTTGCCAACATCTTGTGACCCTCCAGCTTTCTCCGTGGATGGGCTTGAGAAGCTGAAAAATCCTTGACTTTAGACTAAACACTACTTAGCAACTGAAAACACCAGTGTGTTACCAACATTCTTCTCATACCTAACTCAGAAACGTAGAACTATACCAGCTACTAGGAAGACAATTAACTCTATCCCAGCTGAAACCAGGACAACTACAAATCTAACTTTATATTCAAATCTACTCAAGATGCTCTTCCCAATATCGTTGCTACAGTTGTAATACCAATATATCCAATTATTAATTGTTTTCCTTTTCCTGTTAACAGCTCTGCATTCCAGAATGCTATATTCATTTCCAGGCAAGCAAAATCTCATGGGTGCATGTTTACAATGTCCAGAATTAAAAGTGTAATGGATAAATCAAAAATTAGGATTGAGTTTTGAGCTGAGATCTCAATAAAACCAAGACAAATGTTCGTCAAGAAAATGCAAATGTGAAGGGGGTGGCATAATCGTAAAAGTTTCTAAAAGTTGACATTTTTTTAAGAAGGAAGAAACATGATAATCATAATGTGTGCGTTCAGGATGTCACTTGGAATTTTTTTTCCAGTATGCCCTATTTTTCCTGACTATTTAGTTTGTAGCCGATAAAAATTGAAAGTGTGATGTTGACAAATCAGTGGCAACTTTTAAAATCTCTTAGTCTGCTTTGGATTACTCCTCTAAAGTGGAGTAAGAAGTAGAGTGATAGTGCCTATAATGAAATTTAATGAAAGCAACATTTTTCTTTCTGATTGGTACCTGAGAGATAATATATGGGTCAAATTGAATAGTAATAAGCGCAAGCTAAATTATTCACGGTATTCACTGAGGAGTGACTAACCTACTATTTATATTCTTTCTGAATACATCATTATGTCTCAGGCTCAATTTGCAAGGTTCTATTTGAAGTCAATGGACTCCAGAGTATACATTCTGTTCATTTAAAAAGTCTGATAACTCAAATTATTGGGTTATTGCATAGAGTGGGGAATAACTAAAGAAGATTTAACTACTATCAGGGTTACCTTCATTACAAGAAAATGTATTTATATGACATATTTGTATTCAACAGGTATAAGCAAAACATTCAGATGTATCTGAATGTTCAACAAGTGGAGAGACACTGCTTGCATTGATGAATTCCCTTTAATGAACGTCTAGAAAATAGACAATAAGGGACCAGATTTGAAAAAAAAAAGATATGCTTTAACTATTTAATGATTTTAAATACAATTCCTTGAGAGAAAACAAACAAATCATAAATTTAATTGTCTCAATTTTTTTGCCTTTGCAGGCATAGAAATAGGATTTTAAGACTGCTGACACACCACATTTGGGAAAGTTTTGTGTTTGTGACTGAACAAAACCAAAATGTTTAGCCATTTCTACACTTATTTTGATTCGATGGAGAATGCTTCTTGGAATACAAAACACCTATTATACAATTTAAATATTTACTTTAAATATTTTGATATCTGAAAAGCATTTAGAAATAAAACATGCTGTAATGATAGCTTTGACCTTGCTACCAGTTGTATTCATGTTTAGCTTTGGAGTAGTATGTATGTTCTTGAATGCAACAGGAATGCTTTAATGTACTGCTGAAGCACAATACAAAGTGTTTACCACTTTAAAAAAATAAGTGTGAAAAATTCAGTATTCAAGATGAAGTTTATTTCCTACGGATTCTGCTCTTTGCTTTTCGGTGTGCCTCTTTCTGAATAACGTTTAGCTAAAAGGAGAACAACATTTTTAATTAAACATACCAAAAGGGCTTAAACTAATATTAAAAAAAACTAGTCTCAAAACAGGGATGTATGACAGAGCAATTATTTAAAGATTATAGGCTAATACCTGATGCCTCTTATACTTAATATGGAGTAGAGACTAAAATGATGTTATGAGAGAAATGCAGTCTCACAGCCTCTCCCTTAAGATGTGACTTAGGCTGAGTTAGTTGGAAACCTTCAAGCACCTTAACTGGAGTCAAATCCACCACTGTCTCTTCTTAAGACCTTGATAACATGAAGAGCATCTTCCCTAGCTCCTGGATCAGTCTTTCCCGTTTCTGCATCGCTCACTCTGCAGTCCCTGAGCTCTGAACACCGAGGGCTGCCAGGGAGGCCAGGAAGGGAGTCAAACATCCAGAGGTGCAGGCTACCATCAGGTAGGTCATCTTTTCTTTTGTTCTTGTATCATGTCTCCAGATCAGAGGGAGAAAAAGAATGTGTTGTTAAAACAAAAAGTCTTAGGCAGTGGCAGACAGTGTGTATTTCTAAACGCGCAACTGCAGAAAATAAGTGTTCATTCAGTACCTACGATCTTCTAGGGAAGTATAATTGTAACAGTAGTGTGGGGCCTGGCGTTAGGCAAATATACATTGGGTGTCTGTGCTGGTTTTGGCTGGGATAGAGTTAATTTTCTTCACAGTAACTGGTACCATGCAATGGTTTGGATTTGTGCTGGAAACAGTGTTGATAAAACAGGGATGTTTTCGCTCCTGCTGACCAGTGCTTATCCAGAGCCAAGGGCTGTTCTGCTCCTCACCCCACCAGCGAGCAGGCTGGGGGGGCACAAGGAGCTGGGAGGGGGCACGAGTTTTCTCACTTTTACTCTTCCGATTCTCTCCCCCATCCCACTGTGAGGGAGTGAGCAACCGGCTGCATGCGGCTGAGTTGCCAGCTGGGGTTAAACCATGACAGTGGCTTTTCCCAAAAGTCACTTAAAACACATGCTCTTTTGTATAATCATTTTTACATTTGTTTTATTTGTATCTTAAAAACAACTTATGTTGAGTATGAATGTATTTGGGGAAAAAAATACATTCTTCTAAGAAGTGTGGTCCATGAATAATTCCTTCTTTTATCTGACTTCACCTCTTCTAATCTTATTTAAATGCATCAGAAGCTAAATTACGGTGAACTAGAAATGTTCTACCCTCTGGTACCCCCTTTTTCATCTTAATATGAAACTTCTGAATGCTCTCCATAACCCATTCAAGATCCTATCATATTTTTCATTAACTGCTCTTGATATTACCGTTAACTTGCTAAATAACAGCTGGTTTAATTTTATTGGAGGCAAGAACTGGTTTCCAAGTGAGGGTATGTAGTCCTTAATCCTTCATTAGCACTGGTGAATTCTGTGCAAGCTGTAGCACTACAGAATGTAGCTGAGGTTTCCCAGGGGGGGTCAGCTCTCCCTGGCCTGGTTTATACACATTTTAATTCTCAGCTAAACCTAGACTACCTGTCTATAGTTTCAATAGCTGTCAATAGCCACCTCTTCCTTACAAACATATGGAAGATGTCCTAGTATTGTCTTGATATTTAATTCCTTTTCAAGTTTTCCAGCTATTCCATTTAAACTGGTCAGAGCTGATCTGTTCCTTCAATTTAATCCTACCATCTGTACGATTGGGAATTTTTGTCTGAAAACCTACCTTAAATACAAACCTCAGCTGGAAGAGCGTTGTCCAAAGTGTCCTGTCACACTCGGCTGTTTTCAGCAAAAAACAGTATATATAACTCACAAATTTTTTCCTTACATTGTAAGGTCTTGGAGGTACAGAAAGGCATTTTATTCCAATCCTACAGTGTATGGCACTATATGTTCAGTATTTGGGTAGACCAGTTGTATGCTATTATTGCAGAAGTAATAAATATTAACATCATTTATGCATTACTTAAGTGCTCTAGCATTCTTTCAGAAGGCTCTGCATGTGAGTGTGTGTGCATGCATATACACAGAGAGCGAGAGACAAAAAAGAGAGAAAAATAATGCAACTGCCATTAGGAAAGGAAAAATAAAACAATAAGTGTGTCTTCTGGTAAAGTTCGTGATTAGAAGGGAGAATGCTGTAGTACCTAATCTGAGTGATGTGGAGAGATATCTTACTGGAAGTTAATTTTCAGTAGTAATGGTTCACTTCAGCTCTTATTTCAGCTGCAGTATGGAGCTGTGTCCTTTAGCTCTGTTCTCCGTTAAAGACTACAACTAAATTCCCATAAAGAAAGCAGCCCTTTAAAGGTGGAGTATTCACTTACTTATATGTATTCTTTTGCTATTTTTCCTTGTTTGCTGCTTCATATTGAAAAAATAGGTTCTGTCTAAGAAATACACAAACAAATGAACAGAATTGGACAGACTGAAATAGTAGGCAGTTTTACTGTGAAGCACAGAGCAGAAAGTTATCATTTTTTGTGCCTCCTCTGTTGCTTTGAAATAGTTTTCCAAAATGGTTTTCCTGAAGTAATTTTTTCTTTAGAGCTATAACTGAGGGTATTCTGTCAGCTTCCCCTTTCTTTTGTACAAGTTTATAGTTTTCTACAAGCAGAATGCTAAACGCAGGTACAGTAAAATGTCAGGGCTGCAGTCATTTCATAACTATGGCAAGCTGCCAGATTATTTACACATATTCAGTCATGTGGAAAAATTAGTCTCTCCATGCCTTTAAAAACGTGCATAGTTGCAATACGTAGATACAAATGGATGAAAAGAATATTATTCAGTGATTATGCTTTTTTTTTAAATTAGGCACACCAATGATTTTTCCAGATGATTTTTTTTTGCAAGACTTTCTATATACATTCATAATATAACATTAGATTTCCATAATTCATTTGTGTATTCTCTTACAGATAACAAATGAAAGATTATCCCTTCAATTGGAATACACTGAAACAGAAAAACACTATCTGTATTGATGAAAAGGATGTTATGAACCTGAGCATTACGGAGTATTCCCTGTAAAAACATCACTTGCCTCAGATGCCAGGTAAATATCACATCCCTTTCCCCAGCCAGTATGGGAGCACAGGGCAGAAATAGTGGCTTCTTAGCTCAGGTGGGTGGAGCAGTCACACAGTACTGAATTACTGTCATCTCCATGCGATAGCTCAAAAATGCTTAAAATTGGCAATTCTTATGTGGACAATAATTACTTGTACAATATTCTGCTCAGGTCAAAAGGACTAAACAAGTTGGAAGTCTGGGTAGATTGGGGTGCAGATCAGCAGAAGTGATTAACTGGAAGCTCCTTTTAGTAGAAAAATAAATTAGTTCTCCTTCAAGCAAGTAACAAACATTCCAAGTTCATCTGATGCCATGATAATAAATGGTTAAATGCTCAAGAGGTTAACAATTTTCTCTCCCTGTCTGAATACAGAGAAAATGAATCCAAGAGCCTCTCTCTGAAAATGCCTTGTTCCCAGTACATAAAATTCAATGTGGAGATTGTAGGCACAAATACCTCAATAAGCTAAAGTCTGAAATAAGAGTCTTGGAAATTCTTAAATGAAATCATAGGTTAAAAGCCATTATAAAAATGATGCTATTACAGTAATGTAATTGTACACTACTAATGTTGTAGTCTCATCTTAAGCTTCAAGATAAGCTGATGCTTCATTGTACAAGCACTGCACAAAATAGTGTTGAGCAGTGATTATCTCAGTTCTGCCTCAGCACAGGCAGACCCGTGTTTAAGCAATCTTTTTCTCAGCACATTTCCCCCTATTTACACCCCCTACTAACACCTCCCTGAGAATGCAATAATTACCTAAATGTCTGAGGAACAGTTGAGGAAATATGGTGATATACCAGTGTATACCTGAACATCAGCCTGAAAAAAATATATGATTATTCAAGTTTTGGCCTGTGTAACTTGAAAGAAAAAGAAAGACAAATGGATAAAATGGAAAGCCAGTTGTTAGAAATTACTTCATTTGAGCAGCAAACTTGCACTGGAGCTTGCACGGCAGGGCTACTGCCTTGGTGAGGAAGAGGCTTGGGCAGACAGGCAGTTGGCAGGAGCAGTGGGTATCCCAGCCCCAGCAAGAAGGCTGCTCAGCAGTCTCCCCTGCAGCTGCAGCATGCCCAGATATAAATCTCAGCTCTGCATTGCACACCCACCTCACCACAGCTCATTTTCCCAGGCCTGTTTATTCTGCCCTTGCTCCAAAGAGTAGGTCTGGTGCTTGTCTCTCCTCAGCTTGCATGCTCGGTCCCGGTCCTGCAGCTAAGATACTCTCCGGTCAGAGTTTTCAAACCCTGAAGCTTAAATGTTAGTTCCCAAGTCATCTTTAGGCTTTTACGTGATTAGCGAAAGTGCTGAGGCCCGAGAGTTGCTGCTATAATCAGGTCAATCCCTACTTCCTGATGCTGCTATATCACAGTAAACATCCCTTTTGCCAGAACTTTTTTGCTGACAGCAGATGATGGGGAGAAGGAATATGCTTATTTGTATTCCACCTTCTCCCCTTACATGTACATAATGCACTTACCCATAAGCAGCACTCCGTTATTTCTCTCCTAATCCTTCACTGGGAGTTACAGAGGGCCAACCCACAGGCAGTTAGATGCCTGTGGAATGGGCAATTTTGCCTTGTCCTTGGATGGCAACTTGTTCTTCCTCTTATGTTACATCACCTTTCACCACTGCAGCTATGCATGTTGTCAAAGCATAAGGTTCTGTGTCTATTGCTTGTCTTCATTATCCATTCATTGAGTCAACCTTTTCTCTCAGACAGGACTAACTGTGGCTACACTGAAACACCATAATTACTTCTGACTTGTTAAGAGATTGCTTCTTGACCAGTAAAGTATATCATTAAATCTATATACACCATTCTCCTGCCAAAATAACCTTAAGTTCATTTTTCTTCAAATTAGATTCTGCTTTCTCACATAAAAAGTACAATAAAAAGCATGATTATTATTAAACAAATAAACAGAATCAGAGTGACAGCAGCATATTACTCTAAGTAGATCAACTCTCTTTAGAAAAATAATCTTTAGAAAGGTTTCTCATTATGTTAAACAATTATACCTGGGAGACTGTAATGAAAGTATAAAAGCTCATATAGAAAAAAAAATCTTTAAATGTTTAGTTTTTCTCAAAACCTGTTAGGCAGTCAAATAGTTCCCTCAGCGCATGTCAAGAAAGCAAATACTATATATTGTGAATGTAATTGCTATAATGAGAATAAAAATAAAAATGAGAAAAACAAGCATATTGACAACTTCACAAGGAATGAGATCCTGTTCTCTTTTTCTTCTGACAATTTGAGAAATTACAATATTTCATTTAAAGGCTTCAAAGAAAATTGCCTCTCACAAGTTCAGAGAAATAACAGGATTCCAGCTGTTTCAGTTTTAATGGTGTTTCTTTAATTCTACACATCTAAATAGAATAGTCCAAGGAAAATTTCTGTCTTTCCTTATTATATATTAAATTATCAGATCAAGGTATGAGCTTAGTTACTTTCCTGCATTGGGGTGGGGGGCAGGGAGAAAAACAAAGAATAAGAGGAAAAAATAACAAACTAAAAACACCAGTCAGTGGTTCGCATGAACAGATTTTTCTGGCACTACTACTAATCACAACTTACTTCACTCATGTGTCTAATTCAAGCCAAGGGGAATGTGATACATCAGTACAGCCCCATTTGGCACCACTGATGTTAGCAAGGTCAAGACACAACCAGAATGTTGTCCTTACCTGACGGAAACAAACATTTATTTTCTTTTTCAAATTGCATTTAGTGCTGCTGAATGGAGCCTACATATCATTCTGGAGATGAAAGGCTTGATCTAAAGCCCATAGGGAGTCTTTCCATCAAGCTTGGTATGCTTTGTTTGGATCAGGGCCCAGGTCTTTCGTTTTCCTCCAGCCAAAGAGAATGTGACACCAGGCAATCCCATCAGTGTACAGTGGGTTTGTCCTCCAGAGATCCCCCCTAGGAGGGAAAGCTGCGTTCTGCCTTTGGGCTGAGGGTGACAATTCCTATCTCCTTTTCAGGGGCAAAGCACAAATGCATAGGACATTTAATACTCCTTGGGAGCCCCCAGTTCTAAGCTTAGTGATGCATCTCAGATGCCTACATTCAACAGAGAAGCCCACATCTCCCTTAGTCTGAGAAAAGTGGGTTTTTTTCAAAACAAGGCAAGATTTATTAATTGGAGAGCTTGTGGTTGTCTTAAATAGGAACAAGAAAATAAAGTCTAACCTTACGTACATTTTTCACTCTCTTGTTGATGCATTCCTCAAGTCCCAGTGTATTACACAGGAACATTTCTCATTACCCACAACCAAAATGTTTAATGTCAGGACTTGTCACATTTGTTCTCGCTATTGCCCAGTAGTTATAAAAAATTAATGTCTTCTTACTATCTATTGTATCTCCAAGAAAATTCAATTCAGACATTGAAAATACCTGAGAGACCATTCATATCTGTACCAAACACGTCATATAATCATTTTTGGTCTCAAGAAAATCATAAATGTTTCATATCCACTGGATAAAAACACAATTAAGGAAACTGAATCTAGTTTCAAGCAACCAGCAGAGAAATTTGCAACACGTTCTAAAGGGACCGATACTCCCTAAAATGAAAGTTTACACCTAAGTTTTTAAGTGGGCAAAATGGGGGAGAGAAGGTACCCAGGGTAGTGTTAAGTTGTCTACAAGTCCATTCCACTGTACCAGAGACATTAGCATCACAGGCCAGCTCATCTAGCAGGGAGTGCAGTGCAGCACTAGGAGCCTTGCAGCACCATTTTTTCCCACCCCGCCTATTTGAGGTGATGCATGAGGGAGAACGTCTACCTTGTAGTCACAGCATCAGGTGCTCCATCTGCCTGAAAGATCATCAAATCCAGTGGCAATTGGGCACACCGCAGAGAAAGCATCATCTGAGCCATAACAGATACAGACAGAGCTTTGTTAAACAATCTCTTTTTTGGACTGATGAGCTCTCTGCTATGTTCCAACCTCAAAAGATAAAATATTACTGCTGAAAATGGAATCAGTAATAGCATATGCCAGGCACAATAGAAATTTCAGGGTTTGCACTTATATAACCAGGAATAAGAAAAACAAAAGATATGTATATCTGTTGGGATTTTCCATCATTTTATTTTACATCTAAAATAGCTCTGAAAATACCATCTGTGGAAATGAAAGCTTTCTATAACCGATAGTATAGAGGAATTTAAAATCTTATTATTAAGGCCATGGTAGTATACTACCGTGGCCACACTTATGGTGATTAAACTTACAAACCCAAGTCATTCTGCATGAAACAGAGGAAATATTCCATGTGCTGACGAAATTTGTTTTAAGTTATACATTTGCTGGAAATATTTCACATTGTCTAAATTAAAAAGGAAAAACATCAATTTAATTTTTAACAAGCACATAACAACAGATGCATAGAATGAAAATCAAAATCTTAGCAGCTACTTCCTAACCAAAAAGGTACTGCTAATTCTTTTTACATTGTTTTATTCCTCAGTATAATTTTATAGAACACATTTGTTATGGTTGTCTCCCATTTACAAGAATACTCTTGTTTTCTAACCTGTTTCTCTTTACATGTTCTTAAAATGAAACCCTGGGCAACTTTTGACCAACACCATAATTATCAGTGATGTTCAACCGAAAATTTTTCTGCCAGTGTAGATCACTTTGTACAGTTCACCTGCTTTTCCTGATGTACGGCCAATGTAGTCGCCCCATGGAATATTTAGCCAGGCATGCCATGGCTCCTGTTTTGGGGAATCATCCCTGCCATGCATGCTCACTACTGAGAAAAGGACTAAGAAGAGACTAGAAAAAAAAGTGGCAATGAAAATACAGATTCCTTCTTGTGGGAAATACCTTTTCTATGGACATACCAAGACAACCAACAGCCTTAGAGGTTCAACTTATTTTTCAGCTATGTGGGACATGAAGGCAATGGAAGAGTTACAGTGAACTGCTGGGGCAGTCAGTGAAGTTTGACAAGCAGACCCCACAATACTCTCAGCCTTAGTTTGTGAGCTTATTGCTATTCACTCAGTAGAGCCACTCGTTACAGCAGTCAAGGCCTTGTGAACAATGTGGTACATTAGAGCTAAATTATGCACCAACACCCTGATTTATGGCTAAGATCTGTACTAAATTAAGTAGAAATTCTAAATTAAGGAGAAAATCGGAAATTAAAAGGCAAAGCTAATTTATTAGGAAATCATTTGCTAACCTCCAGTATTATGGAAATAGTTCTAAAAATAAAGCCCCAGTGGAAAAATATATGACTAATGCACAGGTTTTTTGAAATGCAAGAACTCTTGGAAAGTTTCCCCACCCCCAAATAGCAGATAATTAACTTAAACTTTTACAACTAAGATTTTTAAAAAGCTGAAAGAGAAGATCTTTGGAAGTTAATGTTAATTCATAATAAATCTTGGAATACTGAGGAAATTCCAGAGGAGTTGAAGGAAGCTAATTTTCTTCCAATATTTTAAAAGGCTGCATAGTGACTCAAGTAATTATAATGCTGTCATCATAGTATCAGTTATAGGCAGAAGGATGGAACAATTGGTATGAAGCTCAATAAATTAAAAAACTGAAGTAGGATAATAATTTAATTGATATCAATCAGATCTTGTCAAAATAACATAATATGGGATTTTTTTAAAATATTTTTTAAGTGGCTGATAAAAGCACTAGTTCTAATTTAATATGCCACAGCAACTGTGTAATTTTACTTGCTACCCAAAATTAATATAATATAAAATTAATGGGGCATGGATTAAATGGTAAATGAATTAAAAACAGGCCAGCACATCTCTAAAAATAAATGTAAAGGAAAGGAAGTTTTTAACTTTTAAGGAAAGACTAATCCTTAATTATAATTTTTTTGGCAACCGTATGAGAGAAACTATACAATTGTTTGTGGTCAAGTTGGCAAATAATAAGATTTATGATGGTAAATAACAAAACCAGGCCACTGCTATTGAACAACATAAATTTCATAATAAAGTTCTTACTAAGCATATGTATCAATATAACAAAATGCAGGGTTATATACTTAAGACTAAGATTGCTAACTGTACTTAAAGGTTTCTGAAAATGACTGGGAAATTTCAGTGTTTCTCATCAACAGACAAAAAAGGCCGAAGAATAAAATCTGAAAGATTAATGCAACACTTGAACACGTAAATAGAATCATAAACCAGGGAAATGAAGTTATACAACTTCCATTTCTCACACCGTGTCTTGTGTTTTGATTACCTTCAGATTTGGTGTCCACAGCTAGATGTGTGTTGCTAAACTGGAGTTTTAGAGGAAAATCACACAATAACCAGAAACTAGTCATAATTATTTCATTTTTCAAATACTAAGTTAACAGCTGATTTTATGACTCTCTGTCCATACAGAGATGGGGGTGGGAAATAACTGACTACTACTTCTCCTGCTTACCATATCTGCTATATAAACATTTCACATCCACAAATTGAAACAAGAGAAACCCAGACTGGAAACAAGAGAAAAATTCTTTTTTTCTAAAACAGTAAGAAATTCATGAGTGTTAGAAGCATGGGGTGAAAAGAGGAATGTTTTCATGAATGTTTTCATTCTTGGATTCAGAATTTATTTTTTTAATATGAAATACATGAAGTATTTCAGAGACATTAATTCAAGAAACTTCAGTGATCTGGCTGATATTAATGAAATCATGGTCAAGGAGCTTAATGGTTCACCATTAAAATCTATAATTCCATAAGGAAAACTCAGGAAGATGGCTTCATTCATATTGATCTTTCATTGCCTTGCACTTTTAGTAATGCTCATGTGATTTAGTGGGCTTCTTATGCATAAGCAGTTTTAGGGTATGAAAAAAACCTCACTGGACCTAAGATTGTTTCTTATAGTAAACAACATTTTCTAAGAGCAAGTCCATTTTTCTAGAGAATGAGGATATGATCTAACCATCTGGAAAAAGCACATTGCACTCCTATGATCTACACAGCATTTCTTTTGCTTTCCATGGCTAATTCTAGGGCCATTTAGATCTCATTTTTATAATGAGAATTCTTAATAAACTCTCCATTTGCAAGCAGCAGTTATACATTTCCGCCCGAGTTATTCTAATTTAGCTCTCATATTTTTTTGTTTCTGAGACTTTCTCCTGTATTTAATGTGGTAGAGAACATAGTGAAGACAACAAACTCTCAGAAATAGAAAGCTGCAATACACAGAAAACAAGATCATAGCTATTATATTGTCACGTCAATCATGTTTGCTAGTCTAGATAAAGGTGGCTAATAACAAGGTAAATGCACGATCCATAACACAACCCATGCATAATATAACATAACATATGATATAACATGATCATGCATAACATAATCTATAAACAAACCCATGACGCAGTTGTGTGTGACCCTGGAAATACCATCCAGGCAATCAGCCTGTACAGGTGGCTGGGTAGTCAGGGTAAAAGCAGTGTCACTGAATGTGGCCACAGATTTGAGGACCTCTCCACTATTTGCACCAACTGAAACCGTGGGCTTGTTCACTCTATTTAGAGCAAAACTCTGGGAGGGTGTTTGGGACAGGTGTGTAGGCTAGAAGTAGGCTCTTGGGTTGAGCAAGGGTTCAGTTACGTTGAGAAGGGAGGCTGTGGGGGAGCAGCCGATCCTTGGGTAGGACATCCAGCGGGCAGTTAACACCTGAAGGCTCTGCATACAGGTGAATAACAACATCTTTCTTCTACAGGGGTATGTCACCGAGGTAAAAAGATGACATAGGCTGTATTTGCCAGGCAGGCAGCATCCTAAAAAGTTCGTCTGGGGACTCTTCCAGGCTGTAAAAATGTTATGTGGGGAAGAAGGGCAATCACGGGGTTGAGGAATAATAAAGTGCATGACAAACCATACTGAGGAGGGAGCTATACAGGTCACCTGCAGTAGTCTGGAGGGGACTCCACAGTAGTCTAAGGGCAGAGCTTCTAAAACAGAGACATACTTGAACACATTCTTAGAGCCTCCTCACGTTTTGTAGAGATAACAAGCCCAGGTAGACCAAGGCGATGTGTGTAAACTGTGTGCCATTTTCTTTCATTTCCATTTTATCTGGGCTTTCAATTGTCTTGAGTAACTCATTCCCTCATGGTGGAAAATTAACCATACTGTCATGTTTATGCCATCCACAACATCAGGTTGGGACGCAAAGTGTCCCCTTAGAAGATGACCTTTCTTGGGCTAATTGCATGCACTAGAAATAGAATAACTAGAAATAAATTTGTCATTTTGATACATTTCTTAGAAATAAGAATCACAAAGTTCATTAGGAATTGAGAAAAATTGGTAGCAGGCCAGCAAATTATTTATTCATATGTATTTGTGCTGGAAACAGGAAAGTTGTTTCTCAGCTCAATAAATATGCTCTTTGCAATCACAGAAAGAAATACAAGTTTAAGTTTTCTGATGTGCATTTTAACACATTACAAGAGAGGAAATGAAGCTTAGGTTGGCAGCACTGCAAGTCAGAGTGCAGCTGATTTGCTGGATTATTTTTTAATTTCTGGGAAATAAATCCATATTGGTTCATAGATCTGCAAACAGAAACAATCCTCCAAGAATGGATCTCTTCCATTTTAAAGAAAGAAAGAATAAATCTACAAAGATACCCTAGGTGCTAGCAAAGCACTTTATACTGCAGTGTCTAAGTCATCTAAGAAGTTATCAGAATGCCTTTAGCATTTTCTAGTAGCAAACGGGAGAGCTTATTTGAGCAGTGATTCAGCTTTGAACAAGGGGGCAAACACAGCCACAAGATGTGAAATCAATTCATAATAAATTTCCTAGAGAAATGGGCAATTTACTAAAGGGCACAAAACACTAACTTGTTAAGAAGCGTATCTGAAAAATCCAAAGAGGGATCAATCCTGCCTGTTCTGTAGGAAATGGCATGTAGTACAAGGACACTAGGAAAAAGGAGAAGAGGAGGCAGCCAATATGTTGAAGTAGTTTGGCTGTTCTGAGTGTAAGGAAACAGAATCTAAAGCTGGCAAAAGATGGACAAGAACGTACATCTTCCAAGGTGGTTGGCAAGGTCATAGTCTGCCTTCGTCCTCTGCGAAGGCTGGCTGGCAGTCTGGCCTACAGATAGTCAATTAAATTACAGGATTGGCTGGACTGTGTTTAACAACACTATTATTACTCTCATGCTCCTTCTCCACATTCCCTGATGTACAGGCCACATAATTCAGTCATATCCACGAATGTCAGTGACGTATTTGTTAGTTGTCTAAATATATGACTTTACTATGTGAGAAGTTCCCTTCGGTATGTTTATGAGAGGAACCTTAAAGCACAGGACTTTGTTACTGGCTTGACAGTGGCTTAACTTATAGTCACCAGTCAGCTGCCACTCAGAAATGCAATTAAAAAGTTTTTCAGGGAGTATGAAGCACTGTTGCTACTGAAATATAAGGATTGTGTAATACTTATTTACAACCCTTTAAATAACTCAATATTAAATTGAGCTTTCCAAGGGAATCAAAATCACAGTTGAGATAAAAATCAGTTCCAATGTTTTCAGCTGGTCTGCTTAACATTTCAGTCATCTTGATTATGCAGTTTCTTATTTAAGATTAAGTACCGTATAGTCTGATGTGTATTTGACCCTTAAGTAATTAGGAATCAGAAGCAAGAGTGCTTCTCAAATAGACATTACAAAATTAACTATACATCCCAATGTAAATGTAAACCCACTCAAAGTCAGTATCAGATGTAGAAGCATTCTCTATTTCCTCTACTGGAACATGGGCATGTTATTGCTGCCTCATTCACAAAAATTTTGCTTTATACCTTGATTAACATTTTACTTACTTTTCCTTTAAGTGTAGGCTATATTTATTTGTGGAATGAGCAATATACTAAATGTATTGTTTTATTTTAAGTGTTTGCTGAATTCTGAGGTAGAATGTAAAATGCCATCCACTTGTACATCTCTCACCTAAGTCTTCCCACAAAGCTTTTATTTCAGTGAAAAGGTGTAGAAAATTACATCTCTCTCTGATTTGTGTTTCAAGAATTCTAATTGTAATTCAAGGATGCCTTTCATATTCTCTCTGAATAATGAAGAGTATTACTCTTTAATCATTGCTTGATGGATTACAATCAGCATGTCTAGACAAAGTTCATGTTTATCTCCTAGGAAAACTAGCAAGCAACAATTATTCAGCTTGTCTGGTTTTAATAAATATTTATTTATTTATTTTACAAGGAATGCTTTGAGAGCTCAAAAGCTCACAAGACAGCATTCTCAGATGACAAATAGATCAATAATACTACACGTTAAATTGCTTTGAAGTATTCCGGAGAGGAAAGAAATCGAGCAATGAGGTAATTAATAGGAAATTTTCTTCTTTTGGTTGCATTTGATTCTCTTATCCTATGTACAGAACATTTAAGGAATTCCATTCTATCTACAAAGAATATAAATATTTCCATATTTCTTGTAATCATGTATTTATTAAATTTATTATCTATGATGCCCTTACACTTTTCTGTAAAGGCATAGGGCAAGACCTAGCATAAATTCCAGCTATATTGATCGCTCTGCACAAAACAGCTTTGCAGAGAGAAACAGAATGAGTCTAATATACTGTAATCTAACAGAAAGTTTATTTCTAAAGTCAAATGTCTTCTTTTACTGGTTATGACAAAGAATTAGAAGCAAAACCTCTAGCAGTTACTCATACCTTGAGATTTTACTAACTGTCCTATATTGTAAATTTTGGATCATTTATTTCTTATTGAACTGCACAAACATTACAATATTGAGAAAAAATTCAAAAGCAATTTGTAGATGTCTATAGTTAATCTGTGCACTTGGTGGTTTTGGGGTTGGGTTTTTTTGAGTTAAAATCTGTGGCCATTTGTCATGGTTTAAGCCCAGCCAGCAGCAAAGCACCACGAAGCCCCTCGCTCACTATTTCCGCCCAGCCCTGGTGTGATGAGGAAGAGAAAATAGACAGAAAAGCTCGTGGGTTGAAACAAGGACAGGGAGGGATCACTCACCAATTATGGTCATGGGCAAAAAACAGACTCAACTTGGGGAAAAAACAAATTCAGTTTAATTTATTACCAATCAAATCAAAACAAGGATAATGAGAAGTAAAATCAAATTTTAGAACATCTCATCCCCACCCCTCCCTCCTTCCTGGCTCAACTCCATTCCCGGTTTTCTCTCCCTCCTCCCTCCTGTGGCGCAGGAGGACGGGGAATGGGGGTTGAGGTCAGTTCATCACACGTTGTCTCTGCCGCTCCTTCCTCCTCCGGGGGGAGGACTCCTCACTCGTCCCCTGCTCCACCGTGGGGTCCCTTCCACACCAGATAGTCCTTCACAAACTGCTCCAGTGTGGGTCCCTTCCACGGGCTGCAGTCCTTCAGGCACAGCCTGCTCCAGCGTGGGCTTTCCCATGGAGCGGCGGCCATCTTGGGGGCATCCATCCCCCTGCTCCGGTGTGGGCTCCTCTGTCCCCGGGCTGCAGGTGGGCATCTGCTCCCCCGCTCCCCTCCCTGGGCTGGGGGGGACAGCCTGCTGTCTCATCACGGGCTGCGGGGGCATCAACCTCCCCCAGCACACCTCCTCCCCTCCTTCTTCACTGACCTCGGGGTCTGCACAGGGGTTTCTCTCGCACTCCAATCTCCATCCCCACTGCAGGTTCTCCTTCCTAAATCTTTTCTCCCAGAGGTGCTACCACCACCAGGGATGGGCTTGGCCTGAGCCAGAGGCAGGTCCGACTCAGAGCCGGGGAAGCTTCTAGCAGCTTCTCACAGGAGCCAGCCCTGTAGATCCTTCCCCCGCTACCGAAACCCCACCACACAAACCCAAAACAGCATTCTTTTTCATTTTTCACATGTGCTGTGGTGTATTTGTCTCTCCTAATTTGGGAATATGCAGTAGATGAGCAGACATAAATTCAAAACATAAACTCAAGGAGCAAGATCACATGTTGAGTGTTTAAGCCTGAAGTTTACACCAAGAGCACTTGAACAGGTTTCCGTGTCCTGAGAAATGTCCTTCCATCTATTCCAACAGAGATATTATAAAGAGAGCAGTGTGAGGAATAGCAGGTGGTATGCCCTTGTTATAGCACTAGGATATGCATAAAATCTATATAAACATCAATTTGCTGATAATTCCCTCTTCCTCATTCAATTTATTAATAAGTCTCTCCATCTCCATGCTCTGCTGGTGTACTGTTTCACAACTAACATGTATTGACCCTACATTAACCTGTGTTCTGAAACACAGTATGTGAATAGCTAACATTTGTATTTTAAATCTGGCTGATTTATATGTTTTCTGAGGTAGACTTCTTTTCTTTTTCTTTTTTTTTCCCCTTTTTTTTATGTCACTTCCAATTTTTACTAGTGAGGACATCGTATCTTTCTGAAAGTCCCTGAAAGGGTGTCAGAGAAGATACTTGAAAATTTCAAAAAAATACTTGAAATTCACATGTAACTTTAGGCCTCTGTTGCATCCACAATTGTTGGTAATAGTACTGAACTACCATGTCTAAATACTAGATGTATGTTCATCCATTGTGTGTCTGCAAATAGTGCAAATGCTTTAGTGTTTTCATGTAATTTTAATTTTAAACTTTCCTGCCCACCGTTGATAGAAATTTAACCCTATGGTGGGACTATATTTTATTTTTAGAAAGTTACTTTCCTACATGAGGGTGTTAATTCCCTGAGTGTGGATCCATAGACCTGAAAAAAGAAAAACCCAGTTTAACATTCCAGTTTCAGTTAGGATTCACAGGGCTTCTGCTCAGAAAGAACCAGTTGGCCACAAACAGATCATCTGAGGAGCTGGAACGGCGGTGATACTAAAAGTAAAGATAGTCCAGAACAGAAATGCCTTCCAGTGTCCTGAATTATGAAATTGTAAGTGGCTGGCTTGGTTTTGACCGCAAACAAGATTTCAAAGGACAGTAGTTAATTACGCGTAATGCCAATTTAAGTTCTAAAGAACAATGATACGATACAAAGACTTCAGTTCTTCTTTCTGGTTAGGAAAACGCTTTCTCTGGTGGGTTGACCCCAGACAGCAGCCAAACACCTACCCAGCCCCAGGCTTACTCCCCTCTCCCACAGGATGGAGAGAAAACAGAAGGAAGGCAAGAGGACTTGTGGATCCAGATAATGACAGTTTAATAAGGAAAACAAAAACTGTGCACACAAGCAAAGGAAAAAGAGAAATTCATTCACTGCTTCCCATTGGCAGGCAGATGTCAAGACACTTTGTGCTAAGCATGGCCTCAGCACACATAATGGTTGCTTGGTACCTTCCTGCTCCTTTCTCTGAGCTTTAATTGCTGAGCACAGTGTCATATGGTATGGAATAGCCCTTTGATCAATTGAGGTCAGTTGTCCCAGTCATGTGCCCTCCCAACCTCCTGACGACCCGCAGCCTACTTGTTTTGGGGAGCAGCAGGTAAGAAAGAATGACTCGATGCTGTGCAAACACTGTTCAGCAATAGCCAAAACACTGGTGTGTTATCAACACTGTTTTAGCCACATTCAAAGCACAGCACTGTACGGGCTGCTGTGAAGGAGTTAACTCCATCTCAGCCAGACCCAGTACAGGGACAGGGAGGTGGCTGTCATTTTGAGTCAATGGAGAAACTGAGGTTTCCAGAACATGGGAGAGATTTGGCTGTCCAACATAGGGACCTGCCAGTCCAAGGGAAAAAAACCATCTTCGACTAAAGAAGATAACAAGCATTTGGGAAGTGTGGCAACATCAGTAAATAAAAGAGAAACATGAGTATTTCTTGGCATCTGGCCTGAATATATTTCCGTTAAGACAAAGATGATACTGTGCCCCTGTCTAGTGTTCACTGCCTTGATTGGCTCTGCCTTGATGCTAACAAAACATATGTCTCAAGAATTAGAATATAATTGCTGGTGGTGTTTTATTTGTATGACACCAATAAGCAGTAGCATTTTATAAGGCAAATGAAAGATGACCTGTGATGTTTGCAGTCTAAGCATATATCTATGGAGCAGTCAGCACAGCACTTGCTGTGAAAAGCACAGATATCCGATCCAATATCTCAGGTACCGGCCACAATTTCACAACAGTAGCAGGAATGTGGTGGGTTCATAAATCCCATCATAACCTGAATGTTCTTCCCACTCCAAGTAACCTGGATCCTTAGGATGTGTGTAATAGGAACAATTTCTGCTTCTATGGGGAAAAAATGTACCAAAACTTCTTCCCCTCCCAAGAAGCCAAATGAAACTCTAACTTGCTGTTTGTGCATGCTGCTCTATGTACTGTATTCTAACCAACATTTTTTCTCTGCACATGTTCATGGTCCTACTGATTAAATGTTTTCAACAAAATATAAAGAGTGTATTTGTGTGTGCGTGTATTTTTTTAGTAGATCTGAATCACTTTAGCTGTATTTTTGGCAAATTTCATTCACTTCATCTTCTTGGCATTTCATTATATTTTACGATCACAAAGTCAACTCTCCAGCAACAAAGCGAAACATGGCTCTTTGAAATAAATGTTGTCATTAACAAGCCATGCCAGGCGCAGTGACAGATTTGCAGCTGTAATGAATAACATTTCCCGCAAAGTTCTCCTGTCTGACAGAAAAGCTGTGACATTACTGCAGGCAACAGTGTTGGAAACTAAAAGATTGATTGATGCAAGTAGATAATTGAAACCTCAGTACTGTCACATGAATGCCAACCTAACAACCAAGCTACTAGTCTACAATAACATTTGTCATGCAACAGCCTTCCATGAATAACACACACACACACACACACACAGAAAACATGGAATATTTCTTCATGAACTTGAGTTACTTGCTCATAATTTACCCTAACTAACTGATAGATAAGTCCTAGTATCGAAAACAAAAATTAGTTCCATTGGTAGTATAAGTTCCTGGATTCAGTTCAAAGCTGCTGGCAAAAGCCAAGAATACTTAATAGGAGGCAGCGATGAGTAGCAGTGGACCTTTGACATGATAAGTGATAGCATCATTGTCATATCTGAGTGCCTGAAGTTAGATGTGATAATCCATATTTATTCTTGCCTAGATAAGTGACTGACTTTCAGAGGTTCTGGGATTCTAAGAGTTATGACTAATTAGCACCTATGCAAACATGCTTAATGCAAGGCATCTAAATGATTGGATGATGGTTTTATTAATTATTTCAGTGGACTTCAGATCACCCTCAAATTTGGTGTCATAACTAGAATTAACTTAGATTTAAGAATCATATTTGAACCTGTCTGTAAGGATACTTAGAAGAGTTTTAAATTATTTTTTTCATAAATCCATTAAAGCTTGTAACAGATATTTGCTCATTTAAAATAATTTTTCCTCTTTCAAGCTACTATTACAGAATGTTTTTATTATATGGTTTTCTCTCCAGAAAACTTACAAACCAAATAACCTCTTACATACATCATCCTTGGAATGATAGGTGTAAAATGGATCCATGTGGATGTATTGGCTTTAGTAGAATCACACTGGTTTACATCATTGAACCGTAATTCATATGTGTACCTAATCTTAACAAATGACTGATGAAAAATACAATGACAATTACAAAAAGAACATCAGTGTATGTGGAATTAGAAAATTATCACATAGCACAAGATCTAATGTGGAAAAAGTCACTGATAGAAATTCCAGGTAAAGAAAACTGAAACCATACATGTAAATCAGAAATAAATTTTTAAAACCCAGTATTTCATTTAATTTTTTCTGACACTTTTACAGCAAATCTCTTAGTTAATACTAAGAAAAAAATTAAAAATACCAACCTGTTATGTTTTTATACCAGAAACTAAATGTAATTCCCCTAATAAAATGTGGCATGAAATAATACTCCAGATCAGTTATATGGTTTTTACTCTGCTACTGATGCTAAATGTAATATATTTTACCATTTGTCATGATTCTATCATTTATTTACCACTATTCTACATACAGCTCTGACAGGAACAGCCCATAAGATGGGTTAAATTGTCAGCCTCTGCTGAGAATCTGGCCTGTCTCTTTCTATTTTTGTCCGTTACTGATTCTCTCTCCAGACATATCTTTCCTCAAGTTCCCCTCAGGCTTTTTTCAATCTCCTTAAGTTTTTTTCTTTCTCTTCTCTCCATGAGCTTTGTTTCAACTGTTCTGACAATCTGTGGACTGATTCCTGCAATTCTTAAGCATTCATCATGTTCTCAGAAGCAGCTTTGGTTGACTTCACCAGGGGCAGCACAATTTCTCCTGTGGTTATTCACTTTTCCTTACGTATCTTTTCCATTTCATTTCATTGACTGGAAATTTGATTCAATTTTTTCTGCTCCGGCCTGGCTTCTTTCATTCCTGCAATTCTTTTCTGCTGCCTTTATTCTTTGTTGTTTTTCTGTCTCTCTTCTCTCCTACTGGCAGAGTAAGAGAAGAGTAGTGAATTAGGAAACAGTCCTTTGTTTGGGTAGGACCTCTAAGAGGCAGGGGCAAATACTGCCTGGACTCAGGGAAGAATTAACAGCCACAGAGAAATTTAATTCAATGAAATTTCTTACTTTCTAACTTTAAAAGCAGATCAGCCGTTAAAATATTCAATACAATGTTCAAAGTTCAATGTTTGGTTTTTTAAGGATTTTTAAATTTCTTTGCTTGTTTTTTCTCAATATCTTCTATTACAAGCAGGGGGTTACATCTGCATTCACTTTGACCCTGTTAAGACTTCATTTCATTTAGTACATTTTAGTTCATACTCAGCTAAAAACCTTTCTAAGCTTAAATCAGATTTTAATATTAGAAAACTAAATTTAAAGATGAGAACTGAGATTTTTAAAAAAGCTTCCTTTTTGATCAAATATTCATTTAGTTATTTTAGACTCTGATTAATTTTTCTGAAGTTTCTGTATGTCAGAAAACTGTCAGAAAATTGTTTTTATGAACAATCTATTTGAGTTAACTCAGATTAAATCTTCTAACAGGATCAAGGTACTGCTGCAGGACTCCGTCTCAGCTGGCTTTGATGCTTCACTGGACACAGCTCCCTGTCTGGTCCTATTCTGCAGTTTCAAATCTGCAGGTGGAGTGGGAGCCATCCTCCCGGGGCCACCAGCTCCCAGCCTTCCCCATCATGGGAGTCTCCATTTCCCAACCCGATAAGCACCGGATCTTCTTCTCCTTCGGTACAGTTTGGGGGTTCGGAGTCTTGAAGCTGCGAGGTCTCTCTACTCGGCAGCACAGCCCCTCCGCCAGCAGCGCTCAGTCTCGCGAATCCGCAGCGAAAGTAAAATAGATAGCAACAGCTGAGGCAACGCAGAAAATGCTACGTGGTTTTCTCAGCAGAGGGTAAAAAACTTCCCTTCAGCTCTCCTCTCCTCTACGCAGACTCATTATATGGCCCCACAGGATATGCTGTGGAATATCCTATTCCTCCTGCGAGTGTACTTTAATTCCTTAATTTTTATGCAAAACAGTTTTCAAACAACAACAATACACGGGACTAAAAGTATGATTAGTAGTTCATATTTTTAAATGGGAGACTGCAAGTGAAAAAATATAATTCCACGCAATTGCTATGAGACAATATGCACACTGTATTTATAAATAGTATATTTGAATACATAGTGAAATAGTAATTAGAAAATCTCATTTCATAATGCGTTCCTATCAAAGAGGCAAGCTATGAAAAGGTGAGAGTAGGAATCTCTCCTCTTTGCCTTCCTGCAAAGAGGCTGCTTTGACCTCAGTCTTTGTATTCCCCTTGTATTTCAAGTGATTACCCAAATCTTCCACCATCTGCTCATTGCCAGCCCTCAAACTGGTAAAAAGCAGCCAGCTTTCCTAGACTAAACCGTAAAATGCGAAATGCCATAAAAGACTTAAAGCTACTTTATGAAAACTGCAATGTTACATATGAAGGAAAGTAACACAATAAATAAATAGATAGATAGATAAATAGATAAATAAATAAATAACTTTGCCAGAAATTAACTCTTAATGCCATTAAAGTAATGAGGCATAAGGTCAAAGGAAAGGAAACAGGATTTTAAATTAGTATTTTCATTGCGATGATGGAACCACTGCTGAGACCCCTAATCCATTCATGCTGACAGACCCATTATCTGCAATTATTCTTTATTCAAGTGTAAACCACCATTATGCATGGAGCTGTTGCTACTGCAATAAAAATTTTAAAAAGCCCTGTATGGTAAGTAGCAGCTGACTTCACCAAGCTGGAGGGGCCTACTGTAAAAATATATCCTTCCTTTGCAATTGTAACTTGGGTCTTACTGTGTCCTTTTCAAGAAATGAAAATAAAACATTTGAAGCTTCTGTTAGAATTACAAATCTGCACCAGGGGTTAGAGTCAGTTTATTTATCTATATCTATACCTATATCTCTATCTATCTATATCTATCCATCTATATCCATGTATGTGTATAGCATTTCTTCTGTAATGTGTGGCCTCATGTGAAGCTCATTTTTGAAAAGCAGTAAACAAAGGTGGGTGTTTTGTTCTGTAGTAGACATAATGCTTTTGAGAGTCTTCTGTTGAGAAGAGCTGGTCCTGTCTGCTTCTATGTCCTGCAGAGAGGAGAAACAGTTGCAGATTGTGCTGCAGAATGAAAGCAAGGCTTCTTCAGATTTTCGGTAATCTCTTTAATTCCCAGTCCTGACATTAAAAAGATAATTATCTAAAAACTGTTTGAAATCAAGGGGCATATTCTATGAGAAAGTTATTGACAACTCGATATGAAATGGTTTACAGACTTAGGAGAGACCGAAGAGATTTTTTTTTCAAAGAAATCATTGGCTTACATATCTAGGAGGAATTGCAAAGCATTAGAAAAAGTATGATAATTAAAAAAAAAAAAGGAGAGAGACATCTTATTCCTGTCACACTCCTGATCAGCTATAAGCAGGGTGAGAAATGCTGATCAGGGACTCTTTTCAGTTCTGCTGTACACATTGGGAGTGAATCTGTTGCCCGTTGCAGGGACAGATGCCATTGCAGAAACAGGATAGAGATTTCACTGTGGCTCACCAGGTAGGATGAGCTGATAGCTGCTGGCAAGGGCTACAGCAAGACTCTCTAGACGGTACTGGAGAAAAACACCTGGAGAAGTAGAATAGAAAAAGGAGATAGCGATGGCTGCAATATGAACCATACCACACAGGCCTGGCGTTTCTCCCTTTTTCTCTGGAGACAGTTTGCTGGTTACATGCTCTAACATATGTTGCATGGCATAAACATGGATGCTCTAACGTATGTCACATAGCAGACATGTCCTACAAAGCCATTTCAATACTTATTAGGTGGTTCTGCAGGTAGAAACATTATGTTACAGAAACCAGAGTACATTATCAGTATGTTATACTTGCATCTCCAAGACTGGGCTATTTATATAGATGGAACTCTAAATACTCTAACCTACCCAGGTTAACGCAAACCACTATTTTTATGACAAAAGTGACCCTTCTGGAAGAAAAAGGACAAATGCTGCTTTTGGTTGGTCTAAGGCCACAGTTACATATGGAACATGTTTCCAGAAGGACCTACAAGGATCCAGAGTGGATATTGCAGCTCAAGAAAGACAACTTGGAGCCAGCACAGGAATTTCTCTAACAATTCATTCTAGTAATGGTCAAAAGACTTTATTATGAATTTTGCAGACTACTACTACAAAAAGAATTTTTTAAAAAATCAGAAAAGCCCGCATTATGCCATTGTACACACTGAGATATATTCTAACTTCTGGTCACACCATCCAAAATGATTTAGCTAAACTGGAAAAACTAAGCAGCTTAGGTTAACTTTCTGATTTCCGACTTCATTCCTCTGAAACACAGAAATAAGCACCGACAGGAAAATAAAGGACATACATACATATAAAAATAATTCCAGTGTAGAATTGTTACCAGGACTAAACAGACATAGGCATAATTATTGAAAATTAATAAAAGTCATACATGCTCCAAGGTATAAAATGGACATTGGAAGACAGAGAAATGTGAACAATGTAGGAAGAAACTCCTACATTTAACTTATATGGCTTCTGATCTCATGATGAGTACTCTGCCCTGGTTTTAATATTTCTCAAGTCTGTCACAGCAACATTATTGCATTTTTAAATCTGAATCCAAATCCTATAATAACCTATTAGATATAGGCTTCCTCCCTGATGCCAGAGAGGTCCTGTCAGAGCAGAAGTCTAGCTCATATCACGGCCATTGTGTAAAGACATATTGCATCAAAATTAATACAGGTAAAAAAATTATAAGCAACTCTGGAAAAGTAATAAACTGAAGAAGTAAGGCTGCTGTTTACCTGGTTCAAAATTCCAGCTTTATGATGCCGTTTTTAACTTTACAATCTAAACCCACCTCCTTTGCCTGATTTTAACCTTATTGAGTCTGCAGGAAGGGTGAGGATGCCAAGAGTGAGACCACCTCCTAACACTCCATCCTTGTGCCCAGCACAGCGGTAGCACCAGCAGCAAGTGCCCTTTCAGTCGCAGCAAGGCACCAAGGTCCTGCTGTGAGAGGGATGGCATTGGCACGCACGCACACGGAGCTTGTCCCTCGGGTAGATGTGGTGGGAAGATGATGTGGGCTTCATGCAGATGGCGCCTCTAAAGAGCTTGACTTACAATTGTTGAGAAGTCTTGCCCAAGCAGCGTATAACTCAGTCATATACAGGCATATTTTCACCAACTCAGCAGAAACCCCATCCAAGAGTCCAAGGCATCCAATTTCCTCTGCCAGATCCAAATACGTTGGAGGCACTAAAGATTTTCAATGAAACAAGTAAGAATAATTTAACAAGCAAAGCAACATACTCTTTTCTAATCATACTTTGAAAAAACCCTGAGTTTTTGTGGAAATGCTTCCAAAAAGCCCTGTTCTGATCTGACACTAATCATGGAGGATTTCAACCCAGATTTCAATCTAAGTTTAACAGAGTTAAAGTAAACTAAACATGGGGGTTTACACTGAAAAACATCAGGCAGCCTGGACAGGCTGAATCGGTGTTTCTTCTGTCAAAAACATACTGTCAAATTAAGAAACCAGAAGGAAAAACCAAGGAGAATTAGGCATCTTAGTACTTTTATACTTCTCAGAAGTTCTCTTCTGGAATATATGGCTCTGCTCATGACAGAGACATTTGGACTTACTCTGATGTACATCCTACAATTATTAATGTCACCTACTTAAACTTCTTCATTATACAAGGGTACTGGACAGTAGAAATAGGCAGGCTATTGTTATGGCATTCAGTACGCTGGCTTTAAAATATCTACAAACACTATGTTAAACATTATTTCAATTTAATTAGTGTAGATCTGAATCTATCACACCCATCTCCCGAGCACCTTTGCTGCTGAGCAAATTGCTTGTACTGCCTTCTCACTGGAAGAAAGGCTATTGCTATAGTAGCCATGCTGACATAAGATACCATTTTAAAGGGAAATAGCCTGTACAGCAGGTGCACTTTGAGTTGTTCAGTTTCATTTTTCTTACATTTTCAGACGATAAAGGCATTGCTGGGTGTGTTAAATGTAAACCATTCACATAAAGGAATAAGAAATTCAATCCTTTGGAGGATAGTATGATATGATTTCAAATTCTTTAAGCAATGTCTAAAAGGTCAAGGAAGTCTGAAAATTTTAAAGGTAACTCCGCAGAAATAGGAGTAACAGCAGTAGCCAAATGGAAAAACAGCAAAAAGAGATAAAAGATGCGCTGGGTAATTTATACAATAGATGTAATTTTTGGTAGATTAACTGAGTAATTTATACATGCAGCTCTGTGAAAATCCAGAGTAATCTTTCTTTGAACCTCAAAATTCTTTCTTGAAATAATTTCTAAAATAGTATTTTAGTAATTTTGTATATTGTGTCTTGCACATTTCCCTCCCTTCCATTTAATACAGTTAAATTGCACTGCATTCTAGCCTTTAGTATTTTTCTATATTGAAATGAACAATACAGAAATATATTTTTTTATACTGATGGGTTGTACTGTGGAATACAATATAACATTTCAGAATTTCGGTTTCTTACAGAGTTGTTTCTAGTAGAAGTGCTACACCCTGTCACCCATGTGACCCCGGTTGAGTTTTGGACCCCATGGGGTGTGGCTTCACCCAAGGAGTGATGGTGATGGTGGCAGGAAGAGATTCCAACGAAAACCTGATGGAGTCATCACAGCAGTGTTTGTAACGCAGGGAGTGTAGAACAAACAGAAAAAAAACAAGAGCAATGACAGGTTTGATGACAAATACATGTGTGGATTTCATATTTAAAAATTTTTCTTAGAGTATTTTCTCTCTCCCATCATCTCTTTCATTCACCATCACCACTTGGCCGTTTCCCTATCAATCAAAACCTCTGTATTGTGTTTGGTTTAGCATCTTTCATTTTTTTCTTGTAGTGTGGTTTGATCTTCCATCCTAAGAAATAGTCATGTTAACCCATGTCAGCTGCTGTTAGATTTGTCTCAAATATATTGTAGAAAAGAAGAAAACACAAACTCATATTTCAAGGACTTAATATTTCATTGATTTTACTATCACAGTGTAAACTGGGAATATTAAGATCTTAGGGAGCTGATTGCTCAGTATAGCAGTTTATTATTTGCACATCTATGATTTATAGTGCCTTCTTATATCCCCTGCACTTTTATTACCAGTCATTCTCAGACAACAGCTTTTTCAAAATGCTCTACAGAACCAGATTGTTTTCTGAAACACAGTCAGCTGCAGAAGCTGAGATCAAACCTGACCCAAGATATTTTCCGAATTAACCAACACTGAAGTAGACGCAAAGCCAAAGCAAGTTAGAGGCTACCGCAGATGCTAAATATGAAAAAAAGGGTGTGATTAGTCCGGGACAAGAGGTGAGTGAAATGAGTGATGCCCTAGGTTCTGTTTTGTTGCACAGTTACAGAAATTTAGTAGCTGGCTTTCCCTATGCAAGGGCTTTATTGTCTAGAAGCTCTTGGGCTACGAATGTCTGCAGAACAGCTCTCCCAACAGCCACTGCCGCACACCCACATGCTGCAGGGGCTGCCAAACGTCAGCTTTGCCTTCAGCTGCTCCTCACCTCATCCGTATGTACCTTGCTGTAGCCCAAAACTCTGGAAGAACACCACCATGCTGTAGGCATCCTTTTCAACATACTCTTGCTCAGCACATCTATGAGGCTACGTGGAGTTTCCACAGCCTCTGCTGCCATCTCAGGGGAGTGGACCTCGGGTGAACACTTCCCCTTCTTTCTTGTGAAAATGACAAAACTGCTGAAATTAAGAAACTTCTTTTCACGTCAATGGCCCAGAACACCCAACAGCAACAGAAAAGGGTGAAGCAACTGTCTGCCAGCAACCTAACAGAACTGTTCCTGAAGAGCTGAAAACTCTTTCTTTTCCAAACATGGAAAAGCAACATGAAAAACGTTTCTTTTTTCCAAACATTGTACGACAGATGAAGAAAACCATTTCACATCACTGTTGTATTTCAGGGGACTGCTCTGATATTAACCATTCTGACAGCCTTCATACTCTGGGTGCTCATCCAACTTAACCTTAATTATACATTTTATCTATGCAGCTTAGAGAGAGGTGACTAAAAGCAATAAATCTTGTAGAACAGCACAAAAAAAGGGTATGATTATGTGAGCTAAATACTGCTTGGCAAGTATTTGACTGACTGATATTCATACTCCAGCTGGGATCTGATAGTTTCTTTGAAGGAAGACAAAGTCAGTCAATTTGTCTGGCACCCTGTTTTATTCCCTTTCTCCACTTTGGTCTCAGTTATTTCCATTAGCTGAAGGAATAGAAGTTACAACACAGATGCTTCATGTCTAGAACAAAAAGGAAAAAAAAAAATCTTTTAAACTTTTTCTTCATTCCTTTTTCCCCCAGAGGCAATGAGGAAGAAGGGATTTCCTGCAAGCCCTCCAAGTAACTTCTTTTTGAACCAGTAGAAACATAATAATAGAAGATATAAAATCTTAGTCAACTCACAGTCTGCAGGGAGAAAATTACTCTCTCCTCTTAGAAAGTAAGGAAATTCTACTACTTCTTCTAAACAGCCCATCCTAGAGCAACCTTTTAAGAGAATACTACCTCCTGAGCTTTTACTTTTTGAAATTCTTCCAGGGTACTTCATTAACTTGGCACTCTCTCCCTTCCTGCAATTCATGCACCAATTGCCATCTAACACTGAATAATTTTGTCCTGTTACGTGTTTTCTCATTTGGAATTATGTTCTGCCATAATCTCTGTTAGATTCTGCAAGAAACTACTGTACTAAATTGCTGCTGTGACACAGTCCCTTTCTTGTTAAATGAAGGTCAAGAACAGACTCATTTGGTTTTTTTCTAAATGACTCTACTTAATTGCTCTTCCTTTCCACATTGATTCTGTGAAGGGATTCCAATTACATCACCTTGTTGTGGGATATAGTGCAGTGGATGGCAGAGGCCAGCTTTGCAGATATCCTCTGGATTAGTGGGTCTTCACCAATGTAACTAGGACATAGTTTTCTATGGTATAGTCCAGATGCATTAGTCCATCTTAATATTAAGAGAAATCACCTCTACTGTTCCTTACAACCTCCCGTTTCCTATTTGCCTTTTTTTAAAATTATCCTTGCAACAGGGAGAATGGGTGGCAGAGAGGTGAGAGTGGTATTTCTTAGATGTCCCTTGAAGACATTGTAGTGAAACAAAGAGACCAAAAACCTGTACCAAGGATCTGGTCTCATAAATTTTAGAGTATTTTGTACAAAACACATTTCAGACTTCATAATAGTGTAGGCTTTTCTAATAAATATAAACAAATCTAATTTACAGCAAGCTAGCAGATCAGGGATTGAGCTTTTGAGGCAATTTTTTCAATCATTTGTTTGCAAATTCGTTTACTTTTGGATGAAACTAACCTGGAAGATGACTCCCAGGAGTGCAGTTAATAATAGATACTTAGAGCAGAGTCTCAGATTAAAGAAAATCTGCAGTAAAGCTCCCAAGTAATGTGGATGTCAGGTTCTCAAGAGCAATGGGCTTGCCTTCAGATCCTTTTGTATTGCACCAGCCAGCTTACTAATGCAGACACAGCCTTTTTTGTGCAGCTGTCTAACAACATGGTTAATATTAACTGTTAAATTTAAAAACACAGGTACTACCTGAAAAAATCTCACTGTACAGTTTCCATAGTGCTTTCAAATTTACACATCTGTATTTGATAAGAAAAAGAGGAGAATAAATGAAATGGTGGGGAAAGAAAGTGAAAAGTTGCAGCTGAGTTTCACTTTCTGGTCCAGGCAGTTGTTTCTCCCTATGCAGAGCTCAGTAAGAGTTTTACTCATGAAATAATATTAGATCCAAAATGTCTAATAATCTATATAAATGGAAAAGGAATTTTATCTCAAACTCTATAACGAAAGGAGATCACAGGAGAAAAAGAAGCATCTGAACATGGAACAAAACTGTGTTGTAAGGAGAGAGCAAAAAATACATATAGTAAGCTCTTTATACCTTTCATGAACTATGCAGTCCAAAATCAAAACCCTTGGAGTAGCCTTTCTTTTAAAAGGCCATCTTCTTTTCTAGATCAGCACTGCTCATTTACATTTGAGAAAAACAGAGGAAAGGAAAGTTGAGAATGCAGATGGTACAGAGAGTTGGTTGGTGGTCCTTTATCAGCTGAAAAGTGAGTCTAAGCTTCTACAACAATTAACTGTTCAATCAAGTGAAACCTCTTTCATGTGTTAAAATCCTTATAATTGCAAATCCTAATCATAAAATCTGACAGTAGGAGTGACTGTCCCACAGAGGACTTTAAATACAGCATTTAATAAATATGATATTCAGATCTCTAAAGCCATAAGTCGTTGTGGTCTCCCCACTGGTCTGGTAAAAAGAAATGGTCAACATCATGAATATTATAACAGAGATTTATCTCTAAATCTTCACACACCTGCTTATTTTCCCTCTCCAAGGACAGACAAACAATACAATAATCAATTTTAGTGCTGAAAGACATTGTGAGTAAATAAAGCAGTAAAGACTAAGGATTCTAGCTGCTCTGAAGTAAAGGTGGAATTTCTCAAGGCTAAAGGATTCATATATAAGCCACAAAGTTGGTGTTATATAAGAAGGATTTGAAAAGGAAAGGCTTGCCTTTATCACTTCCTTGTACTGAGGTCATATCTATGCACGTCTGGTTCAATCTCTAGTTACTTTTGGTTATTCTGACAACCAACCAATGGACCTGTTTTAGGGGCTATGAATAATATTTGTCTTTCTTATGGATGAGGTCCCAAAGAGCTGCTACATCTTAGAGGGATTCCCATGAAACTGTAAAGAATATTTCTGTGACAGATTGGCTCAAATGCCTTAAACCTAACAAATGGTCAAAGGTAAACAGTGAGACTATATAATTGTTATAATATAGAATTAGAATGTATCTTTTAAAATTTGTTACATGTATTTTAAAATAAATTTATTAAACTCTATTATTGTACATGAAATCTTATTTATTTGTTTTTAGACAGCATTTAAGAAGTGCACCTAGGACTTCATATGCAAACATATGAAGTAGATGTAGTTTCTGGCCTGAAGATCAGTTGTTGTAAATGTCACTTGAAAAAATCAAAGAACATGATAATGGAGCAAGGGGAAAGGGTAAAAATGGTCTGGAGAAAAAAAACAACCATAGGTTTTGAGACATCAAAGTCATGGGTCTAGACAGGGCTTTTTTAGTAACTAGTGATACTTTAAATAATGGCATCTACTTTATCTCCCTCAGGAGATAGTCTCTTCCTTGTTGCAAACCTGATTAGATTTGGATAGAAGCCCTGAAATTCACTTATATGCTCTTTCCCAACCAAGCTGCTGCAGACTGTTGGTGGAAGGTTCAACCAGTAGCAAAGCTGAGCACTTGTCTCAGAGACACACACACGTGGAGGACACAAGGACGTACATGCGGAGGACGCTGACATGGCCGGTCACAAAGACTGCCGCACCCACGTACAAGGCTCACGTAAAACACGAGCACAGACAAGTGTCCTCCTCCTCTTCAGCTGGCAGAGACCAAAGGTCACTAGCGCAGGCACACACATGGCACTCACCAGGTTCACAGGCACGCTCATATTCACAGATTGCCCTGAGTACCAGCATGGCCCCTCTGTCCACCCAGCACCCCTGTCCTGGTGCCAGCCCCTCTTACCCGTCCCACAGGTCCCTGGGTCACCAGCTGGACCAGCTCAGCGCTCACTGCAAACATGCAGCACTGACACGCTCCTTCCACGGGCACCCATGAATACCCCAAATCCTCATGTTACTCTCCTTTCCCCTTTACAAAAGGAAAATTTGGAGTTACAAAGTTCAGGTTGGCCGTCTCCGAAGCTGGAGTTTCTTAATGGTCCATTAGCTAGTGTCTGGAGACTTTTGATCTTTGGCATTGTCTCTGTTATCCCCTGCCTGCGTCATTGCACTTTTTTGTTTATCATTTCTCCCTTTACTTATTATCGTCTTTACGTTTAACTGGTTTACCTTGACTGGATAACCTTAATGAATCAGATGCTCTCGCATTCCATGTGCCCTTACAGTACCCTCAGCCCCTCATCCGCAGGGTGACTTGTGAGTTCTGGGACAGGAAAGAGCCCAGCAGATTTCAGCAGACTCACCCACCCCAGGTCTCCTCTCTTTCTTAGGTTGAACACAGCTCTGATCTTGATACAGCCTCCTCTCACAGCTTTGGTGTTTTTGAGACTGGTGATGACCACTGCGACAAAAGACATGGGGCATGTTCCCTTAGGCATGCTCGTCAACTTTCCTGCTCTCTCTTCCTCTGCGATTGCTCTGCATGCAGTTAGAAACCTGGATGCTTGAAACCACATGGCAAGGCTCAGCATACACCACTGAAATCTGGCAAGAAGCTCTCAGAGTGGGGCCTGGCCAGGGAAAGTCGTCAGCAAAGAAGCCATTAGGATCACTAGTTAAGAACATCATTATTGTTATAAGTAAAATAAAATTATCACCATTTTTTATTTTTCATTTACATTTTTGAATAATGACACTAGATTTAAAAATTGGCTGTTATACAACAGAGCCTAAGAAGATTAGCATAGTTATCTAGAGAGGCTTACAGATGCTGTTTTGTTTCAGCTCTTCAGCGATCATAAATTTTAACTATTTGCAAGTGATGGCACTCACTCTTCTTGTGTAGTACAATTTCACTAATACAGGCTAGCATTTCAAATTCAGACTTGTCAGAAATTCTGAAGACAAAGCTCAGCTCTCTCACAGACATTAGTGTTGCACTGGGCAACCCTCTGAGACAGCTTTTAATAAAATCTTTACGTGATACTACAGACTTTTAGGATTCCTCCCAACTGCCAATCTGCAAGGTTAAAAGAACTTAATTTCAATGTTAAGGGCTTAATTTTTACTCATGGCTTCAATTTAAAGCTACAATCTTCATTCATCTCTCTTTACAGATGTTTCTGTTAATATTTTACGACACTTAGCATAAGAAAGATGTAGATTCTGATTTTTATTTTTTCTTTAAGCTTAGTTATAGTCCTCTGTCACTTATTACATTTTTATACTGATTTTGTAAACACCTTAAAAAAAAATCTGGCTTGGCCATCATCTTTCCTTTCTGTCTTCTTTTGCAGAACTGCTGTGTTTGTTTGTTTTTTCTGAAACAGAAAACATACTTCAAGCTGTTGCTAGAAAAGACAGAGGAAGTGCAAACCCTATTCCACTTTGTTAGCACTGTAAGTCAAATCCACTTTAACCTGCTGTTAAGCTTCTAAGATATGCTATTAAGTCTAAAAAATGTTACATACATTGTATATTATCTTATCCTGGTTTGTTTGTTTTGTTTTGTTTCTTAATAATTTCTTGCTTCTCTAATTAAATAATAGTTGAGAAAGGTCAGGAAGCTTGCAGAGTGCCGTGAGTTCTCAGGTCATTGTCACAAAGGCTTCAAAGTTACTATGGATATCTGGAACTGTAAATCTTGGCTGTTCCTGCAGAATGCTTGTAATCTTTCAATTTAACCTTTCAAAGTCACAGTAGGATTATGCTTTAAGCATCCTTCTAAATTCTCATCAAGATGTTTTATAGTTTCATTGGGGAACCCAATGTTATGTCAACAAGTACCACCTAATCGTTACCATGGTGTCAGCATTGCGAAGTCTAAAAATCACAAAAACTTTTAAAAGTTCAACATTCTCCAGATTTGTTAGGTTAAGTTAGAATAGAGGAGAATAACTATTCTCTTTCTTTTTGTTAGGGATTGCCAAATCCAGTAACCTGACAGAGGTGAGGTTGCCACACCTCCATGTCCCCCGGGGCCAGCCCGTAGCAAGGCTGAACATGTATTCCCAACAGGCACTGATGTATACATCCACACAGTACATAAATACACATAGGAACGGCCAGCCTCACACAAAACCAGAGGCGTTCAGGACTCAGACAAATGCAAACATCACCAATGGCTTCATCTTGTTCCCCTCTCAGGTCAAAACCGGTGAAAACCCATTAGTAGAAAGTTGCCACATGCACCAACACGTACATGTAGACAGATCTGTCCGGTAGCTAGCCCAGACTTATGACCTTATCCGCAGCTGACCACCAGGCCCCATGGTCTCACCAGTATCCAGCCTGGGCCTGCTGGTCCCTCCAGCAGCTGTCGCACAGAACCTCTGCTTTCTGCAGTATCTGGCCCAGATGTATGGCTGCTCCAATATTTGGCTCCCAAATGTCTTGTCCTACTCCCCGGCTATGTGATATTTGTCAGCAATCACTCACCAGTCCCTGCACCTCCGCAATGTTCACGCACCCCAGTCTGACTGGGTGCTGCACCCTGGGTGCTGGGGTCCCTGTGACCTGAGTCCAGCCAGCACTCACAGGTTCCTGTGACCTGATCCCACTCCAGTGGACCTCAGACCCCCATACACACACACACACACACACACACAGAGTATCCCTCATCCAAGCAAACAGGTAGAAATGGAGTTTAATGAGAAGCCAGGACCAACTGCAGGCACCAGGCGCAGGGCACGGCCAGACAAACGTCCTGATCTGTCGGCTGTTTACACCCAACAAACCCCTGTTATGTCCTGTTCCCTCTATATTCCCACATTTGTTCCTCCTCAGTCAACCCTGATGCCTCCCTTTCCTTGCCCTTGGTTTCTGCCTGAACATACCATAAGTTTTGTGCGATCCCCAAATGCTCCTTCTCCCTTAATGAGCCCATACCCCCCCAGTCTGGAGGTGATCTCAGGGCAGCCTCTCCCCGGGACTCACAGTGGTGGGTGTCACTCCAGACCCATGGGGTTGATGTCCTCCTGGGATGCCCTGGGGGACCAGGGCAGGGGCTTGTGTCTGACGGGGTTACTGGGGTTCTACTGCTTGGCACTGTGCTGCTCTGCTTCTTTGTGTCAGGAGGGACTGGAAGAGGCAAGTGTCACTCCTGTCTCCAAGAAGAGCAAGAAGAAAAATCTGGGAAACTATGGGCTGGTCAGCCTCACCTCAGTCGCTGGGAACATGATGGAGCAAATAATTCTGGAAACTAGAACACATGAAGGATAAGGTGATCAGGAGTAGTCAACATGGATATATGAATGGGAAAGCTTATTTAACCTACTTGATGGCCTTCTATAATGAGGTGAAGAGCTTGGTGGATTAGGGGAGAGCACTGGGTGTTGTTTACCTCTATTTTACTAAGGCTTTCAACACTATATCCCATACCATCCTCATAGACAAACTAATAAAATACGTCTGGCTAGTAGACAGTGTGGTAGGTTGAAAACTGGCTGACAAGCTGGGCCCAGAAGATGGTGATCAGAGGCAAAAAGTCCAGTCTCTAGTGCTGTACAGGCATCAGTACTGGGTCTAGTACTATTTAAACTCTTCATTAATGATTTGGATTATCAGGCAGAGCACACTCACAGCAAGTTGCAGCTGATAGAAAACTAGGAGGAGTGGCTGATAAACCAGAGGGTTGTGCTGGCATTCAGAGGGATATCAACAGGCTGGAAAATTAGGCAGATGGGAACCTCATGAAGTTCAACAAAGGGAAATGCAAAGTGCTCACCCGAGAAACAATAATCCCAGGCACCAGTACATATTTGGGGCTGACCAGATGGAAAGAAAGTCTACAGAGGACCTTGGCATCCTGGTGGACACCAAGTCAACCATGAGCCAGCAATGCAGCCTCATGTCAAAGAAGGCCAAAATCATCCTGGGCTGTGTTAGGAAGAGTGTTGCCAGCAGGTTGAGGGGAGGTGACCCTTCGCATCTCCTGAGCACCAATGAGGCCACACCTGGAGTGCTGGATTCAGTTCTGGATTTCTCCATACAAGAGAGACATAGACATACTGGAGTGAGTCCAGCAAAAGATCACAAAGATGATTAAGGGGCTGGAACATCTCTTATAGAAGGAGAGACTGAGAGCTGGGACTGTTCAACCTGGAGGCATGGAGATTCTGAGGGGATCTTATCAATGTGTATAAATACTTCATGGGAGGGAATGAAGAAGAGGAGCCAGACTCTTCTCAGCAGTGTCTGCTGACAGCACAAGAGGCAATGAGTGCAAATTAAAAAAACAAATACTCCATCTGCACACAAGAAAACACTTCTTTACTGTGAGAGTGGTCAAACACTGGAATCAGTTGCCCAGAGAGGTTGTGGAGTCTCTCTCCATGGAGATATTCAAAATCCAACGGGACATGGTCATGGGCAACCTTTTCTAGTTGACCCATCTTGAGCAGGGGGTTGAACTAGATCTCAAAAAGTCCCTTTCAACTTAAATAATTCTGTGATTCTGTGAGATGAGTCTTTATTCACAAAATCTAATGCTTTTAAATAAAAATGTCCAGTTTCTTAATGCAGAAAATTGCTACAGACCTCAGAATTCCATTCTCATAATCCAGGGAACTTATTAGTGATTTTAAATATTGTGATACTTGCACAGTGCTTTTACAGTACTGTTGAGATGTACAAATCAGTGTATTTTAGATTTTCAGTCAGTACATATTTCTCTTGGAGTCTACATTCTCTGTGTGGATTTGGATTTGTATGCATGTACATCTTTTAGGAAAAAAAATACATGGTTGAAGTGGAGCAAAAAATAAGAAAAGGTGATAGGTTACTTTTGAGAATTGTAACTTTATCTGACATCCATCCAGAACCACCAAAGCAGGAAAGAAAAAGCAAGCAGGGACACAAAGGACTGATGAAGGGGAAATGTTTACTTAACTGCATCATCCCAGCAACATCACAAGAATACTCTAAGCTGCCACTCTTGAGGCCCCGCTGCTTCTTACTTTCCTCACAAAGGTAATAATTTCCTGTGGCCTGCACTAGTAATAGTTTAATATTCATTTTCAATGTACTTATTCATCTTCTCTGAACATTATGTTCTCTCATTCCCACACATTATTTACCCACTTGTTTTGCAGCAATCATGCTCCTCACTGCCAGAGCAGAGTTATGCGGAGGAACCATCTTCCTCTTCTGCTCCCCTTCATGGGATGGCTATTTCAGTCAAAGTTTAGCTTTCAGTAATCTGAAAATCCTACCAGGTTTGTTTTTAAATTGCGTTGGAACAATTGCAAGCTATCAAGATAGTCCAATCTTAAAAGCTATTATTCTGTCACCTGGGTATTATTACACCCTTCACTGAGATACGAGAACTGGCCTTATACTTAGTGTAAACTTAGCATATATACTGCTGAATGTATTGCAATATGAAGTAAACAAGTTTAGCTAAAGCTGCCACTGATAGTGTAGTTCGTGCAAAATGCGATAAAAAAATCTAGAACTATTACAACTTTCATTATGTCATTAACTAATTTCAACTGATTTGTAAGGTACCTTTTTTCTTTTGTAATCAGTCAATTCAGTATGAACTCTATGCCACATTCTGCTTGGTGGAATCATGATAAATGCATGACCACAATACATTAGTATAAATGTTTCAGCCTAATGGATGTATAATCCATGAACCAAATATCTTTGAGATACCATGATCTTGGAAAAGTTAGATATTAATGGTACCAAGGGAGCTATTATGATCTAGTTTGCTAAAACGAGGCTTCAGATTAATCAGATTCAGGGCCATTCTACTGTAAAGAGTGACTTATACTTGAGCTAATATGATACTCAAACTCCCTTTACATAAAGTTAATTTGGAATATTGTGGAGGTGTATTAAAGGAGACTTTAGGTATGTAAGCATGGTGAGGACGGTTACATACTTTCTGTTTTTTAGTTAAAATCACATGTGACAGGAGGAAGAGATCTGAGTATGAGCCTTTTCTAATTTAATTCAATTACTATTTTGACTTTTATTTTATTCTTTTTCTTACTGTTTTAAACCATGGTTTGGGAAGTACTCAACATTTTGTCAGTGAGGCAACATTTTATAAATACCACTATAGATTAAAAATTCATATAATGCATTTAATAACTGATTTGCAAACAGTCTAAGACATGCTTGTATAAAACCCCTTGCATTACATCAACTGTGCAAGAGGCTGATTTCTGGAAAAAGGCTATAAAATCCTGCAATTATAATCAGGTTATGAATGATGTTCTCACTTAATTACAAATCCTGATTAGGGTCTTCTATGCTAGGTTCTCTTTAATATTAAGATTAAATAATGAGCTCCATAAAAGCTATCTAGTTTGCCTGACCTTTATATAACACTGGGTCAGATATCAGTGTATTGTAAGTGTGCCTTTTATGAGCCTGTTAGCTCAATCTATGTGTCCACTGTATTCAAATTCCATTAATACATCTGCTGCCAGAACACAGTCTAATAAAATAAGAGATGGGCAGAGACTGGCAAAAAAAGGCTATTTTCTCAGTCCTATGACCTAGAAAAGTATCCTAAGGGAAGGCCACTAAGTAAATTAGGGAATTGTCAGACATATGCCTAGGACGTCTAGTCAGAGTCAGAGATGCTTGAATTTAACACCAAGTAAGGAGGTACTGCAGAGAAGTATAATTATTCATCTGTAACAACCCTCTTTATAATTAAAGCCTACTTTTAATCTTCTTAAACTTATCGGTTTAATTTTAAGATTCATAAATTTATACATTTTGTGAAATCAAAAAAGTTAATACTGTAATCTGTCTACTGGAAAAAATATCGAGTATTTTATGAGCATTCATAGAATAATATAAGGAAAAAAAAGCATTGGAAAAAGGCATATACTCTAGTTGTGTTGTTTTTCACCACCATTTCAATGATAAAGCTTAACTTGCAAAAATGAATTGCCAAGTCACAGGCAGGTAAGTACTGGCAACAAAGTTTAAAATGAGCTCATGTGAGATCTGCCTGAGAAGTGGTAGTATTTCATAACAAAGAAATATTAATAACACTGAATATCGGGCATAATTCTGCAGAAAATGTAATGCTTTTAGGTCCAAAATAAGCTGCAATAATCCAACTTAAATCTCAAATTGCTCTTTTCAAATGCTACTACCAGATTTTCTGGGGATTGAGATTAAGATTGTTCTTGCTCATATTCTTAAAATTCTCTGGTCTTGGCTCCTCTCTTCATCAGAAAGAAGCAGTGATTAAGAAGTCTATTTGGGAAGTCTGGCCAGCAAAGAGGAAGGGCAACACAAGTCACTGAGCTGCATTTCCCATTAAGTATCATTCAAATATGTTCAGAACTGCAACAGTCCTTTTTTGCCTGTCCATTTTCAGCAGAAATTAAAATACTCAGTTTAAATGTGTTCAGTGTTTTCAAAAAAAATTAGAACTATGTTTTTTTCCTGATAGCTCATATTTCAAAAACAAAAAAGCAAATAAGCTCATTCGATGAAGAGCTATAAACCAGCCATAGCATTAAAAACTTGATGGTGAAAGAACGGGATTCTCAAGGTCTTATTGCAGAAAGTGAAATAAACCATGTAATTCTGTTATTGTACCTAGCAGTAGACAGAAAATGGCCCAAAACACAAACTGTCAAATAAGGACTTGAAAAAAACATTTACGGTAGCAAGACTGGCAGTAGAAAACATAAAGCTCTTTTCTCCATTGATTTAATATTCGTTCAAAACACTGAAGTATGAAAAATTAAAGTGTTTTCATCATGACAACCAATGCCAGCCCTTGGCTTAGGCACAGAATATTCACTGTAACTAAACCTTTTATCTCAAAGCATATTTGTGGTTGTAAAAGTTTGCAGTGCCTATTGCAATTTTAGCTGTAGTTCTCAAGATTTATTGTCAGATTTTATATCTTAGCAGAGATGTGTGCTGGGAATCTGATCTTGCTATAAAATTCAGGGAAAAAAAAATTCTATTGGATAAACAGAGCTCGTACCTGTCTGAATAGTAATGTTATTAATGCGTTAACTTCTGACGTCTTGACTCACTTTTGAGTCAGTCCTATTCCAAACTAATTTCTGTCATATTCCCTTAGTAACAATTTTGCTTCATTAAAGAATTGTCATTCTGTAATGCATAATGTTATACCTGGGCATGTATAATCTAATGACTTCTGTTGACACTAGTGGGGTTCCTTTCAGGTCTTTCAATATGTTTGTCCCACTGAAACCTACAGGAATAATCAAATCAGTAAAGTGGCTCAGTCTGGACATCCATGTCAAGCTGGAGATTCAGAGGGGACTCTGGGACTGGGTGCCATTTTGAAGAATCGCCTGTTCTAAACATTACATTCAAGTTGGGACAAACCTGACTCTGGAACTTGTTTTCTTCCTCCACAGACCGTAGTTTAAAACCAAACTAGTTACCTATCTTCTAAACAAATCCAATTAGGTGAGATGACTCCTGCATCTAGATGATGAATTGGTTCTCCCCAACCCCTTTTCTCTTAGGCCAGGTAACGTCTCCTCTGTTGAGAGTGCTGACTGCAGTAACTCTCATTTAACACTCTGTCCATACCCTTCCCACCTTATTCCTCCTAGGAAACTATGTGCTAACTCAAGACTCGTATTCAAGGGCTCCAACTTCTCAGTCCTTCTGTGAGACTAGGTTGTAAGCTAGTTGTCTTATAATCATTTTTTGAAACCTTGCAAAATCCTGTTTTGGAATTATGTTCTTAAACTTTATAGTAGGTTTTAAGACATTTTTGTGACTCTCTACCTGCTTCAGAAAAGCTTAGCCAAGCTTGGAGTTGTTCAGCAGTTTAAGAAAATCTGCAGGTGGATTTAGTGCTATGATGATCCTATTTACAATTTCCAGCTTCAGGGCTGCTAGTATCACCTGTGCAACTTACAGGAAAGAGCAATGGCGAAGATGGCACTGTATGCAAGAGGTCTGCTAATATCAAAAAGACCCTTTC
Organism: Haliaeetus albicilla; assembly: GCF_947461875.1. Lineage (NCBI taxonomy): Eukaryota > Metazoa > Chordata > Aves > Accipitriformes > Accipitridae > Haliaeetus > Haliaeetus albicilla. The sequence continues at coordinate 22,787,215 of NC_091499.1, read as the reverse complement.
TGGCTCTCAGCACTGCTCTTATTGTACATAGCATTAGTCTTGCATCCCTGTGATCAAGACAGCAGAAAAGGAAAGTAAAGCCACATTGTAACTTACCTGGCTCTGGTGTATCTGTGCAGATGAAACCCATTTACCAGAAGTAAACCTGAAGAAAAATGCTACTGAAAAGAAATAATTTATTTGAGATATTTTTTCCTTATTTTTGACCCCTATTGCTTATGGAGTTTTCTCCCCCGTTCTATACAATTTACCTATCACAGAGTCAGCATGCATGTAATGTTGAATTATTTGGCACATATACATTAGTTCCCATCCTCCTCTTACCGTTCACATGTAGACCATGTGGCATATCCTAAGTAGACCACTCCAGTGACTCAGAGATATGAACCTCTTCTCAAGAAGGAGGGGAAGCAAGGAGAGAGACCCTTGTATTCAGGTGACACAGTCTTCAAGCCGTCTCTGTTCTTCTAGGAAGTGAAGAAGATGATGAATAAGACCTCCTGTGTATCACAATATTATCATAACATCTTACTAGATGACTGAAAGTACAAAGAGATCCTTGAAACTCCAAAGGGGTCAATATTCTTTGTGAGTGAATTGATGAAGTAGGTACCTTACCGCGACAAAAACATGGGGTGAGCTTTGAGCACAAACTGAATAAGATATCTAGATAATCTGGGAGAAGCTAAATGCTATGATGTTGAAACTCATATGTTTTCAAGATTGCAAATAAGATGCAACAGAGTCTTTATAATTAGCAATCACAGTGGCACCAGAATCAAATACAAAAGCAGAAGAATGACTATTTGTTTTAAAACAACCTTGCTTAATCATCCTGTGATCGCTCAAAGAATGATGAGACCTTTCAGAAAATCATTAGCAGTGTTGTCTTGGCCAGCACCTTAATTAGACTTTCTATGAACCTGGGAATTTTGGTAAAGGTGACATTTGCATCAAAGATTTTCCCTTTTGTTTTTCAATGTATGATCATTTAAGAGAATACAGATCATTTATGCTGGCATTAAGAGCTTTTCATTCTTCTCTAGGTTCCAGGTATCACTCATGCAAATTAATTCATACAGCCATTAAAAAGCCCATTAATCTCTTTAATATCCAAGAGCCTAGTAACTTAATCATTTTTACCTTTTGCTGTGTTATAAGAACTTGCCAGTTTTCTTGCTATTAACATACCAATTTTATGATTGCATTGAGATAAAGCCAGTTCTTCCAGTGAAAAAGGCGAGGGTGACACAGATAAGTTAAATAATTTCCTTTTTAAGTTATTGATCTTTAATTTGAGGTCTACTTGAGTTACAGCATTCTTTTTTCCTTCTTGCTGTAAATGACATTTCAGTCATTGCACTTCTGATGTAGGATCTTCATATAAAATAACAGACTTATATGAGTTTACTTTTTAAAATAAATTCCAGACGTTAGAATAGAATGGAAACATATTTCCTTCTTCATATGTTTTGATGGAAATAAATTGTTATTTTGATGAGAATTATCGAGATGAAAAGGAAAAAAAAATCTGTTAGACATAGATTACATCTGGAAAGAAAAGCCAGCCACAGAAAATATCAGAAAGAAAATTTTCAAAAATGGTTGTCATCTTAGATTTCTTCTCCGCCTTGTCTTTGTCTAACACTTTAATGAGAATAACGCACCACTCTTTGTATGTGAACAGCACAGCTCTGTTGCACAGAAGAGGTTACTAGTGTCTCTGTAAACAAGGATGCATTTATTGAAGTGCTTAAGTACAGATTTAGGAACTTTTCTTTGGGCATAGAGTTTTAAAAATATTGGTTCAAATAAAACATTGTTCTGTCATGGTAGGTGACTGGCTACATTCTCTGAGGTATTATGGAACCATTCTGATCATGAGTTCATAATATTGTTGAAGTTTTGTTCAGTATGAAGGAAAGCACTACCTGGAATACATAAAGAAAGATATAATGGGTTATACATATATTAACTAGTGATATACTGCTTCAATATAGTGTAATATGAGCTTGAAGTAACTACCTTTATTGTCACAGGAAGACTCATTTAAAACACCATCCCCTGCCCCTTTCTTAGTAGGTTTTGATAGATGAAGATTGCTTCTCAACAGTGTCTATATAAAAGGTATAGAAAATAAATTTAATATGATGATAAACCTCCTGCCAGTGACCTATATGCAGCGTGCTTCTTCTGTCCTTAGGGCTGCATAACAACGCTATCGAACCCCTACAATTTCCGGGGGAGGTTGGTTCAATATATCCAGACATACCAGTTTAACACAGAAATGATGAGTGATTCATAGCACCACAGGACATCCCACTCAAAACAAATATGAGCAAGGCAACTGAATGCATCACTGGCATAGGAAGGATAAAGCCAAAATTGTTAACGAGGTTCACTCTGAATTCATGCAGTTATAGTATCTAAAACAAAGAATGAATATTTGCTTTTTTATACTCCCTTCACCAATATGTTATTCCTGTATGAATGGAGTAATGGCATTTTATTCACAGTTACACTAGCATCACTAGCAGTACAAGGCAGACAACACCAAGCATCAGCCCGCAAAAACAGCAGCCCAGATAATTTCACAAAGATTATCTTCTTTTTTTTTTTCTTTCTTTTTTTTTTGGCAGGGGTGTCTTGCATAATCCCGTTATTGTCATGTTTGAATACTTATCCTCAAAACCTTCCTCTTTGCTCCTATTCTCTACCTACCCTGCCCCCTCTCAAGAGAGATAAACACACATCCTCAGTCATTTGGCAGCTTGAAGAATGGCGATAGAGAGGCACAGCAATTTGCCAAGGGTCAAATAGGATACCTGTGGTGGAGCAAAGAATCATATCCAGGTCTCCTTGGAGCCAGATTAATGAGATAAACACTGGACTAGACACCCTCTCTACACATTATCCATTTTCCATAGAGAAATTTCAAGCAACTTATTTTCAGTGCCAGAATTGTTCTAGCATAAAAATACAAAATCATTCAACACCAGCAGTCTTACTAGGATGCCCAATAATAATACAAATAAGACAAATTGGATACATATAGATATTTATATAGCTATACATATATATACACATACATGTATACACACACACAGAAGAAGATAAAGATGTGTTTATTTCAAGAAAAGAGTGTTAAATAGAGAAGTAACTAATGCTTTTGAGATATTAATCCAATAAAGATACATGTAAAATAAGGTTTAGACCCATAACATCAGGCCAGGAAATATTAATAAATTCCATGTATGTTGATTTAAATCTGTATGTAACTTGAATGAAGAAGAATGTTTGGGGTTTCATTTGTTTTGTTTTTTAATAACCAGTGAATTCATTTATTCATGTGAGAGAAATCTCTCTCAAACCAGTAGCATTAAAAAAAAAAAATAATTACATTTTAGATTCTGAGCTCCAGAGTATATCAAGGTTTCAATGGGCAATTGCTTTCTCACCTTCCAACAACTATAAAAAGTTTTATGGCATTTGATGTAACTGAATGTGGCAGAGACAAACATTTTGATTTACAGTAATTCCAGTGCTGTTAACCTGTTCATCATAACAAAAGAGATTGCTCAAAGAGAAAAAAAAAAAGAAAGCAATAAATCGAAAAGAAAATAAAGGTAAGATTCTATATGTAGTAAAGGTCTCCCAAGAAATGTTGCCTAAGCTGCTAAAGCAAGTGTCATGTCTGATTGAATAAATGGGTAATGGTTTTTAAGGTTTCTTTTCCAAATAATCCTAAAACTGCAGTGAGACCGTCACCTAAGGCCCTGGTTTCAGCTGGGATAAAGTTAATTTTCTTCCTAGTAGCTGGTATAGTGTTATGTTCGGGGTTCAGTATGAGAAGAATGTTGATAACACACTGATGTTTTCAGTTGTTGCTAAGTCGTGTTTAGACTAAAAGTCAAGGATTTTTCAGCTTCTCATGCCCAGCCAGCAAGAAGGCTGGAGGGGCACAAGAAGTTGGGAGGGGACACAGCCAGGGCAGCTGACCCAAAGTGGCCAAAGGGATATTCCATACTATGTGATGTCATTCCCAGTACATAAATTGGGGGCAGTTGGCCTGGGGGGCAGATCGCTGCTCAGAAACTAACTGGGCATTGGTCAGTGAGTAGTGAGCAATTGCATTGTACATCACTTGTTTTGTATATTCCAATCCTTTTATTATTACTGTGGTCATTTTATTATTGTTATTATTATCCTTATTAGTTTCTTCTTTCTGTTCTATTAAACTGTTCTTATCTCAACCCACGAGTTTTACTTTTTTTCTCCCGATTCTCTCTCCAGTGTCCGTGGGTTGGAGGGGAGTGAGTGAGTGGCTGCATGGTGCTTAGTTACTGGCTGGGGTTAAACCATGACATCCTCTAGGTTTCTTTAATCATAGCCTAAAAATCTGATTCAGAGTCCCTTGAAACCAACAAAAAGAAGATAGCTGATTTCTTAGCGCTGTAGATCTAGGTCAGGATCTTAATATTAACAGTGATTCCATTCCACTGTTGGTCACCGTTTACTATTGATAATTTCCACATATGTTGACACACATTATCAAATTTTTCATAACCCATTGATATATCTGTGCCCTAACAGATATAATTTTGAAGAAATTAGGGGTGAATGTTAATTTTTTGGTTGTCACCATGGCACTAACATTAAGCCCTTAAGATACACAGAGAAACAAAAGGAAAGTCGAACTTTCTCATCAGCTTTTTCCCCTGGAACAATTCAAGAGAGAAAAATGTCACCACAGTTAATAGTGTAAAGTCTCTGAGTGGCCTGAAGCAAAAGCACCTGTCAAAATTGCAATCACAAAAAGAAAGGGTCACCAGAAGGACAAATGCTGTATATAGTTGTATAGCAGTCCTTTGAAAATCAAGTTCAAATATGCTGTAATTCCACTATTATACAAATAAATCCAAGGATTATTCTTTTTAATATGGAAATAAAGAATATCACTATGGATATGAAGTCAGTGGGACTTGAATTGAAAATCATTACACAGTAGGCAAGCTATGTTACTGAATGCCCAGTTGCAGTATTGAATTTGTGATTAAACTTGAGTTAAACTGAAGGAAAAATGCTCATGGAATTTTAAACTCCTATGGCAAGGAATTAGATTGTTTTCCTACATTTTCATGCCAACCTAGCTAATGGATTTACTGTCCTCTCTTGTGAAATTAGAAAGACCAAGGAGGGAATGTGCTTTCAGCAATAAGAGAAGAGTGTAGAACAAAAAGCTTCCCTTCCACAAAAATTCCAAATGCCACCTTGACTGCTTGTGAATAAAGGATTTTACTAAATGGAAAATGTTGGTTTATCATAGCACTGGAAGGAAACCATGTAATTTTCATTTCCTTCCCTCAGCCAGCACTCAGCGCTCACACAAACACAAACAGCACCAACAGACTCATGCTATTCCTCTCTGTGACTGATCAGAATTAGTGGGATGTATATATATATTTCTAGAGAGAGATGTAAAATGTGGATTCTTGCTATAGCTGGGCTCAGACACTCCATCAGCCCAGCAGCTGCCCCCGTATCATGGTCACTCTGAGAGGTGTTGCACCTGAACACCGGGGCTGAGGCTTTTCTGGGACAGCCCTGGGAGAGGACCCACCAGGGCATCCTTCCTCAGTCCTCAACTTCTCTGGGGTAAAAGGAGCAGGAGACAAGGAGACCTGCTCTGTGACAAATGGGCTCACCTGAGGCACAGATCCTAACTCTTCCTTAGACTCTGTACATCTGTTAGCTGATGAACTGAAAAAAAGGAAGCAATTGTGTCAAATAAGGACTTCTGCTGCTTTCTTTTTCTCTTCCAGGGAAATTTTTGAGATATATTTGGTTGAAGTGGTGGGTCAATCAGAAGCCAACTGCTGTGACAATATCTTTGAAAGACTCTCAGGACTTGACTGGCTAAGGACTAATGTGAAGCTGCTTCTTTGCTTCTGTTGTTCATAGACATAAACTGAGAAAGTTTTCACAAGTATTTAATCCAAGCATTAACCTACCCTTGAAGTATTTAAATACCAACTTCAGTTATTGATCTAAAATAAATTTCTTCTATGGGAAATACTATTTCATGTAAAATAAATTAATAACTGGACCAGTTCAACACAAGATAAACAAAGTAATAGCCATAAAATAAAAAGTTAGAAAACTGTGTGACAGCAAGAATTTACACATAAAAGCAAACTCTAAGAATTTTTTCAGTAAAGACTAAATCTGCCTTGCTGTGTGAGGCCGTTTAACCCAGTGCCCCAAGCACTCTGAGAGGCTGCTGCTCCCCTTCCCCTGAGGTCTGGCCACCCATGCCCACAGCCAGCTCTGCTGCTGTGTCACTGTAAGGTCTGGCTGCTGGGAAGGAGAGATCTACCAGCAGCCCCACTGGGCTCCCCCATCACTCGGGGGGCTGCAATTCAGCCCCAGCCCTCACCCTTGGTCCTTGCCCGAGCTGCACTGCAGGCACCCTTGTGCCTGGCCTCGTACCCTTGATCTGGACCCTGACCTGGTGACACAACTTCCCAGCTTGACCTGAGACCTGCCTTGGCACCGTGGACTTGTCTCATGGTCTGGACTCTTGGGTGGCCCCGGTCAGCGTCTGCAGACCTGCCCTGCTCCCCCCGCTCCTTTACTTACCTCCCCTGACTGCTCCCGCATCGGTGAAGCCTCTGCCCTGCTGGCCTTGTTATCCCACTCCTGCTGTAGCACTGAGCCTTGTGCTTATGATACAAAACCAAATTAGTTGTCAAGAAAATTAAAATGATGGCCTCGGAATTTTCTTTTGCTTAGGGTTTATGTGCAACCTTAAAGATAACAGCTTTTTTATGTAATAATATCTGATTACATTATATTCACAACCTGCAATTGCTCCTTTTCATGACATTCTTTCTTTGCCTAGCTACTGTATTAAATTATTTTTCTCCCCTATGATATGAGATAAAATCTTTTCATTCTTGCATCATGCAAACTCTCTGCATAGTATACTTTGAGACACCCTTGTTACTAGAAAGTCTTAAAAGCTTTCTTTTCCTAATTAATCTTTTTATTTCTTGTCAAGCTTCTTTCTTGCATAGATGATGCATGAAATAAATTTATATGCACAAAAGTTGCCAAGCTGAAATAGCTGACTGTTCTCACAGCTCAGTGCTTTAATCTGAAATTCCATCTGAGAATCTATTACTAGATTATTCAATAGAAGCTATAAGAAGGTGCAAGGATTGAAGCATATGCTCAATTTTGGCCTCTGGAAGTACCTAGTTGGAAGTCAATGGGACTGTTCTCAGTTTAGAAGTTCAGTTCTCATATTTAAAAATATGCTGGAATTCTGTGTCAGAATCTAATTTGTATATATGTATATTTAAATTTAAGCACACAGATAGGTCTTGTCATGATTATTTGGGTGGCAGTACTTAGCTGGCCATCAAAATGGATGGCGGAGATCAAGCTTTATGAAATAAAAATTGTTTCACTGAATTTTTTTCCATCTATATTTTTCAATTGTAATATGACAGGTTATTTGGATTACAAGCACTTTATGATATTAAAATTAATATATTTAGTTGCACAATTCATTTATCCTCAGTCATACGATGATAAACTTCACCACTATCGAGATTAACAAATCAGTGCTAATAAGAACAGAGATCCCAGTCCAACTCATTGGCCTCAAACACAACATCCACAGAAAGTTAACACATCTGATTTAAAAGGAAAGTACTTTCTAAAAGGGTAGCAGGAATAGGTTACATGACACCACTACTAAATACTCTGTAAATGATAGATGTGCTAATACTATTAAACAGCAGTTGTAAAGATTAGGTTTCTTTAGAAATAGTCTGACTATGCAGCTCCTAGAGAAGAAATTAGAATAACTTAATGATGAAATTCACAGATAGCAGTGGTGAGGTCTAAGTGTAAGAGGGAATATGTTGTGGTTTAAGCCCAGCCAGCAACGAAGCACCACAAGGCCACTCGCTCACTCCTCCCTCCATGGTGGGATGCGGAGGAGAAAATATAAAGAAACATTTGTTGGTCAAGACAAGGACGGGGTGGGGATCACTCACCAGTTACGGTCATGGGCAAAAACAAGACTCGACTTGGGGAAAAAACAGAGAAATTTCTTTGCAGAGAAATTAAATACTTCAGTGTAAAATAACATTCTCACACTGTCCCAAGAAGACAAAGAGATGGGGACAGTCCGTAACAACGCCAAATCTCCTTGTTAAAGAAATATCCATGCATTTAAAAGTCTATATGCACCTGTCAGAATGCATGAGTAACAATAGACTGAAATAAATAAATGTAGGCACTTTACCCCAAAGAGAAGACCAGTGATCGCTGTGCGAACAATGGGGCTTCTGTTCCATGAGTAGATCTAAAACCTGAGAGGACAGAGTTCAGAAACGATAACCATTGCACAAACCGTCGCAGTCTGACAGTTCTCTATCAATATTTAAGATCAAATTACGTGTTCTATTTGAATCTGATACCAGGGGGAAGTTCAGAAGGGAGATTCCTACCTCTCTGTAGCAAGGCAATGACAAACATATCCAGTGCTATTGCCAGTGCATTCCCACTTCTCTCCTGCCAGGAGGGGTAGAGAAAATCTTTATCAGTTATGGCACACAGGCAGTTCCTGTGCCTTTGCCTGACAGCATGTCAGACACCTTCTCTCAGAGTTATGGGTTGAGAAGGCAGTTCAATCCCTTTCAGTCCAGAGAAGTGAGAGCCCTGATGTTCAGCACTTCTTTTAAAGTTGAATGTCACAGACCAGGTGCACAAGGACTAGATCCCCAGGTCGCAGCTCCCCGGTGCCCATAAATCTAACTGACCCTTTTTCTCCCTTGCCACTGTGAACAGTAGTTGATTGAAAGTGACCAAAAGCAACCACTTCAGAGCAAAGTGCTTTGTAGCAATTTACCCAAAAGTGTGTAGCATCCACAGAGAATCAAGTAAAATGTAGGCTATCTGTATAATTTCCTTCTGCTAAAGCCCGCTATTTCCTTGTATGCTCAGTAATTCCCATTCAGCCCACTTACATCCAAGTTTTGGCTGGAAGAAGCAGACTGCTTTACTACTTTTTCCAAACACTCTCCTCCAGATGCCCCTGCTAGTCATTCCATGGTGTCTTCCCTTCTATTGCAAACTTCCTGAAGCAAGGGTTGGTCTTTTCTTCTCTGTATATTCAGCCTTGGCTAAGTAAATGTGTAACTCTGCCCTGCACCTGGAAAATAGCATTTTCCAAGTTAACAGTTTAGCTGCTATGATCTGTCTCCAAATATTGTACCTTGGTTTCTTATCTCATTATAATTTAATTTTCTGTTTGCTCTCCCTATAATAGTGTCCTCTGAATTCAATGCCAGTAGGAAGGATAGTATTAAATGTGTAAACTAAGTTGCTTTTAATAGTCATTTAAAAGAAAAATGCTGATTTTGCAATTATCATCTACATGTTTATATCTAGATTGTTTCCCTCTTTGTCTAAGGCTGTATTTCAACTATGTACCTCTTCCTTAAGCATGTATTTATTAGGGAATACAATGGTGAGCTAAAACTAAAACAAATATGATTGACCCTTCTCTGTTCTCAGGCACTGCTTTATGTCTAGCAGCTCACACTGTCAACAAGTATGATCCCAGTTAGGAACAAGATGTTCTTTAGAGGCTGAATCAGTCTTATGGATTTTTTTCTTGAATTAATCTTTGTGTTATGGTTTCTAGTTTCTGTTCCAGAACTCAAGGGAATATTTTTCCTTGTTTGTTTTTGGGTGGTTTTTTTTCTGACCACAGCCCAGTGGGTTATCAGCAACTCACTCTTCTATCAATTCTGACTTCTCCATTCAACTGTTGTCATTACTGAACTTCATGTAGCCTCTAATCTTCAGTCCATGTTGGGCTACTGCATTTCTAACAGCAAAGAGGACACAAGGTGGGGCAGGGCTGTTCTTGACATCCCTAACCTGAAACAGAGAGCTCCAGATTCTCATTTCTCCTTCCTCAGATCTGCCATTTTGACTAGTCAAAGCAGCCACTGCTGGCCTACCAGAAAACTTCTGCTCATTTCACTCTGTGAACTGTCTTTTTTTTCACATCACCTCCCCAGATTCCTCGCATCTCAAGTGTATTAAGCCCCTTATTCATACCTTGACTTTAAAACCTTCTAAGTACCCTAAAGCTTACGACTCACAATATTAAAATATGGGGAGGTAATTATATATTTTATTAAAAAATTGTATAACCCCCCCATAGATGTATGGTGAACTTCCTCCTTCTTCCTACTGCTACTTTGTTTAGGTTCTGCTCCCCAGCAATTCACTTCTAACCTCCCGCTCACCACATTCTCCAGGATCTTGGCGTTTGATGTCAAGCTCCTAGTGACAGCTGAAGCCAAGCCTACACTCATCCGTAGCCCTTCTTGCAGAAACCAAATGTTTCTGGCAGGAATATCAAGTAGACACTTCTTAGAAGTAACCCACACAGCCAGGACTCCAGGAGTTGAAAGAGATGGTGTGTCCAAAAAAAACCCACAAACTGATCTATAGTAATTTTAAACTCATGCAAATTTGGAACATCTTAAAGGTCTCCAGATGCAACTGTATCTCATCTTACATTAAAAACTCATATAATTATGTACTTTAAAATATATTTCTTTGAAAATGTTCTGTATTTTTTTTAGCAAAACCTTAGATTTAGTTGCTGTTTCTTTGAGGTATTTTGTGCCAGTACTAGAAGACACATATATGAGCAATACTACTGGATACATCTATGCGGCTATAAATTCCTCTGAGATCTTTGTCAATAACAGCTAACCGAGTTAGCAGTGTAAATTTTTTCCACACCACAAAATAAACCTCTTTCCTTCCTCCTCTGGCATTTTTTATTATAAAACTCAATTTCTGTTTAACAGACACTATTAAGTCAGGAAGATTAGTCCAAAAAGCTACACTTAAAAAAAAAAAACAACCCACTCACAAATATTTTGTCCAAATCCATAGGCTTTTTAAGTGCTTATAGCCAGAGTGGATTAGTGACTTGTAAATATAGTGACTCAGCCATCTTTCCTATTTCTCCACCACTCTGTATTATTGTCACACTCCACTGTGACAGGGTCTCATCATGCACATTGGTTTTAGTAAGTGAATCTTGTCAAATAAGCTTCAGTCATGCCTAAGGCTCAGAGGCTTGTTGCAGTCAGCTTTCCTTTGGACTGCTCTGTCAGCAGAAACTGAAAGAAAAGCTCTCACTTATGTTTTGAATCTGGGGCACTGACTACCTTGAAACACCAACTTGATGCTCAGATGCTGCGCACTCAAAAAAGGAAATGTTAGTTTTGCTAGTTTGTCTTTTACCTTACACATATCACTTTTGCTGTGACACCTCTTCTCAGAGGCACTTGAAAGGAAGAGAACTGTTACCAAGAAATATGTCACTCCCAGAACTGTTGCAGTAAAAATCCAAAAAGAGTAATACCTATTTTGTTGTGCTAAATTACTTGCAGATTGACTTCAAAATAGAACTGTTCACTGCAGCATTTCACTGGACATTTCAATACAGGGATTACACATTTGTTTTAAAGTGAATGTAGGGCTAGTAGAGATTTTGGCAATTGAATAGATGCAGGAACTACTTGAAGAGTTTGAGAACTATTTTTTAAATAGTTAAACATATAGTATACGTCATGGACCAGATTCTGTAATTGGAATTGTATCCTTTATACCACTCAGTAGCCAGAAGACCCTTCCAGACCAGGTCCTTCATTTCTGAAACCAAAGAAGCTGCATTGCACATGTCGAGGTAAGGGAGGAGTCCCAGAACATGGAGAATTTATTCCTTTCCTTTCTGCCTGCTCCCCAGTGGTTTATATGCCTTAAAGCAAGCAGCAGCAGAACCTGATCCTAAATAAAAATAGCTTCCTGAAAAATTCACTTGCATTTCTGTGTGTAGACCTATGACACTGAACAGAGTCTGTCTCCAGATACTTACTCTTTTGTTTCTTGCACTTTTATGTAAACAAATTCATTTGCATAAAAATTGGAACTTTTCTTTCTTTATAATTTGATATCGTCCTACTGCATGAAATGTTCCTCTTCAAATATGACAAGTGTATGATGACACAAGCAGAAGACCATCTTATTGAGAGGTAAGCAAGGGTCATTGACAGAAAAACTATTCAGCAATAAGATTCTGTGTTGCATTTTCTACTGTTCTAATCAATGTTTGCACCCTTGTTGGCTGAATTAGGACCAAATTTCAAGAGGTGGCATTAACAAAAGGAAAAATGTAGGAGCAGTTAAACTCTGAAATTCTTTTTAAAGCTTCCAAGTAAGATCTTTGTAAGACAACTTTAATTCTAACTGAATAATGCAGAGCAGTTGCAGAAAGTAAATTATAAATTAATAATCACAAGTCTTCACAGAGAAAAACTGATTCTTTCTGAGTTTCATGTGAATGGAAATAGCAATATGACCTACTTTGCTAGTCTAAACAGTCTGAATAACAAATACTCCCAGTGAACTCTTCATGGGTGTCATATAATCTATGTATAAGTCTATTGCCAGTTTGTATCTGAAAAATTAATAATGATTTGCCTTTCTTTAAAGCAAATACAACACATACACACTTACACACACATACATTACATATATACTTGAATATGTGTGCATATAAAGTATATATGAATGTCTTACTGAATTATAATTTAGTAATGGGAAAACCTAGACTTCTTCACTGCAGCTTCTGCTTCTCTGTTTTATAAAAACTAATGTGAGATGGACTGGGAAAGAGTGGGTGAAGGAATTCAAGTACAAGAACATTTAATTCACTCCTTACAGACAGTTCCACTATGCCAGGAAAGTTTGAGCTGATTCAGCTGAAACTGTGACCAGTTTCCAAATGATCTGGCATAAATTTCATTCCAACCTCACATATACCGACCCATGCTGTCTCTTCTTCTTGGAAGTCAAGTTATTCACAGGTGTCTTTTCCCTTTGCTGCCTCCTCTGTTGACCCCAGAGTCATGTAGCCCTTGAAGAACTTAGCAGGCAGTTTTCTCCCCTTCATTCTTTCCTTCTTCTGTTAGGTTTGGACCAGGAAAGCCCTGCCCACTGCTTTTTAGTGACCAAGCCATGTTTTCATGGGCCTTGGTTGCACCTTCAGGCTAGAGGCTATAAAGGGGTAGAAATTTCCCAAGGCAGCAGAAATTAGTTCAGGTAGCAGCAGAAATTAATTCAGGTAGCATTTCTGAAAAAGCAACACTAAGGCTGGCAAATATTTTCCTGGAGAACATTCTTAGCCACACGGGAAAATAAGCCTCTGGCAAACATTTAAAACTATTTCACTAACACATAAAATTATATTAAGGTCTGGTAGTTACACTTATGGTTATGTGAGGAAATATTTTTTTTTTATAAGCAGTCAAGATTTGCTCTTTTCTAGGAGGTGCATACATTTAAATGAGAAATCAGTTAGTGACTACAAGGTTTTTTATTCTAGAAAATGCATATTATTATATTAATGACATGCAATTAATATTCAGATATTTAGGATTGCTTCCTCCCATTTTTCAATATTTGGAATGAATAATATGTGAGGAAACTAGGATACAGTGCTAACATATTTGCCTGTTACAGTCACTGTCATATCAATGTGTCAGTCTTTTCAATGTGAGCCCAGGCTCAATTCCATACAACTTTTTTATATCTGTAACAAAAGTGTAACTAGTCTTTTATAACATTGTACACAGAATCATTTTTAGACATTGTGGCGTAGCTGAAATGAGAAAACATACAATATTTCATGTCTTTTAGAAATAGCACCAACTTATGAATATATTGTCATTCACTGATGTTTAAGCCTCATGCCTTAGAGACGACCAAGATAAATAGCCAGCACCATGTTAATCTTCAAAAAGAACTTGTTCTTCATGTCATGAAAAATTCTTTCTTTCATGTGATGGAGTTTACCCTGTAAATTAAATCTCTAAAGTAATGGAAGAAATAACCCATGACACTGGTGGGGGAAATTAAATTAGAGTCACTAATAGCAGGTCAGCACAGTCCGTGCAGAGGTAATAGAAGTGACCACATGAATGATAAGCATGCCTTCACTAGGCTGTGACATCTGTCTCCCAGAGACTGTGACAAACATTCATCTGTGTAGCAAGCAATTCACAATTCAGGCACTAGCATGTTTATAGTACAGCCTGATGCGGGCAGAGCCAAAGCATGCCAGTCTTTCTCAGCAGGATGCTCTAATTCCCTAATGAAGACCATTAAGACAAGTAAAAATCTTTGACCCCAGTGTCTCTTCTAAATCAGTCTGCCACTGCTCCATATAACCTTTTGGCTATCTTTATTTATTTATTTATAAGCATGGAAGATGTTTTCTGGACTGGTACAAGCTCCGTTCCCCAAAACATTGCTAAGTTACTGTAACTCTACCAGGGAGCAGTAAAATACAAGGGGAAAAAAAGGTAGGAAAATATAAAGAACAGATTCTGTTTTCGAATTGTAAAAGATCCAGTATATGCTTTCTTTAAAGACTTTAACATCACTGCGATAGCCATTGGCAAAATAGCAGGGTAAGGTGTTAAGGTAAAATGGACTCTTGCATGTCATACAAAGCACCTCTGAAATTCAGGGCATGATTTATTTCCTAATACCTGAGCATGATCACTGATCTTTTGATGTAAACCTAATAATGTAATAAATAACATATGTCCAGAGAAAATATAGTTTTCTATAAAATACAGGGCTAAAGGGTAAGGTCATATTCTACTACCTCTTTTCTCTGCATTAAAACAACTTATTAACACACACCACCATCATTACCAAATATTTTCAGCAGGAATTAAGAATACAGACAGTAGAAGTAAGGGCAATAGGATGACAAATATCAAAGTGCTTGGCAAAGTAAGTGTGTAAGTAAGTAAATAAATAAATAAACCTTACAGCATATGAGCCCCTGTTCAGATAATAAAAGAGATTGAAAGAAATGCTTGTTCACATTATTCACAGGATATATGTGATCTTAACCTTTTAGTCATTACGTTAAAACAAACAGCATATTAAAATGGAAATTTCCCCAGAGTTACTGATTTGCAAAGTGAAATAATGAACTTCATATCCCTCGTTTACTCACACTACTTGTTTCCATTTAAATGGTGATTAGGCTTACTCAATACTAATGATCATTTGGCAGTATTATTACATGGCTTAAAAATCTAGAGGTACAACTACAAGGATAAAATGCTACTAAAAATGCTGGTCAACATTTTCTGGTGTTGCAGTAGACACTAGTGCTCTGAGTTTGACATTTGCAAATAGCATCCTAGCACAGAAGTACCCTTTGTGCCAAGGCTCAGGCAGTCTTCAGAGGCAGAGTGTCAGTCTCTTCAGCTCTGCAACACCCTTCGTCACCGCTGAAAGCTTCCTCCTGTGGACACACTGCATCCCCCTGTCTGCACTGGTGTCGGTCCAGGACACGTTATAAACTGGCATTGGGTCCAGATCCCATTAATGACAACAGGAGTCCTGAAGAAATGGCTAGCTGAAGATACACAAACAAAATGAAAATAAGACACATTGTGAAATGTAGGCAATACACACACACAAAAAAAGCATTAATTAGTTAATTAATTAAAGCCTTCTCAAAGCCTAACTTTTGTATTTTCCATAGGCTGGATTTCAGAGCTTGCTAACATACAGATTCTCTTAATTTCATTTTTAAAAGTTTTAACTATCAGTTCTAGAAGCCATAAACTTCATATGTAGTATATATCCTTTTCTCAAATAAATATTCTGACAAAAGTATTGGACTTGTCTTCCAAGAGGGCTCAAGAAAAGGTGTTTCACAGATCTCCACATCTCCTCAGAACTAACTCTTCAGAACTACAAAACTAATCGAAATAAAGCCCCATTGTGCTTCCAGAGCAAAAATAAAGACTACCTTAACATCTGTTTGAAAAAGAAAGTCAGTGAGGCAACTTTCCAAACTTCTACTCACCTACTACTACAACTACAGAAAATTTCAGGGATGACTGACTGCAGACTGAGGAGCCATAGAGCCAGTTTCTTTTGGAAAATTCTGGACTTCGGAAAAGAAACAGCATCAGTATAAGGGGAAAAACTGAGGACCTCAACCTTCTCAAATCTTTTAGGATTGAATTTTCCAAAGGCAACTTTAACTTAACTCCACTCTGATTGAAATCAAGTCATCTGGAAAAAAAGAAGAAAAAAAAAAAAAAACAAAAAACACACCAAAATTGAGGCATCACTAAACACTTTGCAAAACATATCCTTATTGTGGATTTTCACTGCTTCCTGAGCCTCTTAATGAATTTTCAGGCACTTTTAGATGGTCACCATCCCTCCATTAGAAATGATCCTATTTCCACTACGGTAGTAGCGCTGGTTAGCTGCTAGTAAATTTACTAGTTACTCATCCTTCACACAGGGGCAGGCAAAGAGCCCAGAGGTCAATACACAGTCATGCCAGACAGAGTCCATAGTCACAACAAAAAGAGAGCCTGAGGTGTCCAGGCCCTGAGGGCATCCCTGGGCCTGCCCACAGCCCAGGACCCCACGTCAGCCCCCGGGGCCGTCAGCCCCTGCCCCAGCAACACCACGGCAGGGCCGGTCTCTGGCCCCCCCGGCCCTGCCTGGCCCAGCCGTGAGCCCCCCCGAGCCAGGCCCACCCGGGAGCCAAGGCCCCGGCCCAGCCTCAGCCAGGGCTGGGGAGGCCCCTGACGGCCATGTTACCAGACTGACCCTGTCCCTTAGGGACTGACCCTATCCCGTAAGGAACTACCAGCCCGGGGCTTTTCGGACTCTGGTGTTTTGACACCAGGGCTTAACCATAAAGACTGTCCTTGTCAGACAGCCATTTCCTGGGTCGGACAAGCACTTTGCGGCTGCTCCCCAGCTGTTCCAGGTTTGCTTCGTGCTTCGTCTCCATCAGAGAAAGAAACTAAGACTGGCCCTTCTGTGAACAAAAAAGACAGGAAAACAGGCCACAGCAGCCCTTACTCCTTTCCTCTGCAAAGCCTATAGTAGAAGGCAGAAAGATCTTGGATCCCAGAGAGATTTCTTTAAGAAAAAATGGTACCAGATTTAAACGTTTTGAAACTTTTTTACTGGATGCAAGATTCAGCACTTGCAATTATCCTGAGAAATGACTCCTTAAAGTTGCAGCCATTTCACGGTACTCCAGCCCATGGTCCTCGCCTGACAAGAGCCTGCGTGACAGCGGCCCATCAGCAGAACTGACACATGTCAGAACACTTTGGGTAATGCACCACGGGAGTCCATCAGAAACAGACATGTTGGTGGTCACATCCCAGAAAAAAGGATGAATACTAGCTTGTTTATACCTACTACCTGTCTCAACATGAATTATAGTTATCTAGAAGAACAGGCTGTGTACTCAGACTCCCACACACTTAGCTGGGCTTTTTACTAAACAGAAATAATCGCAGGAGACAAATATTTAATCTCATTTGTATTTACTTTCCAATGTTAGTTTAATACCAAGTAAAGGTAAGGAGATAAACAAAAGAGGTGCTCTTCTAAGCTCCTGATTCACTTGGTGTATGGAGTCAAAGCAGACTTGATTCTGGTCCATAGTCAAGTGGAGATTTGCATGAAAGCCCTGTGGCTGAGCAGAGAAAAGTGTGCTGTAAGGATCATGTCCCTCTTTGCATTGGGTGAGAAGTGTTTGGTGTACAAATGTCAAAATAGCCCAACATCTCAAGTCCTGTTCATTTTTGGAAAATAAAAATTTTGATCACAAATTGACCTTCTGGTAGATGGTAAATTAAAAAATACACTATATAAATTAAAACCAGTTGAAAGTATCTTTCTCACGTCTCCTTTTTCCCTAATAGCCAAACTTAAACCTAAAAATTGAGCAACAATGGAAAAGATTCTGACATCCCTTATATCTTGCCTAGTTACCTGAGTGTATTTACACTTATACTGGCTTGAGATAAGACACATTTTCAGTGAGACTTAGCTAATGATTTCATTTAAAAGTCAACTAATTCAGTTTCTTATTCTTACAATTTACAAGCAGCTTGCAAAATGTGAGTTTTAATTATAGGAGATAACTGTGAATTAGTTCATTAAGGTGTAAATGGTGCAATAAGGGACAGGGGAAAAAAAGCAAAATGAGATGGCAATGGGAGTACAAAGTCCTAAAAGAGAACTCCCACACTTAAGTGCTGTGGTATATACAAAGATGCTACCTGTGCTTTAGACTTTAAGATTTTACAGACAGCTTTAGCTGATCTAACTGTGAGTTCTGGAGTGGAGAAATGGTCTGGCTTATTTGTCCATCCTCAGGTGTGGGTTCCCACTCCTCCTTTGGGGCTGCCTCTGGGCAGCATACCTTTGGGATGCATTCAGCAAATTCTCTGCTCTAATTTAAAAGGATTTTTTGGTGGTAGTTTTCAGATCAGCAAGGAGTCTGAATCACACCATGACAAGCACCATGAAGAGAAGACTCAATCGTGGAAACATGTGGTCAGGATCACATGAGGCAGGATTCCCCTTTCTATATGAACATAGCCTTAGATCAGTATGCGTCCGACCATGAGAGTGCACTCTGAGCGGTGTGCCCTTCGTACAGCTCTGATGGATTTCTAAAATTTCCTCATAGATAGATCCTCAGCACAAAGCAGAAGTTAATAGTGTTGTTGCTGGCCTACACTAGCCTAGAATCAGGCCCATAGCCATACACATGACTGTGTTTAGGTATATGCATATCTATTTCTGTAGATCTTCATAATATGACACGCGTTTGTGTAGGTTTATAAATATGTGCAGATATATACAGATACATACAGATCGGATACAAGATATACACACAGGCATTACACACTCTTGAAAGCCTGCTTTCCTGCACTAACAGCAGACTATTTCCAATATTTGATTTGCAACACTTCTCTCACCTTCTAAAGACAATTAAGGAGGAAAAAGTTGCACATTAAGTGGTCCCATTATGAATTCATTTACTAGGTTTTTTTATTATCACAGAGGATG
The DNA here is from genome assembly GCF_947461875.1 of Haliaeetus albicilla. Lineage (NCBI taxonomy): Eukaryota > Metazoa > Chordata > Aves > Accipitriformes > Accipitridae > Haliaeetus > Haliaeetus albicilla. Next base: position 22,768,177 of record NC_091499.1, on the reverse strand, counting down.
ATGAATTAATTTTGTATTCAAGTAACGCTCGTTTCTGCCTCCAATAAGAGTTCCCTCATAACGCACCATTAGTTAAATGTAGCACCACAATAAAAATCTAACCAAAAAAAAAGCCTTTATGTTACTTTAAATAATGAGCCCTCAGAGAAGCTGAATTAGTGCTATAAATTAAGAAATGTTGCATTATGGTAATAATATATTCTTTAGGTAGCTTTGGTTCACAAGAGCAACAGCCAAGCTCAGTCGTTCTGCCTCCCAATTTAATTGTATAAAAAAGAGAAAAAAAAAAAAAAAGAACAAGAAAAAACTTCTCTGGGGCCCACATATACTCCCCCATGTAGCCCAGAGGGATAAAATGAAAATCATGGATTCTAGCTTCAGTACTAAAAGAATAAATGCCAGCCACCTACCCATGTGTCATTATCAAATTTCATTAGTACACACCTACTTGTGTGCCAAAGCCTTTAATAGAAATATTATGTAAGATAACATTGAAGAACACTTGTAATCAATCTTTCTAGTTGTCTTTTTGACACAACCAACTGGACATCTCTCCCTCAGCTTGCTTCCTAACTATCTGACAATGTGTATACAAATCACCCTCTTTCTTACCTTTTTAACTGGCACCTTCCTGTGAAGCAGCTTCAATTCCGAGAGATTAGTGTTACTATATAAACCTCCTCTAGTACATCAGAAATGCGACCTACAGTTCTAACTGTTTGTACCAGTGGCATACACAAAATGCTGTAGGAATTCAGATATGTTTATCTTACTCATTAGTCAAATTCTGCAATATTGTGAAGGATTTTTTTCTTGTTCTTCTTGATACTTCACTGCTTTTCCTAAAATATAAGCCACCAACACTGAAATTTTTGCTCAAATTTAAGACTGCATCAGTCTACAGGTTAGGCAGATAGAAACAGTGAATAGTTGTCCTGACCCACAGTGATTTTGACAGATTTAAAAAAAAAAAAAGTATAATCAATTTTAGCAAAGAGATTCAATGAGCCTATGACTTTTTAATTTGACGCACACCTGCTCTCCCACACACTGATCTAAAAATACAATCCAGTAACTAATACTGGCAGTACTAAACACAGAACAAGACCCAGTCTGTATACACAGGCTACATCTATGCTAGTGAATTGAAAACACAAGGATGAGTTCCATCCTGTAGTTTTCCACACTGTTAAATGATTAGTGCGGTTTTGGCCTGAGTCAATCAGTACTCTCCCTAGCAATGCCCACGGTATTTCTAGATTTGATCAGACTGGGAACCATTGCTAACAAACCTGTCCGCTGTGAAAAGGGGCAGGAGAGTTTAGCCATGTGAATGCAAACTCTGCCATGGCAGGCAGCCTCTGGGCCAGAGAACAATCTCTGCCTCATTTGATTTTTTTTTCTGAATGTAAATGTTACTACAGAATTGCACCAGTAGTGCACACCTCTTAATAAATAGAATTTTTCAGGAATTTCCAGTAAAATAATTTATTTTTTTCTTTAGAAAGCTCTGGTTCATTAAAAATGAGACCTTTTGCAGGAATGATCATATCAGTTTCAGCAAAGACAGAATAGCTAATCAAAGTTAGAGACAAGAATGACATTAGCAACCAGAAAGGTCAACAGCTGATAGGATATTTACCTGGCATGTGAGATAATGAAGTTCAAGTCCCTGTTTTGAATCAGCTAGAACAAAGACTTGTGTTGTCTTTTTATTCAGCCTACACAACTATTTTGAACTAATAGCTACTCTGAGACGAAGTACAGTTATTTTTTAATTCTCTGTTTTTTACCTGGTAAAGTTTAGGTTTCAGTCCATGGGGAAAGGATTTTTTAACTATTTCCCACAAGGTTCTAACCACAAATTATATCTCCATCTTTGCCCATTCTTTTATTTGACATCAACTCAAACCATCTGTATGTTCTTTTATAAATACTTGAGAGTTAAGCACATAATTTTGATCTTTTATCTGATCTTGCAATGGGATCTAAGTATAGCTCATAATCAGAAGTGATTGGCAAGAATGGTATATAAAAAAAGGAAAAAAAAAACCACCTAAAGCAAACATAAACTATATCCAGTTTCTTAAGGACATCAATCAATATATTTTTACTTAGAAAAGATGCACAAAAAAGGGTGTGATGCTGATCACAGGAGTTGCACAAGGACTTTATGGGAGGTCACTGGTAAAATCTTTGAGGTATGGACATGGATACTCTGCTTCAGAAAGACACTGTTTCAGTTGTCTTGGGAGCCAGGGAACAGGATGACTTCAGCAGTTCAGGTGTAGCCAATATTATATCACTGAGCAGACACAAAAATAGATAGCACAGTTGAAATGACGCATATGATTCAGTAAGGTTGTACAATGATTTGTACTACAATGTAGCTAACTTTCCTATATTTATGATATAGTAAACAGTGCTGAAAAAGGTAAAATGCACAAGACAGGTTATATTACAAAGTGTTATTATTAAAGTGTTAGCTTGCTTATTATATGCTATTAGACTCTGTTTACTACCAGAATTTACAGTAACCTAATTTTTCCTTGATTAGATGTAGACTTTTATGTCTATGCTGGCTCAGTTGAACTGCATTGGCAGCAGAGATCATGCTATAGCTTTGTCCCAAAAAACTAATGTCTTCAAACTCATTCTGGACTGATGATATCTGTTGATAATCACAACACCTCTTAGTCATACCTGTACAATTGCCTCATCCTTCTTCTGTACAGCAGATTTAAGGAGTTTCTTCACATAGGCCACAGTTTCACAACACCTCAACCCTCTCCAGTTTTCCTTGACAAAATGTCAGAAGGTTCCTGCTCCACTTGCCAGCATATGAGGCCATGAGATGCGAATGAAGGCAGCCCTCTTTATTCCTTTGCATGTGCATGTGTCTTTCTTCTCTGTGCAGTTTTTTCCTTTCTTATTTTTTTTATTCTTTTTACTTTTTTCCTTTTTTAGGCACAAAAGAAGCAGCTTACATCTGTTCTTTTTGTTCTCATGGTTTCATGCTCTCAACAAAAAAAAAAAAAGAAAAAGACTGAATTTAATGCTTCTGTACTAGAAGATTTAGCACGCTTTTCAGCTTGTCACTGAACTGATGAAAGGCAGCACAACTACACACTTTTCCCAACTGAGCTCAGATAGGTTTGTTCACTAGAGTTCAAGTCTCCTGCCAACAACTCACTGCAGTTTCAAATTATTCTCCTTCCATATTCAATCTCTATGAGTGGATCAGCCCGTGCCCCTTCTTCCAGGCTGTAAATTTGCCAGTTTTAAAGATTTAATGGTGGGGTTGCAGCAGTGACAGCTCTATTTGTGGCACACCTCCTTTCCCACAGTTGATAGAGGTCTGCTGCTCAGCCGTGAAGTTCAACTCTCCAACACCTTATCAATCAGCTTCCCTGTGTGACCCACTTCAGGAAAGATTTAAATGAGGTAGTGCAGATTCTTCACAGTGAATATAATAATTGGAGGGAAGAGCAAGCTTTACATTGTTCCTCTAATACATCAACTCTTTCAATGGATTGTTTGGCTTTGATACTAACTCACAAATGGTACAAAAGTTGGAATCTGCAGAAAGGTGCAAAAAAAGTCTTAAAGAAAATAAAACAAGTTCTTTTTTGAGAATCCTAATGGCTTCTCCCAGCCTTAAAAATGTCATCTTCATGCCAAGAAGCAAACATCAATCTCTGTCCCTTTCACTTCAAACCAGGCCATCATGGTTCCCACCGTGAAATTCAAAAACATTGGACTTCTCTCCCAGTCTTGGCTTATGTCTGCTATTCCAGAAAATAGGGGTGGGAAGGGATAGAGAAAGACTACAGACTTGCTGAGAACTAGATTTCTTTCTCAAGAGCAAAAGAATTTATCTGGCTTAACCATTTATCATATAGATTTCCTTTCTGTCCACAGTGGTACAGACATGGCATGTTTAATGTAACTTACTAGCCAGGGCTGCCTGGGATCTGTTCTGAAATAACTTGTTGAATACATGCAATTCTAGAGTCAGAGAGTGGGAAAAAAGAGGACACTCAGTCTCCAAAAACGGAGGCAAGGGACAGGGGAAGCACAAGCTGCAAATCTCTTCTCTCCTATGCTTTCATAATAAAGAGAAGACTGTACTGAACTGTTTGGAAAAGGAAGCAAGGTTGCCTTCCATAGTAACTACTTTTGGACCTACCAACTACTGAGCAGTTACTACTGCTAAAGAATACATGACCATCTATCGTAATAAAGGATATGACAAAGCTGTTAGTGTTAGGAAGCAGCAGTCATAAACCAAGTTGTAGTCAGAAGAAACACACAGAATTTCAATCAAAACTTATTGCTTTACTGACCGTTCTACCTATTTTTGTGTCTTTCACAATCCTTTTTGTGAAAATCCTTATAATCAAGAGTACGTCACTCCTGGTTTAAGGGTAGTAAAACAATCCATTTTGCAAATAAAACTACTGAGAGGAAACAGAAAGTCAGGGAAGAAAACTAGAAAATAAAGCAAACCAGAGCATAAACCAAAAGATTCTTACATAACACACTAAACTCAACAGATGTTTTGCTTTTCCTTTTAACACCACCCCAAGCGAGACCTCACATCAACAATTCAGGCAAAAGGAAGACAAACTCTGAGCTCTGGCTAGTGCTGATGCTGAGAACTGGCCCTTTTGAATAGAGGGTCACTAAAAATGAGCAATTAACCAGTGTTCTGCTCATTGTCATGCACTTTGTGTTAATGAACTGTTAAGTCCTACATCAACTCAGAGATACTGATTGTGTTAATAATCAATCATCGGAAGTCCCTCATCTCTGTTTGTAGTTCTCCTTGAAGGCACCCTGACACGATCAGCTTGTTTCCCTGCCTCCATGAATCAATTCTGGCAGCAGTCCTCAGATCTCACCCAAGTGACACAGCTGCTTGAGGTGCTGAACAGAATGGAAAAGAAATGTTTAGAAAAAGAAGCAAATTAAGAATGACCACGCTGAAAGGTCTGGGTTTTATTAAAAGGAATGAAAAATCAAAAAAAAACCAGAGTTGTTCTAGCTGCTTTCCAAACAGAATAATTCTGCACAGGAGACCCAGTTCCTCCTGGTAGGACCACAGAGGAGAAACAAGTTTCTGGAAGAAAAATGCATTCCATGAAGCTCAAAGCATCTTTTCATCTTTTCTTCACTTGAACCCAGCAGCAATAGTTCTTCCTAGCTAGTTATTTATGTTTCTTTTACACAATGACCCTCATTTCTTCTCTTCTATTGTCATACTTTGTTCTATTTTGCATCAAACACGTGTTCAATGTGTTAATGTTGGAAAATCTCTTTTCATGTATTTCACTTCCCTTCAGTTTCTCTGGCTAGCTTTGTTATAGAATAGAAACACACAATAGAAAGCTCCCTTGAGCAGGAGCCTTTGACTTGGTTTTCAGAGATTCTAAATACTCACACTTCACCATCTCTGAATATCATGGCATTTATCATATTTCAGGTCCTTCCACAGTTCTGCAAGATGCTCATTCTCCCTGTTTCTCTACATCACATCTATTCCTTCCTATTTGTTTTTTGGTTTGCTTTTTTTTCCTTATTCCTTGCTGTTTACTCTGTTTACATATACTCTATCCATTTAGCACAGCCTTTTCTTCTGGTGTATTCAATAAAGAAATACTGATGTTTCTATCATTCTTTCAACATCTCTCACCATAGTCCTTTCTATTCCCTTCAGGCTGAACATAACCACTTTTGATCTGCTGTCATTCATCCACATTTGGACAAAGTTACCTATTGCAAGTATGATGCACTCTGTAGCTACAGCTCCAAGTTTGCACTGCACTGTGGAGGGTGTGATTTGCTGCTCCTGCTACAAAGCCTTAGTGATTAGTTAACAGCTTGTACTTTTAGTTCAGAAGGCCATTCTGTAGACCCAAGTGAAAGATAGCACCATACTCCAGAGCAGCCAATAGTCTCTTCTTGCCCAAGACATGAATTCAACAGTTAGCAACCTGAGTTGCAAAGCAAGAGTATCACTATAGCATATATGGCTCAGTACTCTTCCAAAGAGGTTTATATCTTCTTGTAGTATTCTCTTACTTTCTCCAGAAAATTTCTGTAACATTTTGACTGCATGTTCTGTTCTGAACCTGAGGAACTTTTCCAGGAGGATGCCCATAAATGAGTAAAACTAATGCAAAAGTATAAGTCACTATAACTGGCATATTCTTAGAGCATATTCTGGTTCAGTCCCATGGCATCAGCCAAGAAGGCAACTATCACACACACCTTTTCACAAGTCCTATAAACAGTAGCAGGCAAAACAGTCTCAACTCAGAGAATTTTTACTTAATTTAATTTATTCCCAATAAACATGAACTTGTAATCACTGATTCAGTATTAAGATAAAGAAAGCATAAAAAAATAAACACTTAGGCAAACACCTTCTCAAGGCTTAATTTAAGCCAATCACCTCTTCTTGCACCTTCCTAGTCTCGACAGCTGTTGTTTTGGCCACACTTTACTGTCAGTCCTGCCCATTTGCTTCAGCAAGGTGACAGGCAGCACAGGAGGTTGGAGTGGAGTGTAATGGTTTCTTTCTGCTGCCTTTTGTTTTCTAGTGGATTTCCTCTGCTCCTCCATGCTTCTTCCTGGGTTTCTGCCACTCCTCTGTGCTTTTTAGTATCACTCCATGGGCAACAGTCCTTTGGGGGTGTACCTGTCCTGGTTTGGGTCCACCAGTAGTCCACCAGCAGGCCAAAGTCCCTTCAGGCTGGAGTGCTGTCATGTTTTAATCCCAGCCAGCAACTAAGCACTACACAGCCGCTCACTCACTTCCCCCCCCACCCCAAAGTGGGATAGGGGAGAGAATCAGGAAAGAAAAAAAGTAAAACTCCTGGGTTGAAATAAGAACAGTTTAATAAGACAGAAAGGGAGAAAATAATAATGATAATAATAACAATAATAAAAAGGCAATAATAATAATAAAAGGATTGGAATATACAAAACAATTGATGTACAATGCAATTGCTCACTACTCACCGACCGATGCCCAGTTAGTTTCTGAGCAGCAATCTGCCCCCCAGGCCAACTGCCCCCAATTTATGTACTGGGCATGGCATCACACGGTATGGAATACCCCTTTGGCCAGTTTGGGTCAGCTGCCCTGGCTGTGTCCCCTCCCAAATTCTTGTACCCCTCCAGCCTTCTTGCTGCCTGGGCGTGAGAAGCTGAAAAATCCTTGACTTAGTCTAAACACTACTTAGCAACAACTGAAAACATCAGTGTGTTATCAGCATTCTTCTGATACTGAATCCAAAACATAACACTGTATCAGCTACAAGAAAGAAAATTAACTCTGTCCCAACCGAAACCAGGACATGTGCCTCCTTCCAAGAGTGCACCCCTGGCTGCATGTTTCCTCAGCAGTCCCCCCTCTCTGTGTGTGTCCAAGAGTGTGTCTTCACATTTCTCCCAATGTATCTCTTCATCTACCTCCTCGTCCGCTTCGTCCCTTTGCGGCTGCTGCCCGTTCTTAAGTATGCTTGAGCAGATGCCCCATGTGCTCTCCTGGTTGGCTGAGTTTCTGGCACATGATGGGTTTGGGCATGTGATTGTTTTATTTCTAAAATAAATAATATCATAGACACGCTTCACATCCCTTTTCTAAAATTTGCTGAGATAAAAAATGCAGGAAGTTTCCAGTGATATTAAAATTATCCTACAAGTTACCCATCAGAGTTTGCTCAAAGAATGATGCTGAACATATCCTTTTGTTTCCAAATTACAGGCCATAACATTAATTTCAGGGATGTCTTATCTCCCTGCCTGCCTATGAAGTCTACAGTTAGATCACTCCTATGAATCAACCTTTTCTGTGAAGATAACACAATGTTTTGGTGTGAATAAGTGTTTCCTTAGTTCTGTGTACATTTAAGCTTTCCTTATTTAAACTTCTCATATGCAAAAATATTACAGCAAAAAAAAACCTGAAATAAATGCCCTAATTAAATTCAAATAAAATATGCAAGGAAAAAAATGAGGTAAAGATGAAGCTTCTCTTCTAAATTCTGTCTCTAATAGTCACTGTCAGCTCTTTCCATAAAGACTTCTCAGAATGAAGCCCAAATCACATTGCATGGCATTGGCTCTTACAGCAGCAGGTCTGCTATCCATCACTACAGCACCCAGAGTTGTAAACTCAGGAATGGGCATCAGCTTGTCAAATTCTCACAAAATATGTCGAGCATCTCTCATCAGTCACAGACTTTGAAGGACAAATGCAACAACAACTGCCTGGTTAAAGCAGTTGAGATGCAGAGGCAATAAAATTAGTTCAAAGTTTCCTACTTTTCACGTTCTCAACTAGGAGAGATTTGCATGTTTGCAAGATAAGCTCTCTGTATGTTGTATTGACTTTCAGAAGTAAGGATCAAAGGGATCTCCATATTCAAATATCCTTTACTCTTTTGCTAATAATGTCTTAAAGGGAAAGGAGGGAGGCAGCAAATCAGCTCTTTCTCCTAATGTCTCTGAGTAACTAGGTGGAAATCTATACTGAGAAAACCCGTAGACAATTGCTATTTTACAGTAGTAAAAATACTATTAATCTGTCATCCTTTATCATACTTGGATGATCATTAAGCCAAGCAGGCAAGCTGTTAATGTTTACAATATCTGATATTCCCCAACAATATACACAGACTAATAGGAGGAAAACAACTCTAATCCTGCCCTATTGCCAATTGGGATTAATTTCATTCAAATAGACATGTTTATGAAAATAAAGAAAAATTCCTTCTGCAAACAGCTGGTTAAATTTGACTTTTTTTTTTTTAATTCATCCAAAAAGACCAATTATACTGGGTGCAGTAATTGTCTTCTCCCGCTGCTGATGCTTTACTAATTGCTGATGTTGGTGTGTGTAAATACCAATTAAATCTGTTCCGTTTTACTCTTTTTAACTGGTGTTTAGATTTTAAGGGGAAAAATGTCTTTTTAAATTTATATAGACAGTGTGTGTCCTTTGTGATTTTCACAGCCTGTTTCAGTTAACAACAAATGAAGATAAATACCGAGCAAAATCTGTTTGGGCCTTCTATAGAACAAACAGCCCTAGTAACAAGGTGTTACAAAATACCTGGTATTTTATTATCCTTTATTTATTTATTTATTTATTGGCCATTAAATTCTAATCATCTAGTCCATTTGGTCACTCGCTTGTGATTTCCTATGTATCAACCACAGAATAACGACAATGACATGGTAAATATTATCTCACCATTTTACCTTGGTGTTAATTGCCAGTGATTTGTCGGTGAAGGGTGACAGTAATGACAAAGGAGGTGACAAAGAGCAATGTAATTCAAGTGGAGCTGAAGAAAATATGAAAATACCTCCTTGGGTTTTATGTGTTTTACTTGACCCAAGTAAGCATCCTTCTTTTAAATCACCATTTCAGATTGCTTTCTTCTGACATTTGGAGCATAATTTAGCAAGCTGGTTTGGTAAGGATGATTGACTACAGATGTAATAGTGGGTAGACCAAACCAGAGGTGAAATGAAAGGACTAAACAGTAGAAAAAAAAAACATTATTACATTAAATTCACTGAGATTAAATGCTGGATTACAAATAAAAACTGCATGTGACACATTTAGACTTAACTACGATTAAATGGTGAAAGCTAGAAGGAAGCTGAAAACGAAGTTTCCTCTGCAGTGATTGTTTTATTAGGTTTAAAGCAGTGAAGCTCCATCACAGAGTTTTTTGTGTTCAGCAGTCCCATCAGTGCACCTCACTCCTGACCTGTGGAGCTCAGCGTACAGCAAAGCATGCCAGAAGCCCTGCAGTGATTGCAGATTCAGCCAGCTCAGAGGTAACCTGCTGCTGAGGGCAACACCGGGAACTGGTGGGCAGCAGCAGAGCGCAGTGGTGAAATCAAAGGAGCTTGTTTCACACTGGAACCCTCACAGCTATCTGACTGAAATCTTGTCTTTTTTTCTGGCATCTTAGGTCAGGGGTTTTTTCAACCTCTGGTCATTCATTGGGATTGCAACTGTGCAAGCTGGGTCTATGCATTAGAGCTGTGCTCACTGCACCTGTTTAAACCAGAACAGAAGATGGAGGCAGCAAAAAGATGGATTAAATTCTTCTGCTCACAGAAGGAATAGCAGAACTCTCTGGTTTCAGTCAGGGACTAAGATGAAAAAGTCTCATTTAACAACTATATGGCTGGTTATATTGTTGTGACTGGCTTCTGGTAAGCAGAGCATTTGCTCCAACTTGTAGTTTTAGTGCACTTGTAATGCAGCCCTCTTGATTTGCCTTTTCCTAACATTATAATAAACCAAGAATACCCCCACTGAAGTCATCATTTTCAGATTGGCTAGCCCTGTAAAATATTTCTAGTGGAAGTGGAGGTCTTCTACAGTGTCCTTACAGCTACTGATAGCAGGCTTGCTTTTTTTTTTTTGTTATCTTCAATGAATCCTTTAAGAAGGATTTAGAGGATACCTTTCAAAGCAGAACATGAGATCCCTTCTTCATGGATTGGATGTCAAAATAAAAAGGTTGTTAATATCCAAACCAGGATCCCCATATATAATAATACCTCTATACTGCCACTAGTTATGTAGTAATTCCCAACCTAGGTCAAAATGAATGCTGGTTTCTGTGGTGGGAGTTTGTAAGGCTCTTCCTCAGGGGTCGGACTATATCATACTGAAGCTTTTCCCAGTATTTGGTCAAATCCTAGGTTAGCAGCACAAAAGATACAGCATCTTGAGACTGTTCCCATTTACAGTCTGGTCCAAACTAGATAGTAATCAGTATCTGAATGAGGAAACCCTAGTTAGAATAAACATCCCACACCACTTCTCATGTCATATAAGCAGAGACAAAGTTGTAGCAATGGTGAGGTACAAGGGATGTGTCAAATGGACAAAGCAGGAACCTTTTGAAGACTTCAGAGTGTGATTGTTACTCACTGTCTTCAATGCCCTAAAACTGACTTCAGCTTGGAGTGAGACTGCTCACCAGTGGAAATAAGGGGTAAGAGCATGGTCCAAACTGATATACTGCCCTGGGACATCAAAATACCTTACAGAACAGCCTAGAAAAATCTCCTGATCAAGGTCTGTATTTTCTTCTTTTCAGGCTTTTCATGTTTCTTCATGCTAGCAATGTGTCTCTGTATTCCATTTCTTCGGGCTTTTAAGTAAGAAAAGAAAGATAATTTAGCCAGTCCTAAACCAAGGACTTCAATGCTCCCTCAAAATCATATTCATAAAGGTATAAATACTGCTTTGTATATTTATTAGATTGTAGTCTTTCTGCCTGTATTTGCATGTCTGTCTTGCTTTCTACAGATGGGCTTCCATTTGCAGGACTTGAGGGATATAACACAAATCCTCAGGATTATTTTTTCTTCTTTGTGCCTTGCACCATCACAAACAATTCTGTACTGAATAAAGCTATGTGTTTTCTGCCACTGCGTAACTGCTTCTTCTCCTCACATAATCTTATATCTTTCTTAGTATAATGCTTTCTTAAGCTGTACAGTGTATTTCCAGGATAACCTATGTCTTAGTGGACTTGACTCTCTTTGTTACAACCTTATTTTATATTTCACCTTCACAAACACAACAGAGGACATTCTGTGGACATCACAGCCCAGAATTGTCTTGGTTCAAATGTGATGTGTAGCACACAGCAAAACATGCAATAACAAATAAATGCATTGGTGGCTTAGAGGAACAGCATGTGTGGTAAAGGGAACTATGTCACTTGTTAACCTTGATCCTTTGTTTATGAATTTAATCCCAATCTGTACAAAAGGTTCCATTTATTTCTCAGTCATCCCTCCAGCAAGCCTGCAGCCCATGTCTACTAGATAATAACTTGCAGAAGCTGTATATGAAATAAATCTTTAAATAAGGGAAATCAACATCACATCATATCCCTGTTTTCTTCCTTCCATTTTCACAATCTTCTTCACTCACAGATGAGGAAGGTTAATATTAAACATTATGTTAATGGTTGTCAAATCAATCATGGTTTTCACTGAGTTATGCTAGAAAGAAGCAACACACTTTATAAGAAATCAGAGAAGGGCTGAATGAGATAATGTAAAATCACTTATACAGGCACTCTGGAGATGGAACCCCGTTTAATACTTAATGTAGTCATTAACCTGAGAGTGGAAGGAAGAGGGTAATGGATGGCCTATTGCTTTTACCTACAGGACAAGTTTCTGAAGCGAACTGTCTCCCCTGGGGCAAGTATCACACACACTGAAAATCTATAAGGAGGGTCACGGATGAAAGGAGTTTGAGCAGCCTCTAAATTCCCATGTGAGCATCATGAAAACTGCAGGCAGGCCAGGTGGTGAAACTTGCCACACTATGCACAGCCGTGGGCCATTGCCATCCAAATGCTCAATTATGGCAACAGACTCACCATGCTGGTCAAATAACCAACACATCTGCAGAAACTACAGAAATTAATCAATTATTGAAGAAAACTATCTACAAGTAACATTACTCTCACCCTTTCTTGTTCTTCTCTTTTTTTTTTTTTTTCATTCTGCCTAGATGCTCAGCTGTTAGAGATTACCCCTGAGAGCCAGAAATCCATGAACTAAATTTAACGACAAGAAACATGGCCTTGGGGGTGGGGTGTAGTGTTTGTTTTGGTTGATTGGCTAGTTGGGTTTTGGGTTAGGTTTGGGGTTTTGTTTAAGAAAAACACTCAAAAGCACATTAAACATTTCCAGGTGACCTTCTAACTACCGTAAATAATTCCTGTGTAGCAACAGCACAGCATAAAGTCTGTTTTTATGCAGTGTAGCCAAGTTACCCAGTAACCATTGCAGTAACAGTCAGGGCACGTGCCCCACTGTCACAAGGACATTGTGCACAGCTATGAATTCACCCCAAAGGCTCACTGGGTTGTAGTGTAATGGTTTCCTCACCAGTACCACTTAGCATGGCACCCATCCTCCTAATCATATGGACCACACAACCCGTTTGCCCAGTAAGAACTGGTCAGCATCCAGCCTTGAATTGCATTTCCCTGCCTCTGTACTAACTAGAGAAGTTATCAGGTTCTCCCACCTCCCTTGAAGCTCACTGATGAAGCAGGGAACTGCTGTCATGCTGGTACATCTGTTTTCACAGGTACAGAGAGCCACCGTTGCATGTTCTCCTACAAAGAGAGAGTGCGGAGGCAGACATGCTCCTAGACATGAATAGTCTTCCTCAGCAAAGGGGATATGGTGGATGTTGTTCTTCACTGCTGCTCTGACTAATAGTCGTGCAGTTGGTAAATCTGTAGGTCAGTATAGACAAAACATACATCTGACCTAGAGGAGAGTGGAAAGATTAACATTTCTCAGCAACAGGAGTGACAAATCTTTAAAAAATGCAGAAATACAGGTTTGGGTTTTTTTTTTTCTGTCTGATCCCTAACTTAGAGTATAGCACAGTACAGGGCATACATTAAGCTACAAGGTAAATATCATGTGATATCAAAGACAGAGAAATTACTAAGTGCTAGCATTTTATTAACTTTTGCCACAATACTTTATGCTGAGCTAAACTCTATGTAATAGAGCCAGTTCCTTCCCTGAGGAACTTACTGCTATAGAGAACAAACACACAAAAGTGAAGATCATCTTTTGTCGCATCCTATTCACTATTTTTCGATGAATGGGTTGGTTTGGTAAATACTTAAAAAACCAACGGCAATTAATGTTGCAAGAGAAAGAGTAGTTTTCTGAAGAATGGCCTCTTTCTAAAGAAGTTTCTTTTCCACAGAATCAAAGACCAAGGTCTTGTATTTTGAAGTTTCATTTTTTAAAAAGTCTAGTTTAAGGAGAATATCTTTTTTTATTTTATTTCCAGAAATGAGCAGAATCTTACTGCATCATTAAGCTTTCAGGATAAGTGGTAAATCAATTTCTGATATGCCTGAGAATCTACACAAAGGAAAATGCTAAGATTGGATCTACCCATGCTTTCACATCTGAAATCTAGCCTGTAGGTAACTCTGAGATGTTCCTATGACTTTGTTTCACAAAGATGCTGGTACAACTGGTCATCCACAAATCGCATTGGATTCATGTGAAGAAAGAGAAAAGAAAAATCACACTAGTAAGAGCACAGCAATGTAGGATCATAAATAAAGCACCTTTGTTTTGTTATGAAAGGAGCTGCATCATCTTATCCTTAGTGTTGCATCATTATTTATAACATATGTAGTATCCTTGCTACAACACTTTCCAGGTAAACAAAAAGGCAAGATACTTGCTACAGGGAAATTACAATCTAAATTAGACCCATGAATGACAATCAGCTGTGAAGTGCAGAGACAGAAAGAAGTAAAAGACAAGCAATATTGCTCTCCAGGGACAGTGCATTATTAGTAATGAGTAAGTCAGTACTGCATGCTTACTCTTACCTCAATTAATTTATGATTATTAATATAATAACAATATTATGGGTACTGTAGCAAGTTAGGTGACAGAGCACAAATACACATAGTCAAGAGAAAACAGCTGAAAGTAGACACATGCTTTTAGTTCTTGATTTTGTTTAGCAATTACCTTAGTACCTATGAAATTCTATCTTTGCTGGTATGGTGATTCAAATGAGTTGTTATCCTGTGCCTCTGACTGTGAGCATTGTTTTCATGGCTGAGCCTTTGTGAAGGCACTGACTGTATACTGAAGCACCCACCCATTCAAGTGTACAATGCTCATGGACAATTTAAGGCAGGGATCCACAGGGTCTTCCCTGCTTGAGCTGGGGGTTTGGACAAGATGACCTGCAGAGGCCCCTTCCAACCTCAACCATTCTGTGATTCTGTCTAGAGCTATAGCCTTAACACTGAGTGCCTCAGACAATTTGGTCATATATTTGTGCATGAGTGTAGAGTCCTTTGGAAGCTGTGGCTGCTGGACTGATTAGCATCGAGAGTATGTTTCTGGTGGCTCTACCTCCATTGGACCCAAATGTCTGCAGGAGAGAGAGCTGATGAGTTCACAGCCAATATTCATCCATCTCACTGTTGGAGGGCAGGGATCTAAGTGAGTTCATCACACAGCTGCTTTGCTCTCCTGATGTTACGCAAGGGAGTCACCTATTAGAGCTGTAGATTCTGGCTTTTTAATAATTGACATTTTTCTCTCTGATCTTTCAGGTTTTGTGATTGCCAGACTACACTGTTTACTGTACTGGGTAATAAGAACAGCGTGTTGAGCCACAGCAATAGAAAACCTATAAATCACTTGATAACATTAAGAGATTGTGGTTGAACTCAGACATTCTTATAATGGTATAGTGAATCTAAAGTGGAAAATAGCTATATTTCTGTACCTGTAATTTTTGCCCACATATGACAAATGCTAAAAGAGGCAGAGTTCAGAGCTAGAGGGAAAGTGGCCTTTACCATGAAAGATTTTTGTATAGTAATAATTAAAAATATATTTAATCACTAAAACAGGCTGATGAATCACAACATTACCTTCTAGTAAGGTCAACTGCATTATCCATACTTATGGTAAGCAATGGGGACATTAAGATGAAATACTAAACTCTTAGTAGATGGGGGACCGGTAAGGAGGATATTTTAAAGCATGACAACCAAAGCAGACTGCTTTATATGTCTTTTTTTGAAGTTGCACTTGAAATTGGTAGTAGCTTCTAATGCTGATAAAGCAGCAGAACTTTACAGTTTACACTGCTCTCACTATGTTTCTCAACTCATGGTGAGCTTTGGTGTGTGTGAACATACAATATAGTGCCAGGAAGCTTTTATGGGTTTGGGATAAAGACATTAACATAGGTGTTCAAAATAAAACAGTGATACAAGTTGGTTAATTTTACATTTCATTTTAAAACTAAAAGGAGATGATAGACAGACAGATAGGTAAATAATATTTGTAGCTTCTTTTAAGAACCCTGGATGCTATGCAATACCATGGCCCCTGATAGGATGCACCCATGAGTGCTGAGGCAGCTGTCTGATGTCACTGTGACACCACTCTCAATAATCTTTGATCAAATCGATCGTGGCAATTGGGACAGGTGCCTGAGGACTGGATGAAAGCAAATGTCACTCCTATCTTCAAGAAGGGCAAGAAAGAGGACCCAGGGAAGTACAGGCTGGTCAGCCTCACCTCCAATTGGAGGCCAGGGACAAGCCGTGCACCCCAGCTGCCAATACTGGGTTCAGTACCATTCTACATCTTTATTCATGATCTGGATGATGGCAGAGTGTATGCTCAGCAAGTCTGATGATGATACAAAACTGGGAAGAGCGGCTGACGTGCCAGAGTGTCTTGCTGCCATCCAGAAGAAGCTCAACTGTTTGAAGAAATGGACTGATAGGAACCTCGTACAGTTCAACAAGGAGAAGCACAAAGTCCTGTAGCTGGGGACAAAGAGCCCCAAGCACCAGTATATGCTGGGCATCACCCTGCTGGAGAGCAGCTTGGCAGAAAATGACCTGGGGATCCTGGCAGACACCAAGCTGACCATGAGCCAGCAAAGTGTCCTTGCTGCCAAAAGTCATAATGATATCCTGGTTTGCATTAGACCAAGTATTACCAACAGTTCGAGGGAGGTGACCCTTCCCCTCTATTCAGTGCTGGTGAGGCCACACCTAGAGTGCTGGGTCCAGTTCTGGGCTGCCCAGTACAAAAGAGATATGGAGCTACTGGAGAGAGTCCAGCAAAGGGCCATGAAGATGATGAAAGGTCTGGAGCATCTCACATATGAGGACAGGCTGAAAGAGCTGGAACCGTTCAGCCTGGAGAAGAGGAGGCTTGGACAGGACCTTATCAATGTATACAAATACCTGAAGGGAGGATGCAAAGAGGACAGAGCCAGGGTCTTCTCAGTGGTGCCCAGTGACAGGACCAGAGGCAATGGGCACAAACTGAAACACAAGAGGTTCCATCTGTACATCAGGAAACACTTTTTTATCACGAGGATGACTGAGCACTGGCACAAGTTGCCCACAGAGTTTGTGGCCCTCCTTGGAGATATTCAAAAGCTGGACGTGGCAACCAGGTCTAAGTGGACATACTTGAGCAGGTGGGTTGGACCAGATAAAGTCCAGAGGTCCCTCCCAACCTCAACCTTTCTGTGATTCTGTGAACAACCATTTTTGGTCTCTATCAGAAAAGGATGCAGGACTTTTGTTCTGACGTCTCTAAAATAATGCTTAAGTTCTTTGAATGGGTAACATGTTACCCAACTATATAAAACATGTGCTGGATTTGGTTCTTTATCAGGAATGCAAAGAAGAAAAACAACTGTAGGAGGTGAGTATTCTCATTCACTTGGGATACTATCAGCAAGGAATGAAACACCCACTGGGATTGACCATCCGTCAACAATGGAGCCCAGTCACTTCAGGGAGGACAACTGTATGTACAAACGCTGAAAGTCGCGTGTGCAGTGAGTCATCTATGTCAGTGGACACAAAAGCAGAGGTTACTTCAGCAGTCAGTCACCAGCGGCTAGGCTGAGAATGTATTCCACTCAGGCTTGAAGTAGCCTTTATAATTTTTCCAGCCCAAGGACAGCTGAGTATAGCTGCCTTTAAAAAGTTTAAGTATAATCAGTAGCTTTACCAAGAAAGGGATCTAGTTTTCTTACCATACTTTTCAAGGCTAGCAGTCCTGGTGCTTAAAATCCAACACCACAAATGGATTTCCTTTTTCCTTACAACAAGGTTTATTAGATTGTATTGATGAAGCTTTCATTAAAGGCATTTATTCACGTTTTCAGAGATGCCTAAGAAATTGGAATGTCTCAGTGTCATGAATTGCAGCTTACATTGCATATCCCAAAGATAAAAGCAGCTACAATAATTAAAAATATCAAGTTTAAGTAAGGATTATGTTAATAGCAACTCTTTTCTTCTGTTTATAATTAAGAGAATATAATACTACCAATATTTTCTCCAGAGGAAAAAGCAAATAATTTAAATAAAATCAATCTTTATTTTATCATCAACCAAAAAGTGAATAAAAATTGATCATTTTTAATAACAGCACAGATTCACTCGTATTGGTTTTATCGACAGCAATATATGTCATTATCACTCTTACATACAAGCAAAGAACGACTCTGATGATCTCATGTTAGGATATGAATATTAACCATCTTAATTGCTTGCATTGCTACAATAGATTTTCCACAGGTAATTCAAGTAAATAACAACACATTCTCCTTCCCGAGTAAAACTTGATATTTAGATTAAAAGTACTGCATCCTTCTTTTGGCCAGCACCAGTATTAAATTAGGATGTGATGCATTCAATATAGAAAATGAAGGTATTGGTAGAGGGGATGTTAAGTGATGTGCAAAAATATTTTTGCACATGTGTGCAAAAATAAAAAAAGCACATAAGCCTTATACTATTATCTGATCTTTATTTTTTCAAGGAAATAGTTTAGCAATATTTCCAATAAATTATATTAACTCTATAATGTAAATATGTATGATACACATAAAAGCATGTCAAAACTACAGTAAGTGCTTACTTTTTATTTTTAATAAAACACCTTTAAACAGGTGTTCACAACCTAAATAAATTGTGATTAAGCACAAGAAAGGCATAATTGAAATGTCCTCACTGAAGCTCAAAAAAAAAAAATCCAATGGTGCAATGAAAAGAGATGAGAAGGAAGGATATTAAACACTGAGCTAAGGGTAATCTTAGTAAATTCACTTTTGAACTTACATTTTATAAGCTGTAAGAAAGAGCTTAAGGTTCTGATTATACTAAGTGCTTAAGCACCTGTCTAATTCCTTTGACGCCAATGGGAGTTGAACATGTGCTTCTCTAAGGCGAAACAGGCACACGCATGCACTTTAACAAGTTAGAGCCTGTATGGACATATTCCTGTTGATCTTTTAGAGCACTCCTGAGACAGCAGTGTGGTGGAGACTCAGTGTGGAGCAGTTGTCTGCATTCACAATGTAGCTCTAGGATACTCCACGCATAACCCCATTGTGGGATTTGCATACACAGATGAGAGATTTCAGGTATAACACTAGTCTCCCAAGCTCAGGTACATGACAGACATCTAACATTTAAGCCCTTCCAATAATTACGTACATCTGGCCTCATCTATGTCGCGCTGTACATTGCAACATCCTTCATCATCTAGGGAGCCCACTGCACCCCATCGCCCACCCTGACACTGATGCATCAGCCCGTCTAGCCTAGCAATATTAGCAACACAGGGGAAAGGTACGAGATGGAGTAGAAATAAGCAAGAAGCTAGTTCCCACACAACCACATGGCACTGTGCAGATAACCGTGTAGTTATCTGATCACTTCATCTCTTAAGTGCAAGCACCAGCCTCACGCCATGTCCTAGGGACACTAATCTGTGTTCCTGCACAACAGCACCCTTGTAGGAAATCACAACATCTAGGGATATTGTATCTTGACAAACCCAGACTCACAGCTGCAGCAGGCTACAAATGTCCAGAGACAAAATGCCACTTTCACTGCCTTCTGAAACAAAGGGGGATTTATCGCAGCAGTCCTATTTCTAGATATAAACTCAGTCCAGAAATGATCAGGCACTAGCTTTCGGAAGACAGCTATACCAGATATGAACAGAACCTATGGAGCAACAGTTGTATCAGCAAGTCCATTGCTGTGGAGTGTACAAAACCATTTGCTGCTTGGTCTACTTCTGTTTGTCATCTGCGACTTCCTAAACACCAGCACAGCTCTCAAGCAGGAAAGTCAATTGCACCAGAGTACTGCTAAGCTATTCTGATCCAGTATCTGCTGGGGAGGTTTGAAAGTATTCTTCAGTTGTATTCTGACCCTAAAAAATCACATTACAAGTCTTTTATGCATGGTTAGACCAGCTTTAGAGGCCAGGGGCAAGGGCAGAACACCCTCATATTTCAGAGTTCTGGTATATCTTTCCCTGCACTACACTTGCATTACACTGCATGGATACTGATAATGTGAGGAAGATCCCGTGCTTCATCTTGCTGACTAGAGGAAAGGCTTGCTTGACCCTGGAAGATAATTGCTTTCTCCTGGCACCCACACAGAGAAAACTTGTTACCACAACACACAGAGCACTCTAATGTGTCCAAAAGACTTGAGGGTCTAACAGCTGTGCCAGAAAAAGGTATTTTCTCTTCACATTCTACCTCCACCTTCCAGCAATTTCTACCCAAGACACAGTTCTGCCTCACCCTGATGGAAGCTGACTCTCTTCCTAATGGGAAGGGGGAAGGACCTCTCCAAGGCCTTAATAATACTTCTTCTGCCATCTGTTTGCCACTCTGCTATCACCTCATAGCACACAAAATAATTGTGCCTTGACCAATGCCTGCCTAGAGATTTTCATGTATCACTTCCCCTCCTGCTCCCCTGCTGAGTCAAGCGTTACTGCCCTGTCTTACCTCCTTCTTCCATTCTCTTCCAGCCTGTGACCCCTACCTTCTACTCCCACAAGAAGCTGCAGCTGGGTCCATCTAATGGTGCTGTTGGCAGAATGTAATTTCTGCAGGTTTTCACAGGTATCGATTTAAGCTAATAGATACATATTATCCACTGTAAAAGAAAATTATTATTTTCGTTACTAAGAAAACACTTTCCTGTTGTCAAGAGAAAGCAGAAATGGTGTCCTCACATTAAAAGGCTTTTAGGAAGGAATAGGCATTGAAGTCCTGTTTGCAGCCTATTTCTTACAAGACTTTTTTTTCCTCTGAATGAAAAAGGCCATACTTCCTTCATGCCTACTGAGATTAATTGGAGCCTACATCTGGAGAATACATTCATGTAATAAGGCCATCTTATTTTAATAGCACAAACTCAATTTAGCCACAGTCCTTTCAAAGGCACGAGATGGACCTCCATTCCCATAACCATCTAAAATCATAGACATACAGGCTTTCTTGTGGCTTCTCTGGAAGAGGAAGGCAAGAAACATAAAAACAGGGATTATCCTCCCTTAGCCCTCAAAATAGCAGAGAGTTGCAATTATACCAGTATTGTAAAGAAGAATCTGCCATCATTATAATCTCTTTTTTATGTTGGCGAACCACTTCTGCCATCTTCATGTTCAAGGTATGTTAAGTCATCTATGCCTTGTCCCTGAAATGTGTTCTTAAATTCAAGTCCCAGGGAAGATAGAGAGGATATTAATATGGATTTGAGGATGAGGCATGGCCCTAGGAGCGTGTCACATTTCTGCCTCCCCTCATCTAGGCAGTGCTCAAGAGCTGTGGTGCGTTGCGGGCCCCTCCAGGCTTTCTTTTCACCATCTGCAGGATAAGACAGCCGTGCTTCTCAGGAGGTACTGGACTGTCTCCAGCAACGGTAGGTAGTGTTGTCTTGCAGGTTGAGCGGTGGCAAATATTCCGCCAGTTCCACTCTTTTAGGAGATGGACCTGTCAGTACAGGCTACTTCAGAAAGTATCTCAGTGGGAGCTTGCTGGCTCACGAGAGGGACTGGCAGCCCGCAAGGGGCCACCGTGAGGGAAGGAAACCTGGCTGCTCTATGACACGTGGATGGGGACGGAGGCTTACCTGTAGGTGACGGCTGACTATAATGTAAGTGCACTTAGTGATAGGTGGTCTGGGGTCTCCGTTCTGATTATCCTGGCTAGACTAGCAAGCTGTTTATAACTGATATAGAGTCCAGGGAACTGGAGATCTCAGTGAATGAAAGGCCTACTGATACGCAGAGATTTCACTTTGCCATTTACATACTTCCCAAGTGGAAGTTTCTGCCATTGAGTAGCTGAAAGTGTTTTTCAGTCTTTTTCACCTTCTTTCAACTTTGCTCCTAGATCCAAAGGTAATCTTGCTGATCTTCCAGTGCAGCCCTATAGATGCAAGGTGTGCCTATGTTAAGAAAAAAGAAAGAAAAAAGAAACAACCAAAAAGCAAAATACATTAAAAACCCCAAACTGTATCCATAGCAATAATAATATGGAAGAAAATCTTTGTGTTCTCCAGTACCAGATTATTTTGCACAGCTGAAGCACAGCTACAAGTTCCCTCTTAAACATTGTACTATGGGAGGTGGGGATGGTGACATCCAGCTGAAGTTATCTATTAGTATCCTGACCCCTAGATTTATCCCATTCAACTTTAGGTAACTTCACATTACAAGCCAAACCTAACTTAGGTGTCCAGGCTGCCTCAGTAATCAGTGTTCAGCGAAATAACCCCTTCCTCCAGGCTGTTAATCTCTGGCACCTAACTTGGAATAGTCTCTACCTTTTAGGTACCAAAAGTTAAAGATGAAGGCAGCCCTCAATACTCTGTTCAAAATTTTCTGACAAAAGCCTTACTAGCTGAAACATAGGTCTAGAAAATTGTACTACTTTAATATTACACAGAGTACTCTGGAGCATTGCATTGGTGTACCAAAACTAGAATAAAACCTGCAGTCAAATGAAAGGACAAGGGATCCTTCAAACCCACCTCAATTTGAACTGAACTATTAACTTTCATTCCTTCTGGGGCCTGATCTGAATTGTCCCAGTTCTTCCATTTACACCAACCTCTGCTGGGATTTTATCACTCATTGACAGTGCTGTATCCGCTGAGACGTATGGTTTAAGGATACCACAAATTATGTAGTAATCTTCCTTACATCCTTGCAAAACGGTGATGTGATAGCAGCCTCAAAGAACCAATTCTAATATAAATCTCCAGACAAATGTTCCTCAACAATGTAAATTACGGAATGCAGCCCACATTCAAAAGCATTACGGAAAATGACAGAGCTATAGTGTGTGTTAAAAAAGCACACTTTGGGCATTAAAAATTCTGCAATTTTAACAATATTTTTGTCATTACGCCAAAAGGGTTAATCTGGTTATTAAGAGCTTGAAAAAAAAAAATCCATTCTTTTTAATATAATCTTTTCTTAGAGAAGTTAATTAAGGTAAAGAAATGCAAACCAGCAATTACGTTCTTCCTTTCTTAAACAGTAAAACAGACAAACCGCTGAACTTACATAAATCAAATTCATTTTAACAGACACACATACACACAAAGACTAAAGTTAAACTTAGTCTGACAAATTCTACATCATGTTGAAGTACAACGAAAATAAGTAGGAAGGAGATTGCAAGCACACCACTAATGCTGTTCAGAACGGATGTGCAGACCATGCTATATAGCAAATCAATCTAACATGTTAGAACAGTAGGATAATTAACTACAAATTAATGGCCAGTAAAGAATTAGGCACACAATAAGCCAGCTTCTCAGTTATGCAAATTGGCACGAATGTAGGACCTGGTCTGCTCTATGCCTCATAAATCATTGCAATTATAGACAGCAAGACTAGAAAGCAACATCCAAAGGTTGTTTCCTTTACCCCCTGCCCAAAGGTGGGATCAGCTGTACTGATGTCATTCCTCACAAAAGCTTGTCCTGTCTGTTTTCACAAACATCCAGGAATGTGAACTCCTCAATTTCTCAGCAGCCTGCTCCTATTCTTAACCGTTAGAATTATTTTTTTCAATGGTTAATCTAAGTCTTCCCTGCTGTAATGAAACCCTCCTTGTCCTACAAGCATGAGTCAAGGAAGAAACTATTGCCTGCGATGTCATTGCCATCTTTTACATATCCTTCTGGTTTTTCATCTCTTGACTAAACCATCCCAGATATTCCTGTCTCTCTGCATCAGCCATGGTTTATCTACTCTTTTTGCTCTGTCCTCCAATCTCTCTCACTGAATTCTTAATCACAGAGAAGAATTACAATTACAGAATACACAGAAACCTCTGCAGAGCTACGTCTGAGCTCTATAAAGGTATAGGTCTTTGATTTGCTAGATCAAGCTCTTTGACTCAGAAGGTTCTCATACATTTTGATCAGAAATTAGTGAATGAATTAATATGAGTATCTGGACTTCAGCGTCTTCCGATAGCAAGTATCATTGGATCTAATCCTGCTGTGTTTGAAGATTGAAATTCATCCAAGAATGCCAACTCAGTCTCACTGTGAGTGGGAGTTTAAACACAGGAATGTGCATAAAAGGACACCATTCTATTTTTGCCCCAAATAGGATAGAAGTGCTATTATGTTCATACTATATTCTGATCTGCTTTGATACTCTGCTTCTTCTGGAAGGGTTAGTTTCCTTATTATAGATTTTAAAATTCTTTCAGATAACACGTCATCACCTGCTGACCCTGATGATTAATTTCACCAGGATGAATTTCATCTTGGAAAAACACACATTTGAATTCTGACCCTTGCTATGCTATAGGAACGTATATTCTCTCAGAATCTCAGTCTGTCATAGTGCAGGAACAAGGAAATTAACAGAACTTGTTAATTATACTTATTCAATAGGGCAGTGCTAAACCTTTGCCTTTGCAGTATCACTGCAGTATCACCTCAATCACTCCTTTCCCTCAAAAACTGCATTTATTAATTGAGCAACTGAATTCTCATGTTGCTAGACGCAACTAATTTTTCTCTGTTTGTTTTTGGTTTTAATTTTGCTGCACTTCCAACTGATGAAGTAATTCCTTGCCGCTTTAAACAAAGTGATCAAGAGGACTGCTCTGTTCACATCACTGATCTCAGAAATATACCTTGATAGTAAAGTCCTGCTTTGATAACCAGGCCCCTGTGGAGTATTTGGGGGGAGGTGGGGATTGAATGGTTTTTTGTGGCTTAACCCCAGCCGGCAACTCAGCCCCACACAGCCGCTCGCTCACTCCCCTCCAGTGGGATGGGGAAGAGAATCAGAAGAGTAAAAATGAGAAAACTTGTGGGTTGAGCTAAAGACAGTTTAATAGGTAAAGCAAAAGCCGCACACACAAGCAAAGCAAAACAAGGAATTCATTCACCCCTTCCCCTGGGCAGGCAGGTGTTCAGCCATCTCCAGGACAGCAGGGCTCCATCACCATGTGTAACGGTCACTTGGGAAGACAAACGCCATCACTCCAAACATCCCCCCTTCCTCCTTCTTCCCCCAGCACTATACACTGAGCCTGATGTCCTATGGTCTGGAATATCCCTTGGGTCAGTTGGGGTCAGCTGTCCCAGCTGTGTCCCCTCCCAGCTCCTTGTGCCCCCCCAGCCTGCTCGCTGGTGGGTTTGGGTGAGAAGCAGCAAAGCCCTTGGCTCTGGGTAAGCACTGCTCAGCAGGAATGAAAACATCCCTGTGTTATCAACACTGTTTTCGGCACAAATCCAAAACATAGCCCATACTAGCTACTGTGGAAAAAATTAACTCTGTCCCAGCCAGAACCAGCACACTGGTCTAGCAGTGGGTCCCCTGAAATCTCTTCTTCACAAACACTATTTTTTGGCAAAGTTTGTTAGGCCTGATCATTTTGTTCTAACTTCTTGCTATTGTTCATTTTATTGCTAACTTTCCACTTCAGTTATCACACAGCTGTACATATCTTCAGATACCTTTAATAACTCCCATCAATCTCCCTGTATTGACTCAAGTAACTTACAACATCATCCTAACCTCCAGCAGCTAAAGCCAGGGTGAATATTTCAAAAGCACCATTTTTTTCCTGGTCCCTCAGCTAGCTCTGACTGTGTTGATCTTTCAACAGAGCACAGCAGAGTGCCATGCTCACAGCAATATTAGCTCAGATCCTGAAAACAGTGAACATTTACTCAGGTTCAGCGCTGTGCTTATTCAATTCAGAGTTCAGAGTGAGCCTGTGCAGTACCAGCTCTGTATCAAGCATCATGAAGAGATGCAGATACGCTCTGGTTTATTCCTCTTTAGCCAGAGGAGTATCCCCCAGCTCCAGATTCTGTTAATGTACCACTACACATCTAAATTGTCTTTTTGCAGCTCACAGATTCTGATGGAACAGAGTCCCAATACAATCCTTTCTATGTTCATGCCCTGATTCCCTTGGGAAAGAAAACTGGGAGGGGTTCCTGCTGGGAAAGAAAGTGCCCAGGTTAGAAGTCAACCAGTACATGCTTTTAGGTTTTCCAGGCTGAACAGCGAAGTACTAGGACTGCGGGAGAAATTATCTCCTAAGCATAATTTATTCCTATGTTCTTTTGGATACTTGCACATTCCACATGACTCTTAATTAAGAATGTCCCTCACTGCAAACACCTCAGCACTATCTGCATATGCCAGTGCATTCTTTTGCTATCTTTGCTTGAAACACTCTTTGTGTATTCATCTTATCAAGAATAGCTGTTGCAGACACACACACACACACACACACACAAAGAAAAAAAAAACTCCTATTGCCCAGGCTCCTAGGCTTCTGCATTTGTCCTTTTTTTTTTTTCCTGCTTTTTCACTTCTTTTCACAGCTTTTGAGGAAGAAGGAACCATAGCAATAGGGTTGTCTGACCTGCTGCCCATATGGGGTTCCACTGGTTGGATAACCTTGGCATCCAACACATAGCTTTATTTAAGCTTTAGTGTTTTGTTCCAAATATATGTTCTTAACTTGAAGATTACAAATGAGAGTGAGCCATTATCTTCTTAAATCATTCAAAAGGGTTTTGAATCTTCCAATTCTGAGTGGTTTAGATCATCCACTGCAGGTGAGGGCTGCAGGACTGGAATTATCTTACTGGTTAGAGTAGAATCTGCCCCTGTGAAACAATTTAGCTAATGGGGCAATAGAAATAAAAGGAACCAGTTCACTTTCTCTGAAAATCTTGCATCTGCAAAGACCTGCTGGGAAAAAAAAATTAAGCTTTTTTTTTTTTTAGTGTGGAAGTTCAGAACTGACTCTGAATATACCCAGACAGACCTTGAACACAGGCAGGTATTTCAGGAGCCACTTTTAAGATGCAGTGATATTTAACTTGTCAGATCAAGATTCAAGTTAAAAACTGAAACCTCCTCAGAAGGATCACTCAATTCCAAAAATTATAGGTGAAAAAAAGTATGTTAAGACAACTTGTTACAATTTCTACCAACTCAGACATGTTCTCTGCAAAGCATTGCTGGCTGCAGTGTCCCATCTACTTTCTAGACCCGTTGCTTGAATTTCCACACTTTGTGGATTGGAAGTAAAGAAGAAAGGGAGAGTGGAAGTTTTATTCTATAGCTCAAGGGGCATTTTTTGTGTAAACATATTTCAAACTTTTTTTGGTCATTTCATGGCAAATACAGAATGCTACTATAGATTCACTGCAGTGTAAACTTGAAAGGGAAAGTTACACCCAAGTTTGTGAAGAAGTGAGAACTGACCCAGGCAAACGCAGCAGTGCTTAACCACTTGTACTTATTGTGTAAGTCAATAGCTTGAGGGGAGTAGAGGCAACGGTTAAAGATCTGTTTCAGTCCCCTGTTGCTTTGCTTCTGTATCTGCCATACAAGTTGCTGTAAGCATGAAGAAGCCCAAAGGCTGAGAAGGAGAGAAGAAAAGTTTCTTAACTTCTCCAAGACATTCTTACAATTACAGACTCATAGAGAAACAATCCCAGTTTTTGTCTCCTCCCTTGACAACCCTGAGTTTACCCAGCATTGTTACATCTTCTTCAAATTCTCCCCATGAAAACCTCATGAAGAAGGTATTTCAAAGCTTCAAAACATATATCTAACAGAAGTTTATGCTTTGAGGACATAGGCTCAAATCCACCTTTGTTGAAGCTGGGTCTCCCCAAAGTAAGAATAATGGAGGAACCAGGGAAGGGCTAGGATCTTGCAGGTGTAGGTACTTCTGCCAAAGATATGCACTGAAACATTAGACTCTGTCTGATACTCTTCAGGTGCAAGTTGCTTGTGTTTGCTGTGTGAGCTTGTGGAAATTCATTAATGGCCACTGGTGACGAAGCACTTTGACACCCCTGTCCCTGGACACATTTCAGAGAAGCCAGCATCCCTTATCTGGTTTTCACTGCAGATCCTCTGCAGAAACTAATATTTGTGAACTTGCTGGCTCCATCATGTGTCCTTCAGAGAACACTGCAAGGGGGAAAATGCTCCTCGGATTTTTCACATTTCTAAGCTTAGAAATGAACACACGTCTGTTTTAAAACAAACACTTTGAGTTACAAAAGACTGTGTAATGCCTCTAATGAATACACCTGCACTGCCTGGCTGTGAATGAAAAGGCACACCTGTTCTTTATGATAAGAAAATCAACCAGAGTAAACAGACTATCTTTTGTTTTGTTTTATGCTGTCAAATCTGAACTAGAATTTTTTTACCTTGCCAGTGTTTTAGAATAATGATGATTGTAGCTAACAAATTGAAACGTGGCTGCTAGATTCAGCATCAAGCCTGACTCTGGTTGTTTTTCATTAGCTTGCTATGATTTTGTTCAAGCCACATAATTTTCTGCCTCGGTTTATCTGCTGTTAGCACTTTGTTACATGAGAATCAAGTCTGAAGGTATATTCATGCAGGTTGTGATAGAGATTTGGAAGCTTTGGAAGGAAATCACTACATGTCTTGTCACAATGCTCCCCAATAAAATCTCTGAATAATGTCAATAATAAATAGAGAGTATCATTAAAATATCATGTACTGGTTAAACATTAATTAATATTTCTTGCAGGTTTTTATCCAAGAGAAGTAGAATCACTGATTCTTTTTTGTGAGACATCCTTCAGTACTATGTACTTTGATGAAAGTACAGGAGGCAATTATGGTACTTGGAAAATGTTGTTCAGAAGGTATATTAGCTGTCATTTCTGCTTGGCATAACATGGTTAACGTAGCATCCTACAGGCAGCACATTTAGTAATTAATGTGCGGATGCAAGTAATTAAGTGTGGGATTCATCTGAATAAATGCAGATGTCAACAAATGTAGGTGTATACATCCAGGTTAGTCCTCCCAGGCTCTCTTTGTAGTCATAGGAAAGAAAGCCTCTTTAGGGAGCAGTCCATTCTATTTTGAGACAACCAACCAAACTGTATCACACAAAGTACAGTCTAAAACTTCCTTCCTATTTCTCTCCAATAACTACAAAAGAAGCTGCAATGACTAGTCAAAGTGCAGACACTGAGACTGTAGTTATCTAAAGACAGGTGAACTGCAATCTCCATACATTGGAGTATATACACATAGAAACTTAATTCACAGTTTTACTGGAAAAGTATCAGGTTAACTTCAATAATTCACTCACTCTGTTGTGCTCCCATTTCTACATTTGCATGAAGGTGATCATGAGATTTATTCATTATGAAGGCCTTTGCAGCACTCCTGTGAGGGGAAATATTTAATCTCAAGTAATAATGTTATTATTAGTATTGCAGGTGACTCACCAAGGGGAGTGCCATTTTCCTTGCTCCTCTGAAAATGTCTGGTTTGGTCTCAGCTAGGTGCCAAAGATGAAATACTGCACTCACTTCTTATCAGTTTAACCTTCTTCACTGAACATTTCCAGTCCAATCATACCAAATACACTTTCTTTGAAAATATTAAAAATCATTACCCACATAATGTGGTATTAACCATCAAAATTACTTATTTTGGTTTGGCATCACTGTATTTCTGTACTAGGTAGGTATTGCTTTTCCATAGCATGCCTCCTTCCAGCATAACACAGGCATAACGAATAAAAGGCTGGATCTGAAGGCAGTCTATAAATGTTAATGGAGGTTTTTATCCAGTTTTTTTATCCCCTTCCATCAAAACCTCCTAATTATATATTCACTGAGTAACACAATGAAGTACAGCAAGAATGGGAGAAGGGGAGGTAGAGCTTCCTACCTGGCCTTGAGCCAGGCCTACAGGTATCCTGTGATCTGAGCGTGGAAATCAAAGCATGAACTTTAGAATATGTAGTAATCGGAGCACTACGCGATTTGAATGTCAGTAATTAGTTTGTCATTGCTTAACATAAGTACAAGAGAATACTTAAATAGGTATAATAGATTTTTTACTTTATAGAGATTTTTTTATAACTCTATTATAATCCATTACGATCCCAGTAACATGTATTCCTGCTTCTGACAATACAGTTTCTATGGCTGCTCACAGTAAACAGCATCACTCATTTCAGATGGTATAAACTGCTACCAAAAATCTAGGACTGGCTGTATCTGAGAGGTGGGAGTCTCTAGAATATTCTCTGTTTTGGCAACAGGACTGTCTCAGAAGACACATTATACAAACATTGCACTGAAGAGCAACGGCATCATTCTTAAGACAACACAAAGGTTTGGTTGCTGATAAATTACATAACACGGGAGCAGCCAGTTATCACTCCCAAACTTCAAGAGAAGATTATCTGGGTTTCATCTAATCAATGAGCCTGTGGAAGGAACATCAGGGGAGGAAAGAAGGAGAAAAAAAAAGTTGCAATGGCTTGAGGAGATGCATTAGTGTGCAAGGAAGAAAAAAAAATCACACTGAGCTGAGACCTGATCCAGATGGAACCTACACTGAGTAGAAATGTCCAGACTGCAGTGGATAGGAAATTTCCAATTTTGTTTTTTTAATTGGAAAACATCTACTTTGGAAATAAAAACTTCCAATAGAAATATACCACTTTTACTTTAGTTCTTGATAGGACAGGTTTTTGCATGATGTAATTCTGGTCAAAACCAGAGGGAGGGAAGGAAGAAGAGAATCTAGCAGAAAGATAGTCACCGGTGAACTAAGGTACTCCCTTTAAATATGCAAGACTCAAGTCTCCCATTCTACTCTTTTTGAAGAAAAATGAATCTTCTTCAATCCAGTTAGATGACCTGACCACTTGAGTTTTACAGGTTTTTTGACTGAGGGGAAGGTAGCTGTGAAAAATAGGGACAGTCTCAGTCATCTGTAGGAAAAGCATTTCTGACTCTTGTTTCGCCAAGCAACAATAATCCTACCATGACAAGACAGCAAGATCAAGTCTTCACTGAGTCCACTGCATGCACAAACTTTCATAAGTAAGTCAAAACCTCTGTTCTTTCCCATGTCAGGACTACCAGCACACTCACTTATTTGGGCTAAAAAATATTAACCCTGATAGATCCTGGGACATGGAGGCATTGCATTGAGGTGAAGAACGTGTATGCGTGTCTCTTTCAGAATCAGATCATCCCATTAGTATTATTTTCTATCATAGATTGTTTAGTCCTAGGGTAATTTCCACCCTTTCCCCAGAGGTAAGGAACAGTTAAAGAACTGCCACCTTTTTGCATCCTATGGGATCCCCAACCTCACAAGTTCTCAACTTTTATATGGACACTTTCAACTTCTCATCTTGTAATTAATATCATTTGGAAGGATATTAATTAAATTGTGTTGCATCTTGACAAAAAAATTTGTTTAATCCTCTTAATTCAGTTTGATTGTTAACAGACCTCACTGTGATTTATTTCTAGCCTCTAGTAATTGGGTGCAATTCTCCCTTTTTGCATAGAACTAAAAATACATATTGAGCAATTAGTGAAACTTTTTAAGAAAAAAAACCTGTCTGACAAGTGTAACAGATGAAAACCAGCCTTCCTTCTTTATGTGTCCTAATGGGCAAATCTTTTTTGGGGTGTATCAGCCTCACTTCATTATAGTAAACAGTAAGTCTGTCCCAGGTTCCTTTGTTTCCACAGTTACCTTTTTAAATGTGTTTTGAAGAGTGGCTAAATAATAGGGAGACTTATGCAAATCTGTGGTTTATTATCATTATTATTATTATTGCTGAATAGATTTTATCTGCACTCACAATAGAAATAAAATTAGAACTCCCCCACCAAGGGAAAAATACAGAAGAATGAAGCAGGAAAACAGCCACATTTTATCCAGGCATGCAAACAGTAAACCACATTCCATTTTCACAGTACCCTCCTCTGAGAGCCCTTCATCATGTCTGTGCTTACATAGACTGGTTTCTATTAGATGTTTCAGGAGATGCGCAGCACTTAACATCCATACATAAAGGGCCATTAAAGCATTAAGAGCAATAAGGGGCTAACCAGGCAGTTGCAGAACACAAATATCACAGCTTGCGTATCACAGAAATGAAATGGTGAGCATGGCCTAAGTACATGCACTGGGAGCTCAGCATTTATTTTTCTGCCTCTAATGAATTTTGTGACTTTTAAATAGTAAGTCCAGGCCAAATTATTTCACCTGGTAATGAGAGCTGGGCAGCGACTATAGAACAGTCTGCAGGAGTTCACATTTCTTCCATAAAGAGCAGCTCTGTGCCTCATTGTCAAAGATATATTAAGGGATGAGCCAGTCCCCAAAGAAGGCAATGACATTCTTCCTGCAGTTTTTAAGGCAAATTGGACAGTTCTCAATATACAGACAGTAGAAAGATTGCCACTGACTTCAGCCTGGACAGCCTGGTCCTTTGGAAAGGGAATGGGGGAGACAAGCCCTTTCATCGCCTGCCTCTTCACGACCTTCTTTTGCATACCTTTTCGTTGGTAAGAAAACTTGAATTGGCAAAACTACGCACACACCGTGTGTTCAGCCAGGGTCTGAACTCCATGCTTTGGATTGCAAGCACAGTTAGGCACTGTCGTGGTTTAACCAGGACAGGTACGCAGCCCAGCTGGGGAAGGGGGGCTCAGCTGCCCAGCCGTGGTTTGGAGCTGACAGAAGGGTTCATCTCCGCTCCACGCTCTGGGGGTCAACTGATTAGCAATAGCTGGCCAAACCTGAGCTCCTTTCTACTTATCCAAAAGGGACCAAGAGATGCGAAAGCCTAGGATAGGTTTGAAACAAGTAAGTGAGAAGTTATCTAATGTTTAAACCCGGGGTTTAAGTCTGGAGGTGACACGCAATGTAAATGCAGCTATTAATGTTGTGTATCGTAAGATTTGGGGTTGTTTAGTGCTAGTCCAGCTGTGGTGGGTTTTGACCACTTTGGAACAAACAACATACGCAAAAAAAGGTTTATCGATGGAGTAATTAGAATTACTACAGCTGTAGAAAAATAAACCAAGCACCGGAGCCCTTTCTCAAGCCATTACAAGGTCTCTAAATCCAAACTCTGTCTAACTTTTCACAGTATTTTAGCTGGCATAATAAAAAGCATTGTCTGCATCCGCAGATTTTATCCCACTTTGCATATGCACTTTGATCTACATCTAATAACAAAACCCGAAAAGAAACTGTAGGTGCATCTTTATATCCTTGAAAAACTGCTTGAAAAGGTTCCCACAGTATTTCAAAGCCAAACAGTTAAGGAGGTACCAAATTCACTACTTTGGGTGCATTGTTGCCAAAACACCCACAGAGGCTGGACAAAATAATTTTAGTTTCCAACATGATACATTGAAAGTATGACTACAAACAACTTATAAACAGTGAATTCTCCTTCCAAACCAGATGACTAACTAAAGATGTGGTTAAATCCAAGTGATATCTTGACTTGTTCATAAGTATTCCTGGCTGAGAAGTAAGGAGCAAATTATAAATACGTGTTCAGCAACATATTTTCTAACTGTGTGCCCATTTCAGTTAATTGCTTGATTTGTTGTTTTTTTAAATAGAAAACAAATTATGGTAAAAAGTCAATACATTTCACACTTTCTGTCAAAAATCGTATTTTTCTTTTTTATGTTGCACAACACTTCATTTCAACGTTGATTTCAGTATATTTCTTTTACAGTCTTTAAAAGTTGACAAATAAGACATCTTGTTTTGGGATAAGTGAGACACAACACTCAGTTTCTTTTTTGTTTTACTTAAATGAAAGCTTCAACAGGTTTTCAGTGCAAGTTAATGTGGAATTTATCTGTTATTGTTGCTGTATTTTCATGTTAACTATCCAGTTTCATTGAGCAATTTCTAAATCTTTACTTGTAGTTCTAATGGCATTACTTTTTAAAAAGAGAATTAATTGGAATGCCAGCTTAGGTTCCATAAACCCAGAGATTATTCAAGGATCTAAAATAATATAATATTTCATAGTTCAGGGTTTGTATAGGTTAGAATTAATTCATTTGACCGCAATATCAAACAGGGTTGGGAACCCAATAATACAAAAATGTAATTTTTAGTGTCTAAACATGCTCTTCACTGTTCTAGTTTCTTTAGGGGAGTCAGAAAATCTCTTAGAGACCAGCTGTGTGAATCAAGTTGTTTAAAGGAAAATGGTATTCTCTTTCTGTAGAGATTTTAAGATTTTCTAGTTGGCCTATAATTAAAATGAAAAGCAGAAGTGCTCTCTTTGTTCAGAGCAAATTCCAAAATTGTTATCATAAAAAGAAGTGAAAGATGTTTCTATTTCTAGTGAAAGAAAGCTTTATAACATCTGAAGAGAATTTAGAGTCAGTATTTCACTATATCGTTAACAAATCATACTGACATTTTAAGACAAAATCTTTTATTTGGATGCACATTTTTAAAATTCCTCTGATTAGACTAATAAAAAATTGGAAAAATATCAGAACTGACATTTTCTTGTGTCTTTTTTCACAGTAACATATATTTCAAATTTGTGTGTGTGTGTGTGTGTGTGTGTGTGTGTGAGAACAAATTTTGACTAGCTCTGTTACCTAAGAATTAGGTACAAAGAGCATCTAACATCATCTTTTTACACTGGACAAGGGTAAACACTGCTTTGCATAGACAGTCTTTTCAGTGGTGATAGCTTTTCTACCTTAACCATTTGGAGCAGAAGGATGTTTAGAATTCCTCTTTACCCTAATATATCTGTTAAAAAATTGCACCGCTCTCTTCTTCAGATTGTACAGAAAATGTCTTCGAAGTTTAACACAGGGTAACTAAAATATTTAAAATCCTATTGGTGTTACAGGTTTGCCAGCCCAGTAGCTGCAACTGGAGGAAGGAAGAAGCCACTTGAAAGCTTCTCAACTTGAGAAGCCTACTAAACTCTTCAGGTCTATCTACAACCTGCTCAGCAAACTGGTGCCTACCAGAGATGAGAAAATGTCATTTATGCTTATTCAAGGGCACCATGAAGGACAGAATACTGCACAGCCAGTTGAGGAATTCCAACAACATTAAAGAGACGAGAAATGAGCAGCAATCATTTCCCTCAGCATGTTTCTTCTCTGTATGCTAGGCACTTAGCTTTGAATGCAAAAGAGCTTAGAGGTGGGACTTCTGGATAGATACCAAAGGTTATAAACCTTTCAATTAGAGGAGCTTTCAGTTAAGCACTTCCGTTGCCTCCAATATGTGGCCTTTCCTTTATTTTTATTTTTAAGGGCCATTCTATTCTATGAAATGAAAATTAGTTACAGTGCAAGTGTTTTTTCAGGAAGATGTCTTTTCTTCACAAAAAGGTAACAACTCATATAACATGTTACAAAGAAAATTAGATACAAAAAGAGTGAACTTGCATGCTATTTTTCCAGTCTGAATGACTACATACAATTACATATTTAAACCATATTCTAAATTATAGGTAAAAAAAAAAAAGAAAAAAATCATAGGCAGTAAAATGAGAGTTTTAAATTAAAGATTGAGTAAAAAAGAAGAAATAATTAAAGGTTTATAGAAAGTTTAAAAATATACCTATTGAACCTATTGAACAGTAAAAGCAATCATTACAGAAAGCAAAATTTCTTTAGCACATAGAAAACCTTGTGAAAATTGTTATTCTTTCAGCCATTTGTTTGCAGGTTAGGAAGTAAAAAAAAACCTAACCCCCCCCCCCCAGTCAAAACAAACCCCCACAAACAAACCAACAAACCCCACCTTTGGCTAAAATAACCAAAACCAGGCATTGAATTATTTTTCTCTTTTAGTATTATATGGATGAATAATTTGCTCAGAACTGAAGCAACTGAACAGCTATCATCGTCTGACCTCGCATCCCCAGCGGTCTGCCTGTGGGGATGTGTCTCTGTGAATAGAGTTAAAAGATTATTTTTCTCCATTTTTCTACCCAGGACTGCAGTAGAAATTCTGTACATAGACCAGTTTCAGTATATTTTAAGCATAAAGGTGCCATGCTCTGGGCAACTCTCCTAGTATTTTCTTCAATATTATGATTTGGAAACACCTTTTTTCTCAGTATAGTTAGAAAGCCATAGAAACTGAATGGTGTTTTCCAAATACTTTGCAACATGCGTATTTGCCCCTGATATCACCCCTCAGTTGTGATTCTTGGCATGTGATATCCCTTTTTATTGTACCATATAGCATGATTTATGTCTATACTTTCTTTTCTCCTGAATTCTCCTGTGAGCTTTATGTTTTTCCTGAGCTACAAAAAAATGAAG
The DNA here is from genome assembly GCF_947461875.1 of Haliaeetus albicilla. Taxonomy (NCBI): domain Eukaryota; kingdom Metazoa; phylum Chordata; class Aves; order Accipitriformes; family Accipitridae; genus Haliaeetus; species Haliaeetus albicilla. The sequence continues at coordinate 22,732,076 of NC_091499.1, read as the reverse complement.
CAAGTTATTAATATTACACCTGCTGCAGATGAAGAAACACTACTTTATACCCATTAACAAATGCTGTTTAAAGAATTTCATGTTTAGATAGCAGCACATCTCCATTTGTCTTACACATTGTGTTGCAGTGACCCATTTGGTTCAGAACATTAGTCTCAGGCACAGGACACTGGGCTCAAGTAAAGGCAAGATAGTCTCTGGCTGTAATTTAAAGTCTGGCAGCTGGCCCCCCCCTTACATGCTAAATTAAAGCACTTTACAGTGATGCATCAAGCAGCAGATCCAAGGGCAGAATATGGCCCTGAGGAAGCAACAGTTCTGAGAGATGGAAGATGCCATCTGCAATTGTTTCCTTGTCTTAAAGACAGAGAGACACTCTGTTTTCCCTTTACTCTCCACAATTTCCCAGCACTTTGTGTTTTTATGAAAGCTATCAGCATTCGATACATCAAACTCCATTCGCTCCAAGCACCCCTGGATTACTTGCTTATTTCCCCAGCCTCCAGTCTCACTTGCCGGAGAAGGTCTGCCAGCCCAGCCTGTTCGATAGCCATCTCCGTGAGTCATAACACAGCAGCTCCAGATGGAAGACAGGGCAAACATCTCCCTCCAGAGTTATCACCAATTCAGTTCCCATCAATCAACCAGCAGCTGGGAGTGAGGAATCATTCGCCGCTATGCCTGGCTCGCTTGTGCCAAAGACTCAGCACATTAGGGCTGCACTCGCCTTCTCATCCAGTCCTTGGGGAAGGAAAAGCCTGAAGCCTCTCGCGGATTTCCCACATGGCTACTCAGCCCGCCACCTCCCAGCGTCACGCCAGACTTCGTGTACGAAGGGGATTTTGTCTTAGCACTTTGACTTGGTGTTTTTAATTCAGGGACCGAAGCTTTCTGGCTTGTCGAGCCAAGCATGTGGTTCACAGGTGAGATGTAGTCAGTCTCGCCTCCATCCAAAAGACAGAGGAGCGTTACGCGTATTATTCTAATGGCACAGGAGCAAGTGACTGGCAAGCCAAAGGCACGTCTGGGTTAACATGTGGGAAGCAAGGACACTGAATAAATGTGATTGCTCATGCCCGTTCTGCAGTTGGTAGAAGTAGTAGGAGTTGGCTGGAGAACTGTGATAATGGTGAGAATCCAGTTTCTGCTCTGTAGTAGCTCTGTAGTAGCAGACGTGGCAGGAGGTGGCTGTTCCTTGAGCCAAGACAAAAATGGAGAGTGAACAGTTGGAGCACTCTGGCAGCAGAGTTTTGGCACGAAGCTGCACAGCAAATGCTACATGGCGCCAGTGTGACCTGCTGAGCGGTGCTCTCAGCCGTCACCTGCACGTGTGGATGGCTGCAGAAGCCGATACCTTCGGAGGATATGAAAGAAACAAAACTGCGTGGAAAACAAACACGTAGCCTGAGTAGCATCTTCTAATCTGTTACAAACACAAGCAGTAAACACCAGAGAATACTCCTCTGCTCAGAATTACGTAGGCTGGCAGATATAGCCCTTGGTTTTCTTTGAACTAATGACCCCCCCGGTCCCGAACAAGGATGTTGGCTTTTACAGCAGATCATGGCCCTGCCTAAGTGGGCATGGGACCTGTCTGCAGGGGAACGCCTGACTGCCGTTCTCAGGAATGACATCCAGTGCCCAGATTTGCCCCTTCGTACTGTGAGCAGGCCTGGAAGACAAAAGTCTCCTTTTGGGGGATTTTTTTAAAGCATTAACCCAGGCCTTTCTGCCACGCATTCGATAACAAGAGGGAGATGAAACAGATTACACCACACACGGTATTTCCATTTTAGGGTCCTCTATTTGATGAAAACTCAATCAAAGACATAGTCCTGATTCTTACCTTTGCCTAACTATGCAGTGGTGTCCTGTGCTGCCTGGGCAAAAGTCACAGGATCAGTTTGCGTAATTTCAAATGTATTTATCTGTTAAAAATTTGACTCCAATATTACTGGCATTGTATATCTGGGGAAAAAGGAACAGTAAGCAGACAAAAAGAAAATCATACATTGCAGGACAGAGAGGAGCAAAAAAATCATCCCAAGAGGGAAAAAAAACAGTAAAGAAAGAAATTCAGCTGGGAAATGAAATAGTACTATATACAAATTATATATAGAAAGAAAAAGAGAAGAAGGAAATCTACTTCTGTAGGCTAGCCTTTTGTAAGCATCACTTTTATCCCTAGTTTCTATACAGGTAGCAGACCTTGCTTTTGCAGAGAACTGTGCATTAGGAAAAGAAAACTTGAATCACCTATGGGGAAAAAGAAAAAGGCCATAGGGCTAAATCATAAGAGTCAAAGATTTGAAACATTGAACTAAAGGTACAAAACCAAAAAATACAGTGACAAATTCATAAATTCTACATAGTTGTTCCATTCAACATAAGACATTGTTCACCATCTCTAGTCCCGGGAGATATTTTATTCACCTAGAAACCTGTCTTCAGCCTGTCTGAAATAGTATTTTTGTTCTAAGATACAGGGATGTCATTAAATAGAGGGCATCTGACATTGCTGTAGGGTTTCCCAATTGAAAAAATGCTCTATCAGATGAGGGAAGTTGGCATCTTTCTATTGTTACTATCTACTGAAGTTAAATAAAAAATTATACCTTCATTGCACCTTTTGTACTTCAGAGTCTCCCGGGAAATCAGGCAGATCACAACTGAGTTAAGATTCCAAACTGTCAATTGGAAGGAAAAGGGGTTTTCAACATTTTAAGTAGGGCAAGTGGATCGCTCCCCAATTTTAACCAAAGGAGTGGAATAGCAAGGAAAACCAGCTGGACTCTTCTGATTTCCCACAGCAGCACTGAACAGATCTTTTGCAACCTATTGACAAGACTGTCTAAGATTTTAATATCCCCTCCTCCACCCCATCTCCCTTTTTCCCAAACTCACAATCACTGGAAGCCCGCATGCAACTTGGTGATAAAGCAGGCTTGTTTGTAGTTTAAAAAAAATGTCTCTCTTTCCTTAGAACAGTGTTCTGCTCATTTTTAAGCTTTCTTCTCCCAACCCACCCGTCACAATTCAAAAATGTCATGTTAATGTTTTATAGGCAGAATCCTCCTGGCTTCTTCTTAGAAACAGCTGCATCCTTGAATTATTTATACCAGTGTGTTTCTGCTCTACTTTTTTCCTGGACTTCAGTAAGCTTCCATGAAGGAGAGGGAGGAGGAATCAAATAAGCAAATGCTTGGTAGTATCTGCCTCTACATTCAGCATTTGTCCTCCATCGTCCCCCTCAGATGGGAAGGGAAATTCTTCCCTCAGAAATGTTAAAGGTTGAATTCAAGTTCAAGACTAGCAGGGCTCTCCAATAACAGCTACAAGGATCACAGTAGGTAAAATCAGGTTGAGCAAACACCTGCTTGTCAATGATGTGATATGTGAATGACGTGATAGTGAAATATGGGGTAAAGAGGGAGTTTGACCATGCAGGGGTCTCCCCCCCGAGGTCTTACATTGCCTCCCAAGCTGTTCTGTAACTTAAACCATTTATGCCTTTGCTAAAGCAAATTTAAAAACAAAACAACATAAAGCAAAGCAAAACCACACATACAAAAACCGCATGCCTCCCCCCGCCCCCCCCAAAAAGAAGAAAAAAAGTTTGATATAACCTGCAAAGGCCGCAGGACCGCTGGAGTATCCTTTCTTTAAGCTGAACCACAAACCACGAGAAAGGGGCAGGAGAGGCCCGGGGGTGGGGGTCAGCCTGGAAACCCCCCCATAGCAGCCACTGACGGGGCAACCGTGTCCTCCTCCAGCTACCAGCTCTCCCTAGAAAGCAAATGCCCCCCCTCGGCCAGGAGGGAGAGATGGGTGATGCTTGAGAGCAGCCCAGCCCTGCCAGCAAAGCCGGCACCCAGGGCTCTCCCGGCCAGGGCTAGTGTTTGCCCGCTGCCTCTTCCCTTAAGCCCCGGTGTGTGACCCTCAGTGCAAAGGCCACAGTTTGCCGTAACTGTCCCGCTTCTGCCAGGCGTTTCTGCAAGGCTGTCGTCTGCGTGTGCAGAGGACAAGACGCCCGATCTTGGCATTTTGGGATTTACGATCAACTGCTCCGGCGAAATGAGCTTCTCGGTCCCATCTAAATATAGGTATGAAACCTTGAACTGTATGAATTTGTAGGTTCCTATTTGTTACGGTAGAAACCAAGCGGTTAATGTAAGCCGTTGGGTGCCCAGAGATGGGGGTCTGCCCCCCCACTCTGCCCTGCGCCAAAGAGCCCGGTTGTTCAAAAAAACATTTCTAACGCCACACGGGGCACATCGCTGCGTTCGCTACAGACACTGGTGTGTCTAAGCCTTGCTGACCTCGTGCACCGTGTAAAGTTTGAAATAGCCTTTTGTAAAGTTTATACCAGTACTACTACCTCCTGTCCAACACAAGGAAAAGTAGTCAAATGGCCAAAGAATTTGTGTCTTTGAAAAAAGCTTGATGGGGTTTTTTGAATTTTTTTTTCTAGCCAAAATCAACAATTGGCATCTAAATCCTACCGGACTCATGTGGTGGCCCAAGGAGACCCAGGCTTTTAGCCTCATTACCTTGGAAACATCCAGAGGAGGACTCCAGGTATTTAGCTGTCATACATTCGTGACTGCAGTGCTGCTCTGCAGACCAAAACTCTTTATCCCCATAGGCCTTCTCCCTCTCTGCCTTTTTTCATCTCACCTTCATCCACTTAAGGCAGATATAAATTATTTTCAGTGGTTTACACTGCAAATCAAAAGTAAGTCGGCAGTTTGTACAGGCCACTCCTAATCTATTAACTGAACCCGGTAACAGCACATCTGCAGTAAGACAAGGTAAAAGCTTTCAGCTGAACATTTGCCATGTACTGAACTCTGAGTTACCTATGATGGGTAAGAAACAATGGCATTTTAAAAGCTAGCCCAAAATGCTGCTCAGGAGACTATTTATTAAACTTTCACTTTTGAAACCAAAATACTGAACTTGGATGACTGGGTGATTTAGCCTTCTCCTTATCAATTTCTCAAAAGTACCAGGAATATATATATCTTCATTGCAGTTGTTGAATCTTATGCTAGCCTACCTGATATATCTTTACGAGCTAGTGCAGGGGGTGCTAACAGTGAGGCCGAAACCTCACAAAACTGCAGAGACTAACTCTGTGATACATTTCTCCAGCTCGCTCTGGGAGGCTGGTAATAGATTCTAGTTTCCTACAACTATCTGGTAGTAGTACCCGAGTTATCTTGTACTGTAAAGCTTTCTCTGTTATATCCACACAGAATGAAGTCACACCTTTGCCTGAAGCATGGAAATACTGTAAAGAAAACTGCTATTTTCCAATTTCAAAAAGCCTATTTGAAGCACCAGAAGGTTTCTTAACTGCCTTCATAGCCACAGAAATGTATTCATGTTGAGAGTATGCAACTGTAAATTTTAATTTTAGAAGGACGGAAGTTTAATTTTGCTCATAAAATATAAAAGATAATAAAGTGAGGGGTCAGATGGTTTTAGCCTTAAGAAACAGAACCATTATGATTTAGATATCAGTCATAAGTTAACTCCAAATCAATATTTGACACTTGCACTATATTTAAATTATATTGCTGTAAAGTACATTAAGAATTCACTGTTGAGAATACACTTATTCCACAGATGAGGCTAAAGAAGGGCCAATGTAATAAACAATTTATAACTGTAAGTATGTTTCCTTCAATAAAGTTCCAAAATTCATCCTAAATAAATCTTGTGTAGTATCTCATTATAGCTCATAATTTAGTTATATGAAGAATTAAAGAAATAAATTATGGTTATTCTCTAATACTCTGGATGTTTTATCTCTGCCCTTAAGAATCATTTCACATGATAATTGATTGCTGGAGCCACATCTCTTATCACAAGGGTGAATAAGAAAAACTTTGCAAAATTATTTTAGAGCTTTGGGACCTATAAGAGGATGTGATATGCACTTATCAGACCTCCAGAAACCACAAGTATAGTGAAATCTCTTATCACTGTATGAGGCAGGGATTAGCAAATACACTTCCTTCATTAGTGTGACAATTGATTAGAGGAAAATCATAGCTACATTGCATGCTCCTGAAGTGGAGCGGGTAAGTGTTTTCAGGAATCAGACGTGCAGTAATACGACCATGTACCAGCGTGGTGCCAGGATGGGGAGAGCTGTCAGGTCACTCTGAAGCTGTTTCACCCTACCACTGACCCTATTTAGCAATTTGTGGTGTTACTGGGCTATACAGGGCTAAAGCTACGAGCACGATGGGAAATGAGCTTGGCATAGGAATGCTTCCAACTTTCAGCTAATTCAGTCAGTTCGACACTAAAAGTTACCCTTGCCAAGCTAAATTAAAATTAGCTAGAATGTTCTAGACATTAGTAATGGCTTTGGTTAGGACTAGGTTTTCCCGTGAGGCCAAAAAAAGCTTAATAAACTTCAAAGCAGAAAGGGTAAAATGAAACATCCATACAAACTTAAAGATGTAAATGGATAACTGATCCAAAACCAAATTCATTTATTGCTCTGAATTCTCTGCTTCCTTCCTCATCTCTTTTAGTTATACTCTCCTGGGAAATTGTGTTAACTTATCCAAGTCCTTCATCTACTTCTGCTAATACAGAAATTCAATGGCACTAGGAATGGGCCTTCTGCTCCTGCAACCTGGAGTCTTGTAAAATCTCTCAAAGATCATGGGAAAGGAGCTGAGCAGGGTATAAACACTTGCCAAAACAAAGCCTTTCCCTGCAGAATTTCCAAGCGAGAACATTGTCTCGGTTGTGTGTGAGCGCCAATGCGCACTAGCGCCGATTCAGAAGTCGGAGGTCTCATCCACTCCAAAAGTCAGACAATCCCAATCAGGAACTGGTGTTTTCCAATGGCCATTGCCAGACAACAGCGGCTGCCCCATCTGGACAGCCTGGAGCTGGCTGGAGTATTCCTACACACATACACAGCGTACAAATACTTAAATTCCGTCACCACTCTTTGCTTTATGGGATTGTAGGCAAAGGCAGAGGTTTTCTTAAAGGCAACTGACAGTGATGAAATTTCCTCGCAGTTTTGGTCTCCGATATGTGTTTGCTTTTTGAGGCAGACTGCCCGGGAGCCAGACCCTCATGTAGTCACAGTACGGGTAGAAAAAGAGCATACCAGCCCGCCATGGTTGCAGATTTATACTTCGCTAACACCTTAGACTATAGTCATGCCCTGTATCACTGATTTTTTCTCTACTGAAAGTCTAGTCCATTTTCTATTTCTAGTCTCACAGGAAAATGCCATATCAATATTAAAGACCCTGATGTCAGGAATTTAGGAAACCATCACAATCTCTTGTGCCCTACCACCAATGAATTTCTCTCGCCACCACCCCTTCCTGCAGAAACAGGTCTGCGTTTCTCTTTCAGGGCAGGCTGTTGTAAAGTTTGTGATGTAGCAGCTCTCATACCTCATTTCTTCCAAATTCCAGTACCTTATTAGTCTGACTATAGTAATATTATTCATTCATAGTTGAGGGGTCCCAAAGATTTGTATTGACTCATTTCTCATTTACTCTAAAGGCAGTCTGTCAGCTGCGATAGGAGCCTATCTTATTATCTTAATTCAATGTATATGTGTGTGGCAGAGCAACAATTAAATAAATCAGAGAAGACCTGTGGGCTTCTAACTTGTTACTGTATGTCTCTCTTTCTGTAACTGATCTGGTATCTGGCAGGGATGAGAGTATGGATGAGAGCCAGCTTGTTAAGGAGACAGGCAATGCTGATGGTGAAGCAACTGAAGAGGAGAGGCAGTTATTATCGAAGCGTTGTGATAAGAGTGTAGCTTCAGGTGACATTGCTGACTTTGGAGAACTGGTGCCTACATTTAGAAGATGAGGTAAAAGGAACAGTGATATATACATTTTTGAAACTTGATTTTGGTGCAAAGTGACCCAAAGCCAAGGGGTTCTAGAAGGACATGCAAGATGATAAGTTTTCATTCTTCTGGCTTCTGAGAGGGATGTGGAACTGAGATGCTGGTGATGGCACAGAGTGGACAGGTATTTGTTTATAAGAAGCTGCCTCATAGAAAAAAAACACTGAATGCATTGTGTTCTCTTTTTGGTCATTTTAGGTATTTGGCAGAGTAATGGAGCACCTTGGAATATGAAGAGGTTTTGCTGTTTGCAAATGTAAATAAACTAATCATAGTATAAAAACATCTGAATAATTTTTTTAAAATATCAAGAACAGAAAAAAATTAGTGAGAGAGAAAACAATGCTGAAAAACATACATGACTAACAACAGAAACTTTAGCATGTTTAGATATTCTTCTAAGCAGAGAGATGTAACTACCCAGCTACAGAGAGACATGAAATAAAAACAAAACTATTTTGTTATTGCCATATATATATTTGAATTCTTTAGTATATTAAACCACAGAAGTCAAATCAGTATACTCAAATATTTATATCAAAGTAATTAGAGAAAAGAATGCAGTGCAATATGCTTTTCTTTTCTGTAATAGTGTAAATAGCACAACCAGCTTATCCAAAGAGTGGTTTTTACAAATTCAGCAACAATTTTCTGTTTGCTCTGAAATGTTTTACCATTGTCCTTTCTAAAGACAGGAACAATTGTAAAAGTATGATAAACACTTCCTACATTTCTTCTTCTTTTTTTTTTTTTTTCTTTTTGAAAGGTAGTTTTGGGAATAATCTTCAAGGCATAGCTTTTTTTTTTTTTTACTTCAGAAAAAGAACCGAAAAAACTCTTATCTCTCAGCATAACTAAAAAGTCTTTTTACTCTGTGGGAGTTCTAATCCTCCTGTAATAGTATTGGTAAAGAATTGGGGGGAGGGGGAAGAAATAAAGGAGTTGTTGTATACCTATCTTCTCACGTATCTACCTAATTTTAGCAGAATTTATTTTGTTGAAAATAGTGGTGGGAACCAAGGTACAATTTCTATCACATTTTTCAATTTTAGTGATACTTAGATCCAGGAATTGGCTAAAATTCATTTCTAAGATACTGAATGCTTCAAATGTACGTTTTAATTTTCTCTATACCAAAATAAGGAAGGACTGAATTCTTCAGCACAATGTAGCTGTGAAGATTAAAATGCCAAAGTACTTTTCAGTGATTTCCCCAGCTTGCTTATACATGTCATTGATTTTTTTCTTTTGTATTAGTCATTCCTGAGAAGACTGAAAAAATAAATTACATGGACCTGCTAATAGTAAGCGTGGATAGAATGAAGGCTTCTTCATAGACCCCAGTTCAGTATGTTGTCCGAGCATATGCAGAGTTCTTCCAGGCAAACTTTTGCAGCAGGTGACTGAGGCAGGGGTCTGCCACACACTGGAGAGCACATCTGGCCCAGATGTTGTTGGAACAGAATGGAAGCCACACAGCCTTCCATAAAAATATACCACACGGTGGCACAACTCTTGCAGCATTTTTATCTGCTCCGAGATCCATATACTACAGGTAGCGGACCAGTGAGTCACAGTGACCATGGGCGCACTGAGTGGACATGATACTACAGTACTTTTCAAAGGAGTGAAACAGAAGCACGTGGGAGAGCGTAAGGAGCGATCACTTGAATGAGTCATGTGCTCCAGTTCTATGCATTGATAGTTTGAGTCTGAACCACAATAAACTAATGCACTCTGCTGGTTCAGTTCCTTGCATGCTATAAGTTACAAATCCACACAAAGAAAATTGCTGCTCATAGTCAAGTCATTCAGAGAGCAAGGATGAGATACAATGGACAAAAAAAAGAAAGCAGTACAAGTGATAGAAGGTTCCCTGTTGCCCTATCACATTTTGTATCCCTGCATATGTTTTTGAACACAGATTAGGTGAGCAAAAGTTCTCCAATAGGAATAAAAAATAAACAGTAGGGACTCCCTAATACTTAAGAGTTCAAGACAATTGCATTGCTCCATAACTTCCTGAAGAGTGGAGAGTTTAGTAGAAAAATAGAGGTTCTTTCTTTCTGGTTGGATATTTTTAAATTATCTTTTATAAGACCACATAAAATGATTTAGTTCTCAAAGAATAACTGAATTACATAAATAAAACATCACATAAAAGATGTCTCTACAATTTATGTGAAGTCAATTTCACAAGGACTGGTCTATTGTAGAAAATTCAACTTATCTCTTCCTGATCCTTTTATTCTATCTAAACATAGAAATTTATGTCAGTTCAAAAATATCTATTACTGTTTCTCATAACTGAATCCATTAGTTTCCCTCCATGATCCATCAGGTAAAAACAAGTGCAACAGATAGCTCTAGCAGAACCTTGAACATAAAAGGCATCAAGAATAGAGTCACTTAAGTTAAACCCATCTCGCTGTACACACTAACTGGAAATGATAACCTTGATGTTTAATTTAAATCAAGTCATAGCAAAGACTTCTGACTATAATTGTTATCTGTCATATAAATAAAATTATTATAAAATGGAATTGGACTTGGAAAGGTATAGTTTTGCATGTTGCATTGCCTGCAAGCAAATTGAACTCTGTGAATTGAACTCACCCTTTGCTGCATTCTTCCTCCAGTCTTTCTCGGTAATGGATCCATTTGACTGTAAGAATATGGAGAGAAAGAGCTGAGAACGAATGATTAATTTTCCACATTACTCTCTATTTCCAGAGCTTTGCTGATTCCATTGCATTGCTGATTTTTCTTTCCTTTGTTCCCCTGCCAGCCCAGGGAAAAAGAGACCCCAAAGTTAGAGCTCAAATGAGCGTGGCAGCATTTCACTGGTATAACAGCAGTTTAGGGACTGGCAAAATAAGGAATTGCAAGGAATTCCAGAAAGAGGAACGACTGGATCTCATAGCAGCATCTGTGGTTTCCAAGCTTGGCCTCAGCTGGATTGTTGATAGTGGCAAAGGGGCTCTACCAGGCACCAGACTTTCTCGGAGCATCTCAGGTGCAAGAGAAAGATGAATGTCCTGGCCCCATCACCTACCTGTCTTTCTGCCTTTCCTTGCTTTCCACTTCTAGTATGAAAAGAGGGTGCACTGGTGGCAGGACACACACCAGTGGGGCGGAGGTGGTGTTCAGGCATGGAGGACAAAGCCTGACTGCACATCTTCACCTACAGGATGTCGCCTCGGGGAGGCCATATATGCACATGCTGCCTCAAAGATGAAGACAAATGAACTTATTTATTTAATGCAGTGCCTAAATGAGACACACCAAGGTGAACCTACCTCCTGCTTTCAGCCAGTGCTGCTGCTTGTCTCCCGCTCTGGTCCAGCACATGCTCGAGGCAGCTGGCAGATCCAAACTCCATTAACTAGCTGTGGCTGTGCGAGCATGCAAAGAGAAAGCACAAAAGATAAAACGGCAGCATGCAGCAGCAGGGGAACATGCTTGCCGGCAGCAGCACGGCGTGCCAGGCCATGTCACCTGCAGGCCATCACATGTGGGTGCCCGTTCCTCACACACATCTGCAGGGCGCAGCTCGCTTGCAGCTTCTGCTCCTTGCAGCTAAAGGTGGTTCGTGAGGCCACGCTTGGTAAAGGGAGCTCGAAACAGCTAATTTCAGTTTGCAACATGTGGGTTAGTACATCCACCCCTCAGCAGAGTCTCATCTCTCCTGGATACCTTTATAGCAGCAAACAGAAAGAAGGCCACCAGGGGTTCTTCAGAGGAGAAATGCAATTTTAATGCACTGATTCACCACCTCAGGAAGCCTCTCTCTCTGACTATGGGAGAAATTAAGGAGACAAAGTATTCAACTTAGCTGGACGAACAGACCTTCTATTCCCTACATGCTAGTTTAGGAAGATACTTACTGTACAGGTGTGCTTTCTTCAGAATTACTGGTGTCTCTTCAGTGGAGTCCTGCAAGATCCTGCTGACTTCCACCCGAGGGCAGAGGCCAGCACAGAACAGCTTGGACCAGTTGGTATAATCTGGAATTCTGAGAACTTTGCTATTTCCCTGCTGTCAATTTTTTTTTTTTTCCTGGCAACTCATCTCCTGTCAACTGCACACGTCTGTACTTTTTAAGATTATATTTCTTTTATCAACAGTTTTTTTGAGTTGGGCAAACTCAACTTTTATTTGCAACTTTCTTAATATTTTAAGTCTTAAAATCATGCTAGAAATAGTGCTTGAACATCAAGACTGCAAGTTTGACACAGAGATCTTTCCAAATAACAGCATACCTATTCCGATTACATAAACCTACTCTGTGGGATTTGCTAACCTCATACTGTAACAGTGTTAAACACAGCTCCCAGCCAGATGAGAGACGCATGGATTGATGGAGGTTTGATAATCATAAATAAGATCTTGTTGGGGCCATGAGCTGGTAGCTAGTCTCAAAACAAACATGGACGGAGGACAGCAGGACACTTTGCCTGGGAGTATCCCAGTTCCTTCCACGCCAATTCTTATTAGGATGGGTTTGGCAAAGCCATTTAACCTCTTCTTTCAGAGTGGATGATTACTTTCCAAAATTGCATGGATACTATGACAGCTAATTAATTATCACTGTATCGTGCTTTACAAATGTAATTAGTATAAAGAGGGTTAGTAGGGATAAACACTGTACAGAAAATTAAGGTGAACAGAGACAGAATGCTAGAAAGACTCTAAACGTAGTAAAATAGAAAGAGGAGAAAAACAATAAATAATGAAAGGAGTTTTGAATAGCAAGTACATAAGAGATGTGTATGAAAGAAAAAAATGGTGTGCTGCCTTCCCAAAGTAGAGGAGGGGAAAAGGAAATTAAAAATTAGAACCAAGGCACTGAGATGAATGGATTTGAAGTATAAAGAGAAGAAAAGAAAATGAAAAATATGTAATAAAAGCCACTCAGCCTTTAAGGTAATGAATCTTTTCATTTATTTATACCCTTTTTTGATATGAGAGGAAAATGGTAGCACACTTATACTGAGCTCACACTATGTTGACACAGTACAGCTCTTAATTCCTGGATTATGTTGTTAAATAATTAATTGATGAATCATAAGTAAATAATTAAAACTTGGTTCTCTAAGCCTCACAACTGAGAACATAAAACTGTCACTGATATCAGATCGTAGCAGAACTGATACTGTAGTTAATTAGAAAAACTGCAAAAAAAATCTAAAATCTGTAGCTGTAAAGACTGCTAGCAGAAGCACCTGGGTTCCATTTCCCCATAGAACAAAATAAAATGGTTCATCTATTATTTAAATCTCCCGTATTAAAGTTACATCTGGAGAAGATGGAAGCATGGATTGCTAGTTCCTCTGCAAAATACCTAGACCTGCCTTGGGCCTTGTCCTGTTGGAGAGGCTCCATGATGTGGGCAGCAGGATAGGAAAGGGTGTCACTCTAAAAGGCTAAGGCAGTCTTGGGTTCTTGTTAAAGTATCTTCTCCGCCAATAGTCCTAAAATGAAGAACTATAGAACAAATCCTTACACTTCAATGCACAATAACTCATCGGTTCCGTGGCACTATTTAACAACATTAAGAAGAAACAGCTTCAAGAAACTAATAATAATTGTGTTTATTCTTGCAAAAGAGGAAGAGTAGACAAACTAAAAAAGATCACTCTTTGCATCCACAAAACAAAATAATTCCTTTTCTCCCATGAACATCTGTGTTATTTTCTGATACAGCAAAAGCACATGTACTTCAAGTCTAAGCAAGGCAATTAATCTGGATTCTGCCATCATCACAGTCACGGGATTATTTTTTTTTTTTTTACAATGAGAGGACTCTGGAAGCACAGATCCTGCTGTGTAGAGCCATCGCATTCCCTCATGAGAACAACCTGGTAGGAACGAAGAATCTAAGGAACAGCAAATAATCATTCCGATAAAGAAATGACAAAACGCTACAACGGTTATTGAGCAACACTCATTTCATTTGTTCATTCTTGCAATCTCTCATTTAAAAATAAATAGAAGACATTTTATTTTTGAGAAGCCCCCGCCCCTCCAGCTTCCTGGCGCTTAGTCTTGCCAAACGCTTGCCGGCAGCAAAGACGATAAGTGCCTCTGAGTAGCCGTGCGGGGATGAAAACCCACCGGATTTCCCCCGCGCCCCCTAACAACCTCCGCGCCTGAGGTCAGGCTGATTTCGCGGCCCCTCCTTCGGCCACCTCGGCCAGCGTCTGTCCCTCGGCCCCCGCCCGGGGCCTTCATTTCACCACGGCCTGGGCGTGGGCGTAGGAAGAGGACTCGGTCTCGAAGTAGGTCTCCAGCTGCTCGCAGAGGGTCTCGAAGGTGGGCCGCCCGCCCGCCTCCGCGCTCCAGCACTGCAGCATCAGCTGGTAGAGCGGCGCCGGGCAGGTCGGCGGCTGAGGAAGCCGGTACCCCTTGTCCAGCATCTGGATCACCTGGTGTCCCGGCATACCTGCAAGCCGGAAGGAGCTCGTCAGACCGCTCGGGGGTCTCGCTTCGTGACGCCGCGTGTCCCTGTCCCTTACCGAGACGAGGCGACGGGGTGCCGGCCCCGTGAGGTACGGGTGCAGGCTGAGGGCAGGGCTGGCCTCCGCAGCCCCCTTCAACGGCGACAGGAGCCACTGGAGGGTCCCAAACCAGCAGTTACAAAACACCTCCGGCGGTTCCCAGCCCCCTCACCCCCACCGCGCCACCCGAGAGGCACAGCAAAGGGGTTCGTCTGGGTGTCAGGCTTTCCTCCGCCACCCGGGTTTGCCGAAATTTTTCTGACATCTGTTTCGCTTAAATTGTTCCTAAACCCCTCTTGTCTCAGTGACTCCAAAATCCCCCGAGAAAATATGTCCTGCTGCTGAATTTTCCTCACATTTCGAAAGTTTTCCCTAACGTCAGCCCTAAGCTTCGTCTGGTGCAGTTACGCGATGGCATCCTGCCTGCTCTGTCACCGCGAGTCGCGGAGAAGAACCCGTTCCCCTACCTTTGCTATACCTTTATATATTAAGGCTATTGTCCTGTTCCCTTTCAATTTTCTGCTCTTCAAATTACATCTTGAACTGCATAATCTTTACTTCTTTTCCCTAGATCTCTGAATGGTGTTCCCCCTGTATGTTACCCACTGCCACCATGGATCGACGTAACCTCTTCTCCTAACTGATTACTGAGGACAAACTCCTGAAAGTAGTATCGAGGAAGCAAATAGCCACAGCAAAAGGACATTTTCTACTGTAAAGTTACAGGTAAACTATGCCTTTGCAAAGGGATAATGCTGAACATATTTTCAGACAATACCAAGAATCATGGTGTTACATGTCATTTATACTTGAATAGTTTATTTATGTGCATGTGTGCATATGCACACACCTATCGTCTATAGAAGAAAGAGTTGAGGGGTTTTGGCTTTGGTTTTCTTTTTTTTTTTTCAGAATGGTTTCAGAGGAGGTGAGGGTGGGAATCAAAAAGCAAAATCAATTTTTCCTTTTACAGGAAATACCAGTTTGGGACCCTGTGAAATGTAGTTTATGATGAACGCACCACCCCTCAGGCCTGTGCAGATGCAGCATAACTTTTTTTTTGCTTTAGTCCTCCCCTTGTGTTCTCCTCGCCAGCACAAAATGAGTCACAGTCAGTCATTTCACTGATATCTTGTGTTATTGGAGCCACAGTTCCTTGACCATTTCTCATGATGCTAGGAATAATAGCTGCTCTTATACCATTAAATCTACTTTTGAGGTTGGTGCCATTTTATTCCCAATTCTTGTGATCCTTCTCTCTATGGAGACTTTCCATTGCAATAGTCAAATATGAGGGAAGGGGGTAAAAACACCCCGATTCATTTTTCAGACACCTTCTTCCTCAAGTGCCTGCACTTCACACATAATAATCTGTTCTGCCATGAGATATCCTCCAAAAAATAAATTAAAACAAAACAAAACCAAAAACAAGGGCAGGATGGGAGACAGAAAAAACTTCCCTTTTTGCACATTCCAAGAATTGGCATCTTTGAGCTGATGCTAGAGGGAAATAGCCAGTTGGCTTAGGTGCCTGCGCAATGCAGGTTGACTCCAGTGAGAGGAAGCTTGAATGGCTGCTAATCACAGCCTTTGGAAAGCTTCCAGGGAGCCTGGGGCAGCCAGAAGGTCTGACCCACCAAATGGGCCTCATCTGAACAGCCTTCTTTCTGTATTTAAAGTTTTAACCCTTTAACATGCCCGCAGTACAGGCATTCAACATTTTTGTGTGTTGTTCTTAAAGCAAGAAAACATCAGACATTCTTTAGGTAAAAGCACTTACCAGCGTAAGGCATCTTCCCGTAGGTGATTATTTCAAACAGAAGTATTCCAAATGACCAGACATCTGACTTAACACTGAATTTGTTGTAGCGGATTGCTTCCGGGGCTGTCCATTTCACTGGGAGTTTTGTTTCAGGCCTAGCTTCATATATGTTTTCATTTTCTACCTGTCATGGGCAAAACGAAGCAAGCCTGATTTCAGATCTGCTTCAGCAAAGCACTTAAGCACCTGACTAAGCTAAGCATGTGCTTAATCTTATCCTCTTTTAGCCAAGCACTTGCCTTTCACAGTATTAAAGCATGCACTTTCTGAAGTCTACTGTTGAATTGGGCTTCACAGTTGAGAAATGCTACCATTCATTGGAGGCTTTTCTAAAGCATTTTTCATTTCAAGTGAGCACACAGCGTTGGAGTGGCTCGTGATTAATTATGACCTGCTATTGTGAATTCTGGACCTGGCATGCAAGATTTCAGAAGTCTGTCAGGAGTGGCAGTGTAAGCAGACTGCTGACAGTAGAGACCAAATGGCTCTATGTCTGTTCTTCAGTAAACAGAGAAGGCAAAAGAGCAAGAGCTAATGAATTTCGGAAACTTTCTTCTGTGATTTATTGCAGTGTTGAAGGGCCATTGACTTTGATAACAATCACTTAAGCAGGTTTCAGAGACCAAAGAACAAACTCCAAGTGATTCAAATTAACATATTAGCTTACAGCAGGTCCAATTAATTCATGTAAAGTGAAGATGAAAGACACATAGAAAAAGAAAAATTATTTACTTGCAATTTTGTAGAATCATGTCCTTAAAGTTTTATAGCATACACATCTAAACTTTGTGAACATTTATTCTCTCTTTAATTCCTAAGCATAATTTAGTGCACATCAGTCACATCCAAGCCTTGGTCAGGTTTTTCACATGCAAATCCAGGCAAATGTGTACAAGAATTTGTTTGTTTGATTGTTTTAATACAGAACGTATATTGCCCAGCTGTACTGCCCTATAGTTTTGAAAAGACTGGTTGTTACTGTTTTGTATCTACATATTGATGCAGGTTGTATCTTGACCATGATACTAATTTCTAGAAACGATTTTGTTATGCTAATTAACACATATAGAAATAGAAATTTCATTTCTCACACCTACTCCTTTGGGATCTTTGCATGTGACCATGTTAGTGCTTTGGCTTAGGAAAGAATATTCCTAAGAAAGTCTGCCAAGATGACTCTATGACAGAGTATTTTAGTAAAGTTCAGTTTTAACAAGAAATGTCAACAGCTGTAAATTATTACCCTCTCTAGGGAGGACTGAGGAGAAATATCCATTTGAAGCATTGTTCATTTAAAAATAAATATTTTTCATGTTAAAAAATGTGCAATCTGAACTTATGCATAACTAGAAGAATCAAAATTAAGCAAAAAGCACTTTCAAAGTCCCTTGATGCCATTGTCAAGCCATTATTCTATACTTCAGTATGTAATAAATCCAACTGTTATGAACTTCAATTTCTGCTGCTTGAATGGAAAAAAAAACAAACGAGAAGCAGAGGGCTTTTTTCTCTGTTTTTCCTTCTCAGTGCAAGAACATAAATCAATAAAAACAATAATAAGACCTCAGTAATTATGGATTACATATTGAAATCCATAAAATATGTCAAATCAAATCTTTCCAACTCTGATCAAATCATTTTCAGAGGTAGGAAATCTCATTTCTAAACCACAGCTCTTTCCTAGGGTGATCTTGGTCAGCGTTACTTGGCATTCCACGTCCTCAAGGACTAGAGAAAAAAAACAGTGCAATGGCAAAGAACTTGAAACTGCATCAGATTTAAAGCTCTGAGAGCTCACTTCATGAACTCTGCTGTTAGTCGTGGAGAGGAGTAAGGTTCTTTTATGATTACTACCTGCACTCGCAAGCATCATGGAGGCAGTGGGGAAGTGAAGAAGGAGAGAATACCTGTCAATACATTTTTATATGCCTTCCCTTACAGGCTCAGGAATATAATTTGGCCATCATTCCTGTGATCTCTCTCCATGGGGCAGACACTAGTGATGTGGATAAAGATTGTGCAGGAAAGGGCATTGCTTGCCAGGCTCCTTCCTTGCTGGCTGAGTGGGAAGCAATCACCAGGATGCCATCTTCAGACTGACACAAAGGCACTGGCCAGCTTCTAACCTTGCATGGGATAACACAGGTAGAGGATACAAATGAACACGTTAGGGGTCCTCTTCTCCCTGGACATGCCTTTTGCCTGGACCCAGCAATTCAGAGGCTACAGTTTGTCCTTTAGTTGACCTCTTCCACCTTGTTCCCCAGCGTTAAAGTAGAGCCAGTTCACCTTCTCACAACCCACCTTAAAAACTCTTGCAAGTCCAAAGTCTGCCACTTTGTAAACACTGTGTTCACCAACAAGAACATTCCTGGCTGCCAGATCCCGATGGATATAATTCTGAGATTCAAGGTAAGCCATCCCGGAAGCCACCTGAGCAGCCATGTCTACTTGATGTGGCAGGAATATTTGGGAGCCTGCATCTTCTGTTTAAAAAGAAGATTACAAGGATAACATAGTATTTACCGTATTCAGATATAAATAACATAACAGCTGACTGGTTCCAATAGCCAACACAAATCAACAAAACCATGCAATACAGTAACATAACAGCCTGACCAAATGACAGAGGTTAGTGAATGACACTACTTAGTCATGCAGCTAGTTGCACAATAACTGCATAACAATGCCTGTCCCATCTTCTTTAAAAGAGTACATACTAAATGCAGCAGTTCATCTAGGCCTGGAAAGACCTTTGGACACAGTCCAAAGAAAAAGGCGTTTATCCACCGATAGTAATGCAGATGTTTGCCTTTCTGACAAGTGCATAACCCACTTCAAACTGTGAGTAAGAGTTAATGTCAGTACTCACTGGGTGTAGCCAAAGCTGATTAAAGATGGAAAAGCACAGAATTATGCTGTTTCCCTGTTCTCCAATGATTCTTACTAGGAAATATACCATCTACTGTCAAGTGTAACTCTCATTTTCACTTTCCAGTCCACTTGACTGCTTCACGCTGTTATATCTGTTGCTGCTACTCAACAGTAGGACTCCTTGAGCTGCTTTCAAGCTGCCTGCTTCTCTTGTAGAACTTTCTGAAGCAATGTGCATGTCATTCCCACCACTGTAAGATCAGCATGTCCCAGAAATAGAGATGTGGCAAAGATCAGCTGTTCAAACAAAGTAGTAGAAGAACTTTGAGCAGAGCAACTTCCCTCCAGAAATGAAGTAAAGAGACTTAGGCCATGAAAAACTGCAGCCAAAAATAGTAAGAAAGACAGGTACTCAAAAAAAAAAGTAATTGGAGTATAACACATTAGAATTCAAATTCAGGGCCTTTGTGGCATTTTTGGGGACAGCTGACTTCCTCACAGCAAAGAATTCATACCCCAGGGTAATCTAGGTAAGCCAAATCAGCGCTGTATTCAAGCATCACTGCCACCCAAACCCAAACACTGCAGCACCGAAGCCTAAGTGTCTACCTCTGTAGCCTCTAATACTCAAAACAGTTTCAACTTTCTGTTTCAGAATCTTAACAATATCAAAAAGCTAAGCATTTGCTGCTACGTTTATTAGTACTCTCCTTTCTCATTGAGGATGGTGACTTTTCCTTACTGCCTCTGTGTAAAAGAAAATAAAACATTTGTAGCTGGCACTTTTCTGTGGCTTATTTTGAATTGATTCGTAGTGAAAGTGTGTCTTAGCATTGTTTTGCATAGCCTGCCCCAGTTCTGGCATTTTATCTGACCTAACCTTGCAATCACTCCTTATGAGGAGTGTGAAATTCCATTGTTTACTAATCTATTCTGCAATCTCCAGGCCTTGAATTTCCTGCTCATCTGGATGTTCTGAGATGAATAGGTAAAAGAAATTAATTTTAAATGATTGAATTTTCCCTGTATATCTATTGTCCTACTTCCTTTTTGAGGCTAAAGTCATTGTCATGATAATCCAGCACTAAGATTATTTACTTCTATTGTTGACCCAGAAAGTCTTTTCCTCTCCCACACATGTGTTTAATAGCTGCCTTGACCTTTAAAAGAGAGAGGGATAAAAATCAGGCTATGTGAAAATCTATGGCTTAACCATCAAGAAAATCCATCATCAGGCCACAGAATAATATAACACTGAAGTTTTGCGGTTCTGGTGACTGGCAGGCATCAACATTTATTATTCAGCTTGCTGGACAAAGACATAAATCTGGAAATGATGCTTAAGTTGTACTTAATCAGAAATTAACTAAATATTTACAAGTACCTTGCATGAGTCCCTGGGTTTTGGAAACTGGCTTATGATGTGACTCAGTTTAAAATCCCTCTCTCCATGTTCCCTTTCACACTGCTCCTTCATTTGCACAGGCTGCGAACTACCTCCTGGTGAAAGCAGACTAGGATGCAGACAGACTTGGGCACAGGTTTGTCGTTGCTCTGCTGACACTCCAGGCTGGCCTGACACAAGCTTGCTCCAAGAGGCAGAACACAAGGATGTCACGGAAAAAAGGATGACTCATAAGCCTTGCATTTAATGAGCTGCTTCAGGGCAGAAAAGGAGTTAGAGCCGCTAAACCCTCCCTGTCTTATTCCCTGCAGGACACACAGGTGCACCTTGTTAAAGGACAAGGACCAGATCCATGTCTAATGGTGGACTTGTAGCTGAAAGACTATTTCTTCCACTGGGGCTTGTTTGGGATCCCAGATCAGGCTGACCTACTGCCTTTAGCAGGTGGGCTGAGGGAAGGGAAGAAGCCACTGTAGCCCTGGCTGCTGCATTATTTCTTGGAGGGTCTTCCTCTGTGAGCTGGTTCTGCGCTGCTCCTGTTCTGGAGCTAAAGAAGGGAAAGCTGTAAGGAGGAGCCTCAGCTGATCAGGAGCTGCAAACTGTGCACATAGAGGATGAAAGCATGGGCCTCTTTGGGATCTGAAGTGCAAATCACGTATGGTCATCTCATAAAGATTTCTGACTATACCTCCAAAATCCCTGGTTGGGCCAGCCAAAGCACACAAGTTCAAGCACAGCACTGCATTAGTACAACTACTGAGGTTTCCAGACCAGAGCCAGATCCTACCTGGCTGGCTCAGAGCAGGTTGGAAGAGTTTACAGCTGTATTCATATGGGTATACACATGCTCTAGTTTGTTTTAAGGTGTTTTAAAGCAGGAAAAACTACAACAAAAACCCAAGGTTAATATAACTTCCACACTCAAAACCAGGCACTACCGGTGAATTTATAAAACCTTCCCATAGCTTATTCTTTATCCTATAAAGAAAATGTAATGCCTCCATGTCCTTTTTTACTAATATTTTTTGACAAAACTATTGCCCTTATATGAAAAATTTATTAGAGAAAAATATTAAAGAAGGCTTAGGATCTGTACCCTGTTCTAAGGAATCAATCACAATATCTCATATAGGAAAGACAGGAAAACATTCTCATTGACAGATGCCTGACAATAAAAAAATAAGTAAATAAGCAGCACTTTCTCCAGTTGAGAGCATTGCCTCCATAATAATTCACCGGGCTTCAAGACTGCGTCCCTGCAGAACAAGCCCCAGGTCTATCAGAATTGATAAAAACACTCATACATTTATGACACTTGCATTCACATCCAATAACAAAGAAAAGTTTTCAGTTGCATTTTTCTCATACTGGTGGCAGCTCAATAACTCTGCATAGCATTGTTCATCAAGAGGTATCCCGAAGTACTTTCATGGGGTGCACAGGGAATTCAAATGCCCATCATTATTAAGTAGCTGTCGTTATGGTAGAACGCGACAGTCACTATGCATGGAATATTAGGGATTTTTAAAGCTGGAAAGACATACCATGCATTTCTAGGAGGGGAAACTTAACCAAAGAATGATCTCTGGACTTTCCCCTCTGTTTTAGTTTGCCATATTTACCCATAGTGCACACAGAGACAGCAGCCTTCTGGAAATGTTTTCCTGGTTTCTGCAGTGGCTGAGTCTCAAGAAAGCTTATCAGGAGCTGTGCACTGACCGCCAGCCGACACAGATCACTTCCAGTCACAGAGCTCTAAGCAAGCTTCAAATCTCTTTATTACTCTCACTGACGGTGACGACTTTTCTCTGACCAATACTATCAAAGCACCTGGATCTCTGCCTCCACCTCTTAGTTCTGTTTATCCCCGTGTGCACAGGCTATCAGACAAGGAGAGGTACTGCTAGGCTGGGTTTCAATTGGCCATTTTTACGGTTATCTTCATGGCTGCCTGGAAAGCAACTGGCTTTTCACAGTCTCTCTGATGCAGGACTACAGGAATGAGCGCTCAGGCAAAGATCAGGCTGCATACCTGCGCTGCCCACAGTAAGGGCAGCTGCTGTGCATATGCTGGCAACTGATCCACACGCAGGCTGCAGCGCTGATGCGTCCTGGACAGGTTGTACTCCATGCACAAACAGGCCGATTTTCACCTCTGCAATAGCTGTGACTCATGCTGGCTTTCTCAGAGCTGTTTCTCAGGTGCAATACATGTTTTCATGCACAGCAATCATTTCCTGATGTGCCAAGCTCTTTCAATCAGATAAGCACACAAAGGCACCAAAGATGAGAATTTAAAGAAAATTTGTGCCTTGCTACCTCTGGCTGCTAAATGCCTACAAAACTGTAGATGATCTGGCCCAAGCTCATTGCAGCCCCTCTCTGCGAAGTTCCTGGTGGGACTGTCCCTCTACCAGAGATTTCTTTAGATGGAATTGGCCCTGGACTAAGCCTCGCTTTAAAAATGGTTCCACAGAGAAGATGGGGGAAGGCATGTGTCATGGTAAATACTGTCTGTGGCATTTCACAGGGCTTTGCCTTATGTGCAGGAGACAGAGAAGAAATTTAGCAAGACAATCGCAGCGAACATTTTGTCTTCAAGAGATCATTACAGCTTTAGAGACATTTAGCATCTCAGAGACATCTGCTAAACTGAAAATGGGTAACAACACTAGAATCAAGCATTTCTCAATAGCAGGGGTGAACTTAAAGTGCAATAATTATGCTAGTCTGTTCCAGGCTGTACAACTCTATTTTTAATTATTATTTGCCTTCAAAAGAGCACTTTGAAGTGCTGCTGAGATAAAAGCCCTAATGCGATAAGCAAGGGACAAATTCACAGTGAAAGGCTATCCCTGCCTAGTAATAGATTTCAAAGCTGTTAAGTACATTTTGTGGAAGTGCCTCTATTTCATGTCAAATATGATGACCTATCCTTCTGGATGCTTATATTTTTATTCTGTTGGTGTATGTTCCCATATACTCATGGAACTGGGTGGAAAAATGTGTGTCATTATAAGGCAAGAATCAAACTGTGAATGTGATTCTCTCCTACTTCTCAAATACTTTGGCACTTCAGAAATTCATAAACCTCTTTCTTTCCTCTTTTCTCAGCCCCACACACGACAAATAATGTAGCTTTTATATTAAACCAGAGTGTTGTACTTCTATCTTTTCTGTTAGTGTGTTTACTAAACTGACAGCAGTGGCACCCCTTGAAATGAGTTTATAGCCATTTGCTTACTTTGAAGGTATTCTAGAAGACTTCCATATCTCATCAGCTCAGTAATAATATAAATCGGGTCCTCCAAAGTACAGACAGCATAAAGCTGTATAAGCTTTGGATGTCTCAAGTTCTTCATTATTTGTGCTTCCCTCAGAAAGTCCTTTGGATCCATTGAACCTGAAACAACAGCATATAACAAAACATAAGCTGAGGTTATTAAAGGCCTTCCTACCAGCCTGGCAGTCTTAAGGGAATAACGGAGATTGTTTTCTGTCTTTCAAAGAACATTAGCATCTCAAATCTTCACAGTTCCCACAGAAAACAGACAGTGCAGCTGAAATAAACAGTTAATGAGTGAAACACGCCAGTTGTGCAAGGACAGAGAACATATGTGTTCCAGCCACCAGAAATATGAAGGCTAAAATTAACTGTTCCCCAGGCCTCCCTCAAACAGAAAAAAGTGAGGCTAGAATGTTAACTGATATAATTTAAGCAAACAATTATGTTACAACTAGTTAACAAAATGACCAGAAACTGAGGTAAGAGTGCCTAGGTAATGAACATAAAATTTCTGATGGAAAAAAAGTGCTGCAATAATAATTTGTTAAACTATTTTTTCAGCTTCAGCAATCAAAGCCTGAAAGCATTGAAATCACTTTAGCATACAAGGAATAGATGTGTGCACTTCATGTACATAAATACAAATAACTATTTACAATGTTCACATAACAGCAACCTTATTAGAAATACCAATGTATGCACAGATGTAACAGTAATTTTACACCCCCTTAAATGCAGAAGTATCTTAAAAGCTAATGATCCCAACTTTTTAAGTGTTACATAACATCGTAGTATCTCTAGTTCTATTCATATACACAGTGAGCCAATGCATAAACTATGTCAAAGAAACAATACAGAAATGGCACAGGGAGCTAAAGTCGGTGGCAAATTTAGGATTAAAGCTCATATGTCCTGAACTGGGGATTGATTAGAAAAAACATGCACAAATAAAGAAGCAAAGCTTTCTCTATGAATGATCCAGTTCTTTGAGGAAGATGGTAAATAACACCTACTTCACAATACTTGTACAAAAAAAATGACATTATCCAACTACTCAAATGTTTCTTTCCTCCCAAATCAAAATAGTTTCATTAAGAAAAGATTACAGCGAAGTCTGAGGGAAAAAAAAATCTACCCAAGTCTAGTCTGCTTTATGCCGTGTTTAAAAACAAACTTTTTTCTTCATGTAAGCAGACTGAGTCATTTGAGAAGCCAAAGAGACTTTATTTTATGGGTTTTTAATATTAGGTAACCAACAAGGTTTATTTGGGAGTTTGGCTCTGTTCTGAACATGGATGTTTAAATGAAGTGAAATGCTGGCAGGATGCTAAATGGCTCAGCAATAAAACTCCACCAGAAAATCTGTTCTACAGAACGAAACGGCAAATCAGCCGGGCCACCTTCACCCAACACCTACCTTGAATGCCACCTCCTGAAAATTGCTCCGACTTATTTCCCAAAACATAACAATGATGTGTGATTTCATATTCTTGGATCAATGCAAGAGGAATGACTCAGAAATGCTTCTGACATAGACTTTATGAAAAAAGAGCCATTTGACATTGCAACTTGTGAGAGCAAGGCTTATTGCAGGGGACAGGTGCTCCTCTTCCCTGTGTCCTCATACTTTCCTTGGCAATCCCACGAGGTCCAATTTGACAATACTTTATAGGATGTCATTAGGAGGGATGGTGAAAGTTAATGGATTTCCATGCCATCAATAAATGGATAGCAGCCAATAATACATCTCCTCAACAGGTACAGGCTCTACCCATTTCCTTTTGTCACTGTCAGAGGAAAGTGGGGGCCTGCATGAAAAGTAAATGACTCATACTTGGTCTGGATAAAGCAGCGATTATGACAGTCAGGTGGAAAAAACCGCAAATATCTGTAATGCTAAAGCCATGTCCTTTTCCTGTTTAGAGCAGCACAATCTTTACAGCTTTATTTGAACTTTCCACCAACCCTAGATTTCAAAAAAAAAAGCCTAGGGTTGTCTTTATAGGGTTTGGACTCACTTTGATACTGATTTAATATTGTGATCCATTTGCTTACTCTTTCTAAGATATATGCATTTCTCATGGAAATCATCCTAAAGTCTGCAGAGAAGCTGCATGGTGTGAAGTATTCTGCCTCCAAAGGTAAATGCATAAGCACGACTAGTGATTTAGCATCAGTGCCAAAATTTGACAAGTTGATCCTAAGAAGGATAAAGTATTTGCTGACTTGGGGTCTACCAAATCACCTGCCCTCTGTGGATCATTATACAGGATTTCTTCACACCATAGAAAATGACAGTCTGATTTGTTCCCATCATCAAAGTTTGCCTACAAGGAATCTCTCAGTTTAATCAAGCTATAAACTTCTTCCAACAAACTGAAATCAAGCAACATGTTTTTCACGTGTGACAACTTCCAATAAATTGATCAGGAGGGAAGTAGTCTATTAGCTGAATAGCAGCAAATCCTTCTTTATGCTGTAAAAGTAATTAATAACGATAACAAACCAGTGACAAAAATCAATAAGTATTTCCTGTATATTTTAAACAGCATATGTAACCTTTGTTTTTACTTAGTTTATATCTTTAAATAGCACAAATAGCAGATAGTGCGCAAAACCCCCCAGAGCCCTGTAGCTCTTATACCGTAGTTAATAAGTGGATTGGATGCTAACTGAAAAAATTAAGTGCCTTTATCAGTGTCTTGTCTAAGATTAAGTTTTAGCAACTAGATAAGCAAAGCCAAAACTGCCTCTAAAAGCAAGCAAACATGCTTGTTACAAATTCGTTAGATAAAGCCTGTCACAATAGCAGCAAAGAGGTTACAATACATTTCTTTGAGGAAGTTTATATAAATGAAATATATAAAATACATGCCACATTGAGTTTCATATAACTGGGAGTTTTAATTTGTAGTTGAATTACATGTGCTTTTAATGAATTATATGTTTTCAGCTGTAAATTGTAAACAGCATGAAGAGCAGATTACTAAGTAGAAACCCCTTGATCAAAAACCAACTAGTTAACAGAAGCCTCTACTGAAACAACAAGCATCCCTTGTGTAAGACTCCAGTTTTAGCGTAGACTGATCAGTACCTGAGGAAAACATGGTTTTGATAATTTGTTTTTGAATCAAAAATGTTTTTATAAATGACAAAGTCCTTCTTAAGAACAAAATGTTGGAATATGTTTCTTTGATGTGTTCTACGATGTGCTGCTTTGCCAGAAATCACCTCTAATTTAAGCCTACTTAAAGCAGGTATATCAGTTCTGATTACTTTCTGTAAATATTTTGTTCTAGAATTGAGGAAGTTTCACATTATAAGATAAAACACTGATAATTTGGAATGAGTTAGAGAAGTCAGTTATTTTCCAGTTTCCACTGGCATAGATGTAAGTGGTCTTTAAATATTTGATAAGCCCCTCCAGAGACCCTGTGTTTGCAACTTTCAATAAACCTTCCCAAATTACTTCAAAGTAACCTTGTACTACATAGCAACCTTGTCTTCTGAATAACTTTATATAAAATGAACTTACATACAGAGTACTTAGAGCATATGCTGTGAGCTTCTGAATAAGTTTATGCACAATAAAGAAATAGCATTAAAAAGACAAAGTTTTTGGTAACACAAGAGACTGAGTGTAAACTATTCACATTGACAGGACAATGAGATAGGTGTCTGACGATTCCTCAAGCAGCTTTGTCACCATACAGAAGTGAACTTACAAGTTAGTGTAAGGTTATGTACTGATCTAAATGGAATAAAAGAAATTCTTTGTTCAGGGAAATTGGGAGACTTTCCTGAGTGTAAAGCTTTTTACACTGCATATGCACTAGAGAGATGAGATGTTGAAGAACTGAAAATATTATTAAAACGTCCACTGACAGTACCAACTCAGAGACCATTTTGAGAAAGCCTCCTGAAAAAAAAAAAAATCATGCTTGGGCAGCTTCCATGCGAAGAGAGAAGCTTGGGAGATGCTTTACAACATGATAATGACAAATGCATCTGTCAACTTTAACAGGCATAAGGAACTTTCTCAGATACGATTAATTGGTGATGATAGATGCCTGCTTTACACCCTGACAGTTGGAGAAGCAAGCTAGCCCAGACAATAGGTTCTAGAGAATCCATCACATTCAGCATAGGACAAAGTGCGAATCCCTGCTGCAATGGTTTCCACTTAAATAGAAAAAACAATGTCTCAATGAAGAAATAAAACCAGAAACGTGAAATGACATGTTCAGGGACCTACAGCAAGACAGTGCTGTGCAAAGCCAAGAACACAAATAGCAACTGCTGGTTTCTAGACCATTTTCCTATCTGCTGATCCCTACCTCTTTGATGATTGAGTCAATAACTCAAAAGTCAGAGATGTTCCTTAAGACAAAGATGTTCTTGTGTTTTGTTTTTTCATTCACACATCCATCACTATTTTTTTGGCTGGTAAAATGTCACAGATGTCTCCAGAGCAGAGTCAAACACCAGTGAACAAATAAGAGAATTATCTGAATGAAGGCATCACATTACTACTGCTTTTTTTGTTTATAGTCACAGTGATCAACAGATTGTAATAAGGATAAGGAGAGGTAATGGGCAAAACATGGACTGAGCAAAGATAGAGAGCGAAGAGCAAAATTATCGTGGGGAATTTCAGTTGTAATTCTGGTGAAGGGACGAGGGGTGTATTGTGTGTAAATCGTCCACTTTTTTTAGGTGTTGTAATCATGCTATTTTGATTTTGGTGTGGGGAATTCTTTTGTTGATGCGAGTGAATCTTGTGTGATGAAAATGGATTTTAATGATAATTCTTAAATGTGATTTGCAGAAGCAAGTGGTGGAATATAGTGGGTAAGGTTTTGGTAGTGGGGGGGGGCTGCAGGGGTGGCTTCTGTGAGAAGCTGCTGGAAGCTTCCCCCATGTCCGACAGAGCCAATGCCAGCCGGCTCCAAGATGGACC
The DNA here is from genome assembly GCF_947461875.1 of Haliaeetus albicilla. Lineage (NCBI taxonomy): Eukaryota > Metazoa > Chordata > Aves > Accipitriformes > Accipitridae > Haliaeetus > Haliaeetus albicilla. Next base: position 22,703,320 of record NC_091499.1, on the reverse strand, counting down.
CGCTGCTGGCCAAGGCTGAGCCCATCAGCGATGGTGGTAGCGCCTCTGGGAGAACAGGTTTAAGAAGGGGGGGAAAAGTTGCAGCGGGCACAGAAACTGCAGCCAGAGAGAGGAGTGAGAACATGTGAGAGCACCAGCCCTGCAGCCCCCCAGGTCAGTGCAGAAGGAGGGGAGGAGATGCTCCAGACGCTGGAGCAGAGATTCCCCTGCAGCCTGTGGGGAAGACCATGGTGAGGCAGGCTGTCCCCCTGCAGCCCAGGGAGGTCCACGGGGGAGCAGATCTCCACCTGCAGCCTGGGGAGGACCCCACGCTGGAGCAGGTGGGTGCCCAAAGGAGGCTGTGACCCCGTGGGAAGCCCATGCTTTGGTTTTATTTCTCATTATCCTACTCTGATTTGATTGGTAATAAATCAATTAATTTCCCCAACAAGTCTGTTTTGCCTGCGATGGTAATTGGTGAACGATCTCTCCCTGTCCTTATCTCGACCCAGGAGCCTTTTGTTATTTCTCTCCCCTGTCCAGCTGAGGGGGGAGTGATAGAGTGGCTTTGGTGGGCACCTGGCATCCAGCCAGTGTCAACCCACCACACCAAAAGACTCTAGTTTAATTATGAGTCTTGTGACTTTCCTGCAAGTTAATAGAAACCTTGTATAAATATAAGGATCACAGACTAATCATTCTGACATTTTGAAGGTCTTCATAATCCACAACTGGCTCTGAAAAAAGTCTCCAAAGAGTCTGGGAAAAAAAAAAATGGTTCTGGATCAACAGATTTCATCTTCTGATGTTTTTGATAGTGAAGTATTGAACATTCTGTTTAGTGATGGACAACAAACTGCTAGCAGAAACAGGAATTAATTGAAAAAGGATGGTTCATTAAATGTGAAAACATCTCTGGTTGAGTTCTTTTTCCTGCAAAATCTCCCTTACAGTCCGTAAGGGCTGTGTCTGGAGCCCTGTTGCCCATAAAGAGTGGACTGCAAACCCCAAACTCTGAAGCTGGTTAAACTAGATACTCCATAATCATAAAGGTAGAGGGTGACACCCCACCAGCTTCATCAGAAGATGGACATTTCCTATGGTCTCCTTAAGAACCCCAATCCTTCTGAACTTCTTGGTCAGAGGGCTCCCAGGCTGACCAATTCAAGCTCTCATAGGCTGCACCAGCTTGACATTTTCCTCAGTTTTGTTACTGTTGTAAATTTTGTGGAATTACAGAACACTGCTGGTAGCTGAATTCACCTCCTCCAACTGTAGGCAATTATTCAGGCACTTAGATCTGAGTTAGCTGTCCAGACTTTACAATCAATGGAAAGAAACATGCTTTAATAGCATGTTATTCTCTCATTGTAATGTACATTTCTACTCTGTAGTATGATTTATCTGACATGTAATGCTTATTTCTTCCCACTAATTATTAAAAAAGTCTGGTATATCTAAGATGTTAGATGCTTAAAAATAGGAAAAATGTAGCTAGTATGCTACGTATCAATGTTTCTAAAAGAAACACTTGTGAAATTTCCAGTTTGTGTGCAGTATCTGAACATTTGGCTCTGCTCGAAATCAGAGTGGAAACAGATTTCCAAATACTGTAATTACTCACAAGTCAGGAATCACACATTTGCATCAAGTGAGAACTGGCTCTGAGAAATATCCATCACTGCCACCTCACCAGAATTCTGGGAGTTTAATTTTTCCTACAGGTTAGAAGGTCATCTACCTAGACACAATCATTTTAAGCCTTTTAGCAGCAATAGCTAGAAATTAGTGTAAGTCTAGAAAAACTATTTGAGAAATGAGGAGAGTACCATGTAACAAGAAACTATATTCAGCCTTTCTAAAGACAATTGAAAATTGGTTTAACTCGCTCTGTATGTACCTCCAGAACGGAAAGAAAAAATAATGCATATGAGGAAACTTTTATTTTATTACAAGAAGACATAACAAGAGTTAAAGAGGAGACAACAGATAAATCCGGATGAGAAATCAGGCCCACATTCTTACAGACATAGTGATACTCCATTGATACAAACTGTCAAAGATAGCAGAGGCAACTTCTCTCTGTGACTCCATCTCAGGACTAGAAGACTTCTAGTTATTATCTAGTCAATAACAAGCTATGTTTTGATTAAATGTAAATACTCTATCTCAGCAGAGGGGTGAAATGGAATGGCATACAACTGCAAAGTATTCAGACTACAGATGATCTAGGACAGATGTACACTGCAAAATAAGACTCAACAGAAAAACTCCAACTAGCAGAAAACCCTTCTCGCCTTCGGGTCTATAGATCTACGACGTACTGATTGTATTATGATCTTCTATATTGTTTGCTGTGTGATCACCTTACTTGATTATCCTGCCCCTGCTTGGAAATGAGAGCATGGTTCCATGTCACAATTTCTCTGGTGGTAAAGCCATTTTAACAGAACTCTCTCCATCTCAATCTCCTATATTTGCCAGATCACTTGCAGTTTATCATACTCTGTCATTCTGATGACTTTCTTCTCCTCTGGGTCTACACTGTAAAGCAGCTTAGCTGGTTTAAAATACGCTCCCTCCTCCCCCAGTGTAAAGACAACTGATTTAGATCTTTGAGCCAAGCAATAGGAGAAGATCGTTTTAGAGTGTTATACTTGAAGTCTGAAATACTGCCTATGTGAATATTGGAAGCTTCAATCATCAACATATAATATGCTGTTTTTCTTGATTACTCATGGACTACTATGTTTTCCATTCATTTATCATCTTTATATTATGATGAATGAAACTAGCAGACTTAGCCTTTGCTGTAATTTTATTAGTACCAAGGTAAGCATTTATTACTCAGATTAGGGTGAGGGTATTGGGGTTTTTCTTTAATTATTGAAATGTTATTCCTCATGAGTAATGATGAGAGCGAACTATGGAAAACCAATGTCCTAACTGATTACAGTAAGGCACTCCAAATGGTGAAAAACATTGTGTAGAAGAGGATAATTCCCTAGAGAAGTATACAACAAGGTTAAATGCTTCCATTTGAGACTGAACTGTTTTTGTAGAACGAGATAGTTCACAAAGTACACTGATAAGAGATTAAGTTTTACCTCTATAATCTATCAAGATAGCTTTGAGAATCAAAGTCTTCCTTCTGAGCATCACTAAGTGCAATGCACGACTTCCTTATCACAGTATTAGACCACAAACTCTCTGCTATCCAAGCATCGCATCCCGGTGGGGCTTGTGCCTGCCCTAACTCAATATAACCCACTGTGAAATCAATGAGACTACTACTGTTGACCTTAACAGGAGTCAGACTAGAGTGAAAAAAACAGAGATGGAAAAAGTATTGATTAATCAAGCCCTTTTTCCCAGCCAAACTATGATACTACAAAAAGTATCACAGTTGAAGGAGTTTCTTCCACTATACTGTTATAGTCTGTAAATAATAGCGAGTTTGCAGTGAATATTATGTTTATTCCAGTGTAAAATTTAATTTTTAGCTAACAAACCTACTGAAGAAGTTTATGCAATCATTTTTTATTGTTTTATAGTCTTCTGTAAGTGTATTCCTAGGATAGCCTATTATTACAAAACTCCCAAAAAACTTCTTTTCCTCTTCACAGTGCTCTAGAAGTATTGTGTTCTCTGTGTGCTTTATGAGCAAGACATTGAAAGGATACTGAATTCAATAACAGTCAAAGAATGGATCTCCACAGATCAGTTTGGCCTTAAACACATCAAAATCTGTTTCAGATATAAAATTAACTCACTCCTCCTTTTCTTCAGGTGGAGTATTAGTAGCAGTCATTCAGCTGATCAGCATCGAAAAGAAAAAAAAATAAAAAGAAAAAAAAAAGGTGGCAAATTGCAGCTCGAACTCGCCACTAGTGTTTCACATATTTCTGGGTATCTTGTCATTCTGATTCAATCCATTATTAAAATAGAAGTTTGTTTCAAAGAGAACTGATAATATGTATTGTCCCCATTATATGGAAGGAAAAGCTGAATTAGAGTTTTGAAATGAGTTATTAAGAGAAGGAGTTGAAATATGATTAAGATAGCTTCCCATTTTTTCATATGCAATACCAGATAAATGTCAGCTCCACTCTTCCGCTAAAGAAAATAAGTAGAAATGTATGCATTGCAATTTGTTCAAAATCTAATTATTTTGTTTGATGAGAAATAAGTCTTTTCCTAGAGTGCTAATTGCCACATATTTTCTTGAAGGGGAAAGAAAAAGACAATTTCTAAAAGAAAATATCACAAAAATTTAGGATAGCTTAGTCTTATTCATCATCCCAGCTTCATTTATTTCCTTCTTTAAATATCATTTAAGAGATTTAACACTTTAGTAAGGACCCTTCAGTCTTCTGCAATAAAACAGACTTATCCAGATGTCACATTAAATCATTAAAGGAAAGTAAACTCAGATGGACAAACTACGTTGTCTTATGGAGAAGAAAGGCAAGCATCATATTGGACTGTTTAAACAGTGGTCTAACATGTCAGAAATGTGAAGCAAATCCCCCTCTTTACACATCTAGACTTGTTCTTCCTTTTAGCATCTTACTTGGAAAAAATATGTTTACCACCTCAAAACAGCCTAGTAAAGATCTTCTGAAAACAATGGGATATCTAAAACATCTGAGCTGCACGAAGAATCTGGTTGAGCTGTTTAACCTAAAGCAGAGAAGACCAAAGAGGAACTTGATGATAGTTTTCTAGTATGTGCAACACTGCTGTGAAGAGGAAGAAAACAACAGGTACTCTTTAGTCATGGTGTGTAAGACAAGAGGCAATGGGCTTGTACTGCAGAATGAAAAATTCAGGTCAGACACAAGGAGAAAAAGACCGGTTTCAGACTTGCGGTTTCAGAAGTCAATAAAAATTGGCATACAGATCCCTGTCACAAACAGTATAGGCTTAGTGGATACCGTCTTAGGAAAGGGAAATGGACAAAGAGATTTCAAGATGGTTTACTGGGTCACTAGGGAGATGCATCAGTTCACTGAAAAAAGTATGCTGTCTTTCACATGACTTATAGAAGGCCTTTAGTCTGAGCAGTTTTTCTAATTTCAGTTAAGCAGAGAAAAAAAGGTGCTTGTTTGCTTTCAATTTACAAGTCCCAAAACACAAACAATATCCTGATAGAAGATAGCTGTAAAACACACGCTTAAATCCCTCCCTATTCAGGAGACCATTGAAGCAGGCCTCAAGCATATTGTTGTTATTCTGAATCAAAGATCTGAATCTGTTCTGCTTACTGAAACATGATCGTTAATGCCCAAAACAAGCTTTTTCAATTAACCACAACTCATTATATTGCTACCTCTTTTTAAAAAACACATATATCGTCCAGGCTACCACCTGTGGTTCTTGCCATCTGCTGGCAGATATTTTGTCAATTTAAAATGCACAAATTACTTCAAGTTAATGAAAGATAATTAAGAAAAATGTTAAAATTTGTATTAGTAACAAGCTTGTATTATATGCAAATATTGGGTATTAATGTTGTGTATCAAAAACTTTGAGAAATTTTATTCAATCAAGATTAAAGCACTTCTTAAATACAAACTTAACATTGTACATTTTCTATATTACCAAAGAAATCATTATACTATAGCATCTAATCACTAGAAGAAATTCTACAGATGACAAACCAGTAGTAAACAGATTACCTCACTTACAGATGAAATGTAGACATTCAGTTCCATACAAGCAGTATTGTACAAAAGAGATGGCTTTGCTGGGTTTGCTTTTTCATGTAATAAAGATGTTGAATGAGTTCAGCTCACATGGAAACAGAAGACTGTATAAAATTGTAATTCAAAATGCCAAATACCTGGACCTTGAGCTTTACTAACCTTCATGTTTAAGTGCATGGATTTTAAGAACGGTTGTACATATGGATAGGCTCTCTTTTCAGTAGCATTTAAAAAATAAAGGAGCACCCTTGCTAACATTTCACATTACTAGCATTTAAGAGTAATTCACATACCTGGTTTTAATGTTTTGATTGCCACTGGGGTGGTATTATTCCACAGTCCTTCCCACACCTCACCAAACTGACCAGATCCTAATTTTTTCAAAAATTTCAGAGATTGTCGGTCTATCTCCCACTGATCGACAGTTTTATAGGACAAATCAAACGTAGTTGGAATTTGTACCTGGTAAAAGAAAATAAATAATACAGTAATTGAGACTTCTAATGTTTTTCCAACAGCATATACAAGTCATTGTTAACTACGCTATGTAAAGTCGCAACTGATGTAAATAATGTTTCCTTAGAGTACACATATGTGAGAAAGTGAGCTGAGAACATAAAATATAGCCCACATCCTGGGTACTTTTTGTTAGAAATAAGAATTACTCTAATGAAAATATCCTGCCATTAAAAGTAAAAATTAGAAATCATCCCTCTAGCAAGCTTTTTGAACAGTAACATATTGCTTGCCTTAACCTTGTGGTTTTGCCTCAGTAATTACTTATGGACAGCTAGAGTTATGAAGCTGGAGATTTCATCTCCATATACATTTATAAAAAGCTATTCATAAATCATGATTTGGCATCTTTTCTCCTCCAGCCACATGCTGATTTGTTCAAAATGGCATGGTATTTTATTATTAACGTCAGCTTCAAGAACGAAACTGTAGTGCTACCCAGAACTTCCTGAAAATAAGCAGATCATCAACATTTTGAAATAGTAGAAGCAGATATGGGGTTAACACCTTCTGACTGATATCTGATGAGTTAGCTTACAAAAAATACGTTGCACAGTGTAGCATCCACTCTTACCTTCAGGCATGGCTTTCCGAGCACCACGCAGAGGCCATGACTGTTCTTACTATAATAGTCAACAAACTCATTCAGAGTTTTGAAAGTTTTCCCTCTGCTTAGGAAAAAGCCTCCTTCATCCAGCTTTCTGATCCTGTAGTGCTTCACAGATACACCATCAAAAACTAAGAAGATTTAAACATATTAAGTTTCCAGGAATTATAGCAATGGTACAGTGTAGCTTATGGCCAAACCATCATAAGGTTCCTAAATGCATTTATGAGGACCTTAAAATAAATTATTTTAGTTTCAGAGATGACAACTATAAAAAAATCTCTTTCAAACCAAAGCCCACTGTTTAGAGAGCTTAACATACCTAGTCTATCAGTCTTCAACCATTCACGTCCAGAGATTCTTGCTTGCACCATAAGAACTGATGCAAAATACATAAATACTTCCTCTGTGAGGCAGCTCATATTTCCCACCCTTTAGAACACCAAAACCAGCCAGGAGCATCTAATTCACAGTAATCATTTAATCAGTTTTTAATATTTCATTTATCAATGTTAACATTCCAAATAGCAGCTGCTGGGCTGGCAAACATTTTAGAGCAAGCAGATATACCATCAACATGGCCATGATTCTCTGAAAAGCACTCACATCTTCCATGGGTTTTATTGAGTTCTGTGCATGTTTGGAATATGTAAAAATCAGGCCAATAATGCTCTGTTTTGAGTAGCTGATGACTCCCTTTCAATTGAAATGCATTTTATTTTAATCTGCTGTTTCCTAATCAACAAGACTTTTCTCTCCTCACTCCTGTAGGTTATTTACCCATATGTCATGACACCCACAGTGTCCTTCCCTGTGACCGTCAGAGCACTCTCTAGAGGTGTGAGAAAGAAGGCTGGGCCACTGCATGCCAGGGCTAGACCTGGACCAGCAGCAGTCCAGAGATGGACAAAAAATGCACTGTCACTCACCTAGTGCATTATTTAAAGGACTATTAGGCTTGTAACTGCCATTTCTGATGTCTCCGTCATACCTGGCTTAGTGCAGTGGTCTCCAAAGCAGAGTGCGTGCAACCCAGAGAGTGTGCGAGACAATCCACTGGGGTGTGGGGAAAAAGTATTTTTTGTACCATTAATAAATAAAATAAAATAAATATTTTTAAAATACAGCAATAAATAATGCTCTAATATTAACAGGGTTCCACAATGAACCTAGCTGGTAATGAGGAATCCTGACCATGTAAAGCATAACTTAAGAGGGAAGACGTTTAAGTAGTAGGATAAACTTTCTGCATCTCAAACAGAAGATACATGCATCAATGGAAGGCGGTTTTCTGATCCTATGAATTTCACGTGGAAAAATGATTAGAGCTCAAGGAACGGTACCAAGCTGTAATGAGATTAAGTGAGAGACAAGTATTTTAAAGTGTGGACGGGGGGTTTGCCACCTGTTAGAACTGGTGTGGAAACAAGGTGAAGAAACACAGACTGCCCAGTTAGGATGGGGGCCAGTGAGATTGAGAATTGAGCCAAGAAGGAGAATGGGAATTATCTAGTGAGTCCGGGGAATGTCCAGAAGGAGAAATACTGGAGCAGGACTAAATGTGAAGCACCACATTTTGGAAAAAGACAAGTAGCAATAAGGAAAAAAAAAGGGGGGGCGGAAATCAGAAGGGTATCCCACCCTACATTTAATGACACAACACAGTGCTTTGCCATGATGAGTGGAGAAATTGCTCTCAAGGGGAGGAGGATGCACCAGTTGTCATCCTGGTCCTCATCACCCAACATTACACCTTCCCAATAGGCCAGGTCGCTTCTCCCACACCCATCAATTTGCGAGATTACCATTGTCCCCTTCTCAGGCCCCGCATGCATGACAAAATTCTGAAAAGCAAAAGGGAGGCATAGGGAAAAGGCTTTCTGCTGTTTGACTCCACAGTGCACCTTTTAGTAGCCAAAATTCCAGCAAACATATTCAATTTGGTCATGTGGACTGGTGGGTAGTCTTACTTAAATAATTTAATGGAAATATTTTTCAATCTTAGAAGCAGTCTCAGTCTGGTACATTTAGAAATCTAATTATTGAAAAAATCGTTATTGCTCTCCTCTGGAGATATTATAGCTGATAGAATCTTGACACTGTAACACTGCATGAATTTTGGCAATCCCTTTGGTTATAATAACAGAAGAATACACAGTTACACACTGTATGTAGAAAAAATTATAGAAAATTATTGATTGCATGCAATTAACAAAGATGATACAAAGTATAATTTCTCTCACCATTTAAGTGATTAAGTTAAAAAGGAAAACTTCTCCTTGCTTAAGTACTAGCATGTAGGATCAAATATTTTTCTACTGTACTGTGCGATTGTCATCCCAGGCCACCAGAGGGCATAGAGGAGCTGTTGAAAATATGAGGGGCTTTTCTATCTGCCACAGGTACTATTTTTAGAGACCTGAGAACTTATAATTCTACATGAGGACCAGAAATGAGAATATTTGTAAATATAACTCCGGAGTATAAAAGATAATTACATCACACTTTTCAAATGCCATTTCTTTTTAATTTAACACCTGTAATTAGTATTTTTCAATTATAAAATGCATGTATATTTTTGTGGTGTGTCATTTGGAAATGGGGTTGAAGCAAAACAAAGGAAAGACTAATTCAGTAACAACAGACTGAAAATGCAATGACTTTTCCAATGTTCACAGGAAAGCGCATCTGGCCAAATGAATTGCTATTTATGATGCATTGAGTAAAAGGCCCACAGGATGACTATGTTAATCCAGTCTTGGTTGTATATCACAAGTGATAGTAGTTTGACTATGTTCTTTATTTATTAGCAGTATTATAATTATTACTTGTGAAGCAGCTAATGTTAATGCAAGAGTCGGTTTGAAGGATGTGCTCTAATTTCTTAAATGAGCCTTGTATGAAGCCTTACGACTGGCAGTATCCAGGTCAGGCAGTGATGTGTGTGGAGAAGCTGGAGAAATTTCTGCACTGATACCATCTCTTCTCGTGATAAGCAGCTGAGATTAGTGCAGTATTTGACAGGAGGCTGTTTACTTGTATCCCAGGGCTGAGTCTGGCTGTACAAGTCCTGCACCACACACTCACAGCGCTGCGGCATGTTGCGGCTCCTCTGCCCAACGCGACACGGAGCACATGTCACTCAGGGAAGAGCTAGCCATAACCCCCTCGGTGCTTCCCGTCATCCCTGCGTCCATGCCAGACTGCTAAACAGGACAGGATCACAACTTCAGCTTCATGCAGCTTGACAGCAGCTGGGTCTGAAGACTGCAGTGGTTTTCTCCTCAACTTGCCCGTCCCAAAAGAATCATAGCTCCCCATCAGATCTCGTCACGGTTTCAGTTTAACGGAAGCATTCTCCTCTCCCTGCTTCCCACCTTCATAAGGTTGGGCCATGCAGAAGTAGATTTTGCCACCCCAAGGATGAGAACAAAATAATTCACTGCTCCTTCCAGCAAAATTTATGGTGGCGTCCACAGAGTCAAGACCTTCACCAGATGAATCATGGAGACACCAAGGCACCATTATGGCCAGCGTCCCAGCACCTCTCCTGCCAGCAGTCCTCCCCCAGCGCCAGCAGGAGCTGTGCTTGGTCTCCATGCCCAGGGTGGATGTGGGAGGAGAGTGGCTTAGGAGATCACCCTCGCCAGCACAGAAGGGGTGCAGGGGCTGATCCAAAATCGTTCTCCTGCTATGGCCATGATTCTGCCACTCCTATCAGTCTGCTGCCTTAAGCAATTACCTGTTTTTCCCTACGCTGAAAGCCAATCTGGCCTAGAGGAAACCACACAATCTTTTTTAGGAGCATGGAAAAAAATGGAGGAAAACACAAACCATTTACATTGTCATTTAATGCAATCAGTCTTTCAGATACCATTATTCATTGAGGGGGGAAGTAGAGAGCCTCCTGCTATCATTGGCAATGACACTCAATTAAGCTGAGCACATCTAAATTATGGCTTTTAATTAAAAAGAGGCAATGTCTAAGATGGCACCAACATGTTTAAAATTTAATACATTTCACACCAGATGCTGGAGTCATCAACATAAAAATCTGTCGACAACATGTGCATTTTTAAAATGGGAAAACCTATTTTTAAAATGTCAAACACTTTAAAACGATAACAACATATCTCAGTGGCCTATCTGGTTTGATGAGCTTTCCATTTAACCATTCACAGCTGAGAAAAACCTTCCCGAACATGACTTTTTGTTTTTAATTTAAATAGTCATTTATCATCTAAATCTTACAAATTGTGAGTTTTCCCATCAAGGCAAGTTAGAAGTGAAAAGTGTCATTTAAATGAAAGGTAGGGTTTATTTCTTTTTCTTTTTTTTTTTCCTAAGGAGATCCATTTGTCTCCCTCATTAACATTAAGTCTCTTATACATTGCCCATTTGAGTATGAAATCAAGCATGAAATTCATAAAATCAGTTTATGGGTGCTCGGGTAAAAATCTCTCCTTCTTTTCTAGTTCTTTTCCTTTTCAGCTTTATTACGCTTAAATGTTAAGCTGGACAGAGAATTACAATATTTTCTTAAAGACCTTAATTTTGAAAGCCAGGTTGTCACTTTTCTAGCCATTATCATCTACTCTGGAATGAAACCAAAACAGCAATAGAAGGCAGAGCAAACCTAACCAGTCCTACAGAAATTAGGGACATATTCCAAAATATCAGGTTGTGACTTCTCCCCTGTCAGTGTATCAGCTACCACGAAGATAGAAGCTATTCCAAACCTTTTAAGAGAAATAGTTCTGAACTACTGTTCCTCAAGAAAACACTGCTTTTCTGCCTCAGCTTTGGCTGTCTCATAACTCCTTCTGACGGCACAAAGAGGAGAGAGTCAGAAAAACTAGCTTCTCCCTAGCATCTGGTGGACTAAACAACCTTCCCTCCAGTTAATACTCCTCACAGTAAAATCCACTTCATCATTTGCTTTAGAATACACTAGCTCTCCCAAAAGTAGGCATAAGTAATGAGATTATGGACATACAATATCTAGACCATTATGTATACTATTAGGTTGGAAGCAAAAAAGCTTGGACAACAGAAATAGTCGCCATTCAGTCAAGCCTATTCAGTAAGCAGCAAATAACATTTAGCTCTTCAGGATGAAGTAGCATGTCGAGACTAAATTACGTTCAAGTCTGGGAAGCTGCTAAAAGATCTAGCAGCACTGGTAAATCATGTCATTAATACCCACTCGCTACAGACTGCTGCAGAGTTTATTCTCTTTCTTTGCCTAAAAGAGCACAAATGTTTAATAAATCTGAGATGACACATATATACATGCATACATGCTCAGAGGACAACCCGTGTTGGTGCATGAAGGAGTGCTGGCTCCTGTAGCTGGAGCCTTGCCTCTGCGTATATTATGTCCTTCAGCACCACTCTTCCTTCATCAAACAAACCAGCATGGAAGAAATCCACACCGACGGTTTCATATCTTGCTGTTATCAGCTATCATCAAATCTCCTGTTCCCAAATAAGCTTATATAGAAACCTGAAAAATGTCTACCACAAGCTTTTATAATTGAATCAAATATACTAAATCAGATATAGTTTCCATCCGTGATTTGTAAGGAAAAAATTAAAAAGCAGCATCACAGGATGATCTCATCCTACCACAAATGCTGGCCTAATACTTATTTTCATTCTCTTGCATTTTTCTCTGCAGTACTTCATAGCTTCAATAAGGTACTGCTCCCGTCCTGTTAGAGAAGTAGTCAGAATGCAGGGTAAAGAATTAAGATTTCCAATCTCTCCTAGAAGGTTACAGCTGGAGAATAATAAAAAGAAATTGCATTTCCGCTCCTAGGTGCACAAGCACAAGATTTTTCATTGATTTTTAGTAAGGTGTCATGTATTCAAGTGCCAGCATTAAGCAGATAATACAGGCCTATCTATCCTTCCCTGCATAACACCACGCTGTTATCAGTCTAGCCCAGTCCTTGGATGAAATCAGTTTACTGATGAAGAACACTTGAAGGAAGCTGAAACCATGTAAGACAGGGATAAGTTGGCATATAGAGGGAAGGCATTTTGAAAGGTCTGCGGCTGTAATACAGTCTTTGAATAAAAGGGTGCATGCACAGGGGTCAGTTCTACCACAGTTCAGGAGCAGTCTGATTTCTTGCTGATGTTAGCTTTCTTATCAGTGCTTCCTGGCAAGAACAAACTTCCTTGAGGGCGAACTGAAGACTACGGAATGAACTCTCCCAGAACTGTAAATACCATATTTATTTCATAAGCTTCCCTGTATTTCACTCCATGGGCAACATATATTTCTTTGTCTTGGCAATAAAAAGCAACCCTCCCATCACCACAAGAGTTGCAGGTATATACCTCTTCCTTATGATTTGGAAAGAGAAGCCAAGAATACGTCAGAAGTTCCTTAAGCAGCTTAATGCGTTTCTGTGTAATGCTCAGAAGGTGACTGACACATGAACATCCAGGCAGAAGAGGAGTCAATATGAAAGAATCTGGTTATGCACAAGGTGCGTCTCATTTTACTGACATAATTCTGCACGTCACAACTAACGGTTTATTCACAAACATCAAGAGTCTTTACGGGCATATGGAATTATATAGGTAGAGGACATTAAGAAGTTTGAGCGTATAGCCCTGTTGTCTCAGGGACAACAATATATTCTTGACTCACACTTGTATGATAAGTTTGATAGAAAATGTTCATGGAAAACAACCAATGAACAACCATATTTACTATCTAATATGGCAAATATCTATGACATGAAAAAGATGACACGTACATATATGTAAATAAGTAAAATTATTATCAAATAAGTGTCCTATTTGATGGTCTTTCGGATTCAAAGAAAAGACTTCAAATAAATTTCAAAACCCATCATCATCATAAATCTAACTTTTTTTTATGTTTACAACTACCTTTTCAATGAAATATGACTGATTCTAAACTACAGCTTTGAAGATCTTCCTATCATTTTGCCCCTGAAAACAAATAAATACAAACCTAAGGGTGTGCTCTAGCAGAAATATCATTTTCTTAAACTCCAGATATTGGCCAACATGGTTTAATTTTTATTTTGTGTACTAATCAGAACAGTAGTGTACAACTGTAATGTATTTTTTGGCATTTTAATCATGAAAATAGTTTCTATTTTAAGGCAGCTGGCCCACTGGAAGTACTAAGCGTAATTTCTGTTCTGAGCATATTAGTAAACAAAGCCTATAAAATAAATGTTAGTAAAAACTCAAATGACTCTTGCCAAGTTTTCTTTATGTATCTCCTGGGAATGAAATATTATTATGAACTTAATTTCATTTTCATGCCCACAGTTTACTGTTTGCAAAAATGAAAAAGTCCAGATCACCTGAGAAATTTTTAAAACATTGCTTAAGATGGAAAACTAGAATATACCTGAAAGTGAGTATTCGCCTTTTAGACTTTCGCTTTCTCGGATTAGGAAGGCTCCTGCCTCGTTTCCAGGGTATGACAGTTGTCTCTCGGCATCTGCTCGTTTGATTGGGCCAAAAAACCATCTGAACAAATAAAATACATTAATTTTACCAATCAGTGAAACATACCAGGAAGACAATTTAGCTTTTATAAACATGCTGCATATTTACTAAAAGATAATCTGTGCTATGCTAATTAAATTCCAATGGCATGGGGGAAAAAAGCCAACAAGAACTACACAACAAATATATTGCTAGAAAACATTGCTTACACATTTCAGTGAAATCTGGATTTTACTGCTGATGGAGAGTCCTACTGATTTCAAGGGAATGAGAATTCAGAAGTGACAGACTGGTCTTGTCCCAGGAAAAATTCACCAAGAAATTCTGCCAGGGCTACTGTGGCAGAAATTGATGGCAAGTCCATTGATGCCACTTGAACTATGTAGAGGTGCAGGTATGTGCTGACATCCTGACACCTTCAAAGTCAAAAGATCCCCGAAACTGCAGAAGGCCTCTCAGGTTCCAAGATGTAAACCACTCCGCAGCCTTCCCCCTTCCACTGCCACGTCAATATCTCAAATGAGTTACTGGCAATTTTCTCAGCTCTGCTGCTGTTAGACAAACAAAACCAGTATGTCCCTCAAGTCACTGCAAACATCTCAATGTTCTGTGAAAATCTACTATTTATGGCTTTTAAAACATATTTTTCCTCTGTCACTAAACCCTGTAGTTTACAAGGACTTGTTCAAGCAATAGTTTTAGTTTGCTCCTCTGAAGGTGCTAGTTAGCATTTTTGCTGCTTTGTGCCGAGTGTAAATTAAATGGAAATAAGACCGAGATGAGTCAGCATTTTCAGCTGGGCGGCATTCAGCTTCCATCCAACAAACACAGAAAGCTCTTTCCAAGATTAGCTCCACCCCTTATTTGAAGCAAATGGTGATAAATAGTTATCAGAAATATGCCATAGAATCATAGGAGAATTCCTTTTAAATTAATCATAGCTAAACCTATCATGCAAACTTTTAAGATAAATTAACGTATCGCACCACACATACGTTGTCTATTCAGTTAACTACCTGATTTGTCAATTACTAGTGAAAAGTACAGAAGGAGTCATCAACAAACTACTCTAGTATCTGTAAGGCTTGTAATCATCAAGAAGAATGGAGGAAATAAATGAGAACATTGGGTGACACCTTGGCTGAGCAAGCATGAGGAATGAAAAATGGTTTCGTGTGAATAAAGAGGAAATAAAAAGAGGCAAATACAGATGGCGCTAACCCACACTGAATCTGCTTTGTTAACAAAAGAAAATGAAATCCAGATATTCCAGACTGCATTCCTGTCCTCTGACTTGAAGATGATTTGGATAAAATAGGCCTTGATACATATTTGGCAAGGAAAGGAATCTCATTAGAAAGCCGGAATATGTTAGTAATAATTTTAATTAGTTAAATGTGTTCATTAATTCAACTAATTAATTAAATGAATTCATTCATTAGACTTAGGTAAAAAACTAAGTAATGAATAAATGTTCAAAGCCGTGACTGAGGCTCTTGTCAAAGGAATCAGAGGACTGAGTACAAGTTCAACTCTATTCAAGTCCCAAAGAAAATTTGTTTGCCCTAAAAACCGAATTAGAATCTTTCTGAAATGTCTAAATACACCTGCTCTGAGAATAACATCTGAAAACTAACAACCTATATGATCTGAAAAAAATCTGAACTGGTTTTTTTTCTCCTTGAACTATAAGATATCACTTAGTAATGTCCAAAGGGACTGATTCTTGTAACAGTGTATAAGAAGAGGTGTTTAATTTTCTCCCTCCTTTATTCATGGGTTGAGAGGATACCATCCTTTCAAACGGATTTCGTTTTGTATCAAAGCCAAAAGAGCTTCCAATGCGGTGTTAGGAGGGTTGAATTTTATGATCAGAATAGTAAAAAATATAGTCTTTACATATCCCAGTATTCATACATACACTGCTAGTAACTCAAATTGCTAAAGCTGAAAACATGAGCAGTAATACAATGTATGCAACAAGAGGAAATTGTTGGTTTATTTGGGAAATACAATTTAAAATGGTATTACACTTGTGTATGTAAAATCATGTCTACAATATAGACCACAATTTTGCAAAAAAATACATAAGTGGATATTGTATTTAGGCATATGTATCTGTTCCTTTGACTTCAAAATATTTCAAATTATATGTTTATTTTTATTAGGTTGGAAAAACTTCATTTAAATCAATATGAATTTACCATTAAAGGCTATATGGAGGATATATAATATGTAGGTTCTGACTCCCAATAAACTTAGCAGTTAAAAAGATCCTGACTTGCAAAATAAGATAATTAGAGCAACAGTATTTGAGAAGGTAACTGTAACTGAAGCAATTATTACGGAGTGTGAAAAGTGGACACATATTGTATATTACCTTATTTGCCTGACTTACATGATCTGATTAAAATGTTTCAGAAAAATATAATGAAAATTACTTTTAATAGCACTTGAATATGGGATTCTTAGTTCAAAGTCATTGGGTTTGCAATAATAATCACATAGTACCAAAAGCAATGCTGGTTGTGAAAAAATAACCCCTTGACCTCAAAGCAAGTAATTTAATTTGTTATTTGCTTTTTTTAACAAAAGCACATCTGAATTTAAAGTACTATTTCCATTATAAATGGAAGTTTAAATTCCTTTTATAAAGCATGAAGGGCTTATTTCAATTTCTAGTGATTGAACTTATGCTTCAAAAGGCTTCATATTTTACTTCATCCAAAAGTGTGTATCCTAGAGGAAAAAGTACTCTAAATAGTAATAATGAATCAAAGTAATTGCTTACCATGAGATATTGTTCTGCAGGATAGGAAGGTCAGACCAAAACAACACCCAATCCTTAATAAATCTATTTGTGTTTTATAGCTCAAAGATAGATGAAGGTGTTGAAACAGAACACTTGGAAAAACAGAACTAAAACATCAAGGACTATCCATTGCACAAGTTACTTAACCAGCACTTTCTCTGACTTCAGTGTGCTATATTGGCACTAGGCAGTTCAGGAGAAGGTGGTGGAACGTACACAGTTTCACTCTGAACTTCAGCTCGCAGCCCGATCACTTTGGGTCACAACTGTAAATGTGGGATCAGTAGATTAGGTATGGCACAAATAAGCGCACTCAGACTTGGGCATAAGTTTCCATTTCTAGCAGGAGCTGTCTGGTCAGCACAGCAATAGTGCTCTTCTGTCAGTGACACCCAGGGACATGCCTTCCTGGCCAGCACTGCGTCCAACACCCCAACTGATGGATGCCAGATCTGCTTTTGGGGGATTGTCTCTAGCAGCTTCCTCAAAATCCCTTGTTTCCACCATCATTCATAGCTCTCAGGAACCATTTCATTAAAAACTCCAGGCTACTTCCAGGTCACTTCTGGCCACCATATATAGGAGGACTTTGGGGACAGAAAAGATGACCTTGATGTAGGTCCATAGCAAATACAGTCCTTACTTGGTCCAGATGCCCAATACTAGAACACCAGTGAGATTTGTTGTGGTTATTCAGAGCATATTAATCCGATCTCTATTGGCCATCAATTCCACTGGCAGGTTTTAGATCACAGAACCATCATTATAGATCATAGCAGGCTTTGTCATGGGATGCTCCCTGACTGTGACAGTATCACTGCTGAGACCCATACTCCTATCCTATGATCCTTTTCTTCCAGCAAAGCACAGGATGAATCTTCATCAAGCTGAATGTTGGTGGTTATACCTGAAGGGCAAATTCTTTAAGAAACAGAGATCATGTCACCTCTGCTCACTCCTGCCTCCCCATTCAGTCCAGCTTAAATTAAAATGGAGTCATGAGTTCAACAGAAGTTGATGGTGTTAACTGGCTCCATCACCACCTTTGCTCAGAAGCCCTCTGTCCTCCAGGGTGCAATGCACTGCTGATCTCTGTCTAAATGTCAAAGCCCCATTTACCTGGCTCTGCTTTGTGTCTACCTGTGCTTTGCTATATAGAAATCCACTAAAATAAAAATAGTTACTTCTACTCCACTTTTTTTGTTATAACAGGAAGATACGGCAGGAACTTTCAAGCTGGAAAATGGAAGAGAGGAAGAGTAACATAGGCCAAGGGTTACCAAATGCTGCATAGCTGCTAAAGCAAAGAAAGATAGGGAAGCAAAGTTCTGCAATGCTATACCACTGGTAAAGTTTCCAGTGCCTGGCAACATGCCTAGAAGATGACAAAACCCCAGTGGAAAAACAAAACCCACAAATATCCCCATCGAAAAAAGAGTATGCAAAATTAGTTTTCTTCCCTCTGTTCCCTCCTATTAATGCAATATCCCCTTCTGATCATATCAGTGCAATGCGCTCATCCAAGGTAGAGACTGAAGATTTAACAGAAGATCTCAACTAATCTGGGAACTACAGGCTCTTTTTCTCTCCTGAAATTAACTCTATCCAACACTCAAAGTTAAACTCAAACAAAAGGATTCCCAGACATGGTCCAGATGCAAAAGCTCTCAGGGGAAACTTTTTTGGCAGCCTACCATTCCTTGGACAGCCCTTTTACACCACACACACAGCCCCATACCCACACCGCCCTGCCCCTTACACTGGAGCTCCATGCTTGGTCTCCGCTAAATCCCTAACATGCTAACTCTGGACTTTAATGCAAGACGTGTGCTGACCCTTAGCCAAAGCCCCCCAGTCATGGGCCAGACAAAACACTTCTTGGCAGACAAGTTTTTTCCTGGGCAGACCCTTGCAGCTTTATTCAAACTGGAACTCTAGGATTTGTCACTCTCCTAACCCTAAAACTAATCCAAGCCCTAACACTAATTTTAGACCTAGTTTGAGCCTTAGCCTAAAAGCTGCTTTCTGCAGCTTTGATCTTCCTTGGGCAGTCCCTTAGCAGCCATAGTCACACTGGAACTCTGGTATTCATCTCTCTCCTAATCCTAACCGTAGGCATGGGCTGACCTCTGCCAAAGATCGACCCTCAGTCATGCCAAATGAACAAGCAACAAGGCATGGACCAAATGCCATGGAAGAGGACCCCTTGGCACGGGCCAGACACAATAGTTCTAAGGGGACAAACCTTTCTGCAGCCTCAACCTTCCCTGCACAGCCACTGTGCCATCCCCTTCCAGCAGAAGCTCTAATATTTTCCTTTCTCCTAACCCAGCCTCTTGCTTTTGCATTGGAAAAACCACAGCCAAAGAGCCCCAACCATGGTCCAGGTGAAAAATTTGCAGCCGTACTCCAACAGAAACTCTAAACTCATGATTAAGGACTCTGTATGCGTTCCCCTTTGGGATGTGGGCAAGACCTTCATCACCAAGTCAAACACCAACTCTGAATTAACAGCTACAATCTTTGGCTTTCTTGGAAATTTCAGCTGATCCCTCACTGCTCTTTTGTTATCCACACTGAAGGCTGGCAGAGAAAATGATGTGAAGTTCTGACTATATGTCATCCATTTCCAATAGGGCTTACCAGAGCACAGCTTCCCACTTTTATCCTCTACCTTTACTTACATTTAATATGTACAGGGGCAAAGTCAGAATCAGCTCCACAATGTCATATGTGAAGTTACTGAATTTGCTTTAATAACTAGCTGTAGCTGGGATAAGGGGAGATTTTCAGTTTCTCATTCAAGTTGCAGGACACTGGAGGTAAGATAAGGCTAAAGGCAGAGGTCTGTGACATAGTCTGAATTTCGTGAATGTCCAACTAAAAGGGAAAATCCTGAGATCTGAGTCAGCATTAAGGTACAGCCACATATAGAAATCATGATCATTACAATAGGAATGAGAGCGGAGGAAAGGAGTGAAAAATTGCTGAGAATGACTACATGGCAAGGTCATTCAAAGAGCATGGGGGCATAACAGAAGAAATAGCAGGAAATCAGTCACATGAAATTTATTTTCAAAAATACCTCAAGACATTAAAATTAAATGATCCTATCCTGGATCAGCACTTTGTGGCGTGAGAGCATCTCAATTATCATTTTTTGTAAGTGCTTGCAACTGGGATTTACCTTCTCATGCTAGGGTAAATCTCATAAGACTGCTAAATTTCAGCAGCTGGAAGAGTTTGTTGTGATACCTGTGGTTCCCAACCAGAAGTCTCCATTACAGAAGAAATGATGACAAACAGGCTAGCTGGCCCTACAGAAGATTAACTGGAGTGTGTTAACTGTGTCTGTTACTAGGGTATGAGGAGAAGAAAAGGTTTCTTAGACTGAGAAGAGCAAAGAATTCCTGCAATTAGAGCAAAAGTGTTGGGTTAGGACAGTGAAAAATAGATACTATATATATTGAGACCAAATATATCCCAGTTTCTTCTGGAATGCAGAAAGCTCGTGCAATAGCTAAAACAAATAAAGAAAAGCTTCAACAATACATAAAGTTTACATTTTAAATGCCTCAAAATCTACAGTCATAGAAAGCTGTAACTGCAAAGTCAAGTACTCCAAACTTAGGAGATGGCAATAGTAATATGCTCTCATGGCATCAATTCAGCTATTTTCAGGAAAATCCAGTATGATATCATCTTTAATTACATGGCCACATCTAGTGCTTCCTACAATGTTAATATGAATGCTGCTCACTGAATTGTTACCCTCTATTTTGTTTTGTCATTGCACAGATAGAGTTTATTTACTGTACATTGTTTAGTCTCTGCTCTCAATACAAGTTATAAAATTACATGAATGGCTAATTTCCTAGCAGCCTCTATTATAGTGTTCATGACTATAATATCCAAATGTTTTATGAACATTCATTAATTCCTTTTTGTGGCACTTCTGCTTGTAAAATATTTTTTACACTGGAGAAACATCACAGAAGGGAACTAAGGCTATAAGACATTATTATAAGCATTTTCTACTAATTTTGGATGTTCAATTTGAAACGCCTAGGGCCTACCTTTCACAGAATTTATCATCGTGTAGTATGTAGTAGTTTATTCGGAGAGCAATAGCTGCTAACTTCTGTGTCACAGAAGACAAGGAGAGATGCATAGAAAGCTAAAGAGGCCGAGAGACAGAGAGATCCTCCAGGGTCTTATTCAATTACTTACATCATATGACCATCCTGTGATCACTGCCCTTACTCAGCACATGGAAACCTGAACATGCTTGCATGCACCACTCTTCACTGCTGTCATCCATGCAGGACAAAGAGGGCTGCTGAGCCAGCTTTTAATCCATGCCAGGTTTGCAGTCTGCTGTGGGTAAACAGTAGCGCAGAAGCAGGGACAGAAGTTTACCAAGAGCTCCACCAGCACGTCCTCTCTGCACTGAGAGGAAGGCTCCAAGCACTTGCTGGGTTTTCCCAAAATATCAGGAATAGAGAATGCAGCTGTCAAAGTCTAATGAATATGTTCAGTTACCACACATGAAGTGCAATTTTATTTTCAAAGGCTTGGTTAGTTTGAAGCAAAGTTTTCTTAGATAGCAAAAAAGCACAGACTTTTCATATAGCAATCTCCCCTACCAAATATCAAGCCCTTCCTCCTAAGTACATGCACAAAGGATTTCTCGTATTGTTCTGAGCCACTTTTTTTGCTTTCAGGGAGAGAAAGACGCAGCCTGTGCCTGGTATCAACCCTGAAAAATTCACATCCAATCAGGTAAAGCCTGGAAAAATTATAAGCAACTGAACAAGCTCTTCTGATAGAAAGTATTAGTCTGCCTTAATTATAAGACTAAGGAAGTAATACCATTTCTCCAAGAGCTGACATTTCAAGAAATTAGGAAATATCACTGCAAAGATGAAAGCCTTCCAGACAGAACATAGTTAAGAAACAGATGTGCTTTACAAATGATGAACTTGCATGCATGAAGGAGAGTGTGGGAGATGAGCACTGGCTGCTTTAATTTTCCCTTTATAGTCTACAGTGAACCCGATGACGGTGTTGGAAAAAAAAACAACAGAAAAATCTGTAGTCAGGCTAAACCATGAAGATAAAAACTTGCAAAAGATTCCTTTCATGAGCATTTTCAAAAGCACAAGCCTTCCCAGATATGGTACAAGTATCTACATAGTGAAAGGTCCAGGACTACTCTAGGGCTTGCAGACTTTCACTGTGCAGAGGCTGGAAAAACTAAGACTGGGTTTCAGGTCCTCTGGAAACAGAGCCCTTCCTCCTTACTTTCTTCTACAAACATGCCTGGGATTGTTTTTAACGCTGTCTAGCTCACATTGTCATTTATTATGAAATACTGAAGGATGCATGGGACAAGTACAAAATTTAAGAGGAAGGAATTTAAAGCTTAAGATAAAGGAATGCATAGGACACTGCAGGAGGGAGGGAGAAAACAGGACAGTAAAAATTCAAAGCAGAGAGGACAGTAGAATTATCAAGCGGATGGAGGGAGAGATGGGAGAAAGTCAGAGCTAACAGGCAATAATGAAGAGAAAATAAATTCAAGACAAAGCTGAGGACTGCATTTATTGCCCAAGGGCTATAACCTCCTGTTGCCTGAGCTGCTGCACCTGCTCAGCAAATGCTGGTTTCCAGCTTATCCTGCTCCCACAGCGCATGTGTCTTTGGCAGTGATTTCAGTCCTACTTGAGGAAACAATTTCACAGACTAACTCTCACTGTAAGGATTGCTCTCTGCAGATCTTTTCCCTTTCCTTTTCTTAGTTCATCACACCACTCATGTTTGTACTTGCCAAGAGAATACTTTAACATTCATTTTCATCATTTATTGACTAGAGGTCACGGCTAAATGTACTGGTTTAAACCTTACTCACCAAAGTACCATCAGCAACAAGTGAGTCAGACAAGTGTTAGGTAACAACAGCCTTCTGTATCTACATAGGTAATTCAGGTAAAATCTTAACACACTGCAGAAAGTACCTGACTTGAACAATACTTGAAACAAAAATATCTTTTAAAATGTACGTGTATAGTGACACAGCTCAGTTCTGATTACTTATTTACCATAATCAGAAACTAGTTTCCTCCAAGTGAAACTAGAAATTCAGGTTTTCAGGGATAGTTATGTAGGGCAGCACACTTAACCTTTTGTAACCACAATGAATTTGCTTCATACATAAAGATCTGAGTCATGCATATTGCTCAGATCCTTGTTGAATAACTTACCACAAACTAAAATGAAGACTATCTGCATGCCTTGTGTGGGGGACCTGAAGTTTCTGAGTCTTTTCACAATGACAGTGGATGGAATATGTTTTTTTCTTTCCACAGGGGAAAACACAGAACATGTGAATAGTTGTGAAAAACTAAAGGCTCATTTCTACACTATGTAAGTGGCAGAGATCTATCAAAATGAGAGAACAGCACTAGTTTATGTTGTGTGTGTATGTAGAAGTCTGCCTGTATGTTTGAAAGTGACAGTCTGTCTGTAGCAACACACTAAGTTCCACTGTATTTTCCATCTTTTGAGATAAACAGTGTGATTTTTCTTTACATAACCATTACAATGAGAAATACACAGTTTTGGAAAATAACAGATCCCATTTTGCTCTTGGCTTTTGGATAACATTTTGCTAACGTTCTTGTCAACAGATTATAGCTGACTGGTTGGTGTTTTTCCATAAATACTAAATTTATGTTAGACTTGAGAAAGTTTTATTGGTGAGATGGCAGAATATAAGATGTGATAATGGAAGAGACATAGAAGCAAAATAAAGGGAAAGATAATTAAGTTATAACTTTTCATATATTTTCTAAACAAAATATTACAGCTTAACTTGTGAAGGTACTCAATTTGAAAAATTTTAAAATTTGAAGGGTTTTTTATTTCTGTTTTCAAATGGAGTTTCCTTCAAAATAGAAGCATGTTTTCTTTTAATTTTGTTCAGAAAGGATTAAGTTATCTGAAAACAAGATACAACCAAGCAATACCCTTCATTTTGTTTCAGGCCATGTTAAATATTTCTATTTGATACAAAACTAAAAAGAAGGACTCAAAAGAAACATCACTGCTTCTTTCTTCCAGGAGAAGGGAGCCATTTTTCCTTTCTCTCTTCCCATACTTATTTGATCATGAATGTAAGCACTAAAACACAAGTAATACATTCATCCATGAAACAGGGGTTCTTTAGTTAAAATGAGGCAATTTAAACGTATATCTCTAACTGTCATAGTCACTATTTTGCTGGAATATACCACGTGCATAGATGCTTACATACAGTAATTTGGAGATCGTACCACTGTAACAACAGAGGTAATCCTTTGGGGACTGAACGTACATGAGCTACCACCAAAATTAGGCAGAACCTTTGCCACCATTCCTTTTTATCAAGATGGGAAATTGCAGCTTATTGCCAGAAAAAAAGCTTTATAGCTTTATAAATCTAGACTCAAGGACCAAATTCACCACACTTATATTGCATAGTGCCTTGAAAAAAAAAAAAAAAAATTGTTTTAATTTTACTCCTCACCAAAAACTTGACTCTAACGCTGAACAGTAGCTTACTCCACACAATCCCAATGACTGCAATATAACAGTAGCAAACGTGCGAAACACTACCCTGGCAGACTGACCTTGTGTATACCTGAGACCCGAAAGGAGCCCCAGGTTGCACCAGCAAATCACTGGGGGAGCCCAGCTGAAGAAACTGGAGGACATTATTAGCTTGTGAGAAGAGGGCAGCAGATGTGTCAAAAAGGACTCTGAGCCTCTGAAGTCTGTTTTGGTCTAAGAAATGTCTTTGTTTTGTGTTAGTCCATTGTTTTTGTTAGAAATAATAAGCTGTGTCCTAAAGAAAAGGCCTGCCAGGGCTTTAGGGACTTTCACAGTAAGTAACTGCGTGGGATTGTTTGGATAATGTAACGTTCAACAGTGAGTAAGGGTGGTAAAACCCACCGCAGAGGCAGGCACTTCCTCTTACAATCTAGAGCAAATTTACTGTCTTGTAAACATAAACACAAAGATTACTTGGGCATTAGTCTAAAAAATCCATGACACGTTGTGTAGAAACCTTTTAGTAAGTACTTCAGTAGGCCATAACAGTACTGTCGTGTGATTCTGTTGTAAGGGATTATGCATAATACTACATTAATTTTTCAATAGTTGCTAATAGCAGTTGACTGTGCTGCAAACGTGGAGATTGATTTGCTCTGAGTCTGCTTCAGGATGACAAACCATTGCACCTTTGGCTACTTTTGCACTCCGTAATGACTGGGAAATGACTATTGCTCCTGTAGAGATAGTATTAAAAGGCCAAATGCATGAGCTCTCTAAATTAGCATAGCTCACCCAATACTAGTTTCACTGCAAAATAGGAACAAAAGATAATAAACCAGGAATCAAATCGCAATCTGATAGAGTTAATTTGCGGAAATCTCCATAAATAAATCTCATCCTGTGAGTCCCCACTTTGCTATTGTGTAATTAATTTCAACATTTGCATTCATTCTCCACAATACTGGTCAGCTGCATGCTGTATTATTTAATCTACTCTGAAGCTCTTCTATATGAGAAAATAAACAGTAGATGAAAGTGGTATCATACTACTTTTTCTGTGGTGTTTTAGTTATGTAAGTCCCTGGTATTTCTCCAATTTAAGAGACTAAGGTCAATCATCAAAGTTTGTTTCCAGTAGTGGTTTTGTACCTGGATAAGGACTTAATTGCATTTAAAACTTGTTCTAAAACAACTTGTCTTTGGAATCAATGAAAGGCTACCATTGACTTCAATGGGCATTGCTTTGGGACACTGGGCATGAAATATACCCATATAATCACCTCTTTTAAAAAAAAACTTAAAATGTGTTCCTCAGACCCTATTTCTGCTGCACAGAGTCTTGCAAATAGCATTGTAAAATCTTGCATCAGTGCTAGTAGTACCTGTATGCATTTGCTAACGCATACATGAACAGAAGTACTGATATACTGCCATAATATACTCTAAAAGTAGCAATAACTCTGCTATTCATAACAACTGAGGAACAAAGTTGAAACCTTCAGGTAGCCTTAATGTTAACATGGTACAGAGAACACTAATAACATCAATTGATTTAACATTAAGGGAAACTCAAAAGGACAAGAAAATGTTCAATCATACATTCACTGAAACCATTACAGCTTCCAAAAGCACTCAATTGATTTTCTTGAGAAAATCATTCCTGAGAAATTATTTTCTTTCCTCACAGGGAAACTCACCTCAGTACAGAAGTAATACAGAAACCCTCGGTAACAAAAAGCCCCCCTTGCCTGCACAGGACACTAGTGGCAGAGCAGATTTCTCCATCCGTTCTGTGCAGAGCTCTCTCTTGGACAGTCACTTGGGCACATACCTCTTCAGCTTATGGCCAGCAGTCTGAGCAGCCTCGTGCCCCCTCTCAGGTCAACTTTCAGTGGAGAACAACCAGGTCACTGTCCCCAGAGGGACTCGGAAAGGAACTGTGCAGTCCGGCACCCCCAGGTGACCCTGAGCCAAAGGACAGAACAGTTCTTTCACATGGGGACAAATTTCTTAACCAAACGGTCTCCCAGTTTTCAGGGTAACCTTTTCAGGTTGACAGATGGGAAGGGTGACACACTACAGACACCTCTGACTTCCAGAAGTAAAGCTGGAGCACATCAAACTCCATATCAGTGGGTATATTATCATCCCAAGACCCACACACAGAGTTTCTTCTGTAAGAGATCACAACACCGTGTCAGAAAGGTATGTCAGCATCAAAGGAAGTTTCTGGGTGATTTTTGAAACATTTTAGCTCTGTAGTAAGAACAGGATCTCATTGTCTTTTTTCTTTCCTTGCAGGTATTCAGAAAAACAATAATTATCTTTCCAAGCTAATTGGGTCGTCATTCTAGAACAGCAAAAAACGTCAGGTGACTTTCTACGGATAAAAATGATACTGATTCACCCGTGTCAGTGGCTGAGAATATATACACACTTCTAAACATTCATAAGTCTGTAGGAGTTTAGGAAAAGCATACAATAAAAGGAACAGGAAGCCAAGACTCTCTTTTTTGAAGTAGAGGTAAAGGACACTACTAGGGGGATTTAGGAGCAGCCACCTTCTCCAGCCGCCGTAGGCCAGGGACCTCCTGCTCGGCTGCTGGAGCCCAGCGCAGGGACACAGGGTCTCTGCCCATGCTGAGGGATGTGTCTGCTGCTTTCCCGTTGCAGGTTCAACCAGCGGTGAAGCTGAGCATGTGTCTCAGAGACACACAGGAGAGGACACGGACATGGCCGGTCACGCAGACTGCCACAGACGAGGCACTGCCTTCAACAGCACCCACGTACAGGACTCACATAAAACACAGCACGGTCCCCTCCTTTTCGGCTGGCAGAGCCAGAAGGTCACACTAGTGACAGCGTGGATGGGCACACACACACACACAGAGTCTAGATTCACAAGCACAGGCGCATTTGCGAACCCCCCCCTCAAATACCATCCAAGCACCCTGACCTGATCCCAGCCCCTTTCACCCACACTCGCCTCGTGCATGCCAGCCCCCCCCAGCAGCTGGTTTTGAGAACCAGCCCAGTGGCTGGTGGCCAAGACCCCCACCCACTCCAGTATCTGGCACTGAGACCCCATTACTCCAGCAGCGGACACCGCAGGCCAGGGGCACCTACACCCCGGCTCGGACTCCAGCTGCTGGCCCGGTACCCAGTCACACCAGTCCCCCCAGGGAGCTGGGACTTAGTCCTCGCAGCAGTCACAGGTGGGACAGAGGGAAAGCTTACACATACGGATAGTCAAGGAAGGATTTAATGAGAAGACAGGACAGCGTGTGGTGACCAGGTACAGGGCTCAGCCAGACAAGCGTACCGACTGGCCCCGTTTTGCATGTGAACGGCACCTTTTATACCCCTTTCCGTCTACCCCCTCTTTGTTCCTCCCTGATCCCTTTTCCCTAAACCTTGCTTCATCATTTGACATAGCCCCACAGACCCCCCTCCAACATCCTGGACCCCCAGGTCTGCATCCTTATCAGTTGCAAAGTCCAAGTTTGCCTGCCGTTTCTTGATAGCCCATCAATTAGTGTGACTGACCAGGTTTATTTCTAATTATTGCCTTTGTTAACATTAAACGGTCAGGTTTGGTGTCTGTGTGTTTGCCTGCCTCCCTTTCCTTATTGGCAAGGTCCTCAGATAATCTTCCCGAAAAAGAAACATTCCTACACTTCGCATACCCTTATCGGTGAGTGCGACTGAGCGGGCTTGTCCTCGTCACCACCTCCCTTCTCATGGTTTGTCCCTCAGGTTTGTCTCTCCATGTTCTTGTGTATGGCTCCTTTCACCACACCCTCAGAGGAGCAGAGACTCCTTCCATACACCCTTACAGAGACTTCCACTAACTGAAAAGATCAGTAGTTTCAAAAGGAAGACTGAGGTTTGTGAGTTCTCATCATTTCTGAAATTCATGGTATATATTCATTCCCACACGTCATTCTCAGATTTCTTTTTTTCTCTTTTGCAGTGAGGTTTGAAAAGTTGTGCTGCAAAAACCTTTGTGCTATAACTACAGAAAAATATTATTAAACTAGCAATATATCTGCTTGAGTGAGAGAAAGCGAAGGGAAAATGTTTAGCAACATTACTGCAGGTAAATTTATAATGTAAAATATTATAGAGTAGTCTGCATAGAAGTAATGAAAATGTCAATTAGTGCAAACCTTTATGGAACCATCACTTATTATTTAATTCACTGCTTTGTTTTTCCAGTTCTCATTGATTAAGATTAGTGTACCAGCACGGAAAAACTGTATGTATTTCTCTCTGGTTTAAGTGATAAAGCAAAGGAATGCATTCATGATCAATATTTTGTTTGACCTTCTGAAAAGCTATTTCCAGATGAATTCTAGGCATGACTGGAGAATTGAAAACTGCAAAGATGTAGATTTCCATTCTAGTTTCTTGTAACACTTATGGGTTTTTTTTACAGTTTTGAGGTGCAAACCTGAATTTCAACATTTAAGGAAACTCGGATGCACAAGCTTCATAACTAAATAAGTTGAATCTCTTAAAGTTCTAACACAAGAAGGGTCTTCAAATATGTCCCATATAGTACTATTTAAAAATCACTGAAAATTGTTTTTTCCTCTTACATGTAGTAGTAAATATATAATGATCATTTGTCTTTTTTAAAATATCACCTAATAAATTATATTCTTTCTTTGCTATGCATACTTTTCTTGCTTAACTTGAAAAGGAACAAAACATTTTATTACAGAAAAACATCTGAATCCTGACTAATCATATTTTCTCTACTAATCTGTTTTAAAATTAAAGTGCAGGTAAATATTGTGTTGTCTAAACTAGGCTACTAGAAGGCTGCATCATTATTACAATGTTTGCACAAGGCATCTCTTCTATAGCCTCACATTAGAAGATCGTATCTGTAAGATCATAACAGGACACATCCTGGGTTTAGTTCTGCACCTTTGGTAGGAAGTAAAATGAATTGATGGGTAAATATGTGAGGGTAAAGTCACTGAGGTCTGCTGCCCGGGCTGACTCGGGTGCATTAGGGCAGATGGGGCAGATAGGTGCGGTCTGTAAAGCACTGGTCCCTGAATTTCACAGGGACCTATGCAGCGCTACCATTTCCTTTTGTGCCTATTTATTTTGACCATGGGTTTTTTGAGTTACTCATGACTAAGCAATCACCAACCCAGAAAAAAACCCCAAACACTTGTTTAGGAATACAAAACTTTCTGCAGAGATGAGAGGGGTTTTTGTGGGTTTTGGTTTTTGGTTTTTTTTCTTAATAGCTTGGTCTTTACCCACAGACAGAAATAAAGAATTGTGCAGTGTCAACACCTATGCTTTTGCTAAACAGATTTGACAATAGGTCCATAATTAGACATGGCAGTGATGTACCCTCTGACATTGCTTATACAACAGTTCCAGCCTCTGGTGAAGTACAAAGGGAACAGATCAAAGAAAGTGGATGGGCCTGTGCACTTTTCATAAAATCCCCTCTGAAACAGAATAACGAGGCTAGAGGAGCCATTGGTTTGACCTCGTAGGGTCTCTCTTATGTTTTTATGACTTAATCTCTTCGGTACAGATATGATCCTACACAAAGAAAGCCCCAAAATCTTCTATAACCAACAGTGCTTTTTACATGTTACAAAATAATTCTTCACAGAGATACCTGACCTAGTTTGTTTAAAATCAGTCCAGCTTTAGGACTTCTTAGCCTGGCTGAACTGTTGGTTACTATTTTTCAGTTCTAAACCAGCTCAGCGATCACTCAGCTCTGCACAGCTCTGCACAGCGCTGCACGGAGAGCCATCAAAGACAGCTATTGAGGAAACAGTAACCATTGTACAGTACCTGGAGAATGTTTTTGCCAACAACGCTGCTCAAAACCAACTAATCTAGGCTAGCATGCACAACGCTTATTCCTACTGAGTCTGAAGAAAAAACACCAAACAGAACTATTGAGTTATTCTGACCAGTATATGGTCTTTGTTTTTCTAAAAGGCACCGTAAAGGCCACCTGGGTTTCACAGTGCTGTAAGAGAAGTTAACTGGCTACATTTGCAGGTTTTAAGGATATTGTTTCTGGCCTTGACATGATTCATTGTCAAATCTTTCACAACAGGGTAATGGAAACTAGTATATAATGATTATAATGTATAACAGACACCTTAATTTCAAATAAAGACAAGGTAGGAAGAAATTTCTTCATTTCTTAGAATTTGAATAGACAATGTTGTATATTTAGAAAACCACATTGACAGAAAATAGGTGACCTAAATTAGACAGGTTTGCATGAACTGCTCATCTACAATGTCATAATTCCTTCCACCTTTCTGAGCAGATACACACATTTTCTGGACATGGGTATACATGTGGATGTGTAAATACTGCTGGCACTTGACAAAATCTGACCTTTCAGAGTTCTGCAAACCATCTCCTTTTGTGTTCAGTGTATTTTTGCTTATTTAAGAAATGAGCAGAAATGAAGACAAAGTTTGAGATATGCTTGAAGACAGCACTGGAATGCTCAACCACAACTAAAAAAGTGATTAAATTAATGGTCTTTTTGTAGTATTCAAACATTTAAATTCAAGAGAGACACTCCAAAACATGCATGGCAGTTCCAAACTTTGGGTACTTCCAATGCTATGAACACAGGGTCAAAAAAGGACAAAAGCATGATTTTCTAGCTTTGCAATACACACCTTGTCTCACAGGGCTGTTTTGCATGGTCTTAAAAGTATCAGTCTTATAATCTTTCTCTATGTTGTGTGTGTGTACATGTGCACGCACACATGAAAGCACGTACATAAACTACATCAACTGAATTTCAAATGAGTTCACATACAGCCATTTTGATGATTTATAAATACATATTTTGGTGACAAAGAAACCTTTTCTACCAAAAACTGTATGAGAATAGCTTTTGTACTTAATGTAACAGGATCCAAGAATGTGAGAACAACCTACTATTACTTTGTGTAGTCATGTTAGCAGTGAACAGTTTTTACAAGTTCATTTCAGTACAAGGGTTACTGCTGATTCTGGTGGTGTCCTCAGGAGTTTGTACTGTAATAGAGAGGGGAATTATGAGAGCGAGAGAGAGGGAGCACACAGAAGCCACAATGGATTACATTCAGTTTTGTGAGGTGTTCAGCGGAATCTAAGGTTTAACTTTAAAAAGAGCCTCTAGACATTTTGCCTCTAAACACTACTTTGAAAAATGACCCACATGAACCAAAGAAACCCCGTAAGCCTGACTTTGCAGAAAGTCTGAAACAGGTCAGCCCAGGGAACGCTTTATTGTTCATGTACAGTAACTCGGATTCAGTCAATGCAGGAAATAGTTAAAGCTGACTCAGGTCACAGAAGGTGAAGGAATTATGGAGATTGACAAAAATAACCTACAAGTCACTTCTGCTTTCAAAGGGTCGTTTAAAAAGCTCATTGTGGAATTGACTGGTGAGGTTTCATTGATTAGGTCTGGGGCTCAGTTTCCACCAGCTGGGAAATACCTACATAAGAAATCTGTCTGAAATAAGGAATGTTTCGGAAACTGGCAAAAGTTAAAAGTAACTGCTGTGATCTTCTTTGACCTAATCTACTAGGAATTTGTGTAGATTTACTTCCTTCAGCACAGCAGCAGCAGTCTTGTGTCGATAACGCTGGCATGAAGATATGGAATGAAGCTGACTTTCAATAAACAGCCAACAGGTCTGTCAGGATGGCAGGTGAGAGCCCCCTCTAAGTACACTCTACCTTTCTTCTAGAAAAAAAGAATTCATGTCACTCCAACAGTGAGGGAGTTTTTAAATTTTTTTTTCATTAAAATTAACTGTACAGCTGGGCTATATTTGTTGTCCATAACAATTTGCACTATGTCATTTTCTTGTTTAGTTAAAACAACTGGCAGTAATAAAATAAGGGCAGGTGAATGTGTTACTATGGTTCCTGTTTATAGTGCAGAATAACAGGCACAGAAAGAGCAGAGACAGGAAGGTCATGCTCCTTGCCAAGAAAATTTATATCTTTTAATTCAGATTTTGGTGTTAGTCAAATTGCTTTTTCTGATCATCCTTTGCTGGACATGCAAGTTAAATTATGTGACTGTATCTCCAATTGCATCTTTTGTGTTTCTTTTTCTAAATGTTACATGCCTAAACGTAGAAAGAAGTGCATTCTGAAGTCATGGGATGCAGCAGATACAACCTCACTCAAAATTCCTTAGAAATGAAAAATCTGTCTGGCTCGTGGTTTTGACTGCTACCTGTGATGTAGAGAGAAGAGGAGCACCAAGTGTTCTTACAGTTGCTAATTTATCTTTATCATTAGCATAGTCTGAGTCTGCTTGTAGTCAGACACTAAGTAAAAGAACATTTTTGTAGTAAGAGATTTATTTCCCCATGAAGTGAAAGTTCACTGTGTGACTACAGTTTGCTAGAAGAATGCTTCCACTCCTCGGCTGCCTTGTCCCACCTATCCCAGGTAGGGCCAGGACAACAGCCCTGTCTCCAGAGACACTATGCACAATCCCTTCACATCCCTCCACCTGACAGGTTGTTGTTAGTATAAGGAGTACTGCAGGTGCTAGAAAAGATCAACAAAAAGAAGATGCTTTACTGGTAAATATAAAAATGAAAGGCCTTGTTTCCTCAGTCTGTCCAAAACAGCCTTCATGGTAGCAGGTGTGCATTTCTTGGATGTATTTAATCTTATGCAGCACACATTTGCACAGCAGTGCTGCAGCAGGCAGAACCCAAGCCACATATTTACCTTTTTTTCCCCTTCCCCTATTCACACAGGTTGTTAATGACTTCATCTGAGTCATTCACACTGGAAGAGATCACTCAGGCCAAAGGAAGGAGGCAAGAGAAACTTATTTTTAACAAGATACCATGCTCAAATAGGAAGTGTTTGACTTTTGGCATAAGTTAGTTATATGACATAAATATAATATAAATATATCAGCAAAATATAAATAAAGTCTCCCTTCAGCTTTAGCATACAATTTCTACCAATAAACTTTGGTCTGAGTAAAGCAAGACAGTAAAAAAATCTCGTTCTTTCTCAATTCTGCTTGAACATTCTGATAGCCAAGGATACACGAAAATTCCCTTTCTTTTAAGTAGTATTTAATTTTTGTTTTCCCCAGGCTGGAGATATTGCACACCCTTTCTGCCCTTTCATCCAGTTATTGATCTACCTTATCAGCACCACCTCAGTCATATTGGACGGAGTCAAAGAGAATTCCAGGAAGAAAAACTGTTATCTAAATAAGGACAAGGAAGAAAAGTTTCTTACTTTCCTTCATTCTCTTTTTTTTACCAAGTGAAAGTTCAAAAAGGCCTTTCTCACTGCAAAAAATCACGTTTTCTTCCAAAGCTTCCTAAGAGTCATACCATGAATCAAGTCTGGTTCCCAGAACAGTTTAGCCAGTTTGTCTTGATCTAGTAAGATGGAGATACAGTCCAGAAATAAGCTAAAATTCCCATTGTCTCTGCAGATACACAGAAGCTAGTTGCAGCTAGGAAATGTGCATTAAACTAGCTCAGAGACTGTTGATCAGCTGTGCCTGGCAAATACTGCAAAGCCTAAACAACACACTGCAAATATATGGTATATATGCATTTTGGCAGGTGACCATGTAATTCTAAGTCTTCCATTCTTTGTCAGTTCTGTGCTGGGACCTTAAAGGACTGGCATAAACGATGCAAGGATGCAATAAAAACTTCTGTTTCCACAAATGTCTATATCAGGGCTGTGAGCAACTGGACAACACCAAAGGGGAGAGATAATTAAAATGAAAATGGAAAGGTGAAAGAAGTTTACATTTAAAGTTTGGGCAGAGAATATGATTAAAACATTGAATTTTAATTAAAGAGATATTAGACCAACTTTTTTCACCCTCATTCTTTTACTTTAGGGAAAACAAGGGTTAGTTCTTTAAAACATCATTACTTTTGCTCTTATTGTTTCACTAGGATAAGAGAGGTGTGAAATGCAGAGGGTGTGTGAAAGGGAATTCTTGGAGGAAATTGTAGCAAGGAATATTCCAGTTGGATACAAGGCAAAAAAGTCTTCACCATGAGGGTGAAAAGCTCAACTGGAAATGCTCAACTAAGCAAATGGGCCTAACTTTATTTTGGCCATGATTGAGTTGGGACAACTGCTTCAAATGTCCTTCAGAGGTCCTTTCCAACCTGACTTGGTCTATGCTTATATGTGTGTGGCCTGACAGCAGACAGTCTTGTATACATATGAAGATCACTAAAGCCAACTGTCTTAGAAGAAAATCTGAGAAAAAACAACATGTTTAGCCAGATTAGTTTTGGTACAAAAGTAAAAACTCATTCTGGAGGAATGACTTCATCTGAGAGCTGTAAAAGCTCTCTATTTCCTCCTCTCCAGTGTTCTAACAATCTATAAAGAAAAATCTTTTGCCAAAACTCAGTCTTTATTAATAAAGGGAGAAAGGTATATAAAGAGAGTAAAATAAAATAAAATCGATTCTGTAACAAGAGAAAACCAGAGGTTATGCAACAATGCACTTTGGCAAACTTAACTTTGTATTTGATGATTTGGTATAGAAAGGTAAGAGGGACCTTAAGAGCTGAGACTTTGTTGTATAACTGTGCAAAATTACTTTCAAAGTATTAACAGCAAGCAGAAATCTTAGACGACTTGTAATAAAACTAGTTCTTGAAAGAGAGCAAAGGCCAAGCTGAGTTGAATTAGAGCCTACCACCATTTCTCAAGTGGTTCAGAAAGTGCCTTCCCTGCAGATTAATTTCTGCAATTTGAAGAATTCTTCTGAACATGACCATTGAAAGGGTTGTCTGCCTGAATACAGAAATAGAAACAGCTGGTCAGACTCTGGAAATTAAGGTCTTCAGGTTAGAGAGGAATCTTACAGTTGCCCCAAAATGCCTCTAGCACAAATCCTACAGCTGATAAAAGACTGGCATAATCGTATCTGAGCCAACTCTCCTAGCCCTTGGTGGTACGGTGGGCAGATCAGATCGGAGATGATGTTTCAGGTCCAGATGAGATTTAACTGTAAAGCTGCAACATCATCCCTCTAAAGTCAACATTAATTCTGAGACTAATAATGGATGCCATTTCTGCTGTCTCTTTCCACACCAGTAATTTTTGCCAAAACATACCTCTGGAACTGCAGTCAGACCTATTTCAGCAAACGCTGCCTCTCACTGCAACACACATAAGTAACTCTGCATCCCAGGCTGACTCAGACCTTACTCATCCTCACTAGGGAGCCAAGTAACTGATTTTGTGTGATTTCTGCTCTAGTTCAGAATATTAAATAAGACTGGACATGGTTTGAAGGGGCAGAAAAACATGGGCTGCATAACTAAACTCTGTGAAAGTTTAACAAATTCAGTTTGTACTCCCTTGCTATATCCACTCTTTTGCCCTTTGCAATACTTACTCCAGTTAAGTTTGTCCTAAGAGTAGAGATTTGCCTCCAAAGAAGAAACAAATAATGTAGAGGAAACCATAAAAAACTTATCTGTTAGAGACTTACCCATCATTTGTAAGAAGACGTAAAGGTGTAAAGGTAGCTTCCTGAAACTCTGATTAATTGATAACTTTGCAGCCGGTTAGGCTGAACACTGTTTGGGGCAGGGGTCATATCTTTTCACTCTCTGGGAAGCATCTGACACACATGTACTGTTATACAAATAAAAATAATAAACAATCACAGTGGTAACCAACCTAATATTCCCAGATGGTTCTTTAACAGGTGATTAGGGTACATCAGAGAGTGAAATGATTTAAACCAAAACAAAACCCTCAACACCCTGCCTTTTGTAATTGATTTTCTTGTGACCACGGTGTATTTTCCTTGCACACACCAGCTAGCACTATCACTGGTAGGACCACTGGAGGCTGAGCACGGCAGGGTACTACTCGGCAAGAGAAAAGGCTATAACCGCCTGTCCCAAACCCGTTCAACCCAAAGAGACTGCGGTGTGCATTACGTGTGTTACTCACGGTTCAGCTTCGACGCTCTGGTCAGCAGCTATGTAGTTGGCGGGGATGTAGCCCTGGAGCTTGCGGCCAGGACAGACTGACCCTGTAGGCAGTAAGAGCCTAGCGTACCACCAGCCCTCATGGGATGCATCCAGCACTTCAAGCCTATCCCCGGCTTGGAAGCTCAAGTCCTCCTCAGTGCGAGCCTCATAGTCGAAGAGTGCCACAAATCTGCAAATATTCACCAGATGCTGGCCAGGCAGTGGCGGTAAAGGCTTCTCTTTTATCTTACTGTCTCCATCTTTCTGTCCTGCTTGGAAGTCATGCCCTACCACAGCAAGGTTGGCGAAGACTTGGCTGACTTTCTCATCCTGCTCACCATCTCTCCCCGAGAATAAGCATGGGATGTAGGGCTCCAAACAGGCGCAGTGCTTCTGACAAAAGTTTCCCATCCTGTTTCCTCGTGCCTTCCTCTGCTTCTGCTTTTCTCTTTTCCCAGTCGCGATACCCTTAGACCAATTTTTGCACCATTAACATCTTAGCTTTTTGTAGGATTTCTTCTCCCCCTCCTCCTTTGGCACAAAATGAAACAACTCTTGGCACAGCTGGAAACTCCTCTCCGAGCCCCACTGAGAGCTCATTACAGGCAGCTCCTGGATCGGGAGTGAAACCTGAGTATTCAAGTGCCGGAGCACATGTGGAGGGAATTTCTCACTTCCTCTTCGGAACAGGAAAGCAACACAACTGCTGTGCTGGGCTGAGCTCCGGGAACAACAGGGAGTGTGGAGCCTCTTCTCCCACAGCAAAATAATAAAGTCAGAACATCTAAGCAAGGGAGGCTTCTCAATTCTTCCTGCTTGGGATGGGTGTTTTCTTATCTCAGAAGAGGTCCTGTCATATGATCAGCGGTGAAGGTCTGTGAAGTCTGCCTTGGTAATGATTAACCACGCTGACCTGCCTATTTCCTCAGCAGTCTCTGACGTGGACAGCTTGAATATTTCTTTTTGTTTCCTGGTTTCTGCTGGTTTCAGTTCCCAGTGGGAAGCCTTTGCTCGCCCGAGGCCAGCAGACGCCCTCACCTGGAGCACACCTGCGGCTTCTGCTCTCGCTCACACCCGGGCGCTTTCCCCAGCCAAGCGCCTGCCCTTCAAACCAGTCCTCTGGCTTTTTTCTTTTTTTATTGAGCTGCATTTGGCACTTCTTTCAAGGAAAAGTAAATATATGGGGCTTACAGTAATACAGCAAGAGATTTTAATTCATTCTTTATTCTGTATTTTAAGGAAACAAAAGCACTAGCCAAAAAAATTGCTCTAGGCGGTTGACTAATTATATCAACCACATATAAAAATAATGGCTGTCTTCCAGCCACCGTGTAAGCCGATGAAACTACATTGGCCAGTATATTCCCACTTCTAAAGCACCTACAACCTGGCATACAGACCAAGCACGGGTGTCTGGGTACTCCTGTGGCAAAGCAGCCTGGCGAGCGGACTGCCACATCCCAGCAGTGCAGCCCAAGCTTTCTAACAGCTGGAAATCACCGCAGCCTGGGGGACACGCAATGCTCGGAGCAGGAGCAGGAAGCACAGGAGATAGCCTGCCTGCACCATGCGGTGGCATTTCAGTAAGAGGCAAACTCTTACAGATAAGAGGTCAATCAAAACCC
Source organism: Haliaeetus albicilla (assembly GCF_947461875.1). Lineage (NCBI taxonomy): Eukaryota > Metazoa > Chordata > Aves > Accipitriformes > Accipitridae > Haliaeetus > Haliaeetus albicilla. Next base: position 22,664,960 of record NC_091499.1, on the reverse strand, counting down.
ACACATGGATCTATAGCTTCCTGGCGGTAAAGAAAACTGGCTCCTTTAACTGCTGTTTTCCTAAACCATTCACACATGAGTCACAGCCGGGGCTGGACAGACCAGGGAGGGGTCCTGGTGGGTGCAGAATTCCCTCAGGCTAAATTAAAGTGAAGGGACACCAAATCATCAGTTGAACGTTTTATTTATGGCAGAAGCAGCTTGAACTTGGAAGGTGTAACAGTAGGTGGTGTGGTTTCTCACAAGAATTGGCATGAAACTACGTCAGTAAACTGTGTAACACGTGGTAACGACATACATATCAATTGAGGGAATAAGGAGATCCCTCCTGTTGAGTCTCGAGGTTCAGAGCAGACCCCCTTGCTTTCTAGACTCCTTCTCAGAGAAGGGCCCAGGGGTGGCTGGATCCGCTCCTAGTCCCAGGCTTGGTCAACGGGTTTGTGTCTAAAGGGATGAGGTGTAGGAGTTGGGGGGTGGGGGAAGAGAAAGAAAGAGAGAGAGAGAAAAGATAAGAAAAAGAGAAAGATTTCACCAGCCCTGGGTCCAGCGTTGATCCAGTCAGCCAACGGGTCCAGTTCCGGAGGGCACGCGCCCATGGGTCTTCAGTTCGTGTCCTTGTATAATCTCCTTGACCCTCCTTCGGGCGGGCACTGGAACTCCTTGCGCTAATTAGGTGTCATGCGCAGTTTGTGCTTTCAGAACCTTCAGGAAATGGGTCGGTGGGCTTGGGGGTCGTTTGGGGAGTAACTTCTCCCTCCCTGCAGGCATGACCGTTGTTTGATCTTTCGCCATGCATGGTGAGCTGCCCCGCTCAGCGGTGTCAGTACAGGGAACTGCGCACCCTCCGGCACGGCACTGCACGCCCTCCGCGTCCTGTTCCTGATGTCCTGGGCTGGTCTGTACTGATCAACTTCTTCTCCTGTTGGAGACATTAACTCTTTTAGTCCCTCACATGTGGTGTTGCTATGCTTGCAAGCAAGCAAGCAAGTTCCATTCCTTCCCTCAACCACAAAAGCCAGGCCCCGGCGGTCTCTGCAGGCTCCGGTCTCTCTGTGTCTATCACGACGAGTGTTTGAGGCATTAACTCTGTCCAGTCTCTCACAACACATCTCTCAGCTCCATTTAGAGTTGCTGACTTCTGTTGCTTTACTTTACTAGAAAGAAAACCCAACCAAATAACTTAGAAACCAAAGCCCCTTGTTTTCGTCATGTCTCAGTCAGCCCTTTGAAAGAGGAGACCAGTGGCACAGGCAGAAGCCTACTGATGGACTAGGGGCTGTGGGATGACCGAAGGAAGTCCCCACTCAAAACTTATCACTATCAGGTGCACGTCCACTGAAGAGGGATGGGGGACTGCCTACTCGCTCCTCTTCTGCAATGCTGCCAAAGAAACTGAATAAAGGAGAAAACACCATGCACATTATGTGATCACTAAACCTCATAATCTGTAGTGAACCCTTTGGGTCCGATCAAATATGGCATACTAGTTTTGGAGATTATGAAAATAGTATTTAGTTTCTGAAGCACCCCTGGACATGATTTTTCCCCACAGCAATTATTAATCACTATCCAGATCAATAAGAACACAGATATCTAAGAGATATTTACTTTTCTTAGGTCTGATGGACAATATCCAAAGTCAGGAATAGCCTGTGTTGAAAAAGAAACTATCTTCATTAGTCTTGTTTAAAGAATTATCTACATGTACTGAAACCAGAGAGTATTAGAAAAGTTGTATTAAATAATCTGGGGTTTTTCAGTTTGCATATTTGATTGGCTTTTCCTGTAACATTTTGTGGTTCTGGCAACTTGGGCTTTAATCCGGCAAAGATTTGCATACACATTTACTGCACAGAAGAGCTTCACCATGACAATGGAGCCACTTGCATCGTACAGAACCAATCTCACGCGCAGCTCTTTTCAGGATCAAGACCTATCTTTACACTCAGCTACCAATATACATACACATTAGAAATCACACTGCATTCACTGAGACCACTCAGATAAATATTTATAACTGTAGCTAGAACAAGGTTTAGGCCTGCAAACATTTGTGTGTATGCATATCTTATCTCAAATAAACCCAGGCTTTAAATTCATCTTCTCTCCCAATTTATGCCCCTGCTTGACTTTACAAGACCAGAAAGACTTTTGCTGGAAGTGATCGATAACTAAAAATCAGTTTACTTTCCTCCCAATCAACTCTTCAGGATCAGTTCTACCTATGAAACAAGTAGACTTTAACAAATAGCCATGAATTCCATTAGATTTAAAACTCTCTTCAAAAAGAGAGAGGAATGGGGTTGGTGAGAACTGCTGAGCAGACTCCTGAGCCCATGTGGGGCAGGACTGCAGCAGTGCGTCTGCAAGGGTCTTTGTTCCCATCGTGGTGACTTTATTGAGGATTCTCTGCATTTCTGAAAATAAAGCAGTACTCTTTATGTTTTAGAGACTATATAATTTTATTACAGGCAAGAAAAAAATGAACATTTAATAAAAATGTTCTTGCCAGTTTTACTGAAAAAAATAAAATCTGATAAATCCCATAATCCTAATTTCCATGCTCACAGTTTGGAACAAATGAGGATAATCATGTATATAAAGGGTCTTTTCAATATAAACTATTGTCTGAGTCCTCTGCACTGGTATTATGTATAGTTTAATAGGATAATCTCTGCATCGCCTATTTCTGGGCTTAATTTAGTTCTTTTGCCTTGCATCCTACTATGTTTTCTTTTTGCAGAAGGAGGCCAAACAGATCTGTATTGCTTACTGGCCTTCTGTATCTTCACTTAATTTGTTTTGGAGGCTGAGTGTCAAACCAGAAAAGTGTCCAAACAAATAAGCTACTGGATGTAATGTGACTGCAAAAGACTTAATCAGATATATTGATGAATTTTATTAGCAAAAATGCTTTGAGAAGGATATAAGAGTCTCACCTCATTCTTACAGCCAGCAATAGCTAGCAAGAAAGATTAATTTATTATGACCAGAATGGCACATTTACAGTACAGATACTGAAATTTAGTATTCTGGTCTCTATATTATTTAAAAAATCATTAATACTGCAAATAGTTTCTTGAAATATGCAATACCTTAAAACAAAGATGGATCATTTACAATCTGTGTCTGACAGGATCATATAAACTTAGATTTTAGAAAAGGAAACAAATCTATTCAATCAAGTAGTACTTTGCTCCTTCAAACTAGGTAATTCCCCATTGCTTTTAAAGTATATTTCCTGGTTCCATGAAGAAAAAACTCCACGCTGATACTATAGGTTTGAGGATGACAGATATCTGAAGTTACTTTTTATATTCTATATGTAGCTTACAAAGTCCTATACAAGTAAGACTCTTGCAAGAAGCCTTACCCCTGCTTAAAGGATTAATTTGCAGTCCTCTAAATCCATTAAATCAAATTCTAATTAACTTAAAGTCAATATTCTTTAGGCCTTGTTTATTCTACAAAACAATCATGTTTAAACTGGGTGGTGAAACATATTTCTTAGTCTCCTGAATGGACAGAAAAATAATGTTAATATGATATGTTTTAGTAAGCCTAGTACAAACCTAATCTGCAACACTGATATTAATTGAAGTGCTCTTGGAATGAGGTACTGCTCTGCATGAATTAAGGTATCAGACAGACTGAGTCATATTAAATAAGTACAGATAAGATTTGAATCCATAATATTGCAAAAGTCTTGTTTTGATAGAATTTTTATTTGTGTTTCATGCTTTCAAAAACAATTTTGTATGAGTTTTCATTACAGATATTTCCTATCTTTATTGATTTGTATGTGCTCTGCATGAAACTATTGGTATAACTACACAAAATCTTAGAGTTTTAGAAGAAATGAAACCTCCTCCACCTCATAAATATGCTTCTTCATATTTCAGAGACAGGGAGTGAACATCACTGAGCATCGGGGTTTGGTAGTGATGATACATGATGTTTGAAACAATTCCCCTATGCCATGCAGAGAAGAATTACAGTCAGAATGGTACTCTGCTGGGGAAAAAGAATATTCCAAGGCAATATCCACCAACGGTTTTGTTAAGAAATATGAATCATTCCAAAATGGAAATTGATAGAGTGGTTTTTCTTAATAATAAGATGAGATCACAATAGAAACAAACACTTTCCTCCAGAATTGTTCCAAATTTTGTAAACAGGAAAAAGCTCCATGTGGGAACACAAGAAATTAATGTATAAAATACAAGAATTGTAATTAAATGACGTATGAAACTGCTGCCTGTAGCATCACTTTCTATATTGTATAATCTTTTTCAAGTCAGTAGTTATACTGCTGTGTTAATATATGCTAATTTAAATATTTGAGATAAAATACCTCGCTTCGAAAAACTTCTTAATGCATTATGATACAGCAAGTCAAATGTTCCAGCAAAGTAAAATATTCAAATAATATGATCTTTAAAGAACTTAGAAAAAAAGCAAATGCATACTGCTCTGCATCTGTGCTTGGGAAACAATTTAAATTATTAAATATTCTAAAGTTGTGTTGTTTTTTTAAGGTAACAAATTGAAATGAAGCACAGTGATTTTTTTTATTATAGCTGTCTTTTCAGCTATATTTCTTTCCATTTGCACATTGGAATGGAACACATTACCACCACTTTGTAGCTTTTTTATAATCCTTTTAATCAGCACTTCCATTTTGTTTCTGTAATTTGCAAATTGCCATTCTTTTCAATGAAAATAAATTATGTGAGTAATTTTACTCTTGACAAAATTGTTTATTCTTATTGATTAATCACTTTCCTCATTTTGTATATTATCTTAAACCATAAATTCACAAAGACATAGAGTTATATTTGATTTGGCATTTTCCAACCTTAAATCTTTTGCATTTGTAATGAGAAAACTCTGGCTATTTATTTTCATAAGGCTGATCCAGTAATCCATCTCTACTCTAGAAAGCATTAAAAGTACATTTTCAAGTGCTTCAGTGATGAGGGTTGCTTATTTATTAGCTGAATTTGGGCCTAAAACAGGCTATGTCTGACAATAAATGAACCCAGAGGAATAAGGCTCTGTCAAGGATTGACAGAATAGAGACTTTCTCTATTTGTTCAAACAATCAGATTTCACTCTGCTTAAATTTAATGTGAGTTTTGCCATTATCTGCAATGGGACCAGACCTTAGCCATTATTTTTCATTTTATTGTACATTATTCTAAATGATATACAGCACACACTGTTAAAAATTGTAAGTTAATTTGCTTTCTATGAAGCAGCCCTTCTGAATAAAACCACGCTGTAGCTCTCTAAGGCATGAAAAATACTTCTAATCGAATCTATCTCTGGGTGTGAAAAAATATGGTAAGTGGATGACAAAGAATTATCAGCGGACATGACTTCACCATCCTTTTAAGAAAATGCCTTCCAAAACTGACCCTGTTATGGATAGTTTTTAAATTTAGGAAGTGTATATATTTATGAAGATTTTATGATGGGTCAAGACCATTTCTCACATAACTCTATCAAAGTCTGCATGCTATTCCATGCATGACTTATGAACATGATTTACCAGCTTTATCTTCAGAAGTTGGAACTGCATCAAGAAAAGCAGAGAAGTCCAGAGGGATGGATGGAAAGCAATACTATATCAAAGGACTGTTTCACCTGTGAATGCAAGGGGGTGTTTTTTTCCCCAAAATAAAATCAACATTTTCTCCTGACCTGTGCATGTGGGAAAGACAGCATCTGACAAGAAGCTAAAACTTACAATTAGAATATATTGATATACCATATAAAGGAACACATTTTTTTAATTACTTTAAATTACTGAAATATTACCTGTAAAAACAGTAGAAAAACACTAGCTATTAATTTTAAATTAGAATTTAGAATAGAATAGAATAGAATAGGATATTTTAGTTGGAAGGGACTTACAATGATCATCTAGTCCAACTGCCTGACCAATTCAGGGCTGACGAAAAGTTAAAGCATGTTATTAAGGGCATTATCCAAATGCCTCTTAAATGCTGACAGGCTTGGGGCATCAACCACCTCTCTAGGAAGCCCGTTCCAGTGTTTGACCACCCTCTCGGTAAAGAAATGCTTCCTAATGTCCAGCCTGAACCTCCCCTGGCGCAGCTTTGAACCATTCCCACGCATCCTATCACTGGATACCAGGGAGAAGACATCAGCACCTCCCGCTCCACTCCATTTTACTTTTAGTCTTCCTGCTAGATAAACTGTATTTATACAAATCGCACCATGTTACTGTAAATTGTGCGCACACTAGGATTTTATACAGCTAAAATCTCTCAGTAGGAAAAGAGCCGGGTCTATAATCAGTTCCTGTGATTATATGAACGCTGTGTACTGTCCATCCGTCTTCCAGACTAGGTCCCCCTCTCTCCTTGTATATTTTCTATATAGTTTCCTACCTCCTGTTTTGTTTCTGCTGTATCTGTCTTTCACAGGTATGCAGTGAGATGCTGTACAAAGAACATTACCCAACATTCAAGACAAGGTCTTTATAAACATAAGGAAAGGGATAGGAAGCAAGCACCTTTAGTGATACTCACTTTCAGTGAGCACTTGTGATACAGATTTTTGTTGTTGTAGACAAAATAATTTACTCTCCTTCTCTGACAAAATTTTCCCAAATTCATATTCCTCTGTCTTTGTTTCCACAGTTTTAAACCTTATAGGAATTAGCCCTCTCCCTGACAAGAGCATGAAGCTCAACACAACAACATAAGTAAAGACAAACATATCGTTTTCCTAAAAATAGAAGAGGTGGCTCTGACCTTCTTCACAGACTTACACAGAAACAGAGTACAGATCTTTAAAAAGTTAATCACCATGATGGAATCTTCTTGAGGCTTAGTATATACTTAAGAGTTTTAGAATAGATTCTTCTAGATCACTTCCTTCTTATCAAAATCCAGCATACTTTTTTTTATCCTTTCATCAGATCATTACTAGACACCCTCTAGAGGCCGAAGCAGAACAGTAAATATTAAATGCAATTTATATTCAAAATAAGCTCTTATATTTGAGATTTATGAGCATTACTATTAGCATTTTATTATTGCAGGTCCAAGGAACATCACTCTCAGTGCCCAGTATACTCAGCAATGAACACATGCAGAAGAACATATTTCTTAAATAGAAGATCAAGCACTCCTTAAGAAAGACGACTTACTGTTAAAAGAAGAAAAAAAATTGATATCTCTACTCATCATAATGATAGGATAGAATTTGGTCTTGAAATTCCTAATATGGTGATGATTGTAACGAATTAAGTAACTTGTATGTTACTTTGAAAGCACAATTTGCTGTGTTACATTACTGTGGGTTCACTATTTCTGTACTCAGCCCTAGTAAGGCCAAAACTGTAGCAACATGTACAGGTTTTGATCCTGTATTCCAGAAAAAAAAAAAAAAAAAGATATTGACCAATTTGATTATGAATGAGTGATGAATGAATATCATCCAGATAGAGAATGAAAGATAAGCAGACTCAAAACCCCTCAGCCTTTAAGGAAAGATCTTAAATAATTAAACAAAAAGAGTGTGTGGGAAAATAACACAGTAGCAGCTTTCAAATAGATAGAAGACTGGTGTGCAATGACGTTGTTCTCACATCTGCTAGGAATAGGACACGACATAAGAAAAAAAGATACATTAGAGCAACAGAGACTTTGTTTTGACATGGCGGGGCGGGGGGAGAAAACTCAGCACATTCTGTGTGTAAGGGCTGTTAAACGCTGGAAGATATTGCTTCAGTGGCTCTTTGGTCCTTTTTAAGAAGCAGTTAGACAACTGACTGCTAGGGATGTTTGTAGTCAGATTGATCCTGCCCCAGGGCAAGAAGATGACTCTCTTTAGGTCTGTCCTAGTTCTGTTATCTTCAAGTCTGTAGTTTTATAGTTGTGGCATTTCCCACTGGCTGTTCGATAGCTCTGTTCTTTCGTGCAGACTGTGTATTGAAATACCTCAGATTTGTCTTTTAGGCAATCATTAGCAAGCGTCAGGCTTGAAATGCCAGCCTGTAACCTACTTGAACAACTCGGAAATCCTCAGAATGTCTGAATTAGACATATTCCAATTTTACTCATGAAGAAATTGAAGCCATAAGCGATTAAGTTACCTGCCCATGAATATACCATGAATGAATGGGAAATGAGCACTGAGAACTTAGGGGTCCTACTCTGGATTTTACACTTAAAATTGTAAAAATAAAATAATGGTATGTTAAAAAAAAAAAATATAAGAAATAGGGCAGAGTCCCATAGATCACAGAAACTGCACAGTTCTCTCGCCATAAAATACATACAGGTCTACTTTGGAAGTATAGCTTCCCAAAAAGTCCATATTTCCAGTACAATTTCTTTTGACTAAATGTAGCATCAATCCAGCTCAAAAAGAAAAATCTTTCAAAGTACCTTTAGACAACTATTCCGAGTTTTAAAATATATACTCACTAAGGGTCCAGCAATCAGTCTTGGCTATTAATCACTGAAGAAATCATTGATTTTCATTTCCTTCTTTCATGTTGCGTGGGAACAGCCTGAGTTAGATTACAAGATCTGAGAGAGGCGATAAGGACAATAAGCAGGCTTTTGAGAGATTCTGAGCACCTAGTGGATTACTGTCTGTTTAACCTTTTAATGAACTCTTGGGTTTAGTTTTGGGAATCTTGTCTCTTTAGCAGCATTACTCTCATTTCTATGCTGGTGAGACAGAGAATGTAACCAATATAGTACTGAGGTGCCAGATGTAATCAGACGTCCTACTCCTAGCAGGATGCTATAAATTGTGTGTACGTGATTCTACTGAAAAAGTTAATGTGTCCATATTTTGTGCCATATAAAAAGGCTACTAAACAACCCAATAAACAGTAAAACTTCTGAAATCGCTAGATTCTAATCAAATCTTAAATCCTGATCAATAGTCAAGCATGTTCACCGGGCTTCTCGACCCAGTAACAGTCACCCTGTGTGTCACAAAGGGATGCCTTGAAGATTACATAATATTTTGCTAAACTTTTAAAGGTCTACTAAAGAAACACTAAGCGCGAGCGACTTTTTCAAAGCAAATATATTCCTGACAGCTTTCATTCTCTCACACAGAACCAGGTTATCCTTGAAATGAGTTAGTGTTGTTAGAGCTGTGTCTAGTAAAACATCACTTTGTAGTAAGTCAGAGGCCTGCTTCTGTATATTCTTAGCTTATTCCTCTGATGGTTCCTAAACGAAAGTAGTTCCTTCTAAGTGTCTAAACTTAGAAACATAGAACCAAATCCTGCAATCCTGTTTATCTTTAAACACGCAAAGAATCCCATTGAAAGTACAAAATTTTTCACGCAAAATCCCAGAAACACGTGTTGCACCTGTGTGACTACCATCGACTACCAGTGAGTTTTTCTCTCAAGCTGTGATTGAGGGGTCAGCGACAAAGCTAGCTTTACGCTCCCTCGGCCCTATGACTTCAATACGTACAGCATCATTATGCCAAAACAACCGCACTGTATTTGAATCTGGTTATTGATCCACGCATAAGAGAGGAAGCAGACGGGTAGTGGTGCACTGTCAGGAACTGACTGTAGGATGGGAGATGTGTGGTGGCTTTTCAGGAGTTGTTAAGGGTGGTTGTGTGCTGTGGCAGCACCAGAAGGACCAATACATGGGGTCTACCTGAGACGGGAGAGAAGTTAGAGCAACCACAGTGCTTGCCTGGGGGCTGCCCCAGGCTGTGGGGAGGATAAGGGGAGCTCTCAGGAGACATGTATGCAGAGCCCCCTGAGCTGGGCCGGCTGGGTGAGCCTGAGATGTGGGCTCCATCCTCCTGTCAGTCTGGGATGGAAGAAAGGGTTCTCAGATGGGGAGTGTGCGCTGTGAAGAGCAGGGAGTTATCTCAGCGGGGAATGCAGGCATCACGCTTCAGGGGGGATGAAGGTACTCTGTCAGTGCAGGATGGGGATGCTGTGCTGTGAGGCACTCTTCCACCTGTGCATTGAACAACTTCATGGGCTAAAAGCTAAACCAAGTGGAAACCTGAGGTTCTAGCTCTTACCAGTGTGCTAAAGTAAAATATTAACAAAAAAACCCAACACTTTTTTGTTTGACTTATTCTACTCCAAAATTATTTTCCTTTGCTTTTAAAAACAAACAGGGAAAAATCTAGAATGTTCTGAGCTTACTTTTGCGTAAGAAGGTGTTACTGGTCTAAAATGAAAATGCTTCATGTTTATTCAAATTCTTGTTCTGCTTCCAGATATCACTATTGCATAGTCTTCCGTAGCAATACAAGGGGCCCTTTCCTTTTTTTAACTAAACCCTTATAACCTTTGCTTAAATAGGCAAATGGCTGCAACTGCATGGCTGGGACAAAACACAACTGACAACATCAACTTACACAGCCTCAGGAAAATAAAACGAAGTTTAAGGAAAGTAAAATAGACTAAGGCGCTGATGATTCAAAGTTAACTCTGAGGGATGCTCCAATGTATCGTAATGCTGCCCTCTTAAGGACAAAGAAAGAGAGGAGCTGGAGAACCTGCCTTGCTCAGAGGCCTACAACTTCTGTGTGACAGCTAAGATTTATTCGAGGTATCTTGACATGGTTCTCATGCCTTTATGTATGCTACCGCACTCCGTTCCGTTCCGTTCCTTTCGCCCTCCGGGACACGTCAGTACACCCTCGAGCTCTAAAGCTACACGGTGGCAGGAGCCCCTTCTGCGAGGAAAGCAGGCGCGAGGCACGACGAAGACCAAAACGCCCCTGTGCGCGTCTACGAAAGGCTTCGTCGCGTCCCATCTCGCACGGCGCACGTTTCCTGCAGGTCGCGAAACGCAAGGGCGCAGAGCGCGGGCAGCACCCACCCGCTGCCCCGTCCTGCCCGCTCCACTCCACGGGGGTCTGTGCGCCCACGGGCAGCCCCACCACCACCCAGCGCCGGCCGGGGGGGGCTGCGGGCTGGGGGCTGCAGGGAGGACCTCCCTCCGGGCAGCCCCGACTTGAGGGATGCTGCTGCCGCAGGCGGGGAGCCACACCACAAGCAATTCTATCTCCTTCAGTTAGAGATCTCCCCTGCGAGGACGGGATTTACAGTTTTTCCCAATGGGTTGTTACCACGTATTTACAACACAAAAGTAATTACTGTGACGCATAAATTAACCATGGGGAAAACTAAAATATTATCAGCTCGGACCTGGTAGCCCAAAAGGTCAACCGCGGTTATGTGGACATCTCTGCGTGGCTCGTGGTGCCATCAAACTCGAAAGACAGAGCTGAAAAACTAATCCAAAACAATACTGTTAACACATTAAGGCAGTTCAGTTGTTACAGAGGATTTTGATTAAAGGCAGCTCCTTTCTGAGGAAGGCCCTAGAGTGGGATGTCAGTATGTCTAAAGGATTCATCTGGAAGGAAGAAACTGAGAGTCAAAGCAACACTTTTAAGACAAAAGTAAAAGAAATAAAATTGGGGGGTTGTGTGCTGAAAGTAAACTCCCGAGACTTTCCTGTTACCAGGTTTGTGCTGCGAATACTGAAAATTAAGGTGATATTCTGTCATTTATCTTCTCTTTTCCCAGAACAGAAAACCGATTCTCTTCATCAACATTTTCTATATTTCTTGTTGTCATACTTCCAATTTAATCTTCAGCCTCGTGTACCTGAAATTTAACTTGCTGAATCTCTCCATTGGTGAGTATTGTTCCTCACACAAAGTGGTTTAAGATTAAATATGATTAGTACTTTTGTGTTGTAAATTCCAAGATAGCTTGTCATTACTGCCAATATAATTGTGCAGCATTCACAAAATCTGGATGTTCAAGATTACATTCAGTTGACAGTGAATACAGTGACCAGAGGGTTGTACTAGATGATCTTTAAAGGTCCCTTCCAAAACAAACCATCCTATAATTCTATCAATGAATATATACATGATTTTTTTATATCTGTCCAGGTGTTTCAATACTAAAGTTGTGTTTGTGGTGAGTTTTCGTATAAAATGTTTCACAGGCATAGCAAGCAAAGTTACAAATTTAAAATACAAGATTTTGGAAGCTACATGAGTCCTTTTGGAAAAAAAAAAAAAAGTCATTCTGGAATAAGAGAGCTGTGCCGATATAATCTGCAAGTCAGATCAACCTTAAGTATGTGAGGATAGTGTGAAACAGCACCTGTGGGTGAACTCTTGGACCTACTTAAGTCAACCAAAATTGTGGCCATTGACTTCTTGGACCTACTTAAGTCAACCAAAATTGTGGCCATTGACTTCTTGGACCTACTTAAGTCAACCAAAATTGTGGCCATTGACTTCAGTGGGGCAGGAGTTTGCTCCATGTTTCCTAAAGTGAGCAGGTTAAGGAAGGTAAATTGTCTTGTGCTCTGAGTTCCCAGGCCACTGCCTCACCTTGACAGTTATGAACCCTGTCGTGTGTGAGATCCTGGACGTATCTTTCTGCATGCTCAGGCTTCACACCTGTTAATTTGGATATATTTAAGCATATATGCATATATTTATTTATTTACCATATATCTAAACCATATGTATGTGTCATTGTGTATATGTAATTTATGGTGTGTGTATATCTAATGTATGGTGTCTATATAATATACAATGTATATATAATGTATGGTGTGCATATATATACATACACATCAGCATTAGAAAGTATATTAAGGTCTGTGTGAGATACTGAGAACCTTTGAAAGAAGCTGCTATGCAACGGTCTGAGGTAAAATCCTGCAATCCATTTCTTTCTTGTTCTGACATCTTAAGTGCTCATCCTGTCCTACTATTAGCATTAGTGAATTTTATTCCTGATTCCCATGTATTTTCCTGTCTAGCCCACTTTCTAATCTGATACTGAACTTGCCTGTGGAATTTTTAAAGATGTGTGATAGGTCATGTTTTTTAAATTTCTCTCATCTCTGTCTACTTGAGCAAAGCAAACTGAATTTTAATAGATAAGTAGACTGTATCTCATTCAACTATTTGAGTGTATTTCCAAAAGCTTTTCACTCTGGAATACCAAATCATCATTGAGCCATCCTGCAAAAATCAAATCATAATTTGATATAATCAAAACACAATTATTTTCATATAATCAAAACTGCTGCTGTGCACTGCTGCTATGGTTATACGCCCCAACTTTGCCACCTGCAAAGCACAACACTTACAGCTGTGCACAGGAAGGCAACGCTGGAAAAGATGACTTGCATTAAAAGTTTCATAACAATTGCTCTCAGTTCAAATACTTTTGATATTATTCTATTTATAGCCATATGAGAATTTTAAAAGAAGAGATTTATTTGCAGAGTAGCGAACTAGACTTTTTCATCTTTTGTGAATGAAAACGAAGTTTTGGTGGTGTCACTGGCCTACAGAAAGAAAAGAATTGCAGAGGAGTGAGGAGGCCCTGCAAACGAGGCTGTCAAGCCCAGCCATTTAAGCATCCCGAATCTGGCCTCAACTAGACACTATATTCAACCACAGAGAACGGAATTAAGTCAACGCAGCTCTCATCTGTTCAGTTTTCTCCAAACACAGTACTTCCTTTCAGACCGCGCTTTCTTTCTAATCGCGCTACGGCGATACTCGATGGGCAGGTACCTATCAAAGTACCCGTTTGATTACGTTGTCTGGAGGCAGACCGTACTGTTCGTAACGCTGTTCTTTTTTTTTGATTACCAAAGCCGTCAAGAAATTAAAAGGTAGGTAGTTACCTCTGGGGTTCGGGGATTTTGACAGCTCTGTGCGGACACCGTCGCTTACTTCACAGCGTCGCCTATACCCCACGGCCACTCTGGTAAGGAAGCAGTGGCGGTGTTCGCCCACCCACGGAGGACGACCCTCCCCAGCAGGGCCCCCTCGGTGGGCACGGACCGCCTGCCCTCACCGACCCGAGGCCCGACTCCTTTCTTCCCCTCCCACCCGCGCCCCGCTCACCGGCTCTCGCCCGAACACCCTCCGCACGACGCGCACCCCCGATGACCTCCAGCCGGGGCTGGACCCTCCGTTTCCGCGCCTGCTCCCAAGCACTCAACGCCTCGGCGGGAAACGTTACGTTTGAAATCCGAGCGCTTAAGCACACGCCGGTTGTACTGCCGGGGGCTCGCCCGCCCGCCCGGCTTCCCTGGAAGCGACGGCCCCTTCGGCGGGGGGGGGGACGGGGGGACACCCATTCCCCCACACACAGGTGCTCGCCCCGATCTCCGGGCCCGGCCTCGGGGGCGTCCCCACAGCCGGCGCAGGTGAGGGCGGCCCCGCCGGGGCGGGACGGGCCGGGGGGGGGCGGCGGCTCCGGTCGCGCCGCAGGAAGCACCGCCCGCGCCCCTTCCTCCTCCTCCTCCTCCTCCTCCTCCTCTTCTCCTCCTCCTCCGCCCGCCTCCCCGCGGCGGCGGCTTGGCGATGCAGCAGCACTTCTCCCTGGCTGACTGCGACGTGATGGGCTTCGACCTGGACCACACGCTCTGCCGCTACCACCTCCCGCAGAGCGCACGGGTGAGTGCGGGCCGGGCCGGGGGGGGCGGCACGGCACGGTACGGTACGGTGCGGTACGGCACGGCCTGGGAGCCGCGGGCCGGGGCCCCTCCGCTCCGCCCCGCTCGCCCGCCGGCTGCCCAAGCGAACGGGAAAGTGGCGGAGAGAGCGGGGCGGCCGGTCCCGGGGGGGGGGGGCGGTGCGGGGGTCGGGACCCCCGAGCCTGCCGGCTGAGGTCCCCTGTGGAGAAACCTAAAAAGCGAAGGGAAACGCAAATGCCTGTCTCGCCGGCCGCTTCCCCAGCAGGCCTCCGCCCGAGCCAAGGGGACAGCCATGTCTCCGTCTTCCTTTTGCAAATGCTGCTTCTTGAGAGCTCTCCCAACTGTAGCGGCGCTGAGGAAAAGGTAGAGCCTTCCTCCCCCCCCCCCTCCCCGCCCCCAAAATCGAGATGCCGCGGACAGAGCTAAAAGTCCGCAGCACTTTCGACAGGCGATCTTTGCAAACTTACGGGTGCTTAAAATAAAACGCCGAGCTTAAAGGCGCTCGGCATCTCTGCCCTAGCCCTCCTGTCCCTTACGGCGGGGACCGCTGCCATGTGCTGTGCCTTCCCGCCCTTGGCACTTCTTTTTTTCTTTTTTTTTTTCCGACTGGCGCATTTGAAGCTCCCTATTAATCTTTCATTGACTCGTCCTTCTTTGTCAGGGCTTTGCCGCGGAGCTATCTTGTGTCACAGATGCTCAGGGTGTCCCCCTCTCCCCTTTTATTTCCCTCCGTCCACCTACAGTACGTTTTGCGCTGCGTGGGACTCCTACACTCATTGCAAGATACTTCTGAATTTGGGATAGAAATGAATGTTTATGAGTGTTCCGGTTATAAATAGGCTCGGCTCAGTGCGCCCTGCGTTGAAAAATTGCATTGCTTCCTTTAGCTGTGAGTGACTTTCTGTAGAGAGGCATCTTCCTTACAAAAGAGGGTTCAATAGTAGCAAGTTATAAACTGTATGTGCTCTGAAGTTCCTGCTGGAAACTATAGGCTTACCTTCCATGTTCTTTCTGTTACGCCACACACATTACATCTTACACAGGCACATTCTTCCTGATAAGAATTTTGTCCAATGAAGGCAAACTTTAGACAATTGATAACTAAAAGAATTTTAAAAAAAAACAAAACAAACCAACAAACCAAAAAATACCTAGTTAACAAAATGGAGAAAAAATGAAAACTTTCACTAAACTTAGTTCACTCTTCATCTTCTCACAGCACATAGGCTGACTGATGCACGCCCATTCCATGCCTTCCTGTCTGTAGGAAATAAAAAATACTTTAAAAGGCTGACAGGCACAGCTGAAGAGGCAGTTAGTTCTCGCTCTTTCAGTGTTGGCCTTTATATTAGTCTTTCTCAGACATTCGTATTCATTCCAAGAGCAGCTTTTGTAATCAAAAAAAAAAGGCCAAGGAACAGCTTTAATGAAAGAACCATGACAAAAAGGGAGCGATTACTATTTTTGGATGGGCCTTAAGGACCTGGCAGCATCTACGTGGTTCTTCTTGTACAACTTTACCAGCACATTACATTAATAATTGCTGACTCTTGTACCTGGCTTTAACAGTGTTCTTTCTGAACTTAGAAGTAGTAAAAATTTACTTAGTAGTTGCCTGTTTCCTTCAAAACATGTTCCTCTGAATACTTTTAAAATGGCCCCTGATGGTGGTTGTTTATTGGTTTGGAAGCTGTTTATTGAGCCTTGGTAACCATGATGTTTAAAATTAAAAAAAAAACAAAACAAAAAAAGATTGGAGAGGGGGAAGTAGTGACTAGTCTTAAGTACTTACCACCTTGGTTTCCCAACAGTCATGAAGCACAAGGGCAATGAGGTAGAATGCTGTAAACTCGGTTATGCTGGACACACTGCATCAGAACTGTTGTGTGAGCATCTTGAGCTGTTTTCCAGCCATGACAGAAATAACCTCGGGCACTATTTCCCAGTAGTGGAGACAGTGGGATGGGGCCCTTAGCTCCCTGGTTTCATTTCGCTTAGGAGGCGCTAACAATTGCATCTTGCCACTTGCCAGGGAAGCAGTATCTTTTGTCTCACTTAATCAATATAGTTAACGCATGTATTTTTTCATTTGTAGCTAATATATGACAGTTTTGCCCAGTATCTGGTAACGGAGAAGGGTTATGACAAAGACTTGCTGACTCTAGCTCCAGACAGCTTAGACTTCTGGTGAGTATGTTGAAAGTAACTTCCTTTATGCTCTAACTTTTACAAAGCTTGGAAAACAGCTGCTCTTATTAGGCGATTGTTGTTACGATTGTCAAGCCCGATAGCTAAATCCAAAATTGCAGTTTTAAATACTCGTTCGAACAAGTATTTGTCATGAGATACTTCTAATGTGGTATTTTGAAGAGAGAACGGAGCATCCAAGCTTGCTTTGTCTGTGCTTCTGTCTAGATACAAGCCTTTTAGTCTATCTTACATAAAAAAAGAGTATCTCCTTTGTCTTCTACCTTCAATGCAACTGGTAAATCCAGTAACCATCAGAATTTTGTCATTTTTATCTCAACAGATGTGGGTTGGTTTGTGTAAGGCAGAATAATCCCAACAGCCTTCTGAGGAAAGGTGACATGCCAGGAGGTGGCCCTTGGGTGGCAGGTCAGCCACCAACCTGTGATGCAAAAGACTGAAATGCAAGTTCCTGCTCTGAGCTCAGTGGCCTCTGAGCAGGAGCTTGAATGTGAATCTCCGATCTTCCAACTTTAATAGGTTGGCCCTATCTAGGCCACGGGGGTGGGAGCTTGAAGGCCTGGTAATCACTAAATTTTTTAGGAGTAACACAGGGGCTTTTTTAAGTAATGTATGCATTATTGTGTAGTGGTTTTGATCAGTTGTTTTTACAATTCAGTATTTGATTGGACGGTTTCCAAAGGGATCGATTTCAACTTTCATGAGACAAGCAATGTATCTGTGTTTCTCATATTTTGAGGCCTCTGGTGCATGAAATCCTTTAAGAACTAGATATCTCTGCCTCGGTCCCTTATTGGAGCCGGAGGTTCATTAACATGGACCTACAAGCCCACAGTGCTGGTAGCTGTGTGTCAGTGCTACTCACCCAGGTGTCATTTGTGAAAGGCTGGGGTCTGCTTGCAGCCTTCATGGCATATCTTCTTTCCTTTGGGTACCTTATAACAGAGGGTGCAGGTGCTGTTACTTTTTCAGTCTCATTTATTCATTATTATTCTAGCCACTGAACTCTGAGTTGAATTTACGTTTGCTTAGGTTGTTTGAAAAATTATCTGAAAGGTACAGATTTACTAGGAGAGTTAGGAACTCTTGTTGGGTATCTGTCCTATGCTGTCAACTCTTCACCTTTGTAGTGCTGGCTAGCATGGCAATGCTTCTGCTTCACGTGTTGCTTGGATATTGAGTTGCCTCATTTAGAACGATGTTCTACCCCTCTCTCCCTTAATAAATGGTGTTATCAGTCTAGTAATAATAAGTAGGGGAGTTGCCACTAAGAAAAAGATACATTTCTTTAATAGAAGTGGCTTAAATATCACATTTCTTAGTTGTATATGTTTGGACCTTAATCCTCTAACCTTATCTATATGAACAGTCACTGAACTCACTGAACAATGGAACTGGATTTATTTAGTAGGAATTTGCTATGTAAGTGAAATCCGGTCCTCATTGTAGTAATATGTATTTGCACATATAGAGCATTGTTCAAACATGGAAGTATTTGAAGGGTTGCGACTTCGTTGGTTTTGTGTAGCATCACTGTATAGCTTCCGTAACTGCATTTCACTGATATATAACAAGGCATTCCTCTGAAAGCATTAATTGTTTGTTTCTTCCTTAAAATAAAATTATTCTTAGTTGCAAAGGCTTGGTGTTGGATATTGAAGAAGGAGACTTCCTGAAACTTGCAGAAGATGGAACAGTTTTAAGGTAATATTGACAATAAATTTATACTGTTAAATGAACACCAAAATTTTAACCTCTTTCTGAAAGCCATCTCTCAGTTTTATTAAATATTTAAAATACTAATTTCAGCATACATTCATTAACTGGATGTAAAAGTTTAAATACTCTTTGGTAGTGTGACGCTCACTTTCTCTTAATGTTACATATGCAGTCTTTTCGTAATATTTCCATGTTAGCTGCTAGTAAAGAATGTATCATTTTTAGTAAACATCTAAGACTCTGGGGGCATAGTGATCCTGAAAGTAAATTCACATTTTCAGTGGCTACCAATGCACTCTTTGTCCAGTTTTGCTAGGATCCGGGGTAAGGTTTTTCTTTGGATTATGAGTAACCTGACTCAGAGTCAGTGCTAATGACTAATGCTAATGATGGGAGCACTATTATCTTTGTACCGTACATGTTCAAAATTCTGCAGGCCTACAATGTGTAATTTAAATAGCCTGAGGTAAATTTAACACAGAAACTGACACATTCTCTTTCAAATTTCTGGGTTATTTTCCTCTTTAAAGCTATATTTTGCCTGCAGTCATCATTTCAGTACATTCTTAGTTCCTTTTTCCCTCCTTTTTTTAAACATACAAGACTGCTATTTTGAATTGCAAATCTGAAAAGTAAATATACCTAAAGTATATCAATCCCAGTCCCATTTCCCACTTATTTTTGTCCAAAATGAAAATCTGTTTGACTTAGTACGCAAGATAGACTCTACTGGTTTTTTTCTGATAGCATGTGGGAGAAGGAGCTTGAAGATGCTAGAGCAAATCAGATCTCATTGAAAGAAGGGAAGAAATACCTGTGAGTCTCTGCTGTGTATCCTGAAATTTGTTTAGTACCATGAATTTCGGAGTACAAAATGCAGAATTCAAGACTAGAGGGTATACCACATTAAAGGGAGGAGTAGTACAGGATTATTTCTAGCATTACCTGCATTTGCTTCAAAACTGGAGTCTGCGTTCTTTTGGGGCCCAGTTTGGTGATCAAACTAGTTGATTTTTAATTCCTAAAAAGGCTTGTGCACACTTCTGTATTACACAGCTGCTTGCAGGGCTCAAACTAGCACTTTTCCATAGTTCTGCCCTGCATTCTGTGAATGTTACCAGGTTTCAGAATGATGTATAGGCTTTCTGCAGTGTGTTTTATTGTGCAGTGTATATTGATAGTTCAAGTATAGTGAGTGTCCTCACACAATTGAGAACATTCAAGCGATAGAGTGATTGTGTTAGCAGGTGAGGCACAGCAGCTGTGCTCCCAGCCAACCAAACTGTAGTGTAGTAAGGCTTTTATTGAGGACTGTAATGTATATGATAAAAGCTTAGGCCATGGGAAACTTCTAAGTTATAAAAAGAGTTACTTTTGATCAACTTGCATGCACCTCAGTATTCAGTTGCAATGCATTACTTTGCACAAGGAGTGGTTTGGCTGTTTTCAAACTTTTTTTTTTTCCCCTTTTTTTTAAATAACTTAATGCACAAATAGGGCAACCCATGGTACAAAGAGCATGACATCCGAAGAGATCCTGGAGACATATGGAAGGAGGGAGTGGAAGCATTTTAATACAGTCAGTGGAATGGTTTCCCGCTCAGGTAGCTATAACTTAGCATGTCCTCTTCTTTGAAATTGCTCTGATCCCTTCAGTGCCTCGTACTGTTGGTTCTTACCACAAATATTTAAAAATACTTGAGCTAACAATTACTGGAATAGGTAAATGTTTTGGGGAAGAGTGGTTTTTTTCTTTTTTCAACTTCTAATACTAGAGTTCAACTTAAATTTAGGTCACCAATGAGACAAATGAGCTGACATTGTAGGAGTGTTTTGGTTATAGAGATGGGCACATTGTGCCTTGATGAAGTAGACTGAGATTACTAGCCTATCTCATTTAGGATGTATTTGGCAAATCTTAAATTTTTCTTAATTGTTGACTCATTGCTGTCAGTGCTGTTACTAGAGGCCTAGGTGCAGGTGCAAAGAACAGAGTGCGTCTGGAAACAAAACTTCTCCTGCAATTGAAGTTTCTTGCGTTTAAGATGGAAGTCACTTTGAAGGCACTGTGGCTAGGTTTGTGTTCTTGCTCTGTGCTTCCTCTCCATTTGATCTTGGCGATTGTGAGTAATACACATAAAGTCCTCAGTTAAGTTGCATCATCCTATGTAATGGAGATATTTTCCTTGAGTTTTGCTGACATAGACTTGTTTGTGATGCTTATTCTAAACTGCAGGTAATCTTTTGCAACAGGGTAGAAGGGAAAGGTTTCCTTTGGTCATACAGCAAATGTGCCTTTCTTATTATTGAAAAGTGCACTTGGTCTCCCTTGTGAATGTTGGTCCCTGTTTTGCTGACTTGTTCTTTAATATACCTAAGAGACAGCACAGACAAGATCATGAATACCAAAAAAAAATAAAATATCACTGGTTAAGTAATTTCACTCGTAGGAAAGAGTTGTTGAACGTGACCTCAGTCTGGGGGGACATTTGCACCCTCCTGACTTAGTTCTGTTTTGCGGGTTCATGTAATAATGTGGGCATGCTTCCCCTTGGGCTAAGGTACTGTCTGCAGCATGTGTGTGCAAAGGACAAGACTATGTGTAAGACCTGTCCAAATATTTCTGAAACAACTTCTCAAACCCTTTCTTTGTGTTTCCACTGCTAGGGAAATAGATATTTTGGAAGAGTTGAATGATACTGTCCCGACTCTTAAAACTCATGGTTCTTCCCCATCTCTTCCACCTTAACTTTTAGAACCTTAAAATGTATTTTCAAAATATTACTGCCTTGATGCCAGTGAACAACTTTCAGTTGCCAATTATGTGAATCAGAAGTGGGAATGAAGGCTGACAAAGATTGGGAAGCAGATAATGCTTATTACCAGTAAAATCCAAATAGGAGCTTATATTATTATTTAAATGTATTTTTTTTTATTTGTGATTAAAGCATACAATATGGATTAAAAAAAAGTAGAATTTTTTTTATTATTTTTTTCCAGCTAAATACTATTTGTATGATAATTATTTTGACCTGCCAGGAGCTCTCTTGTGTGCAAGGGTTGTGGACAGCTTAGATCAGGTAAGAACTGGTTTGAAACTATGTATTGCATTATCTTTCTCTTCCCCTGCTACACTTCTTGCATGCATTATTAAAAGCATACAAATAGCATATTGAACAACATCAACGTCTTTAGCTTTTTTCTTGTTTGGAATTTTTCATGTTGGACTTCGTGTATTAAAGCTGTCTCTGAAGATAATTGTAAGCTACATGGCATGTTCAAAATAAATGTACTTCCACCAGAGGGCACAAATAACTAGGATACGAATAGAAATGCACTGTTGTCTCAAGTTTACGCTGTGATATGTAGAATATAGCTCTTAAAATCTCTGTTAATTATACTTGATGATACTTGAATTAAATCTAATGCAAGTCTTCTGAGTAACGTGGTTTGCTAATTTGCTAGGTGTTAATGAGTTGAAAGCTTCATTCCATCCTTTTTAAAATTTGTTTTTGTCTTAAATATATTGATCTATGTACACAGATGTAAATACACCTCTAGAATAGTATCCTCTTTTTTTTTCTCTGCTAAACAGTAAGTTAAATTCTCAAGGTGGAAAATACAATTGCTTGGACCTTTTTCAGTGATTTTTAGATAGATAGAATGTCCTAAATCCGACCTTTGAAGTTTGATGCTAGTTGATTTGGTGGTGTTAAAGAAGGCTTGAATCTTAACTTGTGTGCAGCTGGGGGTAGGAGAGGGTTCTTCTCATACAGTAAGTATATTCGTGTCAAAAGAGTACTGATGTAATCTTAAAGGTACCAAAGCGCTGCAGCACTGAAAATTGCCAATACTAAACTTTGCAGAGTGAAATTCAGAGCTGTGAGCTGGTATCTGGGATTCCTTTGGGTATCAGCTGAATTGATGCTTTAGCCTCCACTCCAAAATAGCATGCTGAGTAGATTGCTGGCTAAGTCCAAGTGCTGCGTGAAGAGTTAGCTAAAGCTAGCTTATCGGGAAGCACTGAGGACAGGTGCACCATAACACTCTTAATTTTGTGATTGATCTCTTTCCTCTAAGCTGTTCACGGGTTACAACCCTGTCTCGGATGTAACACCTGTATTGTATTACTTTATTTTATATTTAATTTAGACTTGGCACAAATCACCTACTTATTGAGAGAGAAAGCAGGTCATAGCACGTGTGTAATAAGCTTTCACGTTCAGTTACTAGTTCACGAGCTGAAGCACTGACCCTGGATCAGTGCTGTCTTCAGCCAGAGAGAACCAAACCTGTGCCATTTCTCCAGAGAGCTACCAGAAGTGGGTCATGCACCCTCTCTATCAACTAGCAGTTCTTGAATATTTTACTGGATGTTGGCCCAGTTTCAACAAGAGGGCTACAGTTATTCCCTGGAAGGTTAGCATCAGACAGGTGAGGTGGATGCAAGGCAGGAGGTGGTAGGCCTCTCCAGCACTCGTGCCTGCAAAATGCTGCATACTGATGGTTAAAAACAATCACAATTTCTTCTTCCACGTTTTTAAAAGGAGGTGGAGGCTTCTTTTTCCTGTTCTGGGAGCCTGTTTAGTAAGGGCTATTTTCCTACCATTTCCAGACAACATTCTAGGATCAGGAAAGCTTGCTACTGGAAACAGATGGGAGAACTGCTAGGTTTGGATTCAGAATGGGTTTAGACAGGAGTTGGATGCTGGACTGCTCTACACTGTTAAAAATTAATCTGCTTTTGCTGTGTTCAGAGCCAGAACTCTTACATGCTTTCAGACAAAGCAGAGGAGCTTCTCGGTGTTTTGGATCTTCACGTTGAAAAGCTACACAAAATACCACTTTGTCTGATAGTTCAGCTAACGAAATCACATTTGATAATCACACCAAAATCATGGTGGACTGCATGGGCATGCACACAGTTTTCTCTTCGCTTTCTGGGAATTGGTCTGTTTTCTTTTAAGTCTCACATGCAACAGCTGTGGATTTGCAAGGAATTAGTTTGAGTTTACTCTTCCCTGAGGTCAAATGTTGTGAAGGAAGTGTACCCACTTTTAAATGAGTACCCATCTGTCTTCAAAACAGCACTCTGAAGAACTGTTAGCTCATTGCACTGATTTTTTGAAAAGAAACAAAGAAAAAAAAAAATCCCAAAACACCAAACTAAGGAGCAAGTCAGCCACGTGGAGTATGAGGGGAGCAGACAGTTGAATCTGTCTGTCTCAAGGTTAAAGCTAGTGTAGGCTAGTGCAGTGGCCACTAGACACATAGGTGCTCCCCAGCATCTCCTGAACATGGCTTTGAATAATGACCTTGGTTAGCAGCTAACTGAAGTTTGACATATATGAAACCTTTTGTCTTTATTAGTTCTTTTCTGTAGTTCTGTGGCAGTTTGCTATAGGAATGGATTAAAAAAAAAAACCTTGAAAGCCACAGCATTGTATCTTTCCTGCTCTTAACCTGCAGAGCTGGTGGATGATAAGCAGACTGCCGTAGTGCTCATCAGTCATGCACAAAAGGCCTTGCTTGTGTGACTTGCTAGTTGTGAAATTAAGGGCAGACCATTCCTCTGGAAGCCTCCATGGCAGATTAGGCCTGATGTAACAGTTTACTTCAGTACATATAAACTACATATTTTTGGCTGGCAATGTTGAAGGTTTTTTTTGGTTGTTTTGTTTTGTCTTTTTTTTTAGTTTCTGAATGTTTCCCTCTCCATAAAATGCTTTGTGCTTACAAAATGGGTCATCATTCAGGTATCAGTGCAGTGGTCAGGACACACAGGGCAGCAATGCTGTGAAATCTGTTAAACAGTTGCCTTGAAATTTATCCTAAAGTAGGTGTGGAAGGCCTGTAACAGCACTACAAAGATACTTTCCAAGGCATACAAACTCAAAGAGACTGTACCACCTGCTTTACTGCAGCCGGGTAACTCTGAGCACCTCTTACAGGCTTCATGGCTGATCCTCTGCTCTGGAATTGCATCCGTTGAATTCAGCATTCCTAAAATTTGTGAAGTTTGAGAGTGCTGTGGGGCTCAGCTGGTTGAGAATCTTTTCCTCTCCCTTGGCGAGATGCTGGAAGGGCGGCTGAGGTCAGCTGGAGCAGCTCTGTGCCCGGGCAGCTTTCTAGGAATGGCGAGAGCCTGTTCCCAAGCACAGATCGCCTTTCCCTGTCCTTCTGCCAGAGCTGGGGTTTGGCAGTCTCCGGAGTACAATGCAATGCCGTGCCACTCAGCCTGGCTTCTGGATGAACGTTTTATACGGTGTTTGGGTGGAGCTGTTGGCAGAAGGGCATTACCTCTAAATTATAGTGAAGGGGTTTGCCAGTTCTGAGGCTGGAAGGTGATATTAGTGCCAGGCTGCAGATAATGTCAGCCTGCTAATTAAGTACAGTATCTGTAGCTCTAGGCACTTCTTTTTCCCAAATGTCAGTGGGGTGGCTCATTCATTAAGTCACTGTTCTGTCTAATGCCCTGCTTTGCTGTAACGTTTTGGAGTTCCTCACAAATATGAATTCTTTCTCCTTTCCCTTTCCTCCCCCCACCTCCACCATAACCTCCTGGAGTAGGGAGATAATGTGTTTGTGGTTACCCAAAGTTAAGCTGGGTACTACCGAGTCCTGATGTCCCAAATCCTACTGCCTAAGACTGTTTTACTCCAAATGCTTTTGTTTATTAATGGCATTGCTGTCACTGTTTCAATACAAAAGCTCAAAATAGCTGATACGTGATATAATGACTAGGTTCCTTTTGACACTTACAGCATGATGGTCAGAAAAAATATGACTTCTGGAAGGACATGGTGGCTGCTATCCAGCATAATTATAAAATATCAGCTTTTAAAGGTAAGTGGGTTCACTGAAAACTTACTATAATAGCTGAAAATATTACATGTGCTTCCCAGAGCAAATGCATTTCCAAGTACACTGCAGGGTACTCAACACAGCTTTTACTTTTCAAGCTTACAAATAGTTGTATAATAGACATATGCTTATCCTGGAATAGAGCATCTTTATCACTACTGTTGCTACTTCATTTAGCTAAAACTGTTTTGCTATCTTCAAAAGCATTTGTGATGTGCTACTTCACTGAATTTAAAAGAAAAATGGTTTCTTACCATGATTGGTATGGTAATGTGGACATTCTTGAACTGTATTTTGATTCTATTCCTTATGTTCTTGTAATCATAAACAAAATCAGAAATGCACTGGGGAAAAAAATAAATTACTAACTAATATTGGTAATTTTCTTTAGTGCTCTAGTTTTGATGAGAATTCCTCATGTAGTATTGACACAATAGTGAGGTGATTGTTATTTTGTTATAAACTTACTAAAAATTGAGGAAATTTTATTTTTTTTTAATAATAGTCTTCCTCCACCCAAAGCCAACTTTATAATACTGTAACGTAAATTAGGGTTGGAAAATATCTTGGATACCCTTCAGCTAGAAATGATTTTCATTCTTTCACAGACTTGACTTCTGAGTTTCTATTAGGCATATAAAATAATTAGTTGATAATAAAAGCTAACCATCTTGTGTGTGCATACAGTTAATTGAATTTATTTTTAACCATGTTTTTTTGTAAGAAGATTATATGCAGCTCAGTTTGGAATTCTGTATCATTTTGCTGACAGTATTTTCCAATAGTTACCTCTGTTAATGCAACATCCATGAGGCACAGGTGTAGTTTGGACACTCTTAAAACTTACCTTTTGTTCACCAGAGCTGTACTACTTGCTGTATTCCTTTCAAATATAATTGAAAAAATTGTTTCAGAGAAGTTTCAAACAAAAATAGAAGTTGATGTCAGGTTGCATGTTGTAAAAGACAGCAAGGTAACTCCTAAAATGTTTTGTTTGTCGTTGCTGTGTTTCCATTGGAGCTTAGAGTGTGACTGGTAGTTAAGAATTCCTTTACAAACTCATTCAGATATGAAATAAATGTATCCTTTGTTTTCTGCTGATATTAAACCAATCGTAATCAGCTTTTTTGAGCATTTTTGTTAATTCATTTTTCAAATCATGAAAGCGCTTTGTTTTAAAAGGTGGTGATCATGCAGCATTTGTCAAAGAATAATTTTTAAGTGTTCTTTGGAAATTAGATCAAACAAAAGTTAAACTCTGATCTTTGAACTCATATAAATATTTGCTTGGGTTTGTTTATATACAAGTGCCTGCTTGTGTGCACGTGTGTATGTTTATGCATATACCTACCTATCAGGTACCTATTTGTATATGTAAGCATGGAATCTGCATACAAACAGATGTGGGATATGCTTTAATCCTTTCTAACTCCTATTGGAATTGGCACCTAATTTAATACACCTCATTCTCTCTTATAAAAGTCATGAGGTATATGTACAACAGTGCTGAAAACATAGTAACTGATAGGCATGAGTTATTTTGGATAAAGCTCTGCAAAATCAGAAGTGAAACAATGCAGATTGTATACACTACTTAAATATGTTAATACATGAAAGTGCTACTCTGTCATGCATCACTTTGAAGGGTTTCATAGTGGTCTTATTTTCCTTTTAATAACATGGTCTGGTAGATAAAGCACTAAACAGGGAATCAGAAGAACCAGAGATAGTTTCTTCCTGTATCACTTACCTGTGATAGTCCCATGGAGTATCTCTTTTTGCTTCAGGTCCCTCTCTGAAATGAGAATAATGGTACTAATCTTCTTTCACAAGTTTGCGCTTAAGAGATTTATTTTTTTCTCAGTAGCAAGTTTAACATAACTTCCTGAGGAAACTCCTAAACCTGGCTCCAGCCCAATGTCTACATACCAGGAAGCCCCACTGTCTGTCTTAGCCCAGAGCCTGGCCTCAAAACCACAGCCTCTTGACTTAACTCCATTCCCTCAATGTCTTGTAGGGGGTTTAACCCTTTAGACAAAAGCAGTGCTTATTAACAGCTAGTCAAGGTAAAATTTCAAAAGCAAACTTATTAAGTGGTCAGTTGAGGAGACGCAAAGTTCCCAAGTTGAAATGGCATCTTTGTAGTGCCATTGTCAGTGACAGAGCAGAACGACTGTTTTATTTTTTTTTAATCCATTAAGTGTTTGCAGTTCACTTTGGTTTGTTGTCAGTATGCCCTTGTTTCTCTATGTCCCTTCTCTTTTTTGCATGATTTCTTTGATCATAATCAACTGTCTGGTGGATTTTGCTTTTCATTGTCTTAGCTATGGTAATTGCCTCAGATAATTGCCCTATGATATTTTTTTTGGATGGCTCTTTCAGTTAGGCATGATTGTCCTGACTCAGCCTAATGAAGGGTATTAACCCACTCTCCTACTTGTAAAGAAGTAAAGAACCGAGGCTTGCAGAGGGAAGCTAACAGGGTTCCAAAATAGTCTTGTGTTATTTAGACCTTCCTTTGTGAAGAATAACTCAAAAAAAAAAAAAAAAAAAAAAAAATTGGGAGACTCTATTAAACAATACTATCAGAAAAGTACGATGTCAGATGGCAAGGAACACAGATATTTGTCAAATGGTCATTTCTTACCTAATAATACGTGCAAGAATGCCCTTTGCAACTGATATCCAAGTTGAGCATTAAATCTACTTGAGAATCCTTTTTGTAAATCTTTAACTTATTACTGGAATATTTTGCAATTTTAAGGTTATTTACATAACTTTGTATGTGTTTCATTTAGTGTATGTTCTATAGGCATTAGTAAAGAGCAATTTTAAAGGAAATGTCATGTGGCAATGCATTTTACACTATATAAATCCGTGGACAGAGGTCCACAACACATTATGGAAACAAGTTTGATCTTCAGAGGTGTAATGAGGACTTGAAGTACTGTATAATTATCTCCATGTAAAAAGTTTCAGATTAGGTGATTTTTTTTGATGGAAAAATCAGTAGTTTTTGTAGGAGGAAGTTGCCTAATATAATTTTGTAGAGCAGAATTTTGTAAAATTTCTTCTCTTAAAGGCAGTTTGCTTTCTCTTGCACAATTGTCTTTCCCCATAATTTCCCTGACACTTCTGAAAACCATAGCATCTGTGGTTATATAGGGAAAATGATATACTGGTAATATTTTCAATGAGTTTATAAGTTTATGTTTCATTTTGGAAGTAAAAAGTTCATGGCTAATGTGGCAGCAGAGACTTCATAAATTGCCCATGAAAAGGCTTGATGGAATCTGCTCTCGGCTTTCAAGGGTGCAGCTGAGAAATTTGCCACTGACCATCTTTTACAAAAAGGAAAGTTATCAGAGAAGGAAAGTGCTAGACTTAAACCCTGGTTTTTAATAACTTGCATTTTGTTTTTGTTCTTTTAATGTGATTGATCAGCATTCTGAAGCGGCATGCTGATATACAGGAAGTGTGACTTCGGGGAGGAAAACTCTGGATCTTTCTAAACTACTCCATCTTTTCCCCCAAAACATGCACACATACACACACAGAGAGGTTTTCAGTCACAAGTTTATGGTATTACCCTGTTTTGGCAGAAGATAATGAATGTAGATATCTGTGATATGTGTGTGATATCTTTTATATGCAACTTCAAGTACAACAAACAAAAAGCAACGATGCTTTTCTGGCTAATAAGAAAGAATCCTCCAAAAATTCTGCAAAACATCAGAAATTCCTAATGTCAATGTAGTCCCATGATGAGAGATCTTTGTCTTAATTGTGAAAACTGCAACAAAGATAGAAGCAAGTAAATTTGTTACGCTTCTCTGCTGTGCTTTCCGGCTAAATACAGAAGGGATTATTTGGGTGCTTCATGTGTTTGACTACTTAAGGCTCCAAAAATTTCAGTAGTTCTTTGGAAGTGAGTTTTGTAGTATTACAGGCTCTTTGTTTTCATTTTAATCTCATATTGGTTTTTCTTTCCTCTAATGCCCATGATCCCGAAGAGATGTGGTTTCTGGAAGAGCTTTATCTTTAGGCTGCTGATCTTCAGGTGGAGAAAATATTAGAAAACAAACTTAAAAATCTTACAGACCTTCTCAAGGTCCCCTCTAAATTGAGAATCCAAAACTAAAATCAAAGTATAAGTTGTGCTCGTGCCACAATTTGGTGTGTAATCTCTAGCTTTTCAATGTTAAGAGTTGCTTATGTAATGTCTGAACAATTATGAAAACCTTTCAAAAAGACGGGCATGAGGTACTAAGCTGTAGACTTATCTGAAGTCCTATGTGCTCATTTGAGGAACAAAGACATTAAAGGACAAAACCTGGTTTAAAGTGGATGAATGGTGAGGATTAGTGAACTATGCTTTTAAGAATACTGTCTGTGCCCAGTTTCTTGTGCAGACACTAGTTAATTGGAATCACAGGACAGTAATGTACTGCTGAGCACCAAGCATCTCCAACAATTTTAAACATGTGCTTTGGCATACATTTCATATATAAAGCAATTAACCAGAAACTTTACAACTACTGAGCAGTATTTTCCAGCTCCAGTACCCAGTCCCTCTATTCGTTTCCGAAACAAAAGTGCCAGATTGGTTGAATATATGGGCAGCAGCACATGCTATGTTTAAATACTGGAAAGTGCTGCTGAACTAATGCAAGTGACTGCCCAGGAAAACATTTTTAGTGCAAAAAAGATATAATTCTTAGGAGATCTGTAATTAATACTTGACCTAAAACAGGAAGGTAGAAAAGTGGGGATAAACAATGCGGACTCAAGTGTCTTGGGTTTTATTTTGGCTTAGAAAAAAAAAAAGTATCGCAAGATTGCTACTTATAAATTGTGGTCCTGTCCATATTATTTCCATACAAATATTTATGTGCAGTGTTTATAATAGTAGTACCAATTTGCTTACCTAGGTCTACTTGGCTGCTAAAATAAGCAGATCTCACATTACACTCTCTACTTAAGCATTCATTATTTTACTGAAGTATAGCCTAAACCACAGGCTTCCTTATCCAGCAGCACTTAATAAGGGGAGAAAAAAAACCAATTCTGCAAAGCTACATTCTTGGTAGCTCTTTACAGTTTCCAAAACATTATATATTTTTGCTAATGATGGATCAACCTAAAGGTGTCCTCACTTTTTTATTAATCCCAAGGTATTATCAAGTACTTGGGGAAACTGCTGATTTTAAATGTATACAATGCAACAAGCCTCAGGTTCTGCTTCCATGAAGAAATGGTAATACCACAAAACTTTTAAACATAGGCCTACATACTTTTAGTGCAAGTGATTAAAAATTTCTGTTTTAAAAATTGAAGCTAAAAATAATATTTTGAGTTCATAAGGTTTTGATGTATATGATACTTCTAAAGCACACGAATGGTAATTGTCATTGGAAGAGATATGTGATCAAACTATTACGGTTTCATAATTTATAAGCACTAATTTTATTAAGCTAGCTTACTTTATACCATTAACTTTTCATAGTGCCACAACAGATTAATGCAATGTCTAATGTTTGTGAGACATGAGTGTATGTAAGTATGGTAAATATGATTATGTCTACTGACTAATTACTGTCATTGTTTGATAAATTTACTATAAGAAGTAAATATATTCCCCAGACTATTGTGTGTTAAAGGAATGAAGTTATTCAGGGAAAATCAGTGCAAAGATTGTCTCCAATTTTGGGGTGGTAAAGCTGTTCTGATTTTGTGTCTGGACTTGGTGATAATTGTTTTACAGTACTCTGAATATTGTAGTTTTACAGAATGTTAGGATCTTAAAAAATATTGACCTAGTTTGTTGCAGATTACAAAATGTGCATCAGACAAAGCTAAGTGGATTTCTAGGCTTCAAATCTGGTTGCTTTTTCATATCGTGAAAGTCTTAGATCTTCAGTAACAGGTAATAATTTGTAAATCTACCTTTCTCCAAGGTAGTTATGCATTAATAAGAAAAGTGGAACTAAATTAAAACTGTGACCTGGTATGCACTGTATTAGAGTTGTTTTCTTGACTCCTGTTCTGTAGTTTAAAGATGAAGCTGACAGATAGCAGAATGTTCCTCAAGTATATTGTCCAGCTGTTGTGATGATTGTGGTGTATCTGAGACTGTGTACTTTGAATAATACCTTCAGTTAATTCAAGTGTAGCAGAGTATGATCTAGAGTCCTGGAATGGCTACTTTATGTGTTATAAGAAGTGA
Organism: Haliaeetus albicilla; assembly: GCF_947461875.1. NCBI lineage: Eukaryota > Metazoa > Chordata > Aves > Accipitriformes > Accipitridae > Haliaeetus > Haliaeetus albicilla. Next base: position 22,633,427 of record NC_091499.1, on the reverse strand, counting down.
TATTTAGAAATTCTGCTTTTCCTTTTCTTCTGGAAAAAAAAACAAACAAACAAACAAAAAAAACCCAAAACCACTGGTGCATTATATTAACTCATAAAATTTTAATGTTGCATTCAGTCAGACAATTGATCATCATTTGAAAAATTTCTTGCGACAATTCTCTAAAAACATACAATATTATTCTACTAGTTTTGAACCAATGTCTTCCACTTTCTCACTCCCTCCTCCATTTCTGTTGCAAAATTGAAGTTGCATGACCTGCTAATGATGAATCAGATCAGCGCCCAATTAAAACGGTCTGAAGGAGAGAGTGTCAGGACAGTGTAAGTGGGATGTTGTTAGTTATGAGCAAATAGGAAACCTGAGAAAGAAGAGTGAACGTAGTCAGAGGAATAGAGACCATTAGATTCTGAATTGGGCAGTTGGAGCCACACTTGATCGTTCTCCATGAGATCGATGACAGCACTGCCAGAAGCCTGGTCAAGGTATCCTTTCTTGTACTCATCATAGGTGTACATGAGCGGGGAACCATTTTTGTAGAGCGCAACCCAAACATTTGTACCTTTTGCATGTACGTGGTAGGAGAAATAGTACAGTCCTGGGATCCTGCAGGTGAAGATTCCTGTTCTGGGGTCATAGTGTTGCTGCCTGTTGTACAAGATTTTATCAAATTTGATGGGGACTGTTGCCCCAGGGTAGGCTTTTGAGAGGATGACACTGAAAGCAGACACTGGCATCCCTGTAAGAGCTTGGTTTACTCCTCCTTTCATGAAGGACATTCCTGATAGCTCCCGAGACTCTCCTGCTTTAACATAGCTGTCGGGCATCTGTGGGATTACGGCTTGGCCAGGGGGACCGGGAGGACCTGGCGGGCCTGGCAAGCCGGGCTCTCCATTGTTGCCTTTAGGGCCGGGGGGTCCAGGTGGTCCCATGGGTCCGGCTAAGCCTTTTGTAGAAATACCTGCAGGGCCCGGCAGTCCTGGTGCTCCGGGCTCACCTTTCGCACCAGGGGCTCCTGGCAGGCCAGGGGGGCCAATGGGGCCTCTGATCCCGGGTATTCCCGAGGGCCCTCTGGGGCCCGGCTCGCCATTGATCCCTGGCACTCCCTTAACTCCCTGGGGACCCACTGGACCGGGCAAGCCAGGTAGCCCAGCGTGGCCAGCGTCGCCTTTTGGACCTGGGAAACCTGGGTGTCCCTTAGGACCAGCAAGACCCTGCTCACCTGGGTATCCTCGTTTTCCCTCTAGCCCCGGTAGACCCCGTTCGCCCTTGGCCCCTGGGAAGCCCGGGGGGCCCGCAGGGCCCATGTCGCCTTTGGGCCCGGGTAGGCCGTTCTCACCAGGCAAGCCTTTGAGTCCTTGAGGGCCCATGTTCCCTGGTGGTCCGGCAGGCCCTGGTTCTCCTGGCACACCAGCCGGGCCTTGGTCTCCTTTAGGTCCTGGAAGGCCAGGAGGACCTTCAGGGCCTCTGTGTCCCTTCATCCCTGGCAATCCTGGCTTTCCAAATCCTGGAAGACCCGGGGATCCAGGCAAGCCTGCAGGTCCGGGGTGTCCCTTGGCTCCAGGGACGCCTGCTGCTCCTGGTGGTCCCATTGGCCCAGGCTTGCCAATGCCAGCTTCTCCAGGTTCTCCTGGGGGACCCTGGGGACCGGGCATCCCGGCCGCTCCGGGTGCACCTGGTAAGCCTCTGTCACCTTTCATACCTGGCTGACCTGGAAGACCGTTTTCGCCGGGCTTCCCTACCCCAGCAGGACCCGGGAGGCCCCGGGGTCCCTGTGGGCCTGGAAGACCCCTGTTACCCGGGCGGCCTGGGACGCCGAATCCATTTTCTCCCTTTTGTCCATTTATTCCAGGGATACCTGGCTCTCCCTTCTCGCCGGGTAGGCCCCTCGGCCCTTGAGCTCCCGGAGGGCCTTGTGGTCCTGGCTTGCCAGGAACAGACAGTCCTGCAGGGCCAGGAGTGCCGGGGGGTCCCTGTGGCCCTCTTGCTCCTGGGAGCCCAACAGGTCCAGCTTCTCCTTTCTCACCATTTAGTCCTCTGTCTCCTGGCTTTCCTGGTAGACCTGGCATGCCTGGCTTTCCAACTGCAGAGAATCCAGGTGGTCCTGGGGGGCCAGGGGGTCCTTGGGGACCAGGACTTCCAAACCCTGGCTTTCCCGCAGGACCTGGTTGTCCTCTTGGTCCAATAGGGCCTGGGGGACCAGGGGGTCCTTGTTCACCCCTTATCTGCACACCTGTGAGAGAGAGGAAACAGGTCAACCAGGGCAGCTGTAACAGATTTGCAGACTGGTAGCATGATGGTGAAATGTGTGAAGGGTTAACTTAACTTGAACCTCATAGAAGTCAAGTTTCTAATACTGTGTTTGGTCACTGAGAACCTGATGTTCAGAGCAAAAGTGTCTCAGAGCTCTTACAAGTAACAAGTGCAAATTTGTTGGAGTTGTGTTGTGAGCTACAAGGCTTCTAGAATTTTTTCATGACTTCAATACATTTAGGGTCATCAGAGAGCTTAAAAGCTGCTGTGCAAGTATTAAGGAAGGAAAAAGAAAAACCAAAACCAACAGGTAACTGATTTAGCAAGTCATGAGACTTGCATCTTGATCGTGAACAAAACCAGAGAAAGCTTCCTGTGCAGGTGTAGCTGCTTTTCTGAAACTAGTGCGTGCTACATTTTAGTGAGATATTTGTCCTTCCCCCCACACACTTCCAAAAGTGGGCCAAGGTTCTGTTTTTTCGGTAAACGTATGAAGGTTATATTTTCAAATACTGTCCTAAAGATTTTTGTTTGTCATAAAAATTTCACTCGGTGGTGAGGTCACAACTGATAATTCATCTTACTGCAGTCAGAATTCTGGCATTGTGTTTTTTTTTTAATAATACATTATTTTCCCAGTTATCAAAACAGCAGGTGGAGCCACTTAACCAAATGTCACACAGAGGAATAAACAAACAAGCTCACTGCTTAGTTTTCTGTGCACTTTGGGGGAGCTTGCAGCTTTGCGTTGGAATTAGGTTGCTGATTTGTGGGACATTACAGACAAGATTAACATGGATGTTGTGAGACTACTTCAGTAGTTTGCAGCAACTGGCAGCATTATAGAACAAAATACCATACCTATGATGAATGTTAATTTAAGAAGTCACTTTAAAAAAAACAAAACTGAGGGATATAGGAAGAGCCTGGATTCTGGTTTTCATAATGGCAACGTACTCTGTTTGTTGCTTATTTAGAAAAGATTGATAATTGATCAACAATTGGATCAGCTTTTCAGCCTCTTACAGAAAGAGCAATGTGTGCAAAAGTTTATGCAATGGTGATTCTGCTGTCTCTTAGATAATTAATACCTTTTTCCAATTGGTGGCTAGTCTTGATGAACCAAAAATGAGTTGAAGGAGGAAGAAAACTATTCTTGTACATATTGTATTTTTAAAAAATAATAGAGATGTGTATATGAAATACATTTTATTTTAGTTTGATATGGGATCTGCAAGGTTGCTTTCTTCCTATATTGCCAGGGAAATTGTTCTTATATACCAAGTGTAGAGAGTGCATTTTCTTTTTTTGCTGATGCATAAAATCGGCACAAATGCATATCACCTTATTTTGCACACCTTCCTATCTCATCCTCCTTAAGGCAGTGAAAAGGAAGATGTTAAAATTCTACATATAGAAAGAAAGCAATCTGTGTGTTTTACTGACAAACTAAAAATGCAAACATGCATCCTCAGTTGCAGAGGAGATTGTGGAATCTGTGAGTACCAGTGACAAGTCTGGTGCAGTCTTTGGTTTCTTACCGATACTGTTGGATTTCTTACTACTGATATCCCATATTCAGCAGGGTGCAATTGCAAGTCGGTTTTCTTGTTATATAGGTGGCATAAGATATGTCAAATTTTAAGAACTACATCATATGAAAAAATAATTTGGAAAGGCTTAAGCCTGTCAGAATTAGCATGTACCCTGGAGCAGAAGTGGCATGTAAATGTTCTTTACGTGTTACATATTTTTCTCTTCACCACAGATAAAGAGAGCTGCCATCAGACAAAACAGCTTACTCAACTGGAGGACTCAGAATTTATTCCATAGGTTCTGTCTATGGATAGAACTTCAAAAACTACCTGTTCACATCAGACAACACAGGCAGGTCAGATCGAAGCCTCAATACAAATACCTAAATGAGTTCCTGAGCTAATGTTGTTTCAGTTGTAAGGCATTAGGGGAAAAATACAAATAGGTTTATACATCAACTGCATTGAATCCAAACCCAAGCATTTATGTGGGTACTTTGGCAGAAGACAACAGTGACCCCAGCCAGGTCTGCTCTTTCATAACAATAACTCGAGGAACTATGTCCAGGCTTATCAAATGTATTTTGTTCTTTAGCAGTCAGAATTTAATTTCTGCAGCTTGGGCAACATTCATTTTATTCAGCTGTGTTGAAGTAACATGCAGTTATTGCACTTGATCAAATTATCTGTTTTTGGGCGGTGGCAAATTGCATCAGACTTTATCTTCAGAGTGCTTTTCTTGCTTTTTTACCATGTTTTGGATGCAACTTCGTATCGGTCCTAGGTTCACAAAGTGGTGGGTACTGCCTTTTTGCATAAGATGCTAAAGACTTTGTCAGTATTCATGATGTTATAGAGATTTTCTGTGAGGAGCTATATTGTTTCAAAGTTGTGCTGCTTTTAGATCAAAATGTCTGGTAATTGTGTTGTCTAGAGACAATGGTAAGTCCTCTGAGGAAAGGACAGCTGAACGCGTCAATGAAGTAGGATTTTTACCAGGAAAATTGAAGTAGTGGTTGGCTACTCTTTTATGTCTTGGCACATATCTTGATGCAAAATTGGTTTACGTTCTCTGAGTGCAGTCAAACCCTATTTATGTATTGAATTAAGTATGAAGACTGTAACAAAACCTGTAGTAATGGCTTATTTGAGCATTGCTGAACAGTCAGACTTAATTTAATGATTATTCTCAGCTAGGACTTTTTGAAGATTTCAAGCCAAAGAGCTACTGGTTTAAAAATTGTCCTGCTACTTTTAAAAAATGATAACACTAAATACCTACAGAAAAGGAAAGTGTATTCTGACTGGAGAGCTGTCAAGAACAAGATACTTAAAACTGTTAAAACAATTTCACCAAATTAAATGAAGCTTTAATAGGTTTTGATTGCCAACAGAAATTGTATGATCTATTACATGTTGCCGTGAGTCACCAGTCTGGGTCTAGACTGAAATTTTAGTTCCAGGCTGCTTTTTCACAAAGTTATACAAAACAAAAAGATAATTTATTGGTAACTAAATCTCTAGAAGCGAATGTTTGGTGACCAAATAGGAAAAGTAAGCTATAATGAAAAACTTGCCATATGCTACTTGAGGTACTTGCATATGGAAGAACTTACTAGGCAATAGTTAGATGAATTTGGTTCTGTAGACTCCTGTTTTATTCTTCCATGATCGTCTCAGACTAGAAATTATGATCTCTAACAGTATGCCCTCTTTAAACTTTTCTTAAAACCCCTCTGTAGGATGCTTGTTTTCCAGACTGAAGAATAGCAGTGGTTTTCCAGTCCTCAATTTTGATGCTTGTTCCCTAAATGAAGACTTGCAAGCAATTTTGAATGACTGGACTCCCACATCTGTAAAACTGAATAGCCTGTTGATGTCTGAAAGAAAATAATGTTGTTCTGGGGCAGGGCAGAGAGCGGGATGTTTACAAGGAAGATTCAGTTCTCTTAATTTTAGTGATGATAATTTTCAATAGAGACTCCTGATCATACTTTGGGGGACAATTCATGAAATAAATGCAGTACCTAGGAAGTCAGAACTTTTGATTTCAAGTTTTTAAAAAAGGCTTTGGCCTAAGCATGGAACAATAAAACAGAACTCAAATAGTTTCAAACACTAAGTATAGCCACCCATTTGTCTTATAAGGACAGAGAGGATACCCAGAAATAAGATGTCACAATGTGCAGCATTGCAATTATATATTGCCTTTACAGTCTGTTACAACTGATTTATGAAATGAAGATAACTTTTTATAATAAAGCTAGAATTGTTGTATTACTATGAGATTAGTCTGGTAATTAAAGTATAAGCTTAAATCACTCATGAAAAAACTATGTAGAGGTTTATGTCACATTTTTACAACTATATATCAATTTATTTTGCGTTTCTAGTTGTTAAACAGATCTTCATTTGGCCATGTATATCAGATATGTATTTAAATTCACACCTAAGTTCTGTGACAGAATATGTAAAAGTTCTTTCTGAATATTGTAGATGACAGGTCTATTGTTAGAAACCCCAGTGTTCAATCAAGAAATTTGAGGATAATTAGCATGTTGCACATAATTATGTACACAGTCATGTTGTATTATTCCGACTACTGAAGATCAAATCTGTAGCTGTGATTTTTGTTCTGCTCTATAAGCCTTTAGTGACTATTGTGTAAAAAAATTTGTCTGTGGCAAGTGTACATCTTTGTCAATAAGAGGCAACTGCTAGAGCCACTGCCAGTTCTTTCTGCAGTGATGACATTATTTTAATGAACCTAAACTGTTAGTGAAAGTTGAATACCAATAGTATAAACAAAGAGCTTTTGTTCATGTATTGACCCACGAGGAATGATTGCGTTAGTTTTATTATCAGAAAATAGTAAACTTACCTTGACTCTTTACATTGAATGGTAGAAAATGTGGCCCCTTGATGCTGGATTGTTTCTGATATCGCTCAGAAAAATATCCATCACTACCATGGACAATGTTCAGACAAAACAGCAGCAGTAAGGATATTTGTAAATGCATGTTTCCAAATCCGTTCTGTGTTAGAAAGGGGAGAAAAAGTTTGTTATAAAGAAAAGCTGTTCAATTCTCGTTCTTGTGCATGAATAAGTGAGTTTTCTTTAAGTATTGGTATTAAAAGTAACATGATTTTGTGCTTACTTCTTCCTGCTTTCACTAGTTGTGAAAAATCCTCTAAGAAAAAGGGAATCGGTATTGCTATCACTTTGAATGATACAGCTCTTGTATAGGTAGCTTAAAAGTGATACTCTCACTCTTAGGAAAAGAATGATTTTAAATGGATGCCAGTCTATTTAAAACCACTATCCTCAGAAACAGTGATTATTTTCCTAGTTACACTAGGGCTCCAAAAGTAAGTTCAGGAGTTGCATATATCAAAACTCCAGAAATGAAGAAAAGTTTTCAGTGGAAATGCATAGACACTCCACAACAACCTTACTACCTCTGTGTAATGCTATAGCAAATGAAGCATGAACTCCTGGCTCCCTCAGCATCAATGGCAAAAATCTCACATTGCCTTGCTTGAAACCAGACTTTTATCTGTAGCCTTTCAAATAGCCCCAGTGGCAGTAAGGATGCTGTCACTGGCCCTTAAATATCAACCCCTTTCCCTTTGAGCCAGAAAACATTTATCCTGTAGAAGTTACCTTCAAAACCAAATAGAATGAAATGAAATCATTAACATACCAAGATGTTGTGGAGCTCCAGTGCAGAGTGGTAGAGCAGTGAATCCTCCTCTATTGAGGAGTTCTTCTGCCACTGGTGAGTGAGCAGAAGCTGATGATTTCAAGTGTCACCCTTGAGTATTTATACAATTTTCCCCCAGTTGGGTGACTGCTGGGCATAAGCTCCTCCCCAAAAATCAGTAAGCAGTAATTATCTGTGTGTATATGTGTGTTTTTTAGGGGTGGGCAAATCTATTTTGGGCAGTCATCCTAGATCCTGTTAAGGTTTTTTTGTTGTTGTGGGTTTTTTTTTCCTGCCCCTTGGATTTCTTACTGTTGATGAAATTGTATTGCTCATACCTGGTATTTTCTAAAATTTTACAGCCCCTCTGTTTTTAGAACTGAGAAAGAATTACCAACCTTACTTACAAGTTCATGATTTTTTCCAATGTTACCCAAGGGCTTCATTTGGATTTCTCTGTAAATGTTTTCAGGAAAGAACTATACATTTTGATTTTGGTGAGCTGTTGCTTTCAGGAGTAACCCCACTAAAGTCTATAGAGACTACTCATGTGAGTAATTGTCCATTGGGATACAAGTGAAGAACTTAAAATCAGTTAAGATGTTAATAAGGGAGTTGTGTGATAACCTGAAGATTACTTTTATTATTTTAGGAGATTGTTATCTTCACATTATATTTCTAGACTGCTGTTTTGATGCCAGAGGTACAGTACTATGTATATGATGTATTCTGCAAGTAATGTTTCTGTATTATGAATTCTTGAAATGCAAGCTTACCTTACACAATGAGAACTTCATTGTGTGTAGTTGTAACAAATGCTTTGAAATCCATACTGCTTAAATTTGAAAGTGTTATACAGGCTGATGTTTGGGGCTGATGGAGCTTTTTTGAGCTTTTGTGCAGTCGGCAATAAACTTTTTTTTTAAGATTTGTTCAATCAAAGGCAGTTATTGCTGTACTTTTACTAGATCATGTTTTTCCTATTAAATGGTTTCAGTTTAGTAAACTTAAACTACTGCTGGTTTACTGTTGGTGGATCAAACTTGATTTCAGTTTATCTCTTTTTTCTTTTTTTTTTTTCCTTCAGGTTATAAACTGGTTTTAGCCATTAAGAAAGTTTGTTAAACCAGTCTTGCTTAATAGACTGTATCCACACATTGTGACTTTTTTTTTTTAATAAATAATGGAATCTTACAGTGTTTCAGCATCACTTTGATTAGTGTTCAGTACTAAATAGGCAGTAACTTTCAGTCCTTGAATTGTTTGGGACTCTGAAACTTCATTTAAGATCAAAGGCCAAAACAAGAGAGAAGAAACAAACATTTCTCATTTAGGATGAAACCAATACAACTAAATATATAGTACACTTTGCTTTTATCAAACATTCTCAGCAAAAATACCTACATATAAATTATCTGTGTATTAAAACTCCTTTGCCAGTTACAGACTTCTTTGATGTTGTTATATGGTATTCAGTCTTGTAGGAGATTTTTGGATGAGTTTGAAATACTTTGTTTCCCTTGTACTGAAAATCAGTGGAAAATCAAAGATAAACTATATGTGTTGTTACTAAAGGAAGCTGAGCATGTGCTACAAGTTACTGTCCTGATGAAGTAAGCACGTATTTATTTTTCAAGTTAATTTATGCCATTTGTGGAAGCTGTCTAGGGAGCCTTTTGGTGAGGTACAGGCAATATCTATGCAGAAGCACACGTATGCACCCATATCCTAATACCAATAGTAGAAATACTGTAATCAGGCAAGGGTACTAGCATGTTATCTTGTAGGAATACTAATAAATAGTGTGCGTTACTGTGAGTTCTCATGCATGGTAGGTATAGAAGGGACACCTGTTACTGTTCCAACCAAAGAACTGAGCTGGTGGCCCTGAGCTGTGCAGCTATCCTATGGAATGACAGGTTAACGTGGGCTGAATTTTACCTGCTTTGTGTCTTTGTTTAATTCCACACTCTTCAAGTGACAACTTTTTTGGCTTTTATGTATTATGGCAAATATCCTAGAACACAAGTTACTGTACTGAAAGAGACCAATGGACCATCAAGTCTATTCTGCTTACAATTGTGCTAATACCTTTGCTTACTAGAGGGCTGTATTAATGTTGTGACTTAGACTGCTGCAATAATTTATTTAATGTATTGTTGAACAGTTCTTTTCTTCTATTCTTCTTCCTAAGCCGTCCTCTAAACAACACTATGTTCCATTTTTGTAAATAAACCCTTTCTGCTACAGGGGTCTTCAGATTGAAGCCTGCTTTCTCCATTAAGCTTGCGTGCCCAATCTGGTCAGGGGTTTTCAGAGAATGTTTGCCCAACTGAGATGGCATTTCTACTCCCCATATATGCATTCTGTTCCTTTTAATCTTTTGGAGAAGGAAGCTTTGTCCTCAAGTTGTTTGTGTAACTTCTCAAGGTGCTTCCTTTAAAAATTAGTCTCTACAAATTCAAGTGAGAATCCAGTCATCCACTTTTGACAGAGGCAGCAAATATATGGGCATAGAGTTTATTTCCTCCTTAAAGAAATGCAACTCCAGCCCCTTTTTTTGGTTCACATAAACCCAAAAATAGCTTTTGATTTTAAAACATTTAAATATGCAGCCCTCAGTGGGAAGTGTGGTTGTTGCTAATTTGACAATATTTGGTTAAGAAAGTTAAGAACAGCAGGCAACAGTTTTATGCACACACAATTTTGTGCTAATTTCTAGCCTAATTCATAAATACCCCCAAAGCAGGCGCACTTATGTTAGAGAATCACCAATAATGTACACTGATATTTGCCCAGCAGCCTCACTTCCTGCCTTGGCTCCTTCTGGGCAGGAAGGTGAATAATCTGTGTGTGTGTCTGCGTAAATAGGGATGATTGTGGGGTCAAAAGGTATATACAGGCAAACCTGTTGTCCTTATGTTTAACCTGAGCTCCACCCTATTGTGCTATCTTATGCTACTTCTTTGGTTTGAGGTTTTGTTTTTTGTGGGTATGGGAAATTGAGGTAGAATTGGAGTTCACTGCTTTTGTATGTTTTCCCTGTTGCTGTGGATATTTCCTATTGGCAGAGCACTAACAGACATCTAGCTCTAAGCATGCATATGAAAGGTAGGCTTTGGTATATATTTGCACGTGCAAAAATACATGCAGTAGACACACTTGTGTATATGTATTTACAGTAACAGCACATTTTAAACAAGAAAGGTTATTTGCATACCTGTTTTCAAAGTATAAACATTTAGGCGCTTTTATTTTATAATTATACATTTAGAAAGTTGTCTTTGCTTACAAATGAAGGTGTCTTTGCTCCCTCCTGCTCCCCCTGTCCTACTACCATAATAGTCAGGAGTAACGTTTGATCCATTGCACTGCTCCAGAACTTGCTTTCTAGTTATGTATTGGCTGCTTCTTCCCATGTAAAGGTAGCCATGGTAGATGTTATAGCGATGCACCAGCTTAAGTCCTAAGCTTGACTGCAATAAAAAGACTCAAAATAGAGTTTCTCTGGACCATAGGAAGTAGGTACTGGAATTGCAGAGTCTTTAACGCTATTCGCAGCAGTCTGCAGTGTTTCATCATAATTGCTGACTGAGTGTTCAATTTGTTCTTGGAAAGCATGCAGTCGCACAGGCTTTCCAAAACCCTCTGTTGCTTCAGTGCCTTACTCCCACAGAATCAGTGAAAACACATGCATAAGTAACATGGAAGTGACACCATTATTTGGGAACTGGGAACTGACTTTCACCACAATCCTGCAAGTTTCTCACAAGGTGACTTGAATGAGTCCCACGATAAGCAACTGCTTACGAGGAAGAACATCTTAATTAATTAAGCATAAATTGTAATAACCAAGCAACCACTCCCTGTCACACACCCCATCCCCACCCTAATCCCACCCCAAAGAAAGGAAAGAGGAGAAGCAAAACTCAGAGAAAGGTTGGGTTAGGTCCTTGTCGTAGTTGGGAACTGGATTAATATGTTCCTGATGCTGAGGATTTTCAGTGTGAATATGCTTAGATTTATTGTTTTGACCTAGAGTATGTGATCTTGATTTTTGCACCATCTAAGCAGAAACCATGTGCTTAGTTTCAAGGAACCAGGTTCTTTGAAAGTAATAATTCACAACTTTTAACTTGGAATTTGTCTTATTTTTAATAATTGCCTTTTAGTCTTAATCCTGCATTTTTTGTAGTTTATAATTACTATTTATGTTAAAATGTGGTACCCAAGGAACCGGGGGGGTGAGGGGGGAGGTTTACTCCTTAAGTTTGAGATTACCTAAAGTAATCTCAGCTGTGAAGAAAGAGGCAAGAATGTGTTGGTGGGAGATTTTTCCTGTGGTTTAAAAAGTAGTCTGAAAAATTGGGAGTAACTTTTTATTGATGACATAAAATCTCAACACTGTTAAGTGGACACAATTATTTTGCTGCTTCTGGTGCAGTATGTATGACTAGTGCTTTCTGATGATGTCAGTTCCAGTTTTGTTACCTGCCTGAAGTAAACTTTGAAGACTCTACCCTAGTCTGTGACAAGTTTTCCTCTGTTAAAAGTGCTTATACCCAAAACTCATGGTAGCTATCATTTTGCAAAGAACTCTAATAGCTTGTAGCACCATCTCTGGTGAAGAAATTCTCCAGTCTCCAATTTTAAGTTCTCAGGGAAAGGTGCTTAGGAATTTTGAAGGAGTTTGAAAGCCTGCCATGGAATTAAAGGAGTAATTGGGTTTCCTAGTTTGTGGTGCACTTTATGACACTCTGGAAACTCCTAAATCATCTCAGCAACATGGTTTAAAACTGTCCTCTCTCCCATTCCGTCACGCAATGGTGAAGAGTGTTTGCACGCTCCCGTGATAGCAGCCAGGTAAGCCCGCAATGGCAGTGCAGAGGAACAAAGTGTTCCACTGTACCTTGATGGGGAAAATTAATACGGAGGGTTTTCAGCTTCTTCCTGCTCACAGTCAAATGAACCCAAAGAAATGGGAAGCGGGAAAAGTTGTGAGTTCAATAGCTGTGGGAAATCTGGGGTGGGGTGTTCTGTTTTTGTTGTTGTTTGGTTTGGTTTGTAATTATTGTTACTTTGTATTTACATGGAGGGTATTTTCTGTTTCAACTCTAGCCACTTGGACTGCACAGGACTAGAAAACATCTTGGTGAAGAAAGAATTTACCTTGCTAATTGCAAAATAAATAAGATTTCTTTTGCGTTTCAGAATGCATGTTATCTTTTGTAATTAAAGGAGGCTTGTTGAGGTAATTTGCAGGGCTGCACAGTCCTATCTATATTTGTATTTTGCGATACAATAAAGAATTCTCTCTTTAAACAAACAAAACAAAAGAAACTGTGTTACTCCTATAGTCCCCTACTAGTCTTTTTATAGATTTAAAGTTCTTATACTTCTAACACTTATACTTGTGGTTGAATAAATGTCCTACTTTCAAGTAGTAACAGAAAGATGTTCTGTATTTATCCTGGCACTGCAAAACTGACTGCTGACCAGTTTGTTCTGTTCAGCTCAGGTAACTTGATCACAAGAGCTCTATTTAGTATAGCAGTATATTTGAATAGATGACACCCATTTATGTATTTATAGTTGTATTCTGACTGAGTTAACTTGCCGAGACACTGAATGACCATTCTGAAACCTCAGGAAAATATGTTTTCCACATAGGCTATAGAGAAAGCTTTGAGACTGACTTTAATTTCTGATTATACGTTCCTCAGAGTCAGATAGTATTATTGATGAATGCTTTCTAACAACTCTGCATCGTTTATGGCCCCATTTCATTGTGCTTGTATAAAGATAAGATAATCTTCACCCATCTTAGAGAATTTGCAATACAAGAGTAAAAGATATCAAACAGAAGTACTGGTGTTAGGAAAGATGTTTTCCTGTACTTTGGGTATGCTGCTGGCCTGACCTTATTCCTCCCTCCTCCGTCTCTGAAAGCAAAACCAACAAATATTGTTCAAATGAATGCATTAATTTGAAACATATCAGATGTGTGGCTTTAAATGAAAACTGATCAGTTTTCAAGATACTGAAAACACAAAGCTAGTTTTATATATTTATATTCATCCTTTCTACCACAAATGCTTTTCTGATTAAATAGCATAAATGTTTATATATTTGAAGTTTTGGGTTTTCACTAGATTTGTTTAAAAGTGTAAACATGCACATGATGGCAGGACTTGCATCTTCCTGATGGAGGTGAAGAGAAGAAGTATCTAGTTAACATTGTGCACAGTTCAGGAAAAATAATTTTCAAGGGGCCTGATCATTGAATAGCGTAAGCAAATATGAAAATTTGACTTTGGATTCTGATGAGCGGGTTCCACAAAACTGTTTCTGGAGCTGCTTAAACACAACCAGGTAAAGAGATTTCCAGTTCCTTCTAGCTGAAGATGCTTATTTCTAGCCTCCTGCCTGATGTTGATTGCATTCTCAGTTGTGTCAATACAATGGTTTATGAAGCTTTTCTGTAAGCTGAGTTAGTAAGAACTTGATTTGGACTAAAATGAAATCAAACTTTCCTGGGAGTGACAGAAGGAGGGATGCTTGTTTTCCATAGGTCCACATCATTTCGCAGGATGTTAAATGATTTTTAAACACCTGATATACATAATTGGTCTTTAGAGATTACTGCAAGTGTTCTTTCTTTTTTTAGTAAGTTCCTGATGTTCTTGTTTAAAAACCTGATATATAACAGTAAAAAGAGCATTCACATAAAAATGTAAAAATGCTGAATAGTCGTATTTTCCTGGGGAGGATTATTTTTGTTTTCTTTAATTCATGCTCTATTTTTCTCTTATTAGATTATTTAATATTTTGTTCTGTCTCTGTGCCTGCTGTTCTCAAGGTTTCTGTCAGACTCCCCTGGACCACAGTGAATAAAGTAGAAGCCATGGTAAAAGAAGGGTGGGAACAACTCATACTTTCCCAAAGGTGAAAAAGTTCAAGCAGCTTCCTCAGGTATCCCATAATTAGGGGACTCTTCCAACCAGTTGTTGAAAAATAGGTGTAACTGAGCTGCTTTTTCAAGTGTACCCACTGGAGCAGGTAGCCAGTGTGCTGAATAGTCTCATTCATTGACCTTACTACCTGCAGTGGTTTGGACAATTGGCATAGAGTTGTTTTTAAACTTTCCTGTTTAAAAACAGGTGCCAAAGGTGGAGGGGAAAAAAAAAATCCAGACTTTTACAGCCAGAACAAATAAAAGTTGTCTGAGTTCACTTTAAAAATAAGGGATTTGTTTGGTTTTTTAAGTCTGGCATTTTAAATATTGCTGTTCTCTCTTAACTGATTTAAATGAAACTTAGGAATGTTATGTTGGTGGGTACATATAAACTTTCTATACTCTTTCCCTTATGCAAAATAAGCTTGAGTCCATGGAGCCTAATTTTTCCTGATGATTATTAATAGGACTGCTTTTAGTTTCACGTAGCTGAGACTGGATTTTTACAAGCATTATATTGTCATAAAGGAGAGTCATAATTACCTGCTTGTAATAAAGTGCTAATGAAGTGGCTGCTTTTATTATTACAGAAAATGCTTCAGGGCTACAAAGTTCTATAGGTAACACCATGTTACCTGACTCAAATCCACAAGCTTCAATGTCTCCTGCATTTTGTAAGAGAAAAATCACATGAATGTGAAGGATGATTTTTTTAAAGTACTTTAACCAGTAGGGTCTCACACTCAAAGATTTGAGGATTGAAAGATAGTTATATGAAACTGGTTCATATGTGCAGCAGGTAAATACTTCCCAAGCTACTGATACAAAAAATTATCCAGATACTAGGGAAGTATAGGGACTCTTGAAACTCATGATAGATAACCTGACCAAACTGCCAGCTTGTTTTCAATGGTGATGCTTTCTGACCCTGCTGTTACTGTGGTAAATGGTGGAAAAATAAAAACAAAAATTGGACTCCTGCTGGAGGTGATGTTAGATGACTTCTGCACCCATTGATGGTGAGATGTAAGCAAGGATCTCCACGGAGTTAAGGGATAAGAGCCTGATGTATTTCTGCTGCATACAGAAGTAAAAGTGGGTAACTTTGCAAGCAGAAATTAAGTGTTTTAAGATTTTGAGTCTGTTACTCTTGTATTTAGGTGTCCAAGTTCCACTGAAGCCATTAAACCTTTCCAGACGTTCACAGAAAATTGACTGTACCTTTCACTTTGTAATTGTCACAGCTTAAGAATATAGCCATGGAAAGGTAATGGCTGCTTGGATTATATGTGGTTAAAGTGCTGTAATGTGAATGTGCTTAAGCCTTAACAGAGTTGCTAAAGATCAGAGAAGGTGAGAGGCAGGGAACTGAATCCACAAATGCCAGGTCCCCATCTGATTTATTAACAGATGAGCTGTTTTCTTCTGTGTGATCTGTAACTAATAGCCAGTTTTTGTTCTTGAAACAGTTTCTCTGGCAGTAGCTTAGCTAGGAATGTAGATAAAGGTAAAGCGTCTGAGACTCCTTTTGTTAAACAACTCATGGGGTCCCTAAGTGAGGAAGAGGCTGCTCTGCTGTCAGCAGCTGCTGCCAATAACATATGCTACAGCAGAAGACTGATACCAGATTTCAAGGAAGGTTTTCTGACACGCTGGTATTGCTACAGGTCCGGAGTGGAAGAAGTCTTCCACCAATCTGCAATAACCAAGATAAAGAGTTAGGACTTCAAAATAGGGGTGAGAAATAGAGTCCTATAGGATAGGAAATGGGATATGGAGGGAAGGAGTCATTGATCTGTGTCACATAGTCGAGACTGTGGTGTGGAGTCTGAATTTTATGTTTATCTCATTCCTTTCTTGAGGAATTCTTGTAGAACCTGTGGGTTTCTTTAATAACACAAGATATAAAAAAAGGAGGACACTGCAACTCCTGGTGCTCAGCTCATCTGTTTTCTGATCAAACTTTCATGAAATGAGGAAGACCTCTGAGCAGGTCACCATACTAGGTGAATGTAAGCCTGCGTAATACATAAAATCAAGAGAAATAAATGGTGTTTGGGTACAGCTGAGGTGGAAATTAAACTGCCTTAAATGTAGGTGCCTTAACCTAGGCCTGAACCTAGCCTTTCTGGCTTTATGCAGGCTGTTGGACCTTAGTGCTGAAAAGCTGAAGCAGTTTTATTCTACTTAGCAGTCTGGCTGCAACCTGTGTTGAGCTGCTACAAAACCAGAGGGAAAAGCAGGGTAAATGCCTTGTGGTTAGCTTGCGCTGTGCTCCAAGCTGTTGTGGGAATGAGCAATCTCCACCTATGACTAGTTTGAGATTGTGTACTGTGCATTTGCATCTTAGGAATACTGATGGATCTACTCATTTTGCTATATATTACACTGTTGTGACTGAGGTTTGAAACTCGCTATAGTTTGAGTATGAAACTGCTATAGTTTCATGTCATTTTATTCTCACTACTGAGAGGACTCTACAGTGCTTGAGAGTCAACTTTAGAAAACCTTTGGCAAAGGAGGTCTGTTGTCCAGATTGCATCAGTTCTATGTTTCTGATTAGAGCTTTAAAATGGTATTTTTTAAAATGTATTTTGCCTGGCTTGAGAATATATCTAATCGCTGCAGCTATAGCATTAAAATCTAAGGGAGTGAAAGCTGATCCAAGATCTGTAGTGAACATCTACTCCAAGTATCTTGGATTTCTTCACAGGTTCACCTCAGACAGAAATGAAGAGGGGTGTAACTTAAACAAGTGGCTGTCTTCCCTAACACGTATTCCAGACTACTCAAATGGTGCAAAGATTTAGCCACCTGCAAGCTGTAGTTTCCAGTTTGAGAGCTAGTATAACTACTTGTCTGCAGAGGGAAAAAATATCATATGATGATTAGGAGGGCTTTTTAACATATAGAAAATAAGGGAGGATGTATATAAACCCTGAAGGTTCTGAGATAGCTTGCCGTGTTACTCTAAACTATTTTTCAACCAAAAAAAGTGTGGAATCTGGGAAGCTAGGACTAAAATGAATGCTGTTACTTGATATGGTACCTACGGTTTGCTTGATACATTTCATTCATGCTAGTTTCATCACATAATTTATTATTAAATCTGGTAGAGTCAATTCAACATTGCCTTATTGCCATTGCATGGCTTATCCAATTAGTATCTGGTTATCTGATTCTATACTAGAAACAAGGCAAAATTCTGTCTTTATATTTGCAATCTCATTCTGCATGCTGGCGTGTTTTTTTTTCTAAAGATACTTCACGTTTTTTGGGTAAGTGAGAAATAAATTTCAGTATTAGATTTAGATGCAGTAGAATGAAGAAGGATCCTTATGTACAGAAGATCCATCTGCAAATTCAGTAGAAGTTACAGGAATGAGATTTGGAATTTGGTTTTTGGATTGAAAACCTTTCATTTACAAGCTTGAAATATTTTTATATGAAGCTGAGCATCTTTAAACATTCTCCATTTTTCAGGACCTAAACATAACAGTGTTTGTCCATTGAAATACTAGGTCACCACAAATGCATGTTAGGTCATTCAGAGAGAGCTTATTGTTTCAAAAAATAGACCATCTGTGTCCATAGACCTGTGGTGGGATGTATTTGCTTACCTACATATTAGTAAGTAAAAGTAAAATTAACATTACTAGCATATTTTCTACCTGGTTCCTTTTTATACCTGTCTAAATCCAGATCTTTTCTGGTATATCCTGTGTACATAAATTGTATTGGGTTTCAGAGTTGGATTCTACCTTGGGCTGTGCTGGTGACCGCAGGATGTTTATGTGAACTATGCTAAGTTTCTGCCAGACTTCTCCCTCTGAGGCCTTCATGCAGTACTCTGTCCCTGAGACACTCATGTCATTTAGGACAGGTTTTTTTGTTTGTCTGTGCACCAATAGTTTGCAGGTACTTTAAGGGAAAATATATTTAGGCTAGTCATGTAGGTAGTGTCAACACTGCTGGGAAACTGAGAGCTGGCAGGAGCATGAGCAGCATTTCTTTAAGATGTGAAATAATCTCTGGACAACCTTAAACTATTTAATAATAGTATAGGATAATTTTAATACCTTTTCCAGTTTCTAGGGATCAGAAATGCCAAATAAAAATAAGACAAACTTTTGCATTGGCAAAGGAAGATCTATTTCACAAACATAATGGGGGTAATGAACGTGGTTTTGTCATGTTCTTTCTAAAACTGCTTTGAACTATTTAAACTTCTACTGGATCATCTTTTAGAAGCAGAGAAAGCCCTTGCTGTAAAGAATCATACTCTCTAAGAAAACAATCTGTAGTTTCTAGAGAATTTGATTAGAAGCTGTCACAGTGATATTACCTATCAATCTCCCAGTTAGGGCTAAATGGTCTCATGGGAACTCAGGATCTTGGTCTTTTGAGAATGAAAAGTCAAAAACAATCATAGCGGTAAAGGCTTAGAATATCTATTTTGGTTGAGAGTTGACTTCTGCAACTTCAAGAGTAGAGAGGAAGTTAACATTCCAATATTTTTAAACTGTCCTTCTCCTGAAACATAGTGCGAGCCACACTACCATCTGGCTGTTCTGATGGAAAACTGCCTCAGGCTGTTCATTCAAAGCCCTGGGAGAAGCCTCTCTCCTGAGTTGTTAACATGCTGTCCTTGGAGTCCTTCATTCCTAGGTTACTTGAACGACCAGTATGACACCTCAGGTGCATGGACGCGTGTGCTTTTTTGTGTCTAATAGCTGTGGGCAGTTATTTTGAATACTTAAATGCATACAACTGCAAAAAAAGTGATAGTTAACAAAACTACATTTTGTGTTTGGAGTTACTTTATGGCCTACATCTAAAATGTCTACTGAAGCAAAACTTTTTTTTTTGTCCTCAGTTATACTTATGTTCAGGAAAGGACTGTAGGGTTGTCCAAGTCTCAACAAACAACTTATCACCAGGGACTGATAGCATCTAGTTACATTTAAGATGACGGCACAGTGGCCTGTGAGCTAAAATATGCCCTTTTTTTTTGGCAGTGGGGTCTACACTGGCTTATGTAAATGTGGATCAGGCCTCTGATGTTTTTAAAGGATGTGTATGGCCCAAATTTGTACTTAGCAGAAAATGAATTTATAAACAGAGTCATAAGAACTTAGTTCTAAGTTTCTGCAGTCAAGCTTATGGCCTATCAAAACTTTACCAGCTCCCTGTACCCCTACAGAGCAGCACTTTCTTCCTCTTCTGCATTTACTCCATGTGCCGGGAAGGCACATAAGAATCATCTCAATTTGGTGTTCTTGTGCTTGGGGGACAAAGCATATGCAGTTACATTCTGTTACTTGCTCTTCCAAAAGAAATACAGTCTCTTTCTTTCGGAGAGTGGTCTGTTAAGCAGATAAGTAGGTGTGAGGCCTCAGGGCCTGAACATATAGATAGGGTCTTTGGAGCATTTAGGTGCCAAACTCTAATAAGTCTTTATTGTGCAAATGCAATCTGAAATTTGTAATAATTGTACGGAATTTCATGGCAGTGGCAGAATGGATATTTTGCACATTACGCCAGTATGTAATTACACCAAAATGTAAATGTTCAGACACTGGAATAGGCTGCCCAGGGAAGTGGTTGAGTCACCATCTCTGGAGGTACTCAAAAAGTGCGTAGACGAGGTACTCCATAACATGGTTTAGTGGGCATGGTTGATGGCTGGACTCGACGATCTTGAAGGTCTTTTCCAACCTAAATGATTCTATGATTCTATGTGACATTCCAAACCTATGGAAGGAATGATGGACTTAAAGCTGCTTTGCAAGATGGATGTAGAGAACTAGGGTAGAGACTTTTTTTCCCCTAATATTTTTATTTAAGAATGGACAAACAGTTTTAAACAGATCCTTCTGAAAAAACAAAAGCCTGAGGCATAAGAAATTGGAGTTGGACTTGTGAAAATTTGGCAACGTTTTAGTTGTCTGAAAACCTAATTTTGAGGAAACCTCACACTTCCTGCTAGAGATGAAGCAAACTGTTATAACATCAGGTAATTATTTTAATGGTTAAGCTCTTTTCTCTTACGCTTTTACAATTCAGGGTACCAGGTTTTTTGTTTTGAGGAAAACTACTTTCACAGTCTTTACTTACTATCAAAGACGTAATATTTAATATTATCATTAAAAGCTGTTTAATCTACAAAAACTGGTGTTGAAAGTGCTGTGTATTAGTCTAGATTACTGTGAATTAAAATGAAATCTTCACAAGAAAAAAAGCCAAGAATACAAATGTTTCATATGTGTCCTTTATAATTCTATAATTTAAAGCATGATCGCTTATCTCTGCATTCTCCCTCCTTACTGATATTTGCCTTCCTCTGAGAACTTCTTGCCAAACAGTTCTAAGAGTAAGAAAACAGTGCTTTGGAAAAGTTTGAATTCACAAGTACACCAGCTTCAGGCTTGCCATCTCTTCCCAGTGGGATTTCTTCTCTTCTTCATCCCAATCATTTATGAAGTTTGCATCTGGAGAACCTTTTAAAGATGAGTATTGCAATGTTCCTGGCTCTTTTTGAAGAACAGTGTTTTTTACTTTTGAAGTATAAAAAACAACAGCAAAATTGGTAAGAACTCGTTTTTTGAATTCTGTTTTCCCAAGGTCTGGCATTTGTTTTCTTTAGTCTAGTACAGAATGTTTGCTCTGAGTTTTAGTTATTGTCCTTCAATATGAAGACTTTGAAGTGCTTTCTATACTCTATGTTTTGGAGCTGATTGCGCTATTAATGTTGTATCCTCCTATGTATATGTATAACAGAATAATCTGTAGAGGACTATAAATATAGTTAGGAATATCAATATATCTTCTTGGGGCGCATCCGTTTGGGGAGCGGGGATTGTGAGATGCTTCTGGAAACTTTTTGGCCATTACAGCATGCAAGTACAGAGAGAGGATTAGAGTTTGAAAGCTCTGCACATATGCATAGGTGATCACTCTTTGGCTTCACCTCTTAAAGTAATCAGAATATAACTATTAGATAGCCTTTTTTCTGTGGTTATTTTCAGGGGCGGGGGGTGTTTTGTGGGTGTTTTTTTTCCCTGCCCTTTGTTTCCTCCTGGATATTGTGGTTAGGCAGGTACTGAGGATTTTCATGATTATACAGACTTCCAGCTTTTCTTAGTGCCCTTATGCCAGGAATCTTGGATGCCAATGAGGCAGAGATATAGATATAGATGACCACTGCTGTTTCAATGGCAGTAGCTAAAATGGTAAATAAAAGTACGGATGTTCATCTATCAGTGTGCTCGGTTCATACTGTTGTCTCTTAGTTTACTTAGACATAGCCCACAGGTCCAATGCTATCCAAAGAGGTTTGGCCTTGCTGCCTGTGTACTGTGCACCATGAAGTCATGGTGCTCATGTGCAGTAAACAAAACAATTTCAGGAAGTTTTGTTTCATAGGTAAGCTAAAGTGTAGATCCTCTCTCAAAGACCTCGGAATTACTGTGTACTACTGTCATCTGGGAAGCCTGTGTTGTCAGACAGGATCTGTAACTCAGAAAATTAGGGATATGTTTTACCTCCCCTTCCAGTCAGGAAGCAGCCGGTGTCAGGGGGCCAGAGTAGAGCAGAACGGGATTTGCTCCAAGGGCAGGAGTCATGACTGCTCAGCAATAAATGGCAGAAGCAGAAGAGAAATGAGGGAGAAAATTGACTCTAGTTCGGTCAGGTTATGAGAAGGCAAAAAAAGAGGGCATGCTGACAGAAATTTTTAGCCCCATTCTCATAAAAATAAACTCGCTGTGTAGGCCTTAATCAATTTCTCTAAGCATTGAAGTTCTTAATTCTGAAAACAAAGCGTGGATTAGTTTCTACTGGAAAATATAACACTGAAAGGGATTTGAGTAAGTGTGCTGATTGCAGAGTGCTATCTCAGATCAGTAAAACTGATCCCTTTAGAAACTGCTGCCTTGTTAGGCACCATACATTTTGACTTAAGTTTTGTAGGTGCTTGAGGTACTCACAAAATTACCTCCATTTAGGCAGTGAGACACTGAAGCTCATATGCCTCAGCCTCACTCCTACGTGTTGGAGGCAGTTTCACTGAATACCACTTTTATAGAGGCAACTAATTGCTGTCCTCAGATGAGGCTGGAGATAAGATTTCAGATGCATGCCTTTCTCCAGGTGGCTGGTGGAAGTGACTGTAAATGGAGAAGACAGTTAACTTTTAATTAGAAATGTGAACACTGCACATTTCATACATAAAACATGCAAGCAATAGATTTTAGAAATGAAGGCTTATGTCTGTCTTTCAGCGATTCTTTGTATGCATTTCCTTCCATCTTCCATACCTTTAGCTTTGCTGTCTGCTTCTCTGTGTACCTGATGCTTTCTCTTACTATTTACTGTGTTCTATCTGTGCCATTCAGCATGGCATGGGTGGAAGAATTTGTTGCTGCTCCTTATATCAGCTCTTGATGCTCATGCATTATCAAGCAGGGGTTCCTTGGAGCCAAGCAGCATGAGTAGGGTGAGAGTCCTTTTTTGAAAAATGAGGCCCAGACAGAGGTGGAAATACATTTTTGACTAGAATAGAGGCTTTAGATAGCAAGAAACTGCTGCATTGTACACTATATTCTTGCTGCAAATTGTCTGACCATATTGACATAGAATCACTGCTTTTAAATAGACTATTTTAACTAGCTCATAGTTTAGGTCATATTTTACATCTGTTCAAAAACACTATATCCAAAACTCAATATTTAACATTAGACCACCAAAGATGCTGGTCTGTCCATTGACTCACTTTAAAATGTCTTCCTATGAAAATGCAACCTGAGACAAAAGCCAGCAATCCTGAAACTTCAGAAGGAATCTACGCTAGGTGAAAGCTTTGGATTTTCTAATTTTATTATTATAGTTTCTGTCATGCTGTCTGAGAGCAGAATTTTCAGTCTGTCTTGTCTTAAATAACATCTTTCCCATTCAGCAGAACTGAAGATCATCTGAGTTTGAGTACTAGTCTGGATGTACTGGATAAAAAATAAGTTTTAAATTTCTCATTTATTTTGCTTGTACACACACAAAAAAGAACAACCTACTTCTTGGCTCTTAGCTCTGAGAAGCTGCAGAGTGACTCAGGCTTGTGATGAAATCTTTCTGCTGTGATGACAGCCCAAGAATGCTGTCTGCTCGATCAGGTCAGCTTTGGAATTCAGGGCACTTTTCTTTTGTTTATGTCCATAAACTTGACAGGAGCTTCTTCCAGCAGGAAACAAATATGGATATTTTTATGATATGCCACTCGTTTCAGGTTTCTTCTTGCAGTTACTCAGTCACTTGTTTTCTTCAATTTTATTTAAACTCAGTGAGACTGAAGAGCCTTCTTGCTGTCTGAGAAATCACTACCAGGTTTCCCAATAATTCTCTGGAGTCTTGACATGTGTCTCCAGCTTATTATCCCTTGAGCAAAACATAATTTTAAATATTTTCAGTGGCTAAAGCCAGACTGGGTTGTTACAATAACTCATTCTGACTGTCATAACACAAACCGAAGAAGCTTGCCCAGTAGCTTCTGTTTCTGTCCAAAGCGTATCTTTAAGGACACAACATCCTAGCCTTTATTTAGCTGTGGGTTACTCTGGTTGCTTCACACACTGCTCCTGATTCTCAGGAGGAGAACTCCTATTTCACACCACTTAAGGGAGCTCCCTTTAGATGATTTGTTATCACATCTTTCGAATGTTTGGCAGGAAAGAAAGGGAACTTTGTAAAACTATATGGCCTCATTTTGATTTGGGAGAATCTAAGCATCAGGAATTATCATAGATGGCTACTTCAGACACAGAATCTGTCCTGTATCTCCAAAGGAACTTGATTTTTCATAGTTTAGTATTTTGAGAACACTTTTTCTCTCTCTCTCAAATACTGCTTTAAAAATTAGTTTGATGGTTCCATTTTCATATCTTTCTTTTTGTTTTGATCAGATTTTTATCCTGTCTTTTTGCTGCTTGTTTGAATATGATATATATTCTGTCCTTTGGGTACAGCACATGTGTTGCTATTAATATATACATGTATATATATGCATATACTGTATATAGATATACAAATTGGATAATAGACTTGTACAAATAAACTTTACAAATATGCTTTTATATAACAGACATCCTTTGTGTATACAGAGTTGAAAAGTTATCTCACATCACCTGATTTTCAGTATTTGTTTCCAACACCATTTTCAGGCCATATATAAAAATAATAAATTCAATTTTTACTGTAAAATATTCATTCATTTTGGAAAAATGATGTAAAAAATTAATCCAGACAAAATTATGAAATTACATAGAATATATAAAACCATTTATTTCTAAACTGTGAATTCAACTAGTTCCTGAATGAAAAAATTGACTTTTATACTAATTGACATCAAGAGATATCTATCAGTGCTAGGTAAGCTATAGCAAAACTTTGTAAAAATTCTATTTAATATGTTTATCTGCAAATTCAAAAGAAAGAGGAACATTTTTTCCTTATCAAAGGAGGGACATTCCTTGAACTGTTCTTGAGACTTCACCCTTAGGTGCTTCCAAATCTTTGCTTTTTCAAGTATCTTCTTTTTTCTTTTCTCTTTTCCAAAACAGTTTTAAACAATGTAATCATCTTTTGAGAATTATTAATTAATGCTTTTATGTATACAGCTTGGCTAACTCATTTGTTATGCTTCAGAACAGGGTTGTTCCCAAAAGCAAAATTGCAAGTAGTTTCAAAATTATTTCAGGCTCTGTACACGAAAACTCATCCCCTTTGCAAATGATGGGGAGCAGAATGACAGACTGTACTGTTCACCAGAGCAAATGTCTAGTCTGGCCCCCTGCGTCTTGTAAGTGGAGTCTGTTGGATCCTGACTTTGTCCATATTGACAAAAGTACTGCCCTTGTCAAAGGCTTTCTATTAGGATAGTCTGCTAAATTAGTCTGAAGTGTATCTTTCAAGCTGGAAAATGAGTTTAAACAGGAAAGGCTAAGGTAGAACTAAGGCTGTGGCAGCAAATACAAGTCAACAAAGGAATGCTGTCAAGTCTGGCAGGCCCAAAGCCTACATGACCTACATGAAGCATTTCACAGTGTTTCCATTGACAGATGCATGACTGAACTTGCATCTGGCAAGTTCTGCTAAGAGACACCAAAACAGCTCCTTTTTTTTTTTTTTTTTTTTTTTTTTTTGGCCAGAAGAGTGGATATAAAACCCTTTCTGTGACTTGCCAAATGCACACAAATAAATTTGGGATGCTGATTTCTATTTGAGACCGTGGTAGCAGGTTGTACTTTTCCTCTGACTGTCATTATTAACTCTTCGCAAGTGCTACATCACATCTTCCATTGCTAATACCTAGCTGACCCCGTTAGATTTGTTGTACTTCAGTTATTGGGAGCTTGCCTCTTCTCTAGCAGCTGCAGCTTTACAAGAGGATGCTCCTCAGCATATTTCATGCCTCTGGCCAGCTACACAAAGCAAATTCTGCTTTTTGATATTTGGGCCTCTGAGCACATTGGACGTGTCTATACAGCTGGCACCAGGCTCTTGCACTTCTGCAGAAGCCGGCTGGATGTGAAGCAGGTCTTGACTGGAAGTTACGTGATCGTCCTAGAGTAGTGCAGCACCTGAGCACTGATACATGTGTTAGTGAGGGGACATCCATACTGATGCGGCTGCTTCTAGGCCAGCACTGCTTTGTATGCAGCCAGCCCAGGGTGTAAGCAGAGTCTGGTTGCACCTGCCTGTGTAGATATCTCTGCTGTGTCCAACAGATTGTGTAGAACTGCCAGTTCTGGTCACCTAAAAATAATCAAATTACAGCAAAAAGAAATATTTGTACCGTTACAGAATATGGGAAGAGTGGAAGAAGAATGCTGCTGGAAAGGGAAGAGAACTTTTTCTTTTACACCAAACTATTTCCATCAAAATGCCAGAGCATAGAAAACTGGGAATTGGCAGGAGCCTCCTCCACACAGCAGTTCTCTGTTGTGAGCTTAGGCGAAAGCAGCTTTGGAGCTGGATGAGTAGGGATGCTGGAAATTCTATTGTGTGTGCTTATGATTTTGAACAGAAGAACTTCATTCTGAACGGCAAAATATGGTGGTTGGTATGTGGCAAATGGTAAGGTTTGTAACAAAGATGCATAACAGTTTATGGAGTATGCTATGAAGCAGTGAATCCAGAGAGAACAGCTTTGGTGTCTGTTACACAGTGTTCCTAGAACTTGGTGATTGAGCGATTTTAAAGAAAGTGAAAGATAAATACTCCCACACCCATTGGAAAAGCAGATATTTTTCCTTTTAGCAGAGAACATCTGTTGTAGTTAAACTTATATATGAAATACTTTTTTCTGAGAAATTGGAGCTACTGCAGTTTTTACAAAGAGTAAAGACTGAAAAGAGGACATGAGTCCTTTTGAATTAAAGGTCCCCTTCTATATAGAAAATAAATGCTTCCTTTGTATCAAGAGAGATTTTACCATAGCCTCCATGACTCACATAGATTTAAAAAAAAAAAAAACAAAAACAAAAACAAAAAAAAACAAACAAACAAAAAACCAAAACCAACCAAAAAACAAACAAACAAAAAAACAAAAAACACCTCAGTGTCATCCCCAAGAAGAACTCTAGAGCTGTTGTCTTTCCTCATTTTAAATAGATGTAGTTTGTGTTAGTATTCTGGAAAGGTAGATATATCAAAAGCCCTGCTTTACACCCTAGACAATGTGAACAGCTAAATATTTGTGTAAGTGACATTAGGTAGCATTAGTCTTTGTCTCCTGAAAAGGCTAGTCCAGATAATAGTATAAGAGCCATCTTCTTTAGCTCAAAAGTTGACTCATGCTTTTAGTTACTGATTCAGCTGAACAAGTTCTGCTTACAGCACACGAACAGCCCCCATATAATCGCACAAACTACTCACATGATTCGGAGAACAATTATCTTTTTGGTTAGTATGATGGTGCTTTTTTTCCCCTCCATAAAGAAGGTCAAGAGTCACAGAAGACAGTTTAATTTATCTTTTAAAAATACGTTTGATGCTCTACTGATAGAAGCAATATTTGGGGGCTGATTTATGGCAGGAGGAGCCTCCAAACATGGGTTGGGAGAAGTAGCATCTACTATTACATCAGCAGCACTATTATAAAAGACAAATTTGGGGACTCAAAAGAGAATTTGATGAGAATTAAAAATATATATATATATGTATCCAAGCTAATCAGTCCTGAAAGGTTTTTTACTTTTTCTAGCTGTTGCAGTTAGATAAATAGGTATAGTTATACATCAAAAAATGTGGAGGAACAGAAAGCACTATAAATATGCCTTGTTTCAGGACCAACCACAGCTTTGATACTTGCAACATTGGTTATAACTAGGTGTTTTATAATAGCCTGACTTAATTCAGTGGAGTATGGATTTGCCCAAAGTAGGTATTGACTTTAAAAAAAAAAAAGGAAGTGTCTAAATTGTTTAGTGCTGCTACAACTTAAAACCTAGTTCAGTCTATGAATTTGCAGTTCATCTATGCATAGTTTTCACCCTGTCATGGTTTAGTTAAAGCTTCCGAAATAGCCTAAGGGAAACATAGAACTACTTAGCAGTAGTGCATTAATTTATAGTGCTACTAATGCAGTGTTAGAAATGAGCTGTTACGCCTTGAAAGAGCAGTAGAAGCAGTTATATGCAAGATGTGATTGTTTTTATGTGTATGGAGATAAAATGACATGGTTGGAAAATGTCATTATATTCCTCAGTAACTAAATTCCCTCTGTCCCCCACAAATGGCAAGAAATCTCAATAATGTTTTAAAATCTGGGTTTCTTTTTAAAAGGCATTTCATTCAAAAAAATCTTTTGTTGGGAAAACTTTGTAATATGATTTTTGCCTGAAACCATTTTTCTTCTAAATATTATTGTGAAAGGCTGGCAAGTTTGTGGCTCAGTTTTGTTATTTCATATGATCTTCATTTTCTGTTACTAAAAGCAAATCAAATTCTATATTTATGTATGTGTGTGTATATGTATTTATAGTGAGAGAGAGAAAGGAGGGTAACCTTCAACCTGGAAAAGGTGACAGACTAGAAATATTTTCCCATTGCTAATTTAGCCATTCCAACTTAGTTATATATGGTCAGCTAGTAAATTTCTCTTCCCAAACTGGCCTTTGCTCATGAAGCACAACATGTTTATTTTGGCTGCAGGAGCTTTAAGCAGATGTGGCGTGAGAGGTGGACAGTGCCAAGTTAGTCGAAAGGTCTATTAAAATGTTGTAAAGTGGGCAAGGAGGAACAGTGCTACTTATTTATTTGAGCTCAAAGCATTAAAATATGGAACTGCTTTCTGTAGTAGTAAAGAAAGCATATTTTTTCCTAGTTGAGAATGTAAGATACCATTGGCAGATGGCTGTTGATTATTTGTAGATGTACAGGAAATCTTTATCTTCTAAGTATAGCTATTTGAGCTTATCCTCTTTTATAGACCTGTTTTGTTTACTTAGTAGTTCATGAAAGGAGTAAAATTCATATTAACACTGAGGATGGAGAAAATACTTAGATTATTAACAGTGGTTTGAGTTTAGCCTGGGGTGATACAGTTTTTTCTGAAGCTGGAATGCAGTTGTTTTTCTTTTGTTTGCCTGAGGACTGAAGTCCACAATTTATGGCAGGTCAACTGGTCTGCGAATAGCTTTTAATTTGTAATGCTTAATGCGTACATTGGTATTTTTTTCATTGTGTTTTGAGTTTCAACTTAGATTTTAAAAAATGATGTGATGAGATACAAAAATATATGATTTCTACCTTGTAAAAAGGAACAAGGCATATTTCTATTTCTCCTTCTTTTGCACATCTTTGTCACTGTTACGTACCTTCCACCTTTTGTTAGTCTGTTTCTTTTGGTTTTCCTAACTTTGTTCCCATTGTAACTTTTTATTGTCAGCAAAATATTTTATTATAGCCTTTTTTAAAAATCTGCATTTTTTTTCTCATTTCCTATATGTAATAATATTTCTATATGGTATCATATAACTACATAGGTAATTATTGTATTGTCTGTTCATACATTCTTAAGGATAAAATGGAAACAAGCCATATCTCTTGAAAATGATGAACTAAATGAAAATAGCACCTTGTTGGAATTGTTTGTTGAGCACTTTTATGTCATTGTTATAAACATGGGATGTCTGCTACTGTCTTCCATTGGTTTTAATTGTCAAAGGTTTATGTGTAATGGACAAGAGACATCATATTTTGATGAAAGCAGAAGGATTAACCCTTTTCCAGAACTGGAAGAGCAATGTGGTTGTGAGATATAATAACTGATATGAAATTTAGCTTTAAGCTGGCTCATCATAACAATAAAATTTCTCTGCATGACTTTTTGAACAGCCTTACATCCAATTCCTTATTTCGGTAAGACAGAAAAACTTCACAAAGGTATGTAGCGCACTGAGAACTTCATGGTTGAAAAGAATTTTTGCTTATCACAGCATACCCCAGCCATCCTATCAAAGCAGCTTTAGCACCCTCCAGTAGCATTCATATATTCATATTCAACATACAAATTATTCCTTATGTTCCTTTGCATTATGTTTTCTCACTACAGTAAGATAAATGAACAGAGAAAACCTGTTCATACAGAGGTCACCACAGGTGACAGACATGTCAGGGTTTATCTTCCTGCCTCCAGACTAGAAATCTCTCTTAAAGGAAAAAGTATTTGTAAAGAACAGAAAGAATATATACCTGAGTGCTAAAAGTATTCTTACATTTCTGTTTAAAACTAAAGGTGTCTCTGAGTAATTCCCACAGATAAAACATTATGGTTACCTTTAATAACTCAGCCTACAATTTCATATGTGTTTTACTACAAGAGTTTAAGTGTTCAGTCTAGGCCAGAAAATGTCATCTGCATGGGACTGGAGAGACTGTATTTAGAAAATTTACCCCTTGACTATTGGCGTATCAGATTCTTGCCCTTTGATTTCCCAGTAGTGCCTATTCTTATGAGTAGTACTAGTTAGATTTAGATGTAAGGATGGCAAAAAGGGGCTCTCAGCTTACATTGTAATAATGTAATTTGTTTCACAAAAAAAATTTTCTTTACTTATTAAAACCAGAAGCCAAATGTGTATCTCCAGGGGTAGATAGTTGGAGGTTCACATTTTATGAGTAATATGTCCTACTGTGGTCTGTTAATTCAAAGTAATTTGGAGGCAGAAGGATGAAGCCACCAGCATGTGGATAGAGTCCAAAGCACAATGCTGTCATACCTTTATTTCTGTGCTTTAACTCTGGGACATGCCATGTAAGGAATTACCTTGCATCAAAACAGCAATATTTGAATATGTGCTTAGTAACCTGTGGTAAATGTGAAATTATAAGACTAATTTTTTATAGTCTTTATGGGCTAAGCCAAAGTTTCACAGCTGAGCCCATCTAGTGGGTTGCTGCCACCAAAAGGTCAGCTTCTCTCCCTAGCTCTGTCTTCTTCTCCCCATCCTGGGCTGTCCTCATTCCCTTACACCATGTGTGGCGACTGTCAGGTTCTTCTGGGACCTGCTTTAGCTGAGATAGCTAAAATTGATCAGCCTTATTTGCTGGTTTAGTTTTCTCCCATTTTAGAAAATTAAAGAGCATTACAGAGATGTTTCATCAGCACTGGATTGAAGGAGTAAGCAGAAGAGAAACAGGTCCATAAATTGTTTAGCATGCTTCATAGCCTGTATTTTTTGTTCAGGACTTCGGCTCTGGCCGTGAGCACAATAGTTACTACAGTTTAGTCAAGTTGTTTGATTTTTGGGGTTTATTTTTTAAACCTGCATCTTATATATGAAATGGAGCCATTTGCCCTTAAATGGTTAGAAGTAAACTTAAGTCCTGAAAATGAGCTATGTTGAAATTTATCTTTTATAACTTTAAAAGGTTGATTATAACAGTGCACTGTAGATATTTTAAATCCTTTTGGATTACTTAGTAGTTTGGGGCATCTTGATTTAAGACATGATGTTCTGCAGGAAATCAAACCAGTCTGGGTTCAGATCTATGATGGCCAGTAATTTCAAACTCCTTCACACTGGAAAACAAGACTGGAGAGAAATGTATGTTGGAGGAAAGGGTTCAGTGCATGGTCGGTCCAGCTCCTCTTTTCCCCTGTACATCCATGACTACATACAGCCACCACAGCAGCATCTGAACAAATCGGATAGCCAGTCCTCCAGTGCAGATGTGGAGGAGTCCGGGATGTGGCCACCCTCCTGCCCATGCCCACAGCTTGGTCAGAGCTAGTTGCAGGCAGCTGCAGGTGAATCACGCTGCTGGGCTCCACTGGATGCGGCAGCACAGCGGCCGAGCGCTGCGGCTGGACTCCTCTTGTGTGTGGCTCGTGCCGCAGCAGGGGAGTAGGACAAGCTTATCCTGCGCTAGAGACTGCAGAAGTTGCAGGCTTCGTAAATATTTAAGGAGAGCTGTTTCTTAGGTTGATCACTTTTCTAAACCCATAGCGAGAATCTATTAATCTAAATAGAATGCAGATGAAACCAAGAAACTCCATTAGTACGAAAGCAACTTCACAGACGTTTGTATAAAACTTGGATGCAAAAGAAAACATACGTACTATTTTACATCACTCTCTGAACTCTAGGTCACGTGTTGAAACAGTTCTGAAAGGTATAGGCAAAAGATGAGAATATAATCTAATCTATTATATTCTGTTGGGCATTTGGTTTGGTAGATAACAAATATAGTTGTACCTCTTGCTACTATTTGGTATATTCTGCATGGTTTTTAAGATCTATGTCTTACATAATTCAAATATAAAAGTAGACTCCCTGAAGTTAAATTAATTATCCTGAATCCCTCAACTTTTCAGTATTTTAATTAATTTTTAGTTCCTGCCTTTAAACTCATGACATTTGCTTTACTGCAAAATTGTTACCATTTTCCATGCCTGTCCTCAACAAGGATGGACTGTGCTGTTCCAAGGGAAATGGAATGAGGTCACCTTATGGAAATGTTTGTCATATAATAAACATCATAGCAGGAGAGAGTAAAAAAGGAGCATAAAAGTGACAGAAAAAAAAATTGTCATCATTTGGCAACAGCTGAGAGGAGTAGAAGGAAGCATGTGGCAGCAGGAGAGTAGTGCAAGAGGAAAAGGAGAGAACAGCACGAAAGGAGGTGGAGTGGAAAGCTGGAAAAGAGTTCCCATTGTTCAAAAAGGACAGCACGTCAGCTTTGCATACCCCAGCAACAGGAGAAGGTCAACATCTGTGTATTGACTGAAAGACAGACAACATGTTTAAGTCTGTATTTAAAACTGAACGTTGGCTGTAGATGATCCTACAAAGAAACTGTCAGAATGCAATGACGTACTTTTTCAAGCAAATGTCCCTGCAGCCCAGTGTGCTGACTTACAGTAGTCCTAACAGATGCTTGGGGAAGAGGAGGAGCAGGGTAGGCATCCTAAAAGATTAAAAGGTCAGAAGGCTGTTCAGTCTGGTTTTAATTTCACGTTTCTTGGGATTTCAGTCACAGTTTTTGAATACTTGGACATGATGATGCTTCTGTGTCTAAGTACACCTATCATGCTCTCTCCTTTTTATTTCCTGATAAAAATTCAGTTTCTTGGTATGGTTTTGCTTTTGTTAGGAAAAAAATTAAAGATATTATTTAGATAATAAGTGGTATCTCCTCTGAAAAGTTTTCATGTCTTAGGTTTTGAAAATGGGGACACTTTTACTTTTTCTACCCAAAAAAAAAAAAAAAAGAGGCTAACCAGCTTAAAAACAGCAAAGTATTGTGTCTTTTCGTTCACAGCTTTTGGAAAGGAACCTGATACTTGGGTAACAGTAGTGCTAATGTGCTAATAAGGATTTAATATTCTTATTTCAGTTACATAGATTATATTTAGCCAACCTTGACCCAATGGATTGTGTTTTTCCTCTGTTTCATAAAGTAGGGTATGATTCTTATGTACAACTCATTTTGAAAACAGAGTAAGCTATTGATCACTGTATTCATCCAGAGCTCAATGGAAAAGCACCTGCCAATTGCTGTGTATTATATTTGCATATACGCTGCCATCTGCAGAGTGGCCTAATGGAGGATTATGATGTTCCTTATGCCACCCATCTGGTGTATATCTAAAAATAATAAGATAATTATCTAAAATTATCTAATCTAAAAATAATCAGATAATGCTACTCACGGTAATGCCTCAAGCACATTGACTGCAACCACTGCGTACTGTGCTTCCTTATAAACATCAAGCTATCATTTAAAATACAGATGAGTCACATTATGCTCATTTTGGTTCTGTCTGCTTTAGAGGTGATCATGGCATGCAGTTTTGTTCTCCACGGCCTATTCTGTCGTTAAAGACTCTAACATGTACGGTCTTTTTCCTTTCACCTATTTGCCATATTGTTGGGGAAGACAACCTCTATTATTCAAAGGATCCCTCTATTGTTTGATGCTTGGGTAGGGAGCTGTGAGCAGTGGCGCTTGTGAAACATTACCACCCAAAATTACGACCTAATTGTATCCTGAGACTTAAGCAGATTCTGTCCTAATGGATCACTTAGTACAGGCCCAAAGCTTGTCTTTGCAAAAGGCAGATGTCCTTAGTTAAAGATTTAGATGTTTCCCCCAACTTTATCATTCTTCTACTTTTTTCCTTTGTGTGAATTGCTGAGTAGAGTTCTTTGGGTTTGATTTTTTCGATACTATTTTCTTCTGAATCAATAATCAGTGGTAGTTTCTACTAAGTGTTAGAGAAAGATAAATACTGAGCTAAAAGATAGCCTTAGTATGATTTAGCCAAATTCTTGTTCCTCTTTTTCATGTTCAGAAGTTATTTTCAATAGATTTATTTTTTATCCAAATTGTGTGCTATTTGACTCTTCCTATGTTTCACAAAAACTATTTGGTGACCATATCTTGGAATTGTTGTTAGGGTTGAGTTGTCTCCCAGACAATCTACGT
Source organism: Haliaeetus albicilla (assembly GCF_947461875.1). Lineage (NCBI taxonomy): Eukaryota > Metazoa > Chordata > Aves > Accipitriformes > Accipitridae > Haliaeetus > Haliaeetus albicilla. The sequence goes on along the minus strand of NC_091499.1, from coordinate 22,598,994 downwards.
GACTGATTTTTCCATGGAAGACCTTAAGTGTGATTTCGTATTTATTCTTGACCAAACTCTGTTGACTGATTTATTTCTTTCTTTAATGTGAAGTGAAACTTGACAGCATCACCGTTGCTAGGCCATTGCGTGTTGGGGGGGTACCCACGTTCATCCTGTCCATAGACAGGAGTCCCTGTGACAGTGCTTTGGCTCTCTGGGGGGTGGGTGGAAGACCATATATCATGGGTGATGTGGGCTAGCCATACCACCCAGAGCGCAGGGTAGCAGATAATACTGGAAGTTGTAAATATAAGGTACTACTGCAGTGTTTGCAAGTGAAATTATTTTTGCTTTCCCTAAAAATTTTCCAGGCTATGATCAGTTTTTCAGTAATGTCACTTCTCATACCCCTACAGTCAAGGCACACAGAGTACTCTGGTGAAAGGAATGTTTAAAATGACATTTTGTTGTTCAAGAGGAATAGTATTTATAAAAGGTTGGCAAGCAAACTTTCTCTGAACTGTGTAATGAATTGATATGACAGTGGACTTTTTCAAATGAAAATGAAATGTTTGAGAAGAGTAATTAAACTGTTCCAAGTGATGGGGAGGGTAAGGGAGTGAGCGCTTTCAAGGTATTAAAAGTTGAAGAAAAATCACTGATAAGTCAGTGAGGAAAGCAATCATAGAATCATAGAATCATTTAGGTTATCTGAATTGGTTTAGTAAGCAGCTAACCCTTTTCTCATCCCCCAAATAATTAACAACCAATTCCATCCTTAATCTAATTTCAATTTGACAAAGTAAGACTAATTTATCAAACTTTTAATAATCTTGGGGCAGAATTATGAAATACACATATGCTTTGAACTTGACCCAGAAAATGACTTAATGCAAAAATAAATAGCTCTAATGCTGTTTCTTGGAAAGTATTAAAAATGAAAATTCAGCACTTGGAACTACTGATGTGATTGGTAATAAATAATACACCGTCTTGTGAGAAACTGCGCATGGGGGCATTGATAAGTGATTTATAACTGAAAGATCAGGCTGAGTCCACTGGAAAATGGTCATAATGAGAAAAAGGCTGGTGATCTACAATCTCCCATACGCTTGCAGAAAGTCACTGAGCTTGAAGAGAAGCTGAAAAGCAATTCTGACACTGGAGGAGCCACAAATAAGATTTTTTGCTGTTAGACTTACTCAGACTTCCTATATTCTGTTTAAGTTCAGGTTGTCCCTGGTGCAAGATTGGCTTGCCAGGTTAGACAATCCAGAGCAGAGTATTTAGATGAGCTATATTGATAGTTTCATTGCTCTCAGTGAAGCAGCTATGTTAGTTTGATCTTGCTAATTCCTTTATGCTTTAAGCAATCTGCTAATCTATTGGTAGCCTTTTGAAATGTCATTGATTTGGTAATCTTAGGCTAATCGTACTCTCCTTGTCCTCCCTGTGGCCCAAAGCAGCTGCCGTGCTCCCAGAGAGTCCTCGGGCACGCTTCAGGAGTTAGGGACTTGGCCAGCCTAGCTAATGATCCCACTAGCCGTTTGGATGGAGCCTTTTTTATTCTTTGTTTTTGATATTTTACTTGTGTACGACCAGACTGTGCCAGTTGTGCTCAGGGCCAGAGAGCAGCCAGCAATGGCCCTCTTCAGCTCCCTGGCCTGAGAGGTAGCGAGCGAACTACCAAACACACCAAAATGTTCTGCAACCTGTAAAAAATACGTTGACACCAAGTAGCAAGTCCTTTAATGAAAAATGTTGTCATGTAAAAAAGATGTCCAAAGCCAAACAATATTTGATAGAATGATATTAATTTGCTGATTCCTAAATGCAGCTCCATATAAGGTAAATTTTATTATGTCAATTCATTCCATAAATATATTAGAAAACATTATTCATTATATCCTCAGATAATATCTTGAAGTAAGTTGAGATAATAGCTCGAAGTTGTAGCACACAGCAAATAAATCAAGTCCTGGCGGAATAGAAAGATAAATTAAAATCTGAAGTTTTAACTGATGTGTGCGCTCATACACTTTGGACATCCTTTAGGCTACCAATGGAAGATATGCTGAATCTTTAAAAATTGCATTCAGTAACTGACTATTATGGGAAAATAAAGCTCAGTCAGCAACAGCTGTGTATAGGAGAAACAATATTGTCTGGTACATTTCTCTCTCACTCCATCTTACATTATTAAGGATATTCTCCTTTGGTTTATACCACAAAGTAATTTAGGCCACAATTATTAAAATGCATATTTTTCTTTCTCCAAGCTGCTTTTAAAAGGCAGAATTATCAATTTGCATGGCAAGCCATGCTAAGATCTTTTACCAACCACAATGTCTTAAGTCTTTCATTCTAGGAAAGCTGCGTGCTGTATCATAGAGGGTACTGGCATATCCATTTTAAAATGAAGGAAGAGCATTCTGCTCTTTGTAACAGGCTGTTTAGGCACAAATAAGAATGATGATGTTACATTTTAAAATATATTTGTCTGCTTTATATGCAATAACGAGTTTAAAAGTAAGTGCTTTTAAATTCTTAATGCTATTGGAAGACAATACCAATTTAGGCATAAAGGAAGGACATTTTCTTTGAGGTGCTCTCGAGCTTTCTCTGATTTTAATACTGCTCCTGTTGGTGGTGTGTGAGGATAAGCATGGGGGTAGGTCTCACGGTCAGTGCCCAGATCTTTGCAGGTGATGACTACCTGCAGCAGACCTCCTGGATCCTCCACCTCACACTTGAGGAGTCCCTAAGAACATGCTAAGATGCAGGATGACCGAACTGAACAGACCTCCTTAAAGAGGTGGTGAGCCATTACAGAGCTTGTATTATTATAACTGCAAAGGTGTGGAATGAAAGACTATTAATTAGCTTCTCTGAAGCACAGATGTTAATATTCAGTCTTGAGCCCCGAATCAGCCCAACTAAGGTTAGGGACGTGCCTAACTTTAGAAGTGCTGATCACTTTCTAAGTGTCTTCAGTGGTTTTATTTTGTTATATAGAAGTGGAAACACAAAAAGTATTGAGCACATTTAGCGTATTGAGCAATATTGAGTAATTCCAGTATCAGGAGCTACAGGGCTAGACAGGGGAAAGGGAGGTTTTGTTATGACCAGATTTTGGGTGCAGTGTGGAGTTGGAAGGAGTGGATCAAGAAAATAATAATTTTGGGAGGGTACTTGGATGACACAAGCTTCAGTGGGAGAGAATTTGACAGTAGAACCTCAGGGGAGGTGCAGACTTGACATTAGGAAACACTTCTTTACCAAGAAGCTAGTCGAACACTGGAACGGGTTTCCTAGAGAGGTGGTTGATGCCCCAAGCCTGTCAGTGTTGAAGAGGCATTTGGATAATGCCCTTAATAACATGCTTTAACTTTCGATCAGCCCTGAATTGGTCAGGCAGTTGGACTAGATGATCATTTTAAGTCCCTTCCAGCTGAACTATTCTATTCTGTTCTATTCCAAAAGAATTGGAAAGGAATTGGAAGTAGAGGGGGAAAAGCAAGAGGTTTTGGGGGAGCATTGTGGGAAAAGGAGATCGAGTTTGTGGGAAAAGGAGATCAAGTTTGTGGGAAAAGGAGATCGAGTTTGGTTGGAAGTGGCAGCGGGTGACATGGCCAGAGTTTTAGGAGAGGGAAACTTTGGGAGGCAAAGCATTGGCACTCTGGGATAGGGAGGATTAGATTTTGGAGGAACTGGGACAAAAGAAGTAAAGCCAGGGGCTATAGGGGAGAGGAGTTTTGGGGAGGAAGACTGGAGAGATGGAGGTTCTGTGGCAAAATGGACCCTGAGTCAAGATCAGCTGCCAGGGGCCATTTCCCTCTCCCAGATATATGCATGGTTTTGAAGTATCTTTGCCCTGACTTTTTGCCTTCATAAAGCCCTATGTTTCAACTTTCGGGGACCTATTTTCTTAAAACAAACACCAAACAGCTTTAAGATTCTGATTTTCCTTCAATTCCAAAGTTAACTAACAATCACAGCATTCGTATTCCATCCTTGATTCTCTGTTTCCCCACTCCTCCTACACAGAAAGGCTGTGGAGCGTAATTGAGAGCTGTAGCTGTGACAGCTTTTATGCTTTCCTTTTACAGACTCATTCTGGGGCACGTTGATTTGTGTGTCCTGGTGTGTAAGTTCCCACACCAGGCTAAGATACATCTGGGAACCTGTTATAACAAAAGCTCTAGTCAAATGTGTTTAAGTAAATACACTAGAGATACAACACAGTAAAAGAGATAATAATTTAAAATAATGTAATACTAAAAATCTAATAGTCTGCAAGACAATTAGGTGTGAAGTCCTCTTGTTAATATTGAGCAACTAATGAGTTCTTTTGAGTTATCCCCATGCATTATTTGATGTCAGATATGAAGGAAGTGTGTGGGCAAAGATAAGCCCATACTTGCACTTTACAATATGAGCTGTAAGATAAGGAAGAAGTTGTGTTGATGGCTTCCTGTGCCAAATTTGGGCCCTCCTGCATTAACGTATGACACAGTAACTCTGATAACATGATTTTTCACTTTATTGAGATTGGTACTTTGAAAATGTTGCAGCTTAGTCTAATTGTGTCCATAGAGTGGGGCTGTAACAGTTGGCACGGTGAGGGTCGTCTGAAATCTGCATTGAAAGTTACTTTTTGTCCCTTCAAAAGCCAGTTTTCAGGTCTTAAACTTATAAGTAAAATAAGACCAACACCACAACTGGTTGCTGAGGACCCTAAAGCTGAAAGTAGGATTATGGGATAAAATTTATTCATTAAATGTTACTGAGTAGACTGAAAAATACCTGAAGCATTTTCCCCACTTTGGCCTAAAAATAGCCAAATCAGTTTAGAGGAAATCTTGAGAGGTGGCCAAAAAAAAAAAAAAAAAAAGAAAAGAAAGAAAAAGAAGCTTGTATGCCAGGTATCTGTTCAAATCTTGGTTAAAGTAAAAAAAATTAGAGGCAGTTTTCAATGCAGCCTCAGTTTTATAGCTATGGTAGGCTGCTTCCCCAAAAAAGATGGTCATTTTTGTAACCCTATTTTTACACTTTTTCATATAGATACATTTCCAATGTATTTAAACAATAAGAGCAGACATCAAAAACAGATGAAAGAAAATGAAGTATTTGTTTTCAGTCTAATTTTTCAGCACTTTTGTGCAACTCTTTTTTTAACCTCAAGCAGTTTTGCCTACTGCTATTCTAAGTGTTACAAGGCTGCTCTGGAATATTTTAAACAAGTCTTTTGAACACACAGGAAATATGTGTTGTTAGTAATTTGTTGAATGATCAGGCTAGTAAAAATATAATATATGATTAATCTGGGAGACAAGTAGTATTTCTTTCAGCTGGCTTAACAAGTAGGACAAAACCCCCATTCCAAATGCATGCCCTTGTAAATGTGAGTGAATTACAGCAGAAATAGTTTTCTGGTTGTGTACATTGCATGAAGGGATATTAAAAGTATTTGAAGGCACAGCTAAATCATTCTGCAATTCAAGCACTGAATTAACATGAGTGGAATACTTAGTGCTATTTTAACATTTTGTATCATTTCCCGAGACTTGAATGGAATGTCTTTTTCCGACTTGCAATAGTGTTTATTACTCAATTATTCAATGCTTGCGAGTATAATCATAAAATATAAGCAAAAATCAGCATATTTTTCTTTTTAGAAAACACTATATTGGATTTTTTCTTTAAAAACACTATGGTTGGGGAAGGGTTGTAACTGCTATGTATTTTAATCATCGATCTAGTACCTTTTCAGTGTCCAGCTACAGGAATTTGTGTTTGTCCTACCTTTTAGTTGAATGAAAGCTGTCCCTCGATAGAGGGAGTGTCTGCTTGCCAGCTGTCACCGAAAGTCCCTGCTTTCTTAACTCAGAGGTGCTTCTTTTGCAGCAGGCATGATTCACAGGAGTACTCAGCAGGCATTTCAGAAGAGTTCGAAGTAGGCAGCCCTCTCATTCATAAACCCTTTTTTGGTGGCTTTTGGACTTTTTAACATACTGAAAAGCTGAGCTGAATCATATGTTGGCTACTGACTGATGGGTCTGCCTTCTGATTCAGTTCCAGGAGAGAATAATTTTTTGTTTCCCAGCAGAAAATGGCTCTGTATGAGAGGTGGAAGGGGATTGGGGATTCTCACTTGTTTAACCCTTGTGTTCTTATTTATCTATGTAAAAGAGGAGCATGAAATTTATTTGACATGTCTCTCTAATGGGATGAGCTTTTCTGGAGGGTAGAAAACAAATTCCTTGATGTTCTGTAACCAGTAAAAATTGCTTCTTAGGAGAAAAAGTTACAGCATTTTCCCATGTTCATTGTTCAGATTCTTATAGCAAAACTCAGATTTCAGAACAGGGAGACAAGCTTCCTAGAAGATCTTGCAAATGCCTTCATATCTGTTACCCGTTTTTCTAATTCTGTGAATGCACAGGTCAGATATTGTGTCTGTGAATTTTTTCCAAATTAAGGAATAATAAGTAAGTCCAAAGTATTAGTGTTTCCTGGAATCCAAGAGAATAATCTCAAATCAAGATCTTTTCTTTCTTTCTGTTACCACTTCTGAATCTATTAATTCAGGTGTTGGATTTGGATGATTTGAAAATTCTATCTTTTAAACACTGGTTCCACGCCTGTGATAGTCCCATACCAGACTTTCAAAGGTGACTCTGCAGTGCTTTATCGAATCCATATTTTATCTCGTTTTCTTGTTTTTATCTTGTTGATATGCTGATAGTTATTTCAGCATAAACAGTTCTTTGTTATCAAAGGAAGAAAACCTTGCTTTTGGAGTGTATTCAGTCACTGCTATAGCCCTTGGGAGAAAGGAAAAAAAAAAAAGATAAAATTAAGTATCAGTCCTGAAGATGACAGTGCAGGGTGTAAATTATCATATCCCTTGATTGAGGCAGATTCGTCTTTTTTACAGTCACTGTTTCATTTTGACATTTCTCTGATGTGAGACTTGTAACTACATCTTAAGAGTGTTTCTTAAACACCATTAAAGAGTTACATTATTGTGCTATTTCAAAATGCAATATCAGAAAAGTTATATACTTCCATTAATTTATATAGACAACTCTGATTGTCATGTTCCCTGCACCTTAGTTTCAGAGATATTTCAAACCATTTTTCAAAATTTAATGCAAAATACTTCAGAATTTAGATACCAAAGCTATAATTGGCTCCGTGGCCTTGAATTTTATTTGCAACGATATGGGAAATTCTTTTTACTTCTGATTCTTTTCCGCATGTAGCCAAAATCTTATGAGACTAGTTTGTCTACAGCTTTTGATCCTGCTACATGGAATGTATTCTTTGAGAGCTGCTTATCTGCCTGATTTATTTCAGTTTAATATGAGTGAGCAAGTTTCTGAGATAATATTAACTTCATTCAAATTGCAAGTCAGTCATGGCTCTAAACCTGAAATGAAAGTCATTTGGCTGAAAATTTTAGTTTAGTGCCATAGAGAAAACTAAGTGGGAATGCCAATGTTAGGGCATTGCTGCTCTGGAGGCAGCGATCCCACTCATTTTTGACAATGACTTCAGGAGAGACAAGCTTTTCACTGAACTGCGGAACTTCTCTACATTTAGAGGCACAAACTGTCACATTTAGAGGCACAAGACTGTCACAAGACGCATCCCTTTGCAGGTGATTGTTCATTTTTTGCTGTACCCTTTATCATCCTTCAGGGACTGAGGGCTTGACATGCAGAAGGGCAGAACAGAAGGGCATAGTACAAGTGAATGGGATTTCTGCTTATAAATAAGTTTAGAAGAAGGAAAAAATGTCAAGGAAAGGGGCACCCAGAATTAGCGGATATACGTGCCATAATCTCTTTTCAGGGAGCTGGGGATTCTTGTAGGATGGGGATAACAAAATACCAGTATCTAATAGGAGTCTGATGAATGTTCATGAATGTAAAACTCTCAGATGTTTTGATGGGTGGTAATCCGGACAGTCATAAGAAAGCCAATATTAATAGATGTGTCTGCAAAGTATATGCAAGCATGTAAAAAACATACATAAATAGAGTAGTGAGCCTGACATATTAAGTGGAAGAAAATGAAACTGCATAAGCTGCATCATTATAAAGTACAAGGATTATAAAATTATTTTTCTGGAACTTCAGTCTCAGCTGTTTGCTTCGCATAATGGATGCATGACTTGATTTTTGTGATGGATCTTGTAATGAAAGTGGTATTTCCTGTCCTGTATTTATTGGGCTGGCCCTTTAAAATGTATCTGAACTTCCTTAATGCATCCTTTTAAATTCACAGTTTAGGACTGCAGTATCTATAGACCAGAGTGGTAAGCGCTGCAGGAGTGTTGAAGAAGGTGGGAATTGGCAGCAGGTCAGCTATTGATCTCCATAAAATAGTTTCTTTATATGTGCACCTGAATTCAATCATTGTCAGTTCTGAATTTTTTTTAAGTTGCGTGCACTTGTACTTGGCCTTTCACCCATCACTGCTGGGTATGTAACATGGCTGCAATGAGGACAGGATAAACCATCATTCCTTTGTAGTAGATCATTGCTTCTTCCCCTCTCCCTTCATATTTTCCTAGTCCCACTTTCCAATGTCTGTTTCTTAAAAATTTCCACCCTAGTTCTGTTCAAGATTTGTCATTTCTTGGGAGACTCTTGTTCCTCTCCACAATACCGAGGTAGCTGAGAACCGAGAAGCTCATTGCTCTCAGCTGTGGCTGCTTCTTCACTGGGGGAAGGAGTTTCAGGCAAGGTCCTGCTTGTGCTAAGGAGACTTGGAACAGGGTGCGTTGAGTTTCTAGGCAAGAATAATGAATTATGTAATCCTGCTGGCACGGCAGTGCTACGTGGGAATAGAAAATGCATAGGAAAGATGGAATCTTTGGAGAATTTTACTGCCTAAATCCATAATGCAAATTTCAGAAGTGTATATTTTAGATTGCTGCTGAAATGTAAAAACAGAGCACTTTAACAGCCTGTGCCATTACATAAATTTCAAGGACCTATATTATAAAAAGTAAGAGTTTCTTATTAATATGATTTTTAGGTGGTTGTTGTTATCATTTTCATTGTTGTTGTTGTTTATTATTATTATTAGCAAGTAAAACAACTTTTTCTTGTTCTTTGCATTCCTGGCAGTGGCCAAACCATTTTCCTGAAACTCTCTAGAAATAAAATTTTTTCAAAAGGTAAAGAAGTTGATCATGATGCAGTCATCTGTTGTGGAAGATCCTGACTGACTGGATTAGAAGTTTAGCAGTCACTCAGTTTAGGAATGGAAATGGCGGCCCACCCTAGCTGTAGGTATGGTGCTTTATCTACAGATTCATTATTTTCATGCCTTTTTCACAGCAAAAGAAATCTTTGAAGGACAAATATTTTTAATCCTGTTTACAAATCTTGTTCTGAATGTAAACCAGACCTGGGTTCTTGTCTTAAATTACTTGTCATTGCAATACCTGTAATACTAGGAAAGACTTCCAAAATCAAATCATTGATACAAGCTGACTTCGTTGCAGTAAATCCTGCATGCAGCAAAGTGTATTTTAGCAAGCACAGTTTTATAACTTTTTAATAGGCTTTTATTTATCTTAAATGATGTTGTCGTGAACACTGTAGTCGCATATTTTTTTCTCAATTCATATTCTACTTGACATTAACCACACATTTTCTTTGCTGTTTTAATTTAAATATATCATTAGAACTTTTGATCAATGTGAAATCCTTGCCATAAAACAAACACACAAACACACAGAGAGTCACTGTTCAATTGAACATTGCTTCTTTAATCTGAATACCTAGTTACTAACCCTGTTATAATGAAGGTAATGGCTGTTAGTTTTGTTTCCATTAGAGCTGTAGAGAGGTTGGACTCTGGGTATTGTCTGAGTCCTGTTCGTCTGCTTTGGACAATGAACTTTGCATTCAAAGTGAAATTTTTATTTGATTTGTTGGCACATTGATATATAGTTCTGTACATCTTCAAACTTGATTTCTGTAAATCATTCTTTTAGACGGGAATCATAATACAAATTTCAATATGTAAATTATATATCAGTATAAAATACTTCAACTGACTTTTGAGATGTTTCGTTACTAGGTACATTGCTTATTATTCTTTGTTAATGGCATTAAATCACATGTGACTGTATCCCAGTTTTCAATAACATGAATATATTTAGTGTTAAGTTGGGTTTTTTTCTCCAACTAAGCATGAGTACATAGGATCCAATTCTGCTGTAATGGAATAAACAAACAAATAATCATAATCCATTAGATTTTAGTTGCTAAGGAGGAAGAACCTGAGGCCAGATGCTTAACTGAAATTGAGATGTTGTAGACCTGTAGCTTTCTTTAGCCATCAAGTGTGCAATTCGGAGACAGAGAAGTGATCACTAAAGTTCTTACTCTGTTTAAACATAGTCTTTCTTGTTTCATGGCCCCCAGATCTTAGCTTGTTTTCTGTGAAGCTTTCCGCACTGTTTCTGGAGGCAGAAAAAGAGCTGTTAAAACCAGATCATCATAGAAAACAAGCAGATAGTGGCCAAAAAACTGTGAGGCTGGGTACCATTGATCTAAAAGGCTTTTTTAAGATTGAATAGGTAAACATTGCATTTGTAAGAAGAGTTTTTTCACGTTTTCTGAATTAAGGTTTATGCATTTTCTTTTTCCTGTCTCTTGATTAAAGCCTTCTCAATTTTCTTTTTTTTTTTTTTAATACATTGGTTAATGATGATGATAAATGTATTTCATCCAAAACATGTTATTTTGGGAAATTTGAACATGTACAAATTCTCTTTCATCATTTAGTTTTCATCTTTCTTTAGAGATCACTCTGTTTACCTTAAGATCTGCCTAAGAAAGCTTTGAATATATTTCTACTTGGAAAGGAGAAACTGGGTAGTATTTCAGTTTTTACTTAGAATTTTCCCTAGCCTGGAGTACCAATAAATATTATGAAAAGTAAGAACAAAAAAACAGGAAATAAAAACAGGAACTGGCAGAGTTCCTCACAGTTTTGGCATCTCAGTGTTTAACTGCTCTCTTTTGTTTAGAAAGGCATTTGATCATTATAAATTGCTTTTAAAAAATATTTAAATACAGATTTCAAAAGATGTTGTATAAATGGGATTTGTGATTACTTTTTTAATACTGAAAGTTAAAAGATAGCTCAAGCAAAGGATGAAAGTGATATACCATAATCTGTGACAAACTGGATCATTTAGGAGACTGGTCATGAACTAACATCTGAGGATTATAATTTCTAATTTGAAATCATCTCTCAGGTAGTCACTGAAAACAAGTATCATCTGACAACAACAACTTTTCATTAATCCATGAGTCTTATTTCAAGTTATTGTTGGGAGTATTGAACTTACAATAGATAGAGCCTGATAGACGGAAGCATTTTCCTTTTATTACTGTCAGAGCGTCTTGGTGGGAGAGTTTCCATTTTTCAGTGGTTGTGTTGCCGATGGTGCAGAGCTACTGCCAGAAGACAGTGATGTTCCTATTGCTGGGTCATGAAAGTCATAACCAACAGTCATGCACGTGAAATTGCATAACTGTACAGGAATACGTATGGGTTTATCATGATAGTCCCCAGTCCTGATGACTTCATAAATTGCTGTAAGCTAGGACAGACTACCTGTAACTAAGCATTAATGCACATAATAACCTTGTTCACAATGCAAAGGGAAAACATCTTCCAGAAAATTTTGTTCATGCAGCAGCTTAGCTTTAAAGTGTAAGGATGTAATTTTAACACGTACATACAACAAAGTTCAGAATTAGATTCAAAATAGTATCTGTTCTTGCTTTTCTTCCCAGAAATTGTTGCACACATTATACATCTTCATTTGGGGATTGATTTTCAACCTCAAATTTGGAATTTCCTGCTTTTGGTTTATATTGGATCCTTTATGTGGCCTAGTCTTAGGTATTTTTCCAGTTGCAGGTTTTTTAAAAACAAATTGGACAAAGATTTTTTGGTTTCTGATTTTTACAGTTTTTAAAAGCTCATTGAGTTTTAATAGATGTTGATGTTACAAAACTTAAGAATTGTTGATGTCTTATAAAACTGGAAAAATGCTGTTTCTTGCAAACAGTATATCTAAATATATGTTTGAATCATCATTTTGAGGTTCAAATCATGTTATGTTACTGTGCTTGAAACTCACCTAAATAGTGCAAGTGGCAAGGTTTGGGTTGTACGTAAGTTTTGAACTAGGTTGGGAAGGAGAGTTTGGTTGATTTGCTTTAATTTTTGTACAGTGCAAAATCTTGAACTTTCCTAAGGACAATACATATTTAGAGTTTATGATCTGAAAGGTAGCAACATTGCCTTGAGTCTCTAAAATGGTACAGCAAGGGCATATTTTTAATGTTAGCTGCAGTTTATTGGTTTCATTTTCTTAAGCTACAATTGTGGAATTTTATGAATAGACTTATATCCGATGTACAATGTGTTGTCCTAAGAATTCTTTCTGCAACCAAGTGCGAGTGGAAAGCCTTTCTGTAATTTATAAATCCACTTTTTAAATATTAATTGTTTTCTCAGTTGATGATTATTGTGATTAACCTTTGCTTATAGGTTATCTCTCATATCTCATCTTACAGGCCCATATTTAATTTAAACTGTTCATGAGTTTTCTATAATGTCTGTCATTTAGAGTGTCTAAGTGATTCCCAGGGAGACTATAATGTAGCAAAAGAAGACATTAATAGCCATGCCTTCTGCAGATACCGGAATTCATTCTTCTCCTTTGTCTGTTATATTGCTCTTGCTTTAAGAACTCATTTTTCTTTGATTTTTTTTATTTTGTTTCAAGTTTGCTTCATTAATTAGATTTTGCATCATACCTGTTTACACCATCATATGATAGATCAGCCACACTACCTCCAGAAGTTTTTTCACAAATGAATGTTCTTGAGGTGTATGGATTTCCCTTTCAGCCGTGCCATCAGCTGTATTTATTTTAACTTGGTGTGGTAGTCTTAAGTAGTATTTACTGATGGCCTATTTCTTCATCATAGTTTATTTTCGTCATACCATTCAGAAAGGCAACGGAAGGCATGTTGAACCCATATGGGGCGTGGATGCCACATAATATTAATTACATCACATGGGTTTCATGAGTATCTGTAATATTCCACTGAACACAAGTAGGGACGCTGCTGTTGATCCTGTGGAATATCAGTCTTGATTAGTAACTTCAAATACTATTAACATATAAACTGCATGTTCTTTTCTGTGTACATCTATGTGACTTTCTCTGTGTTGCCTCTGCTAGTACCGATGGATGATTCATATCCTATCAGCCCTGTTCCAAGTCAGAACACACCAAGGCAAGCCTTGCACTGTAGCAGAAGCCAAGTAGATTGGGTTATATCTTCAGCCTGGCTTATATCCTTTTTGTACAGGCCAGATCCTCTAAACAATTTCCAAACACCTCAGATAATTTGCTGAGGATTCCTACTTCCTTGCTTTCCTTTTCTCAGCTTTCTCTTCACCTAAACAGAACATAAATCTTATGCCATTGTACCAAATCTTGCTAGATTTTCATATGTGGTCCATATGGTAGTTCTTCTGTTGAATAACGTAGTTCACTGTTATTTTATTCATTCAATTTCGATTACAATGCTGGTATAAATAAAATATGAGGAAAAAATCTGCTTTTAATCCAAAAAGACTGATCATTTTTCTGTTGCCAAACTAGTTATTGGAATAAAATCTGATGTCCACTATCCACTATCAACTTCAAGTAATTATTTCAAATAGATGGTATTTCCTTCAAATACTTAAATATTTTTCAGTAGACTAACTTAAATAGAGATTTGATCTTTCTTAGAAGTTACCTTATGTATAATTTCAAAAATGTCTTCTTTTCTGTATCTCCTTCTAGAAAACAACAAAAAAAATTTTGTTTTATATAAAATCATTAAAATAATGATCTCTGTCCTGTGCTTTATTCAGTAAATCATTTCAGACTAACTTTTATAGTTAGTCTGAAAAAATAATATTTACAACTGCTTACTTATTTTTTCCTAAGAACAAAAATTAGTTCATGAGCTGTTTTGCAGTAACCTTACCCCAAAGTTAACATTTATTTCTAACATCTCAGAAAGCCATGAAAGAAATGCCATATTGATTTGCTAAACTTTTAAATCACGATACATATATTCTTGGTTTTGTATACTCTTAGTTCCAGTGGAGAGAGAATCTTTATTTTTACATGAAAGTTAAAATGACAGCTTAATAAAGAAGAGATTCTGTAATGTTCTGTGGGAAAGAGAACAGGGTGTTTCTTAAACAGTGGAAAAACTTGTGGTCTCTCAAAACCTCTGGCTGCAATTTTGTCCTCAACTTCACTTTCCTATACTTAACTGACGCTTCTTTCATCCATGCGCTTGAAGACTACAATCCCATTCATCCATCAGAATATGGTCCTCCCTCATCTATGTTCTTATTTCCTTCACATACAGCCATCTCTCTTCAAGCAAGCACCAAGCTATAAATGCATAAGTCTACCTTGGAAAAATATGTTAGGTCCTTAGACACTCCTAGATCTTCTTAAAATGATTTGGCCTGATCCCAGGCTTTAGCCTGGCCTAAGCAGCTTTTTAAGGTTTTGTGCCATATAAAAATGCAAACTAATTCTGAAAAGATAAACAAAGCTGGGGGAGGACAGTGTTGTGTTTAGGAATGAAAGAATATACAACACATATCTGCAACATGTACCTGAAATGAGCAAAATAAAAGAAATACACTCTTAGCTTGGTGTGAGCATTACTTTTCAGTATTTTCAGCTGCAAAATGATAGAAATTACATGTAAGTTAGTGTCTTAAGAGGGAATGGTACTGCAAAATGTTTCTGACCGTCTGCTTTGCTTAAAAAAAACTTCCCTCTTGAAAAGTATAGTACTGACATGGGAAACTTTTCATCCATTAAAAGATACCTGCCTGGAGCTTGCCCTGCTGTTAATGAGCCAGAGTTTGTTTCAGCATCACAGCTGCTGCTGCTGCTCTTGAAAAGAAAAAGAAAGAAAAAAAGTAAAAACAATGTATTTAAAGCTCATTAGGAAAAGCTTTCTAATGAATACTACTCTGAATGCCAGGTGACCTATTACCGGTGTGAAGTGGGGATGTCATTAGAGCTCTGGAGCAGAAAGGCATGCCAGCCATCTGGCCTTCCTTCACGTTATGTGAATCAGTTATCTCTGGACCTTAGTCCCATGGGCATAAAATGGCTCCTACTGTACCCTACACAGCAACTGGTTAATGCAAATATTGGGCTGGAACTTGTAAGTATGATAAGCCTTTAACAGAGGCAAAGGTACAAAAGCTGGAAGAGCAAGCTTGTCATTTCGGGAGAAGGATCTGTGCATTCTTGATCAGGCTGCTGAGCATCTTCTAACCACGGCAACAAGTACTGCCAGCCTGAGGGTCCCAGTGCCTGTTACCAGCTGGATTTCCATAGAGCCCTTGGCATGTTTGGAAAATAAATGCATTAACATTCATAAGAAACCTAGAAATTTCAGTGAGACTCTTCATAGAAATACACAGACAGATAAGCAGGAGGAAAAGAAAGCTCTTGGAGCTTGAAGCTGACTTTGTCAATAGTAAAGAGATTTAAAGCTAAGGCTTCTTTCTTGTTCCCTTAATTAAGTTACCACATGATATTAAAGTGTTGTAAAACTAACTAGAAAATATAGATAGATACATAGACAGACAGAAATAAGATATTAATGGCATATATAGTTCAGTCAGTTCCTTATTTTTCTATACATTTCTATTAAAAATATGGAAACCATATTTTGTTCTGAATGTATATGAAATTTGAAGACACCAACATTTGCAGTGATTTTCTGCTCTCCTAGAAAGTGTACAGCTTTGCTTCAAAAATTAACCATAAAACCATATTCATGTAGCCTGTTACAACTAGGCTTCAACTTACACCGTTAGTTCGGGTACAGTTTCACATGGGCTCTATTTTAAAATAATTTATCTATGCAAGATATACGTATTCAATAGCTAATATATCTAGTTACAAATAGAGACCCAATAGTGAAGACTGACCATCTAAATAGATTTGTATGTCTGTTTTGGATAAGATTGCCCCTAACGTAATATCCTTATGTCTTCAACGTGAAAAAAGACACTGTAGCTTCCTGTAAAGGAACAGAGCAAGTTCATGCTAAAATTGGTCATTACCTCTTTAATCATTACCATGTTCACGTGTTATATTTTTTTATTTATATATAGCTGGCAAGACAACATGTAGTGTGGAAAGACAGCCAAGTTACTAAACATTAAATTAATGCTTATTGATCTCTGAAAGTGCATTCTTCCTACACACCAATTTTTGAGGAACCTCCGCCTGCTGTTCTGCCCTGCTTTGCAGTGTTTACTTGTTTTTATCATCATATGCAGATGTCGCATTTTTATACAGTTTTGGCTTTAGTTCACAATTTCACTATTATACTGATCCTTATCTTGGCACCTTTGGAGATTGACAAAGCAATCCTGGATGACACTATTTGAGGTCTGTTCTTCTATCTTTAAATGTTTAGCTTGACTTTCTAAGAAAACATAGATGGAGTCTATGTGAACACAAAAGGGTAGCTTGTGTGGGTGTCACATGGTAAATTGAACACCTCTGGGAAATTTCAAAGGAGTTTTACAAGTTCAAATATCATTAAATTCCTAAAAAGCTTCATAAGAATTGGTAACCAGATGAAAGAAAGAAATCTGGTTTAGTACCTTTTATGGAAGCTCATTTGCTAACAAGCTCTAGGAAATCCAGTGGGGGAGGGACCATATGAGCTTCAGCTAAAATTCAGTCAGCCTATGCAACAGAAACCCATAGGGTCATCAGATGCCCTTGTTTTGATTATGCAAGCAAAATTCTACCATATATATATATGTAGCAGGGTGGGGATAAGCATGTAAGGGATACACGGCCACAGTCCTCTGAGTATGGAGAAAGCTTTCTTGTATGAAAGCAATACTTCAGACTGTAGCTAGAGTTAATAGGGCATGTACCTACAGCTGCCATATAGCTCTGACTACATACTACTAGTGCATCTCAGCACAGTGTAAGCAAGATCCCTGATAAAGACAGAATTTAAATTAACAGATTTTTTTATGACCAGATTGAAACAGTTTGTAGAACAATACAGCTAAAATAATTAATTTTAAGATGTACATATCCTTGAGAATAAAGTAATTGGTATTGCTGAGTTTGCTGGGCATTTTTGTTTGTTAAGACAGCACAGAAAAATCAAGAGATATCTTGATTTTACCTGTATTTTTCATTTTGCAGAAGGCTTGTTGTGTGATTTTGGGTAAGCCACTTAAACTTTTAATTTTTTCCATTCCCCTGTAAAATCAAGATAATGTATATTTGCTCCAAAGGACTTTTCAAAGATGTATGAAAGAAAAGGGCATACATCAAGTGTAATATATTATTTATATTTTTTTCACTAACTACCTCCTTTTTCTTGGATGAGGTAATGTAATGCAAGGTCAGGAATTGAAGACTAACAATTTTCTTTTTTATTTTACATTTATTTTACAATTCCAATATTTTTGTCATAAAGTGCTTGTTTCAGCATGTGCTACCCAAGATCTATACTACAACAAGATGTATTTAAAAGAGAAAGGTAGATTCAGTCCATAGCTATTTGATGCTGCTGCAATTACGACTGGCATATGACAGAGTGAGATTTGAAGTCCTAGGGGAAGAAATAAAATCTGATTATTCACAGTGGTTGACTCTTTACTTACACTGAGCTGATTTAAACTGCATGTGCTACAAAACCATCTGGTGGCTATGTTGTAGGCTTTGTAAATTCAATTTTTTGCTGAAACTCTTGAAGCTCTCTTTCAAATTCAGATAAGGCCATCAGAATTTAAGTAGATTTATTTTATAATGAATTTTAAACCTATTTCATATGAAATTGCAAAAAGATAGTTACTGAAACAAATTTAAGTTATAATATTTATTTTAATTATGATATATATTATTTCACTAATTATTTAATTTGCTTAACAATGTGCATATACCAAAAAAGCTCAAGGGGAAAAATAAAGTGAACAAAAGCTCTTTAAGAAAAAGTTAATGTGCTTTATCTGTCCAAATGAAAAAAAAAATTGTAAAGAAATTGTGCGTTTGAACATATTTCAAGGGAAGGCTCATCTATATATTTCAGATCACTCTCTTCGTTTCCTTCTAAAAAAAAAAAACCACCAAAAACATATAACCAAAAAGCAAATGTTTGATATGATTAGATTAACATGTCCCCATAAAGAAAAACATTAGCTTTGGATTCAGACATTTGTTCTGTTACTGTCATCAGAATTGACAAATCTGTTATTTCCCTCTGAAAACCTGTATAAATATACTAAGGTTCACTGGCATAATATTTTAAGAGCTTGGGAGATGGGGGGTGGAGGGGGGTGTTAAAGTTTAAAATAAAGATTTTCCAGAGCATTTCAGCCCATTTCCAAATCTTTCAAGTGAACATAAAGCTAGCAAGATCCTCCCAGCACACCAAGTACAAACTCTTCTTTTCAGGCCCTGCGTCATATAACCTATTTCATAAAATGGTGCAGCTCACTTTTAAAACTCTTCAGGTCTCAAGCCTTCAGTAGTTCCTGTGGAAGGCTGTCCCACAGCCTCACTCTTCTGATGGTTAAGAAAGTTTGCAGCCTAAATCTGTTTGTGGCAAGTTTATAGCCTGTTGCTTTTGTGCTTTTTTAAGATTAAGTTTTCCTTCTTCCTTGCAGGGGAGGTCTAATGATATGATGTATTTAACTATGCACATGATTCCTGCTCATGCAGTGATTTTTTGCAAGACAGGCTGTCTGTATTCTGACAGACTCTTGCAGAATGTGGAGAGCCAGATATTTACTCAGATGAGATCTCACTAGTGTTTTTTACACTTGTATTAACTTTTTGCTATTTCAATTTAATTTACCTTGTGTACTATGTCTGAAGAAGTTATTTGTGTTTTACAGAGTCCTGGGTCATGCAAAAAATACATGTTTTCCTCCTGTCTGATTTCTAGCTGATGAGCTACTAAAATGAAAATTTGTAATGCTCCTTGAGGAGATTTTCCTCATCAAATGTAGAACTTTAAAAGTTAGGCACCTAAACATTCTCTATGACTGACTACAGAAAGAAGGAATGATCTCCAAAGAATCTCCATTCATTCCATTTAGATGTGTCTAAACTAGATAATATAAAATTACCAGCAGACTTGTTCACATCTTTCTAGTGATTATCCAAGGAGACTCCACAGCTGTGAAGGTGCAAAGGTGTTGGATGGATTGAATGAAATTGATACTATTTTGACTGCAGGATACTGTACTTTGTACTATTACATTTCATCCCACATTTACTATTCCAGTCCATTTTTCCCTTCACATGGTGTTCTTCCTCCTTCACACTGGCAGTGCTTCTCATTTTTTGTGGACTTCTTGCATTCATTCCTATTTTAGGGGTGAAATCACAAAGCAAAATAGTAAATAAAATGAATGCCAAGACTAATCCAGGAGGAGCACTACTGGAGTAATCTGATTTCAGCCCAGAGGTTCCCCTTTCAGCACAGTTCATTGACATTTCCTCTGTAACAGTCACTTTAGTCAGCACCTTCATAGTCTTTTTCTAATGTTCCTTTTTTCTAGTTTATCGAGTAATCTCCATTATGACACCTTACCAAATGTTCTGCTGAAGTTCAGATAAAATCAAATCTCTCTGTGCAGTTCTTTTGTCTGGAAAATCAGGTATCCTATCAAAGGAAAAAATCAGGCTACTCTGACATGACCTCCCTTTACTAAAGCCATGTTACATTTTATTCTATTGTCCATTTACCTTCAAGCCATTAATTATTCTTTCCTTCAAATTTTATCCTAAGATTAACATAGAGCCTGAGGTGTGAAAGGATAAAGAGTTTTGAATCACTTTTTATTCTCTGGTGTTGGCACAAATCCTGTTAAGAACTGAGCATATTTTGTAGCTCTACCTAAGTAACATCTTCATTAAAAATCCTTCCTATTGGATCTGGTATTATATGGCCATTTGTCAGAGTTCTGAGATGAAAGTGGGCTTGTCAGTAGATCAAGTGCATTAAGCTGTTTAAGCTTTGCTTGTGCCTTGACTATGATTATGGACATACACTTACCACATTGTCTTCACTGAAGACTTCCTTTTAATTTGGGGATCACATGTTGATTTCTACTATGGCATTTCCACTTCTTCCCTAGAGCTACCTTTTTTTTTTCCCCACTAGATAAAGGAGTTGTAGGCATCTCCTTGAGCATCTTTTTTTCAAGGAGTAATTAATTTTGCCATTTTGGCAGTTCTTTCTTTTCCCAGTCATTTTAGGCTCCCTGCTTTTTCAAATATCATTATTTGTCCATTTGGATCTGGTAACATTATATAAAAGGATTTCCCTTTCCTTGAGATGCAAGTTCCAATTAAAATATGAAAGTTTGATATAAAGAAATTCAGGTGTCCTTCATCAATGTGTTGATCTTTTTAGCAGTCTTTTGTCCAAGAGGACTGGTATTTTCAAATACATCTCAAGGGAGCTCTTGAAAAGGTGCTTTAAATTATTTCTTCTCTGCTAAGCAGTTTATTTGACAGATAAAATAAATAGCTATGCATGTTTAATAGTAAAATTATGCTTATATTGCTTGCACACTTTTAAGAGGATTTCTGGTTAATCAAAGCTTGTTTTCAGTGACTGTGTCATTGCTTAAGTAGAAAGAAAAAGGCTTTGATATTAGTGACCAAATAACTTTTACAAAACATTTTGACTAAGATATAAACACACTATTTTAAGTCATTAAAAGGTAGTAGACTCAAAGACATTTTGCGAAGGAAATGTAAGAAGATAATGCAGTGGCATTACATTGCTCAGTAACAATTACAGAATTATTGTGCTGTAAGTTTGCCAGATGGATGTGGAAAGGAAAAAAAGACCAAATGCCTGTAGACACGTGCCCCACACAGTGGATGTGGCTCTCGCATGACAGTATGGGGCCTTTTGCTGTCTAGATTTAGAAGTGCTTTGAGAGGCCAATGTGTTGAGCTGTTTGCTTTACAACAAAGGAGAAATACAATTGATTAATGCCGGTTTGGACCGTAGCTGCTTTGTTTGCTCCTCATTTGTTTCTCTGAACTAACTGGACCATGATCCTAGCAACCTAGTTCAATAAACAAGGGAGTACAGTTACAAAGAATATCACAACTGAGTATTTTCTTATGAAATCAAAACACCTCGCCATCAATGACACTTAGCTGCATATTTTTTCTTCTGTCTTAGTGGAGAGAAGTAGGATTATTTAGCTCAGAGAAAGAGGATTATTTAGCTAGTTTGTTCAAATGTTTAGTCAATGAGGCTTTGGAAAGTTCCTAATGAAGTACAGAGGCCAATATTCTTTTGCAAATGTGAAAGGAGGCTGTTATGTGCCCCACTGGGAATACTCTGTGCTATTTGCTGTATGCAAAAGGCTTTGCATGACAATCAGAGGTCACTGGGAGACCATTTTTCAAAAATCTCCATATTACTAGTTTCTTAATCCAGGTTATAGAATGAAGCAAACACCTGTTGTTACCGGCTGTAGTATCCTGATGTTCAGGATTGGGGTCAGCTAGTTACCCTGGGTTTTTTTCATTCAGCTTAGCCTAATCTAAAATGAAATACAGATAATTAATTGCAGAATTTGCAATAAAGAGCATAGCTGCAAAGTTTTATGAGAAAAGTGAATGCACATAAAAGGAATAAACCCACCTAACTTTGCTTAGTGTAAATATTAGTTTAGAGGTTTTTTTAATCCCCATGCCCTCTGACACTGGCTGTATTCAAGCTAAGACATCTCATTTTCACCAAATTATGGGTACTTGCAGAAAACAGTCAAGATTTGGGGCGTGTCCTTTTTATCTGCATGGTCAACATTCATCTTTCATGAAGGAGAGGAGAAAGAGGATGGAAAAGGAGATAATTCATATTCAGACAGTCTTATGCCTCTAGTCATTTGGTATTCATTAATCCAGTTCATTCTTGCCTAACCATTGTTTGCTATCTCCTGTTTTAGAGATGTTCCTGTTTAACTGGCCCAGCTGAACAAATCTTATCCTTCCAGCCAGACTGGGTTTCATGTGACCGAACATTGGACATCAACAATTAGGCATCTGTTGTCTAGATTCCTTTTTAAGCAAAGGAAAGAAACAGGCATTTGTAGCGTGTGACTCACATGATCTATTTTAGACATGTGTGTACACTAGGATGGGAGGAGCAGCGTGCTAGAGACACCCATTTGTCTCCGCCAACTATAAAAGAAGCCTTGCCATCCTGCACAGATTTAGGGATTGTCAGCCTTAGGTGGGGTGATTCCCATCTTAAGGACTGTTCTTGTACTAGGCTAGGTTTTTACCAAAGCAGTGATTCATGAGGAAATCCTCTCCTCTTCTTGCAGAGCCAGGAAATTTCCATGTCCCAGAGAGAAACTTCTCATTCTCCCTCTTTGCTCACTCACAGCGTATCTGTACATTACGTAGCTGGGACTGTATGTGTGTCTCAGGAGAGAGCTCTTGTTTAGGACCGGTCCCAGAAGTGACCCATCAGTGCTGGCATTAACTGCTTTGGGAGCTTCTGGCTCTTCTTCATGACACTGTGATGAAGACAATGAAAATCTGCCTTGGAAGACCTGGGGGGCAGACAGGAGTTCCCAGCGCTGCTCTTCTCTGTGAGCTCATGTAGTTTCAGGACTTTGCCAAGCATTCTGCTTGCACCTGCAAACGTTCCTGCAGCAAAGGGAAACAGATTAGGGTAATCAATATGGAAACTCAAACAAAGCAAAGCCTTCACAGAAACAGTGTTTGCAGGAAGTAGAAACTATCGTAGATGTTCTAAAACTGGCGTAATTGTCAACAACTGTAAAAGGGTGCGTTTAGAAACATCCTTAGTGTCTGAGTATGAGCATCTTCAAACACTTCCAAGTTGAACCTGAATGAGGGTGCTCTTAGGTTCAACGATGAACTGAAGCTGGCTTAAGGCTCCTAATGCCTGATCCAGAACACTGCATGAGATAAAGCACTAGTGTAGGGTAAAATCACTTTGCTGATTAGATTTCTCTCTAGAAATATCAGGTTAACTTTGTCCCAGCTGGCTTTCTTTGAGGCCTCCACCACTCAAACTTTATAAAGGATCAGGTATTTGATCTGTGTTTAGCATAAAACCAGCACAAAGTCATCATATCAGCATAAAGAGCTTATTATAGTGTGCTTTGGGAAATGTGGAAGTAATGTGATTATGTCCACACCTGACCTGGTGCAAAATTGGGTGATCTGCTAGAGCACAGACCTGATACAAATGTCTGTGGAGCTTAGGTTTTATCCTGTTACACTTCTGTGAACTTACCTGCCTATTCTAAGGAGAGTAAAGAGGGCAGTAAAAGAAAAGAGAAACCACCTGGTGAAGATATTAAGATGACAAAGGTGCTTGTATTGCAACTGCTTTAGTATTCCCTCCCCTAAGAAGTGAATATTGTTCTTGTTCCTGGGAGGAATGACAACAAGGGGACATTCTTATCACAATTTAAAAAAAAGAGGAAAGAAAGAAAGCACATTTTAATAAGACAACACTGTTGGTGCTTGATTTATTCATTTTTAGTTCTAGATTTCTTAGTAGAAAAAAAGACAAAAAGAGTAAAGAGAAGTAGAGATACTGAGCCTTTAGTACCCCTTTGTGATTCAAACAATATTCCAAACTTTTGCTGGTGTAGATTTCATTAATTAAAAAAGCAGTAATATTCTCAATATCCTTGCTGTTCCTCTACATTACAAAGCACAGTAGGGCTTTGGTTTTGAAAGCTAAAATATAGCAAGCTGTTAATGGAATTTTATATTTGTGCTCCCAAGAGATTTAAATGAAGTCTTGAGGGTAACCACAATCCCTGGCAAGAATCCTCTTTCCTATTAAAGCTGACCTGGACAGGAGTTGCTTTCATGCCACTTTTAAATTGTCCAGAGAAAATAATCTCTCTGGGAGACATCACACATTCTTCTTGCCTCCCTGCCTCTGACCAGCCTAGCAGAGCCACTGCGTCTTAGTCATTAGCAGGGGAGAGAAGGAAACCAATACTTCCCAGTTCTGGAAAAGAAAACTGTTCAAGAAAAAAATACTTACTAGATCCCACAAACTAATAATGAAAGGTCTGTTTGATCACCAACAACTTACTCCTGACCTCATGAACTGGAAAATATTTTCTGTTCTCCTTGGGTAAGTCTTGTCAGTGAATTGTTTCAGGATTTCTTGGGATGGATGAAGTAACTTAAAAGGTGACTTGTTTAGGGTTTTTAAATATTTTTTGTTTATTTATTCAGTACACTTCAGTTTGCTAATTATTTAGCTTGACCAGAAGCAATTAGCTGCCAGTAGAACACCAGCAGTGAGCTTTCTGTGATATTCCCTCTACAGAGTTAGCACCTGCATTAAACTCTTGTTCTAAGTCACCACCTGGACCTGCCTCAGTCTCCTCATTAATAAATCAGGAAAACTGGTTTAGGAAAGTTAGACAATATAAACAACTCCCCTCCTAAAAAAAAAAAAATTAATATGTTATTTGCATACATTTTTATATCAAATAGATACTTTAAGGTACATTTATTTTTGCATTTATATAGTTTGAAGTTATTGAAACTGTTTTATAAGTCCAAAGTAGAGATTTGCTAAATATAAACTTGCTTGCTAAATGTAAACCTGGGGTGAATTCTTATGGTCAAATGTATAAAGTTCTTTGAAACTGGATGTATAGTGTTGTTGTTATAGTACTTTTTAATGAGGTTAAAAACAAAAGAAGGAATACTGATGGGATATGGGATCTAACTCTGTATGGGATGTGACTCTGTGTGCAGTGCCAGCTACTTTATAACTGCTATCAAACTTTAGGAAAAAGAGATTGACTTCTTTTTAAAAAGAAAAAAATTGGAAGACTTAGAAAGGGATGGGAGAGGAAAAGGAACCAGAAGTTATGTGTGCAATTTAAGTAGGCTGAAAAAAAATTTTAAATCATTTTCCATGAAAAACAGATAAGTGTCTGCTAAATATTGATAGTGGTTATAACTGATTTTCTGACAAAGCTAAAACCAAAAAATGATACATGATCATGTGCTATTTTTGGAGAATTGTAAGTGTCAAAGAAATCTGTCAGGAAGCCAGATAACTACTTTAACACAAAGTTATCACTCTGGTAACTTACATCAATCTTAGAAGGTGACTCGAACTGTCTTGCTGGTAAATTTGAAAACAGTGTGAAATATGTCCAGTCACTGGGGATATGGCATGCATCCACCTTCCAGCATGAAAGTCAGTATGTGGCATTAATGTGTATTTCAGAGGGAAACTAACTTCCAAACGGCCGGAGGATACCGGGCAGCTGCCTGCACAGAGAACAAGAGAAACCAAAACCCAGGGGGAGAATGCCACTACTGAAATCCTTTAAGTCTCCTATGCCTTTGCACCAACTATTTGCCTTATAGAGCTCTGAGCAAAACCAAACAGGAAAGATCTTAGACCTGTTGCACTGCCAAATATTTTGTGGTCTCTGGGAGCTTGAGAGTTGAACTACGAGACCTGTGTGGTATGTGAGAGGGCTGGAAAGGATTGTTTCAAGTAGGGAGGCAGTGGCGGCGCTGCTGGGTCTCACTCACTAGCCTGCGTAGGTGCCAGACAGCCTCTTCCTTGGAGTTCAAAAAGGGCAAGCAAAGTGATCTGACAGCTAGTAAGTTTATCCAATAAGGTCAGGTGGAGTACAGACTCCCTAATTGCAGTGACCTCTCTACTTACCACAAGGAGGAAGAAACGCTCTGTGGAGTTTATGAACTCAGAGTTATATTTCTTTCATTCAAATACACCCTCCAGTCTTTAAAAGCTCACTCTTCTTCCATAGACCTGGAATACCAATTTCGTGATGGAGTTGTACTAGTTGCAAACTATAGTCACAATATCATTCCTCTGAGAAAAGGATGCGTTAGAAAAAGCTGTGTTGCAAGGCTGTCCCACCCAGAGGTGGCTGTCGTGGCATGAATGGCCTTTCTCTGGATGAGGGTTGCTACCAGCGCTGGCCTGGAGCCCTCTCACCGCAAGCTGCCACTGTGTGAGATCCATGAGCAAACATAAGAGCTTGGATAAGGTAAATATCAGTGATCCAGAGAAAAAGAGAACTCAAGTGGCTTCTCGTAGAAACTTTAAACTCACATAACTGCACTGAATTCCTGGAAATGCAAGACCTTGGTGCTTTACGTGAAGAGGTACGTCCGGAGTGAAGGGCTACCATGCCATTTGTGGGAGCTGAAACATTGTGGTCACTGGGCTACAAGAGCCACATACTCATTTTACATGCTCTGAAGTAAAATTCAGCACTTCAAGCTGGTTATGAAGGCAACTCTGTCAGAAAAAGTTCAAGACAGTGTTTCACAGCATAATATTACCTCAACAGGCCTTCAAGTCACAGAATAATGGGAAGGAGATAGGAGGGTGTAGTTTGTGGACAGAGCCCAAGAAGCCATGACTTGTGTTCACTTTGGGTTCCTTAAAACCCCATGCCAGGACCTCCCTAATTTCTAAACAGCCATGTGCACGGTGTAGTGGTGATGTACCCTGAGCAGAGGAATGATGCGGCCATGAGGCCGTGGGGCATCCCCATGATGGGATGAGCTTCTGAAGATCTCTGTCACAGAGGGCAGGCCTGGCATGGTGTGACCTTCTCCACGTGTGCGTCTGTCTCCTGTACTGCCCCAGTCAAGAGGCTGTGCTTGCACCCCAGCAGCCCTCACATTGTCAGATACCGTGACAGTTTTCCTTTTTTCAACCTGTACTTTGGAAGCAGGAAAACACTTTGGGTCTAGGCATTAGAAATCCTCCTAATGCTGCCCAAAGGTGGCTAGGAGCAATAAGGCATTCTCTGATACTTTTTTTGTTTCTCAGACTTTTAACTGATTTAAATACAGCTACAGGGCATGTTGCGAAGTATTGTCTTTTAGTCATTCTTTTTGCTTGCTCCTTGCACCCAGATCTTTGCTTCTTGCAATAATTGTGATGATCAGATCCCTGGGATGATCAGTGCCTTTCTGTCATGTAATCATAAAGTATTTGGAGTAAATGTTATATGAGCCATTTTGCTCCTACAATATCAATCAGATCAGCTCCAAAAAAACCGGTCATGAATTCTGCTTTCTGCTGCTGTTACTGGTCCCTGACCAGAAACACCAACTTACTCGAGGCAGTTCTTTTTCCCTTCTCCCTCCTCTTCCCAGGCTTGGCCCTATGACTTCCTCTACTCCTCCTCCCTCTTTTCTGAAACTCATTGTTCTTAGATTGAAAGCAGACTCCAAAAACACCACAAACTGTTTTCTTCTGTTTGGAACAGCCCTTCCTGTGCATATTATATATATGGTGTGACTTGCTGACAGTGTGCATCAGGCACCATTCGCTGGAGAGAGCAGGAAGGAATAAGATGATGCACATGGACAGCAATCCCTCAGTCCCACCGGAGTGTAAAAGCACCAGAGGACATTTTCTTCAAATATCTTTGGTTCACTTAAAACTGACAAACCAGATAAAAGTTTTACTTCTAGTTTGGCAAAACTTGGATGGATAATCTTTAAGAATTTGAACGTAACCATGGTCAACAGTGGAATGATTAGTTTAACAAAACTACGTTATTTTCCCTTAGAGTCACTGAGCTGCTAACACCATAAGGGTTGGTTTTGACACTTAGCCACTAAATACATTGCTCGTATAAAGTTTTATCTGCTGAGCATGAAGCTTTAGAATTATTTACAACTTTCTTTCTAATCCTTCTATTTATTGGGTCAGGCCAACAGCTAGACGTAAGGCTTCATAATACAGGTATGAGGATTTTTACAAATTTGTGATCATTAAAGATGTCGCAGTCTGCTGCAGTGTGAAACATTTGTTTTCTTGTATTACACTATTTAGCTTCTGAATCATTTAATTTCAGTACCCCACACTATTAGATGCCATTTGATTGCTCAAAAGTATATATTACTTCAAGCCTGGTTTTTTGTGTGAACTATGGGGATGCTTCTGAAGGATTTTCACTGTATGTCAGTATTTCTAAGGGAATTGCCACTAGAAGACATGAGAGGCTATATAAAATATTATCAAGTTTTAATTTTCAGGCATGTGTATGACAGTCAATTAAGCAGATGAATAATCTTTTCTGTATAACAACAATTACATCTGCCCCCTGTGGATACTACAAACTCGAGCAAAGAGTTCTTGGCCACCCAGTCCCAGCAAACAAAGATTATTTTCTGCATTACATATAAAACTGTTACTCAGTGCCTATAAATTAATTTTGATGGAGATGGAACATATCCTGACACATCATTTTTTAATAAATGTGGATTGGGATTAAATTATTATGGTTTGGCAAAGAGAAGCTGCAGGTTAGAATCTATAATAAATTTCAGGAGGGAAAGGGAATTAAAATGAAAAAGCTCTATTTTAAAGTAAAACGGAAGACCATCAGTAATCTGAACAATTAAGCTGAAAAATTTTCCATAAGGTAAAATTGCACTAATGGTAATGGAAAGACTACTCCTAACTTTAGAGCTCCCTCTGGAGCAGGGCACGACCAGCCACAGGACAGCAGTCGTGATGAGAATCCCTTGGGGTCTCACCATGTGGTGGGTGGCAATGTCTTCTGGCCAAATCTGGACCCAATGTAATGACATAGAAGGGTTTTTATCATTGCTAAATTTTAAACAGTATTAACGATGCAGGCATACAGTGTCACTTGGTCAATCCTTAAGAGCAGCTGAACCATTTCAGTTCCTGGTTAGGACTCAGCAGCAAGGTCACTTCGGATTCAGGTCTAGGTTTTTCAGACATGCATCATCAGAGAGACAACTGATTTGGGGGGATTTTTCTTTTGAGCCTTGCCTAGGTTTAGTCCCTAATGGAGGACAAGAGAATGTAGGGGTTCCAAGTAATTCAGTTCATTGTGTAGGTGGGTTTGACTTCGATCATTTCTATGGCATTTTTTTAAAATCTTCTTTTAGAGGAGGTGTGACTCACAACTGAATCTGTGACTTTGTGCTGTAAGGAGAAGTGTGATTCGCTTTTTAAAAACCTCTCTGTACTGAAATAATCTTTATTAGATAAAGATGGCAAGACTGTGAGTTTTTCACCCCGTAGTCAGTATTTTTAAACTTTGTGTATAAAAACCTGCAGTTGTCCAAATGAAGCACATCCTCACTTTTTTTGCTGTTTCACGGCTCCCTGTTACATATTTCATCACAAGTTGAAGGGCTTTGTTCACTGGCATATCCCCAGCCATTGCAGGTAATCTGACTAAATTCTTTTGCGTCCTACTAAATGATGAAATACTGTTAGTAGCTGGGAGAGTCTCAATGAAAGCATTCACTCCTCTGTGAAACTTGCTCCCTCTGGTGTTTCAGCATAGCCAGTGCTTAGTGACATTTGAATCCAGGCTTATAATTTAATTACATCATAGTAATGAGGAAATTTTTTTCTTCACAAAATCTGTAAAATTATTTTTAAAACTGCTTACTGTATTTTACTGTAAAATAAGATTTTGTTCCATCAGTGTTTTCGTAGAGACACTCAGGTGTCATTGCAATGAATACAAAGAGCAATACACATACCTTCCCATACTGCTCTGAATGCCATCTTCCCTATAAATAATCCTTCCATTTTATTATATTATTTCATTGTATTCCCAGGCTTTATGCTTACGGAATTAAAGAAAAATAATATATCAGTCTCATTTTGGAAACTTTGTGTAGAAACATAGCTTGTTGTTTGGGTTTGGGTTTTTGTTTATAATGTAAAGCTATTTGTATCTGTCAAGCTAGGAAAAAAAATGGCATGTAAGCATGCTTCTAATTTAAATTGTTCCCTGTTTTAGGAACATAAATTATACTTGATAGTGAACTGCAATTATTTTTAAGAATACCAAATTGTGGAGAGAAGGTAACTTTCTGTATCCATCTGGCACAAGGTATTTCAAGGGTTTAATCCTGCTCCCAGTGAAACTGATACTACAAATCCCTTTTACTCCTTGATGGATCAGGACCAGGCCATCATGAACAGGTCATATGGCTAGCAATAGCAATGACAGAAAACACTTGAAAAAGCAGGAGGTTGACTGGTGCCTGGAAAAAGCAGATTAAAGATAATGACAGAGATATTACAAGCACCTTCACAACTATCTGAAATATTTCTCTTGTATCAATTTTAGTGGATTATTACATACTTTAATTGCTCTCTTGCTGTGGTCAGAAAGGTGTCCTTACTAAAAATATTATTGGTGAACAACCAAATTGAAATTTCTCTTGAACTTGAATGAACAGTTTCTGTAGAAATGAACTCCTGCTTCAATTGATCAGTGTAAGACATCTTATGGTCCTTCAGTTCTCATCAACTATACAAGAACTTGATATTTCATATTACGGCATTATTTGGGGAAAAAAAAAAGTCTCTACCTCAGCATGGTAGAAAACTTTGAATAAGCCACTGTTCTTTTCTGTTTTTTCATTTGGAGTGATGTAGTTCTGCTACTTTAGGATTTGGATACATGCTTACACTCAAATAAGGTTGACTGAGTAACATATGAGACACATACTGTGTAGATGAACTTTGTGTGTAGCAATGGAAATTTTTCTCGCGTGCCTAAGATTGTAAGTCACTCAGACAACCTTCTTACTGCACTGTGGGGAAATACTGTCACCTGTTTGGTTTAGTTCTCTGTGCTTAATAAACCAGAGTGCTTTTCCCAGTCTTGGACTCCTGCAATCATCTCTATATCCATTTTGTTTGGCTCACATAAAGGACATTTTAAAGAAGCTGGAAAGGAAGAGTTTAAACTTCCCAGGTGAGCACTGTGAAAGGTGTTAGATTGGCATTTTACATGGGGCATGTTCCTGGGCTTGCAAATGGCATAAAAAGTTACTGCCTGCCAGGTGAGATGGAGTGACTGATTGTATATGCACACATTAAACCTGTCCCCACAGTGAAATAAAACGTTTGCCTGAACGAGGGAGAAAAGGAAGCAGGTGTGCAGATACAAGTTCTCAGCTGCCAGCTGGCAACTACTTAGATTTGCTTGTTTGATCACTTGCAATCATCTGCAACACAGAAATTATAATGAGAGCAGGAGTAGGAGCAAAATCAGCTTGTGTCTTTTGAGCATATAAAATTTTGGTAACATGCTCAGTCCGTCTCTTGTCATATTTAGGAGGATAAAATCCTTAAAGACACTTAGCCCATTGAAGTACGTAAGAATTTTGTCATGGTAGTAAGAACAAATCCTTAGGAGGCATGCTTCTATCAATCTATAAAATATCTCTTAGTAGTACACAGTCACCTGTGTTCAAGTACCAACAGATACACACATATCAAAGTATATATAGCTAGAAAGAACCAGATAGACAGCCTGTGGCATGTTACCTTTTGTTTCTATATAGCATTCCCATTCTTTGGGCAAAAATATTTGTGCAAGAATGCAACCGTAGATCCAGGATAAACCAAGAAAGACTTTTATTAACACAATGATTGTGGTGAGCTAATCATGAAAGAGCACAAGGTTCATAAATAAAAATTCCAAGAAAATTTGTATTATAGCCTTTCTATATGTTTCCATTCATAACAGTGTGTGCTGCTGTCCTCATATTTTCTAACAACGCATTTCTGTAAATGAATGGTTATATTCTATAAATGCAGTCACGTTACTGATTTTATGAACAGCAGCCAGTCATACTATAATCACACACCGGGCATTCATCTTTGACATCTGACTAGCTACCACATGAAGGCACATCACAGCTGACTGATTGTTCCAGTCATATTGCAGCTTACCTAAATATTGACTGTTGTTCCACTCCTGCCTGTACCCAATCTGTCCACAGCAGACTATTCTTGGGTGGATTTCTGTTGTTCTCGCTTACAAGGATATATTTCATTCTTCTAGACTATTGCATATTTTTCCACTTGATTATCTTGTAATTGCTAACTGTCTTATATGTGCCTCTGTTTTACTTTCTAGTAAAGTTTTTATTGTACACTTAGTCATTCTAGCCAGCAGTAAAATTGTATTGCCACAGTTTGAATGTCTGCAAAAGGCAGGTTTAAGTTGTAACAGCTGGATGCAGGCATTGTGTGTCCATCCTTGCTTTGACACCTTCTATTTGATTATGTTAATACAGAAAACATACTACTGGCAAAACCTCCTATATCTTTGATCTATTAGAGACCTTATTTCTTGTATGCAATGAGTGAAGGGGTAAATATTAACAGCATTACATTGGATTCCCTGGCTTATCCTGGGATACTGACATAAACCATAGGCCAAAAGTTCTGAATTTTCAGAGAAAACCAGCATCACATCACCTTTTATTGTCACAGAGACTTTGGCTGTCTAACCATGGGAAGAGTATGAAGGCAAAGAGAAATCCAAAGACAATTTTATGTATTTTTTTATACTTCTTCATTATAAAAGAATGTGCCAAGTGTATGCCTACATTTCACAAAAAATACATTTGTATAAGCAATAATATCAAAGATTTCATATTATCAAGTAAATACTACGATTGCCACTTGTACATGCAGCTGTGGCAATTAGGTAATTTACACTACTGAAGCTCCGCACAATTTCATAGAATCATAGAATGTTTTGGGTAGGAAGGGACCTTTAAAGGTCATCCAGTTACTCTTTTTGGTTTTCTAATGTATTTATGGCATTCTAAAATGCTTATCTTATCTAGTGGTCTGACTCTATTCATACTAAGCTGTCCATCTCATGGCAGGATGTTCTCGAAAGGATTTCATATGTTCTTACACAGATGTGCTTCCATGCTTTACACTACATTAGCTCTTCAGTGCCTACAGAGACTTGGAATTTCCTGCAGCTAAACTTCTATATGAAAATTATCTCTGTTTACAACTAAAGATATTTTTGTCTCCGAGTTTTTCCTACATCATTTTTGATGTTACTGTATTTTGCATTCCTTTTTCCATTAGTGGTAAAAATACAATTTTTTAGAAATTTTACATGTGGAAAAGCCATAAGTAATCCAAATGTCTAACAATTATATGAGCACATAAGAAATTACAGTCCTTTCTCTAAAGGTTCTTAAAGTCTTTATGTATACACAGACCTGAAAATTTAAAAGTTCTTTAAGTACAGTAACTGATTTATTCTATCCACTAGCCCATAAATTTGTAATTATAATGGTATGATGGCATTTTCCATAGAAGTATATCTGTCTCTCTGTACAAGTACATCTTACACTTACATATGTAATATGTGCACATAAAGATTTTGTTTTATAGCAGCCTTTACCAATGAATACAGATACAGCCAATTTCCTGAAAGATCTGCATATAAGTATATCTGGTATAGTGTTATCAGACAGAGTTATGTCTTTGATACTCATGTGGTT
This sequence comes from Haliaeetus albicilla, assembly GCF_947461875.1. Classification (NCBI taxonomy): domain Eukaryota; kingdom Metazoa; phylum Chordata; class Aves; order Accipitriformes; family Accipitridae; genus Haliaeetus; species Haliaeetus albicilla. The sequence continues at coordinate 22,565,507 of NC_091499.1, read as the reverse complement.
TCTGATGCCTGACAATTTCCATTTAAAAAGGAAAAAGAAAACCTTATTTCTACTTCTTTTTGCTTGAGTCCTTATACAGCAGGGAAGTTCCTTTTAAAAAGCAATTTTGACATAGCTACTATTGCTAATATATTTTAAGATTGATCCTGATAGGAGCATTTTAATGATAAAATAGAGAGTTCTACTTTGTGTCCTATATCATATAAATAGTCTGAGACCAGCATTAATTATAGATACATTTTCCAAACTCAGTTCATATCTTCTAGTAGAAAGGAGGTAATAAAAGAAGGCCCATATAGCACAATATTAACAGAAGAATCTGACATTAATGTTTAGATGTCAGTCCAAAAAATAAGTGAACGAGGATTAAAATGTTAAGTCTCATTGCAGAATGCATAGAGCTATATGCAAACATGCGGTATATGTCATTGCCTTTGACATGAATGGTAATTTAAAGCCTAAAGCGGAAGCGGGACTCCTTACATGTCTGTTTTCTTGGGACTTAATAACCAGTCCTGCAGACTGGAAAACAAAAGAGCTGTTTGTGTGGCATCTGGTTTCTCCATAAATATTCGGGGAAGAGTTTTGTTGCTCTGTGGAAGCTGCCTCTACAAAGATTTTAAAGGTACCATACTTACAAATACAAATTGTTCATGCAGTATTTACTTTCATAAATACTCTGTCCTGTTTGGCTTAGCCCCATGTAAGTGGGATTTGAGTGGCAGGACTTGCTTCCTTGCAGCCTAATGAGGGTTTGAATGGTAACCAGGCTCTTGCCTTCTGTTTTTTCTCATCAAAGAAGTGTTTAGTTAAGGGTGTAGTAGCCGGGGAAGAGAATTGGAGCGGGGCTGTCGGTGGTGGAGTGGAGGTCCACAGAAACCCTCCTGCGCCACAGCCCACCCACCCAGGAGAGCAGCGGGAGGATGCCCAGGAGTGCCCACCGCTGTAACGAGTGGTGTGGGTTCCCAGCCACCCCCTGCCAGGCTGCCAGCCACTGCACAGTAGGGCAGGGGCTCAGCCGCATCCTCTGGCCTCTGCTGTTATCCCTGCGGTTTGGGGTGCTGTGATAGTGGCATTGTTCCTGGCTTCTGCCCCAGGATGTCAGTGAGGCAGAGGCTCCTTCTCAGCGGCAGAAATGAGCCCTGAGCTTTACAGCACTGTCACCATGTAGAGGAGAGTCCTGAGATCAACCAGCTGTTGCTTTCTGATCAGGGGACATCATGCATTTCTTAGTAGTTTTATAGCTCTTCAATTAATATAGGTATTTTCAAAATATGTACCTTAGTCCACATCCTTTGTAATTGGTGGTTTTTATGTAAGCAGGTTTGGATTGTTAGCTAGCAAGAGAGAGAATCATTTCCAACAGTAAAATGGATGTATTGTATACTGTTGTAGTTGATGAACTGCAAGCAGATGAGTTACAGAGGAATAAAGAAATGGGTTTTTTCAAATATTATGCTCAATAAAAAGGTATTATATGACTTCAGTAGACCTGAGAGATTGAGCCCTGTAAAGCTTGCATCAACAGAGACAGCAACAGCATTTCAACAGTGCTGTAAGAGATACTCTGTTGTCATGTAAATATATTCATCGAGTGTATAAATTGCCTTAAATTTCCAGAATTTCCTGCTAGTAGCTGCAGACATCCTTAAGAAAAAATGGCCTCAGAAAGCCAAGAGTGCTCACCTGACAGAGCCTATAGATGACCTGAAATGGCAAAGTGGTCTGTCCAAATACATACAATCTATCTGGAGTATGTTACCATCCCCTTGCTGCGAGGGGTCTCTTTTAAAGCCAGAGCACACCAGGTCGTGTACCCAAATGTATCTTCAAAAAAGTTTCGACTCGACTGTCCTAATTGTAGATGTAGCTGCTGTAGCTGCTTTAACATCCAAGTTTCTTCAAGCTTGTATGCTAGGTTGCTATCAACTTGGAATGCCCGTGCTCACATCTCTGCAGCTCCTTCATAGAAACAAAATCTGACAAAAAGTTGAGATTTTTTTTTACAAGAAAATGGCAGTGGAACCAGCCATGAGAGTACACGATCTCCCATTAACAGTTAATTTCTGATCAGAATGAGAAAAAAGGAGAGATCAAGCATAGCAGGTATCCTTAATCAGACATTTATGTGGCATGTAAGAGGGCCTGTGTTCATGTCATTCCTTTTCTGCCAGATTTAGGTTAGAATTTTGGACTAACTGAGACTTCCAAAGGATGAGCTTGGATTACAGAGCCAGAGACTAATTCCAGGTTTGATGATTAGGACACCCACACGCAGAGAGGTATTGTAAAGTTTGGGTCCCTGTTGCCAGATGAAGTGGAGAGGGTCAGATAAGTGAGATTAAATCACAAAAACAAAATCACGTCAGCACCAGGATTCAGCATACTGGAACCATGTTCCAGCAAGGCAGAAACAGTACTTCTGCCTGGCTTGCAAAATGGACTTGTGCGCAGTAAGCGAGTGCCAGTCCATGTGCACGTGTGTTTCTCCCTTCTTTCTTTTTTTTTTTTTAAGGGCTTTTGTTTAATCCTGATGCAGGACAGGGGAAAATATGGAATCCCAGAGAAATTTGTGAGCTAAAAATAATTGCATCTTGCACAATTCTGCTTACAGACACCCTTTTTCCTCCTCATGCTCACTCCTGGAATTAATCTGGGCTAGCCACTCTTCATTTGGGATCTATTTTACATTAAGTGATATTTACAAGTTTACTTTTCATCTGTTTGCCCTTATTTGGATAATGTTAAAACAGATGAAGAATCAAACCAGGAGAGAAAAGAATGCAGAATCAAAAATAGAGCACTTGGAAGATTTTTCTTCATAACTTTTAAATAGATTTCCCTGGGCTATAAACTCCAAAAATCTTGCAGACAGACTGACGACCTTTCCAACAGAGCTTTAGGTATAATTTTAAATATTTTCTTCTTTTCCATTCTCCATAAGAGAGTGATGAACTCAACAGACAGGCTTTGCGCAAAATTAGTTAATTTAGTTTTGCAGTTTTTTAAACATTCTTAATGGAGACTGTACATCTTGTTAAATTTCCAGAAAGCAGCTTTTTTTTCTTTGTTCTCAAGCTGATAGCACTACAATAGAATAAACAGGTCTTTGTGCTCAAAAGAACAACATTAGAAATTGAATGTTCCTCTCTCAGCGTTCCTATGGCAGGTTAGCTGGTACAAGTGGGAGAGGGATGGTCTGCAATGAAAGTAGCATGAAGTCAGCAGGCTGTGTCTCCTTTTTTGTTTTGACGAAGTTGTCAGACCTCTAGGTTGTGTATTGTTCGGATTGGCAAAAACCGTGTTATTAATAGCAAGAAGTCGAAAGCTGTGCTGCGGCTCCTTGCTGAATTCATTCTTTTACTGCCTACAAGGAAATTTTCTTTCTGACGTGATCACAGGCATCATTATCCATAGGTGAGGTAGATAAATGAACACTAGCATCACTCCTTAAAGCAATGGGCGCGGATGGGGGATTTCCCAAGGCCCTCCTGCCTCCATGGAGGCCAATAAACAGAGAAAAGGGGGGGTGGAGGGGGGGGTCGGTCCCTGCTCGCTAGATGGCACCACCCGCACGTTGTACCGGGGAGAGGATGCGTTCCCAGCCGGGGAAGTTGCTCTCCATCTTTCCGGTACCGTATGGCTGAATTATTGATATGGCAAACAACTATGCGTACAGGTAGGTTTTGTTTCCTCCAGCTGTGCTGGCTTCTTAGAGGCAGATGAATGCCTTTACACGACATCTCGCTGCGGTGTCCAAATGGAACCTGACTCTCTTCTCAGCATTTAAACTCTTTGGGTCTTATCCCGATGGCCCTTCTTGGTACGTCTTCCTATTAATGTTTCTTTAATACCTGGAGGCTGGGAATACACTGCTGCAGTCTCATCCAGGAACTGGTTTATGAAGCTCCATAGGCCAGAACCATGAAAAGTACTTGGTATATATGTGATTTGAAAGCTATATTAACAGGATAGCTAGTGTGAGATCCCCGGCAAGAGTAAGATTTTCATTATATGTAGTAAGATATGATGATAAGCTTAACAGAAGGTGTTACATCACCTACAGTGGAAGTAGTTATTATTGAAGACTACTTCTAAGTTAGAAAAATCATGAGATCGCAGAAAGCACACAACGCATAACTTGAATTTTCTAGACATATAAGTTAATCATAAAGATGAAAAGTGAATAACCTGTTACAAATCTCCCTTATTGTCACATTCTTCTGTTGTCTTATTTTCTGATATGTTTTTCTGATACAATTTAAAATGCCTCATTTTACGCATAGTTCTTTCCCCTACTCCATTCGTGTGGTGTTTATTGCTTGCAGTTTCCCGTTGTCCATCAGGTTGTTGTTGAAGTGTGGATGTGCCATCTGTACAGGAATGTTAAGTAGCAAGCAAAACTGGAGTCTACATACAGCTCTTGGTCCGTCTGTACCCATCTGGAAAGTTTGCAACTGTAGACCCAGAGGTTGGAATTAACAACATTTGTTATTCTCAGTGCGCAGTTCCTGTAACAAATGCGTCAAAGTAGCTGGTGCATTCAAAGCTTCAAAAAGAGTTTCAGTTCCTCTCCAGAGCTATTTTAATTTGAGATCTACAGAAAAGGGGATTACCTGTAATCTCTTCTTGGTGGAGCAGTACAGATGAGTACGACTTTTAGTTTATCAGCAACCTGTAGTCTGGGTGTCATTATAAAATATCTGTGGACTGTATTTCCTCATTATGCATTTCATTTCTGCACCAAACATAACAGCATGTTTCATGCAAGCCAATGGACTCAATTAAGCCTCATCAGATGTATAAATAAAAATGTACTCCAATATTTGACTTCCTTTCAAATTAGGTGCCAGCATTTCTTTTAGACCACAGCAGCATTCTGAACAGATCCCACTTCCCACCTTCTTAGCTATATTCAGTTCAACAAAACAATTTCCTCCATCATAAATTGTTTTGCAGTTTTTTTATGATGTGTTTTCCAGGGGATGTATTTTAGCGGTGTGTGAGTTGACCCCAGGTATTGTTTAACAGGCATTTGAGTATGCAAAGTTTGTTGGGAAAAGAAGGTGCTCAGTGCAAATAGTTATAATGTATATAGAATAATCACAAATATACTTCGATGGCAAAGAGCAAGCTTTTATGACCAATGAATGTGTAAGGGTCAGTAGCTTCAGCAATCTGAGTACAGGTGAAGATGGAGATTTCCAGAAAATTTATTGTCTCCCCATAAATATTAACACCATGGCAATACTTATATAACAAATGATCCATGTAAATCTTTAACAGGAGGAAAAAACGTGGATTTTGTTGCTTTGAGTAATCACTATATCACCTTTCTGTCTTTTACTTGCAAGCATAGGTAAGCGTGTTGCATGAATCCTATAAGAAGATATTCTTGACCATGGAACAAAACAGATTTTTCCACCTGTGGAATATTCACTCTAAATGTTCACACATTGCAGTAGGGATTATGAAGTTCTGAAGAATCAGACTGATTTAACTGAGTATGTTTTCCCAACAAATGGTAGTTACCTCTGCATGGGTTTAGTGCTCAGCCCGTGGGTTGCGAAAATGTCATCAGAAATTAATTGATCTCATACAGTTTGATAAATCTGGTCTGTTACACTGCAAACTAGCACGGTAATGTAAAGCAAGGACGTGAATTATTTTGAGAAAGAATTAATTTCCTCTAAAATGTAGCAATAGATCCTGTCCTACCTTCAAAGTACATCCTTTTTGCTTTGTAGTGTACTGTGGGAACATTGCTGTGTGTTGATGTAAATTTTAACATAAAACCAGAAGGAAAAGAAAAAACAAGGAAAGAAAGAAATGCTGTTTCCAAGTTTTGCATATACAAAACTATGGAAGGTCATTCAAACTACCCTCATCTAGACACCTTTCTAACAAATGTCATGTGTTAGCAGTCCTCATGAAGTCAGGCTGCAAACTTTGCCACGTACCATGTGCTTCTCATTTTTTTTGTGTTGTTACCCTTTACTAAAGGAAGGGATCTGCAAGCATGGTTTGAGACAGGGCAAGGACTGCAGAGTGGGGCTAACTCTGGCAGTGGGAGAGGTTGTACCAGCAAGGTAGAAGTGGTCTGGGCTGGTCTCAGCCATTTGGGAACACTAATAAGAACAAATAACATTAAAATAGCCTGGCTTTCTCTTCCAGTGTCCGTGGACCTCAACAAGAAGCAAGAATAACTCTACATGCAAAAAAACACGCAAGCATCTGACTGTGGCATTGCCCTCCTGGGAGCCTTGGCCGTTCTGCAGCCAGGACACTGCAGTGGGAGATGAGGCAGGACTGAGAAGCAAGAGGGTGAAGATTAGGGACAGACTGAATGGGGTCGTTCTTTCAGATGGGGGTGGGGGGAGTGTCAGGAAATGGTAGTTTTTAAGCTTGCTTAAAAGCCTTTTGGGAAAAAGTAGTTAACAAGTTAGGTTTTCAAGAAAAGATGCAGCCTCACCTTGAAGCTGACTCAGCCCTGAAACCTGCAGCCTTGAGGTTCTGGGCTGGCCATCGTAGCTATTCGGTCCACTGTGAAACACAGATAGCGGGGTGGCTGGGTGATGTTCAGCTAAGAGGTGGCAGAGCAGCAATAGCCTCTAATTTTGAAATTATAACTTCCTTTTAAATACAGCTAAAGGTCCTGTGCTGTTCCTGACAGCCTTTGGCATGGGAATCTCACCTCGGAAATGCGAGGGTGGGAGGGCGCGTGGTGGTTCCTGTCTCGTTATATCAGACCAGAAGAAACAACAGCCACTCTTGGCTTCCTTAGAAGAATCTCTAGTCGTTCAGCCGCCTTTTAGTTTGAGACCTATCTTTAGCTACCAAATCATTTTAATTTTTTGCAGTAAGCTTCTCATAGGCCACAGGAATAGAAAACAAGTAGAAAAGGAAGTGACCCATGAAATATTTGCAGAGGTGATGTTTTGTGTGTGTTCTGCTAAGTGTTTCGTTCAGTATATTAAATATTTATATAGCCCTGCAGTCACTATTAATCTAAGGAGTCATGTTTTCCCTAGCCCACCACGGATCCTTACCTTATGGTCACTCCCTTGAAATTAATCAAGGTGAACATAGAGTTGTCATCACTGGTAAATAGTTTATTATTTTAGAAAATACCATCTATTTCTGCCTGACCAGAGCTGGACATTGCTAAAAATATTGAGAAGGTTAATGTTACATGAGCTGTAAACATTTTCTTTAACAGATACACACGCAAAAGACAAAAATGTTCCTGTATTTCCATTGGTAATATGTGATTTGTTCAAAACTGAAGTGCCACATGCAGAGTGTTTACTTTGTGATAGTAAAAATCCTTACTTTTCTGAGAATATAGGAGGAAAAGTTTCCTCTTTAATTTGATCTGACATACTAATACATGTTCCCTATCCATGGGTATGCATTATTAATAGAATACAACTTATCCTTAATACTGGTCTATTTTTTCATTATTCTTCATATTTTCTAGCTCCTCTCCTGTCTGATTTCTGTCATTTCTTCCATTTTCTTTCCCATTCTGTTCTACTTGAACATACAAGAGTAGCTTGAAAGATACTCTGCTTTGTAAGCAGCCTTATATATATATATATTATATATCTGAGCATACAAGCTAATTCTTAGCTACGACAAGCAGAGGTTCATCATGCTGCCAAGTTCGGCCTCATGATGGGCAGCGACTCACTGAGGTGTCATTCTGAATTCCTGGTCTCCACTGGCCAACCCACCCATACTCCTTTTTTTTCCTTCTTTCCTCCCACAAATGCTGCTTCTCTCTTTTTTTTTTCAGGTGAGAACGAGAGATTTGGTACCATAATACTAACATCTCCTTTGTCTCCAGACTCAGTATCCTCTTTTCATGTCTGCTCCTAGTTAACTAAGAGGTGTAAATAGCTAGTATTCTTCCTGCCTGAACTAGATCAGGATCCTTAACCCTTTGGTCTGTTAAGAAACTGCACAGTAAGGAGTTGAGACAATTGCAGAAAACATAAAAATAGAGAATACTTTACATCCATCACACTTCTTTATTTGCTCTATTGACATTTGCCTCTTCCTAACTTCCTATCTTCCTGGACTCTCATCCTTTTATTCTGTTTATAAACAACTTTATCTCCTGGAAGAAGGAGAGGGATGATTTATCTCTTCCTGCTGCTCCCTGTTCCTGATATCTGCCTGAAGCCAGGCCTCCAGAATGTAACCATATTTTGCCCAGTCATCCCTGCTTAATGCTTCACTCTCCTTTCTTATCTTGCTTTATGTTAACATTTCCTTCCTTCTGTCTCTCATTTTGCTTCTGCTGCTCCTACTAGAATACACACTTGAGCTTAAATGAAAGGAAGTGAAAGACAACTTGTCTAATGTAATTTTAACCATCACCCCCCTTTCTCCTCTACTTGCTTTCATGAAATGAAACTTAAATTCTTTTGCAAAATCTTCTGTAATGAAAGTATTTTTCTTGTGTTTCTGTTGAACACACATGTTAGTTGTTGGATATGTTTATTTAGACAAGAGAAGACGACAAAAACAATGGTCAAAGAAGTGTCTCTTCACTCTAAAAACCCAAAGTGCTGTAAGACTACAGCGGAAAGCAGTATACAATGAATGTAAGTTGTCTGCATCATTGTTGGTAGTAACACCTTATTTCAGCTCTACTCTGTTCATCAAATTAAGAACTGTTACCTACAAGCCTGCATTCAGACAAAAATTAGGGAGGAGGTGTAAGTTCTTACTCACGTCAGAGCTGCAGAGAATCTGGCTATGGGCATTAATAGCTAAGCTATCAAATTGCCTTTCCATTTAAAAGAGAGAAAAGTCACATTCCCAAATACTACTTTCATTGTAAGAGATCGTTAGTTGTTAAAGCCACTAAATACAAGCTACAAATTGGCAGCTGAAAGTTTATTTTTCTTTGCTGAATTCTAGGGATTTTTTTAGCCTCATACCTCTCTGCTTAGCTAAATCGTATAAATAGCGGATAAATTCTTTCTAATTTAATCAAGTAGGTGCCCCTTAGAAGCAGTGACAATACTAAAAAATACACTGTGTTCCTGTGTTTTAGTTCTGGACTGAAACCTTGCCAGAAACATGCCTCTTGAACATTTGCCTTTTTTATAATCCAAGTAATAGTTAAGGGATGAAAACTGCGGTGTCCTGGTAGTGGGGATTTACAGACATTGAGTCCAAAGGAGTCCAGAGCCAGTGGGGTGTAAAGTGACCTTGCCAAAGAGAAGTGGTGTAATAAAGAGCACAAGAGAAATCCACAATTATTTTTTCCCCAAATAGAGGTATTGTATTAGCACATCAAACTGCATACTTCAATAAAGTAATTTCGCAACTGTAGTAGAGGAGGGCGGTTGGAATAAAGACTGGATTATTGTCTGTGCTGGATGACATCTGCCAGTCATTGCAAGCATTGTACAGGCTCTTTCTGAGTTTGGTCTGGGGGTTCTGCATTTCCAGCTATACATAATTCCCATCACACTTGCTATCACAGCCGTACTACAAGCAATTAAACTGTAAGGCAAGACGATGCAAAGAACATCTTGATCAAATTACAATGTCAGATGAGACAAGAAAAAACAAACCCCAAACTGGACACTAAGGCAACCTCTGATAATATACACAGAGGAAATTATATTGCTTTCAAAATACAACAGGACGTAGATCTGATAAGAGGTTCTGGCAGGACTTTAATATGCGGCAGTTCTAGACAACTCATTTTAATTGCTTATATTTCTGTCTTCTGCTTAAAAAGGAAATGTGTTTTTCTGGAAGGGTACTTAATGGACTGCAAAGGCAATCATTTTTGAAAGTATTTGGAAGATGATTAGAAATCCCTACAGAGGCTAGTTGCTAATTTGCTATCCCACACTATATTTCAGAGATTTCAGATAAACTCCAAGTTGTTTAGTAACAAGAATGGAAACTGAAAAACTGCATTCGCTCCATGGCAACATACATGTAATAAATTACAATGTTGTGCATAAAATGCTTAGACATTTGCTTTCCTGCTCCACATCATTGGATTAAGTTTTCTCGTACAGTCACAGGGGTAAATATGTTGATTGTTATGTTGATTGTCACGGTCTTCTTGTTTCCATTTTTTTGATGATATGCTTTCTTGTATTTTGAGAAAGTGTTCACACTGCCAAAGAGCCAGAGGTTTCTAGTGTAGGCTTTGGCATGCATACAGATAACTGGCACCAATAACGAGATACATTTGAGGTGAAAGTTGGGACATTTGTTTTGTTATTGTTGTTTTGCTTTCACTGATTTGTGGGTACACGTTAATACATGTCAATATACATATAGGCGCATGCTAAGTGATATTCATAAAACAGGGAGATAAGAATGTAGAGATTTTATTTTAGGCAGTGTACACATAGCAAACTGTCAGTTGTAGATATGGTGGTGACCACAAGTCCCCCATTTTGATACAGTGAATTTGTGGACCAACAAAGCATCTCTAAAGCGTGCTGATAGTTCCATTTTTAAGAGTATTTTGAAACTTGGATGGTCCATAAGCATTATCGGGAGAGTACTGCAGGCTAGAGACATTTCTTACCTCTCAAGAATGGTGTTTATCTGAAGAATTACTTTTTTGTTTTTCAAGAACAGAGCTCTATGACAGTTGCATAAAATCACTCTTATTACCATTAACACACTTTCTCCTTTCTTCTGTTGGCTCTGGTAAAATTAGTTCTTTTCTGATTTTTCACTGACTCTTTGGTCAATAGAGTTTTCTTACTATTTTTATGGTTTTCCTGCTTTAGAAAAACAGAGTGCAGCATATGGCATAGTGGTAATATATACCCTGGGAAAAAATGCTTCATTTCTCGCTGTCAAATCATTCCATTTGTTTGTGAAGGCTTGACATGATGCTATTTCTCCATCACATGTTAATACTTCCACAACTCTTTTTGCTCAAGGTGCCTATGGCTCTGCTGTCCTCCTCAAAACTGGCTATTGGCCTGGGATAACGAGCGAGGTTTTCAGCTTTTATTTTATTTGGCTTTCAATAAAATCTTGCAAGCTTTGGTGGTTAAACTCCTTTACAGGTATGAGTATATATTCAACCAAATTGTCTTCACCAGATGCAATAGCCTGTTAGGAATTAAGTTAAACTCTACTTTCCCAGGCCATGTTGGCCTAATTAGAGTAGAGTATGCTTTAATGAGGGTTCTTCTAAGGTATCTCTGCCTGATATGGCAAACAGCCCAGAGGCAACCTTCAGATCCCAGTGTCAAGAATTGATTCATTGCTTGTCTGCAATTAACAGTTGGGCTTCAGGGTCTGGATAGAAAACTAGAATAAGACTCTCTTTCAGTTCATATGTTGAATCCAGAGTTGTTGGCCTTTTCCAATACAGATGTAACTCAAAGGCCAAATATCATACATTTATCACATAGCAGATACTGCACAGAGTATGGACAAAGAAGACAGTGTTGATTAAATTTACTGAAAGTCGTTAAATTAGTTGCACATCAAAGAATGGTCAACAGAGGGTGGGAAGCATTTGATAAGGAAAGAAAAACAAGGAGTGTCCAACAGTAAAGTTCATAGAAAATAGATCTTTTTACCTTAGGGTAAAAAGAGTGATAGATCACTGTATATATAAGTGAACTTTGCCATCTTTCTTTTAAATTATTTGAACCTGTGAGAGCTAATGCCAAGCCTGCTTTGTTTGTGTCCCCCTTCATTCTCATATAATGTTGTGTGCTTTCCAAAACAACAAAGAAGAAAAATTGTCATAACATAGCATATGAAATATAATTACTAATGATAATACTGAAAAAAATGATGCAGCTTCCGCTTCTAAAAACTATATTTCTCATCCCAAACAATATTCATGCCCCAGGAAAGAGTGGGGGGAAACACTACAGGAAACCTGCTTTCATAAATCTGCTTTGTTTAATCAAAAAAATCATTGGTCTTGGCTAGCTCTCAAGGCAAATGTCATGGCATCCCATAATGCTGGCTGCAGGAACAGGCTCATATTCCTCTGGTACATGCTGTTATACAGCCTAACCTAAATACTATGAAGAACAGGAATAGTGACCTGGTTATGAGTTGGGAGATTTTGTTTGAGAGACTTTCCTCAGATATAATACTCCACTCTGTAGCTTTAGGGAAGAAATCTGTCAAGTCACAGTACAGAATAAGACATTTTTGCCTTCTGTCTAGTTAGAGTGATAACAGCCAATTCAAAACTTCTTTTGGAAGACTTTTTTTCCTGCCATCTGTAGAAGTTTGAATGTGTAATTTATGAAATAGTGTTATGTTTAGCACCCAGCATCTTTCAGTCTTTCTTAGATACTACTGTTTCAAACATACATGTTCTCTTTCATTAAATAGCTAAAGTTCAAGTGGTTTAAATCTTATTTTTTCAAACTAGAGAATAGCATTACTCACATACCAGAAGGCTAAGTAATGTCTGGGATTTATTAAATCATTCAGCAAAGTTGACCACAGACAGTTGCATATAGAACAAATCCTGGAAGAAAAATAATCTTCTATGATGATGTTCATTATACTATAACACACACAGACTGAGAGCCAAATACTTCGTATCATTTCTGTCTCTACAATTATTATATTTCTTTTTAGACCTTTAATTAGCTTGACATTTTTGGTTATAGAGAGTTTGAGCACAGAGGAAATTTGTAGTCTTAGGAATGATAAAAAAAGGTAAGTTCAATGTTAATTTGATGTCTTAGTAAAGCAGCTATGGGTTATAACAAGGTAAATATTTATTGGTGACTTTAATGAATAGGTAACCTTTACTGCCAACTTAGTGTTATTGCACACTTCTTAAAATCTTACATTCCAAGTGTATTTGCAAAATTCTATTGCTGTTATATTCTGCAAAAAGAGCATTATTGAAGCTGGAATTGGAATTGGGGGGTTTTTTGCATCTGTTCCTAGTATTTCACATACCTGTGAGTCTTTGCCAGTTTGTTTTATCAATCTTTCATAGATAAAGTACTAGTTGTAAAAAATGCAAAAAATGGATGCTATTGATCAGACTATGCTAACCTAAAGTGTCAGAAGTAACTGAACAGATGTTCTTGGGATTTTCAGGTCCTTACCATTTTCTAAACATTAAACTCATTTTAAAATAACAAATTCAGTATCCAGAAATTGGGCAAAGGCAACAGGAAGTAATTACTTGCTGTGTAAGACTATAATCTGTAATTTATGTATTATTTACTCTTATGAGCAAAAGAGCATCGAGAAAATAACTACGGAAATTCCATAATAAAAGAGAAAAGTCATACAAACTTCTTTCTGCTACAGTGTATCCTCTTGGTTTGATTGGGTTTTGGTTTATATTGAGTTAGAACCCAGGGAAAATTTTAAACTTTGCTTCGCCTTTTTACAATTGTATTGTTTGCACATAAAAGGGTATTTTGTGTGGATTAAGTGGTTTGTGAGCAGGATTGGATAATACATAATTATGTTTTAATTTTTCAGAAGACTGTGGGACATATTTCCCAGAAGTGAAAAATCACCCAGACAAATATTTACAAACATGTCCTGAGTCTGTAAAAAAGTGGCTGAAACAACTGAAGAGTGCTGGGAAGATTCTGCTATTAATTACTAGTTCTCACAGTGACTATTGCAGGCTCCTGTGTGAACATATTCTTGGGTAAGTGCAATGTCCATTTCAAATTATATCTGCCAGACAGCAACTGGAGATAAGCCCGAGCTACAGGGAAGTTAATTTGAGTTTCTTGATGTGTTGTGAATTATTTGGATCTGAGGTTTCTGGTGGGCCTCTCCCCACTAGAGTGTTACAGGGTACTCGAGGCAAAGTAGTCCATCTGTGAGCCTGTGAGCTGTATCTGACCCACAGCTCACTTATATCTGCATCTTTTCCAGGCATCATGATGGGATTGAAGATGACAGGGAATATTTTCAGGCCAACACTCAATACATAATCTGAATCCCAATTTTATCATAAGTTTTTGCTAGACTCTCTTATTCAAGCCACTTCCTTTCTGTGCTTCTCCAGTGGTGACCGCAAGTAGTAGTAATATTTCATTTCCTTGCAGTAAATCTGCATGGAAAAGCTTACAGATACTTCTTCCCAATGGTGTTTTCCAAGAGGTGGTTGTGCATGAGAAATGTGCATTTACAGATCATAACAGAAAAGATAAAACAGGTAGTTCGTTGCACTTAGTGATTGGTTGAGATTGTAGCTGCTCATCACAACAGGTATTTTTAGCTGTAATGTTAAGAACATGACCGGTCAAGTCAAATTCAGTGAAATTCAGCAGAACCATCACTTACACCCCTAGAAACAAATTAATCAGTGATGCAAATAGCTAGGTGGGTGACACGGTGAGGCTATGTAATAAATGAATCAAAGAAACAAAGTAGGGCAATGCGAGCCGACCTTGGCTATCTGGATATGCAAGGGAACAGCAGAGTGAATACAGCGATGCAGTAAGAAAACCACGGGTAAGGTGAAAAACTGAGCTACCTTCCAAAACCAGTCCTGCCAGTATCACTTCTCTTTTGTACTTGCTGGATTAAATACTAAATGGAGCATCAGCTGTGCCAGTTCTCACTGCCTTGCATGAACATTATACTTGCTTATTTGAGGGGAAAATCTACCTCCTCACAAAATGCAATTCTCCTTATGAGTAAGATGGCTGTGATTAACTCTTTTGTGTAGTTCTGTCTAGTTGTTTGCTGACTGAAAATTTGGTATAAAACTAAATTCTTGGCCACATATAATGATTTTGGCTTTCTTTTTCCTCGGTGAATAATGTTTCAGCTGTTTAAGGCAGCTGTAGAGATCCTGCTGGAAGACAGTAAGCAATGTAGCAGAGAGGGTCAGTTGCCTTTCAACAGACAGAAAAGAGATGTTCTGCTAGAAGGATACTGGATCACCCTCTTTCCACATAAGTGTAGGATGTTCTACAGTGTTTGTTACAATCATATTTTCCAGTGACTCATGCAATGTGGCTTCCAAGACATCTTCTGGAGAACTGACTACTCCACTGTCCATTAGACGTTACTGAAGTCTTTTTTTCCTGAAAAAAATTCTAAACATTTTATTGCTTTTGTTTGTTGCATACCTCTTATATCAGACAATAATACTCTACACACCAATGCTGCTTTTTGCAGTACTGGAATATAGTCTAGGTTCACACGTATTATCTCTACCCTTAACTTTCATTTGACCAGGCTATCTGCATTTTATTCTTGACATCAACACTTATGAATTATGTCTATGTAGTCCTTCATTAATTTCTTTCCCTACTTCTTTTAGTTAATCAATATGATACTGTGAAGTTCAGAACTGTGTAGTATTACATCAAAAAAACCCAAGGATAAAGATGAACAGTGGAGATGTGTGTGAAGTTTTAGCCTCTTACTCCTGATATTATTACCTTGTAACTGTTAACTTTTTTGCACTTTATTTAAGAGTTCCTTTTTGGCTAAGAAATTATTGTCCACATAAAATCAGCGCTGGGAAATTCATGCTTAAGTGTACAATTTACCATTTCAAGAGCAAACTATCCCAGTTGTGTTCATCTGACCAAGCAGTCCTTAAATGAAAGACATTTTGGTAAGGACAGAGGAAGGCTAAGAGAAAATCTCATGTGGAAATAAAATGAGAACAGTTTCCCAGCCAGAGCACACACATATTGCTGGGATCAGTGTATAAGGCATGCAAACCTATAGAAGCAAGTGCCAGTTCATTCACACAAGTAGCAACATCATGGTGTGAGTTTTCAGGCTTACCTACCATGAGAATGCATGTCCAGTTAACTGAACGTTTAAGTGTTGGCAGGAGCACACCTAAAGATGAGTCAGTCATCACCTAGTCACTGAAGCCGAGTGTCATTTCACCTTTTCATGAATGTTAGCCATCAAAAAGCTAGGAATTTTTTGAAGCTGGTCATTTTGGTTCCCTCTGTGGTTAGTGGAGAGAAGACACTGGGCATCATCCTTGGCGATTCATTCTGTACCATAGAATTATGTCTGAAATAAGTGGGATGAATTGCCTTCTAAGAATGTGGATGTTTCTCCCTTGGCTCTGTCTGTGGTGTAGATCACTAGCTGTGAATTCAGCATACAATTTTTAGATGGCTAAAGTTATGTGAGATGCATCCTATCCTTTGTCTTAGCCATTTACTGTAACCACAGACCACTATACTAAGCACAAGCAGTAACTGGAATGGATTTTATCATGTATAATGTTACGTAGTAATGTAACACAAGGTACAGGCTCTCATAAAATCAGTAGGTTTTTACAGAAGATTTAGTATGATTCAAAAAAGACCATAGATAACACCTCTCTTCACACAAAACATAGATTTTTCTTCAACAAATCAATAAAAAGTTAACCAAATGTTGTGAAAACTGTTCTGTTTCAAATTTTTTACACAAAGTACTCACGACTGTTCCCACAAGTCTTCGTTGTGCTCCTGAAGTGTTGGCTTTATTTGGAAAGTTCAAGCTTAACTTACCCATGGAAGCATTATTTGCGCTGTATGCTAATTTGAAAAGTTTGCCTCTATCAGTACTTTTCACCTAAGGACAGAAGAGCCATGCCTGTTTGCTCAGCTTCTGAAATCTTCCACACAGAAGCTAATTTTAAAAACATACCGTTGTCATATTCGATACTGGTTCTTTTAAAAAGGTAGAGGTTTACCTATGGTCACAAGTGGAGAAAAGTAGACAAAGCTAAAATTTCGTTAGAGGAAGGAAATTTAAAGACATTCTGTGTTAAGGCTGGAATGTAATTTAGAGCACAAAATAAAAGCTTGAAGATAAGCTCATAAGGAGAGCATTCAGTTATTTGTTAAGATATCTCAGTCTCATAGGAGATTGTAGATTATTTGAAAATTACACAGTTAGCTAGTTTAGTTCCAGTAAACTTCCTCTACTGTTGATAGCATTTTAGTGCCTGTACCCATCCTGGGCTTGCCCTCTGTGACATCTTTATTCCATGCAAGAGTATCCATCATTTTTTGGATGCTATAGACAGTAAAATCACCTAAGCAATGAAACATTTATAATAACATAAAATATGTCATAGATGGGGAATGTTTATGTTTTCCAATAATTAAAAAAAAACACTTTTTAAGCAACATTTGTCTCATTTTATATTTTAGTAACTTCAAATCTTGTAGGTAGGCATTATTGTTGTTATTTCTTGCTCTGGTTCCCAGTTTGATGATGTAATAATCATAGAATCACAGAATGGTTTGATTTGGAAGGGACCTTAAAGATGACCTAGTTCCAACCCCCCTGCCATGGGCAGGGACACCTTCCACTAGACCAGGTTGCCCAAAGCCCCATCCAACCTGGCCTTGAACACTGCCAGGGATGGGGCAGCCACAGCCTCTGGGCAACCTGTTCCAGTGCATCGCCACCCTCACAGGGAAGAACTTCTTCCTTACATCTCATCTAAATCTACCCTCTCTCAGTGTAAAGCCATTACCCCTTGTCCTATCACTACGTGCCCTTGTAAGAAGTCCCTCCCCATCTTTCCTGTAGCCCCCTTTAGGTACTGGAAGGCTGCTATAAGGTCTCCCCGGAGCCTTCTCTTCTCCAGGCTGAACAACCCCAACCCTCTCAGCCTGTCTTCATAGGAGAGGTGCTCCAGCCCTCTCATCATCTTCGTGGCCCTCCTCTGGACTTGCTCAAATAAGTGAGGTTAGATTACTTAAAATAAAGACCCTTGCTAGAGTAGGAATAACTGGCATCTCCAGAAATAGTCCATCTCATGGTAAGACAGGTGGCATGAGTGTTCCCCAGGATTCCCTATTTTTCCTATTGGCTTTGAATGTTACTGACTTGTATACAGGTCTCTAAAAACACCTCAATATAAATATGTCCCACTTATATACCATGCTGAAACATTCAATCCCATTTAAATTAGTGGGATTTCCACAGTTCAGATATCAATCTGTATTCTTACGGACCTAATGGTCTTTGAAAAATCTGAATTTAGTGGTGGGATTCAGCTGGCAGATTAAGACTCGTACTTGGTAGGTGTTTATTTGTGAGCCACATGTCTAACCTCCCTGTAGCCAGCAGGGATTTACTCAGAGCAGCTAGTGGAGGCTGAAGGAAGAGTTCAGCTAACATAATGGCATTTCAATTTCAGGGTATGTGAAACCACCCTTTAGACTTAACTGGCTGTGTTAATTAGATCTCTGTTGACTATGGTGGCATCTTAGACCCCCATTAGGCCTGTGCGTACATACAGTATTGATACCAACAATATAAGCACCTGTGTTTAAGTGTCTTCAGTCTTCAGTTACTTCCTACCCCGTCACTTGACTTCATATATTCTGCTTTATAAGGAAAATCACTCATTTACACCTTTCTATACTTGTCTATGCATATGTTGTCACCTGAGATTAAAATATGTCATCTGTTACATGTTCTCCTGCGATTTAAAAACTCCCTGGGCCAAGGAACATCTTTTTACAAATAATAAGTGATCCTGAAGGTACAGCACTGTGGGTTATCAGCCAGCTGTCTTCTCACTTTTGGCAACCTCAGGAAGAGAAGGGCAGTAGTGACACTGAACAAGCATCGGAAAAAAAACTGACAGAAGAAATCCCTTAAATAAGTGGTTTGCTATTTTCTTAAGTCTTAAAGAGTATTTAGTGGCATCTTAAGCTAATTCATTAGTTTAATTAATTCAATTTCCTTTACTTTCTAGGAACGATTTTGAAGAGTATTTTGACATTGTGATCACAAATGCTTTGAAACCTGGTTTCTTCTCCCATACCCCAAACCAAAGACCCTTCCGAACTCTTGGTAAGTTGCAATCATGAGTACCTTCTCATCTGCTTACCTCTATCCAAAAAAAAAAAAAAAGAGAAATAAAAGTAAGAGGACTGGACAACTGGACAGCATATTTTGAAAATCTAGCACTGGGGGGAAACATGAGCTCTACACAAGAATCTTCCAGAGATATAAGTAAAAATTTCTCTTAAGACTGAGGAGCACTGAGATATTAAGAATTACAGTACTGAGGACCAGGAACAGGCAGAGCTGCGACAGTAATTAAAAATGGCATCAGGGCTCAGATATTGCATCATTAATGAAAAAGTAAGAATCCTTTTCTTTATTGTGCTGACAAGGTCATACACAGAAAATGAAATTTAGTTCTGGGAAAAAACACAGCAGAAATATTTCAAGAATTTAAAGGAAATTCAAAGAACGGTACAAATAAAATTGCAAGGCTGAAGGAAATGATTTATGGTGGAAATCTAACAGTATTAAATGTGTGTATTTTGGCTAAATAATGACAGAGTAGGTGAAAAGGAAGTGCCTGTGTACCCACTTAATTTAATTAAAACATTCTGAAACGTTTGGCAATGTTGTCCATTAGGTAATTAAGGTTGTAACAAAAGAGGTTTATAGGAGCAGTTTCATTGAACTACAAATAACAACAGTAACATGGCTGAAGACGGTTCATTTTCCATATTTTGGTAAATACCTTTATGATTAAGTGTTACCTGAAAATTAATCTTATATCCAAAATAGCATAAGTCAGCATATATTGAACTATATTTTAGCATTTTATGACAGGAAAGTCAGCTGTTCCAGCCCAAAAGAAATTTTGCCTGTGGAACTTTTACAGTAAAACTAAAATGAGCAGTGGAAATGTATATTGAAACTGCATTTTAATGTTTCACATATTTATATAGGAAAGTAAGGAAGAAATATCTTAAATGTGATTTTTAAAGGATTAGTTCAAATAGGAAACTGCCAAGTTGACAATTTGAAAAAAAATAAGCTCAGAAGGGAAACTGAAACTATTTGTATGAAAAGGGGGCGGGGTGGGGAGGGCAAAAACATAAAGGGTGAAACAGGCACAGTTCTGCAAGCATTTTATTTAGATTCATATAATGCAAATTGAAAATAAAATGTAATTCACTTTAGATTTTTTTTTAAACAATCTGATTAGCCTGACTTCCTAAGGAAATCCTGCTGTGTCCCTCTGTCAGTAATCCAGCCAGCAACTTTGGAACCTATTGGCCAGTTTCAGTAAATTTAATAGACAGCCAAAAAGCTCAAAGATATTTTGACAAGGTTTTTTTGTGCAAACAAGGGCAGAACAGAGGGAGAAGACTTGAAATTACTGTCTGCGTTGAGAAATAGCGTAGCATTAGCTTAATCACCTTATAGATTGTAAGTACCAATTTCCATGAAGCTTGTTTCTTTCTCATGTGTTCAAACAGGAACAGCATTCCCTGGAGTCCTCTTACTGAATTAACTGGTTTTCATTCATTTTATATTTTGGCATTGCAAAGAGGCTCAAGTGAGGCTTGATCAATCATTACATGAATACCTTATTAATGCAGAATAAAAAGTAGTTTCTGTTCTGGAGCCCTCACTATCTAAATAGATAAAGGACACAAAGATAACTAAAGCAATCATCAGATAAATAATTTGCTGAAACCGCTAACCTGTGAATGGATTTTTTTTATATATATGTATTTGTATTCGATTGACAGTAACTGGTTTCTTCTGAAAGACCAACCAGAACATTCAAAGCAAAGAATTATACATTTAGGACACGTTTTGAGAGACACGTTTTGAAGTAGTGAAGAGCTTGTTTAAGAGTACGTGAAGTTTAAACCATCAAAATAGGAGCAATTCTATGAGAAAATGTCTGAAATAATAATATATTTTTATAACGTATCTTTTGCTGCCCTCCCTCTGTCTTCCTCCCAATAAATGTATAGCTTCAGGGTAGGCACTGATAGTTTCAAACAGTCACCGCAGATACCAAGAAACACAGCTCATTTCTGAAACTGCATATGGTGGAGCTTCTAATACATTGGGGGGGGCAGTTTTCCAGTTTCCAGAATTTTTTTAAGGCTTTCTTTCATAGCACAACCACTGAAATTTCAGAATTTCAGTTTCTAGTTTCTGTCTTACTTTTGCCACAATAGACCAGGCAGAATAAGAGTTTAGCCCCTGTGCTTCAGACCCTCTCTTCTCTGAGACCACTGGACATAATATATCAGGGAGACAAAATTTCCTTATTTTTGCTTTGAAATAGGAAAAAAAGTAGAGGTGGACATCACAGTAAATTTTTTCTTAAATCACAAAGAGTAAACTTTTGTTAGTGTAATTTAGGGAAAAAAGATGCGGTAAGTGATACAAATCATGTTCCGTGAAGAAATTTGTTGCAGAAAATGAACTGAAGTAACTCCTTATCAATCCTACCCATTTCTCCAGGGCTGAGTTTCAGCCATGTTCTTCCACCCAACAATGGGTCCAAATTACAATAAATTCCCAATAATACCATATTCCCTTCTATTCCAAAGGAATTGTGTTATAAATGGACTTAAGGCACAAAATATGGAATGTGTTCTTAATTTCAAACACCCCAAGTGTTGCATTATGTACTGGAGCTAAATTTTAGTTACATATAACAGGATTTTTGCTGCAGATTTACTAAGGGGAAGGTTTTGAAGTTTACTAAAGAGAAGGATAAATTCTTTTCAGTGAATAATTTCAAAAAGGCGTGTGGTGGGCTGACCCTGGCTGGATGGCAGGTGCCCACCAAAGCTGCTCTATCACTCCTCTCCCCAGCTGGACAGGGGAGAGAAAATATAATGAAAGGCTTGTGGGTTGAGATAAGGACAGGGAGAGATCACTCACCAATTACTGTCATGGGCAAAACAGACTCAAGCTGGGAAAAAAAATTAATTTAATTTATTACCAATCAAATCAGAGTAGGGTAATGAGAAATAAAACCAAATCTTAAAACACCTTCCCCCCACCCCTCCCTTCTTCCCAGGCACAGCATCACTCCTGATTTTTTCTACCTCCTCCCCCTTCAGTGGAGCAGGGGGACAGGGAATGGGGGTTGCCATCAGTTCATCACACATTGTCTCTGCCACTCCTTCCTCCTGAAGGGGCAGGAGTCATCACACTCTTCCTCTGCTCCAGCGTGGGGTCCCTCCCACGGGAGACAGTCCTCCAAGAACTTCTCCAACGTGGGTCCTTCCCACGGGCTGCAGTTCTTCATGAACTGCTCCAGCGTGGGTCCCTTCCACGGGCTGCAGTCCTTCAGGCACAGACTGCTCCAGCACGGGTCCCCCACGGGGTCACAAGTCCTGCCAGAAAACCTGCTCCAGCGTGGGCTCCTCTCTCCACGGGGCCACAGGTCCTGCCAGGAGCCTGCTCCAGCGTGGGCTTCCCACGGGGTCACAGCCTCCTTCGGGCACCCACCTGCTCCGGCGTGGGGTCCTCCCTGGGCTGCAGGTGGAGATCTGCTCCCCCGTGGACCTCCCTGGGCTGCAGGGGGACAGCCTGCCTCCCCATGGTCTTCATCACCACGGGCTGCAGGGGAATCTGCTCTGATGCCTGGAGCATCTCCTCCCCTCCTTCTGCACTGACCTGGGGGTCTGCAGGGCTGGTGCTCTCACATTTTCTCACTCCTCTCTCTGGCTGCAGTTTCTGTGCCACAGCAACTTCTCAAATCTGTTCTCCCAGAGGCGCTACCACCATCGCTGATGGGCTCGGCCTTGGCCAGCGGCGGGTCCGTCTTGGAGCCAGCTGGCATTGGCTCTGTCAGACATGGGGGAAGCTTCCAGCAGCTTCTCACAGAAGCCACCCCTGTACCCCCCTGCTACCAAAACCTTGCCATGCAAACCCAATACAAGGTGGCTATGTTCAGTAAACATTTGAAGGAGGATAAGAAATAGGACAAGATGACAAAGGAGGCATTGTCTAGAAATGTGATATTGGATAACTGCTCTGCAGAAATGTTTTTTCAGTAAAGTAATTTTAGAACTAATCCGTTTCGAAACCACGAAAAAAATTTTTAATTGCAAAATTAAAAGTTCATCAATGCTTCATTTGAGTTTCAAGACATGCATCATTTAAAGCAACCAAAACACTGTTTGAAATCTTAAAAGATTCGTGTGACTGCTTTTTATTGAATGGAGGTACTGAAAAGCACAATAATTAATTATTTAATTTGCATCATTTTCTTTCAAAGTACCATTCTGTCGAATGGAGGAACACTTTATATGTATCTTTCCAGGTTTTAGAACAGCAACATTTATTTTTACCTGGCAAAACTGTTTTTCTATTTAGGTGTAGCTTATGTAGCAAAGCACATAGTTTATGAGTACAATGCTATACAAAAAAACTTTACTCCCATAATATGAATACCCCATATTTACTTGTTATTGACAAGGTTACATTTTCTTTTACACAGGGAAATTCTTTAAATGGTTCTTGAAAGTACTAGTAGTATCTTGAGCTATTGGATCTAAGGATCAAGTTGAAAATGTTTGTATAAATCCTATGTTGAAAATGTAGGATTTTCTTTGCTTTCAACAGCTACATCCAGCTTAAAATAATATATCATTCCATGAAGGACTTGAAGGAATACAAATAACAAATATAGTTGTGACTCATCTGATAATCTGCAGTACACCAAGATTTCTGTAACATTTGACAACAGAGCTTTCCCTTTATCACATCACTCGTTAATGTTTGTCAAATTACTAGCCTGACTGCCAGTTCTGATCATTGTTGAACATATTTTTTAGAATGCAAAATTAAAATAGAAATGCTAAAGGCAGCCCTAAATTCCCTGAGAGCCTTCTATATCTCTGTATGCACAGGGAATTCTCACTTGGTCAGTCCTAAATAAGACTTTTGTATCTTTTGTTTCCAGCTCAGGAACAGTTACTGTCTTTTTTGATCTGTTTTTTTGATAAACTGAAAATGTGTTGCTGACTGTTCAGTATCTGAATGTACAATGCATATTTAAGAGTGTATGATATCTTCATATATGTGTGTACATATATGTACAGGCCGAAAACAACCCTATGTATGGAGTGCCAGTGGATGCCGTATTTCTGTGAGATCGCGTGCCCTTATCCAACGTCCAGAGAAACAAACCCGCTCTCCTTCTCCTGCAGAGAGTCTCAGGTTTTCAAAGCCCACTTTCAATTGCACTTCCAGGCTGTCTGCCTTACTCCTGCACTTGAATTTCTGTCCAGCTTATGGTGCCTCTGCTACATGATGTAGCCCCCAATTTAGGAAACTCTTTCAGTTCTCCAATTTTTTACAATTCTCTGGAAACTGCCACTTTAACAACTCACTGCAGAAGCTTTTTTCCTCCCTCAGTCATTCTTCTCTAGCCTTCTAAAATACAGGAAAATGCTATAAACTGAAAGAACCAATTAGAAAAGAAAATAAGGGGACAGGATATAAAATGACATACTTCTAGACTGAAGACTGTCTTTGATTATTAAGGGCTTCGAGTCTTCAGAAGGCGGCGGTGATCCCATGTCTGCTGTTTAAGTTTTCTTCTGCCATCTTCTGCGACATCTGGGCTTGACTGTTGCCAGAGATGGGATACAGAACTGGGTGGAGAACCAGGGCTGATCCTATATAGCTATTTTTATGCTTTTATACTCTCAAGGCCTTCTAGGCCTGAGGAGTGGGATCAGGATGGGAGTGCCTTCATTTTCCTGGAAGTTAAATGTGTAAGCTGTATAACTTCTTTTTAGGTCATTCTTTTTATTAGAGACTTCAGCCTTTACCTCCAGAAGAATACCAAAATACTACCCAGTAAATATTTTAAAGACCTTTAGTAAAACTGTAGAATATCTATTAAAAATATGGACATTTTGAAACGGATCATATTGCACCATTACAAGGGAATATATCATTTAAGTAGTCTTACATTATTCACTTAGTTGAAGAACATAAATGCCACCTCTAGAAAATTCTGATTAAATTTTCAACTAAAACACATTGAATTGAGTCTACAATATAGTTCAGTTGCTATAATTGCTATATAATAGGTATCTCAGTTGCTACCTCTACAGTGAAGGCTGCTTTGTTAAGAAAAACATGATGGGTTTTTTTCTTTTACATGAGCCTGAGAGGGTAAAACTCAAGAAAGCTTGTCTACTCTTTTTGGCTATTTTAGTTGTTCCAATCACCTCTCTTTACCAATCTTGTCTTGCTTTACTTCATCAGAACTTCATATTTAAATGTAGATTCAAATTTAAATTTAAAAATAGTTTTAGATTTAGCCTTTAGCTCATGACAGATATGACAGCACAAGTGTTGGTGGTTTTATGCAGAGATTTGATATTTGGCAGAGAGCTCACTCTCCTGATAGGAACCTGGTCTTCTGCTGCACCTGTGAATCCTTACCCAAATGTAGGGGCTGTGGTCCTCAGTCTGCAAAGACTGTCACGTTTTCCACAGATCTGGTCTGTACTGAGCTCCTCCAGCCACAAGTCATTGCGGGGATTAAATAGGACTTTTTCTTCCGTTGTTTGACATGGATCCCTGGTACATCCTTACCACTGAACACTGAAGCTCAGAGGTCCGCTGCTCCCCCCACGAGCAGCAGAGGAGATGGGGGTAAGGAAAATCTGACGTAAATGCAGAGGCATGTGTGTGAGACCAAGATGAATTGGAGAGGGGCTGGGGGAGCCAGGTGGTGGGAAGGGAGAGCATGGGAGGAGGCAGAGTAAGAGCAGAGCAGCACTTGTAAACGCACAGAGGAGAGGGGGTTCACTCTGATGGGGTTTTCTGAATTTCAAGTCTTCGCCTTTTGACTTCTACCACTGCCTTAAGGAGGACTTTTGAAATAAGTCCAATGCGTCAGATAGCTTAAAATGATTTACCCGTGTGCTGCGTGGATTGGCCCTCCCAGCTTGCCCCCAGCCGCAGCAGGGGATGCGGCGCTGCCCTCCCAGAGGCTGTCTGAGCTCAGGAAGGTTCTGGGGGGGGACCACAAAGGGCCCCTCTTCCCGCTTCTCAGAAGACACGAGCAGAATAACAACACCATCAGCAAAGGACACCTGTGTAATCTATTCTTCCAATGACTCGGGGTGTTTCTTTATTTAATGCAGCTGTGCTTTCTGCCTTTCTTCTGGAGATGGTGCCTCTTCATATCAGCCTGTCTGGAAATAATCTATAACGTGAGGCCACATAATAATGCATATTTGCTGAGAGCTTGTGACAGAGTGGCATGTAAAGGTTGCACTGGCTGAGGACTGCATTATTCAAGAGGAATAAAGTCCATAAATATTTCCCATATGTCTTCTAAAATGACTGCCTTTATATTGTTATAACATCCCACGGTGCCACGTGGTCTGTGAAAGCAATGCCATTCTTTTCAAGGAAATCTTGTTTAGCAATTCTTTATAGTGTATTGACACTTTTTTCCATGTATTTTCTGGCTATTTAGGAGAGAGAAAGAAGGGTTATAACTAATAAATAATCATCTTTTGTACTCTAGTTTTCAAAACTAGATCTTTTTGTACCTCGTGAGATCATGATGTTAAGATCAAGAGTCACCTAACTCTTTAATATCAGAAACAGGTTCTGTATGTAGCTGGTAGTAGGAGGTCCACTGTTTTAAGGGATAAAGTATCTGGTTCTATACCCAAGCCACCAATGAGAAATAATTCTTCACTCTTATCTCAGCTAGAGATTTTAATTTTATCCAGCATTTCGGGAGAAAGAGGAGTTTCTTTTTAAGCAGCTAATTGGTATGGATGATGATATAGAAAGATCTTCATATTCAGTAATAGAACCTGAGTGTTTTATTTTTTATTATGAAAATGCATAAGGATTATGGAAGTGCCTTATAAAGATGATTCCTTCAGCTGACACCGTCTGCAGCAGCATGGTCAATGCCTGATTTCACTTTCTGAAAAGCAGCCTAGGGTGGGCCAGCAGGGCTGACAGTGGGACACACATACAAACAAATTTAATTTCATATAACAGGGTTTGTTTTCATAGAGATATTCATCATCTACTGAAGAAGCTCAGACAGTATTTCCCAAAATCTACAATGTCAGGCTTCTTGGCCGACTGTTGCACCTCCCATTCTTGTTTACATGATCTTAGTCTAAAACTATTCCACTTTGTGTACCACATTTGCACAAATATCAGCCACCCAACAGATTTTTTTCTGACAGTGTAAACAGCTGTCTCGGGGCCTTCTGGTTTCCCAATATGATTTATGCACTGTAGACAAACATTTAAAAAATCAGCATATGTTACCTTATAATCAAATGGATTTACCAATTAATCTTTTTAAAGTTTGCTAGATAGTACCTGTGTATAGTTTGGGAATCATTTGAGAATAGAGGTGATTATTTCCTATCGTGTCATCAACGTTTGCAATTAAGCCATGGGATAGATAAGATGGGAGACCTCTTTTAGGTAGTTAAGGACCTTTTTTCTAACAGTTAAATTTTATTTCATGTTTGATAAACATAGTCTTAGTTGACAGTAACAGTCTGGATTTTGTTTTTTACATGTTCAATACGGTAGGTTTATGTGGAAGCATTTAAAACAGATGCAAAAAGCAAAATAAAGTTGGGCCAGTGCATGCCCTCATCCTTTTGCAGGCACAGACAGACACAATACATTTTTAACAGATGATGGCAAAATGTTGGCATAAAGCTTCATTTTTTCTGGTAGTTTTCAGAGTCCTTGGCTACCATATTTGACAGTCATTGCCTCATAAAAACAAGTGTTTGAAATTCAAAGTACTTTTTTATTACTGATTGGCAGTGTATCATTTATAACCCTTTTGTAAAATTATGCAAGGGGCCACTCTGCAGTTTGCACTGATGGTACATGTATCCGCTCATACAATGACATAGTTAAGCTGCTGTAATTTGCCACTCTGTAGTAGTTAGGCTGTGTGGTAGCCAAAGAACAAGAAAGCCAAACTTTCCCTTACGGTACATCCATTTAGGCTATCTGAGCAGAGAGGCCATTCCTTTCTCCTAGGGAGAGGAACGGAGTGGTTTTATTTTGTTCTGTTTTTCTTGGAATGGGCTTTACTGGTATTTGTTTCAGAAGTGTTGGGAGACCAGATTTTCATTGCATCATTTAGACATACTCTCGACAACGACTGGTCTCACTCAGGCATTTTACAGAGCATCAGAAGCTACAGGTTGAGTGGCCAAGTTTGGTTTCTGTTTCTACCAGGAGGGCACAGTGCTGGCCTGACCACAGCAATTCACTCTAAAACTGGAGCATGGGTCAAGCGCTGGGATTTCAGCTGATGGCCCCTCATAACTGTCATCGGAGATACCTGTTATCAGCCGAGATGGCTGTTGGAAATTGGGTTGGGTTGCTGCCTCTTGAGCTTCTTTGGCCAATGCCTCAACCATATTAGCCAGAGGAGCTACCAGGACACAGGCTAATTCTTTAACATTTAGTCTGTTTGCCTAAACATTTCGGTTTATGCAATCACATGGCTTGTGTGAGTAGGAACTTATGCCCATCCTCTACTGCAGACCTCTATCAGTAATGCAATTTCAGCCACATTTGAGTATGACCTAGTATTCTCAGAGATATTACAGCCTCTACAGGTTGGAGAGGAAAAAATGGGTCTGTCCCTGCCAGCTCGGAGAAAGGCTGCAGTGTAAAATTACCCCTTGTTGGACACCTGCGTATCCATGCAGCAGAGCCTGGCCACAAATGACCCAGCTACTGGAAGATCCATGAGACTTTGCAGCCTATTAGACATTCAGTGAATCCAAGCGCAAGGCACAACTTCATAGAAAGATAGGCCCCATTATTTCTACTGTTGTTCATAAACAACTCCTTGTTTATTAAGAAAAAAAAAAAAAAGAAAAGATTACATAGTCTTTGAAGTATGGCATCTCTTTGTTTCTCAGTATCGAGATGAATGCTGAACTGTGGATGCATTCTCCAATGCCTGTCCTTCTTTAAAAGAAAAAATTAATGTGTTGAGCCAAGTTCTTTATATGTTTGCCTAGTGTTCAAAGTACCTTAGAGGATAAAAGGAATAAGAAGTTATTTATCCAAAAATCAAAACAGTGAAAAAGCGCAATGTGCTTCTGCATAAAGACAGCAGGGGTTGCTTCAGCTGATTACCTTTGATATTAAATACTGTGTTTGGCACAAAGCTGATAAGAATATTACAGAAAGCTAGTTCAAAGAAAGCTGAAGCTGCTGCTTTCAAAAGCTGGATATCAACAATATTCTTTTTGTTAAAACTGGAAAACATGTTTAGCATAATTGCCAGGAATTCTAAAACCAGAATTCTTTGTGTATGGAAAGTGTATTTTTATTTTCTAAAGGAGTTGCACTAATTAACACTACTGCAAAATCCTAGTTATTGACTATATTACGTTATATTCCAGGCCTGGATAAAACTCAAAACCCAATTCTTTAAGGTATTGTGCAAGCACGTGATAAGAGTCAGTCTCTGTCTACAAGGAGCCTGCAGGCAGACCAGATAAACAAATGGTGAAATAACAAAAGCGGTGGCTTTTCTGTGAGAGCCAAGGAACTAAAACACCAAGAGATTTAATGACTTGCCCATAATCATATCTCTGGCAGATTTGCGTATTTAACTAAGATTTCTAATGTCCTAATCCAGAAGCAGTGTAGAACTGTAAACCGTGTTTGCATAAGGACTCCATGAGAGTCTTGATTGTGAAAATCCTTTTAGCCCTTTCCAAAGATTTATCATAATGTGGATATTAAGATAACGTAATTGCAATTAATTCTGCTGGATTTACTTTTTATGGTTCTGTGATATCTATAAGTTTAAGGAACTGGACCTCCTAACTTGATATGTTCTACACTGAAATTATTCAAGTTATTCAATAATTATTTCAAATTATTGAAAGCAATAAGCTACAGTAGTTGTTTGTTTTGGAAGACAGTTCCATACCAATGATTTCTTAAAATTGGTTATTGGTTATCAGGTCATATTTATGTTTAATTTTAATGGAAGCAGCTTTCTCCATAGAGAAGCATGTCAAATGCTTTCTTAATATGGTGAATTATTTTAAGCTTTCCAAGCCTGTGTACTTAGAAGTAGTCTATCAAAGAACCTATTTCTGCGAAATAGGTTGCAAAATCTGTAAGTCGTGATGATGCTTTAAACGTGGCTGCCAAAGAGGTGACATCAGGATTTAAAAGTAGCATTTGTTTTAACAACAACATTTAGTAACTATATAAACTGCAGCTAAAGAGAGATAACTACAGTTTCTCTATATAATTCCATTTAAACACATAGACCATGTGATAGAGAGGTCGTTAAAAGTCAGGTTGTATAGAAAATCCTCCTTCATAGTTTTGTGACCACCTTCTGGTGTTGCTATTTTCTCTTCTTTTATTTCAGGGTATTAGCACAGAATGGAACCATGACACAGTCTGATCTGGTTTGTACCTGCAGTACCAGAGAGATAAGGCATGAAAGCTCCCACAGTTAGGAAGCCCAATTCATCCCAAAAATGCCGCTTGTTTTTACAGCAGAATGAGCTGCTAAGGGCCTGTCAACCCCATCCTCTCTCTGTAGTGAGTCCCCACAGAAATTGAATTGCCATATCCTAGTCTGTGTTTTCAAACCCAAAGCCAGAATACTTAAATGACCAGTTTGTATTCCAGACAAAACTGTGTTCAGAAAACAGACTTCTCTGGCTTAAGGGAATTCTCCTCCAACACGTAAAAGGATTATTAAGAGGAGGTGATTTTTTTCCTCCATAGTCCCTGAGAAAACACAGCCAAATGCTGTGCAAGATTTAGAAGCAAAGAGGTCAGCACTCAATATAGAGCACATTTATAGTGTGGTAATACTATAACAATATATGATGCTGAAAAAGACTTGGGATTTAGGGAAGATTTCTTACTGACGTGAAGACCAGTTCTGTGTGGAAGACAAAAGCAAATGAACATCTTCCATACCTGAGCAAGACTTGCAACACTAACTCTTGTTGCAGCATTACTAGGACCCTTTCTGAAATAGTACCTTTGGTTCTCATGTTCTTTCAGTTGTCTTCCATAGAAATGCTGAAAGTTTGAAATGGTTGACTAAGCAATTGTGTCTGAGGGACGTGTAAGCTCACTTAATTTAATTTACTGAAGAGAACATTAAGATGTAGTCTTAATGAAGAAGTGGTTTGTGGCTCCTTTACATTGGACGCATGGGAGCTCAGACTAGTTTAACATAATACCTGAAGAATGTCTAGCAATTATTTATACAGATAATTCAATATCCAGAATTCTAGACTAGAAGGTGTTTTTTAATATTGCTTCTGGTTATATGAAATATTTCTTTTCACCTTCATTCTATTTCCCAGCACACATAAGTGTCTGCCCATGACTGAGGAGGAAGAGCTAAAGTGGAAATACCAAAAGACCGAAAGGAACACTAGGGAAACAAACCATGTGCAAGTCAGCAGCTGTTTTGGCATAAAGAGAATGCATATTTCCTTTTGATCTGTCTTGTGCATTTTAATATAAGATGGTTAAACAAATACCTGTTATTTCATCCACGGAATAAAAAAGGTTCCCCTGGAAAGCTTATTAACTCATACAGATCATTACCAGACTCTACGGCTGTTTACAAGTAGGATGTTACGCCCTTGATAGCTTAGTTCAAAAGCTTCTTTTCTTGCCAAACCTGTGTCATAAAGATGAATAGTTTTCAGAAGCTTTTTTTTGCCATTTAGTTGCAAGCCCCTCCCTTAAACAAGAATTGACTCATGACTATATTGTAAGGGTGATGCTGTATGTCAGAAGTCACAGAGGTCTACCTTGAAATAAATAAGTAAGTACCAGGAATGGATATAGAAACAACAGTGTATAGAGACTCTCTGGCTACCTATCATTTGGTATTCCTCAGCCAGCTCCCATTGTAGGCAATGAAGAGCTAGCCAACACGGTCAGTGGAGGGCTGTACAACTGCCCAAACGGCAGTGCCTGTGCTGTACTCTGCAGAATACATTGGCCCTATCGATGTAGTGCTGCAACCTGCAGTGGCTGTGCTTCCTATCACAGAACCTTTACATTATATTTCTGCATCTGGAGCTGAATCCCAGCCATGATGCATTTGTTGCTTAATCATAGGCCTCCAGTGCTAATGAAAAGCCCCAGGGAATCCAAACACAGGTCTTGCAGAAATGGCACAGGACCTATGGAAGACCCGTCCCTTCCCAGTTTGGACTAATGTGCTGGAGGACCTTAGGGCATCTCAGATGTCTCTAGGCACCAGTATATTAGCAACTGGATAGGCTACCTGCTGATCAGAAAGCTCTGATCTGTGCAGGTCTACTCCTGTGCCAAGGTCTGGCTGCCTGCAGGATGGATCAATACAAGTTCATAAACTTTACCAGTCAGATTCAGTGCAAACCTGTGTGAATTTAGGTTGGTGGACATTTAGTTAAAACTTCATGTTATAGTTCTTAAACAGCTGTTGAAATCCACAAGGAATTTCTGGAAGAAAGAAAGATTACTTACGTCACAGGGGTGACTTATCAGTATGACTTCGCAGGGAAAACTCATTTTTTGGCATAGATCACATATATGTAAGCAATAAGTGATAGGATTCGGGGGGGGGGGTATTTATCTTTGTTCTCCATGTAATTGTTTTCTTCTGTAGGGTTCAAAAATAACTGGATTATTAGACAGAGAACCCCATAAAAAGTTACATTGTGATTTGATTTTTAATTAATTTGGAAGTTGGGATTGAGGTAGTTTGTAGTAGAGCAAATATAGAGGTTTGTGTATGGTACATTCCTGGCAAAATGAGGGCTGGCAACCACTGCAGAAAGCTTCCCTTCAGCATAGTTTCCATGAATCTGTATGTGCTGGTTTTCATTAAGAAGCTTTAGAGTTCTCTTGTGTGTTCTTCCAAAATGTCAAGCTTTTATTAAGGTTAGTCTGCAGAATTGTTTTTCACAGAAAGCACATGTGGATTTTTGTACTGCAGGCATCAGATCTGCTATTGGAAGCAAGTAATGAAAGGAGCCAGTTAGGAAGCCCTAGAAATGAGCTGGGAACACGAGGAGGAATTGTGACCAAAGCCTGGGCTGAGATCTGGTTCACTTTGATATGACACTGAATCTCTGCCTCAGTTTACCGGTTTCTAAAGACCAAGGCTTACCTAATGCTTACGAAGCACCCAGGAGCGCTGCACAGCGGTTAGTGGCAGAGGACAGCTGCAACAGATAGCAGGTGTGGACTTATCCTGCGTGGAGGAAATCCTAGGTGGCTAGATAGTTACTTAGTTCAGCAGCAGCTCTGCCTCTCCCACCCAACAAAGGTCAGAGAACACAAAACTGGACATTTCTTGGATGGCAAGTGATCATGGGACACTGCATTGTTTAGATGAGTAGGAAGTCCTCTGCAGCTGATGTTCAGAAGGGAATTACTTCTTGCAAGCTGAAAGCTCGGGAAGAGGTAAAAGTGATGTGCCGTTTTCTTCCTCGTTCTCTTTGTACTTCAGTTTTTCTTTATTTTTCACAAAGGAGTCCAAATGTCTTAAACTTCAATATGTATGTTGCATGTTGTTCTAGGTAGTGTTAGCGACCCCAGGACTTACTCTCTTCATCAGTAAACACGTTCATTCTAACCTGATTCTTATCTGCTGTGAAACCACTTTATATATTATTACTGTCCACAGATCCCAGGTGTCTCTGTGATATTGCCAGACTAAGGCTGAGCCTTCCAAGATGATTATTTTTTTCTGGAATAATAGTAGCAAGAGATTTTATCTGTGAAATTCCTGCATACAGAGATCTGGCACAATGCTCTTGGTTCTGAGAAACAAAGTGCATTTTCATATAGACACTAAGTGGTTTTGCAAACCACGCAAAGTGCACAGGTAAGGAACTGGAAAAGCATTATAGGAAGTGTCACAGGGATCATTTCTCTTTTACTTCTTCAAAAAAATCATTACTACAAATCTTTCATGTCAGTCTTCCCATCACAGAGTAACTAAACGTACTTATGCCAGAAAGGAATAGTTTCCATTTTTCCTTTCCATCTCCAACCTGTTTACATTGTTCTGAGATTTTTAGTGACTCTTTCACACATAAAAACTTTTTCTCTTTATTAGAACATTAATTTCCTAACATGTTTCATTTTGTTTATTAAATATGAAGTTCTACTATATCTCAACAGATCTAATAGGAATAGGATTTCTTGGTCTTTTTCATTCTGGTGTTCTCTGACATGCCTGGCCCCATAGCAGACCTTAAAAAGCATCTGAAATATCTGCCAGTGTTCTAACCCTGTCACGTTCTTTGTCCCTCTTTTGAATTCATCCATGACTGTGGTCTACAGGGCCATGGAATTTTCCCCAGACCTCAAGACTGAACTTGCCGTCACCCCTCTATCTTCTGTCACATGCACACAAGGACATGTCTTGTCCTTCCCTTCTGCTCCCATCTGCCACAGGTTGTAAGGCTCAACAGGGAGCTGGGTGTGCACACCCTACATAGACAGGAGCTGCTAAGGGGCAGGAGAGGCACAGAGCGATGGAAAGAAGGTGAAAATATTTCTGCTTTTCTCTGGCCCCCAGGAGAAGTTTTCCCGCTATCCCTCATCTTGGCATTCATGGCCTGAGCAACGTCATAGCACAGTTATTTCTTCTTTTATCCAGAGTCTACATAAATCCAGTTCCACCTCTCCCATCTGCATCTCACTTCTCCCTCCTAAGCCACTTAAATGGCTATTGTTGCCACTGTACCAAAATACTTCATGAACCTTAATATATTTACACTCATAGGACTTCTGCTGTGGGGGAGCTTTTAATGCTTCTGTTTACACACAAAGTGCCCGAAGTCAGGTAGGAAATGTGGCAGAACAGGTGACTCCCTGTCCCAAAAGCCAGACTAACCCAGACCAAACCACGGGTACAGCGTCCTCCCCGTATGCAGCTGACCACGATTCCCCGAGGACAAGCACCCTTCCTTCCCAAAGGCATCCTCCGTCACGGCTCCCCCACGCCTCTTGGCAAGGCACGCACCCAAGCAGCCGGTCGCAGCTTGGCCATCCTGCTCCCCAGCTGGCCCACCCTCCATCACACCCATGGTCTGGGGAGGTTTCCTAGTTTATGTGCTCCTTTTTCTCCTGTTTAGCTGTAACTTGGCGTAGTGCCACCAAATTACTCACCAGCGCAACTCCAAATTGTTTTCTTTCTATAGCACTTTCTGGTAAAGGCTTTTTGTGATGGACCTTAATGTGCGCATTGCTCGTGGCAAGGGTGCACTGCACAAGCCCAAATTTTTAAAGGTTTGGGGTTTTTTTAATCTAGAAGGGATAGTAATAATATCAAATACAGCAGAGAATACGGTAAAAGCATCTAGGGGTCCTCCTTATGTTAATAAGATTGCAAAGTCCCCATTGGGATTCATTGATGATACATGAACAGAGATATATCTCCAAGGGCAGATTCTCTGAAGCTAAAATCAGTGTTAGGTCCTGAAGTGTCTTTTGGTGCTTCTTGAACATTTTCTTAAGCAAAGGGAAAGAAAATAGAAGGCAGAAAATGTATTAGGGAAAAAAAGTCTTATTTGCTACTGAACATGACTACCCATTGTGATTGTTTTGATATTTTATTCTTTTCTGGTATGTTTGATATTCTGTCATATCTATGATTCTGAACCAGTTTCTGTATTTTTCTAATAGAAAATGGTCCTTAACTATTTAATGCCATCATATTCTGATTATAATTAAAGATTTTTTCTTTTACTATTACTTGAAGTGCTGAGTATTATTAATAAACTATAAAAATACTCACAGTTTAGTACATATATGAAGCAATGCCAAGGTAGTTTCTTCCCTGACAACCACATTCAAATGCTTTTAATATTGGTATGATTTTTAAGTGTGCAATGTAATGCTTCTCTTCTGCCATGTGATAAAAAGAAGTCTTGGGTCAAGAGGAGCCAGAACCCCTCTCTCAGTAGTTTCAGGTGTTAGCTTTTATTTCCATAAAAAATTGATTATTCTAAGCCATCCAGTTTTGTTTAGAAATATTGGGAATGAGCATACTTCACAACTTCTAAATAGCAAGATAGCTGTGAAGCACTGAGAAAAGAAGCTATTTTCAAGTTGTCTTTTTTTTTTTTTTTTTTTGAGAAGTCTCCCTTTTTCAGACAGAAAAAAAACATGTCTGAGTTTTTAACATCCACACAGCAGTGGGGAGATACCCAGGCTCCAGTGGCGGGCCCCTGCACTCTCCAGGAATGCTCTCGCCGCCGCTTGCTGAGCTTGCCGGGCTCGGCAGCAGCACCGTGCTAAGGAAACTGTTGTGGGGTGGGGTGGGGTTCTTCTTTTTTAATTACGGAGTCAGAGGGACAGTCTGAGCAAGGTTTTAATAACCACTATCTGCAGCTACGGAACGCTTGTACAGTAATTAACAGGCAGGAGCCTGGGTGGATTTTATTTTTTTAATTCCCAAATTTCATTTTTTACCTGTGAAAGTCTGAAACTTAAGTTAGTCTTTAAAGGTTGATGTAAAACTGCCCCCTTCAGAGGCAGCTGCTATTTGAAGAGCTGGAACTTCAGACAGAACTAATCAATAAACTTAAAGTAGGGATTTTCGATAGTGTAATAAGTTAGGAAAAAAGAATGGAGCTTTCTTATAAACCATAACTCAACTTGGCTGTATAAATAGTTTTCATATAAAAGTTAATGAAAATGTCTGTTGTGTATTCCAGGCAAATGAGTAAGTGCAATAACTGTGCATGCTTCTGTCTGCTTCACAATTATTATGCCCTTTGAAATAACGTATTTTAGGGAAATGAAGAAATAAAAAACAAAGGCCTCTTGCAGCAGGGTCCATATATTGCTTTGTGGAGATATGGTTGTTCAGAATCAAATGGTCTATTCTAGTTTATGTAATTTATTTTATACCTGAAATATTAAGATGTAGGGGGGAAAAAAGTTCTTAGACTTTCTGTAACTGAGGATTAAAGAGCTTTTGTTCTTTTTTTGTTGGTGGTGGGGTTTTTTAATGTCTGAGGCCAAAGTAAATGAACAGCAGGAAGTTTTTCTCCACCACACTGCAGTGTCGATTTTCAGTGTGGAAGAGTATGGTCCAAGAGCAAATTCCAGTAAGCTTTATTTCAGTAGGTATTGCTAGAGACACTTAGAGGGTTAGGATAAGCTGAGAGATTACAGTCTGCACAGTGCAAAGAAGATGCTTTGTGTGTCTTAGTTTTATTTTAATTATTGAAATTAATTGAGACATTTTTCTGAAGTGACAGGTTAGGTCAGAACTGACTGGTGGCCCTCATCTCATCTTCTGTGCTTCCCTCCATCTTCTGCTTCCATCCACTCTTCAAATTTTTGTACAGCACTGAAGCACACCCTAGTAAGAAAGGTTATAGACAGTTGCTTGAACCGAACTGCATGTTCCTGAAATGATTACATCTTTTTTTTTTTTTCCTCAATTACCATCCCTCTCCTAGCTTACTTGAATTTAAAATGCTTTCTGGAAAAGCCTGTCTGTCTCCATAATTATACAGGGATCTGTAGGATGACTATGATATTAATATTGATAGGGTTATTTGGGGACATTTGTCTGTATATTGGGAGTTCTTCATTTATAAGGCTCTGGAGACTTCTTACAAAACAAATGAGCTCCAGAATAAAACTGTTCTGGGGAAGGAATTTATTTCTTATCTGGCCATTTTGTACTTCTCCAAAGATCCGGATTAAAAAAAAAAAAAAAAAAAAAAGAAGAAGAAGAAGAAATTAAATTCTGTATTTATGTCCCTCTTACCCTTCCAAAATAGAAGTTCTCTGAGTTATAAATACAATTAAATACAATTACAGAAAAAGCTTCACCAAATCTGCGCATGAACTACATTTAAAAATGAACTTGCAGATGAATCATTCTCAAAAAAAAACTGATTTTCCTTTTCCAAGGAAAAAGAGGCCTTGCTTGTATTTCATCATACGAATTTTTTAAACAGAAACACTTTGTTCATTAGCCAGACTGTTCCTGGGAAGTTATAAAGTTAATGCTTTGACAGATCAGAAAACAAATTACTAAATCTGTAATGAGCTATTATTTTCAGTTCCTGTAACACAGTAATCAAAACTTCCTAAAGAAACTTCCTTGCTGACTTCTCTAAAGGAAATACTGATTTTCCTACAAACAAGTAAACCTTCAATCTTGTCTCTATGTAGGCTGTTGCTTGGCACAATTAAGCACTAAGGCAGATTTTAATAAAAAATAAAAAGGTTTTAGTAAAACTAAAAATCTAAAACTATTTATTTGTTTGTTTGTTTGTTTGTTTCTCTTCTCTAAAGAGTCTGTGGTTCTTCTATGCCTAGGGCAATTTGAAAATACACTGTCTTGTACTTTGGTCTTACCAGGCCTTATAAATGAGCAAAAGAACAGAAGTCCATCGTGAGAAAAGGGATTGTTACTAATCAGATAAGTAGCACTTATGAATTATTATGAAATAGTTTATTTTTTTCACAGGATAGTGTCTGTATTTTTCTCTCAGCTTTACCTGTGGTGTTCTTTCAGAGTGTTTCCAGCTTTTAGTAGTACTGTTATTTAGTCCTCCACATGAATGAGCACATATATGTTGGGATTGCTAAGCATAAGAAAGATATATCACTGCCTATGTAAAATTAAAAATCATGTTCCAGTTTTCAGAACTGAATTTTTACTTTGATTAGTTTCACCTTTGTCTCACCAACTATAAGCCACCCCAAAGAAGGCAGAATGATACAAGGGCAGGAAGGGGAGCTGATCTTCAGGCTTTTTCTGAAAAAAATCAGATTGGACAGCCAAAAATGGAGACGGCCAAAGTCACTTTGGGAAGCCTTAGCCTTTTATTTCAGCACATCGTGCTAAGGGAATAATTTGTTCTTTATCACTTCCCTGCAGTCATCCAGTCAGACAGGAGACTGGCAAGCGCTGGTGCACGTGTCGGGCAGATGGTTTTCTCAGCTGCTTCCAGGGCACAGAAGTAGTTCAGGGATGGTAAAACACACAGTAATATCTGCATGGATCCTGGACACCACCCAGCAAAAGTGGTTGATCTATACATAGGAATTTGGGGTGCTGCCCTACAGAAGGGTGCCCGTGGGGTGTGAAGTTTTACCCCCAGCAAGCTTGTAAGTACTTGCTTTCTCCGTGGAGAGCATGGCCCCAGAGGAGCTCTGCAGCTTACGTCATCCCATCTCATCCCCTTTACAACTGGAAGAAGCCACCAGAAGGATTTTACTTGTGCAGGTCCCTTTGTCTTGACTGTAAAACGATGTGCTTTCCTGCCCCGAGTCCCCTTCTGGAAAAGAGAGTTTGTGTTTCTTGAGTGAGCTCAAAATGCCATCTAGGATCAGACCGGGCTTGCAAGCTGGGCTGGAACATAACCTGGCTTTCATATTAATGTCCTCAGGGCCTGAAATGACATTATTTTAAACTACAGAGAGGCATATCGGTATGATAGTTGTGGATCATAAAACGTACTTGTTTTACAAAATGCTGAAGACATACACCCGTCCACGAGAGCTGCCCGTGGGGAGGAAGAGGAGGAGGCAGGAGCAGGTACAGGCGCGAGCAGCGACAGGGTCACCGCCTGTTTTTATTCCATTGCGCAGTTCAAAGGAGCAAAAAGTATCAGTAACCCCAACAGCCGCTCTAACTAGATTTGTATGGCAGCGAGGAAAAGGCTGTCAGGAGACAGACAGGAGAAGGGGCTGCTGGGGACCTGCGCACACGCTGTGGTTAAACCTGGCACAGCTTCTGCTGGCGCAGCCTCCGGGCACTCCGAGTCGCTTCCTTACCCCCGTCTCTGCCCGGCCAAGTGGGTGCGAGGTGTCCTCGGGCTCGCGGGTCCTCCCCTCGCCCCGGCGCGTACCCAGCTCTCGCCGTAGGGCGCCCAGCCAGAGGAGCGGTGCTGGGTGGTGGCCTCGGGGCTGGGGACCTGATGAAAATTAACCTCGGCGTAGGTGCGGCTGAAGAGAGGTGAGTGACTGCCGAAGTGTAAGTTCACCCTCGCCTCTTAGCTTCTCTCTTAACCTCGGGCTTCCCAAACGAGAGCCCCATCCCATGGGCTGGGGTATAACAGTGTAAACGCCAGCCAGGTTAAGGACAGAGCTCCACGTTCAGATCTTGGGCTGAACATTTAGTGTGGACACAACCTCAGCGCCGCACATGTTCAGGTTTCCATCTGGGCAAGTATAACCCATAAACGGATAGCAAAGCAGACGGCAGTAAGCAAGCGTGTGCAAAGAATTTCCCAAGGAGCGATTCTGTGCCAAAGTAAATTACCATCACTTGTCATTTAAATGGGAATAAGCTTCACTGATTACTTTTTGCATATTCATTCAGAACGAAACCAGATGTTCCTCAGCCTGTGTTATGAACCTGCAACTCGCATTTAAAAGCAGGCAAGCAAATTCTCACAAGAAAAATGATATTGAGTCTTGTTAGTGAATTGGTTTATCTGAAAAAACATATCTGCTAACGGTGATGGGAGTACATTTCTGAATCAGAAAACATTTCCCAAGCTGTTAGACACAGCAATATGCAAAACACCATTCCAGCAATATTAATATTGCCCCAGCATGTGTCAAGTTTTTGTTGTTATTTTTAAAAAGGAAGAGTAGCTTCCCCTCAGGAAAATTGCTCTGAATCACGGTTAAGGTTTGGGTGAGTGTTTTAATAGAACGATTTGGGGGGTTAATTATTTTAATTTTACTTGCTTTCTACCTTTACATTTCTTGTCGTGGCACGTTTTCAGTCTACAGCCAGGAGTCTGGGTTGCAGTGATATATTAGGCTTCAGAAGGAAGCAAGTTGCTCTGTCTAAATCATCTGAGAAATTCTTGTTGGTTATGCAGTCTGTTTAAAATTGTCAGGACATCTCCTTTTCCTCCCAGCTTATAAGACCTGAAGCATTAGCATCCCCACCTATATATGTGTTGCTTCCTGCTGAAGGAGTATTTATAGCATTTCTGACCTTTGAGTGAACTTTTATGAATCAATAACAGCAAATTGGAAGGAAGGTCAGCAGCAGTTTTCCTCATCTGAGTGTAGCCAATGTTAGGCTTGGCATATCTAAAATATGTTAGGAACTATCATAACTACATTTATGCAGCATTTTTGCAGGAAATTTGCAGATTTCTTCAGTGCTGTCATGTAGCTGCTATCTGAAGGATATATTACAAGGCCAGAACCAATGGTGTCATTAATGGGTTTTAAGTTGTTTTGTATCAATTTTTACATGGCAGAACTACTACAAGAGGTCTTAATAGCCAGAGCTGAAGAATAATTTTCTTGACTATACTTTGCCACAGGGAAAATGTAAGTGGATTAGAAACCCTTCTTTTTAATGACTTACTGCAACTCAAACACCATTAATTTCCTCCCACCTCAGATTACAGAAATAAAATTGATACAGTCACCCCTAGATGTGTGAGCACAAGCAGCCAATATGAGATGGTTTGAGGCAAGGTTTGCCAATTCAGATTCATTATCCCCATAGCCCTACAACTCAAATATTATAAAGGACCTTTCCTAATTCCTCAGGTTTCTGAAGCTCCTTCCAAAATCAAGGTGCTCCCATAATGAATTAGACATCTGAATGCTGTTTACTGCCTCCAAGCATAGAGGAGGAAACCAGGCTTCGAAATTTCCCTTCATTTCATTGCCTAAAAGCAAAGTTCCTAACTTAATTAAATCCTTTCCTTCTCCAGAGCTGGCACCTCTAGAAAGTGCTTCTTGTGCTCTCTGCCTACTGAGGGAGCCTGGCCAACTAGTTCAGATTGTAACTGTAAATTAGAACCTAAATTCCGGATGCATCGAGTTAAGTAAGATGAATCCCATTGCTAGGGGTGACAGTAATAGATCTCACAGAGTGAGAGATCTTCTACCTTGTAATTAGAGTGAATTTTTTCAGTCGGGACTGCCCCTCATGCCTTTCCATAGAGGTAGCAAAGCAGAGTCTTGCTCTTTGCCGGAGCCTTCTGGTGCTGCTGTAATACGTAGGGCTCCTATCTGTAAATGCGATGTTGTTATTCTGAAAATCCCTTTCATAATAGCTCCATTTTTCTCTAGCATTTTCCTGACTGAATGGAGAGACAATGATAGCTGTACAAACCTTCACAAATTTCAAGAAACTTTTGGTAGCAGCTCAAAAGAGTTGTTTTCATAAGTTTCTTTTTCTATGTCCATATCGTTTGAAGATTTTGTCTACTTGTTCAGCCAGCCTTACAAATATGTCTAAAAATACAAGGAAAATAAAACAAATTTGCTGAAGCTTGACAACTTCTGTTTGATCAAAAGTTGTTTGGTCAAATGTATTTTAAAAGTCAGGAAATGAAGATTTTTTTAATGGATGCTATCATACTTATTATTATTATTGCTAGGTTTCTGAAGAAGAACAAAGGAAAAGACATTTCCACACAAGTTCTGCGTGAATCGTTAGTGTCAACTTTGAATTTCCTTGTTTTTCCCTAGTTTATAAAACATCCTTAATATAGAATCGTTTTGTCTGAGAATAAATCCTGTGTTTATTCAAATTCTTAGATTCATAATATTAAAGAATGATTTACTGCCTCTCTCCACATAACTATTTCCCTGGTTTTGCTTCTTTTTTTATTTCTTTCAAGGACCAATGTCCTGCACTATGTACATC
Source organism: Haliaeetus albicilla (assembly GCF_947461875.1). Lineage (NCBI taxonomy): Eukaryota > Metazoa > Chordata > Aves > Accipitriformes > Accipitridae > Haliaeetus > Haliaeetus albicilla. The sequence continues at coordinate 22,523,071 of NC_091499.1, read as the reverse complement.
TTCAGTGCTCTTAAACATAAAGCTGTCTTTTCATTTCACTGTTCTCCAAAATTTGCATTCCAGCTTTCGGCAGTCTCTAACCAAATGAAGTTTGCTAAGTTTGCTTTGTCTTAGTCTTCTTCCTAACGCATTTTAAGTACTTTTTTTGAAAAATTCTATAAAGCGGCAGAAAAACTGAAGTCCTGATGTTACACCTAAGTCAGATCAAAATACTCTGTTGGCTTCTACCCGTCTGTCTCTAGCATAAAAAATAAGACATGTTTAACTGAGACTCAATAACATAATCACCCTTCTGTTTAACCACATCAATAGGCAGAAGACATTAATATTTCTGTTGAAATTCTAGTTTATTGGTTCACTAAGGCTAGTGGTTTGGCTCCAGCAAGAAGCTAAGAGTTCATCTGGCAATAGCACCTGGATCTGACTGAGCAGTAAGGTTACACGGACACCAGGACATGCTTTGGGACCAGCTAGAAACGAAGTCTATGGCACAGTTGGGTGATGACTGGGGAGTTTCAGCTTCTACTGGTTTTTCCAGTTCACTGACAGGTGCCAGTGTAGCTATATGCCAATGTGGATTACACCACCAGCAGCAATATTGTCCACTCATCGTTTCTTCTGAACTAGGTGTTAACTGGAACTGCTCATTGTTTGCGCTGATCTAAGGCTGCCGAATGCCCGTAAGAGCTACCTCAGCCTGTTTTGTTGTATTTATGCCAGCGTTCAAAAGCAGTAGGTAATTCCTCTGTGGGGAAAGGTACATGTTGTCTCTTACAGCCTCTCTAATCTCATGGTTTCACCTTAGATCTGTAGTAGCTCCTCCATCCGTCTGGTCTGCGTGGCTTCCTGCCTTCACTGCTGTGGCGTCTGGGGGGCAAAGCCGATGGCTTTGATTCCTCAACTCTTCTGGAGCCCTTGCAGACGAGGCTCGGCTGCATCTTTTCTCAGAAATGTTTGCCTACCCCCAGCTACCAAACACCTTGACTGAACCTGCAGTCAGTACCAGGACTTGAGCCAGACACTGGAGCTGGTTTAATGTCAAAATAGACCACGATCTCCAAGCTGTGCCCAGGCAGCTTCTCGCGTGTCTCACGAATACAGGAGCATGGGCTGCTCTCGCTAACAGCGGGTGATTTTGCTTGGTGATTTCAGAGAATGACGAGGAGCAGGAGGCTCTGCTATCACTGGACAAGCCCGGCTGGTATTCCCAAGGTAATGCTATCCAGCTTTATGAACTACTGAAGAAGATGACTGGCAAGTTGGATCCTAAGGTATGTTATAAGTGAGAGTAAATCTTTCTGAAAATACCCTGTTTCAGTCTAAAATTCACCAGACAAGGTTTCATTAAAGTTATTGATGTGATCGGTCACAAATTTTTATTCTGGTTACGCTTGCTGTTGTCTAACAGGCTGCAGTCCAGAACTGGAAGTAGCATATTAGTCTTCTTATCTGAAGAATATGTAAACTTTTTAGATGTTTTATTCTGTGTGCATGGTCATGCATTTCAGCAGCTTTGGGGAGAATCAGACTGTAATCAGGAAATAAACAATATCCATGATGAAACAAATCAAATAGATTAAAAGGTGGCATCAGTGAAAACTAGGATCACGTTATTCTAATTACAGGTCCGGATGGGTGAAAATGCCGCTCAAGGTGATGGGACCACATTTTCCCTAGGGGGTAAACTACTCCCTGGGCACAGAAGAGTTCTGAGTCACCGAGAGATGCTCTGTGTTCTCCCTTGTTTCCAAAGTTGTCCAAAATTCATTCCTGTTGTTTAGTGTATTTTCTTGGTAGTCTTTTCCACTGCTTCCTGGCAGGCTATTTCTGTCAGTCAAAAATCTCAGCAGTGGCCCCTGTGCCGGTCCCAGCCAGGCATCTCCGTCCAATGCCCCTGCAGGGTGAGAGCGAGGAGGGTGTGCAGGGCCAGCCTTTTCCTTACGGAGCTGGTTGAAGATAAAACCCCAAACTGTGATATTAATAAGATCTGTGTGTGTCACGGCCAACTGTAAACACGGAGGAATTTTTATTAGGTTGTTTTAAAGCTTTTTCTCTCTCTGTGAAATACAGTTTGCTTGTGTTTTCCTCATATACAACGAACTTTTAATTTGCTGCTTCCCTTGTAGGTTGTTTATTTTGGTGACAGCATGCACTCAGATATTTTCCCAGCTCGTCACTATAGCAACTGGGAAACCGTCTTCATCTTAGAGGAGCTTCTAGGGGACAAAGTTACGCTGCCTGCAGAGACTGAATCTGAGCCCTTGGAGAAGAAAGGAAAATATGAGGTAAGGGTTCCTTGCAGATGTTTCCTGGAACAGAAGAAAGCAAGTTACAATAAAGCCTCACGCCACCTGCACTGAGAATGAGCCTGCTTATCATACCAGGCTGCTAGCAGCATCAGCATCCCTCACAGACCTACTGTCCTTGCCGCACCGGGAGGTGCCATCCTGTCCCAGCTTGGCATTGCTTGGGTGACGCAGAGCTTCTACCTGGAGCTAAATCGCAGACCTCAGAAAAAGAGCTGTATGTACAGTCCCTTAACCAAAAAACATAGTCTTCTTTTCAGTAACAAGAACCTGCCTTGCGTCCTACAAGGAGAAATTTCATGGCCGCTTATCACAAGTCCAGCACCTGAACTCTGCCGAGTTCATGATGTTTCCCTGCATGTCGTGGCCAACTGTAAACAGGGAGGAATTTTTATTAGGTTGTTTTAAAGCTGTCTTTCTCTCTCTGTGAAATACAGTTTGCTTGTGCTTTCCTTATATACAAAGAACTTTTAATTTGCTGCTTCCCTCGTAGGTTGTTTATTTTGGTGATGGCTGCACTCAGATAAGAGGCACTGTTTCGAAGTCTGGTCCAATGCAGACTACTGAGTTACCTCAGATAAATAATGTCATTTTCAGGTTGATCGCAGCTGGGAAGTGGGGCCTTAGCACAACTGCCACACTTCAATTCTCCCAGAGAAGCTGGAAGGTTACTGTGGTTTATTCTTCTCTCCGCTGCCGAAAAACACAGTAGATAGGGAACAGCTCTCAGGCAGCCGACGTGGCAGCGTTATACCTCCAATGTGTTCTATGTAGGAGCTACACTGCAGCTTCAGTCCCATTTGAAGTGTTTCTTTTCTTATGTTCCAAATAAATAGGTCATTTTCTTCTAATTGCAGAGAGATATATATGCTTTTTGCACTTTGCTTTGAAAAGCACTTAACTTTTTTTTTCTTCTTAAATAATTACTCTTTGTGATTTAAAAGTTAACTTACTGATAGGAAGATTTTTATGGGGTGCTTTTACACTAGAGATGTTTTTAACCTAAGAAGCATTTTAAAAGCCCCTGGGTTTTGTGGAGAAAAGGATGACTTCAATGTGACTAAAACAATATAGATGTGACATCTATTTCTCTACTTTTTTAATAGACATATCTAATATTGTCCCCCACTATCCTGATTTCTAAACTAAGGTCAGACAAGGACATTTCAGTCACTGAAATAAGGAAATGTAATCATTAATGTTTAGGCTTTTTCCTGGGTTGTAGAAAAACAAAAATTAAGACAAACAAACTTAAGTCTCCTGTCAAGAAAAATGTGTTTCCCAGTAAGAAAGCGGGGGGCAGGGGGAAGGAAGACTGAGTAGTAGTGCTACATAGGTTAATATAATTTAATTTAATTAATTAATTCTATAAAAATAACTCATTCTCCTCCATAAACTTGTTCATTCTCTGACTGGAGACTCTGCTGCATTGCAGCATAGGACTTACATCTCTGTAAGGTTTGGGGGGGTTTTGTGCAACCATGGTTTCTTAAGCATGTTCAATATATGCTTTTGAAGCACACATATTTAAACAGACAGCCAGAACAGGTTTCTTTTCCTGGAAGTACAAAGAAGGAGTTATTGAGTGATGTGTTTCTAAGCCCTTGATGATGATTTATTTGGTTTTCTCTTGTTGCAGTACCTCTGGTCAACTGCTCACAAGATCCATCTTCTCTATCGCTGCAGTTATCAAGCAGAAAATTGAGACTTTTAGACAGGTGCTTGACATTTCACTAACACTGTAGTATTCCTGATAAGAGATTGCAGTATCTCAGGGAGACACCACCCCTGCCACCCACAACCCCTGTTCAGTTTACATCCGCTACCAGTGACAGCAAGCAAGCAAGGGAGAAATGAATTGCGTTGATTAAAGGAATCTGAACCAGGGGGGCCATGGCAGGTCAGTGGTGTTATTTCATTACCATGCTGCTCACTGGAGTCTGAACAACAGGTCACATCCATATCTCTGCAGTTGACTGGACACCACTGACTTAACAGGACTAGTTCAAAGGGACTCCCTTTACAAGCCTATGAAAGTTTTATTTTCATTCCCCTAATCAACTTCTCCCATTAGCCCTTTGGTTAAGAGGGGAAAAAATCCAACTCAAAGGATTGTACAAAGTCAGGTGTTTTTGAAAATTAGGCACTAATAAATTAGATTTAGTCTTATTTATCAGCCTTCTCATTCATTGGCAATAAAAAAAATACACTATTATTGCAGACTTTCCATGCCATGCTGTGTGTGCAGAGAGGGACTGAATGTTTAATACAAGATGCAGTCTTCCCTTCTATCAATCTTTACAAAATATTATTAAAGAAATACAGTATTACTTCTAATTTGCAATTGCATCTTTCAGAAAGAAATGACAAAAAAACTGCTTTCAGTTGTTTGACTGGTATTTCATCACTAACAGAGAGGAGAAGAAAACAACCTCCTCGCACACAAACTGGGAGGCTAGTAATTTCCATTTTCATTAGCAGTTTTTGTCTTTTCCCTTCAATTAAATGCATGATCTAAGCCAGATACACATAACTGTGAAATTATGGTAACAACTGCAATTCTTTCAAGTGCATGAGTCATAACCAAATGAGCAGGAGAATAGCAAACCAAAAACTATTCATGCAATTACTCGGCTCCTAAGTGAATTGCAGCATGCAGGGGAAAAATAAAATACCAAGCATTGTGTTGAAACGAGATTCCCCCCAGATTTGGGGGTTTGTTTGCTTGGCTGGAGGCTTTGTTTTTGCCTTCTGTTCTTTAAATGTGTGATCAATTCCATCAATGAAAACTCGAAGAAAAGATGGAATTCATCCCAGGATTTCGAGGGAAGGGATTACAGAGGAGCTAGTCAGTGTGTAAAAACCTTGGGCTATAGGAATGAATGGAGTAGAAATTGAAGAAGTTATTGGCAGATATAGATGATATTTTTGCAGTTAGAAAGGAAAACTAATTTTTGCAGTATTGCCTAGTGGCTGGTTGGTTGGGGGGATCAGGGCCCTTAGCCCCCTGAATTTCCCTGACTCCCTCAGCATGACCTTCAACAAGGGCTAATTCCTCTGTGCCTTTTGGCTCTGTCTCTTTATTCTGGTTTAACACAAATCCAACAGTATATTCAAGACCAACCTGATGGTCTGTCACGAAGCCTGGCAAGTTAAAGCCATATCCTTAAAGCAATATCCTGAAGTGAAATTCATTTTATTTTAAAGGAAGTCTGCTTATAGTGATCCATGTTGAAGTTTAGCTGTAATGATCGTGGGTGAAATGTTTTATATTTGCACATGACTTGTGGAGGGCAGGTTCTGTGCAAAAGTTAGACCAGTGGCAGGTTTGCACACCCAGCATGGCTGTGTTACTTGGGAACATCTGGTTGTTGTGACCAGCACAGCTGTGCTGGCGGAAACACCTCAAATACTTGCCATTCTGCCGGCAAAACTGTATTTTGAGCATTGTTTTTTCTGGCATTAAGGGTGCTGTTACTACCTTGGCACAAAGCATACAGCCATCAGTACCATCCATTCTTGTCTGCTCTGTTAACAGGCCCTATTTGTCTGCAGTTAATAAAGCAAAGGTGATAGAAGTATTCCAGGTGGTTTAACTTAGTGGAGAGCACTGGGACTTGGGGAATGCTCGTACCTTCGTTATTTCTCTGAAGTCTAGACGTAGTCTTTGAGGCTTCGTACCCTCAACTGACACAATCAACATCTGACCTGCTACTGTCTGACCAGTATACCGAGAGCAAAACCACACACTTGGGGGTTTTGCATAGGAAAGAGGAATTGCTCAGCGCTTCCCAGGACCTACTGTCCTGCTGCAAGAGCAAGCCCTGTGTCGGGGGACTACAGGAGTGGCTGGTGCACCTTCCAGAGCTCCTTGGCCCCACTGCTGAACGTGTGTCTCCAGGCGTGTGAGGAGTAGCGATGTTACCAGGGGACTTTTGCCTCATTTCACAGGTGTATAGGCTTCATGGTATGTGATCTTTCCTTCCTTGCAGGCTGCATATGCTGCAGGTGAGATATGGACATTGTGTAGGCAGCAGCTAGGGATGGCAGGGAGAGCGATGTCAGATGTTTCCAAAGGATGGGGACAAAGTTTTGACAGCTCTTTTCAGATTTGAGATAAAGATTTAGCATCACTACCAAACCACCCTTGTCAATGTGGAGATAAGCTAATAGCAAAACGATGGGAATTCTTTACCAGCTGACTTGAAGACAACTCTCATATCTAACCGGGTTTGGTTTTATTAAGGGCTTGGGCTGTAAATCCAAAATGTAACTCCCTCCTCCTTAACAAGGAAGAAATTCCCACTCTGAGAATCAGACCTCTGAAAAAATTTTAATTGCCTGTTGAACCAATCATACATTTCAAAAAGCAGAAGCCTCAATTTTTTTCTCCTGTCAATAAATGAGGCCCTGTCTTTTGTGCAAATGCTTGTGTGGGCCAATACTGGTGTTGTTTTCATTAATCACCTGAACAGCTGGAACAGCCTTAAGAGTTTTCTGCATGTGTCATCCAGCAGGCAAACAGATTTTAAGTCAGCGTAGCATCTACATTTAATTATAACTTGTGAAGTCCTGGGAATTGCATGGAAAGATAAGATTTGGCCAAAAAAAAGTGTAAGATGCTGTCCCTGTGTGTGAGGGGGGAAAAAAAAAACACCAAACAACAAAAGAGCCCAGCTCTCAAGTTAACTGCTGGTTTTGAAACAAAAGATGGGGGGTTGGTTCCAAACTATTTACATCAGAAGATAGATAGAAACCAATATCTATATTTGTCCAAATCAATACTTCCCCCCCACCCCCAGCTACACTCAGAGAAAAAACTGTTACGCAGAATAACAAAAAGAATGGCTTTGTGTTTACTGACATGGTCTGTTTGGCTGGATCAACGGCTTTCTTGTGATCAAAAGCCATGGACTTCTGTCACACACGCAAATTATTTCAACAGATTCTCAAAACTATTAAGAAAGGGGTTAAATGAAAAATAAAGTACAAAAGTTCAAGAATCTGGAGGCACACACTAGGATATCTGTTCTTTTATGCTTTGCTGGTCTGAAAAGTTACTTTGCACTCAGATGACTTCAACAGATTTTCTATAGTGTATGTAGCTCACAGTTTTGTTTTCCATTTTTTCATCTTTCTGTAGAGGCCTCCTGGAGCTTTTTCTGGCTGCTCATGGCAATATATAACAGGTTTCAAGATGAACTGCTAAAAAATTCAGTTTTCCCAATGCTGCTTTAATGCTTTCTTTAAAACATAATGAGTCTACATGTTGTTGTCTGAAAATATACGTGAAAAAATTCAATTTTTCACAATTTGCTAGGCAACTGAATGGCTCTGCATTGATCCTGCAGCTCTGTTCTCAGTCATTCCTCAGCTCAGGAACAGATAACACGACACGGGTGGCATGATGCGTTCTTCACAGTTACTCCATCCAGCACCAGGAGACTCCTTTCTCCTGGGAGGAGGTCCGGGCTGGATTACAGTCTGTGTCACAGTTACCCAGCTTCTCCAGCAGAGAAAGGGAGCAGGCTATTCACACGGTCGAAAACAGGAAAACAGGGAAAAGAGAAGATTTTTTAAGGGAAATATATTTAAAGCCAACTTTTTATGTCCTAGGGAATCCATAAATTGTGTAAACATGAGCTTGGGGACTTATGGGAGGAAGATAGTTATTGTTTTTCTTTACAATATTTTAAAGTCACATTAGTTCTGAGATACAATAAAGTTTTCTCAGAAAATCAGAGAAACACTGGAGTTTCTTAAATTAATGCTTGTGGTTGGAACGAGAAAGATTTCCGGTTTTTTAAGATTACATATTTATTTATTTTTCTTTCAGGGAGATCAGCTCAAAGCTCCTTACTTTGTATCTAAACAGTGGGGCTCTTTCTTCGTGGACAGATTGCCAGGCCTGGAAAATGCAGAGGAAACCTTAGTTCGCACATGGTCCTGTAAATGTATTAGCACTTACAGCACTATTGCAATCCCCAGTCTTGAAGCAATAGCAGGTAAGGAAGATGGCTTTTTTTTTTTTTTTTTTTTAATGAACATGTAGTATTCATAGTAACTTTTTAATACCGTAGATCTATTTTTGAGATTGCATATATCCAAAATACATTCAAAAATACTCTGTTCGTATCACACAACAGTTAATGCTAGTGGCTATTAATTATTTCAATGTTTGTGCTTTTAATAGTTGTCTGATACTTCAGTTGTTTGTTTGTCTCTGCAAATATTAGAGGTTTAATTTATCCTATGTTAGAAATAGGATGCGACATTTAACAGACTGTAGACGAGTTCCTGAACTTGGTCAGGACTTCACCACAGTGTTTTGCTGTTTCTGCTTTCAGTTATGAGTTACATTAGGAAACAAACACATGCAAAGTTACTTGGGGTTTTTACACTTCCAAATATGTTTCTCTCAGATCTGGCTTGTTATCCTTCCTCCATCATCTCATTTATCCCTTAGAGTTGAAATGGAGATGAACAAACACAAGAATGTAATTAAGCCAAGAATGCCTAGGACTGTGCTTCTCTTTTTTTTTTTTTTTTTTAATTTTATTTTAAATGTGTGTATTGCTTTTGAAACTGCATCATTATGGATGGAGCTGGAGCCTAAAACATTCTCCTTATCTGGAGAACAAGGCCATCACAATCAACGTCTTGTTCTCCAAAAATTCACCTAATTGAGAAACCAGCCCAGGCTTTCTACCTTCTTACATCAAAGCTGCGTCAAAGGTACAATTATGGCTGATCTTCTGATTTCCACTAATGTTTATCCCTGGAGGGACCATACATTATTTTGGATGGTTTGTAGCAATAGTTGTAGCAGTAATACTGCAATAAGTTTGCAACTGCAGTACATATTGGTTGATTATGAAGTGGTGGTGAAGACCCTCTATCTATCTATCCTCAGTCTATCATTTTGCATTACTGAACTTTATTGATATACCATATCTAAAGGAATAAACAAATTATTAAATGAATGAGGTGCTTAGCTGTGTGAACACAGCAACCATTTAGTTTACTAACCACTTTGTCCAGCATCTGTTCCCTACTTCATGCTTAAGACCAAGGAATAAAAAGTTGTTATGAGAGAGCATTTCAGATTTGCCCAGCAGTTATTTCTACACCAGAACACGTGATAGACCTGTTCTTTGCCACCATATTCTACACATGTACATACATTGTAAGGATATCTCAAACCAGAAAACTCATATGGTGCCACAATTTATTGATGCTTCTGATATTTGCCATGTTGCACTCTGTATTTCAGCCTAAAGTGCCCAAGTCTACCAAGGGAAGTTGCCAAGAGAAAGGTAACTTCTGTAAAACTCCCTTCTAATACCTTTTCCAGAGTCATTCCGTGGCTTGCTTTGGAAGCGTTGGCCTAGAGGAAGCACGTCGGTCAGCCACGCTCTCTGAAACTCTGCCTCCCCGCCAGCTCCCCCCAACCACAGTGCAGTTTGCAGGGCTAGAAAAGGCTTTAGTCCACAAACGTACCACCAGGTTTCCAGCTACAGGTGAAGGGGTGAGAACCAGAAAGGCATATCTGTGTAAATCAGCGAGTAGCGTAGCTGCCCGTCATCAGCGGTGGAGCCCCTGCCAAGTCTGTTCCTCCATTACGAGGGACACTGTGTGCCGGTGCTGGGGCAGGGGCTGGTGTCTGTGAAACTTGTACCCCAGAGCTAAAGGACAGGGGAAAAATAACATTTTTAACTTGCAGCTGTGCGCCTGAGGGCAGACTCAAAGCTAAAGGTACGAGAACATCTCTGGTTTCTTAGAGAGAGAGGTATTTCTTGTTTGTTTGTGCGGAAGAGCAGATGTTCATTATTATGGATGTTGAGGAATTCCTGACTCCTCTCGAATACCTTGTTTGACTCCTGTCACAGCAAGCTGTGAGAGCCTCTGCTTTGCCAAGCCCTGAAGTTTTTGGCTGCAGTTGTAAGTCATAGCTTAGCTGCAGCTATTTGGGAATAACTAGCTAGAAGAGATTCAAACGGGTTATGCGAGTTTGATGCACTCCAGCTTTTCCTCTTCTATTCATCTCCCTTAACTACCAGCAGAGGACTTTCCACTGCCAAGCTGCAAAAACACAGGCCTTTCTTCCAGATCCCCCGAGCCCAAACGCGCAGCCAGGCTGCCGGTGTGCCGACCGTACGAGCCCAGCTCCCGGCACCGGCACCCGGCTCAGCCTGACCCAGCCGAAGGAGCGGCCGCCCCCCTGGAGGTGTGCTCCAGCCTCCCGTGAGGCGGGGGCTCACCAGGGCTTCGCTATCAGCGATGTGTGACCCGGCCTTTGTACGTCTGTGGGAGCAATAGTAAGTGCCACGTGCAAGTAAATATCCCAACAGCTTGCAGTCTGCAAACATGTTTGGTGAAAGGCAGACAATTGCTGCGGTGGCTGACTTCAAAATCGATTGTCCGGGTGCAACGTATATCTGTGCATAAAGAACAGCTGGGTTTACTTCTCAAGACACATTTTTCATTGGAAAAGGTTATTCCAAAAATTATCCCACATTATTCAATAGTAGTGGTGTTTTACAAAAATAACGCAGTTTGCATCAAAGTTCGTATGAGAGTTCCTTTGAGAGAGTTATCAGAAATTCATTTTGGGTAATAAAACCCTTCAAGCCTGTTTTCTGTTTTTCTTAAATAGAGGAAATATGTTAAAAAGTTAAAAATAAGCTATAGATCTGGATTGAGAAGCTGGAATAGAAACAACTTTGACGGTTCTCTTTTTTCGCCAACATGTTGTAAGTTTGGTGCAGATGCCTTCTGATAGTTTCACCTGAAGAATTTATACATGTAACTAAAGGCAACGATATGGTACTTACCAAAGAGCATTGTAGGGAAAGGGTTTCACAGGGAATGGCGCTGTTGCAGGTTTTGGCCATTCAAACTATAAAATAACAGAACATGTAAACAAATTGTATGTGTAATTAGTAAAATGACAGTTTGGACAAAAGATAACCCAATCTATTCTTCATTAGCTTTCTGTGCTAATCGAGTGTAGTCATTCTTCAACACTTCTGTCCCTGTCTTTACTTTAAAATTCAGTATCTGACTCAAAAGGGGCTTGCATTCAACGATGTGTTAGAAATTCTGAAATTTAATCTTCCCTCTGGCAAGGAAAGTATTAGTGGGATTGCAGATTACTGCGTCACAGTTTGTCATCTAAACTCCCCTGATAGTCCCTGAAAAGAAATTGGCTTTTTCCTTGTGCATGAAGAAGGACATTTTGTTTGTTGTTAAAATTGCCCAAAGGACAGAAAGGATCTTCTATAATACCTTCTGTGTACTCTCCTCAGTTTGGAGTGGAAATCAGATAAAGCTCAAATAAAACTCTTCATTTAAGACATTATCACCTTGACATTAAGACGACATTAAAAAGGTTTAACTGAAGAGCAGCATTATGGTTATATCTTTGTAATATTAAGAGATGAGTTAAGTTGAAAGTTTTCTAAACATTTCATAGGTCTTTTATGAGCTAATTCTCCTTACCCACTTCCAGTAAGCAGGGCAGTTCTTCTCAAGTACTGGAAAGCTGATGAGCTCTTGATTATATTGACAGTACATGGTTAATAAAATAGTAGAAGCCAATGCCCCTACTCCTATTCTACATGCCTCGTTCACAAATCCATCTGTTTCTTCACTTTTCTGCTGTTGAATCTCTCCTCATTTAAAGCTCCCTTACAGATTTTGAGCACTTTCAAGCACAATGATATCGTAAGCCAAATTTTTCAAACCAGGATCCGTTACCATGGGAATGTTATGTTTGAGCTCACACATAGAAATTAAAAGGTATAGGGGTCTGTCTGAAAAATGGCGTTTTGCATAAACCACAGTTTCTAATACATCCTCCTCCACTTCAGAAAGTTTGGTATGAGCCAAGTAGAGGCGGGTACTCTTATCTATCATACCTGAATAATCTGAATTTTACATTCAAGGAGCAGGCAACCACTACTCTGTGGCTGTTTGATCAAATTTGCAGATATGCATATAAATGCATATAATATATGCATATAAAAATGCATATAATATAAATAATGTCCTGCATCACGTAGGTATTCCAACAATAATTACAGAAGATCTCTCTGATTTACAAAGAAGATCAAATATAAATATCTTATTTTCTAAGCAAGTTTTTGTAGGACAAAGTCACTAAAATAACTATCCAGTGCTACCATTTCAGGTGGATATTTGATTAACAATTCTTTGATCCCCAAAATGATATGCATATTTCAAGCTAATCCTTTTCCTTTGAATCTCATTATGGTTGGTATTTTTATAAAAGTCCCACTTCAAAAAGTTCAATGGTAAGCAACTGTGCAGTTTTAGAGCTTATGGGGGAATTGTGGTATGTTTGTTTTGTTCTTTGTTGCAAAGAAAAGCTTAAGAAAGTGAGCTCTAAATCCTAATAAGGAGAACCCAAAAAAAGCTTTTTATAAATTTGATGATTGTTAATGTAATCTCTTCAACTTGTCTCATAACCTCTGAATGGTGAGGTTTGTCATAGGATTAAAAATTACTGCAAGCAAGAACAGGAGTTTGAGCGATGTTGCAGCTGAAGAGAGTTGCATTTCAGAGAAGAATTTGTGCAAATGTAAATGTTTTATGGAGGCAGAGTTCATTTCACACTTTGGAGATTTGATAACTAAGCTTGTGTCATGCATGAGGATAATGCATTTTTTTTAAATCCTGCATGCTATACGAAATCTTATCATGCTTTGCCCATATGTGTGCATAAGTTTTTCTTTATGCCTTATTGTTATTTCAGTTAGCTAGTACAAGAGAAAAATCTCCGTTATAAATTACCAAAGCTGTCTCTTTAAAGAGGTCTACAGATCTGTACCCTGCCACTTTCTGCAGGAGTTTGAGTCGTCAGCCTGCTTGCTGTATAAATATAATGATAAAATTGCCAGTGAACCATGGCAAAGAAGTTCATGTTTCTGCTTAGAGTTGCAAATTATCTGCACAATGGAAAGCCCAAGGCAGCTGGGGCTGGGGCGCCAGAACTGGCAAAGCGTGAGTCGCAGGTACGTGGGTCTGCCTGTCACAGATCAGCTACAAATTGCAAACCTCACGCTCTTTCTTCAACAGGTATTTTAAAGGTGAATGCCCTTGAAGAATCAACTATTACCATGGAAGTCATGAATTTCACTAAGCATGTAGCCATATACTCCCTTCTATATCCTGAACAGTATCGTTCATAATTATTGCTGAAATGAAACAAAAAATCCCCCATATTTTAATACATTAGTTCTATGTCTTTTCATTGATATTACATCATTAAAAGTCAAATCCAGCTCCTATTAAAATTAGATTAGTCTTTCCTGTAACTAGAGTGATAATTATGTGCTCTTATTCAAATAATACAATAGCATATAATTTCCTTAAACATATAGAACTATCTGTATTGTACATTACTTGTTAATTAGCAGTAATCTTTTCTATTTAATGCCTTACCTTACAACCATGCTTTTATTTAACAGCTTCAGTGTAAGACTATCTATACAATACCATCTAAAGACTTAAGTTTATAAAAATGCTTTGAGGATTTAAACTGCTTCAGGGCTTAGCTGCTATAAATGGTAGTTGCTACTAAAAGGCCAAAGAGGTCATTTTTATAATGAAACTTTTTGTGCAAGAAAGGTATTTTTATGTTTGGTGAAAAATTGGTATACATCTACAACGGCAACATTTCTGAGGTTTTCTGGTTCTGAGGTTTTTGATGCAAGTAAAAAAACAGGTAGTAAAGATAATTGACTAGAGAGAAGATACGTGTTCTGAATGTATTAACAGCATCTTGCTCTATATGTAAATTGAAAAGCATCAGATAATGAAAATCTGATTCATCTGTTCCAGAAAACTAGTTTAAGGTTTAAGTGTTCTTCATTTAAAAGAAAGAAAAACATGCTCAACACAACAGAGAAATATAATCCATTTATTTTTTCAGCTGCGAAATACAACTGAAACCGACAATAAACTGCATTTCAATCATAACAAATTATTATTCAATAGATCAGAACTAGCTTGCAAAAAGTCTTCAGGACCCAGTTATTTCCCAGAGGGTCTGAGACCCCAACTTTCCCAAAGTATTTGACTACTTGACGGTAATTTTCAACATAAAAGGACAGCTTTCAGTGTATTAGAATTCGTTCAGCCTTTCCTTCCTCCTCCAGAAAGGTGTATTGACTTGTGTCCCTGAAGGCCGTGTCAAATCATGCAGAACCCAAAAGATTACTTCCTAGCCAATAACTGACAGAAATGTTCCTGCCATCGTTATTCTGCTCTGTGAGATGTCAAAGTACAGCCACCTCTAAAAGATTAAAGGGAGAACTCATGAGCAACTCATTAAGAAAGGGGGAACCACTCAGTAATTTCTGCTTTAAAGTTATCCTTCAAGTCAGGCAGCATAATTTCATTTGCAGGCTATAATTAAAGCTATAATTGGGTTTTGACTAGATCGCAGACTTACGGGGTGGGTTTAGATTGCTTCATTAAAAACACTGGTGGTAATACAAAGTGTTGATAGTTTTTGAGTGTGAAAAACAGTGAAAATAGGCAAGTCACCAAGTACAGGAAATATTTCTTTGACCAGGTTGGAATTTTACATAACCTGCAACCTCACATGTACAAGAAAAAGTTGCTGGAAGCATTTATGTACTCTGGATTGGTGCCTAACATATTCCCTCTGGATTAAGATGGTAACACACACACACAAAACAATGTAGGCTTTGTCTTCACTGCTTAAAAAGCCTAATGTGTGTCTGTGTGTGGCTTTTTACCTTAAGGTAAGCAATTTTTGTCACCCATCCGGAGGAAAAAAGAGGGAAAAGGAAAGAAAACATTTGTTTTACAAGAGAGGGGAACATGACAACATTAACCCAAGTTAGGAGAGTAAGGTTGATCTTGGTGAGTTTACCTCAAAATGAAAGTAAAGGGGCGTATTATCACTGCATGGATCTTAATATAGCTCCTTCGCAGTCTCAAAATGCAACTTATTTCTTTTTCTTAATCAATCAGAAATGCCTGTCATCTCACACAATTGCTTGTTTGCAGGCTAACTTCTTCAACTTACCTCAGAAGCCCTTCCCACTGCCCTTAGATCCAGGATGAGTCATTCAGACAGAAATTAATTAACAGATCCCTGAAAGACTTAACACCTGCTAGTAGGATCTTGGCATTCTCTTAGGATTTTTTTTTAGATTAAGTCTTCATCTAAATATTTAAAAATATTGTAGTCCAATATTTTCTTTTGATTGATTCCAGATCAAGCAAAGAACCACACAGGGCTATTTTCTCAAAGGATCTCCAAAAATCACCATTTAAACTTAAACAAAAATGAGAGAAATTTCCCTCACATACAAATAATGAGTTTTCTTATATAAATACAAAACAGTAACGGAATTTCTAAGGCTTTTCTTCGCTGCAGACTCTATCAGTCTCAGATGTGAGTTTAGTGCATGCCTTGTGCACAGCTGTTTTGTTCAAGCCAGGGTCAGCAGTCCCTTGGCCGTAGGGTGGACCCAAAGCAATGTGACTTGTTACTCCCAAGATAATTGTGGTGAAACTGCACGCCGCAGGCAATGGCAACAACCATGATGGGATGGTCTTTCCCTCTCCTGGGCACTCATCCCTCTGCAAAACTCTGAGAGCAAGGCTGCTGCTCCACATCTCCCCAGTTTGTCACTCGGGTTTTCTCCAATGTCACCCAATTCTATGTTAGATACAGCAGAAGAGTGACCAGTGATAAACCCCAATGGCAGTGAAGCTCTTCCTCAGGCCAAGCTCATGCCACAGACGTCTACTGGCAGAGCCGCAGGCATGATCTCCGACCAATACACCTGTGTTAGCAAAAGCTCTTAAGCAGGTGCCATTGAAGCAGCAAACCTGCATTTTAACTGAGGCTAGTTTTAGTCTTTTTTCTTGGCTGCCCTGGCTCATATAGCACACTGCAAGTGCCAGCTACATCCAGACTCGGAAGTTTTCGTAACTTCCTTCTATAGAGCATACCTGTACTGAGGAGTACCCCCTTTCCCATGCCACCCCGCACAGGTACCCTCCCTTCTCCTCCTCCTCCTCCTCTAACTTTCGAGTCACAGAGTATGCAGACAGCAGCAATGACTTTCATGCAATTGACAGAAGGAACACTTTTCCTCGTGCTGACTTCAGTATTTCGGGCACTTTGTTTTGGTACAGCAAACATCTGACGTCCTGTTTAGGAAAATCAGCCTTAGAAGTTTTGCTAAAAATAACTGCTATCAGATAAATCTACTTGTGACCTTGAGGTTTTTTTCTTTTTACCACTAGCATGCTCCTTCACATTCTGAGCTCTTGCTGCAAGCGCTGCTTTGACTGTTATAAAATAGAAACGGGTCAGGAGATAAAAACATTTAGTATTTTAAAAAAACAACACCTGTTATAGTTCACCTGTAGGTTGGCAAGTCAGGTAGTAGATCCCTCAACAGCCCAGCCAAACTGGTGAGCTCTCCTGCAGCAGTTGTGCTTACTCCACTGTTAAGAAATTATTATTAGAAATTGTTGCCATTAAAAAATTAATATTTTAAATTAATAATTTTCTTCAACAGCAGCTTTGAAATATAAGCAAAGTTTTATGGCAAAGCTTCTAAGCCAGTGTAAATTACTGGAATTCTTGTAAAAGCAAAAGAATTAATACTGGCTGATGGTCTGCCCCTATAGTTATACCACCTAGATGCTGAGCCGTAAGATAGAGCTCTGTCTGTGTCTTCTGAGATTTGCCACAGTTAAGCAGTTTAAAGATTTGTCAAGTTAAAACTTGGGTATCGCTGATGAGGTTTTAGTTTTCCTCCCTGTGCCTTTTCCTTGGTGACAGTCAGGAGGATATGTTTGGATTCACTTAAGAACACAACCCTGCTGTTTACTAGGAGGTTTCTCCAGCGTACGGCTCCAGCCCTGCTGACTGCCAGGGAGCAGACCTCAGAGAGGGGAGGGGAGTTCTGCTTTCTGTAGGGCTTCTTACTCGTCATGGGGATGCTGCTGTGGTGTCATGATTAAAAAATGTTGGCTTTGCTTTTGTTGGTCAATACTGCAAAATGATTCCTGACATTTCTGCTGTGTATTTGGGGAGAAATCTGTTTCAGTCTTGGACTGTGCTTTTAATTGAAGAAAATGCTTTCCATCTAAAGAGCTTAGTTAGGATTATATTTGTTTAATGTATTGGTTTGTTCAGGGAAATCTCAAAAAAAAGATTAGACGTTAGTATTGAGTTTATCAAGCAGGCCTGTGTCTGGATTAGATTATAATTGTCTTCCATTCAGTTACTCAAATATTTTCCTGATCACTCATCGAGAATATTACGTTTTCCGTTCTTCTTGTGGTTTCCTTTTCTTTCCTTGTGGCTGGAACTCTAATTTTTCTTCTGATAAAAGCTTGTGGCTTTCATTTAGTTGGCTTACACTAACTGGACAGCACACAGACATTGAGATGTTGTCAGCTTAATAACTATGAAATAAATCCATCCGTAACACTTAAATACATGCATGGATATGGGTATACATGAGCATCATAGCACAATGTTGTAATTAATGTCACTTAATACCTGGATCTGGATAACTGGAACACAGCAGCTGGAACACAGTAACTGACAGTGGTTACTGTTCAAACGTCCTCATTGCCATTTTATTTATACCAGGGCTGCTGGAGTCCTGCAGGCGAGGTAGGGCAGGGCAGGAGTCCTGCTTCTGAGCTCAGGCTAAGGGGTATAACCCGTGAGGGCTGCCCAAGCCGTTGGCAAACACTGGAACGCTGAATGGTCACTGCAAAGGAGACTGGTTTTCATCACTCCCTTGCACTCAACCTTTGGTGTGGGAGCAAAGAAAGGAGTGGGACAGAAATTCAGGGTGATGCATCTAATAACTGACATTTCTGTAGATCTAGAAAGGGTCTAGAAAGACCTTGAGACCCTCCGTGTCTGACTTCTAGGAGTCTTTGGCTCTAAAAGCAAATATCCTATGTGTCTTGGGAACATAATGAGTCTGGGTGGAATTACCTAAGTAGGATAGAAAAATTCTGGGATTGTGGTCCTCAAGCAATCGGGTGGAGCCAGCTAGTTCATTCTTACAGCCTCAAGCTGTTTAGTTTGTTCAATGTTTGGTGGGTGTTTTAGGGTAGTGGCAATATTGGATGACTTTTGTGCTGAATTCATTATCAGTGTAGGTTAGGACTGATTAGAGCCTCACTGTCAAATTATATCTCAGAGAGGACTGGGTATCTGCCCCCCTGCCTAATTTATGACTCTCCATCAGGGTTAGATGAGAAGTGGGTGCCAAGATGCAAAGGTCTGCCATGACAGCAGCAGTTTGGAGCATGCATAGTAGCAAAACCTGGAGAAATTTACTGGCAAAAACACTAGGAAAATTATCAACTTGGAAATCAGCAACTATTTTTTTCCTGAGACTGGCTTTATTGTCAAATACTGTATCTTATTTTTTGCATGCTTTTGCATCAAGCTGTGGCGTGTGCAAACCTTTCAGTTTAGCAAAATAGAGCTGCTTATTTCTTCTCTATGTCATCAGTGATAATATGGAATAAGACCAGATACGAAATGAATTGCTGCTATGTCCAGGAGGCAGACTCCAGACTTGTATCATGGTTCTTTGCTGATAAGCCAGTATTGCTGGATCTAGTGATACCATTGTCATTTACATCAAAAGAAGTTGGACTGAGCTTTGCTGTACAATTCACGTGATCCTCTTGCAATCCAGGGCAATGGCGATTCGTTTTAAGTTGTAAAGATTTCAAAGACCTTAGTTTAAATGAACTTACAGCTGTCTTCATCTAAGACATTTTCTGGGTTTTCATTTTTTCATAAATTTTGCATTCCCCAGGAAAAAAAATGTTCATTTCTCTTTCCCTGTATACTTGCCCTTCTTCCTCACCATGTGTTTTTATAGCCACTAAGATTCCAAGTATGCCTTTCTGGATCAGTCCAGAGCTTTCTCATAAATACATCACACAAATAAAGCAGTAATATAAAATGTTGCATATTCCAGGCAAAGCAGACGCTGCAAATGCAACCATTGATAAAAAGGAGGAAAACTGGAAATACAGGAAGATTATTCCTGTTTGTGATACATAAAACCAGCTTCATGAGTGAAGAACAGTATCTGCTTCATGCTGCATGCAATTTTCAGTGTTGCCGTATTTTTAAATATGGATACCTTCTGATCATCTTCCAAAGTCAGCTTGCTCAGACAAAAGCAAAATTTAAATGGGTAGATTGGGGTTTGAATATGTAAAAAAGGGATTATTCTTTTCTGGAGTCTTGTGCGTAGAATGGGTTTGTTGTTTAAGCTGATTGTATAAAGCTAGTTTACCAGGAAATATGAACAAAATTACTGTTTTGATCCAACTGTTTCTTTTCTTCAGCATAAGCAACTCTGCAGTAAGTCTGCCTCATTTGTGCTGCTCTTCGGTTAAACCACTCTTGGGAGACTCCTGACTGCTAGACTAAAAAGCTAGTGAAAGCTTTTATATAAAAGTAACTGTATGTTATTTGGTTTTTATAGCTTATGAAGATATTCAGAAATATTTGCTTTCTTTTTTCTTATTATTTGTTTTTTTGGAAACCTTTGTTTTAAACAGAGCTGTCATAAATAGACTCAGCAGCCAGTAAATCCATTGGGCCCTCCGCAGACTAGAAAAACATCTGCCTGTTCTGCAGTGCTCAGAGTGGGCTCCAGAGATTCCCCTGACTCAGACAAAATGAGAAAATGTACTTCTTTGACAAGCTAAAGTAACCCACTTCATAAAGCGTAATTCACTTCCAGTCGAGTCTCCTCCCATTCCTACTTTATTCCATCCTCTATCTGATTTTTCGGCTGGATCTAAATACTAATTTGCTTGCTTTAGTTATGTTTAATATGGTTCTAAAGCTGCAGACCTGGATGCAGTCCTGGTGCCTGCGTACGAGTCGCTTGTGAGACAGACCTGAACTTCCTGTTGTTTGTGCCGAAACTGCCAAGATTGTGTTTTTCTGTTTCACAAAAGCTGCTGAGCACCAAAAAATTTGTAGTGTATAGGGAGAGTATATCATCACCCCAAATTTACTCCAAACAACAACAACAAAAAGTTGTCATTAATAACTTACTGTTCAGATGAGCTGAGTAATAGTTTTTATGTTTCGCTTTGGTTCTAAACAGACAACTGGGGAAGGAGCTAGCCCTTGTTTTTGTTGGGTTTTCTTTTCCATTTCTTGGAAGGGTAATTGTTTCTTGAATAAAGTTTTATTTGTATGTTTTTTTAATTTGGTTTCTTGAACTTTGAATAAGAGGTGAGCATGGGAAGTATCAGTTTTCTGGCTGTGAGGGTGGGCGGGTCACTGCTGGCAGCAAAGACTTTTTTTAAAAGCTACAGAAAAGAAAGCTTTGACTGTTCAGAGCTATTTTAATGCATTCAGTGTTCATTACAGATTGGAAGTGATGAGTACGCCAAGTTACAAGTGCCGATTTCTAAGAATGCTTGGTACAAAATTACGTTGTTAACACTGGACTGCAAGAAGGTCTAAGAGTGGGTCCATTTGGGGAATCTTGCTATAATACCCATAAAAAAAAAAAAAAGGACTTCTTTGTTTTAGACATAGCCCTCTTATGAGATAAAAGAGAAAGGTGACAAATTGAAGAATGAACTTGAAAGGGTTCTAGTGGGGAAATTCCATCTAGGCTCAATGAATATTTTTGTTTAGTTTTTAAGCATTAGTTAAATCGTTTTCAATGACTAGCATTATTTCAGCAATCAGGGAACTGAATATCTTTTACTGCAGTTGAGTAAACTCTGAAAGTCAATCCCTTGGACAGCTGAAGATGTCAGATAAATATGTGATCACGCAATCTGATTGAGTTCTAATGCTGGTGAGCAAACAGCTCAAGGCCTTAAGAAGTACTCCTATTCACAGCAGGTTTATTTTTTTATGTGATTCGGGCTGTGTTGCTAATCAGATATGGTATGTTTCTGTCTTTCAGATTTACCACTGGATTATAGATTTACACGATTTTCCTCAAATAGCTCAGCAACTGCCGGGTACTACCCAAGCCCTCCAAGAGCACTGCTGCCAAATGAGGAGTCAGTGACTATGAAATAGGTTGTTGGCTTTTTCCTTAGATAACCCTGTGGCCCTTACTTAAACTGCTATCAAATGCTAATTGGTGAAAATGCTGTGTGGTGAAAATGCTTCATAAAGTAGAATGATGGATTAAAGCAGACTCCTGTGTAGACTTGTGTTTCACTTGTTTCTCTAGTCCAGCTGGAACAGGTGAGCAATGCATCCTTCTCTCTAAATCTTCTGACCACCACTACCTTTTGCAAAGTGCTATTGGCTTTTTCCATGTGTTTCCCAAAGCCTTCAAGAGAAATGTAATAGTAACAACTCATCCCAAGTTACATTCTACATTTTCAAGAACATTTTTGGTATTATCCCTATGTAAGGTGATGCTGTTGCTACCGTAAGCCCCAGGAAAGACATGAACCAGACCCTCAGCCATATTTCATTAAGAGTTACCTTGGACAGCCCAGGTTATCACCATAGATCAGTGTTTTGCAGGCTCTGAGGAATTTATTCTCTCACTGTAACTGTTCTTGGATATACAGAAAGACTGGGGCCCAAAGAGAAAGATGCATCATACCCAAAAAGAGACTTGCATGGGATTTAGGCAACTAAATGCGGACTGCTAGTCCTGAAAGCCTTTGTCACATGCTTCGTATTCCTGAAAGTGCCTAACCACTATTCAACAGTAAGGTTCCCTACATGCCTTTTCCTCCTTTAGTCTTCAATACCTCAAGAGCCAGAGCTCTTCTGCAGAAGGAGGGAAACCTGTGTGCAGTTCCCTTCTCAGCTTGAGTGGATTCAAACCCTCATTCTTCACCTCCCTGGGAAATCCTTCCAAGAGTAGGAAGGATATAGCACCCAGCTGTATAGAGCCATCTTTACTAAGTACAGCCTCAGCCCAGAAGAGAAGCAAGACTGAAGATATAAACTGAATATGTGCTTTCTTATCAACTAATTTAGGCAAACGGGCACCCTGCTCTCTGTGGATTCAGTTCCAAAGACCCATTCTCCACTGCTTTGGGCAGGGAGCCTTCAGTCACTAATGCAGTGTCAAAGATATTTCTTTAGTCAGCAGTTTTGTCACACTAGGATGGCAGAATTTTGGATAAATTTCCCTCAAAGTTTAAAGAACAATAAACAGAAACTTTGTTTTCAAGAAAAAGAATTTACTTTCTTAGGCCTAGATAATTATCAGAACGGATTTAACTTGTGCTAACACTTATCTTGTGTCACCACAGCTCACTCTATATTTTTGCAGCTTCACCAGTTAAAATATTTTCTGCCAGAATCAGGCACAAACACCATTCCACCTCATTTCAGAGATACCCGCTTTTGTTGCCATACTTTTTTCCTACCTTTACATAGGATGTTATTTTTACATTCTGGTGGTCCAGTATACTTACAAGTAATATGCAACACTTCCAGTTTAACATTAAGCATTGTTTTTTTGAAAGGGAAACATAAAACAAAAAAGGAAAAAACTGAGAAAAACTTTCTTACAACAAGGTGGGTGAGGAAGGAAAATGAAAGTGCCATTCTCTTCCTCATAAACTGTAGGCTGAAAATACTTGACATAAGGTAACAATAAGTAATACTTCAGTTTATTTTGAAATTTTAAAATTAGCATCAATGTCTTGGGCAGCAAGTCTGGCCCATGATAAGGGTATGATTTGTATTAAGCAGAGAGATATCCAGATTAAAATCTCAGATCCCCGATTACAACATCATTTGAAATTCTAACCTGAATCCAGTAATCCTCTGCAAATAATTTCTAACTAGGTTATGGTCCAAAACAATATTGTGTACCCTCACGCTTTTGTTGTTCTGCATTTGGAACTGATTTTTGTGGGTTGGGGATTTTTTTCTTGTTTTTTAAAGAAAATTAATTACAATTGAATTAAGGAAAATTAGAGTGAAAATCATCTTAAGTCCTTAGTTCCTGGCATCTCAGTGGAGAAGCAGTATTTTTCTTAATGGAAAGGTGACAGATTCTAAGAACAGCCTGAACACAAAGCTCACCAGAAGAAATACATGTATGGACTTGCTCAACTGGGAGGTGATAGTACCCGTTTCTGACAGAGGCTGTCACCAGCCATTTGCAGTCACTGCCAGAAGGAGCACACAGCAGCAGAGAAAGAAGTGGATCACAGAAAGCTACTGGAAGCATGACTCCATGTGCCACCACAGTCTGTGGCTGCAGGAAGACTTAGGAAAAATAATTGAAGCGTTTGCCCAAAAGCCAGAGTTCCTATGAAATCAGGACTTAACAGCTCTTACTAAAGACTCTTCTTATTCAAGAATCTCTGAAAATTATACAGGTCCTGTTACAAAGCAGAGGTTGGCAATGGAGGAACTTTAGGAGGGCAATCAGTGCCGTGGCAGTGGGAGAGCTGTTGGAAATGGAGGTGGCGTGGAGGCCAGGGAGGAGAAATGCACATGGCAGAAAATTGGTAGGGAGCTGGCCACATTTAACATCACACTGTAAAGATACCATCTTTGCTTCTTCCTTCTTTCTCTTTTTTTTTTTTTAACCCCTGGAAATCTCTGACATTTCTTGGATTCTGTTGTGAGAGGCCATTGACAGAAAGATTGCTGAAGTGCCTGCAAAACTATCTTGAGTATCGGCAGGGAGGTGTAAAGTTGTAAAGATTCATTAAAATCACTGTATCTGGTTATATAGCCCTGAAAGCCACAGTTTTGCTTAAAACCAGGAATGAATACCAGGTCTCTCTGGCATCTGTTTTGGTATAAGCACGTGTCTGAATTTTAAAATAAAGAGATTTTATTTCTGAAAAAAATATATGTTCTCTGAATTTACTTTATAGCTGAGCAGCAAAAAGAAAAAAGGGAGACAAGATCATCACAGAGCACTGCAAGGAGACGTTTGTGCTATAGCCTTGAACAAAGCTAAACTTGACCCACTCAAAACTAAAAGATTTATAAACCAACCAAAAACTAGCATAAATTAATACCTTTAATAAATTAATACCTTTAATGCCTATAGGGAAGTCAGCTTTGATGCAAAGCAGAGCTCACTGCAAGTGTTCCCTGAATAGGGTTTGTTCCTGGAAACTAAAGGCTTCTTAATCCCGTTAAATAAACAAATCCAGATAGTTTATCTGTGGTAGATATGGGGCACTGCTGGACACAGGCCTTTCTGAGGCTGGTGCTTCCCCAGGCTGCTGGGGCTCTTCAGCTCATCTGAGTCCCAGGTGTGCGATAGTGCAACAGTTCCTGGGAATTCCCAGGAAAATTTGTCTGATGATAGGCACCAGGAACCAGCACGCCCAAAACTGGTTTAAATCTGCGCAAGTAGCAAGCAGCCATCGTCCAGCCCGGCGTGACAGCCTGCTGAGGGAAAAACCATAAAAAAACATAAAAAAAGGCAGGTTCGTACTCCGATGTGTGACCGGCAGATCTTTTGGGATGCAGGAGGGCTCCTGGGCTCCAGGCAGGGTGGCTGGACTGACCCTCCAGTGTCCTGGGGCTTGAGACACTGTGTAACCACTGATCTCACCCATCCCCTGCAACGACCCATAATGCTCCAAACGTTATCTGCATTCACATAAATAACTTTAGCCCTGCCCACGTTGCCTAGTGCGATGTTTTATAGCAGCAGTTGGCTATAACAATTGAAAACAATTCAACCATTTCACTATGACGAATGAAAACCGTGCCTGCCGTGTCCCCCCAGGTCACGTCCTGCCAGCAGCTGTACAGGTTTTAGGGGTTTTAACAACATTTTTGACAGATACTTTAGAAACTGAAGAAATGTAACATACCTCACTGGTAAGTTGGAGACTACTTATCAGTTGCTGCATTGTAAAATAGGATGCAGAAAATCATCTACCGCACACAATCCACAACGCTGATCTTTGTTTGAGGGAAAATAAATAGAAACTCTGGCCCAGCTCCAAGTCATCGGCGTTAGCACACTCTGGATCAGATCTGGCTGCAACCAGGTTGCAAACCATGTATCCCTCAGTAAAAGCTGGCTTACTGTGAGATTGCTCTAATTCAAAACTGCTCACTTGTGTTTTCCTGAGAAACAGTCATTCTCCTATAGAAACCTCAGGTTTTTTCCTAATCTAGCCTGAGAGAGGAGTGGGGTATGGCCAACAGCTCTTGCCCTGGCAAAATAAATGGTTTCCAACCCGGTCTTGGAGTGCGCTTCTCTTTCCTATAGATGCATAGTCATATTTTCTAGCTAAGCAGAACAACATACAGTTTGTAATCATCTTTCTTACCACGAGTAGAGATGTGATTTTACATTTCTCACAGTGGCCTTGTTTGAAGTGTTTGGCCATGACTTGTCCAACCACATACCAAATAAATATTGTGGCTTCACCTTTCAGTCTTTCCTCCTGGAGCCAAGTATGCATTAAATCATGCCAAGGCAAATGACAGCAGAGTGTAAGAGTATATAAATTAGCAGAGAGATGCCAGCAGTGAGAAGGCAGTGTCAGAGCTTCCACGTCAACCTTCCTTTGCCACCACGGGGAATAGTAATGCAGTAAGTGTAAAACACGCTTTTGCACACAACCTAGATGTTTTACAGTACAGTTTCTGAGCAAGCCAGGTTTAGAAATAAAGTCACTTCTGTGCAAAAAGGTAAAAGTCTCATGCTACAGCAAGGGATCTGGTAGGAAGATGTTGCTTGTGACTTCCCTGGCAAGGGGGCATGGCATGGGGCAGCCTGCTGCCCCTCAGCATCTTGGAGGGAGCAAGTTTTCTGGTACATTTAAGCTCCTGACTTTTAAAACAAAATATGCTTCTTTCCGTACACATGCTTGGAGGCAGATACTATTTCAGCTGAAGCATGGCATCAGATTTAGGAGGGAAAGCATGCAGCTAAGATAGGGGAACCTTATCTCTGCGGAGAGTGCCAGCTATAATGGTATAACGACTATAATGGTGTAGCCGCAGACATCTATTGTTAACAACTGCCCATGAAACGGCCCTTCCAGCAGGCACGTCGCCGATCCAGAACCCCCCAGGGGAAAGGCTCAACCCCATTGTAAATCCAGTTGCCTATAATTTTTTTTTCTGCCATTCTGAATAAGTGGAACATCAAATGCCCTCGGTGACTCACAGGAGAGTAAAAAAAATATTAAAAAAACAGACGTTTTCTTCTGAATGCTTTTGGTGCAAGAAACAAATCCTGCTTTTCCTTAAGCATTATAAATAGAAATGCTTAACTTGAAAACAGAGCCTGGATTAGGGCCAAAATAAGATGGAATCCAGGAAGTTAAACAGACTGGGAGATTTCCAGCTCGAAAAGCTTGCCAGCATCTTTACAGGGCGAACTGGATATTCCTATCTACAGGTCAATGGACTAGTACTGTGGCCAGCATGACCGATCACTTTCTTGAATATAGGACAAAGGTGTAAGGGAGCTCTTTCCAGCATGAGGTGGGTACCCACAGCAGTTCTCTGGCAAGCATGGCAAGGCTGCAGAGGTTTTGCAGCTGACCAGATGTTACAGTTCACAGAAGGGCAAACATCTGAAGCGCCGCGTCTAACTTCTGCCCCTGCTGCAGCAAAACTGATTTAATCACAACTGTGCTAAAAATCCCTCATGCTTCCCAGTCACACTGCCAGAGCGCATACGTAGTTCTCTCACACATGGTCATAGCAACTTTTAAGTACTTGCACGGGGCTGAGAAACTATCGCAGCCACTTCAAAACGTTATGGCTTCCAGCCCCTTTTGCAAGTTAGAGGGTGTAAGACACAAAATGGCAGCAGCACAAATGAAATAGCAGTCTGCACAGCACCCACTGCAGCTCCCATGGCCCAGGCAAAGCAGATTCTGCCAGCCAGAAAGGTATTTCTAATTTCCATTGACTACTAAATGTTGAGCACAAACACTTAAACACTCAGTTTCATTTCCTCTTACAAGGTTGAAGAACTTAGGTTCCTTTTAAGAGTGAAGAAAATCATAAACTAACTTACACTGTATACAGGAGGAAAAAAAATAGAAGTTCTTATCCAAAATTTATGCAAGTAGTATTTTCAGGGTATATTTTTAGGAAAACAAGTCCATTCACTTTCAATAGACCTTGTTCTGTCACAACACTAAAAGCAACTCTGACAATTGTGACTCCATGTGCCTAATAAATTTACATTTAAAAGATTAATTTTTAAAGCCTCTACCATCTCTGAGGAATAAAAGTACAGGATATAGCAACTCTTTTTTTGCCTTATCTCAAAATAATACCTGAGAACTGCAGTTTTCTTGCTACATCATCCCCCAGAGACCTCAGCCCACACTGAGAATTTAAATGGGTACTCCCAGGTGCTGAGCAGCCTGCAAATTATATGAAACCAGAGAAAGAAGATCCCATTGTAAATTTTGTGAAAAGAAACATGAAATTAGAATTATGAAATTGAGAGATAAAAAAATCCTTTATCTTATACTGACAAAAGGCCTCAAAGATATCTACTGGAGGGCTGCTGTTCAAGAGCTGCAGCAGTGTTGGAGACAGATAGCAGCAGTGAACTTCTATCTCTGTTCTCTCCCTCAAAGCTGCCCAGAAAAACGGGCATGAGTGCCCATACATACATATATATACACGAACAGGCAGCAATTAAGGGCTAGCGTCCCATGACATAGGAACCCAGAGACTAAGGGAATGAGGGAATTATCAGCATTTCATAGGAGGTGTGGGGTTTTAGATCAATTAAATAAACTAAGCACTCTTAGACAGTACGCAGGGAAATCTCTACATCAGTAGTAGACAGGTGATGGAAAATGGAGTATAGATGAAGCTCAAGGAGGATAAGGCTGAGGGTCAGCATGAGCTGACATTAATAGCTCAACAGGGCAGTAGATGGCTAGAGGGTATCAGGGAACAGAGTTTACATATATTACAGTAAATAATTACCAAAATATATCTATTGTGTGGGGTTTTCTGCTTTCCTCTAACCTTTCTCCTGTTATTGCACTGGACTTGGAGGTACCTGATACATTACTGATATTAAGCCATACACAAAATTAGAAGGAAAAAAAATGTTGTAACCTGAAGACAATTACATGACTTTAAGAAAATAGCTTTAACAACCATTAATATGACCATTATTAGATAGATATTATTAAAAGTAACTGTAAAAGTATTTGTATGTATGTGTACCTATATGTGTACACATTTAGAAACCATTTCTGTGTAGTGCACCGCCAGTGACTCACAAATATGGATGTGTGTATGAGGGAACGATCATGAGGCACTTACAGGGGCTCCTGAAATACTCAACAGCAGAGCCCCAAAAGCCCCAGAAAAATACACACAATAACCAATTATTGATGCACACTAGTGCAACCTCATGAAGCCCCTAAAACTAAGAGCAGAGACAAAGCTGTCTTTAGGGAGTATATATGACCACGACAAGAGCAACCAGTTGGTGAGCACCATTGCTTCAGAATCAAGTGTGCAGAACTGATCACTATGGTATCGTCTAGTGCTGCATAGGTAAGTATTATCTTTAAGTGGAAATTAATTTTTCATGCCTGTGTTTGTGTTTGATCTAATATCCCACCTTTGAGTCTTGGCTGCAACTAGGATGCAGCAAATCAGAGCGAGATTGTTACAAAGAGAAATGGAGAGTCAGCAAGTTCAGATACAGTTTCTAAGATGTACCTTTTTCATTTACACATCTCTATTGTAAGGAAGAAGAGACACAGGAGTATGAAACACAAGAATTGGGGGTGGGGATAAGTAAGCCACTTGTAAATATTTTCATGAATTCCAGCCGTTGTTTAGTTGTCTGCTTGGCGTTCCACTTATCAAGTGACTCCATAAAATAGGTGGATTCAAGCCTTACAAATGCCATTCACTGAAAACAGTGTGTTACAAATGGAAAACACTATTGCAACATATCTGGCATCCAGAGAGGGAGATTGTAGAAATCAGCTCTAAGGGAGCACTAATAAAGTCCGTCTTTAGAAGGTTTCTCTCAGTATGAGCATTAATGGTTTGTGCTCCCCAGGGGATAGTGCTCAGTTTATAACATTGCAGAAATTTGGAAGGAAAGAAGTTGAGATTTTGAGAAAGGTCACACATTTGACCTTTCAGCTGAAGGGTCCAATTCAGCTGAATGAAAAGCCACGTGCTGCTGGGTGTCCCCCCACTCCAACCTGTTCCAGTCAGCATCAGAGAAAAGAAAGGGTAAGTGCTAGAGAAGGAGCAGGCCAGTTAGGCAACATGACAGCTGCTAGAAGGAGATAAACCTAAACCCACTTGATGTCTACAGTAATAAAAGGCAATAAAAATGATACTGTCCTACTGCTATCGTAATGGATTCTGCTGTTGAAAGGCACAGATCAGTTGATATGCATAATTTTTTATTGGACCCAAGTCTTTTTTGGTGTTTCACAATAAGTACCTAAGTACCTGTGTGGTGGGTTGAAGCTGGCTAGAGGCCAGGTGCCCACCAAAGCCACTCTATCACTCCTCTCCCCAGCTGGACAGGGGAGAAAAAATATAACAAAGGGCTCATGGGTCGAGATAAGGACAGGGAGAGATCACTCAACCAATCACCATCATGGGCAAAACAGACTGGACTTAGGGAAAATTAACTTAATTTATTGCCAATCAACCAGAGTAGGGTAATGAGAAATAAAACCAAATCTTAAAATACCTTCCCCCCACCCCTCCCTTCTTCCCAGGCACAGCTTCCCTCCCAAATTCTCTGCCTCGTCCCCCTTCAGTGGCGCAGGGGGACAGGGAATGGGGGTTGCCATCAGTTCATCACACATTGTCTCTGCCGCTACATCCTCCTCAGGGGCCGGACTCCTCACACTCTTCCCCTGCTCCAGCGTGGGGTCCCTCCCACAGGAGACAGTCCTCCATGAACTTCTCCAACGTGGGTCCTTCCCGTGGGCTGCAGTTCTTCATGAACTGCTCCAGCGTGGGTCCCTTCCATGGGCTGCAGTCCTTCAGGCACAGACTGCTCCAGCGTGGGCTTCCCACGGGGTCACAGCCTCCTTCGGGCACCCACCTGCTCCGGCGTGGGGTCCTCCCCAGGCTGCAGGTGGAGATCTGCTCCACCGTGGACCTCCCTGGGCTGCAGGGGGACAGCCTGCCTCCCCATGGTCTTCCCCACAGGCTGCAGGGGAATCTCTGCTCCAGCGTCTGGAGCATCTCCTCCCCTCCTTCTGCACTGACCTGGGGGGCTGCAGCGCTGGTGCTCTCACATGTTCTCACTCCTCTCTCTGGCTACAGTTGTGCAGTTTTTTCCCCCGTCTGAAATCTGTTCTCCCAGAGGCACTACCACCGTCGCTGATGGGCTCGGCCTTGGCCATCAGCGGGTCCGTCTTGGAGCCGGCTGGCATTGGCTCTGTCGGACATGGGGGAAGCTTCCAGCAGCTTCTCACAGAAGCCACCCCTGTAGCCTCCCCACTACCAAAACCTTGCCATATAAACACAATACAACCTGCTTTATGTCTGCTGTCTTTCTGACATGAATATGGACCGTGATTCTGTCTCCACTCACCACTGTTCTACCTCTCCTTGCTGAGGTTATTGATGCTGCGGCTTCCCATTCACTAAGAAATCTGCAGGAATTCTTTCTCATCTGACTTTCTGTCTGCTGGCCTCGGGCTAAACCCGGCTGAACACATGGTGAGAGCAAGAAAGAGGGGAAGAAAGGAAATGTAAAGCAGAGAAAGATGTTCCATTTACATACAAAGAAGAGCTGTTTAGGAAACAGGTCTAGTGCTTTCCCCTTCCAGCTACCCAGCTGATACTTTGGCTACCACATCGCAGAATAATAAAATGCTGTGTCTGTGGGGAAGAGAGAAGCGTTTCCAGTCCATAGATATGGAAGCAGACAAAGGGAGGCAGAAGCATTTTTTGCACTAACACATCCTTCCAGTCCCATAAATGTACCTGGCACCTGACAGACCCATGGGAAAGAACTGGCTAGATCTTCGAGAGAAATTGCTTTGCACCACACTAAATGTGTGCCCCAGCCATAAAGGTATCCTAACGAGCTTAGACAAGATTTCCAACTGTTTCTGATTCTCAGGACTGATTTCAGACCACTCCTTTTCATTACCTAGTTTTGGAGCTGCGACTGTTTCTGCCTATTGCCTGCACAGTGAGCCAGAGCCCCAAATCCCTGAGTAGTAAATGGTATGAATCACGCAACATTCTCATAAACTTGAAGGACGTAGTCAGAACAACAACCAAGTTAGGACACTGTCTGGTCCACACCCTGGCTGGAAAAGAGGAGATAGCCAACATTCCCCAATATGAGGCTGGAATTGGGACAACTTTTGAAAATTAGAGCTGCCTTCATATGGCACTAATAAAGTCCAGGGGGAAGAGTTGGGCAGAGCAGCCCAGATCGAGGAGGGCAGGGTGAGCATTATGCAAGTATCCAGATTTGCAGTCCTGCAGTTCAGCTCCAAGAAGAGACTGGCCTAACGCTCTTGTCCTAAAGATTTCAGCTCACAGTGCTAAGATCAGAAATCATCACAGCTGGACACAAAAGACAAAGGGAACACAAGGGTTACAGTCATAAGAAAATCAATTGTTGTGGAGAATTAGTGAAAGAATCCAGAGAATTTCATATTTTTCTCTCTTTTCATTTGAAAAGTTTTGTCACATCATGGTAAAAGTAGAAGTGCCTCTTACGCGGCAATTAGAGACCAAACAGATCACACAGAGAATAGGACTTTGGTGATAGGGAGGTGCTTTAAAAAACAAATAATAAAACACACAGAGGAAAAATAAAAGAAGAAAAAAAATGCTGTTGCATAGGCTAAGCAGGAAGAAAGAAAAGAATGGCCAAGGCTGTGTATGTGGAACAGACTGAACGACATACAGCTTCCCTCTTTAGGCTAACATCTTCAGTCACAAAGAAAGAGGAAGGAACCACCACCACCACCACCCCCCCGCCATTTTCATGACTAAATGAGAACCAAAGTCTTTAAAATGTGTGAAGCATTAGCAGACACTTGGTGCCTCCACCAGAAAGGGTGAGCCCTACATCATCAGCTTCATGCAGCCCTGCTGCCTTCCTTTCCCACTGCCCAAGCACAGCAGTGGGGGCTTGCTCCCTCTTCATGTCCTCATGATCCAGCTCAATGCAGCCAGAAAATAAAGTGCATTTCCCTACCCCGAAAACCAGATAACTACGGGGCCTTCTTGGAAGCTTTCACTTCTCAATCATCATTTACTGTAAGGGGGGGGGAAGATAGATATTATCAAGGCTTCGTAACCAAGAGCTGGCTGCTCACAGTGTCTCTGATGCGGCAGGCATTTTCAAGGCGTGCACTGTATACTTTGGTGTCTAAGACAGTGACTTCTATGTGTGTGACCTAAAAAAATTGCCATTGTCGGAAAAGGGCAACATTTCCCACACACATTTGGCTCAGTCACACAGAGACCAGACATTTCATGTTCCTGGTAATGTGGCTTGCCATAAAGGCCAAGAAAAAATAAAGAGCATGTGACGTATGAGTAGAACAGTTTCTGACCTGAACAGTTTTTAAATAATTTCCATGGAACATGCTCTGCACAACCTGGCCAAGTCAACGGTCTTCAGCTCCAAAAGGTAAACTGAGCTCCTCTCCTAAATCCATTCTGGAGCAATGCCACCTGAAAGGTCAGTTTGCTGTATGTTTCAGTGTTGCATGATGTAATCGAAGGGAATGACAGCTACAAAAATTATTAATCTCAGTGGGACCTTTCCAATAAAAAAGAAGAAAGGAACATATAAACTGGGGTTCTGATGCTTGGGAGCAAAGAGGGAGTGAGAGATTTCAGGGACAGAAGCACCAAGGGAGTGGAAATTGTATGATGGTATGTTACTGAGTCAGTCATTTAAACCAACTTTATGGTTGGTGGCAAGAATAGGTAGCTTGGGGACATGATTTGTCACTTCCTAAAGAAGATGTCTAAAACAGGTCAGATGAATTCTGCCCTGAAAGTACTTATTTTTCTCTGTGGTTATAAAGAGAGTCTAACATGACTAGATCAGAGGTAGTTATCGGCCAAGTATAGAACAAAAGTGCATGAGGTGTTCAGAGGTTAGATGGATCCCACCAACAATTTCTGCTCCAGATTGACATTGTTTTATTGTTTAATTTTTTTCTTCTTGCCGTCATCAGCAACAAATTCACTGGTGTGCAGCAAGCCTAGCAAACCACTGAGAGAAACTCAACCTTAGCAAGGGAGGTTATACCCATTGCTGAAGAAGTGAAGGGCAGAGGAAGATCAAAGAAGAGCCATAATCTTGCCTGTGCAGGTAGCATTTTGAACATAATCATACAAAACAGGACTGGAAAGGACCCTGACAGGTCATTTGGTCCACCCCTTCCTC
Organism: Haliaeetus albicilla; assembly: GCF_947461875.1. Taxonomy (NCBI): domain Eukaryota; kingdom Metazoa; phylum Chordata; class Aves; order Accipitriformes; family Accipitridae; genus Haliaeetus; species Haliaeetus albicilla. Next base: position 22,489,353 of record NC_091499.1, on the reverse strand, counting down.
TAAGGCAAGATCCATCAGCCTTTCTAGACCTGAACTGTTCTTGTCAAATATATGTCCAACTTCAACTTAAAAAGCCTCCAGGGACAGAGATGCCGTTCACTCCTGCTTTATCTACCCTTACAGATACTTTCTTTTTTTCCTGTTCAGCCTACATTTCCCTTACAGCAACTCACACGCTGTTCTCAGAGGATGGGGATAAGAGATTATTATCTTCTTTTCAGCAGCTTTTGCGTAGCTGAAGGCTGTTATCACATCTTCCTCCAATCTTCTCATAACTTAGGTGAATTTTTTCAGGCTTTTGATACACAATTCTTGCTAAACCTGGGGTCATTCTCATTTCAAAATTATTAGTGGCAATGCTGAGTTTAATCTAGAATGGACAGGTCATGCCTCTCTTAGATATCTCTGAATCATCCTGTAAATTGTATTTTATTTATTTAGCCTGAGAAGCACCCATGAGTTATTGGGAAGTAAAATGAGCCCCATTTTACGCAAAAGGACATAAGGCAGAGAGGATCTGTGGCTCTCCACTGTGTGTATGTATCTCCACCACAGTCCAACTGCACACCAGAGCAAGACCCAAGCACAGCCTAGCTCACCCTCTATGAGGCAGAAACCCAGGTACACATGCTATAGGGGAGCCGCAGCGTGCTTTGCCCAGGTACTCAGTCATGACAAGGCAGCAGAGTGCAGTTTCTCTACAATATAGAGAGATACAAAGACAGACTAAGGTCAGGATTTCAAAAGCCGTTCGGGCATTACGCTGTTAAGAATTGTAAGGGCTAATTCCATTTAACTTCGAGTCGGATACTTAATATGTTTAAATACCTAATGATGCAGACATGTGACTAGTACTTAAACACCTCCCTCCACTTTAGGCATCCTGATGATTTTAGAAATAACTCCAGCAGAATTGTCCTATTAGCCACATCTGGTCTGACTGGGGGAGTCTGTAGCTCTTCTCATGCTCATTCGTGTCACAATATTAATATTTTACAACTCTTGCTCTCAATGCAGTATAGCATAGTACCATTCAAATAGGCGTTTAGAAACATATCTTCTAATGATTAATCTAGTGTTTGCATGACTGAAACTGAAGCACTTAGTGCTTTTAGGCATGTTGTTACTGGTAAAAAAGCAAGGCTTCATTCCAGGCTCTGGCATGGCTCTCGGAGTTCGCAGCAGCAGCTTGTGGATCCCTATTCATTACGCTGAGACTGTCAATAAGGTATCGCTGGGAAATACAAGGGGTGAAGGGAAATGTATAGTTTCTAGTTTCGTCTAGTTTCCACAAGTTTATTAATCTTGATAGAACAGCAGGAAATCACACTGTAAACCACAAAGAGCCTGTTTAAAACCATCCTCAGAAAACACAGCTTTTACATTTTAAACCCGGGGAGCTGAGCACTTAGAGCCCACTGGTTGAGTCAGTAACATCAGCAAGCACATTACTAAAATGAAGAATGAGCTTTGTGAAATGTAGACTTCAGGTAGCTGGACACCATCGTGATCTATCACGTGTTTTTATTTTTATTTTAGTAGAGTAGGCTGAAGATGACAAAACGTGCTCAGCTTTTGGAACCCAACAAAGAATTGGAATTCTTCACTTCATACATTTTCTTGGTTATACTGACTGAGGAAGCAAAGAGAACTGCTCCGAAGGATCATTTATTTTATCCTCTTTTCTATTACTTTCCTAAGTATCTTCAATTGAGTGGCTGCAAAAACTCTCAGGGTGATTGCTTGAACGGTCACAGCGTTTCACGTTTTTTGTTTCACCTGGGAAACATTTGTGTAAGTAGTCCCACCACACTTAAAAGAGCAGATTTGACAAATTGGCTTTTTTTTTTCCGGTTTGTTTCTTTGCTGGCTTGAGGGAAGCTTTGCACGGATGGTCCCGTGAACTCCCCGGCAGCACTAGAGGCGGGTGAAGGGGTCACCCGCGATGCTTTAACCCCCGCAGCCCCCCCTCGCCCCAGCCGCGGTGCCGCTGCCACCCGTCCCAGGTGTGGAAAAGCCAAACCGCCGGCACCCCCCGCCGCCGGGGCCGACGCGTTCCCGGCGGAGAAACGAGTCCTCCGGCTCGTAAGGGGAGCATGCGGGTGATTTCCATGAAGTACCAGCCGGGGAGAAAAAGGCCGCGTGTTGGCCAGGAATCAATAAACAAACGAGCCCACGCAGAACTAGGCGAGGGCTGCGGGGCCCGTGGACCCGGCGGCGGGGCCGTGAGGGGCTGCCCGCCGCCGCCGCCATGGCGTGAGGGGCCGGGGGGAGAGGGGGAGAGGAGGAGGAGGAGGAGGACCGGGGAGAGGTAAGGAAGGAGGGCGGAGGGCGGGGAGGCGGGAGGTGGAGCGGGGGGGGGGGGGAGTCACTTTCTTCCTGAGTTGAAAAACGCCCCCCCCACGCAACCCCCCCGCTCCGTCCCCCGGGGCTGCCGAGGAGAAACTTTCTGGCTGCCGAGCGGCGGGTCCGCGCCGAGCCCAGGCAGGGGCCGCCGGCGGTGAGTGCCCGTGCGGTGCTGGGCAGCGCTCCGCTCCCCTCCGTCCCCTCCTTTACCCTCCGCTCCCCCCCCAACCCCCCACCCCGGGCGGCCGCCCCCGGCCCCGCCTGCTCCACGGCGGGCCCCGCGGCGGCTGACGGCCGGGCGGGCCCCGGACGCTCCCCTCCGCCGGCGCGGGGCTGAGGGCGCCGGTTACCGGCGGATTTGGGAAGCAACAGGTCGGACCCAGCGCTCCCCGGACCCCCATTCCACACACACACACCCCCACCCCCACCCCCCCCTTTCCTCCGCCATAGGTGTCCCCCGTCGCCACGGGGCGTTAAGCCGGGGAGCGGCGGCCGGGTCGAGCCGGTGCGGGGGGGGGGGGTGGGTGGTTGGCCGGGGGGGCGTCCCGCGGGTCACCGGCCCCTCCGAGCTTGTCCCCGGTGGGTCGGGGCAGCCCCGCTTGGACAGCCGCAGCCTTCCGGAGGTGAGGGGGGGGGTCCCGCGTGTCCGTGGGAGGGAGGTGCGTGGCGGGAGACGCGGCTTTTTCGGCTGAAAGCTTTCCCTCGGGGCGCCGTGGGTAACGGCTTTCCGCTCCCCCGCAGCACCGTTACCGCAGGAGCCGCCGAGCCCTTCGCTGACGAGTCGAGCCCCCCCAAAACACGCACGCGTGAAAGGTAAGCGGCAGCATCCTCCTCTGGCACCCAGGGAAGCCGAGAGGCAGGAAAAGAGCGGTTTGCCCCATGCAACTTCCTGCCGCTTTTCCTTTTTTTTTTTTAATTTTTTTTGTTGTTGGAAAAGTGACCTGGGACCGCAGCTGTTCGCTCGGGAAGCTGGGGTCTCCTCAGCCCCAGGATGCCAAGTGGCGATTCCTTTAGCTGGCGTCGCATGAAAGCGATGCATCATCGCTTGCTGCCCGCTCTCAAAATTCGGTTTGGTGTGAATGGAAGTAGCCATTCTCTCTGCTCTTCTGTCATTCCCTCTCGAAACAATGTAAAGGCTGCGATATTTTCCTGCGTCTTCAAGCTGGACTGGCTTCCTTTTTGGATGTAAGCGATGGCAATATAAGAAATAGATACAATTGTGAATGAAATACAGGAAGTATTGCTCAACTAGTTGGAGATTTTTGGTCACCCTAAGAAGACCAATTGCAATTTAAATAACACTAAAGTTTTAATGTAGTCTAAACAAAGACAAAGAAAATCTCGGCTAAATATTGCCACATTATGTTTATCATGCCAACAATTATTATAACTCATTGCAGTATTTCAAAAAAGGAACAATTCAGCTGAAGGGCAGCAGTGGGAATCAATAATTCAGATGCTGTTTATTACTCTGAAAGACTCTTGCTGGGTAGCCTCAGGCAAGTCACTCCACCTCTCCATGGCTCTGCTTCCTTCCTCATAAAACAGATAAATGTGCCTGCTTGCTCCACAGGGGTGTTGAGAAGTTTAATTAATTAATTTGTTTCATAACTACTTGGAGATCCTTGGGTGCATTTTTCTACAGAAGTGCTAAATATTATTTCAACCATGAGTTCTTTTACTATGTGTCATTGCTTATATGTGTTTCTTCAGTGACCTAAATTAGCTCAGTTTTTAGTGGAAGTCAATAAAGCAGCAGTTCTACACTGGGATTTTCTTCACTATCTGTAAACTTCACTAGGGCATGAAACCAAAATACACTAATAACAGTGTATTTTACTGGGACAGAACTACTGGTACTTTAAAAAAATGTCATTTTCTTTTCTTGTTATTCAAAATGAGAGCTTCCTTTTGTTGTTTTGTTTGAAGCATTGTGGTACTTTGCATAATTTTGAATTGGCATGAAAAAAAACTGAGTGGTGTTACTTAATACAAGAGCAAGAGATGAGAATAGTTTATGAACATATCCGTAACCTCTACTGTGGAGACTGACCTCAGAAGACACTTGGTGCTGGTTTTCCACTGCGTGTTCATATACAATCTCTTCTAAAACCTGTTCTTCGGTCATAGAGGACATGGGTTGCAAAGGAAGAAATACATGACCTGAACAAATTGCTTGCCTATGGTAAAAGTTGATAGATTCTGGTTGCCTAAGCGAGGTTGGTTTTTTTACAGTGTGTATTAGTTATTGTAACTAGATATTTAGTAAATGTCCGTACCACAATGCAGAGGAAAATGTATTTAATTACCTGGTTAAATGTTAGATGTGATTTTCATACGTTGCAAACAGTTATAAGTAAAAAGGAGTAGCTGGAAGCTAGTTTTAGAGTGCTATCTCAGTTTTGGTACTTTCTAAAGGCATGAGCCTTTAGAAACACTGTGCTCACGAGGTCTGTGTGTACCATTTCTTTTCCTCGGGTACAATGACAGCAAGCACATAAGCCTTTTCAAAACTGAATTCAAATAAAGCCTAGATCAGTGGTGATAGAAAGTAATTCCCATCACCAGGCAGCTGTTGGCTTGTGAATGAACATAGTGAGTTCATATGCTGGTGGAGAAATGGTCACATCCATCAGTATCCAGCAGTCTGAGCAGTGAGAACTAGGGTTAAATGAGGCTGTAAATGAGTCTGTAAAAACCAAAGTGTCCCTTCTCTCAGAAGTGATTGCATTTAGCTAAAACTGAGTCACATTCTTAGGCTTGTGTGTGGAAACTTGCACATCTGGCACCCACAACATACTCTAGCAATGAGCAGAAAGAAATTTAGTTACTACTGCTGTTGTTCCTGGACATTTTGCAAGAAGTAAAGCCCGTCTTCCCTGTTAGTTTTGGTGGGGTTTTTTTCTGAAGGGATTAAAAAAATAGAGAAACAAACAACTTTCCGTAACCATTGTTTCCTGGTTTAGACTTGGTAATCCAAGTGTCTGGTGAGTGAAAGAGAATATGACTTTTGCTCAGCAAGTTCTATTTAATTGGTAAATATGGTATCTCAGCAGCAAGTTTGTCCTGGCTGCTTACACCTTCTTTGCTCTCTCCATTCAGCTGGGGTAGATAAAAGAACATAGTTACAGTAGTGTAGTCCCCTAAAGCTGTTAAACCATGGTGCCAGTTTGTGTCCAGGACTGTAGCCACGTATTTATAAATAGACTCACTATTTGGCAGAAAGATTTTCCTTTGAGCTACTCTTCTGTTTAGATGGGTGAGCTTTGTACCGATGTCTGTTAGCCCAGCTAAGCCCAGCTGGGATATGATGAGGTGAGACAGAGCTGCATTAGCAAAAACCCCAAATGCTTGTGTGCTGCACTTTGGCTGGACTCGGTTACCTGCTCAGGATGGGAATGGAGCAGAGGAGGGGATTAAAGCCTGCTAGGAAAAAGGAAATTTAGCTGATGTCACCTGGGACCTTTCTCATGAATGCTTCGTCAGTAGAAGTTTAGGAGAAGTGAAGTGTTGGTAGCAGAGAGCTGACCGAAAGGGTCTGGATGTGTTGGGAATCACGTGAAGGACAGAGCGCTGGAAATGGTTTCTCCCATCAGCCGGTGACATCAGCTTTCATCCGCTCTTGGGACATGGTCAGGTGTGAAAGCCCGGGCACAATGCGGCCATTATGTACACGGTCTGAAATTACCTTTGTTTGGTCTGTCTTTCTGTTTTTCCCCTTGCTTGGACTCACAGAGTATACGGTAGGAATCGGCAATAGCGTTGTTCAGAGCAGGCGCTGGATTGTAGGGACCCTGCTCACTTGACTCGGGCAGGTATCGCATCTCAGTACCAGATAAATGTAATTTTAACATAAGAGTTCTTTCACCACAGTTGTCCTGGTCTATGTTCTTATTTTGTTTGGTTTGGGGTTTTTTAATCAGAAATATTAAAAATACTGAATATTTTATATAAACCTGGTATGCCCTCTTAAGTCTTCTAATCATATGGCTGCCTAGAGTTGTTAAAGTATTTTCAAAAGTTGTTTGAAAGTATTTCTTTGGATATCACATCATTTCAAAGCCTTTTAATCATACCCATGCAACCATGGTGCATCACACCTCTTGCCAAAATGACCTGTCAGGTTTCAGCTCTGCTGCGAGAGCCATGCCTGCACAACTTAAGTCAGAAATGAGATTACACGATTCTAAATTTCAAAATTAACCTGTAATTTAATGGTTGTGTTGACACCTACTCACACAGATTGCTCATGCCAACTGTGAGTAGCTAAATTGTGCAGGAGTAATGTAGCCTTTTAACTCCATCTGCAGTTGAGGCTTCTGTCCCCGAAAATGTAACTGTCACTTTTTATTAAGGGTATCCTGCTTTTCTCAAAGGTATTCTGGGCAGCAGTGAGGACAGTAATAACACTGCAGGAACTACAGGACAATACATTTTATTGTCTCTCCAAGTTTGTACCTTGAAAAAATCAGCTGCATCTGGGTACATCTATCTATGGGGAAAGAGAGAGGTACTATATGCTATATCTAGATATATAGAGAGAAACCATAGACAGTGAAGTAACAGATGAAAGCAGCAGAGCTAACAACAGAATTGTACCAATAATAATAAACAGCATATTGATCTGCAGAGAGATGTAACCACCAGGTAGGGTGGTGCAGTTTAGGTCTACAAACACAGAGGCTGCTATCCCATAGCAAACTAAAGAGTAGTTCTTCTATGTGAATACACATTTGGAGTCTGCATACACACATCATAAGATCATATGTAGATTATATAAAGGCAAGTGTTGATTTCAATTGCTTAGATTGCAGTCTTTTTACGTTCGTAAATTGACTAGCATAGGTGCCTTTGGACACACTTTGCTGGTGCTTCTATACGCTGTCACAATGCTTTCTCATAAATAAAATCTTAATATAGTTCTGTATGCAAGGCCGAGTCATAAACAGGATATGGAAACATAGTTAAAATGGGTTTTGATCCCATAGCAACTGAAGGATGTGATGTATTTTAGAATTCCTGTCTATTAATATGACGTACTGTGGAAATGCTTTACAAATAAAAATATTTATTTGGTATCTTCAGCTACAAAAGTCTGTAGATAGATACAGATATACATGGAGTGAGGACTGGTTTTGTAAAACTCCAGCAGAAACCCTTCATTCATTTCCAACATCTCGGAGGCAACTGAATGAAGGACAATTAAAACAAAAGGCAGGAAGGATGAAAACTGTTAATTATATGTAGTAGAGGAGAACAAGTAGCCAGGGGACTTAAAACATGCAAAGTATTTGGAAGAGTAAAGGTCAAGGCTAACAGAGAAGTACTAGTTGGAAAAGAGGATAGAAATTAAAGTCAGAAATGGAAACACTAGTCTCAGTATCAGAAGTTTCTGGTGCTGTAATCGGCCTCCTAAAAAGTGAGGGAAGCTGCATGGCGTGCGGCAGTCTGAGTGGGCTGGATTAGGCACACAGAGGAATTCGGTTTTGACAGCAGTAAAATTGGCTTTCCTCTTTTGCACGCGTGATTGTTCTTTTCTGTCCTTCATTTGCGCCTCCTGGGCGTCGCAGTTGCCCTCCGAAGGTCTTCTAGCTCTTCCTGCGCACCGTGGTCGGACCGCTCGATCCACGCAGAGACCACGCTCGTGGCTGCCTCGGGCGATCTCCTCCTCCGCTCCCCGGAGGCGCAGCCGCAGGCTGCTGTCGGAGGGAGCCCCGAGCGCGGTTTCTGACACCCCCACTGACGGGTGCGCAGCCTTACAGAACCCCTCCGTGGGTCTACCTGCGTGGGCCGGGAGGATGCGCTGCTACTCTGCAGCTGCCAAATGAATACCGTTTTCACCACCCAAAATGCGTTTCTGCCGTGTCTGTTACCCTCAGAGTCCCAGGCCCCGAAAGTGCCCTGCGTGCTGTAACAATATAATAGATGGATGAGTGGTTTGATTGACTTCTGGGACATTAATGGGGCGGACAAACGTAGTTAATATATCCTTTTGGCCGGTATGAAAATTCTCAAACTGTCTTCCATCAGTGTTAGCGTCTGTGAAAAGAGTTCTGCAAAAAATAACTATATTTTTAATTATGGAAATGGCCTTTTAAAAGTACTTTAGCTCAGGATAAAATGCTGGTGCTCAAAAGGAAATCTTTCTGTGGTAGCTTATAGTTTTATGCCTTTGATGGTAAAAGTGACTAAGCTTTCGTTCACTGAACGTGGATGCCTTAACAGGCTTGTCTGTACTGGTTGGGAATGATCGCCTTCAGGATTCTGGATATCAAAATGACTTTCTTACTCTTTCTATACAGTGAAGTATGGAATAAGAGATCCCAGTAAAGGTTAGGAATAGTAGTGCTAGAGCAACCAAAAAATTACTGACAAAGCATATACAGTAGGATAAATTGTAAAATAGAAGAAAATTCCAAATTCCCAGATTATGGTTTGGGCATGCAGACAATTTAAATCTTGTTTTTGCTTGAGGCAGAGAAGGTTATGCGTTCAGTGTGCACACATGTGTGTCCTGTTAATTTATATACACAGTGGTAAAATAGACAAATAAGCTTTTAAATGAAAGGAATAAACAGGTGAAACTTCCATCGCAGATACCTTACACATCCTACTGTAAACTTATAAAAGTACTTTCCAGTTGCTGTTGTATCTGTAGCATGGTGGAGAATGAGAGCAACCCTCTGTTCTCCCAGAATGATGGTCTCCCACGGCTGTGTACTGCTCTAAATATATCCATTGCATTTTGTGCGTAGATCAAAGGACAGATACAAGTTTAAATCTTGACTGCTGACATGATGTCATATACTGATAATTCCTATAGGAACTGGTTGTTTCTGGTTGCCTTTATGATTTTCATAGCACAGCTATAATTCAGGCATTTAAGTTGATACAAAACTTCTTTCAAGGTATTTCAGATCACTTCAGAACAAGTGCAATACTAACACCTGGGTACATGAGCTATACTTTATTTATTGTAAATTTGATTCTGAATTTTATTTGGGATTTCAGTATTTAAGCTTTTAAATACCTTTGACATTATACAATTGTGACATAGCATATTTCTCATAGTGAAAAAATCAGAGGAAGAAATGAAGTAATGTCCTCTGGTGGTTAAGGTCGTGATAGGTATTTTTCAAGTTGTAAGCAGTGATTTTACACCTTTCCAGCATTTTTATTGGAATTTTATTTTATTGGTCACTGGTTTTGTCTTACTGATCAAAAGGGGGATGGAGGAAGAACTCCCGACTGCTCTTAGCTGGGACATGGGAGTTTCCTGCACGGGTGTCCAGCCTGCAGCTTTGAGAGGGACTCAGCAGTACTACTTGCTGATGTGGGAACTATACAGCTTCAGACCTTGGTCAGTAGATTTATTGTGATTGTTACAGTACAAAGATAAGTTTATAGTTTTCTTGGTCCCACTCCGTCTGCCGCCTAATTTTGCTCTATCAAATATGTTTCTGTGAGTCGGTAGGAACCAAATGGCAATATATATGGGAATTAGTCTCTGTTGACCTCTCTGTTTTGTGGACTTACCCTGCATTTTTTAGTACTTAAATGTTACTGGATTCAGTTAGAGGACTTAATTGCTCTCCTATTTTTAAATATGTTTGCAAAATATTTAGATCAGTGGTAAAACTGACATTGTTGGACAAAATAGCTCTCCAATTGATGTAAGTGTTGTGATTTTAAACCACTACTATTTCCAACTGATTAATTCAGTTTTATAGATGCTGTTTCTCTTATCAGCAACAAAGTCAATTGCAATGTGTGCAAAAAGATCTACTAATTACTTGAGGTATTTGGACAAAGTGCCAAAAAAAGAGTTCCTACAGAAGTTTTCTTTTCTCCACTGTGATCTAACCTAGCACTCCTCGTGGCAAGCAGTTATATTTTAGCTGCTGTCAGCATCAGTACAAAAAGATGCACAACCATCTCCATTTAATGGGACAACATGCCACACACATCTCCTTGCAAAGTTACGTATTGGTTTCATGATACTGGTATGGCAGCAGCTGTTGCTGGTGTTTGACCATTTCTTTCTAAAATATCTATGACTCTTACCTGTTTTAGCATTGGGTGCTAAAATTACTTGCTGTCAATTTAGTACTAGTGCTTTTGAATGGCTTAACAAGGTGATCTTATCACGTAACTTAAGTTGTGACAAAAGTATAATGACGCTGTTGTTCAACACAAAATTGAGCATTACGATTACAAGCACCACAAAAAAATTGAGTGGAAGAAGTTTGCTTTCACTTTCAGTATTTTATCAAGAAGTGATGCAAAAAAATTATGAAAGTTAAGTCCTTGCTGATCCAGAGGTCATTGTCTAAGGTAAAAGTTTGCAGGCTGAACCTGAAGATTTGCTTTTGTCAGTATGGTGGAACAGATTTTCCATTAAATATTTGAACACAATTCTTACCCAAACACTCGTGGGGGTAATTCGGGCAGCAATAATGAGAACTGTAGCCTTTGTGGAAAATAGGAGCTGCCCAAAAGAAGACGAAATTTGTAAAATCTGCGGAGCTAGGCCATTAAATGGTAATTTTGAGTTTTAAACTAGTTAAAATATTTGTTTTTTCTTACAGGCATAGAGGTTGGCTACTCGAGCTGAGTGTCAGGGCTACTCTGACCTTCTCTGGAGGCATGTAGGCACTTTGCAGGGGGGGTCAGATGAAAGCCAGCATATCTGTAGCAGAGACGCCAGGAGTTTGCCTGCAGCATCTCCTGAGCAATCTAGAAGGAGAAGACAGCACAGGAGTGGGAAACCCAGCTCTCAGCGAGGGTGTAACTCCATCCACCTTCTCCTGGCTGGAGACTCCTGTTCCTGGTTGAGCGTTAGCCTTCCCCAGGGTACACGGTGAGGTAGAGGAAGGCCCATGACTTACGGTGGGTCATGCAGTGACGTGGACGAGGGCCCACGACCTCCGTGAGTCCCACAGAGAGGTGGCTGAGGGCCCACGTGTGACCGAGCGGGCAGGTCTGACTTGTTCATGTCTCAGCCCTGGGCTCTGGGGAGCTCCTTCATTCAGAAACCTGAGTAATCTGTGGTGTTGCAATGCTTCCAGTTCGTGGAAGTTTTAGGCACCAGAAATCCCACCTTTCTGTTCCTGTAAATGTTGAGGTACCCGTGTCGGAGGCGAGTCGTGGTGTTGGAGACGCTAGCGGACACCCCTGCAATTTCTGCTTTTTAAGAAGCGACACAAGTGTTGTCCCAGCAAAAAGCATCCGCAAAGCACAGTGGCCCTTCAGAACTGATACTGCAGAAAGCCACGATTCTTGACATGTTTTTACTTCTGTAATGATCCACAAGAAGATCAGATTGCATCAAGGACAGCTGTGCCAGCTGATGGTGCTAACAGCGCTGTCCTTCCCTCGCCCCCCCTCCGCTGGCCCTCTCCCACTCCTTGGCTCTCTCTGCCGGAGCGGCCCTTCTGGGCACAAGTGGCAGGAGTAAACAGGGCCTCTCTTTTCCTTTAAATAGTATATCAAGCCAAGTTTATTTGGCGAACTTATTTGTATAAACCGATGTTCAGTTACTGGCATGAGCTTTACAATCTTTTTTTTTGCTGCAGTTGAACATCTACTCATTGATACAGATGGGGAGAACTGAAATAGTTAAGATTTAGTCTGTTTTTTCTAGAATAATTGATGTTCTTTACTGTTTGTTTCTGCTGGCAATGGAGTGGAAGTCATGGCAAATGCTCTTTCGGTCTAGGACTAAGCGACAACCTTTTCAAAGCACTTTGTATATTAGCATTTTCTTCCATGGGCAAGCATCCTTCACTCTCCTTTTAATTTTTAATACTTTATCAGGTCATGGTTTCCAAACTGAATAAAACCCCCTCATTTTCAGAAAAGGTTGAGTTGCTTGGTAAAGTTTTTCTTGGAAGATGTGGCTGGTAATGATGTAGTGTAATACGAGAGTAAGAAATTCTTTTAACTTTAAAAAAAAAATGGTATTGTGAGTGCAATTTAAGCTATCAGAAGGCCCAAACTCCTATTCTTTTGAGCCCTGTGTATCAGACAAACTTGTAGCAGGTCCACTCACAACTGGTAAATTGGATCTTATGCGGCCAGCTATCTGTGCATGTCTGGCTTCACCTAAGCTATGCAGATAATCAAGGTTCATATGTGTGGCTTTGAGCAGTGCTATGTGTTTCTTTAGCTTTCAGTGTGCATGTAAGTTAACTAAGGAAACCTCAAAGTATAGAGTTCAACACAGTTGAATATGCGTTCTGCTTCAGCGTTTTTGGCTTGGTGGTCCCGTCCCTGTCCCCCCCACCCCAGGTACATTTATACCATTGTAATGAATTCTAAATAGTCCCTAAATGTTACTGGGTTTGGTCACATTCTCCTTCAGAAGGTGCTTTGGTTCTTTTGCAACCACCTGATAATTTTTGAAGTGGTTTCATATATATCTTACCAATCAGTGTAGTTTCTAAACAGCTACTGTGATGAGGAATGGCGATCACACCCACTAGCCCTGCAGAGTTACCGGGACGAGTCGGCAAGGCAACGAAGTGTGTGCCCAGGTCTGGTCCTCGGCAATGAAGTGCTTGGTGGTGTGCGTGGCTGAAGGCGGTTTGAAATCCCTGCAGGGGCGGTTCGTCATGGCCGTATCCAGCACCAGCCAGTTTGTATATCCTCACTACCTGGGTGATAGTTTTTATTGCAAATCCACAGGTTTATTCTGTTTGGAGCTTTGCGATTGTTTTCGTTATTACTTTTGCTGGCCCTGCTTTTGAGGACATCACAGATGAGAAAACGTGGAACGTCTGCCTCTCTCCTCGCTCTCTGTAGCGCAGTTTGAGCCACAGCCGTGCCATCCTGGGGTCTCCATGGGCGATGGTCTCCACGTGGTTGTGGCTGGTGCATCCACAGAGGTTTACGTGGAAAGGAAGGTGGACTGCTTTCTAGCTGCCTCCTCCCATCCACCAGTCACACCAGGCTGAGCCCTGCAAAGTTACTGGGCAGGGCTCACCGGCCCCACTGAATCGTGGCTGCCATGGGTTATTGTCTTCATATCACAGGAAGGGTCTTGGTGTGATTTAACCAAGAATAAATGACTTTGTAGTCCTGCTTTTGTCACTGCCTATTGCCTTTCTTCCAGATCTTGACTCTGAATATGCTGCCTATGAATATACCCATGAAAAAAACTATGATCGGTTTTCCAGTTACACTGTTAGTCTGAACAATGTGGTATGGTGGTTGCTTCTCATGTGCAAGGTAAAAAACCAAAGGGTTTACCTTCTCTATTAAATGCACACATGCATGAGGGGAGAAAATGAGGAGGGTTATTGAATTCTTAAAATATGGGCTATGAATTTTAGACAACGCTGGAGGTGGTTGATGATGGTGAAATGCTGGGAAATGTGTGTCCAGATTTACAAAGAAGGAGTTCCGGGAAAACTTACTGTATGTTTCCTAATCTCTGGTCAGAAAGACCCTAATTTAGGGAACTCTTAAAACCATCCCTAAATATATGTATGTGCTTAATTCTTATTGATGTGCAGAAGCACTTACAGAAATCAAACCAAGGAAAAGAATGCATGAAGTCCTCACTGCTAGCTGGGATTTTTTTCTGATTGCGTAAGCCAGGAAACTTCTTCCAATGTATGATCATCACAGAATAAGATACAGGTGTGTTTTGCTTTTTTTCAGATTTTTTTTTTAGGTTCTTTCCTCTGCCCCCAGTTCTAAAGGATCATAGAGGCTTTAAAAAAACCTATGGTGGTTTTTTTCAAATATGAAAAAGCAGTTCTTTTCAACAGTTAAAAAAAAATGACATCATGTTTCAAACATAATGTACTGGTTTGGCTGGTTTTTACCTCCTTCCTTTCAAAATTTACTGTTGTATGGTTTCCTTATTTATAGATGAGAATACGAGTAGACTTGAGTATGTTTGGATAAACTACGGTGCATGTTTCTTTGTATGTGTGTATGTGGTGAGAGACTCTGTACATATAGTAAAAGTATTACCAAATAAACCACCCTGTGATCTGCGTAATGTGTCCTGTAATGATTGGTTTACATCCAAAAAAGGGCAAAACTTACTTGCAAAATGCATTAAAATACTATGAAAATGTCATCTTCCATTATGCTCTGTTAAAGCAATTATGTTACGCACTGTAATATATAAATGTAGGCAGTTACAGGGTGCGGTATTATTTTTACCCTAGGCAGGAATGCACAAGAAAAGATGTACTTCTTGGCCAAAGATGCTTGCTCCCAAATTAATTTTAGGAGCTGAACACAAGCACCTAGAGGGTCCGTGTACCCAGTAGTCATGGAGGGACCCAGCCTGTCAAGGTTGTCTCATTGTCTATGCACATATTAATGACATTGTTGAATCAGGATGTGGGTCTCTAAATAAGGTTTTAGCAGCCTAAGTTTCTGTTAGAAAATTTTGGCATCTATAGGTAGGGAGCTGTGGGGAGAAATAAAAGGTTGCTTTGTACTTCGGCTTCTTACAAGTTTTATGACTGAATCCTATGCAACAGGTTTTCCATGGAAAAAAACATTTCATATTTGTGTTTAGGCTTTCTTTCCTTCTGTCTATTTCTTTTAATAATTGAAAACTACTGTTCATTATTTACATAAAACTGTCTCTCTTGGGTCTGCTTTCTGTAACCTTTCCCCTCAGAAGAATTCTAGGAATTTGCCGGCTTTCCTCAGGGGGATCCTGGCCATGTTTTATCTGAGAATAGATAGTTGGTGATTTTTATGAAGTAACTCACTATGTTTAAATACTTGCATTTAACCTCTGCATAGATTTGCCATTTGAGCACATTTTAAGAAGTCATGTACGTTGGAAAATACGCACTTTAATTCAATGTTCCACCTTCTTGGTAGCTGGCAGTAAATCTCCACATGCAAAATGGAGAGCCCCTAATAATAATAATAATAAATGCAAAATCCCTAAATGCCCCAAAGGCAAGGTATTTCAGCTGTTTTTCTAAGGCTCTGCCGTTTTCTCTCTCTCTTTTTTCTTTCTTTTTCTTTTTTCTTTTTTTTCTTTGAAAACGAGGACGTGTCAGAACCGGAGGCCTCAAGCGCAGTATAAAATGACCCCGGCGCAAACCTCCAGCATTCTTCATCCTTCCCTCTCCAGCTGCTAATATCAGCCAAGGCAGCACGCAGGCTTGGCTGCCGCCAGCACAAGCTCCCCGGCTCTCCCCCATCCTCCTCCCCTCCCGCCCTTCTCCGCTTGCCAGTACAGTCAGCACTGCCTCATATTAGGCACCACTGCAATTATATGAAATCTCAAGTACAAGAGCTGGCAGTGTGTTCCTTCGCCTCGTATCAGCTACTAGAGGGAAAGACGTGGGAGGGAGGGTGTCTCTTCAAAGCGTACAGTTTTTTCTTTAGGATGAATTGCTCAGCAGGTATTTTGTCTCAAGTATTCATATAGAAATGATTTGAAAGCCACCTGGATGATACGTGGGGTTCTTTAAGTCTGGATGGAATCGTATTTCCTAGAGAGCATCCTGCATTTTAGTGTCTCACGGATTCATTTTCTCTCTCTCTTTCACGTCCATCTGCCATAGGATATTTCAAAGATGGTTTGGCTGCCAGTGAGACTTGGAGATCTGATGCCACAATGAGGACTCACACACGGGGAGCCCCAAGTGTGTTTTTCATACACGCGGTTTGCTTCGCCTTTGCCTGCGGCGCCAGGGAGGACCCAGACGCGATGGTTCCTTTTGTCAACGCCAACTATGACAGCTACCCCATGCTCTACTTCTCCAAAGGGGACGTGGAGGTTCTGCGTCTCCAGGCCACCACCACGCACCAGCACATTGCAGCTCGTCTGATTGAGGCGGTGCAAACGATGCTGTCGAATCCCCTGGAGTACCTTCCTCCCTGGGACCCGAAGGAGTTCAGCGCTCGGTGGAATGAAATTTACGGCAACAACCTTGGGGCCCTGGCGATGTTCTGTGTGCTCTACCCTGAAAACATCGAGGCTATCAACATGGCCAAGGATTACATGGAGAGGATGGCAGCTCAGCCTAGTTGGTAGATTTTTGTCTTTTTTTTTTTAAGTTGTTCTTACTGTATAAACTGCTTGCAGTTGGAGGAATGAGTGTATGAGTAAATTGCTTAAATTATTTCAGTTGTTCTAACATTCACTGTAACAGTGACTAACTTGCTGAATGCATTTACCCTCATCTGGACCAGCAGTGACATGCAGATTCTCACCTTCACTGGACTTACCCTGTTGCAAATTAATGCTGAAAGAAGGAGCATGACCCTTTGTCTACCATCCTAATTGCTGTAAAGTTAAAAAAAAAAAAAAAAAAATCCAAACCCACTCCCAATCAGAAGGCAGGGTTTCCCATCTGATTTGTGTCAAGAAGTGCTAGAAGTGCTATTTTTTATTCTCTTTTTTTCCAGACTTGTACATATCTTTTAGGTAATTCTTCCTTAGGAAGAATTCAGAAAAAGGTATAATTAGGTACAGGTAAAAATGACACTCTTGAATTTCTGCAGTCTGCTCTAACATGTGTCTGAGCTTCAGTTCAGACTTACAGCTCCTCTTGGCTGTACGGTTCTTGGGCCTCCCCTTAAGACATACTAGGACATGATAAAGATTGTTGTCCATCTGATTACTTGGCTGGAACTGCCTGAGTAACTGGCATTTTGATGACCGCCTCCTGGATTAACCTCACCTGGATGTGAGTTGTCATCCACAAGTTACTCTGTCCTCGCTGTGCCTCACTCTTTCTGTGGGGACAGAAGTTGATGTTCTCACTGTACGAGCAAGTCCAGCAACTGGGACCCCCAGGTCTCTCTCCTTCTCCTCATCTTCCTTTTTCATACCTACTAGCAGACCCCTTTCCCCTGCCCCCTGCACCAGCTGCCGCTCAGTACACCTTCCAGACTGTGGCCCAGGGTTGCTGCCACTGAGAGGAGGACGGAGACATGGGCTTTGCCAGGACAGTGGCTTCTGGCCAGGGCAGCGAGCTGGAGCTGCGATGGGGCACTGCTCCCTCTGCCGCAGCTGCTGTCCTACAGCTCCGTGGTGGAAGCAGCTCAGCAGACGTCTGAGTCAGGTTTCAAGTCAGCACAGGAAGAACCATTAGCTGTTCAAGCAGTATTCATTGCTCAGACTGCTACTGTTCCTTACCTTCTTTGCATTGAGACCAACTAGTAGTGTCCTATAAATGGTATCCATCCATGGACGGTCATTGCAATTATGCTGGATTTGGGCTAGCATAACTTGGGATCCATTTGCTCCTGGTGAGCATGATTTAAAAGTCACTACAGTGTTGGGGTTCCCCTATACCAAGTATTAAAGTGGTGAATGCCACAGAAATACAGAACTAGAACAAAAGAAGTGGTAGGAGAGAGAAGGGACACACTGGGCTTAAGTTGCTTACATGTCACAGAAGAGAGGACATCCAAGGACATGTAACTATCTCCAACAGGACCTACGGACTGCTCCAAAGTCAACACCTTCCTCCCTAGTTTCATTGTTCACACTCTTTCTTAACTTGATTTGGGTAGTGTGAACACATAGTTACATGGCCATCTGTTTTAATGGAATAAGAAAGAGGAGCAAGCAATATTTTGAGTAGTGGAACTTAATTGTGTCTTCCTTCTCAGTTTCCTATGTCTCACTCACTGTCTCAATAACCTCATCTCAGTTCCTTGTGTCCTGCAATTCCTGCCCTAGATTAATTGTGGTTCCTCTGTCCCTTGCCACAATGCTCTCCTTTGTCCCAGCTGACCAGATACCCATCAGAACTGAGCAGATATCCTATTTCCACTTGACTTTGATGATATTTACCTCCCCCAAACTACTGTTTTTCTCAAGCAAGTATCTTGCATTACCTCGATGAAAGAGAAGCCATGCTTTTCCCATCTTTCCCTTCTGATGTAGATACGTCATTCAGCAAACATCAAGGTTTAGTCAAGGTTCTCTGCTTTGCAAAAGAAGCAGGTGCAATGCACTTAGTAGGGGAGGAGATCAGAAACATAGGCAACAGGGATGGGGTAAGCTGCCCTTTGTATAACGACCAACTGGCCAGCTTTTCAAATGCTGTGACAGAAACATGGATCTGGTTTCCGTTTTTGCATTTCCCCTGAAGACTTATGGCTGAATACTGTCAACATAGAATTCACACTATAGTACCATCAGTGATGGCAGTAATATAGATCCCTCTCTCTTGTCCAACAGTGGTTTTCAGGAAACTGTAGTAATGTAAGATCTCTGAGGCATGTACTACTCTGTCTGGCTTTGCTCAAATAGGTCAGCAGGTTCAGAAGCTGAAGGAGCAGACAGGCAGATTGCATAAATCTGGTTTTTTCTAAGAAACTCAACTAAAAAGTACCAGAAAACATGTTACTGTACACAATTCTCCACTTAGAGTAAGACCAGGAGAACAAACATGGCAAATCGGAAAGTTGTGGCCTGAGCACTACTAGTAAGAATTTAGATGTTTTGGCATCTAAAACACTGTGTAAGACTGTATGTGAACGGTTCTGGCAATGTCACAGTAATGGAATTTAAAAAAAAAAAAAAAAGCTGTCCAGTCTATTTAGGGATGTTTAGTTTCCCTCAGACTTTGGGGAAAATATCATTCTGGGTGATATATTATGAATGTTATCCTTATTAAATAATTTGAGGGCACACGTGTTCTGATCACGAGGGTGGAAAGAAGGAGCAGTTTTGACGATGCCCAAGTTTGGAGCCTTGAATGTTAGGAGACTAATCTGCAAAAAGTCCGTATGTTGTCAGTAAAGAGGGCTTGTCCAGAAAGGTATCAGTAAGATAAGTAAATCAAAAGAACTTCTCTCTCCCTAGACTTGCTCTATAACGTAGGTGCATAGACTGCCACGTGAATTGCCTGAAAAGCATCTTTTTGTCACTGTCAGATTCATCAACGCGTGTTGGAAAGTTAAACCTGGCGGTCATATAGATTCCTTGTTGGCAGCTCGATTCTTTCAATAGTATAATCTGGATTTCTTTTGACTTCTGACATGGCATTGACTCTAAAATAGCTCTAGAATTTAAAAAAAAAATTCCAGTTGGATGAGTTTCCTCTAATTTTTGTGGCGATATTAAATAAAATTCAAGCCTTACCAGAAAACAGTGTATTTTGGTAGTGTGTGCAGTAGTTGGGTAAAATAAATATGGTTTAAAATGTCACTGGTTATTTGTCCCAGAATGACAGGAGATTAAGGAGACTGACATTTTAAATTTCATGTTTACATTAGCAAGAATCCTCAATAGTCCAAGTGTGGTTCAATATCTCAGGATACAATTATGAGAAAGTCTACCGATAATTGATACATGCATGGAAGGGGCTGTAATTAAGCACTTTTCTCATCTATTACAATAGTCATTTTATATCACATAATAAAGTACCCCCTTAATTGAGTTCCTGTTCATGTAGGCTGATGGAGCTTGAGCCGTTTGTCATAACAACCAATGTTGATAAGCATGCTGCTCGTAACAGAGCATCCGTAATTGCTACATCCTGGAGTAGGTTTACATTTTAAAATAAACAAAGGGGCAATGGCTAATAGCTAACTATAACAATCACCCAAAATAATATGGGAATGGACAATGTTTTGGAGACTAGCAAGAGCAGGGAAGTGTAGTGCATTAATATTTCAATAAAAATAGATGAACTTTAATGGTTTTGCCTGTAAAAATTAAAAGCTGGTGTTAAATAACTCACTTGGTTTTCCTGGGATTTGATATCTAGATGCTGCCTAGAATCTTACAGAAAGTTTGTCCTTATATTTAAGTCATATTATCTTATTTTGCAGAGAAAGAGGATAAAGATGAGTTTTCTGGCATTTTTATCTCTGACTGGCCTCTAGAGCACTCCCCACCAGAAGCGCGTTTTTGGCCAAGGAGATCTGTACTCGTGATTCTTTCCATATGCCGCCTCAGCCTGTTCCCGCACTGAGCGGAGTGATGTAATCGGAGTCACACATCATGCAGAAATAAGAGTCCAGTCAGATTCTGTGTTTTGGACAAAGCAGTGAAAAACCCTCTTCTTTAGTAAGCCTGCCTTATAAAAAAATGCCTTAGAAGTTCACAAATTCTGTGCCCTTAAAAGCAGAAAAGGCTTCCCCATTTGCAGTTGCCAGACAAGATTTCTATACTACCTTTTTTTTTTTTTTTTTTTTTTTTTTTTGGCACATAGTCGATGCACTGTTTTTAAAGACAAGTATGTTACCAATGTGCAGTAAGGTGTGGGATTTGACAGTAAGCCTGGCTCTGTGGGTTTCATCGGGGAGATAATTGCTGTCAAGCACGTGTGAACATTCCAAGGAAATAGCAGTGAGTAAGGAGAAGCTAACGGGAGGCTTCAGCATAACAGATCTGTGACCTTTCTGCTATTTCATATTAACCTGCAAACCTACAGCCTTCTGTTAGTCTCTGTTTATTAAAAGTATTAGAGCATGCTGTAGGACTGTTGCTGTTAGTATCCAGATAGTGCTCGGTGTTGAACAATATGGTTTATAAAGTAAAAATACATAAATATAAATAATGAAATGTGTAGATAAATGTATAACTAAAATAAATTCATATGTGCCAAGTTGAAATAAAGCAAGTCTCTGTGCTGACACCACAAATTTAGACCATCTGTTTGACTCCCAATAATCAACCAGCAGTCACATTCAAAGAAAACATGGGAGCGTTTTATAAGACTGTGGCACAGAAGTTAGTATAAAAGAAGCTTGGGGGATGCTGAGATAGTCTTCTACAGGCAGAAAGAAAAAGAAAAGGAAGGGTAGCAGGATGAATTTGGTATCTGGAATATATATTATGTTAGTAAGTGAAATGTCAAACCCTCATGCTGTTTTTCTCTTTTTCATATGTAGCATTTAAAAATAGAAATTGTGCATGACTGTGAAATTAAATGGCTATCTGGATTTTGAAGAGTTTCTTTTATACCTTCTTTTTTAATTGATAGGTTGTCTAGGAGAAAAATTGGTGCTGAAGTTCTGTGGTAGCTACAGGGAGCTCAATTTGTGGCATGCCTGGTATAAAAAATTTACTACAACAAGAGCTGGAGGTAATCTGTTGAAATAATAACATAAGTAAATTTCTGTGTCTGCTTAGTATGGCACTGGGAACTACTAAAACAGACTCAGTTCTTGTTTATTAATATGTCAACACAGAAGGATTGTGATTGATACTAAGAGCGAGCCCAGTGTGAAAAGGACTCTCTTGTGATCAAAGCCAAAAACGAGAGAAGAGGACCTGAAAGAAGCTTTAGAAACAGCAGAATGATGATTATAGACCTATGGGGAAACAGAGAGAAGGAGGATCGAAAGTAGATGAAGGTTTCCAAAGGAGTAAAGTTTTAGTTGCCTTCTCAGCACCTAAGCAGTGCAACTCTACTTTTATAGTAAGCTCTTAAAACTTCTGAAGAATGTTGTCTATATGTTGCCTTTTTTTTCCATATTGATATGAATGTAGCTGTTTTACATTTAACCACTCCTTTGCCTGTCTCCCTGTGAACTGAGCTGTAATGAACACGAACATGTCAGAGTGGCTGCTGCTGAAATACAACTGGTAAAGAGATAGGGACAAACTTGTCATGTTTTACCTTAGACACTGGAAATACAGATCATCAGTTTTTCAAGGATGTTTTTTATTCTTAACATTTTTGTTGTTGCAACTGACCAAGCACTTAGATTGTGCAGATAATAGAGTTTTTGTTTTGGCAGCCAACCAGAAAAACGTGGCAAGGGTGAAAGCTGAGAGGTTGTTTTGGATGAAACAGGTTTTTTCAAGGATTTTTCTTTTTTCTTTGCAAAATAAAAATTGGAAGATATTGTTCCATTAGTGAAGAAAATATTCAATTTGAGCACAAGAAAATATTTTGGTTTGGAGGCTTTGTAAGAAAAATACTGACAATTGAGTCTAGTTTATAAAATACGTGTTGGTGGTCTCATTCCCCTTGGTAGGTATACTCCCTCTTGGTATGTATACTCCCTCTGGCCACAGAAGAGTATTTCTCTCCTTTGCCTGATGGGAAGTCTAAAGCTGTATCTCCTTCCCCCAGAAGTGGGTCAGAACAATAGCAAGGGTCAGCGGAGTGCCAGGACATTGCCATTGGCATTGGGAAGACTGTACAATGATGCAATCGACTGAAGGATCAAGAGGTCAGTTGGCCTCATTATATGCCACATTTGCATCCACACTTGACATTTAATGTGCATTAAACTCAACCATGCCCTTAGCTAGCTACCATGTCTAAGACAGATTGCATCGAAAGGCACTAGACGGCTGTCCTTGAATTAATTTTCACCTGTAAGCCTTTAGAAAAGAGCCTTGACTCATTTCCTTTGCATCCACCTAGTGAGAATGAGAGGTTCAGTACTGAGGAGGGAGTGCTGGCATGCTTCCTTCTGTCATTGAGGCTTAATCTGCCCTCAACCTCCGAGAGTTATTCTGCAGTAAGTAGTTTGTCATGGGAAAGTTTGGAGCATCAAACTGAAGGATGTGGATTACTTGTGTAATATATGTGTCAGGATGTGCTTAATGCTTCATTTTGCATGCAGTGATGCCATATTACTTATTGACATAGAGGCTAGAAATCAGACCTTATACCGCCTGGAAGGGTATTCTATTTCTCAAGTTAGAGAGTGTTATTTTCCAATTTACTTCTATTTGTCTGGATACAAAGTGAAGGAAAGGCAGTTCTAAACATCCCACAGGCTGTGATCAGGGAACTCACTTAAGCAGGAAAGTTTGATTTAAACCCTGCCTTGAACTGGGCAGACAGTGGTTTTTCCCTCTTGGCTTGTATTTCTTAGAGAAATGCTAATACTTCTGGTTTCAGTGAGGAAGTAGTTATTAGTAGAGAGAAATGAGGGAAAAATACAGAAAACCATTTCTTCTGAGAGAAGAGACATTAGTAGCATTAGGAATGTTGCCAAGAAATGGAGATAATGTAGTAATTTTACCACAGTTTTTCTTGTTGTTTTTGTTGCTGTTGATACTGGTTTTTACTTCCCATCCAAAACTGTATACAATTGGTATACTTATTTAGAGCATGGAATCACGTTTAGTGAAGGTGGTAAGTACACTCTTAGCCTTGGATAATGCGGTGCACGCGTGGTGATGGTTCTTGACATCATAAATTGGTGACTGAAGAACTGGGTCCGAACCCCCTCTCCAGAATCATTGTTCATTGTATAAGGTGGCAAATCTAAACCAGATAACTAACAGCCTTGCACCGTGCTAAAATTCTCAACACATGTAGGAAAACCATACCGCTTATCCATAATACCAGCCTTATCCAGGATCTCTTTATTTCTCCAGTTGCTTCATGGAGGATTTGTATCAAACTCTAAATGTTTAAAATCAAGTAACAAAAATAGTTTATATGACACAGATGAGAACTTAAAAGAACACCCCAGGCATGTATTTGTCCTGTGCCATTCACAGAGTTTGTCCAGACAGCAGTTCTTTGTGCAGAACGATGCATATAGCTTTGGATGTTTATGGAGTTTGATCATTAGGCAGCAAACTCGTTCAGCACTTTTTGCTCTTTTATAAACCTTCTCAAGTTTCCAGATAGGTACCTCTTCCAAACACAGGTATAGGTATATAAGTGTAAAAAACAATTTTTTTTTTTTGGTACTGTCTGTAGGGATAGATTTATGGTTTAGCTGTTATTTCAAAATATGTTTTAGAATTTTTGGAATGGTTGCCTTTGCTGAAAGTGCTTTTGTTTGCGACTAAGTAGTTGCTCTGTACTAAAGAATCCACCATGGATATTTTTATTTACTTTGGATTCTTTTTTTGTAATAACTGATACCTTTAAAAGACTAAAGAGTCTAATAAAGCATTCAGGTAAAGGTTACTTGCTGTCTTCACACACAGTTAATTGCTAAGCTGAGGTTCATACTATCTGATGTTAAGTTTTACTCCTGAGAGGCTTAGAAAATAGCTGTTTTCCAGTGCAAAGCATTGACATGTTTTTACCTATCTTTATTTGTATAAATACACACAACTTTTCTTTCTTATTTCAGAGCAGAGTAGTTAATAGATAGCCCTGAAAACTCTTTTTTCATATAATATGTTCAGTGCAGGCCTATGGTACCGTGCTTTCCCACAGTTTATCAGCCCGCCTGTTTACCAAATCTGACACTGGAGATCCATTTGAAAAATGAGAGCGTAATTTAGATACAAAAAGCATTTAATGCTTGCTACTTGACCATTCTTCTTGTGAATCATGTTCCACATTGTTTGGTGTACATTGCTTCGTTCCATTGAAATTCAGTTAATGGAGGTGCACTGATTTATATCAGCTAAAGAGTTATTACTTCAGGAGAGCTTCATTTTAAGAACAGATGTTGACTGTGGTTTTGTATGTTTAGAAATAAGGGTCTTTAAATCATCCATCTTTAATTTTCTCTATTACTTATGTGCATCTTTGTTAAATTCTATACAAGACTTATTATACAGAATTGCAATTTTGAGGGAAATTATGGCAAAATTACTTTGTCTAACCTGAGGTGAGTAACTATGCCAGTATGTAGGCTTAGGATGCCTAACATAAGGTTTTTTACACTGAAGGGTTTGGAGTTTTTTTCTGAAGAAATCAACAACCTAAATGTAGTTATAACTGATCGATTTAGCACTTCCCATGTAGAAGTGTGCTTTTTGTCTTATCAGAAGTGGTGCCACAGAGACTAATATACGCTCTTATACTATAGAATTTGATGCAGTATTGCATTCGAAACCAAACATAAAGTTAGCATACATCTTAACAACGAAAGTTACAATAAATCAGTTCCGCTGTCAAATCCCATTTAAGGTTTAGTTAGGTAAAGATCATTAAATAGCTTTAAGCAC
This sequence comes from Haliaeetus albicilla, assembly GCF_947461875.1. NCBI lineage: Eukaryota > Metazoa > Chordata > Aves > Accipitriformes > Accipitridae > Haliaeetus > Haliaeetus albicilla. The sequence continues at coordinate 22,464,170 of NC_091499.1, read as the reverse complement.
ATTCTAATTAGCAATTTGTATGTTGTTATAAGGATACTGAACTTTGAATTCAACTTTTAAGTTAACTCAAAATCTTTCATTGTTCTTTTCTTCCCCCCTAAAGTATAGCTTAGCCTCAATCACTTTGTAATTGTTCCAGGCAGAGGCCTTTAAAGTGATATTTCCTCTACCCATTTGAACTGTGATTTCTGAATGTGCAAATGTTTAGTGAAAAGCAAAACTAAAAATACTTTGGAAATTAGGATTCATGATATAGTTGGTCAAAGGTATATTCATGTGTCAAAGGATTTCTGACAGCAATCATGGTGCCAGAGTGTTGAAAGTAACCAGTATAGAATGCAACTTTACTTTTACGTCTAGGACTAACAACATTTTAAAAGCTTTTTCAATGATAAGGAAAGATAAAAAAGGAGAAATAGAGATGCAGAGAATTAATTGAGATTGACAAATAAGCAGTTAACTTGGATTTTCAATTTTTGTGCCTCAGTGACACAGTATAAATAAATCTGGAGAGTCAGAAGAGTTTCTTGCCCAGTTCAGCTACGTTTTCTTCCAGTTTGTCTGGAAATACAGAAAGAACAAGCGTCAAGGAAAAGCATGTAAATGTTTTGGCATACAGGTCAATAATTTTTTGCACAATAATTAAGTGAAAACATAAGTAAAAAATTTTACTATACCTGGCTGGAAGTCTTCACTGATATATTTAGAGTTTGAACCAGGAAAAAAAGACAGAGAAATGTTCCTGACATTGAGCACAGAGAATAGCATGAGGATGTGGAGAAGATTAGTAGTAAATTTCTAGAACTTTTTTCCCTGATGCTTTGATAGTTATTTGTTACCACACTTAGAGCTGACTGTCTTCGTATTGTTCACAACCGTTTTCTGTCAATGCCTATCTGTTAACCAAGAAACAAAATTGCGCAAACAAAATAATCTAGTCCAATGAAAACTCTGGTTTTAAAAAAAAGGTCAAATCCTGCTGCTAAATGCTGAATGCATTCATGTATTTAATTTTAAATCTGTGAGATAAACATTTCATTTAAAAAAAAAAAGGAAAAATGAATGTATAACTTCACTCAGCAGATGGGATTGAAGCTGAGAGAAGGCAAACACTTAAAACTGTTGGAAATTCCGTTAATCAAAAAGCCTACAGAGGCTTTCCTTACATACAGGTATGAATGTGCCAAGTTCATCTGAGTTCTTCCAATGATGTTAGGTATACTGAAATAAAAATTAAGGGTCATTTTTCTCACTTGTACGTGTTGTGTTTTACCATAGCTGCAGTGCCCTAGGGTGATGATCATAATTTCTACATGGTTCATTCATGCATTTTGAATGCAAATAAATGCTCCTATAGCAGAATGAAGATTTTTTAAAAAGCTTTGCTCTTTTGGTATTTTTTTCTCATTTGTTTGTTCACACTACTGCTTACACAAGTTAAGATGAAATCATATTTATAGATTCATGAACAGTTGAAGCTGGAAGGTGCATGTCTTCAGGAGCACAACACCATTTCCATGATTGCAGCAGGACACTGTCATCTTAACAGTTTAAAATTTACTTCTGTAATAAAAAATATATTGTGCAGATAGTGAAAGAAGAGAACAACCATGAAAGCAACTAATGATTGCTCAGTTTATCAAAGATTTTTTTTTTTTTCAGTATGTATTCCTTCACATTTCCTTTTCTGTAGAACTGTGGCCTGAAAGTACTGTCAGCACCGCAAAACTAAAGTCTTTGCTACACAATGTATGCTTGATTTAAGAGAAATATTTGTTCTACACTACCTCCACCTCTATTATGAATTTTCTTGGTACAAATTTACTATTTTGCTAAGTTCAATGTGATTATTGGATACAAGCAGGTAGTTCCTAGAAAATAATTTTGAGTAGTGGCATAATTTTACCTCTGTTTTATGTTAAACACTGGGGGGTTTAATGCTAATAAGTATGTTAATTTGAACTGTAGTCACGAAAGTAAATTTCATCATCTCTACTTCTACCCTTGAATGCATTTGGGAAATGAAGAAACAGCATAGGGAGTTATTTTATTATACTTGCTTTAAAGACAACTTCAGTCCCATAGCCACCATTCAGGAATTTATCAACATTTGGCTCCTTTGGAAAAGAAAAGGGTTGTTACAGATTTTTGGAGGAGTATAAACTATGGAGTATATTCCTTTCTCACAAAAATGATGTGAATATTGCTTCAGATAAATAGATTCTGTTTCTGTACAACCAATATTCTGCATATCTGTTTCTCCTAGCAAAACCCAGAATATTGCAAGCACTGTTTTAATATTTAACAACTTAATCTTTCTCAGAAAATTAATGAACTTTTAAGGTTAACATCTGTACTTAGGAAAGAAAAAAATGGTCTCAGAGACGTGGTAAGTAGCTTACTACTGTGTTAAAATTCAACATGGAATTGCCTAACTTCAGAGACATTGTCATACACACCTCACAGTACGGTAATGGAGAAAAATAAGTAGGTGAAACTCAATTAATTGGCACCTTTCTTTATTGACAGGCTAGTGAAGGATGCTCCATGGGATGAGGTCCCTCTTGCTCACTCCTTAGTTGGTTTTGCCACCGCGTATGACTTCTTGTACAGCTATCTTAGCAAGACTCAGCAAGAGAGATTTCTTGAGGTAATTGCCAATGCCTCGGGATATATGTACGAAACATCATACAGACGTGGATGGGGCTTCCAGTACCTCCACAACCACCAGCCTACCAACTGTGTGGCCCTGCTGGCTGGAAGCCTGGTTCTGATGAATCAAGGTATGTGCTAAAACACAGGAACATTTTTCTGAAGTGTATCAACTCAATCAGCCATTTATGCAGCAAAGTTCAGGAACTGATAGAAATGCTTCTGAGAGTACAGCAGCGTTGGGTTTGCTCTTTGCTGCTTAGAAAAGTTTGATTTGCTGAATAGAACAAAAGTCTGTAGGCAGATGTACAAGGTATAATATATATGCATATATACTTGTGTATATAAATTCAGTTATCTAAGTGATTCTGAAATTCTTACCTCACTGTTTGTAAGAATCAAAAATCACCTTGTGTATAGTCTGTCCAGTCCAGATTTACAGACCGGGTCTTTCAGGGTAGATGATCAGTAAAGAGCGATGTCCTTGCTCTCCTTACACAACGCACTGAGAAGGTCAGCAGTCAGAAACACCCCACACTCTGAGCTGGGAGCTAGATAAGAGGTTAACCTGGAATTTCATCCAAGACTTCTGCCCTGTCTCCCTGAGAGAGCTGCAAAGGTATAACTTTATCCACCCAAAGGCCACAGCTCAGGACCTTTCTTTCCAGCATCCTTTTCTATGGAGATGAGCAGGGCTTTACCTTTTTCCCTCTGAACTAAGCCCTTGCACCCCAAAACCTTCATCCAAGAGGTGTCTGTGCCAGGTGTCATCTCCTCCTTTGCTTCGGGGACTTAAACCCGTTCTTCCCAGTTCCCAGGTGAATAGCCTCACTGCTTACTTTTGGCTGCTCTGCCTGGGGGCTGTCCCTCTCCTCCTGTCTAAGTGATACACAGCATAAACGAGAATGCAAGTCACGGAGTCAGAGGGAGAGAGCAGATTAGAAATCCTGACTTTAAACCCCAGTGGTACTTCGGCTGAGAGGTGGAAGTCATGGAGCCAGCTCCTGCTTTTATAAGAATGCGTCAGTATTTTATCAAGTGATTATTTAATATGTACTAGGTGTATTTTGAAAACACGATGCCCAATGGAATTACTTACTTGCTGCAAGTCAAAGAAAATCTAGTTTTTGGATGCTGATGGCATTGCCAAGCTGTAGAGCCCTGCCAAGCAAAGGCACATCTGCCCGTCATTGGAGCTTTTAGATGCCCAAAGAAGTGTGACGAAAAACTGTGGCACCTAACTGTGTTTGGGGGGATCATCTTTTTGTGAAGTGTTTGTCTCAACAAGCACATTCACTGATGTGCATACGCTGAAAAGCAGCAAGAGTATGTGTGGAAGTTATTCCCTTTCCTCCTATCTTGCCTTCCACAAATTGAAGACTCAGATCATGTTTATTCAGTGGGTTTTGCTAAATTCCTCATAATTCCATCCTTCCCCAAGCCTCCGTTGTTGCAGAAAGCTGGCAGTTTGCAAGATGACTCTGCTTTTCATTAGAGTATAGACCATAAGTATGCTTTGTGCCAAACAGTGGTAACATCACAAATAAAGTTGGGCAATATTTCTTCCACCAAAGGTTGGTGGGGTTTTTGGGGGGCGGAGGAGAAGCAAATTCAGCAACACTTGAGCAATTTGAAAATAGTGATGATATTTCAAACAAAAGTAGGTCAAAACAGACTGTATATTTCTAAATGAAAATTCAGTTGTTTTCAATATAGAGCAACTTTATTTTTAAAAAATGACAATTTAAATGAAGTTTTTCTGCTGGTCTAAAATTAAAAAAAAAAAAAGGGTTTTTTTAAAAAATTGTCATTCCAACATGAAAGACTTTTTCTGAATGACAAAAAAAAAGGAAGGGAGAAAGGGGGAAAACATACTATTCTTCCTGTATCAGATGCATAGCAATTGCAAATAGTGTATCCTAGTGTAGAGATTGCTCCCAAAAGGTTTAAATTCCAACTAATAATTTTAAACACAATTCAGCTATTGAAGCACGCACAGACTAAATAGCCAGCTTAAAAACATGTAAACATTGTCATAGGACTGAAAAATGAAACTAATTGAAATAAATTCTAGGCACACACATAAGTCTTTGTAGTTAAAGTAAACACTCAGATACTCAAAAAAGAAACTTGAGTAAGGCCTACCTTGGTATAGATACTGCTAATTTTAGGTGAGATTTGTTCTGGTTTGTTGTGTAGCTTGAGAAGGTGTTGAGTGTCTTACTTCTTTCATTCTAATGTATTATCATTCTTTTAATATACTACAGGTATAGGGTTATAGCATAGATATACGCTAAATAAACAGAACATACATGCATTGCAATGATAAATGCACTGTGCTGAACCATGGAAAATACCATTCTCACTAGTACAGTAGTCAAAAGCTAGCTATTGTGGCTGTGATGTCACGAGGGAAAACAAGGGTGGGAGCATTTGGGATTTTATTCAGACAGACTGCTGTGCTGCTGACTCCATCAGAGTAATGAAATAGTGTCAAGATAGCTGTGAGTAAAGTAAGTGGAAGTAAGTAGTGCCACCTGCCCCTGTTGCTCAGCCCTTCCCCATCGTAGTTAACTTTTCAGCCAGCAGATAAAAATACCATGTTAGATTCAGGTTGTCTGTTTAACTTAGACATTGCAATTTTTTATCTGATAACTGAGCAGGATTTGGCAGCCTTGACTAGTAGGATGTCTGAATTGCTCATCACTCTGCTGAGCATAAATACTGTAATTGTGGCAATGAAATGAAACAGTCTTAGTAGCGGGTTTGGATGTAGCTCATACTGCCTTAGCCTGGCACCTGCATTTCGTTCAGCAGGCACCGCTTCACCATGTAATGGGGTGTAACATATGCCAGCTGAGTTCTGCTCTATGATGGAAATAAGTCTGATTAAATCTGTGTCCAGACACTTTGAGTTTGGTAGACACAAAGTTGTCAAATAGAAGTGCAAGGCGGTTGGTCTCTGTTTAATCCTACCTCTCTTGCCAGTGAATCCAAAAGAAAATAAGTGGATTCCTCTGCTGGGATCCACGTGCTGACTTCTGCAATACATAAATGCAGTGCTGAGGCTCTCGTGTGTGTGTTTGTTCCTTAGTGAAGGCAGACAAGCCCTGACAAGGTCTTCTCGCAACCTCTTTCCAGCTCTTGATTTGTGTAGAGCAGACCAAAATAGTAAGGTCTCTGAAAGTCTTCAGAAGAAATGTAACTGTTTAGGGCTTGTATATGTGGAGGCTGCAACTTAACCTGGTTGGAAGATTAATTTTATTCTGGAACTGAGGAATCTGCATTTGGAATTAACCTTGCAAAACTTTTCCAAAATAACTTCTATTTGGATAGCTCTTTAGGTTATACAATAAAATGAAAAATAAGTAGAATGGAGCATGTCTTAAAATAGAGCATGTATTAGTAGAATATCAGTTAACTGAAGCTCAAATGTAAGCTTCTTTGTATTTTTAAACTCTGAGGATCTCTTTACCATGCTGGTGATCCTGCCAGTGAAAAATGACCGATTAGAATATTTGCATTATTGGAGCCCTCTAGTGGGGACCATCAGCCTGTTTTCATAAGGCTTTAATTTGAAATACAATAAATAGTCTTGGTGTGGCTCTTCCCTTTTTGCATGTCCTGAACGCATTAAGGAAATTTTCCTCTTAAGATGGAAAGCATAATCCCACAGTATTAGCAAAAGGTGTTTGAAAGATTTTCCCTGCTCATGTGACCTTGCTTTGCTGTGTTTAAATACAGTGGTTTATTTTTTACCCTAGAACTACAGGGATGCTGCAGCGCTAGGTTGTATTTTAGAGCTCTGGATTGCAGATTCCTTGCTGTAAAGGATCCCCCTGTGGGAGTAGAGATGACATAATCCATGATCTATGGTGGTGTAATCAGATTTGCCAACACCTTTTTCTTTCAGGCTACCTTCAGGAAGCTTACTTGTGGACCAAGCAAGTGTTGGCAATCATGGAGAAGTCAGTAGTCCTGCTGCAGGAGGTCACAGACGGCTCCCTCTACGAAGGGGTGGCCTATGGCAGCTACACGACCAGGTCGCTGTTTCAGTACATGTTTCTTGTCCAAAGGCACTTCGATATCAATCACTTCAGCCACCCCTGGCTCAAGCAGCACTTTGCATTTATGTACAGGACTGTCCTGCCAGGTAGGTCATCTGAGTGAATGAAGATGAATCTTCTAATTCTTGAAGCAGCAGTAAATTTCATACTTGAAGTAGGCCATTTTTAAATAACATCGGACTTGGGGTTTTTTTAAATAACCTTTTCCTTGGATTTTACCTTCATCATCCATCAAAACAGTGACATCCTTGTTTATCACTGCTTATTAAAGATCATTATTTATTAAACTCTGGCTTTTAAAACCAGTTCCAGATAGGAACATCACTTGGCAGAAAAAGCAATGGTTCAGAATTTGATTTCTGGTTTTCAGAGTTTGAAACAGACCTGTTTCTAGGGTTTTCCATTCGAAAAATAATATTCTTCGAGATTCTTATTGATTTTTTTCCTTTGCCAAAAATCATCACACTAAAATACTAGGTGAAAGGAATAGAAAATGATAAAGCCAGGGTAAAAGTAACAACAAAGTATAGGTAAGTTTTACATGATCACCAGTTTTCCACAAAACATTGAAATAGATTTTTATACCATTTTTATTAAAATATTTTTCATATGGAAAATGTAATTGACTCAAATGATAGGTTTCTCTGTGCAGGGGTACATGAACTTTTTTTTTTCAATGTGGGCATTAAACAGAAATATCTGATGTCACTAATGGATCAATTTTGCAGACTTTTTAGTATTTCTTTTCTTTTGCTGAGTCTTTTGCAGACTCTCTGGTCTCTCACAGTGTGTTTTAGCATCTCTGATTTGAAGTCCTAGTTGTGACTGAAAGATGGAGATGTACAAACACAAAACCAGTTGTAAGTTAATAAATACTGCTAACCCCTTCTAGCTTTCAGAAGAGATTACGTTTCAGGCAGCCTTGCAAGTTTTCAGTGATGGATTTCTGTTGCTTATTTGCAGGGACACTTCATTAGGAACTTATATTGTTCAAATTCATGGTTGAAAAGACAGCGATAACTTTATTGGCTATAAGAACGCCAGATCTAGCCATGTATGTAAGGGGCGCTGAGCGCAGCTTTGGCTTGCCAGCGTAGGCATGTAAGGAATTGCGCTGACTCCATGTGAGACCTCGGGCATCTACCAGGGAGAGGTTCCTAAGAGCAAAGTGAACTCATGCTAGTGTTTCAGGGTGAAGCTGACTTTTTCTTTTCCTTGTGGGAACCTCTGTTTTCTTGCTTTAGAGAGGTTGGATTTGACATAGGGAAAGTGAAAGCTGTGAAAAGAAAGTTACCTTTGCCAGATTTGAGCGAGGAGAGGAAGTGGATGGGACATTGCTTCTTACATTTTTTGTAGTACTTTGTCTGTAGCCCATAGCCAAAGAAGAAAGGTGAGTATTCAAGTTACCTACAGCAGAAGGAAACAGCTCCTGTGTAACCTGTTTATGGCTCATTTACAAGTGGGTCTATAAACATCTGAAAGGGCTGTTTCTGTTTGTATCTGTTTGTACTGCTTGGCTTCACCTTCACGCTCTACAAACGCATCTTTGTACATTTATTTGTTCTTTCTCACATTCCTTTTGACTTTTTCCCAAGGGTTTCAGAGAACTGTGGCCATCGCAGATTCCAACTATAACTGGTTCTACGGGCCAGAGAGCCAGCTGGTGTTTCTTGACAAGTTTGTCATGCGCAACGGCAGCGGGAACTGGTTGGCAGAGCAGATCAGAAGGAACCGAGTGGTGGAGGGCCCGGGGACACCATCCAAAGGGCAGAGGTGGTGCACTCTCCACACTGAATTTCTCTGGTATGAAAGGGAATGAGTGGGCTCAAAGGGAACCTGACAGCTGTTTGCTATTAGTGATAATTCATTAGCTTTAGATTTGTACTGTAGAAGCAGAGATCAGGCTGGCCATGTGTGACCCAGAGAGTCATTAGGCTCAGAACTTCGCTTGGCATAGATGCACAGTATGTGTTGCTACAGTTTCAAGCAGTTCCAAAAGGACTGAAAATTTGCCTGCATGTATTCATTGGTTTATTTGGTCTATTCTAATGGGTTTTAATCCCACTGTGTTCTTTAATAATTAATTAGGTGAATATTTAAAGCATAGTTTTCTTTTAAAAGCTGTAAATAATAATATAAGCTTTCTTTTAAAAGCTAAAGTAATGTAGGCAGTAAGGCTACTATTAGTTGTTTTTGCACACTAATTTGGAAGTCATGCTTAGAAAAGGCAGGGACACCTTCCAGTAGACCAGGTTGCCCAAAGCCCCATCCAACCTGGCCTTGAACACTGCCAGGGATGGGGCATCCACAACCTCTCTGGGCAACCTGTTCCAGTGCACTTTCAGGTTCCTTAGATGGTCTTGAACCTGATCTTCTCCTATGGTGGGTGGTTCTTCATTCTCCTGGTCCCTGCCTTTGCCTTCTGCGACTTGGGCAGTGTGGCTGCAGCACTTGCTGGTGAAGACTGAGGCAAAAATCCATTGAGTACCACAGCCTCCATGTCCCAGGTAACCAGGTCTCCCATTTCTTTCCGGAGAGGGCCTGCATTTTCCCTAGTCTTCCTTTTATCACTGATGTACCTATAGAAGCTTTTCTTGTTGTCCTTGATGTCCCTGGCCAGATTTAATTCTATCAGGGGTTTAGCTTTTCTCACCTGATCCCTGGCTGCTTGGACAATTTCTCTGTATTCCTCCCAGGCTACCTGTCCTTGCTTCCACCCTCTGTAGGCTTCCTTTTTGTGTCTGAGTTTGTCCAGGAGCTCCTTGTTCATCCCTGCAGGCCTCCTGGTGTTTTTGCCTGACTTCCTCTTCATTGGGATGCAGTAGCTGTATGATATAAGACAAAATGTGGCTAGTTTGAAACTAGTGGTACCTTATTTTTGGACTGTGGAAGGATTGCTTGTTTTAAATGTGGAGCAGATGCTTTCAGCTATTATTCTGTAAAAAGCACACAACAAATTTGTATAGCCATTAGTATGATAAATATCACTACAACTATATGATTAGTTCACTCAGGAAGCATACATGTGGGCTTTATATTGTTAGCTTGCTCCTTGACGTAAATAATGAATTGGTTTTTGAGTTTTGTGCAGGTGCTGATAATGGAATCAGTCAAGTGATTTTTAAACCCATTTTCCTCATCTTTTTGGCAGGTATGATGCAAGTTTGCGCTCTGTACCTCCTCCAGACTACGGGGTTCCTAAGCTGCATTATTTTGAGGACTGGGGAGTAGTAACCTATGGAAGTGCTTTGCCAGCTGAAATCAACAGGCCTTTCCTTTCCTTCAAGTCAGGAAAGCTGGGAGGACGTGCAATATATGATATTGTTCATAAGAACAAGTACAAAGAGTGGATCAAGGGGTGGAGGAACTTTAATGCTGGCCACGAACACCCGGACCAGAACTCCTTTACTTTTGCTCCTAACGGTGTACCTTTCATAACAGAAGCTCTGTATGGGCCAAAATATACTTTTTTTAATAATGTGTTGATGTTTTCCCCTGCCGTGTCCAAGAGCTGCTTCTCCCCATGGGAAGGGCAGATTACAGAAGACTGTTCCTCAAAGTGGCTTAAATATAAACATGACTTGGCTGGTGACTGTCAGGGACGAGTGGTTGCCGCCATGGAGAGAAGCGGGGTGGTTTTTATCAGGGGAGAAGGAGTGGGTGCATACAATCCTAAACTGAAGCTGAGAAAATTGCAAAGAAACCTCATACTTCTCCATCCCCAGCTTCTCTTGCTAGTGGACCAAATCCATCTAGAAGATGACAGTCCCCTAGAGGCAGCGACCAGTTTCTTCCACAATGTGGATGTGCCTTTTGAAGAAACGGTTGTTGATGATGTCCATGGGGCCTTTATTAGGCACCGTGATGGGATATATAAGATGTACTGGATGGACGACACTGGCCATAGCGAGAAAGCTACCATTGCCTCAAGGATGTATCCCCGGGGCTACCCGTATAATGGAACGAACTACGTGAATGTAACGACCCTCTTGAGGCACCCCATCACTAGGGCCATTTACCTTTTCATTGGGCCCTCAGTTGACGTGCAGAGCTTCACCGTCCGTGGAGATTCTCCGCAGCTGGATGTTTTTGTTACCACCAGTGAGCACGCCTACGCGGTGTACCTGTGGCTCATTGAGGATGGGTCCCACTCTGCCTTTGCACAGGTTATTGCAGACCGCCAGAAAATTGTCTTTGACCGAGCCTCTGCCATCAGGAGCTCTGCAGTGCCAGAAGTGAAGGACTATGTAGGGATTGTGGAGAGGAACCTGCAGCATTTTAAGCCTGTTTTCCAGCAGCTCGAGAAGCAGATCTTGTCTCGTGTACGCAACACAGCCAGCTTTAGGAAGACTGCTGAGCGCCTGCTGAGGTTTTCAGATAAGAGACAGACAGAGGAGGCCATTGACAGGATATTTGCAATCTCACAGAGGCAGCAGCAGCAGCACGGCAGAGCAAAGAAAAACAGAAAGGTAGCCAAAGGCTACAAATTTGTCGATGCCGTTCCTGACATTTTTGCACAAATTGAGGTGAATGAAAGAAAAGTGCGACAAAAGGCACAGACTCAAGCACAAAAAGAGTTGCCTGTAGATGAAGACGAGGAAATGAAAGATCTTCTGGATTTTGCAGATATCACTTATGTGAAGCACAAAACTGGGGTGTCAATCAAAGGCCGATCAGGGCTGGCACAGATGGTGACGACTGCTCGAAGTAGTGCCCCATCAATCTCAGCTTCTTATACCCGCCTCTTTCTAATTCTCAACATTGCTATTTTTTTTGTCATGTTAGCAATGCAGCTCACATATTTTCAGAAGGCCAAAAGACTGCATGGCCAAAGATGTCTGTATGCAATACTTTTAGTAGACAGCTGTATATTATTGTGGCTGTATTCTTCCTGTTCTCAGTCACAATGTTAGCAGACGACCTCTACTAGTCGACCAGTTTATGGTCATATACGTCTATGCAAAAGCATTAACCCTAATAGGGCCAAAGTTTTTCTTCTTTTTTCTGAAACATTCCAAAAACAGCTGGGGAAAGATTGTTTTCAGACCAGAAGGGATGGAAGAATAGGGCAAGCAATGAATATCTCAGAAAACTAAGTACTTAATAAGTACTCCTCCTTTGTGTTTTGAGTTGGGCCTCACATCTGAGGGAATGTTATGCTTTGTTCATCAGAGTTCAGTAATGTAAAGTTGTAATTAATTTTTTGGTGAGAAGAGCCCTCTTAATAGATTTGTTTCTAAGGGCTTTCTCTTTTCTACAGAACTGGGTTTGCATTTAGTGAGTTTTCATTTCAGGCTGCTATGGATGTCTCTGGACATTCTCTTAAGAAAAAGACATTCAAACACAAGTATGCAAAGCAGATCTTAGCAGTAGACTTCATTTCTCTCTGCCAAACCAAAGAATGCTTCAATATGGGACACTTCTGTATAATTATTGCAGACCCTTACATCATGTCATCTCTTCCATGCTTTACAGTCTGGCACAGTGGAAATGGAAATCATGTTGGTACTTGCCGCATGAGAGGCACAGCACCTAGTAGGCGGTAGCAGAAGGCAAATATGGGGCTAACTCAAAGTATAAAGGAACACAATTCTCAGGAAAAAAACCCCCTTATCTTTCAGTCAAGTGTAGACTGTAGAAGGATGAATGCTGTAGGGTCTGTTCTCAATTTTACAAGGCAAGGTTTCACAAAAGTTTTCTATAGTTTAAAGCACATCTTAGTAGGGAAATAATGTTCTAGATCACTGCCCTTCCTTATGCAATTGTAAAAATACAAACAAAAAACCAAAGCGATCCTGTGGTAACCTCAGCGACTGCCAGTATGGAAAAAGAGGTATTAAGGAAGTATTTAATGTCTTTTTTTCTGTTCGCATGGCTAGAAACAGAGGACAGTTAAAATTGTGTGAAAGCCTGTTCTCTATAAAGCACCAGCAAGGGTTCTGCAAGCTCTTGGTGGCCCCAGGTCAATTATTTGGGGATTAGTGGTAAATGGAATCATGTGGTTTATGACAAAAATAAGTTTGACGTCTCCACGTATATCCCCTTCTGTTCATTAAACTGATTTCAAAAAATCATAGCTATTTGAGAGAATGGAAGCTCTATGGAATTGGGCCATATCTGTATGTCTTTACAGAAAAACAATTCTTCCAGTACATTTGCTAAATAAAAACATTGTAATTGTCTCTGTGGAAAAGTTGTTTTTCTTTGATTACTGTAATTATTGGCAAAAATATTTTAATGATGTTCATCAGTACTTTGTTCAAACCACAAACCTTTGTTTCCTCTTCCTTACACCCATTAAGGTATCTGTGACCTACATTGCTGCTTTTAAGCCTTCTGCGAGTATGTGTTGAAATGTGATGAGCTTCCTTGTCTAAATATCTCCAGTGAACAGATCAGAATATTTTCACTAGGTTCCAGCTACTGAGCCAGTTCTGAGCACTGTATTCACATACATAAGCCCTACTGCAGTCTCCAGTGCCTGGATTTATCCAGCGAAATGTGGTACATTTAGTCTAAGCAAAGATTTAAGACTCCAGTTAATTTCTGATTCATGCATAGTCAGTGGAGAAAGAGAGCCTTCAGATAACTACTCGGTCCACCTAAGACCTTGAAACACCTTCAAGACATAACTTTTCCCTAATTGCAAAAGGCAATGTAGGGTGATTAATCACCTATTTCAAATCACCCACTTAATTGTTTAAGGTGAAGAGAGCTGAGCCTGGGAAGTGTCACCCAGTATAGCTCCATGTTTGTAGTGGTGCCTGCTGGAAGCATGACTAGATTGTGACAGGCTGCGTAATCACTGGAAAATTCCATATTTCTGCCTTAGCAATGTGTTAACATGAAGACATGCAGAAATAGCTGTTGGGTTATGTTCAGCTTCAAAGACACTGTTGGTTAGTTCTTCAATATTAGGCGATGCTATTGTTGGCCATGAAACACTGAAAAATCAAGATGCAGGTACTGTTGCAGTTTAGTTGTATGGCCTGGCACATCCCTCCACTGGGAGCTGGTGCCATAAAATTGCCCCAGGGTAATTCAGGGAGTCATTATGCATTGTAAGCAAAATAACCTGTGCTTGTGTCTCCATTTCCTCTTTGCAGCCATGTGAGCCTTCAGGAAAATACAGAGCTGTGGTAGCTTTTAGCCTTTATCAGGCTAATGTCGACAGTGGAGTTTGTACAAATATTTCACTTTATTTCATGTTTATGCACATTTACCTGGTGCCAATTTGCTATTGCTTTGAACAGTTAGCTATAGAAAGCCAGCCTATAGTCTAGAAGGCTTTTGAGAAATACCTGCATTTCTTGGTCTGCTTTGTAGTGTGGCATCTCAATTCTAGCGTGGGATTTGTGTAGCTGTCAAATGAAGCTGCAGAATTATAGAGATTAGAAAGTGAGGTATGGTCCTGGATGGTAGCTCTCATTTACACTACACTTCTCTGCACCATTCTAGCAATACAGAGGGAAAGAGGAGGTTGCAAGAGCTGCCCATGCTCACAGCCAAGTCTTAAAGCAGCTTTTAAAGCAGACCAGCATTCAAATGAATAGTGTACATGCAGTGATGGAGTGAAGGGAAATTAAACGTACCAGGCTGTCCTCCTGAATGGGAGACCAGCCCAATTTCGGCATAAAGTGGGAATCCAAGTGTTTTCCAGCCTGTGCTTGGTTTGCATCTGATACCTTTCTGTTAAAGATTTATGTTACCTGCATATGACTGTCATTACTGGACACTCTGAACTCCACTTACACAGATGTAACTTTGATTCAGATAGGGCAACGAAAGTTTGCTTCAGCTAGTGATGAAGCCGTAATTGTGCGGAGTATAGTTTGGATACGAGAAGAATCTTGTGTACTTTCTTACTTATTCTTTTCCAGGCCAGAGCCTTTGAAAAGTCCCTCTCCAACGTTCATATAAGTTTTGTTTCCATTCTTTACTTCCATTCTTCTTGTCCCCCTCATTCCCTATCAAAGATCATAATTTTTTAATGGAATTTGAAGCAAATGGAAGAACAGACGGTTCCGTCCCATTGGCAGCCAGCAACACAGTCTGTTGGGTAGGAGTGTCTGTGTCACAATGAAGAAACAGTTCAAGCCCCAAAAAATCTGGGCTGCCCTTGCTTTACTAGGAAGCGCGGTGAGGAAGAGCAGGTAAACGGCATCAGCGCAGATAGCCCTACTGGGTGGTGGGAGGGCTGGAGAAGGTTGGTGTTCCTCAATGCTTGCTGACACAAGAGAGGATGCTGGCCTCGCCTTTGCATCCATTGTCTGAAATGGAAGAGAGAAGCAGTCTCAGTGAGTTCTGTCCAGGCACAGGCACTTAGCACTAGTTTCATCTGGATTGGGTATACTGAACAACTTTTGAAACGTCACTCTATGGTACCCAGTAGCAAAGGTATCTTTCACTCCCTATTTTAAATGGAGTCACAACAGTGAAGTGTTTCTGGCACATGCCTCTGCTCACATTCTTATTCTGCTTCTTTTTGGTTTCTAAAAATGTTAAATTTCTGCATCTCTGACCACAGGAAAAGATGGCTATCCTACAACTGGGTGTATGTGGATGGGTTCCTGTATTCATCTGAGACCCTGCTGAGTTCACTCAACTTCAGTAGCTGATGTTCAGTCATGCATGCTTCATTTCAGGGCTGCAGTCTAAATTAGTCTAAAGTTAGTTCAGTGTATTCTGAACGAAGTGAATGGGGATTCAGCCCACAGGTAACAGTGTGTATGTTTGAGGGTAGAATCTGGTTCTTAGATTTTTTTAATGACTTTTTGAGTCCAGCTAAAAATTGGCTATGTATGTTATATACATCATTGTGACTAAAGGAAGCAAAGGGAATGGAGTACATTACCTCATTTCTTAAAACTTGTAAGATCAAAGCTTATTCTGAAGGATTATATGTCTGAAATAAATGCATCAAATTCTTCTGTTGGCCTATGTATTTTCCACTGATGAAAAGTTTTTTCTTAGTGTTTGAAAGCATATAGTGTTTGGAAAATAGCTGTATTTCTGCACTGCACTGGGGCATTAAATTCACATTTATTTGGTCTGCAGAAGTCTTAGTTGGGATGAAACATACTTTTGTCTAACTTTAATCCCTTTGCTCTGGCTACTCTGTTAAAATTCAGTAAGGTAACTTCAAGCTGCTAAGTCAGACAGAGCTAACGAAGCCAAGATGTTATTTTCTGTCCTTTCTTGGCAGTTGACTCCAGGAGCGCTCTGCAGCAGGAGGCCTATGCAATCCAGTGCTGGATATGTCCATACTGTCATCAGTACACAGACTGTTATCTAAACAAGTTCAACTTTGAAACAAATAATGTCAGAGCACTTCAAAGCAAGAGCCCAGGACCTTTTCCAGGAAGGAATATAGCTGTTGTCTGCTTGAGGCAGGCAGGAGAACTGGACCCAACTACACAGGTGCATTCTGAAAAATACTCTGAAAACCAGGATTACCGTTGGGTCTTCCTCAAAGCTCGCATCAGTTTTTCTGCTGATAATAACTAACACAGGTCAGTGACTAATTTAAATTTGTGCTTGCCTTGGTTGCTGCTCTACACTGCATAGTGGCTGCAGCCATTTAGGTCAACAGGAAAACTAATACTTTCACGAGAATTTAGATTTCATCTTGCAGTTTTCAGTGAACGTGACTGCAGTGCCCATGATATACTAAGGAGCACATGAATCCATATATGCAAGGCCATATCCTCTCTGCTTTAATTTGTATTAATAAAAATAGCAAGAGAACAATGTAAATCATGCATTGTGGTAGTGATGTTCTTGTGGTAATGGAATAATGCAGTTAAATCCCGCAGACTTGTTCGCAGTCAAATTCCAAAAGGCAGAAAAAAGCAGGAGGAGAGATGCTGTTGGCATGCCTTTATATATCCATGCTCTCCACAAGAACGCCTGCAACACTACCAGAGTTACTGTGGGAATCCTCATTATACTGAAAGACAAATGGTGGGATCCTAATAGTCCCCCAGGCCTCAGTGATGCTGTGAAAGTGGTGTTCTTCTCATCTGTTCTCAGGTAAGCTTTAACTTGTACGTGTAAGGTGAGCTGGGACTTCAGAGCTCTTTAGCTCAGCATCTAATTTGGGTCTTCCCAACATACAGCCCCATCCACCTGGGCTGCAGACATTCACCAGTCACAGAAAGGAAAAGCACTGTGGGGTCCCCTGGGAAAGACAGCCATGAGGAATGGGCTGTGACCACCATTTCTCACTGGTAGCCTGCTCTGTGTATGAGAGACCCTTGGGGAAGACATCAGTCCTGCAGGGTCCCCGTGACTTGTCACAGTGGTGACAGCCCACTCCCAGCTTCCCTCTTTTCTAAGAACCTCTGACACGTGGGCAGGCAGCAGCGTACTGATGTTCACGTGCACAGCATGCACGCAGAAAGGTTGGCGCAATGAGCTGTGGTACAGGCATATGACTCTATGAGGAAAGAAGCTCCCCATCTTTTTATCCTATTTGCCATTTTATCCCAGTGCATCTAGCCATTCCTTCAGCTAAATGCACATGTAGCATTTCCCCCAGATGCTGCCTTTCCTGCCAGATTCCCCAGGCTGATAAAAGAAAACAGCATTCATAGCATTTATGATGATTTTCCAGAAGTTTAGGGACTCAGAGGAAAATTGCTTAGCATTTGAAATGCATTTTTGTGTAAGATATTTAGCATGATATTGTGGCCTTTTTCCCCTCTGACTTGTGCCCAAAACCACCTGTGATTTTACTGGTTTCACTCCTAATTGGCCCTGGGACAACCAAGAGCAAAGCTGTCCCCCTCCAACTCCCAGGGCTGTGCTACCATGAACAATAATCCATAGCAAAAGGATATTATGAATGTATGACTTACTTTCCCCAAAACATTAACATACATTTTTTTCACCAGTAAGCACTTTCACTCCAAATGTTACACACTCAGTCTAGCTATGTACCTACCGCCAATTGGAAGGCAATCTTCAAGGAGGTGGAATGATTCTAAAATCACAAGTATAAAAATCCCTGGTTTTCCACTTTGTCTTCATCAAGTTTGTAACAGAGGAAGCTAGGAATGCCAGGAAAGATGGGCCCGTTGGATCTGCCCACAGGAAATGCCAATGAAGAAATCTTGAGGAGGATGGGGCGCGGAAACTTCCCTAGACTGCCACACTGCTGGGAGACTAAGCTAGATGAATTCAGCCTGTGGCAAGAGAGAGTACGTGATCGGCATATGCATTTCTTTTTCTCCCTAAAGAATAGGACTAGCCTTAAGATGAGGAGCTGAACTCTTCAGGACATGCTAAGGAAGGCCAGGTTGCTTCATGACCTAGTAAAGATGCTAAAGCACTTACAGTAGATCTTAACTGATGATAACTATGGTCTAGAACTATATTCACTTCTCTCATGCTTGTCTTTTTTTTATATGGCATAACCCTTTTTTTGATCAAGTCAAGTAATTGTATTCTTTCATTTATTAAGTTTGCCAGGTAAGGAAGGTGACTGTGATTGACCCATTATCAATGATGAGATCCCACTTCCCCAGTGAGTGATGAACAGTATGCAATGGATTTGCCTTAAAATGTCGTATATCTTACTCTGCCTCAGAGGCCCCAAGGCTCCATAGGATGTTCCTCCAATGAGCTGCATGGAGGATCTGTTTCTGACAGCAGAAGTGGTAAACTCTGGTAAAACAGAATCTTGTATGCCTCATGAAGTTTCTTCTGGTGGACCCAACTGTAGGTTTCTAGCAACGGAAAAATGGGCAGAGGACCAGAGTCCCTGGGAGGGTACTTAAATAACTCTGCCTTTACGTAAGGTAGAGGAATATAGAAGATGTTCAGTAATGCAATGAAATACTTACAGCTGCAAATGCCTTGCAAATAAAATGACAATGATGGTGGAGTAATTGAGCATTACAGAATAAATGAAAGCAGACCCAGACACTTGGAAAGTTACTGCTAACATAAGATATAGGCAACTGGGAATGCTTTCTCCTTATGTCCCATCTATCATTCTTTCCTTTTGAATCATATCTTCCTATCGAAAAAGAAAAAAAAGATTTTTCTCTGCCAGTTACAATGTCGTAGATTCTCCCAGGACAGGCTGACAGCAGGACTAGCTGCTTATAAAAGACAGGTACCAAAAGTGCTTTTGAGTGTAACAGAATTCAGCCTTTAATACAAGCCAGACATACCTGCTATAGAGTCTGACACGGCTCATACGTTTGTGGTAAGCTGAAACAGCTTGGGTATTCTGCAGGTAAGGAATGAGATCGATTAGGAAAACTATATGAGCAAGTGACGTTGAGGAGCAGAAACTTTCCAATTCTGTAAGAACGAAACTCAGTTACAGGAGACTGAGACCGTTTCTAGACCTCTCTCGAGGTCATCATTGCTGAATGAAGAGTGGAATGAATGTTCATTCTGCAGAGAGAAATGTATACTAAATTTTAATTATATGCTAAATCTAGTATATCATGTAGGCTGTTTGGTGGGAGAGGGATTGAAAAATCTGCGGTGAAGTCTAGCCACCCATCATTTCCTTTGCGAAAGTAGTGCTTCCTGGTGGAGTTATCTTCCTCCAGGGGTACGTTAGAAGTAGTAGCTGTGGCTACTATTGTGAAATTTCTTTTCACTGGTAAAAGTGTATTAATGTTTTTGAGCACTCTCTTCCATATGGACAGTTGGTTTGCCTGTCTTCTAAACTTACTAAGAAGAAATGACTGGCATCCCTTCACAGGAAGATTCATTAGGGGTTTTTTTCATTCTTAACTTGCTCACCTGATTTTACCCAGAGAAGGCTGTGAACTTATTGGCATAACAAAGATAGCTGCATGTGGACAGCTTTGAAAGGGATAGGGTCTCAGCTCTTGCACTGCCTTACTGTTAGAAAAAAAATTCTTTAAGTAACAAAATTTGGGCAGCAAAGGAGCCCAGGATGGGAAACTGGAAATGGGGGAAAGGGGCATACTACCATGAACTGAAGAACTACTTAATTAGTTAAAGTTTAAAAAGAGGAAGAAGGATTAATTGAATTAAAAAGTACAGAACATATTTTGTAGCATATGATCAGACAGAATCAGGCCGCACACACACATGCACGCACACACACACACAGAAGGAGTGGAAGAGACTCAAATCTCAGCTATTCAGCAATTCCAAGACAGCAAGATGTGATGGCATAACCTGAAGAAAGCAAGGACGCATGGAATACAAAACATTTATAATAAGATTATAGAAGTATTTTGGATTTAATGTGCTTAAACTTGCAAAGTAATTTTATGGCATTTCATTTTCCATAGTAAATTAAAAAGACTGAGCTTTGTTTTCTTATAACTAACTAGTTCACTACCGAGGTTGATTTACCTGATTACAGATGAGTTAACTCTATAATATGCCTCACTAAGGCTCCTTAATTTCATCATAAAACCTGACAACTTCTACTTTTCTAATCCTATGAAAATATCATATATTTTCTTATAAATTCAGCAAATTGTTTTCACTTAATCCACAGACAACACTTAAAGAATCACACAGACTTATTTATGGCACTTATAGATTGTAGATTAGTGTAGATGGAACAGTAAAGCCCTCACACTGCTGGTTGCTGTAGGACACTCGGACTGGGTTACAGGACTCTCCCCATCCAGAAATGAGACCTGTAGTGTTAAAAGAGCAGCAGTTAATAATAGCAAGAGAAAATCAGTGCAATGGCCTGTGTGACTGTACCAGAGCTCACCCGTCAGAGCCTCCTTCAGAGCTACACTGGGTTTTGCAGACGTGGTTCCTTCCTACCCACTAAAATTCATTTTCAGCCAAAAACTGCTAATAAATGTAATGCCTTAAAATAGCAGTATAATGTACACAAATACTTGTAAGCTGTACATGCCCAGTCACAGTGCTACTTCTCAGGCTGCTCTTTACTAAGTATTAGTACTATTAATGATTTATGTGGTGCCACTGAGCTGTGTGACACTCCGCAAACATGTAAGAAGGCTGGTTCAACTGTAAAGTCAGAATAACTTCCTTGGTTTCACAAACTGAGGTAATGGGCCCCCGGGGGACGTCAGTCCACCTGGAGGGTAGGTGCAGATCTGCTTGTGGACAAGACCCCCACTAGTTAAGCATTAATTTCACCTGGAACGAGACAAAAGGCATTACAAGAATTTTCCTAGAATAAAAAGACTTTTCCATATGTCCTTCTGAACTAGGCACTGAGAAATGCAGCTTACAAGTCTCTCACTTGAAGAAGCAAGTCCGGTTGTTATAAAAAGAAAACCAGTGCTGATGTGCTCTTTTCCATTGCATCCATGGATGTACAATGTACATTAGAGTAATAATGTGAAGAGGAAGTTGAGCTTGATAAGACTAATGACAGGAATCTGGGACAGGATGGGCCTTGGTTGGAGCAGCTAGAAAGAGAATGATTTGTAGAAAAACAAAACCAGTCTTTTGCTATTCCAAACAAATAGAAAATGTCCCAGCAAAAAAAAAAATAACCTATTATAAGGACTTACTAACATTACTAAAACAAGATCTACTCAATATGCGCGCACGCACACATACACGCTGCATTTAAGACCAGTATTATGCATTTGATACAACCACAGAACTAGTTAGGCTACAGATTTTTCCACCTAGAAAATGTCTGAGATTCATTCAGCTGCAAATGCAAGGATAGAAATTAGAACGTCAGGGAGAAACTTGATAAAATATTAAACAAGTCAATTTGTTTTCAATTGACCGACCCCTTCATTTTAATAAAGTATATTTCAAAAAGAAAACATGTTTCAAATAATAAAAATAATCATTTTGTTCTAAAAATATCTGTCTCTTGCATTCTGGCATTATTTTCATCCTCCTCGGAAGGCATGAAATTTAATGCAAATCAATGCAAAAATAACCATTACATTGGAATTCTGTGTTCTTTAGCAGAAAACTGTTTTTTTAAACACTTTCCAGTTAATGCTTTACAGCTGTTGCAGCGAGACAAGTGTTAATTTAGAGGGCAAGATAGAACTGCCCTGGGAGAACAATGCTCTGAGGACGCCGAAAGCAGCCGGCCACAGGGTTCTGTGTTCCCCTCCTGCCTGGGACCCTCTCCAGCCCCCCCAGGTGGGGCTCGCCCCGGCCATCGCTGCTCCCCATTTGACTCCTAGCACAGCTACACCCTCGCTTTCCAACCAGGGTGGTCTCTCCTCCCTCTCCCACCTCTTTCTGGAGTATTTACTGGAAACATGTTTGCTTGGAGGGGAGGGTTAATCCTTTTTCACGCAGAGCTCCCTGCCCTTTTCCCAGGAAGCTTGTTCCTGAAATCGTATTTTATTACAGATAAATAAAACACTGCTAAAATTAGGCTCAGAAAGTGAAGTAGCAGCACTTCTTGGCTGTACTCTTTCCCCTGTGTGGTCGTCGTCTGCTCCAGAGGACTGCCGCTGGTCGTTGGGATCCCTTGTTAAACCAGTGGTGGTCAGAGGCAGCCCACGTCCCTGTCTCTGTAATGAGGTGCCTTTGCAGTGATTTCACCTTGCTTCTGTTGTTTCTGCCACCCCGACATCTGCTACGACTTTTTCAGACATGGTGAATTCTGGTTTCAAGGTACACTAACCATTCCCTCTGGGTAAAAATCAAGGCAATGATATTTGCCAATATTCTGGATAGTTAAACTTCTGCTTTAAAGAGCTGCAGGTATACTTTACCAGACTGCCTGACCAGAAAGCAAAATGGCAGGTCAAATTCAGTGGAGGGGAAGTGGTGTTCAAACTGAAACCAAATCCTACCTTCATATATATACTGATAGACTCTAAACTGACTGATATTATCCCTCAGGACTGAGATTTTTTTATTATAATACATAACTCACTAAAGTATCAACTCAGTGCTTCATGGATGATCCAAAAGCAGTTAAAATTCCAGAAATTATTACAAGGAAATAGAAAACAAAACTGTGTCAGTATGCTGTTGTAGCAAACTGCGATTCAGCTGCACCTTAAATGCACTGTAAATCTGGCATACCCCCCATTTCCCATTATGTAAAAAATGATACCTGAATCCTAGAGACTGGTTCAGGTGGCAACCTGGCTTAAAAAAACAAAAAAAGAAACAAATATTACATCAGACAAGGAATGGCTAAATCTATTAGTGGCTCCTCAGCCTGGAAAACAGGGGGCTATGATGAAGATGTGCAAGATCAAGAGCGGATGGAGAGACCAGGTAGGGATCCACTGTTTTCTCTCTTCCCCTGCCAGAACTTGGGGGCATCGAATGGGGGAGTGTCAGGTTTGAATGAAGGTTACACACGCTTCCTATACAATGTCTCGGATGTTAAAAAAGTCTGCATGGGTTAAAACTGAAACCGGACAAATTTACAGAAGAAATACATCAGCAGGTGGTAGATGCAAAGGAAATTCCTGAAATGCAGATTGTTGGGGCGTGAGTGCATTCCTGAGCTTGCTTTCTGTGCCCTCGTGCTCCTTCCCCAGCTTTCCGCTGGAACCAAGAGGTGACCAAACTAACTCAGCCTTCAGGCTGATTCACTCCGGCTGGTTTTACACCTTTCTATTACCCTGCCACGCGATAACAAAGCAAAGTCTCCTCCAGGCTGACGCAGGCGTTTGGGTCAGTGGCAGGGTTTCTCGGCGGCAGCAGCTCAGCACGGAGCCCAGCGTTCGTCCGCGCCAGCTTTCCAGCCGCTGGGCTCCTGCGGCCCCCGGTACGGCACGGAGCGATGCGGGCAGCATCACCCCTTGCTGCCTTGTCAGCACCAACACCGGGCTGGCTGACCTGGAGGCAGCGTTCGCCTGAGCCCGGGGTGATGCTCTGGCTTTGTGGTAAACTGTGCGGTGATAACACCCGGGAAGAATCGGTGCAGTGTAAATGACAGCATTTGAAATCGGATCAGGATGAAGTCATACCGCTGATGCACCTAGTGAGGGAGACAGCTTATGCCCTAAGGGGCAGGTGATTTTGACTCTCAAACCCCAGGTAAGTGGTTGTGGCAGAGAAAATGACAGCGACCACCAGCTCTCCGGCTGGCTGCACGGCTGGCTGTCACCAAGCACGTAACAACAGCAAACTACCGCACTGCCTACATCGCCTCAGAGAGCTTCAGCTACATGGCTATGAGCAAGCAATGAAGCTTCAGCTTCCTTAATTCTGAATGCCAGTTCACCTCATCTAGATTTAGAAGAGACAAACCTTAGCTAGGAGCCTGGTCGAGCTCCCTCAGGGCATGAACAAAACCTATGGACTCTAGGAGCAAATGTTTTCATAGGCAGCTCAGTCTTCCAAGCCCAGGAATCCCTTCCAGATATTTTTCTTCATTATGCAAGCCTTTTCCATGATTTTTCCGCGTCATGCCATCTGCTTAGTTTCTGCTCGTTTAGGGGTGGATTTTTTTCTGGGCTACAAAGCTGCCACTACGTGCCACGGAGGAGGGAGTCCAAAGTCTGGTTCCTGGCAAATGGTACTCTGGTAGCTGAAGCTTCAGTGGAAACCACTTACTGGGTCATTGCTATGTGTGCACTGGCTAATTTGCTCTAACTATAACTAATTTTAAAAGATTAATTGATTAGCTTGAATAATTAAGATGTTTGTAGCTGAACTGTCTGCCAGAAGAGAACAAGCCATATTGTGTTGCTCATGGTAAGGCAGGATGAAAAAATGTACACAGTTCTGGGTGGTGTTCTCACATTTTATTCACACTTTGAATCTGTTGCGTCACTGAGAAGCTTCACTGAAAAGATTATGAGGTTTAAGGCATTGCTAGTTACAATGCATGTGTGGACAAGTACAAACTATTTTTATAGAAACAAAGATAGATCTTTGCTGGTTTGATGTTGATTACTGGGGTGGGTCTCCACTTGACCTTGACACGGTGCAGTGAGCGGGTGCTCTGCTGTCTCCTTTGAGAGCTGCTGCTGTGCCTCAGTGCATCACCACCACCGCTGAATGTGACAGCTCTGCAAGCTTCTCTAAGCTGTGGGAGCTTCAGGATACTTGTCTTTCTCTTTTCCTTTTCTGACTAAGATTTCACCGTCCTGGGTCACAGCATTGTGTCCCTGCTGACGGCTGCCAGCGAGCACACCTTCTCCTTGTGGTGTTCAAGCATCCCGGCAATCCTGGGAACGTGCTGTACGGCTCCGTCTTCCTCGCAGTGCCTGCCTTCATCCTCTTTCTGCTTGGCTGAAACATGGTGAACGCCAGGACGTGGTGCCTGGGGACAGGCAGCTGCCCTCCGAAGATGTGCTGAGCTGCAGCCCCTGGGGAACCTGCTCCCACCGCTGCCTCGTGCTGCCGTCGGTGACAGCCAGGGCTTTGGTGGACCCAGGCTTCTCCTGGATCACGGTAGCCAGGCTCAGAGCCAGCTTCTACGAGTGCGCAGCCAGCGGGAGCAGCCTGATAATGAACGTCGTGTGTAAAGATAAAGGACGAGAGTGCCACAAGCTGCTGCTCAAAACACCCTGCAACGAGAAGTTATTGGAGGAGATACTAGGCGAATTCCTCAGCCTTCAGGCACAGTCCCAGGTAGAGCCTCACCGCTCTTCTCTTCACCCTATGGGCTTCAACGCTGGCTGCTCAACGCATGGTTGTGCCTGCTGGGGACTAAACAGTCCTCTCTCACACTATATATTGTACCAAATGTACACCATTGGCAAAAATTCATTAGCAAAAAAAAACCTAACAGAAAGGTAGCAAGTGTATATTTGTGCTATTTTCTGATTTTGCGTGTTTGCATGGCAATTGTTTGGCACTGCCATTTACAAAACCTCTCTCAAAGCCAGGCAGGGAACCAGCCTAGAGACCAGAACTTTCCACAGCAAGTTTTCTTCTCATTTAACTTAGGCATGGTATGAGTTCTTATCTTTTTCCACTTTCACCCCTTTAAATACCTCAGACTTCTGTAAGTACACGTTAGGTGAGGGGAAGCTGAGGTCACGAATAGAGAGGAAGCTGAAGCCTCTTCGCAACAGAGAGCTGGCAAGTGAAACAAATAAGGACAGCTGGTTTGACTACAAATCTCAGCGCTTGGACCTATTAATAATTTCACACTTGTATTCTAGAAGAAGAGTTAAAATATGTATCTGTCTTGTTAGAGTGTTCTTGTGATGAAGGCAAACTGCATGATCAAAAAAATAGCACTTGTGTGGGGATTTTTTTTTTTTTAGAGTGAAATGAAACCCCCAAATTTTGGCAGCACTCCAGTTTTGTTTCTAGGTTTGTTTGGTCATCGTCTTAACTCCAGTGAAAAAACCAGGTTTTACCACTTTTTCTCAGGAAAACATTAAGGCTGGTTAATGGAGTTAACTTTATAAGAGACTATAATTACTTGGATTTTTGTAAGTTCCTGTTTAGTACAAATGCTTATTAAAACCAAAAAAGTGTTTATATTTGTTAAATATTTAGCATGCTGCTCTGCCAAGAAAAAGGCTGAAAAGGGGCAACTCTATACCACTGAATTCAGATAGGGTAAGAAATGAGCAAAATCAAGGAAGACTGACTGTTACTGATATTGCAATGAAATCTAAAAAAAACCCAAATGAGTCGAACAAACAGAAAAAGTGTGAGAGCATTTTTATTACTGACCATTATTTTTAATATCTGATCTACTTTCAACAAAATTAAGAACAAAAAAGAATACAAACTCATTTTTCTTCAGCACTCAATGTTTTTCTCTTGGAAAAAAATCAGCCTGAGATGAAAGGGAATGCTGTGAGGTGTCTGCCTGGACCTTCCAGCTAGGTACCACTGAGTACTGAAGGGACCAGCATCTACCTGTTTTATGTGGGGCCTTTTGAGACTTACCTAGGAATGTTAAACCATGTATAAAACAAGAATAAATTCCCATATTTAATAGTCAAATCTGTGTCCAACCTACAAAACATACAGGACACAACTTTTCCTGTGTGCTGCGGCAAGTGGCTATTTTTTGCAGGCTCAGACATCAGGGAGAGAAGGTACTTCCCAAAAGCAGATGAAAAACAGGAGGTCTAATTCGCAGCACCAGAGGCAGACAGGGTGATTCTGCACCCTCTGTACCATAAATCTAACCACAACTGCAGAAACCTCTGGTCAGTATCTGGCCTTTAAAGTTAAGAAAGCAGGATATAACTGAGGAAGAACTTCACCTTCTCTTTTTTTAGTATTCATCCTCAATCCAACCAGATCAGCTCAGGGGTGCAGAAGTTCTGTAAGGCTGGCTGAATCGTATGCACGGGATCCTCTCTTTCTGCAGCGAGCAGACTGTTACAG
This sequence comes from Haliaeetus albicilla, assembly GCF_947461875.1. Lineage (NCBI taxonomy): Eukaryota > Metazoa > Chordata > Aves > Accipitriformes > Accipitridae > Haliaeetus > Haliaeetus albicilla. The sequence goes on along the minus strand of NC_091499.1, from coordinate 22,437,216 downwards.
GCACTCCAGGGTATCTTTGCTTACAGTTTTCATGTCTGCTTCAATATTAAGTTCTATACTCCTACATATGACCATGCAAAACCACCGTTAACCCATCTTTCTCTTTTCCAAGCTGATAGGACGGCTCCTGATAGTCAGCATCATGACTGTGGCACTGATTGTAACACGTGTCATCCACTGTCGCTCCCCAGTTAGCTATCTTCAGCTCAAGTTCTGGAAAATTTGCTCAAAAAAGGAACGGGAGCTCTTTGGGACCAAGGCTAGAGAGCATGCAACCAGGCTGGCAGAAATAAATACAGATTGCTTTTTTGAAGCCACTAACCCAGCACCATTTCAGACTTCCAGCAATGAAGACTGGCGGAAGATTTCATTCTTGTAGACCTTAAATTCGTAAGAGCAGTATTACAGCATGATACACAAGTACATTAACACAAACAGAGGCAACAGCATCAGATTCGGGGAAGGAAATCAGAAACCCCCTGTTTTAGGATTTGTGGATGAAGAAGCGCAAGCGAATCAGGGTTTTAATGAAACAAATCCTTTGCAACCCTAGCAGTCTTTTAACCCTACTGATATAAGAAGAGTCTTATTCTGTGCTCTTATTGAAATCTATGCAAATTGTATGTAGAAGCTGATAGTTGTAACCTTCAGCAGATTTGTTTTTAAATACACTTTATTACTCTTGCTTAAGTACATTTAAATAAATAGATCTGTCATGATGGGAGTTTTCATATGTTGTTGTTCATTAAGAAGAGAAGAGCCACACTTGTAAAATAATCAGCATCCACAAAGATGTCAGCACGTACTATGTCAAATTATTACCAAACACTTTAAAGGCATTTGGCAGCTGGAGCAACAATACCAAACCTTCATACCTGGCAGTATCAAAGAGGCAAAAAGGAATGGAAGTTTTGATCAGAAATTCAGCTTAGTTTATTAGCTCTTACTTGACAATACATCTTTCAGTGGAGCTTAGAGCAAGCTTTAGACTAAAATACTTACTTTCAGGCCATATCTTTTAAAATCTGGGAAGCAATTAGCGTTTTGGAGCTACCTGTGCATAACAAAGGCGTCCATCAGAATGACTTCAGCTGCTTATCAGTTTGAATAGATGAGCAAAAATATCCCAACCAATTTAACCCTACATGCTCAGCAGCTTTAGGTAATAACAGTGAAGCTAAAAACTTCTGTGGTGGTGAATTTTCTTTGCCACTGCCTGATCTTGATCACCTTTTGCAGCAGGCCTTCTTAATTAGCTCTACTGCTCATTTCCTGTAGTTGTAAAGCTCTTTAATGGAAAAAAAATAGGCACTTGAATGCTGCAGGGAAAACACACCAACATTAAACTTCTTGTTTATATTCCATTTATATTTTTTCTATTTTTTTCTGACAAATACATAATTATTATGGGTTTTTTAAAAATATATAATATTACATATAGGGTTTTGGCCCTGGCATCAGTACCTAAGCTACACCTGGGTGTCCCTGCCAAATACACTGTTTAACTTGATCCAGAATGAAGTCTAAGTGCAAATTAGCATGTCTCGATGGGTTAGGCTTATGCATAACATGGCAGTATAGCTGAAGCTTATGTTAACAAACATTTACAGCACAGCTACACACTTAAGGACATTATAAATCCACAATCCATGTTAGCAAATAATAATGCTCTTAGCAAAGAACATGGAATGATAATAAACAAAGATACTAGTTTTGAGTGAAGAATGATAAAGTTCAGTTTTTCTCTGAGAAGCTTTTTTTAGAGAGGGTGAGTCATATTGTCTGGGCTGGGCTGTCCTTTCACTCCTCCCAGAAATCTTCTCTTTCTAGACAGTAAACTCTAACTTGGAAACTATTCAGACAGAGAAGAATCCCATGAAGTTGTTCATTACAGTCATTCTCCAAGGAAGAAGTAAGGGAAGAGCCTATTTTAACTAGCTGAGTATAACTAGCTTGGAAGCTTCATTCTCATTATAAAACAAAAATATAACACATGAAGGGAAAACAGGATTTAATTCTGTATGTAGAAAAGAATTTTAAAAAGTATTCATTTTGTCACAGAGTCACCGACTTGCTCGGTGCTGTTTTCCTTCCAAGAAACTTGATGATAATAGACTAACAAGTGTCCAATTTGTTACTCATGCCTCCAGGAATCACAGTTCAGTTAAAAATGTTCCATTTTACCTCTCGTATTGAAGAGTTCGTTTGTTCATTGATATTTAGAGAAAGATAAATCTACTCTGGAATGTCGTAAATGGGAAGGATATAATGTCTCGGCCCCACTGCGATCAGTGCCAAAACATTCCTTGGCGCAGTGGGGCCAGGCTTTCTTTACCTTAGAGATATAATAAAATACTTCAGGATAGATGGAAAGTCTCCACGAACAAGCCATGCCTTATTTCATTTCCCGATGAGAAGCTGCAGTGAAAAAACCCTCAGAATTCGTGTTAATCCTCTCAGCTGCATCTGGGTGGGCTTTTGCCACTTCCCACTCACGGTCACAACTGCTCGGGTCTCATTACCAAAGCTGCCTCGGCTTTCCAGGGAAGACGCAGAGCCAGCACTTCTAATTAAAATCAATGAGCAAAGGCTTCAAATGGGACTGCAATACATATCTTGAAGTTTGCTGGCAGTGATGGCAGTCTGTTTTTCGCAGATAAAGTGACTTCTAGGGGAAGGAAAAAATTTGTATCTATGTATAAGGATAGAAGCAGATATTTATATATTGGTTTTGTATGCAGTCACGTTTGAATTTTTCCTCACCTTTATGTAACACTCATATCTTCTGTACGTAATTACATTTATAATGAAAGAAATTTCAGAGAAAGAGAAGCTTCAGCACACTTGTGAGTGCTCCATTAGAGGCCTTCAAAAGAAGGGCCTACAGTAAAACGAAACACTGAGGAACACTTTTGTGAATATGTTACCAAGTGAGACAAGCAAAAGACTGTGTGTGCATAGGGTAGCTAATGTCAGCTATTAATGGTAACGTAGTGTGGGTCACTGGTTTTTCTATTGTTTATTACCATTTTTCTACCTAACATTTACTTACTCCATCTTTAGAATACAATGGACAAGGTGATCCAGTGTAGGAAGAATGCTGGAAAAAGGAAAAATGGCCATTGCCTTGTAAAAAACCTTCCTGTGGTCAGCCAAAGTCACCACATGTCCATCTCAGCCAGCTGGGCAGAACCAGCAAAAACTCCACCGAGGGCGCCGGCACAGGCAGTGAAATCGGACAAACTCCACAAGACCTTTCAGCCGTGAGTGTAAAAAAAAATAAAAAAAATGTAGGGAAACTCATTATGGGTTGTAACACATTTTTACATGTTGTACCTCGTTATTCATAGCAGGTAACGGCATACTGGGCTGAGCCCAAGGCTGGGTAATGAATAGCTTATTTTTTGTTCTGTACAAAATTATTCTGTTAAAGCACCATTATATTACACCACCACTGTACGACACTGTTAAGACAAACGAAGGCAGAAAGATTATCGTGAGGATTGCACAGATCTGGTGGGAATGAACCCCGCTGTCCCCAAGATATGAGGTGTCCCTTACTTAGCAGGATTAGGTAAACAGACTGAGGGAAAAACAGGAGACAAAGGTACAAATCACAGCGATAAAATCACAGTTAACTCTGGGCTTCACTGAATTGAATTGTGGGTTTGTATTTCAGTTTAAAACAAGAGCTTTGGTGAGAAGAAGGTGAGCTGGCTTCATGGGTAGGGTACTGTGCTAGGACTTGGGGTGTTGTCCAACCCTTACCCAGGTATCTTGCATTACACCGGACAACACTAAACCTTTCCTATGACTCAGGTCTCTGTGAGGCTGCTATTTCTCTACTTCCCAGTCATGTTGTGGTAACAAGTCCACTGCCAAGGGGAAGATGCTCAACAGCCAGTGATGAAGGTCAGGTAAGAACAGACACAACGACCAGCAAACCAGTTGTGTGGCAATCTCTGAATTTTTATTCGAGTTTCCTTAGGTGAGTACAGATCCACAGTGACTACACATTAAATACGCCATGCTTTGTTCAGTTTGGTCATACGATCAGTGCTCCTGAAGAGAAGACTGACGTGAAAAGGGCCATGGCTTGAAGCAACACAAGCATCGGTGCGGTTGTCAGTGCTGCAGCCTGACGTGTGCATGGGGCTGAACAGGCAACGCCAGCAAAACTGCATGTGGCGCCTGAAAGAGCCGTAACGAACTGAAGCGGCTCCCGACGTCAGTGAAGCCGCATCCCTCTCTGGTTTCAAAGGCAGCAGTATGTCTGGTGTGGAGGACAGTGAGCGGCAAACCATTACGCATCAAAACAGGCACCTGACAGCGAGACACTGCACACAGCAGTCACAGCGGATGAATTCATTTTTCCTGACCACAAACAGCCAGGGAAATAAAGCACCGCTTAGCAAGCATGCTTTGAAACATTACCAACAAACAAAATGGGAAAAGGTGGTCATGTTTATCCAAAAACAGTTGGCGTCCGAATGAATATTTTGCATCCAGTGTGTACTAAATACTGAGATAAAACTTTCACTGAGCTCAAGAGCACGGTCATGCAAAAAGGAAGGGCAGGCCATTTTGATCTTTTACACTGGTATCTGTGTCACGACAATTAACATTTCTCTCCCCCCGCTCTGCCCCTCCTGCTCGCCACCCGGCTCTCTTCACCTTTCAAGTGTGCAACTGGTGCAGCTGGCTCAGCGAAGCCATTTTTACCCTGCATGTCTTCTTCAGAAACAAAAGGTGCAAAATAGCCCTCAGCAAGTTTCTCCCAATATTTCTTTCATTTATTTCTTTTGTGCTTTCTGTCTTCAGCCTTCCTTAAAAACGTAATTCCTATTTCTGTCACAGCATCGCCCTTCAGCCTGTCCTGGAGGAAGGTAACTTCTGCTGCTAAGTGAACCTAGAAAGAATCAGGTCTGATCAGTTAAGCAAAGAAATGCCCCGTTTTTTTCCCCTCCTCCAGTATAACAAGCTGCTTCTCTCTTACCACAAGGGGACCCCCTTTCTCAGGTTTCATAAGAAACAGATTTCTGGATTGTTTTAAAATGTCTTTCCCAACTGAGTTAATAAAAAGAAAGTTTATATACACTGGAATTTATATAATAGCTTACCCTTCATTCCAGTGCTTTGCTTTAATCCGAGAACCTAAATTGTGTACTTGATTTTGTGATCACAAAATTTTCTGGTCACGTACTGATACTTATGATAGAATTCTTTTGTTAATTAGTCTTAGGTACTACAATACTGAGACTGACATACATACATAATACTTGCACAGCTTTTGTTTTCTTGAAACATAAGATACATGACAAATTACATATTGACAGAAACATAAAGCAGACCAAAATCTATGTTTTTCAGAAAATGCCACAGAAGCTCTACGCCTCAGTGACTTTCAAATGATGCCCTTCGTTTACTCTTTTGTAAAAGTCTTAAATTTAAGAACAAAATTTGGAATCCATCTCATGCACTGCTGGTGCTTTGGCTTTAACGTTATACTCATCCGCACTTTGTTCTCCCTTTCAGCAGGTGCTGTGGTAACCTGACAATATTATTTATCTTCATGTATTTGGAAAGACTCAGGGATGGCTATTACCGGTTGCACCTATGCAGGAAAATGAGGTAGGCTGAAGGAGCAGCAGCAGAGTCCCCCGGCATGCCCCCGGGGCTCTCCGCAGTACGTGTTAGCTGGCTCCCCGCTCCCACTGGCTTTTGCACCCAAGTCAGCCATGGAAGAGCCACGCAGGGACAGTGTGGAGGTGAGCCAACCTGCGTGCTTCTCTACCTCAGGATCCAGGATCAGCCTGGCCCTCTTTTACTTAGGTATAGACATTTAATCTGAGAGAGAGATTCAACACTGCTAAACCTCCTTCATTTATCTGAGCAAGTGCTTTTGCTTTCCTGTGCCTCTGCATCTTAACAAAGAATGGAGAAAACAGACGTGCCCTTCCTTACCATTTCCAAGGCACCTCGAATCACTCCGCAGAGGAGGTTACAGTAGCAAAGTGATGCTCGTTCTGCTGGCAGCTCCTCCACAAAGTCCACTAGTGGGTTTTTGTCCAGGATCAAGGAGAATTCATTTCCTGCGGCACTACTGCAGCTCACGCTAGGGGTGACCCCAAGGTACATCTTGAAAGCAACCTGCAAAAGGATGAAACTCTGCTGCTTGAACTTGTTGTGTGCAAACCAGAGGTGAAACTTTAGGATGCAGCATTCTGTAGACCAGCTTTACCCCAGGAAAACAAGGGGAAGGGCCAGACAGGCTGGAAAGCAAACTAGATTTGTCTCTTCTGTGATCAGCTTGAGCCAGAGATGCAAATCTGGAGCGATGTGATACTCCAGGGAAGTACAGCAGAAGGCTGCTTATTCTGTCTTTGATGTTCCTACATTTACAACCCCATATGAAGTGGGTTTACTGTTATCACTTGTCTGCTTTCAGTCATGTCACACTCCCCTGGGACCATTAGCATCTATATTAGGTCCTTCACTACGTTGCCGGCAACTTTGCTAATCACAGCTCAAGAACTCCCGCAACTGGTGAGCGTGTGTTTTTACTCCGATCTCCATCTGCAGTCGCAAAAAAACCAACCCACCAAGAATGAGACTGCCAAGGCTGCAAATTTATTTGATTATATAGCGCATTGCTTGCTTTCCTTCTACTACTGATGAATGTTACTGTAAATGTGCAACATCTGCTGTGCTAGCAGAGAGGTCCCCTGTGAGCGCGCTTCTCCAGACAGTGACATCACGGCGTTATCTAGCCGGCGCGTATGCAGGCAGGCTAGCAGCAGGCTGTTCTTCCTCTGGAGAGCTCTCCCCTGCTACACCACTACAGACTGCTGCAACCGAAGATAAGCGTGTCTTGATTTTTACCTCTTTAGTGAGTACCAAACATGGATAGTTTCCAAACCATCCTGAAATTCTTTATGAACCGGAAAACCGCTATAGGTTACAGCTTTATGGCACTGCTGACAATGGGAGGTGAACGTGTGTTTTCTCTTGTTGCTTTCAGATGCCCCTGCAGCAATGAGAACTTCAGGTACGGTTTGGTATTTCTCTTCTCCCCAGCTTTTGTTTTGCTAGTTATTGGATATTTCTTGAACAGCAAGACCTGGAAACTCTTTACAGGCTGCTGGGTGAATCCCAGAAAAATATTCCCCAGAGGCAATATCTGCCATTGCTTTTACATCTTTGGACAAGTCACTTTAAACGCTCTGGTGGCCCCAGTGATGTGGCTTTCGGTGGCTTTGCTCAACGGGACTTTTTACGAATGTGCCATGAGTGGCTTGAAAAATCCTGCCTACTTAAATGCAGTTTGCGACAGCAAATCTGCGAAGTGCTTTGAAGAGCTACACAAGGTAGTCTGTGACAAAAGCTCCATGCCCTTTTCAGAGAGCGACGAACTGAAGCGAACTCTTCAAGCACAGTCCCAGGTAAGAAAAATAAAGAGCATTATGCAGTTTGTACTGCCGCTGTGATTTATCTGTTGAAGATCCTGATGTCAGATGCTAAGATAAAACCTTTGGTTTCACATAAACAAAATTTTGACACGATGCAGCCTTGCAAAATACAATCAATCTGTCTTTTAGTTCAGTTTGAGCTGTGGTGTACTTCCTGGGGGGCCCCACTGACGGCAGGATCAATAAGACCAGATAACTTAAAGCTGTCTTCCTGAATGAAGCCTGCTCTAAAGAGAAAAAAATACTGGATTGTTTAGGAGGCTGAATTAACAGATGTCACCCTATTAAAGGGGTCTGTCCTATTAAAAAATCCATACCACACTCTCCGATTTTATACCATCACAACCTGTAATGAAATCTTAGGTCACTAACAGTAGAAAAATACTTGAAAACAAGATTTGTGACAGATTTGTGACTGCTTGCATAATATGTTTCTGTTTGTGTACATGATGCCAGATGAGAGCACATTTTTGTCCTGCTTGGAGGAAGGAAGAAACACTAAAATAAAACACGCAGAACATGCAAAGCTGAGATCATATTATATTTTACTATATTCTTGTGATACAGTTCTGCTCACTGCCTTGTAATGTAAATGAATTCAGAGACAAAAAAACCCAACAAAACAAAACAAAGGCGGCGGGGGGAAAGACTACAGAAAAAGATGGAAAGATGATTGTCAGCAGGAAGGAAAAACACTCTGTGCAGCCAGCAAGTTTTTGTCAGGCAATTGTATCCATCTGGAACCATTTCCTCCCCAAAAGCCAGTTTTATTTTCAAGTCCTCATGCAAATAGGACTGGAATGCAGACAAAGCCTGCACTGCAGACAAAGCAATTTATCTGAGAGTTTTAGAAGGAAATAACAAATAGTACTTAAGACTTTAAGTTGTATGTATAGGAAAAAGTGAAAGACCAGTGACTCAGTTTATAGCATGAGAATACATGGGTTCATTCTCCAAAAAAAGTGAAAAGCTGCTAAAAAGAGCAGTTTCTCAAATACCCATAGAAATCACCAGTCAGTACAAAGTGACTGGAAAAAGAAAAGAAAGCGAAGCTGTTCTCCCATATCAGTCCCTAAGAATAATTGTTTGCCAAGCTTCTCTATTTCACATATGTCCCCGAGGAAAGTTTCTATATTCCCTCAGCTAAATACAGATTTTTTACTGGCGTTTATTTTTTTAACATCAGTGCAAGAGTTCACAAGAGAAAGGTTGCAGCTCTCCATATCAACACCATTAAAGCATGGGAAATCAGTTCCAGTTCATATGGGTCTCTGAAACCTAAAAGATTTATTCCATAGTGGAATTTGTTCCACTGTTTGAAAACAAGTTGGTTTTATTTTTTGCAAATGTTACACATTGCAGTGGAGTAGGTGGGTAAAACTATCAGCTAGGCCAGCAGCACTAGGCATGAAAAAATTGTGTTCACAATCTGCTCTCCTTAGAGGAGAACATCCCACAATAACAATTTCAAGCACATTTTCCCACACTCAGCCCTTGCTCTAATCCTGGAAGCAGCTCTTTATTTTAAAATGTTCTTAACAGAATTTTGTCAAACACTGAAGTTGCTACAAAAAAAAGTCTAGTGATGTTGGAAAAGCATATTCCAGCAAAAACAAAGTTCTCTGAAAATACAGCAACTATTTCTAATCAGTGTGTAGACAAACTGGGCTCTATTCCAGTGCCAACACAGACCTGCCAATGCACATGCTATTTCTTCTTTCTCATGCCCTCTCCTCACAGCATTCTCACAGGATTGGTCAAGAAGGTAATTTTAAACCAGTTCTGGCATAAAAATAATTTTCCACTACAAAGGGCTGATTCATAAAAAAAAAAAAAGTTCACAAGAATAGCATAGATTTCAATGAATCTCCTGGTAGAAGAATTGAGGAACGCTTTTTAAATTTAAGACCATCTTTTATATTCCTGTTAGCTAATTAATGCAGTTGTTGGTTTGGGGTTTGTTTGGGTTTTTTTTTTTTAATTAAAAAGAAGTCTGAAAAGAACACATCTAAAAATGGTCACAGTTTAAAAGGTTGAGTGATCTGGGACAAAAGTTACTTACCCTTTTTGGTTTTGTAGTTTGTCACAATTTAGAATTGTGTCTTAATCCTAATTCTTGCTGGGTAATTTTACTTAATGCTTTCAGGAGATAGCAAACCATTTACCATCTAGTGATTGTGAGATTTTATTCTCTCTGTGCACTTTTCCCTTTGCGTGACAGAATTCAGTAAGCAATTCCAATACACTGCATGCCAGATGGTTATAGTTTTGCAATAAACTCTCATCAATATCCTCTCTAAATCAGCCAGACGCTACTTCTGCTCTCAGGTCCGCTCTGTATAGCTCTGTATAGCTCTATTCAGCCATAACATTATTTGCTTGATCATTTAGACCCCTGTTAGATTTTTCTTCATGCACAGTCTTGTAGTTGAGGTCTGATTCGAGATCATCTGTCCCTGAACCTGCCATTGCCGTTGTGCTGGACATGTCACCTCAGCTGCTATTATCCAAGTTCCCTTCGTTATAAAACGGGACACGGGGGCAGCCAGACTCTAGTATAAGCCAACTTTTCTTGAGCATTTTACCTTCCACTGTAAAAATCAACCAGCTTTTGCCTTCCTGAGAAAGAGATGTCAAACTGAGCGCTATTGAGAAGCCTCAACCCTGACGTCTTCTGCTTCCCTCTGGTCCCCATACGGACGCCCCATTAACACTAATGCTGGGCACTGAATGCAAACTGGGACGAGACGCCCACAGTAGGGGACCAAGAGGAGCGGCAGGTCCTCCGTACAAAGTGTGGTCGCTCTGTTGGACACTCTTGATTTAAGTAGCATTTTCACTTGGGCCTTTTTAACCTGAAACTCATTTCTTTGGTTTTCCCAGATTTTAGGCTGGTGTGTGATCGTTACCACAGCTCTTCTCTCCCTGCTCACCACTTGCTGTGCCAGCTGCCAGTCGAAAGTCAGCCACCTCCAGCTGATGTTCTGGAGGGTGTACACGGAGAAGGAGAAGGAGCAACTGGAGCAGATATTCCAGCTGTATGCCACCAAGCTGAGTGAGCGAAACCTGAAGTGCTTTTTTGAGAACAAGGAACCAGAAGCGATTTCCCTGCCGGCTTTTCAGGCATGGGAAGATGCTTCCCAGCTCTACTCTTTCAGCAGTAGCAAACAGCATTATAGCACAATTCATAAGCTAGTTGAAGAAGGCCAGAAAGAAATCAATGAGGAAAGAGAGACAATGCTGGACTTTGCAGACAGAAGGGAGATACCATAGATAGAATATATTTTCAACTTTTTTCTATCTTGCTAATACAGCGTACTTCTAGCTGGTTTCATCTCTGTATTTTTTCACAGTGGCCTCTTTCTTCTTCATCACGTTCCCTCCTGGTTACAAACTTGCTCCAAAAGGAAGGAATGAAATTATTCCCCTACATCAGCGAAAAGGCTGCAGTCCTCCATGGCACCTAGGGTTCATGCTGTACTAATGTTGCTGGGTCTGGATCAAGAGCTGACAGCGAAAAGAGATGAATAATGACTCCTACAAGAGGTTTTTAACAATATCCTATGTAAAAGGTGCTATATATACTCATCTTATGTAAATCAAGAGACTATCATAAAGTAACACCATTTAATAGGTGTGAATATAATAATAGAAGGTGTGTGTGGCTTTCTGACAGCCCATAGAAAGCAGAGGTTTTGCTTCCAGGCTATTTCCAGGCCATTTGCAGGTACAGCATTTTTTTGAGGCACCAGTGGTCACTCACAGCATCTCAGTGTCTTTGGACTCCTGTTGCACCTAGAACACCACGGATGGTCACAGTGATCAGCCCTGGTCTTCTAGTCCCTGAGACATGGGGCAGCAACCTCCACTGACAGTGAGGTGCCAGGTAAATTTTTAGACAAATCTTAGAGCCGAAGCGTACCAAGAACTTGAAATTACCAAACGGTTTGGCATTTTCATGTTTTTGTTAAAAAATAACTCGCTATTTCAAAACATAATTAGTCATTGGTAGTGCTTTGTTACAACAATGAAAATGCATCACTGATATTTTGCCTCCGTAGAATACTTGGTATTATCTCCTCCCACTGGAAATTTCTCTTTTTACCTGTATAAAGCTCCTGTTTTGAGTGGGGTTTGGGCAGCAGCCTATAGAGCTGCTCTGGGTGCAGCCTATAGAGCTATGTATTATTGTTTGTACTGGGCCTGTAGCCAGTGCACAACAGAGGGCCTGGAAGGAAATTCCGCATTTTAAGACAAGAAAATATTTTTGCAACAGGCTGATTTTCATTTTTCTGAATAGCTTAGGAAACTTAGCGTCTGGAGCAAGAGGAACCGGCAGGCAACGCAGGTGAGGTGACTGCACAGTCAGTGCTTCTGACAAATGCATTTCACCCCAGAGCCCTGGGCTCTACCTCACCTACTTGGAATTCACCACGTGGCTCTCACACAGGGTGTCCAGAGTCTTTGCAACCACTGTATAAAAGAGAACAAAGCTTCTGCCAAGTTTCTTTCCCTGGGGTGACTGGGCAGGCTTTTATGCAACATTTTACTGCCAGTCTCCCTGAGTCTGCAAAGAATCATATTTTTGCTCTGCTTGAATCAGGCTCTTATCAACAAGCCAGGGTACTCTGCCCAGCTGTTCTCATACTCACTACACTTCTTCAGCAGGAAAAAAACATCTAGCTGCATTTATAGACCATTACTCCTTTTTAAAATAAAATCCGAGAGCTAATTCCACTGTCTGCTTAGAATCTTCTCTGTGTGGTTTGAAGAATTTGTGGTCTTTGAGCAAATGCTTTAAATTTTTTTATCCCGGCTGACCCACTTCGTAGCAGACTTAGAACATGTCATATGCTTAAATGTACCTGCTGCAGCTGAAAGCACAGAGGCAACACTGCCAAAATGAAAGTCACAACAGCAGGCATGTCTGACACCATGTCTGGCACGTACGCATTTCTCTCCCCAGGCTCCTCTCCTGGTATAGCAACTATCCAATTCCAGGGTACATGTCCCTTCCTATTTGTCTGCTTTTCTCTTTCTTTATGAGAGATGCCCCAACATCTACTGCCCAGTCCCCATCTCACCACCTCCCTGCATGCGAGGGGAGAGGAGACACCATCTAACAGAATGTCCCCCCCCGCCTGGGCCAAACCTCCCTTCCCAAAGCTGCCTTTCCACCTCCTTTCTCACTGACACCACAGAAAACCAAAGCAAGTAGGGATGCAAAGTAGGTTAATGAGCCGATCAAGGTATATGGGAAACAAGTGAGTTGGTGTAAGGATGAGGTCTCCACTGTGATACAAGAGCTGGGACACAGAGGCAAAAGCATAGCTGGCAGAGGGAAAGGTAGGAGGACAGAGGGGTCCCACGTCGGGCTTTTGGCACCCTCTTTTTCCTCAGGAGAAGGCTCAAAGCTCTGCACCTGAGTAGCCAGGTCCATCTGAAACAGGAGTGTTTCCCAGCCTGGCCTTCTCCTTTATCATGGAGGGGGAAAACCAAGGTGCATCCTCCTCTCCTCATCCTTACCCTGCTTCGTGTTCACAGGTGAACGCACGGGGAGAGCATCTCCACCTCCAAGAGCAGCTGCTGAACACTTAGTGCTGTAACATCTGCCCGGTAGGACCCTAAGTCTCTCGCTGACCCTCGTTCCCAGGGCTGCGCTCCTCTTAACTGTGTCATCTTACCAAAATGCCTGTGACTTAATGCAATTGCCACGCAGATAGACAAAAAGAAAAGCCAGTTTGACCCTATGTTTTCAGCTGGAGTCTGGTTTTGGCAAACTTAACCCTGTCCTTCAAGCAGTTGTCGCAAAAGATGTTTTGTATCAACATTGTCCTTGAATTGAAGTTCAGCAGCTACCGTGGCAGCTCAGAAAGAGGCAAAGGCTATTATCAACACTATCCAAAACAAACTAACTGGAAAAAAAAACCACCAAAGAGTAGAATCAACATTTTCTCTTGGAAATTTAGATTTTGCATTAACTCTGATGTCTGTCAAAATATGAGTGCACAAATAAACAGGAAACTTCTTCTCGATTCTGTGTGCTTTGTCCCTCAGTTTACTATTTCTTCCCCCCTGGGGGAACTCAATTTTCTCATTTAATTCTCTTAACTCTTCTTCCGCTATACAATAGCTGCTCTGTCAAACTTCAAGTCTTTGTTATAAGAACAAAAACTAGTTAACCGTGCTAGGCCCTCATATGCTTTCAATTTATTTTCAGCTGTACTTTGCATTACGGTATGACGAATCTGTCCAAATTCTATTTTTAAAATTTCCTGTGTAAAAGAGAACTTGCATGGAAACTATGCAAAACCAGTAGCTGGTTTGCATTGGGGCAACAAATTAAGGCAAAATTGCAAAGCTATAAAGTGAAAACTAAAAAAGTCTTAGCAGAAAAAAATAATTTAAGTACATAGATAAGTCATTCAATGAATTAGATATGAACATATTTTTTTAAACCAGGCTGTGACTGGACAGAAATTCCTTTAAAACTACCATACACAAGTTCTCAGAGGGTAAACCAAAGGCCTTTTCAGTCTTTCTTTGTGACTCTAAAAGACAGGGAAGTGGAATGAATGAGCGGTTTTGAAAGTTGCATCCATAAATCTTTCTCATTTTTATCTATATGAAATGGAAGAAAAAAAGAATATGTATTTAGACATGTACATAGACTCACCATTAAAATGACACCCATATAAAGCAAAAATCTCTCTTTTGAAAATGTTACTTGCAACTCTATGGGATTATATATTGCTTAATGTCAAACAAGAAATCTATGCAGTCAGAATTAAAAATGTACTACTGCTCTTTTTCAAAGTCTCAACCAGCATCCCATCTATCTCAAGCAGCAAGAATAAAATGCATTAACGTTTTGATGGTGCTCAAATACAGTCTAGAATTACTGAAATATTTAGGAGGCCGCTAACTTCTCAGTCCCTTTATATACTACTGGGAACTTCTCACTACAAAACATTGTATGCGGAAGTAATGTTGCAAAGTAAGTGATGATACAGACTGTTAAAAAAATTGAAACCATAATTTCAGATGACATAATAACAAGATTAATGAAGGACCAGAATTAATCTGCTTAGAAGGGGAAACGCAGCCAAAATAATATTTTTGGTAGCATACTTTTCATCCTTAGTATTTTTCCACAGTTAGTGTTTGGGAAGAGCAAGATGCTTTAAAGGTCTTGCCATCTGCTGCTGATTCCATGTACTCACAAACTTTTCTTTAGTCTTTACAGTGCAGCACTTTTTTTCATTTTACTGTCTACCACTTAGCACAGCAACCTGCTGTTTGCATTTCCCTCTCACTGCTGAGATCTGAAAAGCAACATTTACCAGCTTTGTAAATTCTGCCAGCTTGTGTCAGACTTTCGAACTGGCCATATGTCAATATATAGGGACCTCGTGTGGCAGGACCTCCCATGGGAAGGGGAATCACATCTCTTACCCTAACTCTGGGCTTGGGGGTGATGTGGTTGGATTACCCCAGCCCTGGTTGTCCCCAGGGACCTCTCTACAAGCAGCTGCAGAGATGTACAGTTGCGGCACTCATGGGGTACCGAGCTCCCACCATAAAGCCCACCACTCCAGCCACTGCTTTTCAGGAAGGGATATATTCTTAGGCTGTATTAGCACAGCTATGGAGCCTGTGAGCCAGCACTAGCTCGCTGTGGACCGGAGGGCATGGGCCGGCTGCTCCCACTGTAGCACACACAGACACCTCCTGGGGCACGGTGACATTGAGCTGTAGAAGGTAACACTGTTCTAGGATTAGATCTAAAACCAGAACCTGTTTATATTTCGCATCTCTTTCAATCAGATCAATGATGCTAGAGGTCTTATGAGGAGGAATTGAAGTAAATTTGATTTTGTAGGATTACAGAGCAAAATTATCACCCTCATTTCAAAAGTAATCCTCAGTTATACTCAGATCCAAATTCTGAATCCAGTCTTGGACATTACTTCTTCAGCTGAGCTTTGTTCTTAATACCAGTCCTCAACTGGTTTCCATTTTCTTATCCCAATTTGCCAGTGAGCAGAAAGCCTACTTTCACACGGCCTGCTTTATCTTTTTTTATTCTACCCCAACTGTAACCATGCAAAGTCACAGCACCAACACGAGAAGTCAGTGAGCACCATGGGAACTCAGTGCAGAAGGGCTCACTGTGGCTTATCATCAAACTGTTGGCCCTTTGCCAGTCCAGTATAAGCTAGCAGTAAATTCCAGGCTTTGCAGCCTGAACCAGTGGTTGAAGTTTTAAGCCCTCAGTCACTGTCTTAGGTGCACCTTTCCTCCAGTATTTATTTCTTAATATGGCAAGCTGGCTTTGTACTCCTCATTTGATGTTTTTTCCTTTGCTTCATCTCTTTCCATTTCTGCAGGGAACACCCACAGCCTGATCTCGCAGACTTCCTTTTCCTTTCCAAAGGACTGCAAGATAACAGCTATGTTTACAGAAAGTTCGGCTCTAACTACTTGAACTGCCTAACTGCCTTAATTACTTTAACTTTGAACTGGTTTTACTCTACACACTCATCCTCAAACAGCTTTCTACCTCAGAAGAGTTAGTGCAGTTAAGTATTTAAGTGCTTTGTCCTGGCTGAGAACACTACTGCTGAAGATTTAAAGAAATCATGTAAACAGCTGTGTAATTCTGAACAGGTCACTTTAACAGCATTATTTGCAGTTACTTGCTGGGTCATTTTACATATGTTTTATTGGTATGTGCCTCAGAAAAATGTGCTTGAAGACTATTTAAAAAATGTTTTGCCAAAGAAATGTGAAAATGCTTCCCATATCATATTTTTGCCTTGGAAAGGTTATACTCCCACTACAGAACTCCTTTTAGTTTGCTAAAAATAGTCTTTTCAAGAGACTGTGTGCTTTAAAGTTTGTTCCAATCTTTCCAAGTATTTTTATTTCTCTCAGTAAGTCTCTTTTGAAGTACAACCTGCAGAGAAATAGTGTCTTTTTCCTTACTTTGATGTTTAATTTCTCACTCCATATTTTTGTTGAATCCCCCGTACTTAACAATGATGGTTCGACTGTTCTAAAGCATTTGTAAATAAGGGAATCATGAGGAACAAGACCCAGAAAACCAGATATCTGGCATATACATGAAAATCCAGAGAAAATAAAGTACAAATACCACCTGAAGAAGAACATAAAGTGAACAAAAATGTGATTTTGCAACCTGGTCTCATTCTTTTGATGAGACAGTGCATTTTAATACAGAGATTGAAAAGCTGCTTGTCTCATGGTTTTCTTTCAGCTGCCCTCACTATCTCCAATGGATCCTCTACCCCAGCTCACCTCCTCCAGAGAAGGAGCTTTGTTGTACATCATCCTGATGTGAGACTCCAAAATACACTTTACTTCAGGAAGAAATTTAGTTTCCACTCTTTTATGAGCTAATGGGAGCTGGCTGGCTTTTAGTAATATGTCACCTGCTTCTGCTTTAAACCTTGGCAGATCATGGTGTATGTGTGTGTTGTGCACATGTGCGCTTTATAGCCCTACCAGCAACAGCAAATGCAGAGAGGTCCCCTCTCTGTTTCTGTGACAGCCATCAGTTCCTCTATGACAAGCATTTCGGAATGATAACATAACTTCTGTCCCTCCATTTCGGCCAGATGTAACGTAGGTATTTTTGATGTGGTTAATGTGAGCAGGATCATAGCTCACCTGGTAACAGCCACGTGCACTTTGAACTAAGATACTCCTGTATAACCAGCATATACTGGTGCCTTAGTTCACTGTATAGAAAGCCTGCTGTTTCCCAGTTCTGCAGTCAGCAGTTAAACATAATGCTCACATTTAGCTGATGCTGCTGGTAATTCTCAAGCAATCAGAAAGTATGCCAGGCATATTTTTGTTTCCTAAAATGAGCCAATGGAAATGAATCTCAGTTCAATTAGTTGATACCCTGATCTCTCCTCTTAAAACAAATGACTACCTAGCAAACAGTTCTTTGTTATGAAGTGTGGTTAATTTTTGCCATTGGGCAAGGCCAAGCCTATCTTCACTGGCAACACTTCATAGCTGAAAATCATAAAGGATAAAAGGGATCATTCACCATGACCTGAGCAGGTATTAGTCTGAGCTAACGCAGGATCTATGAACTACCACCTCCTTTACAGTGACTCAGCAGGCTGGACGTCCTATGGATTTCTCTTTGAGCTTCTCCAGGAAATCTGACTTGCCCATGGGGGCAAAAATACATCTTTAGAAACCTGTGTATTGCCACTAAATTTCCTCCTAGATCTTTCTTGTCTGACAGTAGTGTGAATGACTACTCAATAAAAGGGAAATTTCCATCAAAGAGGGCAAAAGTACCCACTCTGATTTTATCTTTTTAAATTTTATTATTAGATTTGTAGGTAGTCAGGAAAATGTTCCTCTCATTTTCCTTTCTTACAGTTCTTCTCTGCTACCACTGAGTCTTCCTTTTGCAGAAAATCCTGCAGCTTATCCCTAATATTACCATTTTAAGGTTAAAAATATCTAAGATAATTATGGAGATGCTGAGGAGATTCAGATGGCAGGAGTAAGAATATAAAAGTTTAAGATCTGTATGAGATGGTTAAGACTTATGCTCCCAGAAAAAAAAGAAAAAAAGTGAGGGAATATATGATTCGAAGTTTGTTAAAACTGGATCATTTTCTGTTGTTTGCTGCATTCTCTGGCAAGAGTAGAAGAAATCAGCTTAAGCTGCAGCAAACAAAAAGAAACTTTTAAATTATTCTAATGGCAAAACACCTCATAGGCTACTAGGAATAGAGGAATTTTAATTTCAGCTTAGCAACTGACTTTAAGGTCAGTTTAGGTCAGGGGTGGCAGCCTTTTACAGGTGGTATCCCATTTTGTGTTCTCTGTCCTCAACTCAGATATAAAACTAATACCCATGTGAATTAATTCTGTAGTTCTGATGACCCTTTGTGGTAAACTTATCACTGTGGGTTTACCAAGGCCATTGGCAAAATTCTTATCTCACTGAATATCACATTTTTTGTGTTCTGTTGAATGTGGTTTTTTTCCCAGCCTGATGTAGCACTATGCTACAGAGGTAGAAACTGATGTCTCCTCTCAAGGCCATCCTCTGTGAGCTACTAGTTGATATGACATTATAGGTAAGGAAAAGGCGGTATTTCACCCAAAGGAAGCATGGGTGTGATTGTAGAGATGATTGGGTTTTGATAAGACAATCACGATATAGCAGAAATGTAGGTAATCGTTCTGGAGCAAACTGATAGAGGAGGAGGGAAAAGGTAAGACCATTGAAGCTGATGAAGCTCTAGAGAATATAAACCTTATTTACCTGTGCAATCATGTCTGCTGTTTCAGAATAACTGCGGCACTTTTTCACAGCTGAACGAGCTAAAAAATCATCAATCAGCCTTATGCCAATGCCATAGCCCCTAAGGAGAGAACAAAGAATGTTAACATTCAAAATGGGGAACTTCTTTCCACCTACCATCTCCCTAATCTGTCCCTTGTTCTTTCTCAGCAAAACAGCTGCATGCTCTTAAATGAATGGCTTTGAGGACAACAGATTTTGCTGGTCTAGATTCTTCTTTCTACCACAGTTTGCAGCACAGTGGAATTGCTGTTCATGTAGTCATTTAAGGAATCACGCTCCTTTAAGCATGATACCCCTGGCAAAGATGATATGAAAGTTGTTTATATACACATTGTCTCTACATACATTTATATTTACATATATGAATAAATATTAGATGTTAGATATTTGAGTATAATATATAAACAATATACAAATAATACACCTGGTTAATACTACTTTGTCACTAAAAATAGGATAGGATAACATAGCACAGGATTTTCTCCATTCCTCTGTCATCCCCAGAGTTCATCTCACACCGTCTCTGTCAAGGAGAACAAAGCAACTGCCCCTTCAGGTCAGAGCATTCCCCTCTGGACTGGTATGGAGTTCAGCAAATCCTGGGCACCCTCATTGCAGCGTTCAGATGCCAGGAAAACCCATAGGAAATGGACTTACACCTGATCTCTTTCACTTTATTCTCTTATCTCTTCATCTCATTTTTTGCATTCCCTCCACAAATCCCTCTCTGTCTTTTTTTTAACATGTTCTCTTCCTTCATCTACTAGTTGCAGAAAAAAATCCAAAAGTTGCTAGTTAATATACAGTTTCAGTACACCACCACCTTCATTTTGTACTTATAACACTACAATTTCAGAGAAATGAAATAAAAAAGGATGGAAGTTAATAGAAATTTTACAAAACAAATATTCATGCCTAGCTCACACACATTAACAAAGGTCAGTAACTAACTACATAGTGTGCAAAATAGCTATGTCTCCAAGCGTTTTTTGAAAAAGGGAAAGAGATTGACACAAATGTTATGAAAGAATGTGAACTCAACTCAGAAATGTTTTTAGGGAATTTTTCATTTGCATTTCTGTGGATGTTGGCAGTCTCTGCCTGTTTGTCAGAGGCCCTACACCCTCAGCGAAGCAGTCTGAACTCCATGGAGTTTCTTACTGATTTTGTACCACATCTTTGACAAGAAGCCAAAAAGTGATCTGATGTCTAATGTGATGACAAGACCAAAAAGTGGTTTTGGCAGCACGAAGTTTAAAATTGCAATATGTCATGCAACAGAAAACAATGAAATATTTATTTATTTATTTATTTATTGCCTCAGTATCAATATCAATAATGTTGGTAAATACGTCATCAGCAGTTAGCAAGGTATTTATTGGTGATGTACATGACTACTTAGATCCTTTTTCAACTCTTATGCCTTAGATTTGCAAAGTCAAATGAATAATAAATTCACAAGCAGCTATTTGGCAACTGTACAGTGAAAAACACCCTTCTCACTACAGATTATATATATATACATATAGAAAGAGAGACCTAAGAATACTGTTCCCAACTGTCACAGGTTTGCTAATCTATAAGATTTCTTCCTCCGGCTGAGCTGTTTTCATCTTCACAGAAGTAAAGATGGCCATATTGCTTTAATGAAACCTGTCACTATTTTATCAAATCTTTATCAAGAGAAAAATGAAAAGATTTTATAAAAACAGCTATAATAATAAAAACACAAGCAGCAAAGCATGTCTCCACATCTTCCAAAACTACCCTTTAGTAATTTCTACCATAGCATCAGAAAGACATCTGTATATTTTTTAAATGTATGATTTTCATCAGAGCTGAATGAGGGATTAATATCAAGTAAACACCCGAGGGATGTTGTCCCTTCTTAGTTAGTGAACAAATTCTTTTTCTTTTTTATCATCAAGGATATTTTTACTCACTTCCATTGATGGCTATTGAACTATAGCTTGTTTGCAAGCTTTCAGATTAATAGTAAAGTGGTTAGGTATTCTGTCCACTGTGATTGTTGTAAATCCGTTTTGCATGTCTGTTTTGCCTGAAAACACAGGACTTACTCTTCTGCTGAAGATCTTGGTATATCTTCTTGTTAACCACCTCAAAAGTAGTTTCTTGCTGATTTTCTGTGATATTATTATTTTTACTGTGATAATGCCTAGGAATCTCAGTCAGGACAACAGGATCCTATAAACATCGAAGCTTCATTTTCCAAAGAGGTTATCCATGTAACAATCAGTTCCTCGTTGACCATTTGTGCTACCTCACTCATTGCTGTACGGTCTTTTAAAGGTGAGAGGCCCATCTGCCCCAAACCCCGTGAAGGTGGGGGGGTGTCAGGGAAGAGAGCCCGAGACACCCGAATTACACCCTCGGCAAAGGTGATCGATTACAGAAGGAGTCTGCCTATTGACTTAGTCACCGAAGCCAAATCCCTACAGCCTAGAATTGTGACTACTTCTTAGCTGTCCAAGTCACAAACCCGGGGTGTAGCTAGAGGAGGGGGAGCCACGGGAAGGCCACAGAAATGCGTGTTCACTAGAAAACACCCCTGAGAAACAAAAAGCTTGTCTACTTTGAAATGACATGGGTACGAAGATATAGAATAGAAGAGGAGAGTTAACACGGAAGTTGAAAATTAATACATGGAAAGAGGAGCGAAATTTAGAAGCTTGTATTACTAATTAGCTTAACAAAGGACCAACAAGGAACAAGCGTAAGCTGTCAAAACAGCCCTGACGCTTTTCTTCTGAGAATTCAAAAGCTGATGGTTGATCTTCATTCGCAAATTAGTGTTATTTCTGTTGACAGAATATTGAACCTTTTCCCCATGATCTCTGTAATCCTAGACAGTGCTCGAACTCATAAGATAACAGACATAAAGCTGAAAGGTAACATACAGGTGGACAAACAGCATTATCAATAAAGTTGAACATTTAAAGCAGTACTTACATTCTATCTAAACAGGTGTTGACATCTTCATCTTTTTCATAGTCCTTGCACAGCTGGGCTACCAAAGCCCCATACGTGAGTACAAAAAGTTCTCTGCTCTGCCAGAAAAGGTGGAAATCAAAAATGAAGCAGACTAGAATCAAACTTTTTCACACTTTTGAGCTGCTACTGTATTAAAAGCAAGCAAAAATAACATTTACGTTAATCAAGAAACTTTTGTCCATGGACATGTAATCACTGAAATCCACAATTCAAGTGTGACAGAGTCTGACTTGATCATCACTTGAGTCTCTGCGCAGAGACTTTGCTTGTCAGAAATACCATTTCTTGGGATACAGCTAGTTTCATCAAGTACATTATTGCATCCTATAACAGCACATATGTATGTCGGATTGATAAATGCTGTCAAATGCCATCCAAGATTTATGACAAGTGTTTAGCTGCAGGAAGAATAATTGAAGCAATTAGCTGTTAGCCCTTTTACAATAGGAACAACAGTGTATATACTGAAATTCCAGTTCCTTCACAAAGGTACGGTTGATCTGATTCAGATCATAAGCTGCTTCCCACCCACCCACTCCCACCCCCAAATAAAAGATTTAAAAAAAATTAGCTCAGAATAATGAAAAAAACCCCTGTCATTCAGCACAAGTGTAAAGAATAAAAAGCAAAGTAGAAAAGAATCAGTCCCATTGACATTTCCCCTTCTTTATCAAACTTTACAAGTAACTTGAATCACTATCAATACTAGCTCTCCAAATGCCTAGACAATCTCACTGTGACATTATTTCTGTATCTTAATACAGAAGATGTGGTTGGTATGGCTCCACCGCATGAGCAAGATGAAGGAGATGGGTGAGGATTACAGCCACCTGCCCAAGGAGCATGGAGAGCAACTGAGGAGATAAAAGGCATATCATGCACAGATCCTGTCACAAGTACCAATCTGGGATGGATCTTCAGCTGTGCGCCAACCTGGAGGAGAGTTTTCTTCCCTCCCTGCCCTGCCAGATCACCTCCATGGCATGGCAGAATTGACTGTCTTTAGTCAGAGCAGCAGCTGGCCTTTAGGGGAGAGACTAGGTTGACTCTCACTAAACTTCTTGGATAGGAATTAATTAAAGGAAGTGCCACAGGCCTGTGGCGTGTGGGCAGACTAGAGGTGATTTTTGTTTACAGCCTGTGGAAAAATGATAGTGAATACCAATGAAAACAATAGAAAAAATCACACAAGGAAAGGAAGAAGAGCTTGGTGGAAAGACCTCTTCTTGATCCCATTGAATCAAAAGCTTGGAGTTTAATCAATGTTCCCATTTTAACAAGTCACTGTTCAAAATCTTAAGTAGTATGGAACCATTTCTTAAACTCATCTTGGTGATAAGTCCTGTTTACAATAACATTGCACACTTTGCCAAGCACTCTAATGGAGTATATGGATGTCATACAGGTTCTGTATTCTAGTCTCAGAAAAAGTCTGTGTTGTAATAAGAAAAATACCTTAGAGAAACTTAATCATACTATATCAACATAATTGCATTTACCAGCCACTCCTGCAATCCATTGGAGTATTTTTTCCCATAAACTTATGTATATTAACTTTAATTATATTATAGTCATCCTTTTTTTTTTTTTTTTAAGTGGAGATCTCTGTCCCCTTTTCAGAAATTGGCACAACATTGTGCTAAAGCTTTCTGGAACTTCTCCACTGCCCCAACTCCTAGCAAAAACCACTGTTAACCATCCAGACAGCCCTAAGGCTCTAAGTTCCTGAAGAAAGACTTCTGTGGAATTGAACCATCCAAACAAAGAACAGAGATCTCTATCTCTGTGTTTCATTTAATGACTGTCTAACCACAGAGGCACATAAACTTATCTGTCTTTGATGACAAATCTCTCTAAGCACTTAGACCTCTGTTTCTGAACAGACCCCAGTCTCAGAAACTTTGTGCCCATCTTTCCTAAGCCTGTTCAGAATCTCAGCACTAGGGATAAATTAAAAAAATGCAGTTAAGTGTCCAGTGAGTGAGACAGTCACTTTGGTTTTGTTATCAGTCTTCTACAGTTGGCTATGTTCTATTTTCCTTTCTAGCAACTTCCTCTCTCTTCAATTTGTTATACATATGTATACTTACATACGTATGTCATAATTATACTTTTAGATACAAGCATATTCTCTTCAAGGCACAATACTATTATGGGGGGGGTGGGGAGGGGGGACTTAAACCACTGTGGCCTTATTTCCACGTTATGGCACTCTGGTTTTTTGGACTTGTCGCATAACATTCCTAAATGGTTAGAAATTTTCAACCACAGATAGAGATTCTGAGGAAATTTGCTATTGAATTTTTCGTATTTAGACACACCACTGCCAGAGGACAAGAAGGAGAATAACTGGTATCTTTAATGGCACAAAATACTGCTTTTGTGACCATGCAGTTTAAGAAGGCCTCTTGGGAAAATCTTGCATGCAGTATATTTAAAACAACTGCTGGAGCTTTAGGAGAATATTAACATGAAGTGCAGAAAAAGAAGGAAGTTTTGGTCTAAGTAACTTCTACTTGATAGAATTCTGTGCTATGTGATCAATGGTCAAAGTCAACACTCAAAGACAACGGTTACAGTTTTACTATTGTTTCCTCAGGAATCAGATTTTGGCCTTAAAGCCAGATGTTGAGATCCTGTGATGGTGCACTCCCTGTGCATACTAAAAATGCAACATTGGGAGGATGAAGAAGGACCCCTGCTCATGCAACATAACCCCCAAAAGAAGACGTGGTCTGGTATGCAGGAGGCACACAGTGGGTACCAGGTACACTGCAGCCTCAGATGAACCGTCTCTTCCTGGAACGATTCATGGGGTAGAGATGTGGCTGGTGCAGCTTCTTTCCTCCAACGCAAGAATAGAGTTTTGGCCTCAAGGATTCATGTTGAAGACAGGGCTGTCTGAAAATCATTTCATGTCATAGGCAAGGTAGCTGGAGAGAAATGAATGCTCCTAGAGCAAATCTCAGTGTTACTGCTCGGAGTCAAACAAACTCCCAAGTCCTATGGGCAAGGCTTTTTTTATGTCACTGCTTAATAGCTGGCAGCTTGTGGGCAGCTCACAAGGGGGTCCCACTGTAGCCATATATGCTGCCAGCGCCTCTGTTCTCATACTGGCAGACTCATCCCCATCCTTTCAGTACTTTCAGGCTATTTGGAAATATGACTGTACAGAACACATCAATACAATAATAGCTTATTCCTACTCCATGCACAATTTTAATTACACATTATAAAATATCTTACTATTTTGTGGTTCTCCTGCTTTCTTCCTGGTGGCCGAGACATGTTGCTTGTGTAACACTTGACGTACTTGATGGTCAGTTTATGTCTTTTCTTCCTCAAGCAGCATGGTTTTCTCTCAATCACTGTATTTCCTCTTTCCCTTCTCTAAAGTTTTCTCCTTTCTGCTCTTCTGCCTTTTGCAGGAGATGTGTTTGCTGCAGTCTGTAATGCTGCTGATGCTCCTCCTATTCTCTACGTCTACTGAGCCCTTTGGGAGGAATTTGGCTGGCAACAGATCTGCCCCTGTACACAACATAAATAACCGCTTCATCCATAAGAATGATTCATAATCAAATACACAGCAAACAGCCATGGGAAGTCAAACTGGGCAGCCCCAAGAGAGTCAAAGGTCTGACGTTTTTAGGGACAGCAGATTCATTCTGTTGTTTGTGTCAGGTTTTGGTGTTTGGAGAGTTAACAGAAGCTCCCTCTCTGAAGAATAAAAACACAATTGCAAGACACTGCTGCACAAGGTAATTAAAATTTGATCACTTTCAACTTAAAGGAGCTATAGACTTCTGTCTGCTCTGACTGCTTTAGTCCAGTGAGTTAATGTCTGCCTGGGCAGGAGCAGTATGGGTTACAAGGCACTACTACCACCATGTTCCTGCGAAGCTGGCAGGACACACCTGGAGTGCTCGGATTCCCAGAGGAATAAACTGTGTACCTGCTACAGCTGCCAGCTTGTGCAAATGGCACTTTCATTAATGATGTTCCTAGAGGATATTCTATCATTCTTAACCTATTATAACCCCTTTTTGTAAACATCCCTGCTATGAACATCCAGAAGGGTTCGGCTTACTTTTTCAGTTTTCCCCCAAGGCAAATTTGGCCTATTAGTTTAGATTCACAATAAATTTAGATGATGGTCACTAGTGAATTTAGAATTGAATCAGGTAGCTGTCTTTCCTCATAGGACTTATCTCCACATATATTCCCACTAAGTCCTCTCAGGAAAGGAAGTAAAAATACATGGCCTCATCTGATTGCCGTGCTGTTATTAAATTTCAATTAATTAATAGATTCGGTGCCAGAGTAAAATTACAGGTATTTACTACTCCAGGTACACAGAAAGCAGGAGATGTGATTCATTTGGGATACAAAGGATTAATTTGCTTTGAAAAATGGTAATTTAAAGTTATGACACAATTCAACAACAAAAAAGAGGACAGATAAAAGGATTTTCAGCTTTTTCTGTGGGAAACATAGTCATCCTAACAGCTTTCATTTTACACAGAACGAGCTGGTGTTGACAGCTTTACAATATAATAAGCCTCTTCCATTTTCTTCTAGGCACTTTTCTGGCCCTGTAAAATCCAACTCCATTTTATAAGTGAAATTATTGTAGGTACTTCCCATATCTAAATTTAAATAAATTATAAAAGTCAGGCATTATAATTCTCTAGATAGTTACTTGCATTTCTAAATTCAGTCTGAGATGGGTTTGTTTCTCAGATTGTCTCCAACTAGTGACAAGCACCAAATATGTCTCCCATTGCAAGAGACATCCCATATTCCATAAGAAAGTGTACTGCATTGCGTTTTCAAAAAACAGCTCTAAAAGATTACCATTAGCATCATGTAACTGCAGTGAAACCATTACAAAGCACTTAAGGCTACCCAGAAATGAGCACCATTTTATTTATCCAGTTCTGAATATAAGGATGAATTACTTCAGCCTGCATTATTAATACTACAATCATGAAGGAACACTGTGGACCAGATAGTGCAATGCTTGGTGAGAACACATCAGCATTGTTTGGAAAATACATGCATGCACACGTATATACATGTAAATTCATGCATATAATATGATGTATTAGGTAGAATGTACTACATTTTGAAAGGTTTGCACATGATTGAGAAAATGAAGCTGAAATGGTGTATCCAAATAAACTGGGGATTCAGTGGCTCCAGTGAGGGAAACAAGTCAATGGTGGACTGCATCCACATCTTCAGGAACAGAACAAAACCACCTTCTTAACTGTCATCTGACTTGCAGCCCTGTGGAAAGAGTAGAGGTTGGCATGTATCTGGCACCCATTTTAAACCTTAACGTATACTTCTCACAAATAATACAAGGCAACTTGAATAGTGAGGAAGTTAGCATTGCCCTCCATCTCCCTTTCTGTCGTGTTTGTCAGTGTCCGGGTTTTGGCTGGGATAAAGTTAATTTTCTTTCTAGTAGCTGGTATAGTGTTATGTTTTGGATTCAGTATGAGTAGAATGTTGATAACACACTGATGTTTTCAGTTGTTGCTAAGTAGTGTTTAGACTAAGTCAAGGAATTTTCAGCTTCTCACGCCCAGCCAGCAAGGCTGGAGGGGCACAAGAAGTTGGGAGGGGACACAGCCAGGGCAGCTGACCCAAACTGGCCAAAGGGATATTCCAGACCATATGGTGTCATGCCTAGTATATAAACTGGGGGGAGTTGGCCTGGGTGGAGGGATCGCTGCTCGGGAACTAACTGGGCATCGGTCAGCGAGTGGTGAGCAATTGCATTGTGCATCACTTGTTTTGTATATTCCAATCCTTTCATTATTATTGTCATGTTATTATTGTTACTATCATTATTAGTTTCTTCCTTTCTGTTCTATTAAACTGTTCTTATCTCAACCCATGAGTTTTACTTTTTTTTTCCCCGATTCTCTCCCCCATCTCAGTGGGTGAGAGGGAAGTGAGTGAGAGGCTGCGTGGTGCTTAGTTGCTGTCTGGGGTTAAACCACGACAGTCAGGAGAGGATTTTAGCCTTCAGCCCCAGGAAGGTTGTGCTGGCACAGTGCTTGAGCATTAGACTACACCAGTTCTCTTCATTTCCATTAAACTGAAAAAAAACCCCAACTATAAAATAACTCCTGTAGAGCTCAGTACATGATCTTTTTAGTAGTCTAGTATCTAAGGATTCTCCCAAACTTGAATATCCCAGAGCAGAATGCAGTATAAAGCCCACTAATGGATTATGTGTCAAATGCCCCCCAAAATATCTAAAAAAGTTCTTTGAGCAAAACCAAGAATACACTTGCCACAAAAGATGGGTGTCCAAATTAGTACAATACAGGATCAGGCTTTTGTTTCCTCTCTGTCTCCAGCTCAATAGATCTTGCGTTAAATATTTAACTCACAGAAAATTGAATTCTTTCAAATCACAGGAAGGTAGATGATTGGGGTTTGAAGCTACATGGAAAAAAAGTACTTGAACACAGGTTTCCCACATCACAAATGAGTGCTTTTACTCAAATCCCAGTGTGGCTGCTGCTTTGGCCATGTTTCAGAATAAAGCAGTGACATTGCTGCTACCTCGCCTGTAGTGCCCTTCCTGGGAAGCATTTCCAGCGTGACCCTGCTGAAACTTCCTTGGTTAGGTTAGGCATCTCAGGAACTGTTTTCAAAAGGGTGGGTTTGGATTCAGGTGCTTACTTTCTGCTGAAACTCACTGCAAGCACCTAAAATCTCATATACATTCGCCTATAAAGCACAGCTGAATTCTGAAGCAAAAGATGTAAGTTTAAAAGAATCAACAGGTTTTTATTCTTGCTTTAACATAAAGTTTATTGCTAATTTTCTCATCAGTGCTTGTTCTGGTTAAGGGGAGAGGAACTTCGCTCTTAACCAGGCCACAGAGACCATGAAAATGACTTGGCAGCCCGAAGCCAACCTGCGACCAGGCAGAACGCAGGACATGGGCAGTGCTCCCCTGGGCTCCCACAGGAAATCTGTCCTGCGGGTATTTTCATAGCACACTTTCCAACATGCACAGGCAGGCTTGACATCCATGCGAAATATAACTCAAAATGCAGCTAGAGGAGGCACAGAATGTCAGCCTTTTGACTGTTAACTCAGTGATGAAAACATTTGGGCAGGACCGGAGAGACCAGGATTCAGTCTCCTCTTCCAAACTTTACAGGAAGCAACTTTCAGATGGAAAATAGAAGAACACTTCCCTCTTTCTCTCTACCTTTTCCCGGACATTAGATAACAAAATACTCATCTTTTTCTGATCCAATAAATATCAAAATCCTCTCTGTGGGGGAACTAAGTGCAACTGGCAGAACTATGGCAGGAAAGCTGGAGAATACAGCTTCTTCCTACCACAGTCACACCACATCACTAATGATAACTAACGGAGCTCTTGGAATAAAGAGATGAGTGAGCAAGTTTTGACTAGATCAGGTGGAGAAGGGAACTGAAACCCATCTCCCCCTTCTGCCATGGCTGCTTCATTTCAATAAAAAGCAAAGACAATAAAAACTGTTTGCTTATGTATGGGAGGATAGGAAGGTGCAATATGTCTTCCAATAAATGACAAACCATTCTCAGTTCTTAAAAAAAATTGGTTATTCTCATAAGTGAGGCTCCTGGCAGTGAATTCAAGCTGACAAGACTTCTGCAAAATGACAAGCAAAATCATGGCTAAGGTTTGCCCGTGTATCCTATTTGCCTCACAGGCAAGCTGGCTGTCACCTCAGGTAGGGGTATTTTGGATTGCATTCAGTCCTAACTCTTCCTGGGCATTGGATAAAGAGCCTAAATGTCTGCCTCAGGACTCCGGGTTCTTCTGCAAAGGCGACTACTTAAAGGTTTGACATGCCGCCCAAGCTCTTAATTGGATCCAACCCTGTAATTTGTTCCATAATAGGATGACCCAGCAAGATTATTTACAGCACAGCATGAAAACAAATGCCAAAGTAACAATGCAGCAGTACAAAGTTGTTGTATTGATTGTATAAATTGCCTCATTCAACAGCCTTAGGCTGACTATGAATATTTCAGTGTTGTGCATCTCTTCAGTTTCACATCTAATGTGTTTCTTGAGTAAACAAGTGATGCTTGGAAAAGACTTCCTCTGTTATAAACAAAATAAGACATGGATTTCCAAAGAAAGCTCAGCAGCAATCAGAGATTTTAAAATTAACTAAGGCATAAAACACATCTTCAAAATAATTCTGTAATACCTGATATGTTTATTCCACTGAATTTAAAGGAGGTAAATTTTCTCAAAATATACTGCCACAGGTTAAAAAAAAAAAAAGTTATTGAAAATCTTGTGATACTGAAAGAAAATGAAGCTTCAAAATGGCAGTGTTCAGACAGCACTGGGATCTTGTTGTGCTACTACTCTGCCCAAATGACCAAGAACTTAACAACAGGTTCCAGAAAACATGTGGAAGAGTGCTGCTGGATGTTTCAGCGTGTTACTCTGTCGCTTTTAATCTTGTGTAATGGTGTCACGTAGTTTTGAGAGCCAATTACCAGCAAGGACCTCATTCACACATTGTGACTGGGGATGAGACAAGCAGGTGTCCACCCTAACAGCGCACTGGAGGAACAAGGTCTTGCCTAGTAAACAGGCAAGACATGTATAACATGACATCTATGTGTATAACAGCTGTGAGAGTGTCTCTGCCATCCAAGCAGATACCATGGGTGCTGAAACTACTTTTTGAGCTGAAGGTTCAACCGTCTGTGCAAGGGGAGAGAAGAGGCTGTGCAGTCAGACACTGTTATATCATGCCACCAAGTACACACATGCTGGAGATAGCCATCTGTAATGGGAAGACAATTTTCCTCATAGACTCTCTGGCTAATTTTTTTCTGTTCTTGGTAAAAATGTTTATACAGGCAGTTAGACCTCTCAGAACCTAAACACAAGTATCTGCATATTCAGATCAGCCTGGGGTATGCAATGTACAGAACTACTGGATAGCATGACCCTAGACAAAGAGTGACCCAGAGAAAATCATCAGGATTGAAACATTTTAAAGTAACCTCTGTTTAAGTCTTGATTTGTGAGAGATGCAGAGAGCTCAGATCATACATCCCAATACTCAGAAACCAGCTCTGGAAACGTTTAACTGAAAAATTTCTATCTACCTCTATCCACAGAATAGGACTGACGATGCCTACAGAAAACCTTAAAACTTTGGATCACAAGCATGCTATATAAATGCCAGCTTTTATTATGAGCAAGTCTGAAGCTGGCTTGACACTGTGTGAATAGCAGATTACACTTTACCAAAAAAAACCCCAAACCCTGACAAAGGAAACATTCAACACGGTCAGGAAAAGAAACATGCTAGCTTCTTGCCACCTACAGGTGAAACACTAAAATCCTCGTGGTCCAGCAGCTAACTACATCTCAGACTTTGGAGAGCAGATTGCCTCAGAACCAGAACTGACATTAAACATGAACAGAATTGGGATTCCAAACTTTGTGCAACTTATGGAATCTTTTCCGGTTTTATTTTATTGTTGAAGCATTTTTAATTTTAAATGCTGCATTTTTTATAATCAGTCCACTTGACAGGGCTTTGTTTGGTTGGTGGCTGGGTTTTTTATGAATAATAGCTGAAAGCTCTCCTTTTTTTTTTTTTTTTCCTAGTCCCACACCATGCTTCTGCTAATTACCATTGATTAGGAAACAGCTTGCCAATTAATCCTGACAGGGTAATCATCAGTTTGATAGCACTGCATGTCATCCAAAAGGTAGGGAGAATTTATTGTTAGTTTCAGACAATTAGCGAGGGGCTGGCAGAGTTCACAATTGCCTAAAAGCTAAATGTTCCAGAACTGCTGAGATAAATTATTGAATCAATTAAAACACATGATTGGATGTTTGTAAGTATATTTAAAGCTAGCAAACAAGCTTTTAGCTGTCATGGAGTAGAATAAAAAATTAGTGGGGGGGGAGAAAGACTAGCAGGCTTTTTTGGGGGGTTGTGTTTGGGTTGGAGGTTTGTTTGGTGTTAGGTTTTTGTTAAGCTGTTGGGAGTTTGTTCTGTTCTAGTCTGCCATTAACATTAGTTAAATATAACCAAAAGCTAGTATTGACTTAAAGCAAAAGCATCTGGTAAAGAGTAAGACCTAAAATGACTTTCCTTCCAAAGTGGTTAACTTTTCTAAAAGGCAAAGAGGTTGTTGTTGCTAATGCTATAATTGCAATATTGACAATTGGTGGGCAGCAACTTTTCTCCTTTTTTACATTCAGCTGTCCCTGTCATGTTGGGCAGAACCTTATCTATGGGCTGGCTTTCCTAGGAGTTCCTGCACTGATCCTTCTGCTTGTTGGTTATGCCCTGAATAACCAGACTTGGAGGCTGGTCACAGGCAAAATTTCTCCTCTTCAGGAAGGGACTACGCCAAACCGGTTACTGCAATGCAAACTGACCTGCTTTGTCTTGTGCAGTATCACTGGGAGAGCTCTGGTTGCTCCAGTAACATGGCTAGCAGTCACCCTGATAAATGGCTCATATTATGTCTGTGCTATGAGCGAGTATGTCTCTGTGCATTATTATGGAGCTAATCCTAATGTTACTGCTAGTGAACGCAGAAGGATATTGGCTGAATTTCCATGCAGTCAGTTAGTTCCTCTGGAGCTGACCCGGGCGAGAGATGAAGTGATTCTCCTACTCCGATACCAGTCACAAGTGAGTAACTCATGTTGCTTGTGTTGCATGTGGATCTAATCATAAGTGGAATTAATTCAGTAGGCAAAGTGTTAGGATAAAACAGGATCAATATCTTCTGCCTTGAGTGCCAATTCTCTGTGAGTTCTGAAGCCTACTTTGTTCTTGTTTGTAAGTGGAACTGAACTCTAGGTATGTAAATTACCGTGCCTAGTTGTCCCATTTGTTACCTGCTACTGGAGGATATATTCTTTGTTGCGTGGTATCTTGAAAAGTGCTATCAAGTAAGACAAGTTCAAGAGCCAGGGAGGGTAGGAAGTTTCTTCATTCAAGCATAGAAACGTGTGACTAAGGGGCCCAGGCTGTGAGCTCCACATGAACTAAATCAAAATCTTGGTTTTAGATCAGACTCAACTCTAAAGCTTACATACTGAGTTAAACAGGCTATAAGCTAATAGAGGCTAGGAATTAGATGGCTTCTCTTCTCACACTAATAGGTGTGGAGGCAAAATCCTTAACAAATTATACAACAGAACGTCCTTAAATTTGACAGAAGCAACTTTACTACATGGCTACCTCCAGTAGACAGGGACTAGGTTTGATGGCAACAGACCCTTACCAGGCTTATACCTTCTTAAACTTATTATTCAGGAAAAGCAAGTAAAGATCATCTTACAGATTTTTCTGATGCTCGGGCATTACCACTGTGAGTATTTTTCAGCTCTAACAGGTTTTTTTTTTTCCTTTTCTTTTTCTTTGTAAGGTGGCTGGCTGGCTTCTGATTGCTGTGGTAGTCATCACTGTCTTCCTGTCTTACTGCCTGGCAAGCTGTTTCTCCCCACTCAGCTTTCTGCATTTCAGATACTGGAGCAGCTATGTGCATAATGAGCAGCAGCTCTTTGATGAAGCAACAGACCAGCACTCCAGGCTCTATGCTATGCAGCACGTAAAGAAGTTCTTTGGCTTTGTCCCAGGGAGTGAAAATGTAAAGGAAATCCGTATCCCATCTCTCAGAGAGTGGCAAGCCATTTCTGGACTGGCCTTTCTAAAACGGGTGGATGAGGAGCACTATGACTACAGCCTCCTCCATGACTGGGCACTCAGGGAGTCTGAAAATAGAAAATACCTGAAGATTGATGAAGACCCTGTGATCAGAACCCAGCTCTGAGGGTCCAAGTCCCCACCAACACCTTGTACAAAAGCAGGAACATGTCTAGCTCCACATCAGACCTGAGCTGCTCTGGAACTTTCTGATGCCTTATGACATTGATATGTAAAGTATGCAAGCAAGTATATCTTGTTAATGTAGTCTTTTAGCACATGCCTATGGACACCTTTCCTGACGGTGCCTGACTCCTGTGGGATGTCTAGATTAGGGTGGGCTGTTTCAAGCTGCAGCTCTCTGCTTTCTAATACTTGTGGTAAAAGGATGAGTATGTA
Organism: Haliaeetus albicilla; assembly: GCF_947461875.1. NCBI lineage: Eukaryota > Metazoa > Chordata > Aves > Accipitriformes > Accipitridae > Haliaeetus > Haliaeetus albicilla. Next base: position 22,403,239 of record NC_091499.1, on the reverse strand, counting down.
CTGGGAGAAAAAGTTATTCCCAAATGCTTTTTCTTTCCTTGCATTAAAAAAATCTTTAAAAAATGTATAGCTAGACTTTGATTGGATCCTATATGTTGCTCCATTCTGTACAGAGCAAAAGCAGATATCCAGCTTTGTCTTAGTGACCCCCTAGCAGAAATGCCTTACTTCTCCCCTTCCACATCTTTTTTTATATTATGTGAATAAAATGTACTGAGCTAACAACAAGCTAAGTCTGTGGCTACAGCAGCACAGAAGAAACATATGGGGAAACTTCAGCAAGAAAGGCAGTATCTAGATCCAGGGATGAGAGAACTTCCAATTCTGGTATGGAGATAAAATGCCCACTGAGAGGCACAGGATGGAGGGGGGCAACATGTAGCAACTGTATGAACAAACACCTTCATGTGGAAAACAGTTCAAATGTATTCTGGCTGAAAGCAGTAGCAAGGTATTTTGATATAGACTTCAAAATCTCTCAGGTGTTTGTGTGCTTGCCTACTGCACCAATAGCAAATCAGGATGGGAAACAAATCTCACTCTGTGCAGTAAGGTTTGTTTTGCCTGTGACAAACTTACAATTTAGTCATACTAATGTGCCCATAAATATTACTGTGATTAAAAACTACTGAATTTAGTGAAAGAAGGCTTAATGATTTTTTTTGTGTTAATTCAGTGTGGTATGATGTGATGTTACTGCATCTCATCTCCTCTCTAACTCACTGTGCAGATGTTTCTAACTCTTAAGGAGGTGTGGGGGGGGGGAAATGTATACTGTAGCTTCTCCTAATGCTTCCTGTATTGCCTTGCCATGTACATATGTACATGTGTGTGTTACAAAGCCATATGCTAGATTATAGGATGCTATCTGCTGTTAATAAATAACCCCAGACTGTTGAAGTGGAAAACCAGAATTATTTACTCCATTTTACTAGAAAATGCAGGAGCTATAAGTAAGCAGAATTGCAGATCTTAGTAAATGTGTTTGGTCTTGAAGGTTTAAACTTCTAAACAAAAGCAAGCACTTTAGCAAATGCAAACAATGTATGTGCTGAAAAACTGGAGAATGATGCGTATTTTACATCACTAAACAAATTGTTACAAATTCCCACATATGTATTTCATCTGAATCCTACACTTTCAGGTATGTGGTGGGTTGACCCTGGCTGGAGGCCAGGTGCCCACCAGAGCTGCTCTATCACTCCTCTCCTCAGCTGAACAGGGGAGAGAAAATATAACAAAATGCTCATGGGTCAAAATAAGGACAGGGAGGGATCACTCAACCAATTACTGGCACAGGCAGAACAGACTCAACTTGGGGAAAATTAGTTTAATTTATTACCAATCAAATCAGAGTAGGGTATTGAGAAATAAAACCAAATCTTAAAATACCTTCCCGCCACCTCTCCCTTTTTCCCAGGTTCAACTCCCCTCCCAAATTCTCTACCTCCTCCCCTCCAGCAGCACAGGGGCATAGGGAATGGGGGTTGGGGGTCAGTTCATCCCATGTTGTCTCTGCTGTTCCTTCCTCCTCAGGGGAGGGCTCCTCACACTCTTTCCCTGCTTCAGCGTGGGGTCCCTCCCACAGGAGACAGTCCTCCATGAAGTTCTCCAACATGGGTCCTTCCCACGGGCTGCAGTTCTTCACAAACTCCTCCAGCATGGCACGCTTCCATGGGCTGCAGTCCTTCAGGCACAGACTGCTCCAGCGTGGGTCCCCTGCAGGGTCTCAAGTCCTGCCAGCAAACCTGCTCCAGCGTGGGCTCCTCTCTCCACGGGGCCATAGGTCCTGCCAGGAGCCTGCTCCAGCATGGGCTTCCCATGGGATCACAGCCTCCTTCGGGCATCCCCTTGCTCCGGCATGGGGTCTTCCCCAGGCTGCAGGTAGAGATCTGCTCCCCCGTGGACCTCCCTGGTCTGCAGGGGGACAGCCTGCCTCACCATGGTCTTCCCCACGGGCTGCAGGGGAATCTCTGCTTCGGTGCCTGGAGCACCTCCTTCCCCTCCTTCTTCACTGACCTGGGTGTCTACAGAGTTGTTTCTCACATATTGTCACTCCTCTCTCTGGCTGCAGTTCCTGGGGTTTTTCCCCCTTCTGAAATCTGTTTTCCCAGAGGCACTACCACGTCGCTGATGGGCTCGGCCTTGGCCATTAGGGGGTCCATCTTAGAGCCAGCTGGTATTGGCTCTGTCAGACACAGGGAAAGCTCCTAGCAGCGTCTCACAGAAGCCACCCCTGTAGCCCCCCTGCTACCAAAACCTTGCTGTGCAAACCCAGTACAAGTTAATATAACTGCACTGTTTATATGAACTCCTTAGGAAGCAAAGTACCTCTGTTAATAAACACAATCTCTAATTTAACTTTAAAAATCTTTGTGGGTTTTAAGCAAGATGGAACACTGTGTAATCTGGAATACATGCAACTGATTTGTGTATCAAAGTTTTGGCAAAAAAATCCTATGCTGATGTCTGGATCCAAATGACAAAAAACTAACTGCTGTCTTTATTCTGTGTGGGTTCTTTCCACTTCTTCCCTTGTTTTACAGTACCACTATAAAATAATGTAATATTTGCAGTTAAGAGAAAGAGTGAGCTGCCAAATTCTTTTAACTTCTTGCTAAACTGATTTTTAAATTAAACCTCATTTTTTTCCCTTTTTTTGGAAGTACTATTTGCCCTGTATTTTTTTATAGTTTATGATTTAAAATACTGAGTACTAGCTGTATCTGTCATTGTGAAGTCAGCCTGCCAATACACAAACAGGCTATCACCCTGTTAGCATATATTAATCTGTAGTACTAAATACAGCTGTAGTACTATAAGTGATTTGGTGCATTTCCCTTCACTCCTCTGCTCCCTGAAACATTTCATGGATTGGTAGTGAAGGCACAGCTTTCAAAAGAATTCATGATTACAGAAAAATCAATGAGTTGGTACTGAACAGCCTAACTGTGCCTGCTAAAACCTGAGTCATTTTACCCAAAATCAATTTAGAACTGCAGTTTGCTCACTTGAAGTGAAAATTATTCTCTTTATGTCCATGGTAAAAGTTTTCTGGCAACTCTGGGCTTGTAAAATGCACCTGTGGGAAAAGTGCTGGCCATATGCCCAGGAAACAGACTCACCTTCAAACTAGCCTGTGTACCAAATACGCATCAGGGTCTGCTGTTGTTTAACCCTCAACAGTTTTAAATTCTTCCTTGCAGGTAGCCCTCAAATACGGGAGCTCCCAGTATTGCAAGCCTTGACGACTCCTGTTCTGCACTTATAAGATGATGATGCTTATGCAGTGCAACTTCTGAAATCACTGTGAACGCTTCCTGTAAAGTTTACAGGACCTTTTTAACTCCAAGCTGTACCACCAACGCATTTTTCCAGCTGCATCAAATGAACTTCCAATTTCAGGCTGAAACAGCATTCGGCTGCCTCCACGGCACCCTTATGCTATTCCTAGAGCAACAGTTTTGAACCCGTTTGCCGACCCCTGTGTATTTTCAAGGCAAGAATGCCTAACAGCGAATACCTGCCTACCAGCGATGCACTTTCTACTGGGACTCCGAAGCCTGCCTCTCCAGCTGGGAGCCCGCATACCTTCCCAAGCCCAAGTGACGGAGCCCGAGCACCTCAGCTATTCAAAACACCGCCCCTCCCGGCAGGGCTGGTGAGGCCCAAGACAGGATTTTTCTAGCGCGTCAGGTACAGGTGGGTAAACACGTCGAGTCCCTTCTGCCCAGAGCTGAACGCCACGCACCGAGTACGAGAATTAACGGACCAGAGGGCGCCGCGCTCGCTCGCTCTTTGCGAAGGCAGCCGAAAAATCATTAGGGCTAATTAGCTGCTCCCTCACAACCGCCCCTCAGCTCCAAACGCGACCGGCCGCCTCAGCGACGGGCGCGCGACCTTGCCCCGCCCTCCCCTCCAGCCCAAAGGCATCCACCGCCGATGGAGCGCTCGACCGGCGCCTAGGCGTGCTTAGCCGATGCCGGAGGGGAGCGCGCATGCGCGGGCCGGCGGCTGAGCGGCGTGGGGCGGGGGTCGCTTCGCGGTGCGGGCGGCCCATGGCCGTTGGCGGCGGCGGGCGACGATGACCGACTACAGCGAGGAGCAGCGCAACGAGCTGGAGGCCCTGGAGTCCATCTACCCGGACTCGTTCACGGGTGAGACCGCGGCGGGGCCCGCGCCGAGCTCCGCCGCAGGGCCGCGGCCAGCCGGTCTGAGGGAGGAGCGGGAGGCCCCGCCGGGCGAGAGCCGCCCCCCCGCGCCGTGCCTGCCCGGGCTGCCTCGCGTGTCCGCTCGCTTTTAGCTGCGGGGGCTGGGTTGGCTGGGTTTTTCGTCTTTTGCCTTTTTTTTTTTCTGTACTTGGAGGGGCTGGTTCCTCCGCGAGTGCGTTGCCAGTGCCCGCCTTACTCCGTTGCGGCACCATTTGTGGTGGCGCAAAAGCAAGCTTTAATTTTCGGGTGCAGTCCGCCGTATTGCTAAAACTTTCACGTGATGGGCACATTGGTTCATCAGATTTTCAGGGCTTCCTAGTTACCGTCAAACAGTTACGAGTACCTACCATGCTAGCTAATCCAACGTGGTTTATGGTGCTCGGTGTCCAAAGAATCTTAACGGTGAAAAAAACCTGTGCATTTTCTGTTTCCTTCCTGCACAGTATCTACCCTGCCCAAAGTCTCACAGTATCTTACTTGGCAGTAACTTCGTCACGCTGACATTTGGCCATTGCTTTAATCTGAAAATCTTTTAGGTTCTTCACTTTTATGTTAAAGGGAAATGAATTGATCTCTGGTAGCTGGGCATGCTGAATCACTGATACTGATACAGAAGTAATATGCTTTGATATAGCCTCTATTCTGATGCTTGCTCTGAGTTATTGTTCATTCGTGTAATGCTCGTGTGCCCGAAAGAAGAGGGAGGAAAAAAGATGGTAGTAGTAGTTGTAGTACATTAGCAGTTAGGCAAATTTCACTTAATGCTGTGAGAGCATATAACTAGATTGGACGTAGGTTATAACAGTGATACAGAGCAGCCCTTATTTGAGGATATGGTCTGCAACCCACAGTTGTGCAATGAGGTTTCTAGTCTGTGAAATTTTAGATCACAGGGCTTGCCTTTTGTGCGACTCTGTAGAGCCACTTGTTGTCTGTCTTCTAGCTGCCTCATTCATGCAATTTCATTCTCTTACATTACTTGGGTAGCATGTTCTTGAAGGAAAGCACTATGTACTCCTTTTTTGTTTCAAGAAGCATTTGTTACATTAAGCTGTCCTAAATATAGAAATAGGTGCAGACATACTGTAAAAATAGTCCAGGGTCAAGAGCGCACTGGGTGCTCATCACGCATATCTAGTGCAGTAAAGCAAATTAGCTTCAGGAGCTTTCTGCACACATTTAGTGTGCTAACATAAGTCATTTGATGGTAGGTAGACTTGCACTTTTTGGAAAAGTGAAACTTCCAAAGGGGAAACTTTTTTGTATTGTTGATGTTATATGCTCTCATTCAAAAAGCACTCCAAACATCATATCGTATGGAAAATAGCTTTTAATTGAAAAGTATTTATTAATAGGGTAAAAAGGCCCTTAACACTGTATCAAGAGCTTCCTTGCTTCATTAGTCCTTGAGAAGTTCAGTTTTAATGATATGAAGAAATAGTTGTCTGATTTAAGGAATCTCTCTGTCCCTTTGTTGTTTGTTTGTTTGTTTTGAACAGTATTGTCAGAAAAGCCAACGACTTTCACAATCACTGTGACATCTGAAGCGGGAGAAAATGATGAAAGTAAGTTGATCATGTCTTAAATAGGACGAGTTTCTGTGTAAGCCTAATTCTGTCACCAATAGCTAGGTATACCTCCACTTAAGTCCTCTTAAGAGCCTGATCCAGCAAGCATTCCTCAGAAAATGTAGTTCAAGGATTCTGGTGATCTGTGTTTAGTTTACTGAAATGTTGCACTGTCTCACTAGGGCTACTTTCTGACATACTGAATCTCAAATGCTTTGCAGCATAGCTTCAAAAAGTATGGGTTGTCATCATCCCCATAGGAGCTTACAGGCATATTGTGAGGTGATTATTTTATTTTTCCTAGCAACTGTATGTATACCAGCTACACAGGAGAGGTGAGTCTGTGTGTTGTGAATGCGCAGCCCTTAAGGAGCGGTTCCAGAGCAGTGAGCTGTGGGTCCCAAGTCTCTATGTATTTATTGGGAATCAGTGGTTGCATGGGCTTGTTGTAAGCAATCCTTGCTCCACGTAAGTTTGAGAGCTACTGTTCTGGGTTACTGTATCAGAAGGAAGAAACTGGTGCTATCCCCTTCAGTTTTAAAGGGGTGAGTCTTGCTCGGAGCAGGTGTCTGTGTTGAAGAGACTGCTGGGCTGCCAGAACTGTGGGTCTGGAACTGAAGGAAGTCTTCTTCCTGGTATTCTGGCAGGATGCGTGAAAGGAACTTGATTCTCTTTTGCGTTGTTTCTGTCTTATGCTAGCTCTGGGTGGCTTCAGGTTGAATGCATTCTCCTTAGGCAGTTCTCTGCTTAATGACTTCTATGGGACATTGTGTACTTGTCGTATGATTTATGTGGAGCCCTGGTACCCAACACAGAGGTTGATACTCCAGCCAGGCACACAAAATTTAAAGCACTAATATGCTGAGATTCTCTCTAGATCTGTTGTTAGGACTCTTCCTCATTCTCTCCAGCTTTAAGTGGAATATGAGGGGGGGGGGGGAAGATTACTGCTCTAGTACCCACCATACCACAGAAGGTTTTCCAGTCTTTCTAAAGACCCTTCAGACATTAGTAGCCTGTAATAGTTTACGTGAGGGTAGACTTTGTCATCTTAATTTCTCTTGCATTATATTTAAGTCTGTTTGTATAGTTTTAACATCTGTGTAAGATGACTGTTCCTTTAAGACAAGAATACTCTATATTTTAAAATCTTTAGGCTGCTGATGCAATAGAAAAATATACAATTAAAGTTATATAGAGTTATCACCATAAGAATATGTGGTTTTTATCTTGTAGCTGTCCAAACAACCCTTAAATTTACCTACAGAGAAAAATATCCTGATGAAACTCCACTTTATGAAATTGTCTCACAGGAGAATCTTGACGATAATGATGTCACGGACATAATAAAACTGCTAGAACAACAGGTAAGGGAAAATGGAATATCTGAATTCAGCTTGATATCACTTCACACTTTAGCCAGAATTTCTCTCTCTGAAGAGAGGGGTACCTACTACTGATTTGAAACGTATTCCATACAGCAGGGACTGACTTTGAGGTTTGAGTTTGGTAAATGACATTGAGGTAAATTATATTAATGAGGTAAAATACAGGGCCAATTCAGTGTGCACAGTTATGATAATGAAATGGAAGTGCTCTAGGGCTTCTGCTCTTTTGCAGTTCTAGTGTAAGGTGAATTTGTTTAACTGTATATATAGTATTTGTGGAAATAAGCCACTTTAATTTTATTTGGAAAGATTAAAAAATGCTACATTGATTCTTGATCCTTTTTAATAACATAACTACTGGGTGAGGGGGTGGGATCTCATCAACACTTGGGATCGGTGAGAGTGCATTGTGAAAGAATGAGAAGGAAACACTTCTTTGGTTTCAGGAATTCTTGACAAGTCCTCCCTGCCTTAAAATTGCCATAATATGTTCACTAGGCATTCTTTCTTTTCAGTTTACTTCATATAACCTTCCTTCCATTGACTGGTGTTTTTTGTTTTTCCTGGGAAACTGTCCCACTTCAAAGGGGCATGTAATGGGATTAAGGAATAAGACATTTCAGGAGAGGAGTGGTTCGGAGTGACTGTTGTCTCTTATGATATTCAAACCTTGGAGTGGTATTCCTACTACAGGTTTTGTTTTATTGACGAAAAAGCCTTCCAGATGTCTAGAATATGTTGATAACCTGAACACAGGGGTTCATCATTGGTGTTTTGCTGTGTACCCATTTAGGGGTAACTTAACTGGATTAACTGGCCAATTGACTTGAATTTTACAGTGAGCTTTTGAGACTGGTGCAGAATGCCTCAGCTGTGTTATCTGCATTTGCACAGCATACTGCTTTCTAAACATATTTATGCATTCAGCTGCTGAAGGTTTGAGGTTCTCCTGTTTGAAGTTGCATTCTTTGTGTTGTAGGCAGAAGAAAATTTAGGAATGGTAATGATCTTCACTCTAGTCTCAGCAGTACAGGAGAAATTAAATGAAATAGTGGATCAAATAAAAACACGAAGAGAAGAGGAAAAGAAACAGAAAGAAAGAGAAGCAGAAGAAGAAGAGAAAGTATGTAAAATAATGTTTCAACTAAAAATTTCCTGCTTTTTTTAAATGTGTGGGTTTGACGCAGGAGCAATTCTCATTTGCAGTAGGAGAGGAACATCTATCCCGAAGTTGATGTAATTAAAGCTTAAGAACCAGAAGATTCTTTAGTGCACTTACGTGATTTCCACCCCCCCATTTTCTAAAGTAGTCTTTTCAGATAAGTATTGCATGTTCACAGTCCCTTCTAGCACTACTTTCTAGGCAGGGGCAGGGATTTTTCCCAAATGGAATCAAAGTTGCTGTAGCCAATTTTTTGCTTGAAGAGGCAAGAGGGGATGGGGAGTAAAAAAGGCTAGAACATGGCATGCTGCACACAGACTGCATGGTCTGAGAAGTCTCTCTTCCTTGGTAGACTGAGTGGGTAGGGTGGAAGCAGCAGGACCAGTCCTCAGGACTGGTTTGTCCTCCCTGCACATGTCCCTTCTACCAGCCACTGTGGAATAGTTTTTCCATTCGTGGAATGTGCTGTGGTAAGTCCAACTACTGAGTCTTCACTTTCTTCCTCAGAAATAGCTAGAGGGTGATAGGACTTGAAAGGTTCAGTATTTCTGAAAATGGCAGAAAAATAGCTGGAAGAAAATAATCCTTTTTTCTGTCTCAACAAGGTAGAAGGGTTAATGTATTTTAACAGAAAATATTTCAGTGTAGATTGGACTTAAGAGTTGATAAGAAGTGCTGCCTACTTATGGATAACCTGTATTAGGAGTGTGTTGTTAACTATTGCACTTTAGGTCCAAAAGTAGTAGGCAGGGTTTTTCCATAAGAATTTCCACCTCAATACAGCTATCTGAAGGGAGAGTCCCATGACAAAAAACATTTAAGAATGTATTCTTCATATATTCTCAGGGTTAGGATTAATTTCTCAGAATACTTCACAGCAAGCAGTGCTTCTGGAATGTGGTAATTTAAATAATTAAGAGAATGTGCATCTTCACTCATAGCTTTGCAAGTTGTGTTTGCAGCCTCGTTTTCTGTTCTTTCAGCAACGTTTTCATGGCACTCCTGTTACCATTGAGAATTTCCTAAATTGGAAAGCGAAGTTTGATGCAGAACTCCTAGAAATAAAAAGGAAAAAAATGAAAGAAGAAGAACAAGCGGGCAAAAATAAATTAAGTGGTATGATTTAAAACTGGTCCTGAAGCTTTTGCAATGTTACCGGACTATAACTATAAGCCTGAAAGTAATTTTAACACTGAATGATGACGGTAGTAAATAAACTCTTAATGCAGTATTTGATTGTCCTCCTTGTCGCATGAACTCTTTCTCAGTGCTGATTTGGGGCTAAATACAAAGCTAATAGATTCAGGTTTTCTGCTGAAGTCATTAAGGTTCCCAAACTGTGTGTTTAAGCTTCTTCAGTTTTGTGCCAGACAGTATACCACTTGGAGCTGCTACTGACAAGCGTTGTTGTGGCAGAAGTAGTTGGGGTTTGTTAAGCAATAGAAAGAATCTACACCAGACAGTTTATTGATTTGGCCTTTATTGTACTGGATAGTAGTACAGTGACTTCAGATTATTCAAGTGCATGTAGGAGTCTGGGATGCTGTTGCTGGACTGAAGCAACACAGAGGCTAGCTGCTGCATATGACAAGCTTACAATGACTAGTGAGAATGGGTCTGATATTTCGGGGGAGAGCTTGTCACAGCAGTGGTTTAGGTCTCTGTGTTTTGCAGATTGTAGTTTGTCCAGCAGAAAGCAAACTCTGTATCCAGTGGTCAAAATGTGTAGGAAATTACTTTTCTTCTGAGAACCTGGAGGTAAGAGTTAAATTGTGGGCATCCTCTTCCACGCTCTCCATGGCTTAGCTTTGGGCTGGTTCTCCTGTGATGTTGGATCTACTTTTTAACCAGATTGGTCATGTTTTCTCAGGCAATGTGATCATGCTGTATCACTCGTTTCTCCTCCCTTCTGAAGGCTTTTGAAACTTTTGGCTAGTTTTGATGAAATTTGACAGAGAGATGGAAATTTTAATGGTAGTAAGTTTCATGAAAAGCTGTACAGGGCAGGGGACATGCTTGATTCCCCTCTGAAGGGAATGCATTTGGGAATCTGCAAAGATGATGTAGTAGAAATCAGGCTTCATGTTTTCATGTTCTTAAAACTGTTCTTATTTTCCTTTATACAAGTCTAGTTTATAGAAGTTTATTTACAAAACTAAAAACAGGCTTATTCTCAGGTGTCATGAGTGAAACCCCGTTAGAAGTAAAAGGTGTTTTAAATGTTTTACCATGAACACCAACCAGTCTTGTTGGTGGAAGCTTGCATAAGCAGTGCAAATATACATGGAAGATGGGTAGTTTATGTGGAAAGAGACCCAAGCTTTTCTTCCCCTACCTCCCAATTAGAAAGGCTTTACTTTGCCCTGTGTGATGTTTCCTTCACAGATGTGTGTGTAGGAGCTGGTGATTTGTGTGTAGATCCAAGTTGCTTTTCAAATGGGGAAGATATATGGAAAAAGGTGGAGGAGGCAGCTAATTTTCTTTCCAGTTCCCACAGAGGACTTCTTGTGGAATGCAAGATAAGGACTAAAGCAATAAGGACTGAGCAAAGGCTGTGGGACAGTAAGGTGTAAATTTTCCCACCCCCCATTATTAAAGCTGTAGTAACATTATAAAGTGACTATAAGAAACAGTGACCCATTTCACTTGTAAGAGGAGGAAGCCTGTTGGTGTGGAGGAATCCTGGATGAACAATCAAAAAATCAGAATGGGGAACTTAGAAAAATGAGCAGCTTAAAAAAAAAAAAAAAGACAGCTCAAATTGGTTAATTTGAAAAGCCTAAAATACATGTGCTAACTATTGTTGCCTTAGGTTGATAGCTATTTCAGAATTCTACTTGCTTATATATTATTTTTTTATTTTATTTCTAGGTAAACAGCTGTTTGAAATGGATCACAACCTTGACACCTCTGACATCCAGTTCTTGGAGGAAGGTAAACTTCTGTTTGTTTCCACAACTGAAAGACAGTGGCTTAAAATAGGTCAAAATTCCTAAGCAAATTCTGTATTATATTTCTGACTTAACACCTTGCCTCAGTATCACTTTTACATTGGAAGAATTTTCTAAGAAGTACTGTTTTGCAGATTGAACAGAAGTGATTTTAACTTCTTTCAAAAACAAAAAACCAAAATATTTTCAAGATGCTGAAGTGTATTTCTTTGCAGTTTTGAGTCTGAGTTGATTTTATTTCTGTTGCTTCTATTCAAGTGTTTGGACAGGAAGCAAAACAAAAAACAAGCAAAGTAAAACAAAACAAAAAAAAACCACAACCAAACCCTGCTTTTTGTCTTTTTAATAATAGCCAGCCTTCCTGCCCCCAATTTTAAGCACAGATCTTGAAGTTCTGTCTCGTTCCCTTTGAACCTCAAGACCAATAGTCATCTTGCAGGTCAAATTAAATGCTATTTGCCTCTGTGCAACTCAGTTCTTCGTGGTTTTGTGCAGATATGTCTGTTATGTTACCGAAAATACCTGACCTGGTGCCAGCTGAAAATTTTGTAAGTCTGTGCCAAAAGATGCTAAACTTGGAAAATCTGCTAGAGATAAATCAAATAAATCTACTCAGTCACATATCTATTTAATTTTCTGTACTGCCTCTTGGTATCCTAGTCTAAAAGACTGATTTTTTTAATTAAGACAATTCTTTAATGTAGCTGCATTATCTACTGGTGTTGCAAAACACACATGCAGAAGAGAGCCAAGAATTTTCTCTGCAAGTAACAATTTAAAAAAAAAAAAAATTGTTTTTGAACATCAGTGAGTATAAACTTGAAATGGCAGTAATGGGGGAGTTGAGTTTCTTGTAGCTAGAGGCCATAATTTAACCTTGTCTTCCTCCAAAATGCCTAAAGTGAAGATGGGTTGTTGATGGAACGTTTGGCTGTCTCAGGGGAGTAACAGGCCTCTGTATTTGGGCTCTGTGCCGAAATGACTAATGTATTAATGTATTAACTTTTAATCCTGTTGCTGTTGGTGATTAAAAACTCTTGTTCTTATTGCTGTTTGCATTCTATCATAAATGCAACAGGTTACTAACTGCAATTTAATATTACAATACTGTGTAATAAGTAATACTAGTTTTCACAGCTTAAGCAGGATAATGGCATTATCTTTTAGATGGAAACGGTTGTAAAGGCTCTTTCAAATCCAGTGAAAGCGTAGAACCTTACTCAGTGGCCAGAAGATGCCGCTGTTGATGCACACAAATAAAATAGCGGTAGTCCTCAAGTTTTATCCTTAGGTCAGCATCATGTCTTTCAGAAGAAAATGTGAAAGCATGCAAAGCTTCATCTTGCTTTTAAAATTTAAATCTGAAGGCAAATGTGTGTATGTAGGCATACAAATGGTGTGTAAGGGGTTTTTTTTATAAACCTTATGTGTTTCTGTGACTGATAGTTGTAACTGTTCCAGCTGTGAAGTCCTGAGCTCCTACTTTGACAGTACCTGAGAGAAAGAATCTCTGCTTCTGGGAACTATAAATGTTCATTTCATTCTCCCAATGGATTCTGAGGTCCTGTGTAACATTTCTCTTGACTGGGTTTTGGTATGAGGAAAAAAGCTTCGCTTTAGTTGTAAAAAAGATAAAATGTGGTGTTTCCTTTTCCATATCATTTGATATATAAAAAGCCAACTGAGTTAACAGCTACCTACATTGAAGCATGAATATGAAAAAGTGTTGTGTATTTTGTTGTTCAGGTACTGTTTTCCTACTTGCATGAAAATAAATTATTTTTCTGTTCTTTGCAGCTGGAAACAGCGTGGAGGTTGATGAATCTTTATTCCAAGAAATGGATGATTTAGAGTTGGATGATGAAGATGATGACCCTGACTACAACCCTGTTAATTTAGACAGTGATTAGACTTTTTTGAACTGGCTCTGTCATCAGTATGGACATATGTAAGGAGAGAGGGGCAGGCAGGAAAGCCACAGCATCTGTGGTTTTAGTAACGTGTATTGTTTTTTTTTCTTTTTTTCCAAAGAAAAAAACCAAAATATTTTAAATCCAGGAGAATGGTCTCCTGATGACTTTCATCGTAAATAAATTTACTTTAATATTTCAAATGAAAAATTTGAGGAATATTGATCTGTCTGAAAATGCTGTTCTATTTTCTCTTATTTTTTTTTCCTTCCCACTTCTGTAATTATCCTTTGAAGAGATATGACAACATGCAAGATGGAAAGATGTTATAGCAACCGCTAAACACACCTGCATCTGAAGGCTGAGCAGCTGTTCTGCTGTCTTCCACCTGGGATAAACATGGGCAGCTTTGGTGAATAAAAGGGATCACAACTATGCAGGGTTTTTTTTTTTTTTTTTCTTCTGTGGAATTTTGTAACACTTCAAGTCAGTTCTGGTGCCCCAACCTATCAGCTGTACATAGGCAGCACTAGTCACCTTTTAGTAAGGCTTAGCCTTATTAATGTTTAATGGAAACCATTTCCAAACTACTAAAGTGAAATCTTTTGCCATAGTTGAGGACAATAGTTTCAAAATGACTAGTTCAAGTCTGTAGGAAAAAAATTAGAATGAGATAAAGTCCTCTTAAAATGTTTGGTTGATTTGTTCAGAGAGGGTTTTGTTTGTTTGTTTTTTGAACTTCTGCGTCAATGAACTTCGTGGGGGGGAAAAAGGAACCACCCTAGGAAAATTAGTTTGCTTTTGGCACCAGGCTATTCTGAAACACTGTCAGTGGAGTGCAGGTTACAGTACCAGGATTTATAGGGTTCCCATAGGTTTGAATGTAATGGGTGTTGTTTTGGAAGCACCTTGTTGGCAGGCTATACAGATTAGGTACAACGTACAGTAAGGCTACACATCAACTCATGGATGTTAACCATCCTGCAGAGTTGGTTATGGAGCTAACAGCTTGATGTTAGACACTTTCTCCCTTCCCACCTCCAAAAAAACCCCCAAAACAGTGCAAGAACTGTGCTGTTTAAACATGCTGTGTTTGAGACTGCATCAGCTAGAAGGATGATGGTATGGATGAAGGTTTCAAAAGACAGCTCTCCAAATAGAGAACCACCAGGCACCTCAATGATTAAACACTGTGTGCTGAATTTTAAAATACTGTTAGTAGACTGCCTTAACTGTGCCAGCTTCAACCTTTGAAGAGGATTGCACTGAAGTGTCAGTGCTTAGAGGAATGATAAATTTATGAACTTTAATATTTGGAAATTCTGTATTCAAAATGAGAAATTTCATTCCAGAAATAATTTAATGGTGTATAAGATTCTCTGCTCATATCACTTGAGAACATCTGTTTAGGATGATCTCCTCTATCATGTTTCAGTAGTCTTTTCTTTTTGTATTCAAGATGAATGAGTTTCTAGTAGATAGAAGTAAATGTTCAAGTACCCTGTAAATGCTTTTATAAATTAACCATGTGCCTTTGTTCCTACTGTCCTCTATTTGATCTTTTTAATTTTGGCTACTAAGAACTCTAGATGAGCGTCTAGGTTTCAATGATAATGTATATTTCAAAGCAATAAGCAGGATCTGTGTTCCAGCAGAGTTACCAAATATATTAAAAAATTGTGAGCTAGTGTGATATTAAACCTGACTTTTCCAAAGATATGGTTGGATTGAAAGCTTCATAGTGACTACATCCAGCTTCCTGTGTAATTGCTAGGATGCTTTAAAATGCCCTTCAGTACTGAACTTAGTTTACTTCTGGTATGTCTCAGTTCAGCTGCATAAAAAAACACTTAACTCCTAAGGCTGCTTTCCATTTTCAGCTATCTATGTTTAAAACCTGCATTTTTTCATAAAAGGAGTGAATTAGTTCTCTCAGTCTGGACTGAATGCAAGAATGCTGTGTAGTCTGAATGCAAAATGTGGTAATCTGAGAAGTTTTTCCAAGTGGGTCACTAGCAAGAATCATGTATGTATGAAAAAAAGTTTCTTGTTAACAGTATTTCTAGGTCAATGAGATTTTCTAGTCTGTTTTCACACTAACATATTTGTTGGTTTTCATGCAGAGGATTTATAGCTTAAAAATGTTAAAATGATGTCAACAAGTTAAAATGTGAAAATATGTTTTCACTGTTACACCTTATACTTCAAAGCAGAGGAAATAATAAGGGTTGAAGCGATTAAAAAATTATGTAAAGTCCATTCCTCCAAGTCTTTGGAACAAGTTTCAGTGATGCCATCTGAACTTCAGATTTGTTTAGCTTTTTTAGCAATTAACATCAGTGAAATAAAAGGGAATTTGACTAAGAGTAAGCTTGGCTATGTTTGCGTGATTTAGTTTGCTGAAATGGACTGAGAGAAGGTTTTTTTGGTGCAAGAAGTTTAGGTGACATATTTAAAGTTTACTCATGCACTTTGGATTAAATTGAAGTCTAATTCATATTAATCTAATAGAATTCCATCAAAGTTTATCGATGGAATTTTAGTAATTCAAAATCATGGTGCTGACAACCTTGCTTTTATCTTACTTCTAACTCTAAGTCCAAAGCGTACACTGTAATGCATGTAGAGAGATTATTAAGAGTTGCAACACTGCGCTATGACCAGAGCTAATTTAATTTTGATTGTGCTGAACTTTTTGAGTAGTTGGTGCCTGAGCTCTATTAAAATTCAGAGGATGGTGCCCACCACATTGAGATGCTGTAGGAGTACAATCTTGGGCATGCTGCAAAGCCTAGGATTTTGCATCCAAATTATGATTGCATTGTGATCTGTTTAAGGCAAGCAAAACCTAAGGGTGTTATATGTCTCTTTCTGCCTTCTGTCTTGCCTGCCTTCCTATTTTGGCCAAAAATGGGGAGCTTGAAGTACACTTCCTGTGGGGAGAATAAACTTCAGTCTTTCTCCTAAGAGACTTCTAACCATCGGGCTGCCTCCAGTTTTTAAACTGTGTGGTTGCTGAAACAAATTCAAAGCTTGTTGGACCAGACAGCAGACTGTGCCTGGATCCAGGATGCTGATACCCTAGATCCTGAGCAAAGAAGCGACTGTCACGTGAGTGGTCTCTCTCATGTTGCAGAATCTGACAGGGCTTGAAATGTGTGTTTTGCTTTTTTTTTTTTAATTTTATTTTTTTAATCGGCCCCTCAGTGCCTTGCTACTTGGCTGAGAGTAGGAGGGAGAGGGCAGAGGCTTTTCAAGTTCAATTATTTGACATAACTCCATTTATTGCCATTAACTCAGTTTTACTTTCTGCACTGCCTGTTCATGAAATCTGCAACTGATAGAGTGAGCTGATGCCATTGGGCTGTGGCATACAGTGTAGCATGAGGTTTATGTGGCTTTTATTACTGTGCTGGGACTTCCCATCATTGGAAAAAGAGTAAAGATCAAGGTCCTACTTGTAATCGGGAATTCTGTTTGTACTTATGGCAAACTCAGCAAAAGGCCTGCATTAGACTTCTGACTTTGAACTAGTTTTACCTTTTCTGTGGCCAGAGTAAATATGTACAGGTAGAAAAGGTCATCAGTCCCCTTGTAGGAAGTTCAAACTCAAAGGTCAGGGGATGTAATTGTTACATAAGTCATGTAAGGGTTTGTGTTTAACTTATTTTCTTGCTATTAGGGATACAAAGTTCCAGAAGGAAAGATGATCTGCCTGTACAGTTGAATGAAAACATTCTTCTTGTAGGCTAATTATATGAGGTCACCTTTGCCTACAGAAGCAGCTAACTATGCAGTGCATGAAGTAATTCTGCCCAGGAAAAAAGCAGGTAAAATGTATTGGAATGCTAAAAATATGTGGATTGAAAAAGAGAAGAAGGAGCTGGTCCCTTGGGACCAGTGAAAGAAGCAAACAAACAAGCAAAAGTCATTATGTGAACTAAAAGGATATTTTACATTTTTGAAACAATTTATGGGAAAGCCAAGGTTAGATGCTCTTTGTCAAATCAAAATGATTGGAATGGTTTTGAAATTAGAAGTTGTATCCTGCTGTGGCTGGTTGTTAAGACATTGATTCAGTAGCAACCAAAAGCAGTCACTATAGTTTAATCATGTAGACAATAAAAAAGGCATAACTGTCTACAAAGGTGAATATATTGTAGACCAGATGCATGTCAGGAGTGGAGTTGTTGAATTAGCAAATTTTTTTTTTTTGAGTTCATAGAAAACAAAAATCTTGAGATATGTCTCTGTACTTACCTTCCCAGGGGAAGCCTATGGGCAAGCTGCTGCATGGAGTTGAATCATGGACAGGTTAAACCGTGATAGTGAGTCAATGAATGTATGAGGAAGGATGTAGTCATAGACAGTTGGTAGTTTTTTACATCAGTACCTCCAGCAGATCATCAGGTGTGACAGAGTGGACGTTCACTTAAAAACTGCTATGACTATGGCTAGTGTTTTGTCTCAATATTTCAAGTAGCAAATTGTGAGACCTGACCTCGAGAATCATAACAGACGATGCAATGAAGTGTTTCAGTCAATAGGCAACACCAGATAAGGCAACATAAAGGTCACTTTAATAGCAAACGCTTGAGTATTGGTGTTTACCGAGGAAATAGGAACTCAAACATATCAAAGCATAACCATACATAAGCTGGTCAATCTTACTTCCAGTCTGGACATAGAAGTTTCTACAAAATAAGCCTCACAAAATGCATGAGTGAAACATTTTTCAGAAAGTTTTTAGCAACACCAATCTATCCTCACTTGGTTGTCTACAACTCTGGTACTATTAAAGCCAATGAAAGAAAAAGCAAACATGAAGAAAGGAAGTCACTTTACTCAAAGTTAATTAAAATACCTTGTAAAATTACAAAAAGGAAGCTAGTGGAATTGAATAGCTTCCTCAGACAACACATGTTCATGTGTTGTTATTGTTTCTATAACATAGCTGAAAATTGATGTATTTTCTTCTTCCAGAACTTCACATATGTCCATCCAGTATAAACACAAAAGGATGCTGAAACTCAAAACCAGCCTACATTTCATCATTAAGATCCCAGATGAATTTGATGGGCAGGGTCTTCATTTTTTCTTTAAGAACTTTGTCAAACCTTTCACTCTGTGCGACTGTCATGATGTTTTTCCAGTCTCCAACAGTGCCTGAGGGAAGAGGCAGCAAAGGAAGGTGAGAAGCAGAACATGCACCTCTCTGAAGCCTGCTGCAAACAGTGAGTGCTAGTCTTGGGAAGCACCTGGCTTCCTCAGCATCTCCCTGCCAAGCGAGGCTCTGTGTGCTCCTTTGAGGACATGCTTCCAAATCTAGGCGCTGTGAATAAAACACAGCGTAGACGTATAATCCTGACTCCTCATAGAAGTTACTCAACTCATTTGTTTTGCTGTTTTACTGATTCCTTTGAGATCAAAGAGGTAATTATTAAAAACAACACCTCTCATTTTTCTCTCAGTGCACCACTCTTTAATCCCTGGAGGTTTCCTCCTACACTGAGCATTAGGACATCTTAGCAATGCCCAGGAGCCCAGGGATGCCATGTATGGACTTGGAGGGTAGTTAGTCAAGATGGTCTGTGCTCACACAATTAAGGTGACTTGTGCCTTGAAAAGTAAGAAACAGTAAAAAAAAAAAAAAAAAAGTATTATCTTACCCCTGGCTTGGTACAACCCTTAAATCCTTTCCTATATCTGATGGGCCTGTTACAACTGATGTTACAATCAGTAAAAATTACCTTTTCATTATCCTTAGGAAAATAGGTAAAATCACTGATGCCACAGCAATAAAACTCCTCCTCTTATGAATTTAATTTGCCACTAACCTGAACTCTCTCTCTCAAAAATGGGGCATTCCAGCTGAGACCAGAAATCCTAGGTTCATCTCACACCAAGAAGCATGGCATTAAACAGTTGTTGCATCAGACTGCTTCCACTTTACCTTTTCGTAGAAAACTGCCCTTGTCTTTTGCCACGATGTCATCTGGCAGGTTCTCATAGTTTGCCCTGGGATCTTTTCTCATGTTCTCAAATGCAGCTTGTCTCACAACACTGTCCAATTCCTCTTTGCTCAGCTTCCTGCCTAGGAAGTTGCAGATCTTCAGCACAGCACTTCTGAGATCCTGAAATAATGTTACTTTGAAGAGTCTTGATGATGCAAAGAACTAAATGCATACAGTATTACTGGAAAGTATTTTACCTAGTAATTGTCTAGCAATTTATAAGACCTTGAACCGACGCAACAAATGACTTCATCCTCTCAGAAGTCTCAATTTGAATTTAATCCACAATGGATTAAGCACGTTCCAATACGAAGTGAAATTATAAAGAGCTGTCTGAAAATGCACTCAATATAGGAAGAGAATATCTAGAATACAGTGATACTAACTGACCTCACCTTTTTCATTTCTTCATAGGTAAGGAAGAGTATATTGAAATCCTCTGCATGACTGTACCAGCCTTCAACGTGATCCAGCCACGAACTGGCAAGTACTTAGCAAGGGAAATTATTCAAAAAAATAAAGAGCAATACTATTAAAAGCTAGCAGTAAAACAGTAAAATCATTAGTCATTTAGGTCTTTAAAAGGTTTTTTTAAAATAATATTTTTTGATAATTTGAGGGACGCATGCTCACAGTCTTTGTGACAATTCTCTGAGCTAACGTGGCAAACCCCCTTTTGTTTCTAGTAATCTGAACTAATACTGGCAGAAGCAAAAAACTTCTCTGTCTTTGCTGCACGGTGTCTATTCTTATGGTTTCAGCTCCACTAACCAAGTGCAGAAAGAGATTTTCAGTCATAATGGTTATATTCTGAATCATCATCCAATTCAGATAAAATAAGCAGCTTGCATGTTGTTGGGGAGCAACAAAGCCATGACTATGCTACTCCCTTTGGACCTGCTTTCATCAGAAAAATGATGTCAAGCTCAGACAGCCACTGCAGCTTTGGATTCAGGTTACAGCATAGCTGAAGATTCTCTAATTTATATTTATTGTTATAATTAATCTCCATTCAATCTGCGGTCATGCAATAGGATTTGGGCTCCTTAGTAAAAAAGATATCCTACCTTTGCCAGCTAAAAATCTCTCCATAAAATCATTAAAATCTGGTACTTCCTCTAGTGTGGAGATGTATTTGGAGAAGTGGTAGTAAGAAACCATAACATCCTTAGGGTTCCTGGTGACATAAATAATCTGCAAAACAATAAGAAGACTAGTCTCAGAGATATTAAAGGACTCCATTACCCTGACCATCAGTGCATTTTTTCCATACAGGTCCCGCTAAAAATGCGTGAAGATGGTTTGAAGGTGACAATCATGAGGTAAATTCTGGATAACATAGTGCTGTCAATTTGTTTATAGGTGGTGGTATTTCTGTAGTTGCAGTTGTTCAGTGCCTGCAGCTAACTCTCTTCACGGGATCAGTGTTACAGGCTTCAGTGATACTGTTCACTTGAGCAAGGCAGCCAGGACTAGAAGATCACTATGTTGATTCAGCTTCACATTTCTGTGTACAGTCACGATGAAACGAAGAATTTCTTGTAAATCCAAGCTTTGGTGGTGTTGACAGCATCAGTGCTCTGCAATGCTGGCCCGTGGTGCTGGTGCCAGAGGCAGCACGCAGGCAGATTTTGAATGACATGTTAGAGGGAGCCCTGGCATCTTAAGAGAAGGAGCTGTTACAGGCAAGGGTTATTTTGGCCCCTGCTGACTCCTGACAACACGAGAGCTGCTGCCTCAGGCACAGACCAGGCGCCAGCAGTGAGATGGGGAGCCTTCTGCCACTCGACTAGCAGCATGTGCCAGCTTCTACTAAGTTTCTGCTCCTTAACGCTTAGTGTCTAATTAGGGAGAGAAAATAGAGCCTGACATGTCGCCCTTATGAGGTTACAAATATTTGCAGGGAGAGATGGAAGAATCATGCTCTCGGACTGCCTTTCTGACTGGGTAAAATGACTACTTTTGATTCCTGCTTAATTGAAAATTTATCTAATTATCTTTAGTAAAATCAAACCCATTATTTCCATGGCATATAAAATAAGGGTTCCTAAATACATTGCAGGAAAACCCAATAAACACCTATGTCAAAAGCTCTGACCTGAAATCACAGAAAAAGTTATTCTATGGTTTGACACAAAATACGAACAACCTGAGTGACATATTCAGGCAGAGGTGGAAGAGATCCACACCCCCAAGCAATATTTTTCTGAAGTCACAACAATTTCTGTATTTTCTGACATGCATGCTCTATGTGATTTTGGGGCAATTTTCTTATTCTTTGTTGGGCATCATTTGGATTTAAAATCTTCTGCATGTGAGCTTTCTCTTCCAAACTTCACTGCTACTGTGAAGAAAATGGTGAGCACGTTGCAGTTTCCCATTACACCTGTATCTCTGAAGAAGGTACCAGCAGCACTAAGAGCTTGCCTCTAAGGAGGCATTTTCGATGGGAGACAGGCCCTGAGCTATGGCACAGTTCATGATGGAGAATCCTATTCAGAAACTCACAGCACTGAGGAGCAAGAAAAGGCAGTTCTCAAATTCCCTCTCAACATACTATAGTCCCATCCTACTCATATTTTCAGTGGGAGACTTTTTTTCAGACTTCACTGAATTGGACATTTTCACAAGAGGAAAATCAGTGCCTGTCTTTGACCCTGGCAGATCCTCCTGAGATGCACCACCCCTCTCTCTAACAGTGTTGGGGACAAGAAATTTGGCAAAAGGAAACAGGTGAAAGGGGCTTTAGAATGTCCCTTGCCTCCCCACAGATACAAAGCAGGTTATATTTATACTGAGACATGGGGAACTGAAAGAGGAAAAAGATAGGATTTGCACCAATTCACTGTGGCAAATTGGCATGATTGGTTTTAAGGAAATTGTAAAAATAACATCACTTACACATGCTCTTTTGTTTCTCAGGTCTCTTGGAACTAAGTAGTAAGGCAGGTGGGTGGCAAAAATACGAGGCAAAGGAAGAGCTGCATAATCCTTATCTTCTGGCTTGTATTCCAGCCATGGGATTCTGTCCAGGGTCGCCACATTTTCTGTTCCATTACGGTGGCCTTCATGAATTATTAAGCTCAAAATGTTCTGAGTCCACACAGTTCCTAAGAAGGAAACCTTTTTATTTGAACCTTGCTTGATTTTTTTTTTTTTTTAATTAAAGGTAGTATATTGTCATAAACAGAGACCCTGCACAGCTATAATGAGTTTCACTTTGTGAATACAAATACAACTTCATATACTGAAGAAAGCAAACATTGTCTTGGTGACTGCTGAGTGCAGAAGAAAGCATATTGTTTCATCCTTGCAGAAAAGCCATGGTCAGTAACTAAACCTTCAGTTCCTTCACCCTGTATACTCAACTTCCACACAAATTATGTCTGTCCTCACCTTCTTGTGGCAACATGAATTGCTGCATTTCTGTGGGCCATGCACCTAAAAAGATCTCATACTGAGTGGATCTGGAAGAGCCCTTTGCTTCCAGAACTCCTGTAAAGTGTTGTGAGATGTCATGAAACAAACAGCTGATAACACCATGCTTGTAAAGCACAAGCAAATGCTTGTGGCAACAGGATCTCTAAAGTTCCTTGCGGAAGGTCTGACACCTGGGTCACAGCTGCTGGCAAGGATGACCTAGAGAGGCAGGACCCTGAAGGTGGCTGACTGCTGTGCCAGTATGTGTTCATGTGCCAGCTGGTAATGGTGGGAGGCAAATCCTGAATGATTAGCCCACTTCGGCAATGAGCAGAACTGTTTAACTTCCAGGTCCTCTGGCCTTCTCAGCACTTTACTAGTGCTGGTTCCTTTCCCCTTTTATACCATAGACCAGTAAAGGTGGATACATGAGAGAATTCAAATCAATGCAGAAAAGCATTGAATTATTGCTGTAGGTTACCCTGAACAAGCACAGAGAAAGGAAGGTGTCTGAAACTGAAGCCTAGTTGCTAAGACCTTACGTGGGAAGGAAGCTCTTGGTTCTGGAAATTAGACAGTGTGTGTGTTGTAGTTTTAAAGTCACTGGGCAAGAAAAAGAAATAGCCCTAGGATTCAGAGGAACAATACCCAGTGATTTCACAGCTGTGCTGACCGTCTTGCTCTGCTTGGCATAACCAACCTTGACAATTTTTCTGCACAGTGCTAGAGATTCAACAGAAGGATTGGAGGGTACCTTAGATTGATAACTGGTGAGGAAGAGTGAGGATGGTGGGACAGGATAGAGGAAAAGGTGTGAATGACAGAGAGATGACATTCTGTGCAATTCATAACTCAAAATCATCTTCCAACTCCTTCCCATCCCAGGGTAGCCTATCACTTTGCAACATGAAACTCCTACTTCCAAAGATGTGCTCACCTCACTGCCGTAGCATCTTTACCCCTTAAATACTGCCTTCTCATCCTCCCTTTCTGCCTTACTTGGACAGCTCACACCCGTGCTGCCTGATGATGAGATAGCAGCACCTGAGCTCCCTGTCCCCTCACTCTGTCACCCACAACCCCTCTATGGGCTTCTCATATCACATCTACCTTCACCACAACCACACCTGGTGCTCCCTGCCACTCCTTCTGGGCTTTGCTCAAGAATGTCTTTCTGCCTCAGGTATTTTGCTGAATACCTGAGGGAATAGTGAACTCCAGCAAGATGTTCAGTGATCCTAGGAAAAGGATGTATGCTAACAAAACACCAGTTACGTTATCCAAAGGCTGCATCTTGGAGGCCACTGAAGAAAACCAAAGGATAATGGCAGAGGTTCCCAAGAGCACAAACAGAAGAGCATAGCAGAGGCCTTGAAACTACAAGCACAGATTGGTACCAGAGATGTCAAGGCTTCAGTCATAAATCACTGCTTAATGCATGATCAAGTCATTAATTACTAATCACTAAACAAATACAGTCTTGAAAAACAGGTAGGTTTTAGAGCATAAAGTGAGCCTGTATGGAAACATACAGGTCTAGGCATGTCAAGGCTTTAGATTCCATGTAAGATGACAGTGAAGCCAGGTGGCTGCTCAGTTGCATTTTCTTCAGAAATAGGAATGCAGATTCATCACACTAGTGTCCTGTATTGCTATGTAGGTAAATAGTACTTCTTTATCCTTGAAAGGAGGTATATATCATTGACTCACATTTGCTCTGATCTCCTGCTTGGTTGTAATTTGGATGCAGCAACCCCCAAACCATCTTCCATGTGAGCCCACAAATCATTCCAGATATCCTACGATCACCTCCAACAGTCCTGCACCCAGCCCTACCAAAACTATATATGTGTTTTGTGAGGCAAAGAAGGTCAGTTTGGTTTGTGTGTAGCTTGCTCTGAGTATACTTACGAGATTGAGTCCAAGAACAAGGTCGACCAATTCAGTTGGACATGAGCAGGAACCTTGTGTCTGGTTGTTCAGGCCATGGCTACACAGGGTTTGTACTTAATGCTACACTGCATATACTCAGAGATGATACAGGTCTAAAAGCAGACCAACAACCCGAGGTAATTCTGCAGTTAGATGGCTGAATAAAGGCAAACTTTCCCCCCCTTTAGGAGCAATTCCATTCTTACCTGATTTTGGGTAAGTAGCTAGAAATATGTCACTATCTTTGATTTCAAAATCCTCCAGGGAAGCTACGTACTCAAGTGAAGTATTTTTTACAGCAAAATAAAACCCTTTGTATTTGAATAGATATTCTTTTGATGGTTCCATTGTTAATCTGTTGTCCTTATAGGCAAATAACCTGCAGTAAGAAAATATAGAGTTATCTCCTTTTCTTTGCTTGTCATCTCACAGAAACAAACAAACAAGTAATTCCAACGAAGAATCCAATGCTGGTAAATTTTATCAAAATGCATTTCAGCAAAATTCTGGAAACAATACACTGAAATTTAGCTTTCAGATTTTCACAATAACATCACTCAGGATACATTTCTAATGAAAAACAAAGAAAGGTGTACAGCAATACCCTTTACTCATATACAAGTGTATGCTACACGCATGTAAAAACTAATGTAACTGAAGGCAACCTATGTAAAAATTGTTTGTCAGGATTCCTCTAGGATCTGAG
The DNA here is from genome assembly GCF_947461875.1 of Haliaeetus albicilla. Taxonomy (NCBI): domain Eukaryota; kingdom Metazoa; phylum Chordata; class Aves; order Accipitriformes; family Accipitridae; genus Haliaeetus; species Haliaeetus albicilla. The sequence continues at coordinate 22,377,977 of NC_091499.1, read as the reverse complement.
GGACTGTAGAGTTTTCTTTGGGATGTCAGTAGCTCTTGAACAGATCTAGCTTAACTACCAAGCTCTCTTTCTGAATTTTGTGACTGATACTGTGTTCAGAAAGTCTTAGTACATTTCTGCCTCCTTCTACTTATTCTCTGTCTCATTACCAATGTTTTTGCCATAGTAAGCATAATTTCTGCAAACTAGGATGGGTAATCCTGAACACGAGTTATTTTCTTAAACACACGTTATTTTCTTAAACACACCTACTCATTTTATGAGATTGTTATCTTGTGTCTCCTTAACTCCATTGCCATATATTTGCCAGGAAAAGACATTAATCATTGTTGTGGTGACTAGGGAAGGGCGAACGCTTGGGGAAGAGTAACAGAGAGACTGAAGAGAGAGACTGACACTTGTAGCTGATCCAGCTACAAATGGAGCATCTAGGTTTGAAGGTTTTGGTCTGCGTCTGTTCTGCAGTCTTTGAGCTGAACAATACTTCCATGGATTTCAGTGAGCTTAACATGCCAGTCTCTGCCTCCCTGCTCTGTAGATGAACTATTTATCAATACCATTAGACAATGTACCAGCCTTGGCAGGAATGACATAAGCAAGTTCACTTCCAGACTTGGATATCATAAGCATTATCTTACGTGGGTTAAAATATATTTGGAAAGAGAGACTTTCCTATCTGGAATTTTGTCGGGGTTTCTGTCCCCTGCCTTCCCCTTGCAATGTGACCGTTCCCATGCCCTCTTGGACTGCTGCGTTTGCTATTGCTTCACCGTCAGGATATCACCACGGCTCCACCGTCGGGGTATCGCCCTTGCCCAGACTTGTCGAGTGTGCCGATCGCGCAAGACGTACCAGCCAAGCGATCTGAATTACCACAACAGGCGGTCCTTGCAAAGGAGGCCGCCCACCCCACCTGTTATCACTAGCGTCTCTCCAGTTGGTGCTCTCCTTCCCCTTTGCCTTCCCGCTCTGTGAACCACCCCGGCCGGGCGCCTGCTCCCCGCCTGGCCCTGCACCAGCAGCGCTGCCTTTGGCGGGAGCGCTGCCCTCGGACCCCCACCGCCAAGGACGTGCCCTCCCGCTCAGATGCCTCAGAAAGCCCCTGGGGATCGCTGCCAGCTGGCGGGGCAGGGGAAGGGCCACAGTGGCCGCTGCCACGACCGACCGGGGACACCCGCTGCCCACCCTGCCCCGGGCAGACGGGGCCGGGTTACCTGCAGCGGCCACAGGAGGACACACGGGCCTTCCTCAGGTGCCGCAAAGGCTGTGGCAGGCCCCAGCCTAAACCACTCCTTGGGCGTGCGGTGCTACCACGTTTTAAGACAAACGTATGCCTTTGTTCTAGGAGGTTAACCAAATTCAGCTTCTGTTAACACCTGCGCTTGGTGCCGTCAGACAACAAAAAAATCCTCTGCTCTGGGGGGATGCACAAGCTCAGTTCTACGGCCAAAGACCCGCGGGCGAAGAAATGTGGCTGGACGTCTCCTCCCTGGGGGTACCAACCCCTGTGCTCACGCTGTCCTCCCTCCACCCGTGCCGGCGGCGTGGGCCATGGCAGGGCAGCCAGGGGAGTGAGGGGAGCGAGGGGAGAAGCCGCCGCCGCGTGTGGTGAGGGGCTGCCTGCCTCACCTCACGGCGACAGGCGCTGCCCGCGTCAAAGCCTGTGAGGTGCTTCGCTGCGTTTCACTGACTGAAACAACCCCCGACGGATCGCAGCGCTAAATGGAGAAAAAGCCACGTTTAGAAACCAAGGGATTGGTACACTTTTAAATTCAAGTTGTGGTAACGAAGCTGGGGAGGTCCTAAGGATGCAAAGACACGGAGAACGAGTGAAAAATGTTGCTGATACAGGAGAAAGAGCAAGGAATTTGTGGGAAACAAAAAGGGGACACATTCAATGCACAGTACACAGAAACCTTGATCTTGTTCTGTCAAAACCGTGATTTTTTATATCAATTGGGGACAAAGGTTGTTGCACTGCTTGTTTCTTACTGATCTATGAATATACCATGAAAAAATATACCATGGACAAAAAGCCTTGCCCTGTTTCCTGGAAAGCCTATTCATGATCTAGTGTATATGACAGGAGAAAAAAAAAAAAAAACATTCAGGCGTGCTCATACCAGCCAGCTACGCATCTCAAAAACACATCTCAAAAATCTCTCTCCAAATGCAGACACAAAGGTGTCTGCCAGTTAATCTCCTACATCCACAGTGATCGCACACTTTTACTCTGCTTAGTTAATTATCTCACAGCTACGACTCCAATTTCTTTGTGGAGTGATACAGAAAAGCCCATGTGATACTTCTGTTTCCACACCAGCACTGAGATAACCCTGCTCTGGACAGCCATCCTCCTCTCAAGCACAGACCAGCTCTAGCCCCTAGTTCTCTGCAACTCTTTCTGCCAGTACATGCCAAAATGGTCTACAAAAGAGGTCTATGTACAATTATTATTATTTTACTGAGAGGGTAATAGAGCATGATTTAACTCATAGATCTACTGTTCTAATAATTTCAGGCATACTTACCTCCTCTGCTCTCCGTTCGGTGCCACGGAGACTACTTCCCAGCTCAGTGAACGTGAGTAATTCTAGAGATCTGTGAGCCGTCACATTTCCTTTTTAACTGAGATGTGAACCTGTGGACACTGTGCTGGTTGGCTTGCTTTCAATATTTGCTTATCTTGAATGCAGACAGAGATTAGAGAACTAATAAAATTCAAGAAAAAGTGAAAGCAGTCCAGGCAGGTTTTTGAAATTATTTAAATGCTCATTTTGATTTCTGTTCCTTCTTTTTTTGTCAACAGCATTAGTGAGGAAGATTGGAGAGGAGCAGAAGTAAGTAAAATCTTTTGCTTTTTGCTAGATTTTGGGGTTTTTTTTCTCAGCTTTCACTGAACTTTTACCCAAATTGTTTTTTATCTCCAAGCTAAGTATGAGAGTAGTCCCAAAGAATAGCCTGAATCCACTATTCCACCAAAGTGGTTGATCAGACTAGTCCAACCTGGTCTCAGAAATGAGCCTGGAATGAGCTACTTGGGTTAATCACATTTATGTGTTCATGTTAAATTTTTGTGTGAGGTATTTTATAAGTGAAATAAAATAATGTCTGAGAGATTTCTCACTGAAACCTGCACTCCAAAAACATCACAAAGAAGAACATTTTGTTCCCCAGTTCTGTGTTGTGTTTTGTATAGGATTACTTTTTAACCTGGATCAATTCCCCAGGTAGTCCCCAAACTTGCACAACCGATCAGTCAGGTTGGTCAGGATGTGAATGAGCTAGAAAGAGGAATAGGGCTGAGTTATTTTTCACCACGGAAGAAACCCTTACAGTGACAGATTAAACCTGTTCTGCTTTGCTTTCTGCTCCAATCAGGCACATCCCTGGTATTTTGTAACTGCAATTTCTATTCAAAGTGCTTAATAATAATGAAAGACAACAACTATTGATCCCCACACTGGAGGTGCTTAACCAGATGTTCCAGCCCCTGGAACATCGCTCTGAAGAATCCCAAGAGTAACAGCTATGGTCCCACATCAGCTTCGTGAACTACCTGGAGAGCCAGCAAGGTGTGGTTAGGGCAAGAAGCGATATTTTCCAGTGATAAGAAAGAGTGTGTAAAGCCATTTGGCTTTGGGTGGGGAAAGCATATGAATCCTAAGAATATTATAAAATGTCAGCATCCTAAAGTTAGGATTTGTCCCTGCTTGTCAGTAACACTGAATTACAATCCATTTGCAGTTAATTGAACATAGGTTTCATGTATATTATCTTTTTTTCAGGATAAATAGTCCACTGCAATATTAATAATTAACCTTGGGATCCAAATACCTAACATATACTTACATTGTAGGTGCAGCTGCACAAAGTTCAGTGGGAGACTGGTAAAGGAAATGTATGGTTTATTGTGTAATTTAAACAAACCCAATGTTCTTGGTGCTTTTAACATCTTATGTCCTTCTCTGGTTGTTTCCTCTGGTACTTCGCACCAGTACATTTCTGTACATACTAATCATAGTTCTTTCCAAGCATCTACAGTGACAGCAAACTGGTGTAGCTCTGAAGTTCCCTATACAGACAATAGACAGGTCTCCTGCCTACCTATACTGTGAAATTCAAGTGTAAAGTAAATACCTAAACTGGGCACATGGAATCCCATAATAAGTTTCATATAAGTTACTGCAAAATACATTCAAAATGTCATAGAGAAAAAGGGGCAAACTAAATTAAACCACTTCAACTCTCATTTTAAGAATCTGCATAGGAACAGATTGTTGCCCACCAACTGCAGGGAAAAAAAAAAAAAAAGGTTTGTAAGGCATTCCTTTATTTTAGACATGCCTCAGGTACTATTACATACCAATAACATCTAGTATTGACCCTTATTGCACAAATCCATGCTGAAGATACATGATGCCTGAGTTACTAGAGAAGCTTCTCAGAAGTTAGCATTACCTAAGGGCCACAGTCAGTGTAGAAGGCTAAATGTAGGCATTTTTCACGCACACTGTCTGCTCTCTCCTACAGGATTTCTGTCATGGGCATTCTCTGTCTCCTTCTTTCTTTCACTCCTGTAATTTACAACTAAATGTGTTTTACCTGTGTGTCTTGTATTCAAGTTCCCAAGTTCAGCAAAGTGGCAGGGGCATTTTAGGTTGCCACAACAATTCTAAAGCACCATGAAAAGGACTTTTCTTTGGAAGATGAGCTGTTTGGGCAGTTTTGTTTGTGTATCCCCACTAATGCGCCAGAGCAGGATTCCAGCAGAGATTCTTAAAAAAGTGCTGTTAATTTGAGGGTACATTTTTTCTTTCTTTGAGAGACAGTTTTCTCTCTGATAGCCATTAGTTTGTGTTTTGTCCCCAGAGTTTTCTAGCTAGAAAGAGGGAAGAGTTCAGTGCTTTTTACACTGCAGAAAAATGAACAGGGTGTAACTGAGGCATGAGGAGTTTTGGAAAGAATTATAGGGAGAGTCAAAGCTAAACAAATGTGTATGCTGCACAGTGGGAATCACACACTTTCACATAACACGAGTGGTATGTGAAAAGGAGATGTTGCCAGGGCAAAATGTGTAGGCAGTGACAAGGAGGATTGGGCTAATTTTCCTTGGCAAAGGATATGGAATGGTGAACCAAATAGGTTTACCATTTGGTGAAACAAATTCTGAATTTTCTACTATTATGTGTATTATTTGTGCATTTTAACTTGCGTTTATGTGTTACTTTTCTTCTGGGAAAACAAACTAATTGACATAAATTTCAGTGACTTAGCTGCGGGCTAGCTGCAAGTGCTTGCTTCTTGACTCATGCACTCTAGAGGGTATGTCAGTAAATATGAATTTCCATGCTGTTTTCAAATGGATCAAAAAAACCTAGAAAACAAGCTAGTCCAGCTAAAAAAAAAATGTGCTTGATCACCCTAATATTTTTCAGTCTTTAGATACAAAGTCATTTTGCAAAGTTAAGCTCATAGGGAATGGGATGAATCTATAGTAACACCTTCGTAAGGGAAGTATGAGAACCAGGACAGGAGGTAGTCTAGAAAAGATCATTTTTGTTAAATTTTTTGCTTAATTTTTTACTAGACCCTGACCCCCTCCTTCAGTACATTACTAGTTGATGAAGGTCAGAATTCTCAAAATACATAAAATGAAGAATAATATGAGCTATTTAAGCAAAGCAAGCTAACAGTCCGAGCATGGGATTCCTTTGTTCTAGTTTCAAAGATAATGTCTTCTTTTTGAGTATGAGGATTTAACTAGTGCTGCATTATAACCCATTTTTCATAGGTTCTGCTTTTACTGGGAGATCAAAGTCATAACCAAACTGAAAGATAAATGATTTACAAGAGTGTGCTAAATTTTGAATAGAGAATCTGAGAACACCATGTCCATGAAAGCAACCATCAACTGGAAAACAGCTTTTTAAAAACTATAATGACTTTTTTTCAATAATTTAAAGTACTAAAATCTACTAGGGTAAGAGGAAGCTGAGAGGAATGTTAAAAATTATAAGCATTAAATGTTGTAAAATGTGTCTGACCTAAGAAATGTGACAAAACCAATGATGTGACAGTAAGATAACCTTTGAATTAGGCCTAAAACTCTCTCTTTTAACAAAGTCTAGCCACTTACTTTGGCTAGAGCTGAGCATTGAACTCTCCATTTCACACAACACTGTGGAGCCATCTCCTTGCACTTCCTGCCTTACAGTAAAATATGCCTGTGGTCACAGTTATCCATGTATTTAGTTCATATTTGTGTGTGTGTGTACATGTTTTAACAGAAATATAAAAAAAACCCCAACCTTGAAAAGGCCAGGGATTGAAGAACATGATCTTCTTTTGTCTCAGTTGGAGTAAAGACCTCAAATCCTTCCTATTGCTTTGCATGACCAGTAGCTGAAAAGCATTACACCATCTACACAGTTTTTCTGTATGCACAGCAAAAATTATCAACTAGATATCTTATTACTTCTGTCTTGGCTGTTCCCCTCTAAAATTTCTGTATCTTCTCCACAAGCCTCCACCTCCTCAAGAAGTAATTCAAGTGTTGCTGGTTTACACTGTTGTAATGTTGTTTGCTTAACCCTGTTACACTTTCTCATATTCAAGGTATTTACAAGCAATTGTCTTTTACAGCTCTAATTTTCTCCCTTTAGCCTGATTCAACTTCCAATATATCAGCTTGACACTCTTGTTTGCCATTTGAATAAAAACGTTTCTTCTTCAATCTGTTTGGAAAGAACTCATAGTTTTCCATGGGATCATTTTTCATATCTTTGGATGTAACCTGTTCCTGCCACAGTCTCCGGTTCACCTTTTATTCAGATTTTTTTCTTCAGAAAAGCTGTAGATTTTCAACACAGCATCTCTCAGATCCTGCAAAGGAAGAAGTAGATGGGGGCTGGAGGAGTATACCATTAAATATCCCATTATACTCTATTCAAGACCAGGTTTATCAAGGCACTTTGACATTTTACCTCTCGGTACCACTTTGAACAAGGCCAAGAGTCAAAAGCTATATTCTGGAAAGAGGAACTCTTGATGTCTCTGGATTAGAACCAATTACTGGAAAAATCCTTATTTGCTTAGTCTGTCTACTTTGAGACTATTCTTCTCCAAGTGAGGTGATGGGCTAACGCTGATTCTGGTCTTTAAAATCTTCAATTTTTTTTCTCAGAATTGTACAGACTCTCCAGTTTGTTAAACCACTGCAAAGGACACAGACTTTTTTCTGTGGAAACAAACTGTATTATAGGTGACATAACACACAAACACCAGAGCTGTAATCTTGAGGCCACTAGCTGGGAGGAATGAAAAATATTACCCCATGTAAACTGCTGAACATCTAAGAATGAGGACAAGACTCTGCATGTTTTTCACTGATAAGTCTTGCACACTGTGATCCCACTTAGAATATGATTTGTCCTATGTTATCATGTAGCCAACAGTCCAGTTAAAGTTGCAGCTCATTGCCTACATTGCCCTGTAAGTTTGAGGTGAAAGGTAAATGAGAAAAAAGCTGTAGTGATATGAAATTATATCCCTGTGAGGAAAACTATTGCCTGAAAATTGCACACAAAAGAAAATCGCAAACTGCAGAGGATAGAATTCACTCCATAGCCCTGCTTCTGAGGACAGCAAGGGCAGAGATTGGAAAGGTGACAAAAATCCTTGCTTGTTTGTTTGTGTCACTATCACACAATTATTTTTATCAATTATAGCTTATTTAATTATTCTTCTGTTACAAATGATTCACATCTTTTAACAAATATATTCCCCTTGTCAATACTGCCCAGTTCATGGATGGATCATATCATGGATCTGAGGCTGATACAGCCATAGATATGACTTCAAATATCCTCTTCCTTACCCACAAGGAAATTAAGAAGGAGAAGGCAATGAATATCATTGCACTTGTATATTGTTTTTAATTTGCTCACATAACATAGCTACAAGAGACTGAAATATATGAAACTCGAGTAAGTAAGAGCTGTTGATCTGATTTGCATAAAGGCTAGGTTTTTCAAAGTTTGTGGAAAAAAAGAAAGATGAGTAACAGTACCAAATAAAGAACCAGGTAGTGACATTTGCAGAAAAAAATTTCTGTTGGATTTAGATGCGGACTCCTCCTTGCACTCTAACACTTCCACAAGAAGGAGGATGTGAGATCATTCCTCACCACATCTGTCACCCCACAACCCTCCTTTCTTGTCGGTGCAAAACTGTAGGCATAATGCACCCAATATGTAGGTAGCTTTGTACATTTACATAGCTATACGAGCTGCAGATGTGAACCCACTGTGATTTATAGTATACAGATACACGAGTAAACCCTCTGGCAAAAACAGCTGCTTTATCAGACCACATCCAAAAGAACAGTACCTTGAGCTGAAACTTTTATTTGTCGATTTGGGGTTTGGGTTTTTTTGTTTTCTTTCTTCTGTTGTCAGACTCTGGAGGTGGAGAAGGGAAGGGGAAGAAGCAAGGCTTCAAAAGCTCCTACATCCACCATTCACATGAAGGAGGAGGAGTTTATGCTGGCAACATGTGTTAAGTACAAGGGCTGATAATGCATTATCTCTAAACAAGTTGCAGAAATAACATTCTCTCCTACCCCTCTGCTCTCTCCTTTCCTGGAGCTAAATGGTAAAGCAAGCGCATAGCAAACAAATGAGGTCATGGTCCATGTTATTTAAAATAAATCCCTGCCATAGATTCTTAGCCCTTATTTCCATGCCTTCTCTTCTTCAGAAAATATTAAACTCAAAAATATTCTGAGCCCACATAGTCTCCTGAAAGAAAATAAAGGCCCCTGAAGGCTATTTTATGATCATATTATTTATTTAGGTGCAATAATACCTCATAAACACATCGTTTAACAGCTACCTTTGGTTTCAGATTATCTAAATCAAAGTACACATTTAAAGGTAAAAAAATTAATAAACTTTTGGAATTCATCTGTGCAGCTGGAAAGCATTATCTTTTGGCAAACTATGATAGCACTGCACATTAGCCATGGCCTCACCTATCATCTGACAAGCAATATGTTGCCAGCCTCCATGATGGGGCAAGAGTGACAAAGAACTGAGTTTTCTCCCCAGTTCCTCTGTGTGCGGAGGTATCTCTCTACATAGTACACGGAATGGGTCACTGTCGGGTATGGATATGCTGCATGAAAAGCAGGAAACTTGATCAGGGAGCGGTTGCATACCGATGTTGTGTTCCTTCCTCAAGCAAGAGCTTCACGATATTTCTTCTTCTATTTATTTGGGAGAAACTTAGTATTTTACACAATAGTAACTGCTTTGCTTAAGTGACAATGGATAAACCCTTGTCTTTTCTCTCTTCAGGAAATCCTCCAGATTTGATTTCTCTAACCCAATTATGCTTTTGAAGTAATGAATAAAGATGACTAACCTATCCTTAAATTTTCTATAGACACAGTCTGCAACAAATTTTTTCTTTTAAACTCAGGGAAGATATATTACCTCAAAACATTAATTAGATGTGATTTAGAAACAGGTACAAATTCTCCATGAGGGTGAATTTATCACCCAAGATGCTAGAATAGGCAGAGATGAATGCTGACTTTGTGCTGACACTACAGAGTAATGAAGCACTGATGTATGACACCTGACAGCTTTTAGGAAACAAATGGTTCCCAGCTGGAACCTGAGCCCTCTCAGCACTTGCTGCTTAGCAATACATATGGTATGAAGAATACTGGTTTTATAATTAGGGCTCAAATGGCAGTAGTTCTTCAAAGTAACACCCTTCTCTAAACTTTTCATCTCTAGAATCTGACTGCCATTAAAAAAATATAAAAAAACCTTTATTTGCTGTGCTTGCACGGAAAACACAGTGTAACCCATGTAGCATTGTCTGAACATTCTCTGTGTCTGAAAACTATTATGATATAACCATGAGACGGAATTAAAACTTATCACTTCTCTGCAGTCTACAGATGCCTCCTGCACAACTCCCTGGGATTTCCCCATGCTACCTGCAGAAAGGAAAGGAACGGTACTGAAATAAAATGCTTGAAAACACCCTGTACAGGTGAGCTCTTGTCTGCACAGAGGAAATCATCACTTTCAGGGCTGGAGGGTGCAATGAAATTCACTGCCAGGTAGCCTAAGGGAATAATCAGAATGCGTTAAAATTGTTTCTGTGAGAAAAACCTAGGGGTCACCAAAATCCACATTTTTTCACTGGAACCTTCAATTAGGAACATGTAATCTGAAAATGCTTATCTATAAAGCAATGTGAATTAGAATTAAACACTAGAATTAGCAGAATATTACTAGCATACTAGAATTAGATGACTTGATTTTCAAAATAATGTTCACATGGAAGTCTCTATAACTTCCTAGTATTATAGTATATAAAAAAGTACTTGGACAAGTCATATATAAGATAAATTGAGTATAAATAGACAAAAAAGAATGAAACATTTTGCCCCCAAAATTTTGAATTTACAAAGAGTTTTGACATTTTTCCCAAGGAGAAATGAACACATTTTCAAAATCATGGTAAAACAGTTACAGCTTCTGACAAACCCAAATGGCAATTATCACAACAATCCCCTGAAGCTTTTCCGAGAGTTAGTTTACTCCATGTAAAGAATAAACTGCTTCAGCACTCGCTGTATAGCAGACTCAGGAGGCCTTTCAGTAATCAGTTTATTCCCAGTCTTACATATGTTCGCAGACACTCCTTCACTGCTTTTTTTGGAGAACACAATTTGCAGCTGAACACGAGCAGCTAGGACCCCCAGCAATGACAAGTCTCTGTCATTTACTTCTGATTACAAAAGTGTACTACTCCTTCTGTTGCCCTGCTGCCTGGGAAGAGAAAAGCAGATCAAAGTCCTTCTTGGAATTTCAGAAACACGCCATCAGTTTCTTCACCCAAGTGGTTAACCAAATACTTAGGGTCTTGCAAACAGATCCAAACAGGATCCTGTTGTTTCTCTGAGGCAACTATTTGCAAAGAAGATAAAAAGTTCAGCTTCTGTGAACCTAGGGGAGTCTGGTGATAAGAGGCAACATCCCTTAAGCAGTTATTTTAGTTAGCATTGAGCCCAAATGCACTCATTCTCTCTCAGGGCAAACTTTTGGTAGTGATTCAGGCTGTAAGTCCTGGATCTCATTAGGGTTGTTTTAATGTTTTGTTACCCCCCAGTCTTCTTTCCAGTGGTGTCCAGCTAATGTTTGAAAGTTACCCCATTACCCTGCCCCAGCTGCAATTCCCTGAAAAGGCTATTGTTTGTTCTACCATGATTACCTTGGTTGGTCAGACCTTTACATGGCATTCCTGGGGTCAAGCTGAAACAAGTGACACCAGGAACTTGACCTTAATAAATCTGTAATTAGGCCTGTGTTGCTCTGACAATACCAGAGTGCTTGTTAAAAAAACAAGAACGAAGAAACACAAAAACAACCCAAACAAACAAATAAAAAACCCCACAATAAACCAAAACAAAACACAACAAAATTTTGGAGGACCTTGGCATAAGTTCGTGCTTACACAAGGACTCAAGTATCTCAAATTGTTGGTTGCTGTCCAGGTGGTGCCAGGAACTGCCACTGCAAGAGCCCTTGCAGAGGCATCTTCGGCTGGATCAAGTGAGCCTCCCACTCTTCTGCTCACTTATAATCTAGCTGCCCCATGGCAGTTATGGAGGAATCAAACAGCATGTACAAGCCATTACAAAGAGATACTTCAAATTTGCATGTTAAAGCATTTCACTGAAACACCAGCTTAGTCCCAATGGCAGTTTGAACACTTAAGTGAAGAGCTGGGGCTGAGCTGCAATTCCTGCTTCTTACACTTAATGCATCGGGGTACAGTGTCAGATGGGTAAAGAACATGCTCAGTCTGGAATTAGCAGAGGCTTAGCCAGGAACAGACTCAGCCCCAGTCACAGGGCAGGTGAGGGAACAGTGCAGAAGAGATTGAAGTGTATCCGTGAGAAGTTAAATGATCGCATGGCTGCAGAACTTCACATGGTATAAGAACATGTGCCACACAGACTGGGGCTAATAGGTGAGCTGATGGTCCCCCAATTCCCAGGAACTCTGTGCCTAGTCTTAGCCCCTCCAGTGTCCTAAATATTTCAGCAGGTTACAGGCCACTTCTACATACCTACTGAAATTAATATATTTCCATAAGTGTTTTACTTTCATGCATGTTTCAGAATTTTTTATTTATGGGATTGTAATATCTTTACATGTTCATTTGTTTCACTGCTTCCAAAAATTACTAGTTCTTATTGCCAGAGCATATTAAACTTGACAGAAACAGGTTAATGGCAAGATACCTACATCTAGATGTCAACATGGAAGAGAGTGTAAACGAAAGGGAAGCATCTAAGCTCTAGCTACAGTAAACAAATGCTACGGGATGATTCAGTTGCTTAAGCAAAGGCATCTAGTGCTATTTGCAACACACTTGACCATCCCTCCCAGCCTCCAGTTGCCCTGCTGGAGAGGCATTACAGCCAGAGCAGGACGTCTCAGATACAGCAGGGTGCCTCAGACACCCAAGATAATTGTTTCAGCAGCTAGCTCCAGTCTCTTAAATGGCGCTAACCCTGCACAATAAAGCCTCTAGTCAACAGTCAGTTCAAATGTCCTTTTGAGATGCCTCTGAGACCCAGGGGATATACATTATAAAACACAGACAAAAATAGAAATTAAAGGATGAAATAAAGATGAAATACTTATTTTAAAAAATATTTTTTATTTTTTCATGGTACAAAATAAGTATTTTCTTTCTATACCCAATGGATTCTCTTGCACAGCCCCTAAAGCACATGCACCCCACTTTGGCCACCACTATCTTACACCTCACAGCCAATGCTAACACTGAACTACCTCGTAAGCACACATGTTCATGTTTACAAGTTCAGTAGTAAACTAATCCCTGGTGGAACAGACTGTATTGTGAAATCACTGAACTGTCTCTGTACTTTGCAAATAGTTGCAGGAGAATTTGCTGAGGCATAATAGATATTTGTTGATCAAATTTGGTAAGAAATAGGGCACTGGCCACAGAGGCAGCATAAACATATTTACAGAGGTAAACCATGACCAGGTACTCCAATAAAGTAGTTCCATAGTATCTTTATCCACTGCTTCCTGACAGTTATCTACAGTGCATAGTTTCCTATGGGATGGTAGGTGTTGCTTGGTAATTTGAGCAACTAAGAAAATACCAAATTTTCTAGTAAGACAAGGACTGTAATACTTCAGTTACAGATTCAACAGGAGGGCAGAGTTTTGTTTGAAGATCAAAACTACAGGTTCACTCCAGCGTTGTGCTTCTCCAGAGCCCCCAGCTATTTATGGAGACATAGTTTAAGTCTAGGAATTGTTAAGTTAGGGTCACAGTCTGCAAGTTTAATGTTTTGCATCCAGCAAGTTCCAGAAAGAGGTAATAAAGACATCCTTTAAGGAATCTTCTCTGATGTTAAGACCTGAGAATCATGGCAGCGAGCCTAAAAATAGGTGGGGAGAGGGGAAAGAGAATAGTTTAATGAACAAAAATACCACTTTAAAGACCATTTTCCAAATCAGTAGTTTAGTAAGCTTAACAAGTATAAGGGGTCATATTTCATCTTAATTACATAGGAGCTTTCAAGACAAAATTCTAAATAACTGGTATTTTTAAATATAAATCAAATCTTTGAAAAGAGGAAACAAAAACTGAAACCAAACAAAATCCCACACACAAATCCCACACAACACTCTTCTTTTTACTGTATCCTGAATTTTAAAGCTTTTGCCAGCAGGAGGAAGACAGGATGGCTGTGTTTCACTGATATTTCTGACACGTTTGGGGCCAGAAAACACTTAAGACAATACCTCATTTCAATATACAGATGTTAAATACAGTTGAGCAGGTGACTCAGTCACCAGTTATTTCCTAGTTTACATAGAAGTCTGTCCTGAAGCTTGAACACACTGAATGGTGCTGATAAGACACCACAGAATTGGAACATGGGTCCTCAGAATCAATTTGTTAGTGTAGGAAAGAGAAAGCTTAATAAACAAAACTTACATCTGACATTCAGCTGAAAACTTCTACGGTCTTAAAAAGTTACAATGCCCAAAGTGAAACATGTGGATCGGATTTATAAAAATGCCAACAGCTCAAACATACAAGTTGCTCAGAGCTGCGTTTTGAATATATGAAGTTCTAAGTACTTCCAGAAAGCAGAATGCACTAGTTCTAATGTCAAAGCTGCGGAGACATGGGATGGTTAGGCCTCATTATCTGCACGCCTTGTTCTTCAACTATCAAAGGCTGATAGACACCACATAGCTTTACAAAGTTGCAGTAAAAAACCCTGAAGATAATTCTGGAATACGAATGGTTTGCAAGTACCTTATATGCCCACAATAAGCTATTTAGGATAAAACATTGTAAGAAAACAAAAAGAAAAAAAAAGCCTAATTTACATGTGCAAACAGCTGCAAGCTTCATGAAAGATTTAGACGTTGTCAGTTACATCAAGGTGGCATGCACTTACATGCAAAACTTCCTTGGTCTTGGTATCCTGTGATTACTCAATTCACAGAGAATAAGCAAATAGCAGCAGAGAAGAAGAACGAGGAAAGTGAGGAGATGAAAAAAATTCACCACACAACCACATATGCATATGCATTTGACTATTAGAGAAGAGATGCAGATTCTCTTAAATTTTCTTAGACAGAAACTATTTTCCAAAATACTTACAGCTTTCTCTTCCAATGAGAGTACACCATCTATAGCCACTATCTGGTATTGCTTTTCTTTTAAGCTACCCACAAATTTCCGAAGGAGTTTGAGACTAGTACCATCACTGTTTTGTTTTAGCAGTTTCTGCATTTCTTGTGAAGGGCATCCTGGGTCAAACAGTAGCAAACATAAGGTTTTGTTCTTCCTCTCTTCTATTCCAACAACTGTACGACTATGACCTAATTTCAGAATAGAGTTTCAGTATTTTAAAACCACATAAATCCCAGTCCTTGTAGCATACTACTTATTTTCAGATCAAGGAAGATATTAATTGAAATTGAATAAGGTAGTTTATAAGCAAAGAGCAGATGTCAAAAAGTTGAGATCCCAGTCACACCCAGCTCTTCCATCCAATAAAAATACAAACTTTAATATTGCTCTTATTAAATAAAAAATAACAGGAAATAAAGCCATGCCTTCATTTAAATGAAGAAGGAACATAAAATGCTGCTCTGAATTGCAGCACATATAAAGAAAGATAGAGAAGAGAAAGAAACCAGCATATTGTGATACTGACCTTGATGTTGCAAGTAGATAGGTGGTTTGGAAGTACACGCTACCTTTGCACCACCTTCATTATCTGTAGAATAGTAACGCAAAATCCACTCGAATAAACGAGGGTGTGTACCCATAGCGCCAGTTGGTTTGTGAAAGTCAATGATTTGACACCTACAGAACATTTAGAATGAAAACAACAATAAAATTTCAAGAGGTTGTTTGTTAAAACAACTTTTTCACCTCTCAGTCTTTTCCTCCTGCAATTGTAAACACAGTAATTCCAGGCGTCATGCAGTCATTACCACTGTTTTGTTTTTTTTTTAAATACAGGAGTATGGGACACAATTACAAAGCAATGCAATATACACTGTTCAAAACTGGAAGATTTATTCTGTAACAAAGAAACACTCTGTTCAGTCTAACAAGAACTTGTAAAACTTGCAAAAATTAAAATGTTTGATTTTTTTGTGTGATACATGTACACTAGAGAATCCAATTAACAGCTTTCAGAATTATGCAAGTTAATAGTTGAAATTCAGACTCTTCTTGAGAATAAACTTCTAAAAGAAATTAAGTTTTTAATCAATGTTTGATTTTATGCATACATGGCATCATTGTTCATCAAGTCTCAATGATCTAAGCAGTTATTCAATTTATGTACCTGCCTAAGTAGTTACACAGGTTTATACTGCGCTAAATCACATCTGTTATAGGTTGATTAAATTTAAAGCCACTAACGTGGCTTTGTCATCACACCATTCGCAATTCTGACCTTTAAAGGTACAGCACTTAAATCAGCACTTAAAAATAAAAACAACAACAACAACAACAAAAAGCAATATTTACTTTATCCTGAGACTGGTTAACAGTGAATAAATTTCACATGCTCCTATCCATGCTTTGGAACCGTGTAACCTGTTGTTGAAGTGAGATGCCCCATGAGGATCAAAGCCTTCTCTCCAGGCATCTTCAATCATGGACTGAATCTTTGGTATACTAGGAATTAGTGTAGTATCTGGAACAGAAAAAGCTTTTGAATTGTGGCTACAGTTACTGAAATAGTGTATTAATTAAAAATATTCGGCTTCTTTTACTACAGGCAGTTGATGATACAAAGATGCACCAAAAAACCTAAAGCTAAAACTTCAACCACATCATGCCTTGCCAGTATTCACCCCTCTGATTCTTTCCACAGCAAGTTCCAGTGGTATAACAAGCATTTAATAGGTAACATTGACCTAATAAGCCTTGCTGTGTAAATGAAAAGGTAAAACATCAGTCAGTAGGTTGTCATCCAAGGTACGTGAAACAAACAGGCAGCTTTTTGTTTAATACCTCTCAAGCAGTCATTATACAAGCTGTTTTGCAACAGTGAGGAAAGGAGCATTTGGAAATTCCTGTAACCGCAACCCCAGCCTCTGTCGCCCAAAGATGAGTGGAAGTGATCTACTCCTGTTGAAAGCCACACATGCCTCACATCTTTGTTTTCGTTCTGATAGTACTTGCACAATGCTTCAATGACTCCTAAGAGAAGACCAAATATAAAGTTTATCTGTAAAATGAACTACAAAATCTGCCAGAAAAAGATTCTTTCCCCAGCTTGGAACAGACACAGATTATGACAATTTATTTTAAAGCTTCTAAGTGATCCTACATTACATCTAGAACCCAAATCACAAAACCAGTGGACACTGCACCTATTTCATTTTGATAGTCTTTACTTTGATGAATTTATGTACTATGAAGCTTTCAGAATTCAATCTATTTTTTCCACTGCTGCTACACAATGACAATTCTAAACTAAACAGCTTGGGCTACGTTATAAACTGTGATAAGCACAGGAACTATTACAATGAAACAGGAAAAGTAATGTCACCAATAAAGCATTTCTATGCCACTGCCACCTCCAGTACAACATCCCCATAAAAACATGGAAATACTGATGCATACTACGTAATCCTTTTATTCCCCCTGAATTATTTGCCCTGGAGAAACTAAGACAAGAAAAGGAATGGCACAGAATTTGAGAATAACTGTAAATATGTTAAAAAAAAAAAATCTACTGGCAGGATATTCCAAATCCTCCTTTGTTACATAAAAGAACATGCTTGGGAATGCTCTCTCCAATTTGTATATGTAAATTCTCAAAGGCCCTTTATTGCCATGCTATCGTGAAGACAATTATTCCATAGCCATCATTTTCTGAATTCCTCTCTGAAGTCTAAATCATTACCAAGAATGAAAACTCTAAATGTATTATTTCCACTCAATACATTTTATAGAAGAAATTTTCTTTTACCTGTCAAGAGCCAAATGAATATTTTGTAAGCTAGAACCACTAGCAACAAGCTAAAAGACTTTTGAACTGTGGTCTTGGCAAGTAAAGCAAGGAAGGCTTTTGAAAGGGACATAGAAATGCATTGGCACTGTATTTTTGTACCAATTATAAAACATTTCAAAGAAGATGTATCAAGTAGATGTCTACTCCTCCCAGTCCTCTCTTGGACTTTGTAATCAGGTGAACACTGTGCTTACCTGGGACCAGCTTACATGATACTACGACTAACTGAAACACAAGATAAATAGCTGCTCTAAATTTTAACAACTACGCTAGCTTAGGAACCAATGAGTACTAAGTAATAAACAAGCACACACCCAGGGACAACCAACTTGTAATAAGACATTTGCATCTTTTGATACATATGATAATGGCTTTAAACTGAAAGAGGGTAGATTTAGATTAGATGTAAGGAAGAAGGTCTTCACTGTGAGTGTGGTGAGGCACTGGCACAGGTTGCCCAGAGGCTGTGGATGCCCCATCCCTGGAAGTGTTCAAGGCCAGGTTGGATGGGGCTTTGAGCAACCTGGTCTAGTGGAAGGTGTCCCTGCCCATAGCAGGGGGGTTGGAACTAGATGATCTTTAAGGTCCCTTCCAACCCAAACCATTGTATTTGGGCCGTTAACCAGACAACTTGGTTCCAAGGTTCCGTAGAAAAAAAAAAAAAAAAGAAAAAAAAGAAAAAAAAAAGAAGAAAAAAAGTCTTCAGGTTAGAATAAAGATTAGAAACATACCAAGCTCTAATTTGCTTATTAGTTTAGGACTAAAATGATATAGATTGATCTAGAAAATAAGGATTAGAATTAGGATGCAACTAATATTAAACATCCAATTACATGCTTTGTTAAAGACAGGTTTGGTCACTACAACCTAGGTCTAAAAAGTAGTCTTAGTTGTATACGATTTCAGCATTTTTACCTGAGGTCTTTGTCTTCCCATCATCTATACCAAAAGCCAAACATTCCATCATGTCAGCTTTTCTCTTGTGATATTCAAAAGGCTGCATCCTTCCTCTATCAACTTCCCTTTCCATATTCTTTAGGAATTGCTGCTTGTAGCCTCCAGAATTATCCAAGCCATACTGTCTCTGTTAGGGATGGAATGTACATGATTTAAATCACATTTTTTAAAAATTCACATCTAGCGATTTCGAGAAGCTGCATGTACAACCAGCAACTTTGAAAAATAGTGAACTGTGAGATAAAAACTTCAGATTTATGATATTTTAGAGCTGAAGGCCAAGCTTCACTCCTCAGTAGGAACGTGGTACTAGGAAAGCCACACCTGGAAGAGCAGGCACGTCCCTATGCTCCCTCTTGAGCAGAGAGCCATTGGCACAGAGACAGTCAATGGCCAGGAAGTAGTGAGAGTGGGAAATGAGCTATCAGGGCTGTCAGGTGGGAGGGAGAGGGGAGCAGGACCTAGCAGGGCAGTGGTCACTGGAGCAGGTGATGGTATCCAGCAAGAGGATAGCCAGGATGCTCAGGGCCTCAGCTGCCCTCCCAGGGATTATGCTCCAGGCTGCACTGCAAGGCACAGCGCTAGGGCTGAGCAGAGCACAGTACGAGATGAGGCGGCAGGCGTGCTGGGGCCCCCAGTGAGAGCAGTACGGCATGCACAGGGAGCACCCAGCCCCAACCTGAGCCACGTTGTCTGCAACCCACTCCTGCGCTATTACCTCAACACAGCCCATCTGACTGCACAGCTCTGACCTGGTATGGCCATTCCAGGTCATTACAGTTCCAAGATACTCAGCTTCTAATGGCACAACCATTCAAAATTTTACCATTTAGAAATATCACTGTACCTGCAGCTTTTTAAATTCTTCCCTCTCTCGCTTCTCCTCTTCTGATCTCTGCTGTTTATCTTCTTCAGTTTGGAGCCATTGAGCCAGTTCTAGATCTGTTATGTTTCCACCTACCCGGGAATAACATTCCAAAGACAGAGGAATTGATCAGGAGGTTAACAATGCTTTGATGGATCATTTATTTAATTTTTAAAGATTCTTTTCTAAGCAGACATACATAAACACAACTGGGCATTAATTTTAGGAGATGCATCCCACATTATTTTGAGCTATTAGCAACAAACACTAAACAGAAGTGACTGCATTCAATCTCCCAAGACTCAGACTCTTGACTCGGACAAAGTTTATGCAGTTGCAGGAGCAATTACTTGGCAAATAATGCATGTACCTCTACTACTTAGAAAACAGCTTTTGTTACTATGTTTCACTTCACTGTTAGCAGAAGTCCCAGTTTCTTGAATACCACACACTTATTACCTTCTAGGATCACTGCCACCAGTCTCTTAACAAAGTGACAAAAACAAATTTAGGATCAGTGAACTGGATAGGGAATCTCTAGGATTTTATTAGCCATGCTAATAAATAAAATTAATTTTGATTCCTTTACTTTATTTTACCGCTATGACTAATGAATCAGCACAAGCATTTAGAGAAAAGAACTGAGAAAAAAAATTGAAGTTTTCATAAGCTATAGATTTTCAGCTCATCACACTGGAATGTGCCACTCTAAATTCCATGTATGTAAACCTTCTATAGAGCTAGAAAAAAAAAATATAATATGGCTGTCTTTTA
Source organism: Haliaeetus albicilla (assembly GCF_947461875.1). Lineage (NCBI taxonomy): Eukaryota > Metazoa > Chordata > Aves > Accipitriformes > Accipitridae > Haliaeetus > Haliaeetus albicilla. Next base: position 22,357,749 of record NC_091499.1, on the reverse strand, counting down.
AACATATTTCATTGGAAGTTTTGGTTTTGGCTAACATACAGTACATTTACTTAACAAGCATGCATAGACAAATGTTTCTTTTAGCATTTGCAATTAAGTAGAGCACTTGGGCAATTGATAGAACTTGCTATTAGCTGTTACCTTCATTATGTATGTGTCCAGTTCTCTTTTTAAATAAGGACATATTTAGTTTAAATTTTGTCTGAGATTCTATACTGCAACACGCAAATACTTGTAAATGCTTTCAAGTATTATCAAGCCTGTATCCTTTCATGTACCTTCTGAAAAGCTATGTTCCTCTAAGTGTAAATCCACATGTTCTTCAAGAATCTGAATGTTTGTACAGGTAAGACTGCACATTGGACATTCATACAGCTGTTCACCATTTCCTGTGTCTGAAAAAGAAATGCAGTTTCTGGTTTTTGTGAGAATCAACCCCCCAACTGATACACAGTCAAAGATAAATACACAGGAATAAATTTTGTGTTGCCTTTGATATTCCCCAGTGAAAGGCAGCAAATTCTAAACAGCTGTTACTCTCTTAACAATTTAAGAATTTGTATCTAAATACCTGACAATTTTAAGATGTATTTTCCTTCTTTCTATTAATCAAGTTTTGCCCCATTTAATTTATAGATCACAATTTTCTGTGATAATACCTGTATTAAGAAATGCTTAGTCTGAAATATCAAACCGGTAATGAAAAGATCTGTTCTGCTAACAGACGAACACTTGGTTACAAAATTTTAATATTCGTGTGATAACACAGCAGTTGGTGAGTAGAAAGAATAAAGTAAAAACGTGTTGTCATTCTTACTTTGTTGGTCTTTCTGCATCTCCTCAAATAAATATTTTTTCTGCAGTTTTAGTATTACTGTTGAAGAGTACCATATAGAGTAGGTAAGGTTCAAAACAACTTCTGGAGATCACATCGACCCTCAAAGCAGGGTCAAATTAAACAGGTTAAGTTACATAGGGCCTTTTCCAGTCAGTTTTTTTAATAACTCCAAGGATAGACACCCCATAGGCTCCCCAGACAACTTATTCCAGTGTTTGACCACTCTCACAGTAAAAAAAACCAACCACGTTCTTGCGTTTAAATGGCATTTCCTGTATTTCAGCTTGTGCCCACTGCCTGTTGTCCTGTCACTGGGCACCACAGAGAAGAGCCTGACTCCATCTTTACTGCCCTCCTTTTGAGTCCCTAGATTTTACTTGCACTTTCCTAGGTTCATAAAATACAGGCATTAATATGGTATGTTAGCTGTTTCTGGAAAGCGTTTGCCCAAGCTAAAAGTTCATGACTGGCCGGAGGAAAACTTGATGGTGTAATAATCTAAATTCACCAGCAACATTTTGCATAACACTGCAAACATACAGTTTCTCGAAATACACTATGTACATTAAAAAAAACAAAAAAAACCACCCTTAATGCAACTATTTTTAAAATAGAAATTGACATGCATGCAAGCAAGCAAGTTATTTATTCAAGGTCTGCATTACTGGCACCCATAGAAGTAAGATATTCAATGCTGAGATCTCTTTTGGTTGCTGTCCTGGTTTCAGCTGGGATAGAGTTAATTTTCTTCCTAGTGGCTGGTACAGTGCTATGTTTTGGGTTCAGCATGAGAAGAATGTTGATAACGCACTGATGTTTTCAGTTTTTGCTAAGTAGTGTTTAGACTAAGTCAAGGATTTTTCAGCTTCTCATGCCCAGCCAGCAAGAAGGCTGGAGGGGCACAAGAAGTTGGGAGGGGACACAGCCAGGGTGGCTGACCCAAACTGGCTGAAGCGGTATTCCATACCATGTGACATCATGCCCAGTATATAAACTGGGGGAAATTGGCCTGGGGGGATCGCTGCTCAGGAACTAACTGGGCATCAGTCAGCAAGTGGTGAGCAATTGCATTGTGCATCACTTGTTTTGTATATTCCAATCCTTTTACTATTATTAGTATTGTCATTTTATTATTATTATCATCATTATTAGTTTCTTCCTTTCTGTTCTATTAAACTGTTCTTATCTCAGACCACGAGTTCTACTTCCCCTCTCCCCCCGATTCTCTCCCCCATCCCACTGGACAGGGAGGAGTGAGCGAGCAGCTGTGTGGTGCTTAGTTGCTGGCTGGGACTAAACCATGACAGTTGGGGGTTTTTTGTTTGTTTTGTTTTTTTTTTAAGAAAAACATATTTTTAATCACAGACTATGCAGTGTGGTTGATTATACTGCCACATTCTGCATCCTCATCCTCGTTTGTTTTTCTTCTCAGTATATATAGCTTGTTACATCAAGAATGCTAGTCTTCTAGAATTACCCACTAGCAGAGATGCAATTACTAAGTTCCTGAACTAGCTACCAGCAACTTTGGACAGTTAGTCAGAATAAAACTCTGACCGAGCTTAAAATAAAATACAGTATTCAAATAAATAACTATTTTCCTTACTCCAACTCTGTCCTCCAAAACATCCTTGCGGTCTCCAAACCAACGTTTAGTACTTCAGAGTGCTTCGGTGCTGGATTTTTCCTAGGTCTCTACTTCTAACTGAAAATTACCTTTCCGTAATGCGTACTGCAACTGCTCTATGGGATCCTGTCAAAGACGAGACTTCTGGAGGCCAGTCAAACCTTCATGACCAAACATATGTCAGGTAGGTAAAAACCGCGTCCCTATCACACAAAAGCTTTAGGACTTGCTTTCACTGATATGGACGGTGTATTTTGGGCACGCAAAACACTGCGGGTTCGTCTTCCTTGGCGTTTGTAGCCCTGCTCTGGAGCAGATTTTTCCAGTGACACCCCCACGGCCTTCGCTCACCGCTCCCTCTCCCAGCGACTCCTCTCCACCGCCTTCAACCACGGCCCCCCCCCGCCCCGTGCAGCTCTCCAGCTGCCCCCGCCGGCATGAAAACGCAGCCCAAGAGGCGCTCCGGCTGCGGCCCCGACGCGGTGCACTGGCCCCCGGCCCCAGGTTCCCGCTCCCCCCCCCCCCCCCCACGGGCGAGCACGGCCAGCCCCAACCTCCGCGGGGCCCAGCCGCGACGACCCCCCCCGCCGCCGCTCACCTTCGCCCGGGGCGCCCAGCAGGAGCCCGTGCCGCGCCCTGACGTGCGCCTCCAGCTCCCGCCCCGCCGCCTCCCCACAGAAAGGGCACTCGGGCAGCCCCTCGGCGAGATCGGGGGGGGAGTGACGGCGGCGGGAGCCCGGCGGCCCCGGCTGCGGGTGAGCCGCCTCGACGTGTCGGCGGAGCTCGTCACAGCCCGGAGCGGCGGCGGCGGCGACGCAGAGCGGGCAGCGGGGCTGGCGACCCAGGTGCGCCCACCGCCGGTGCCGCCGCCCCGCCGCCTCCGGGGCCAGCGCCTGCCCGCAGAGATCGCAGGCCAGCATCGCCCCGCCGCCGCCCGCCGTCTCCCCCGGGGCAGCGAAACCGTCGCGCTCCCGGCGTCACATCCTGCCCCGCCCCGCCGCTGCCTGCCGGGAAGCGTCGTTTCCCCGCCCGGGGCGGGTGGCTGCGCTGGCGCGGAGCCTGCTGGGAACGGAGGAGGCCCGCCCCCACCCCCCCTCCCCGGCCAGTGCGGCGCGCGGCGGGGCGGCGTCCGCCATCTTGAACTGCGAACCGCTGCCGGTGCCGCGCTCCGGAGCGGAGCGGCGTGGGGCTTTCTCGCTTGGAGGGCGGCAGGGCGCCGTGCGACTCCGCTTCGATGGGTAAGAGCGCTAAGAGCCGGCGGGCAAGGGGCCGGAGGGGCCGCGGTCCCCTCCGGGGCACCCTCACTGTAAGGCTCCCCGGCGCAGGCCGGTCTCCTGCCTGCTCGGGGGCGGCCGGTAGCAGCGGGGCGTTGCCGAGCACGGCAGCTCGGTCCCCGCCGGGCGCGGCGGTCGGTGCTGGGACGGGGTCTTCTTGCGCTGTTCGCCGCCGCTTCCTCAAGTCGAGAGGGCTGCCGTCCTCCCTTCCCTGCCGTGCCCTGCAGGATGGAGGGAGCTTTTCCGCCCCCCTCGCCAAGGGACGCGGGTGAGGGGCTTCGCTAGGCGCCCCCTGCGGCCGGGGCGGGTGTCCTCTCGGCCGAGCAGCCGGCGAGGGTCTGACCCGGCCCTGCGCCGGGGTCTTGGCCGGTGCGAAGCCTGCGGGCAGCGTCCGGCCTCCCCCCGCGCTGCCGGTCGGGGAGGGGGCGGTGGTACAGCAAGGCGCCGTATTTAGGGAGCCTGCTGTAGGCAGGGAGGGGAAAAAAAAAACCTACAAAAAAAATTATTGGTAGGCTAGGTCTTAGCCTAGGCACAACAAGTGGGCGAGATGCAGGATGTGGAGGGATTTAGTGTGAAAACGAGCGTGGTTTTGCAGAGCAGAAGCGCGAGCTTCCTTGGATCTAGATGCAGAAGTCGTGAAGCCTGAATAGATCAGGGACTGCTAGTCTTTTTGCCCTCGTGATGTCTATACCAAAACTCTTGTGCGGGGAATGAAGCTATAAATTCATAAGCTTTTCTTTTTGAAAACAGTCTTGATGAGAGCTTCCTCCCAGTTGAGCTTCTGTAACGCTATAGAGCCAGTGACCTAAACTGGGTTACTTTGCATGCACGCTTCTCTTGTTTGATTCGTTGCTTGGCCTGACAGTTTATTGGTGCAACTAAATTAGCAAGGCATGAATGATTAAGGAAATGGTGATGTTCTAGGACTAGTTAACCCAGTAGTGTTGTTGGAAAAATGATGTTCTTAAATTGTGCCTCAAAAGTTAACATGATAATTACTAGAAAATTGCCTTAGATGGTGGCACGCTTAGCATTGCAGTCCAGAGATGGCAGTAGTTTACTAATGTTCTTGTGAAGCAAATGCATTTGGGTGAAACAGGCTGCTGAGTCCTTGGAGTGTCTTGTTGATGTCAGCCTAAGTCTGCAGACTGTTTTCCTCTCATAGTTTGTGTTTATTGCTCAGCAGTCCTTGGTACTACTGATATTAAAATAAATAAATAAATAGTCCCATCATGGAGGTTGAGAGAGAACTGTGCACAGCTCAAGAGCTGTAGTTCAGTTGTTTTCTTGTTGTGGAAGAATTCCAGACAAGTGAGAGTTGGTGTAGAGTCTTAAATCATATTTTTGACAGTTATTTCTCAGATGAAGGCTACGGTTTTAGCTTTCAAACCTAGTACCATGCTATGAACAACCTTTCCAATCAGTCAGTTTGATCATTTCAGTGACAGAATTATGTTTTATCACTTTTATCTTTTCACAACTGATATGCCTGAAATGACAGTCAAATTATAATCCCCTAATCCATCAAAAGAGCTATTAATTAGAATGAGTCAATCATTTTGTTAGTTTAAAATGGAAAAGAGTATGCCTGTCTGGATGCTACTGACCCTTAATTTGTTTTTCTGCATGCAGTTTAGAAGGAAACACAGAATAATCTTTAGGTCCTGTGTTATGTTTGCAAGATAGGCATCTTAAAAAAAAAAAAAAAGAACACCCCCCCCCAAAAAAAACCCCCAACAACAACAAAAGAAACAATGCAGCAAGATTTTAAATGAAGCAGTAATTACTGCAGGTTTTGTTCTTGGATTTGTCCTTACTTTTTAATACATTTAATGTCTCTTTTATGAGAGGAGAAAGCAAATTCCTTTACTTGCTGACAGAATCAAAATTTAGCAATGTAATTTTTTTGCTTTTTGTTTCTCAGTTTGTTCATAAGACCCATAATTTCTTTTTGCAGTAGCTTATGCCCTTTAATGAAGTATCTGATCCTCAAGATGAGCTGTAGTTTAATCTGCAGTTCAGAAATGCCTATCTAGGCAAAGGTTTTTCTCTGATTTCTACCTTAGAGATTTTTGTTGATGAACTGGGTATTGCAAGCAACTACAGGAACAGATGTAGATACTGCTGCTGTAGATACTTTTGTAGTGCAAGAGATGGCAGGTTTGCCTTGCAAGGTTTGGCCTTTTGCACTAATTTTTCTTTTTTAATAGACAACATGGCAAGCCCAGGTAAAGATAACTTCCGAATGAAAAGCTACAAGAATAATGCACTGAATCCCCAAGAAATGCGCAGGCGAAGAGAGGAGGAAGGAATCCAGCTTCGGAAACAGAAAAGGGAAGAACAGGTAAGTATCTTGGTGAGCTGTTAACTGTTAAGTGCTTGTGAAGCTAAATTCAGATATGTGAAAGGACTTGAGCAGTCTCCTCCTGTGGAGCAGAATCCAGAGTGCCAGGCTGAATGGCTGGGTTGCAATCTTGGGGAGCACCAGGTGGCTCTTGATAGGATCAAAGAAGTGAACAGATCCCTCTTGAGTCAGTAGGGCACACAGAGGAGAGACCCACATCTTAAGTTTAATCCTTAGTCTAGGTTTAAACATGTAAGACTGGGCTGAAAGGTTAGTCTTATTTCTAGTAAGGATTAGAAACCTTGCATTCTCTTCCAGAGTTTGGGCCAAAATTGTACTGTTAGAAGGGAGAGGGTTATTTTCATCTTTGAAGCCATACTTCAAATTGCCCAAATAGCTTTTCTACAGTAACTTAGTAAAGTAGCTACTGATTAGTGATCCCTGAACATTACATATAACATTTGCAGTTGTCCTCGCTGAATTTTTAGTGATTGGAGTACATGGAGCATTGTATAATTTAATGGTTTGTGGCAGTTCCTTTTCCCAAAATGTTTAGTAGTTTCTTGCCGGGAAAGTAAGGAATGTAGTTTGTTTTTCTGCTTGGTCTAAAGTGGCTGAATTTGTCTCCCACAACCTAGAGAGTGTCCCAGGCACTGATCTACAGTCTTCTCTGAGGTGGGAATGCTTACTCTTCTCCTGGGAAAGTGGTGCTACTGCATGGAAAAAGAATTTAAATTAGTTGGGCCAGAGAGGTAAGAGTAAGAAGTAGTGTGATACTGGAGCATTTACCTGTGAATGGGTAACTGCACTGCAGTTCCTGCTGAAAGTTTTGTTTGTGTATTTTCTAGTAGATAGTCCCAAGATAAATTATGAAAATAATGGGTGTTTCCTCTCCCATGCTGACTGTTGTAACAATGAGAATACTCTTATGTTCTCCTTGATCTTAATCTGGTGGACAGGTGTTTTTCAGCTCTTCTTGAACTGCGGAGAACAAGTTTACGCAGGGAGATGAGACTGCTTTTGCTCCAGAAAAAATTATAACTGGTAGATAGGCCATGATCCTAAACAAAAAGAGTTTATACATTTCAACCAAGAGTGTCTGTCCTCGTTAAGTGCTGGAAAGAATGGCTGGTCTTCCAAAAGAAGAATGTAGTTTCTTCCTTTGTGGGTTTAAATGCAATTAAACCTTGTTTATGTCAAGGATTCTGCAGTTGTTTTGTGTCCAGGATTGTGCCCAATCCAGAAGTGTGTTGAACATTGAGAGAATGCCTTGGTTTAGGTTCCTGTTTGAAATATGAGTAGATGTAAAACATGGAGTTGCTTCTGCAGTTTTGGGCATGTACAATAGCAGAAATCTAGGTGTCTATAGACACCTAGAGGACAAAACCATCAGGATTTAGTAGGAGGTTTCATTATTATGCTTACAGGTATCATCTTAGTCAGCAGACCGAGATTCTAACATTTATTTTTAAAAATGCCAACATAATATTCTTAGAATTGTTAATTACAGTAGTTCTAAGTGTAGTACTGGATTAAAGATAAAAATATAGGTTTGGTTTCTAGAAGAAAACAGGCTGATGCGAACGATCTGCTTGTATGCCAGAAAATGAAGAGGCACTCATTAAACATTATTAAATACTACAGTGCAGGTATGTATTTTGAGCATCGGCAGTGCATGCAGCCAATTGTAAAGTGATTTTTGGACATAGAGAATGTTTAATGTTACATAATTTGGAAGTTCACCTTGAAGCTATGCTATTTTTTTCTCCGACTATATTAAAATAATGTTAATGTTTTAATCTTTCTGCAACTGTATAAGAAATATAGGTGCTGTTTAATTGTTATGCAAAGACAGTACATAGATCTTAGACCTTCTGTTGAAGGAAGGAATGCAGAGTGCTGAAACACAAGCTTTGGCTCTGTGTTGATGATTTTAGCTTATAAACTAAAAAAGGAGGAAGTAGCTTGTAGAATACTGTTTCCTGCTTAAAAATAAATGCTAATTATGAGGTATAAAAGACTAAAAGTAGAGAGATCTGTGTGGAAAAATGTATGGATCTTTGCTAATTAAAAAGAAAATCAGTTTTTAAGTGTCTCTCTGAAGTGTTGCAGTGCAGTTTATCGAAGTACAGGTATAGTAGTGTTTTTCTTCTTTATGTTCTTTAAACTTTCATGTAGAATTCCATTTGCATGGATGACTAGGAAAGTGAATAGTTGAAATATTTTGACTGGTGAAAGCATTTCTTCCAAGTGTATGTCATCAGTACCCACTCTGTGGTAAATTCTAAAGTCTCCCAAATATTTCTTCTTTGTTTAGCTGTTTAAACGCCGAAACGTTTCTCTCCCGGGAAACGAAGAATCTATGGTAGAAAGTCCAATTCAGGATCCTGATGTCAGCTCTACTGTACCTATTCCAGAGGTAATTACTTTAGAGTGTGTTTAGAATATTATCGGTTAATGTGCAGAGTACTAGACATAAGAAATCCTCTTTTAATTTTTAGGAAGAAGTTATTACAGTAGATATGGTGCAGATGATTTTCTCAGATGATCCTGATCAGCAACTCACAGCGACTCAGAAATTCAGAAAATTGCTATCTAAAGGTACATAAATGTTGCCTGATTTTTTTTCATTCCTTCTGTGTTGTTAGTACAATTTTTAGTCAGAGAGAGTCAGTTAACCTTTAGTTTTGTTTTACTTTAAAATAGAGCTTGCTGAAACTTCCAGTTCTGTTTATAGAGAAACTCTGCCTAATCTCTTCCGACCTAATGGCTAAATACAGAAAGCTTCATTATTCTAATGTTAAGTCTTTCAGACAAAGTAACAAAAGCAAGGATATTTTGATTGAAGTGTTCAGGGCAGTAACTAACGCACACTCACATTACTTAGAATACTTGTTGCAGTACTTCAATTTCTGATTCACATTCTGTAATTGAGGGGAGAAAAATTTTCTGGCTGCCAAAGAACAGTTGTAACTTGTTTTTGTTGAGACTGTAAGACGTGCAGACTTGAATCAATGCCAGCATTTGTATAGCATGATAGGTAAAAGTATGCTTGGTCATTTAAAATAGTGGAAGAGAAATTATGATTAGGTACTGATCTGAGCTACTGATTGAGGGAACAGTGTTTTGTAATGTGTTACTAATATGCCAATGGATAGTAGTATGTGTTACTATTATTATACATAGTAGGGTGTTTAGTAAATTATAGCACTTTACGGAGATGATCCTGCCATCTTCTAAAGTCAAAAGTTTAGCTCCTTCCTTTGAGATTAAAATGATTGAATGCTAAAAATTATGTTAAGAACTGAGAATTGTATTCGTGTTTTGTGTCATACTGAAAAAGTAATTTTGGTCTTTTTTTGTTAGACTTAAACAGATTTTTTTTTTTTATTATTATTCCCTAGAGCCTAATCCACCTATAGATGAAGTCATACAAAAACCAGGAGTAGTACAGAGATTTGTGAAATTTCTAGAGAGGAATGAGAATTACACTCTGCAAGTGAGTTTGGCTGATACTGATTGGGGGTTTGCAATGGGATTAGAAACCCGCCAAAAGAGCTTTGGAAAGCATGTATTTTTTTGTTTGGTTTGGTTTTTTTAATAGTAAAATTTAACTATTTTTAACCACTGAAGCTGTAAATTTTAGTTGCCTAAGATGTCAGTTGTTGCCACTGAACTTGTCACTTTACTCTTGCAAATTTCATAGTAATCTTTAGGGTTATGTATTCAGCTGGTCAAATACTTGGGTGTTGAAAGCAGAATGTGTTCAAGGGGGTTTCCAGAGTGGTATATTAAGATCATCAGCCCTGATGTGTAAGCAGAATCTGTTTTGTTTGTGTTGAATATATGGTAGTATTTTTCAGTTGAAATCATAGAAAAGGAGGAAAAAAATACAGGAAACTGAAAGGCTTGTATGAAACCCTTTTAGAAAATCTTTGAAAAATATATAATCAATGATAGGAGTAACTAGTTCTATCTATTCATGGTAGCTCATGGAGTGGCACTTAGGCCTTGTGTACATTCATACTGGAAGAATTAACTTAAACTTAATACAGAGTAAACAGAAGGGATTTGTACTAGTTAATAGAGATTTGAAATCTTCCTTACAGTTAGTGCTGCAAGCTTACTAAAATAGAGATTTTGTCAATGCCAATTATTTTATTGTATAGAAAGTACAATAATAGTAATAATTGCATTTCAGTGGAAAGGAAAAAAAGTTAGAAAATTAACCTCTGTGACTCTGATGTCAAGCTGTTTTCATGAGTTTAAGTTTTACTGTGAAGTGGTTTAACATGGTCGTCTTTGTGCTCCTCAACAGTTTGAAGCAGCTTGGGCTTTGACAAACATAGCATCTGGAACTTTTCTACACACCAAAGTTGTAATTGAAACTGGAGCTGTTCCAATTTTTATTAAGTTGCTTAGTTCAGAGCATGAAGATGTACAGGAGCAGGTAACTCTTTTCTTGAGGTGTTTTATAACTACTTAAAATTCATTTCTGAGTGTCTTTTTGGGGATGTGTATGGTTAGAGAGTTTTTGAGCCTCATTTGTTCATTGGCTGAAGGAGGATAAAAATTTACCTTCGGTATATTTTTTTCCCTCATGTCTTTTTTTCTTCCTCTGATTCTTTCAGGTTTCTTTGAATCTGTTTTTTATTTCATGTTATTGAGTAATTTGAAGAAAGCACTTTATTTCTATTGTGGCATTTACAGGTGGACAGGAACTAAAACACTGTAATAGAAATAATAGAGTAGAAAACAATGTGAATTTTTTTCCCAAGTTATTTGCAGCTTTATTTCCTATATCCTTGTGCTCTTCCATCTTAACTATGTTACAGTCTTCATTAACATTTTCCTGAACTTTGGGGGTTTTTTGTTTGGTTTGGTTTTGGGGGTTTTCTATTTATGTTTAAGAGAGGCTGTAATTTGCTAGCTTTTATTTAGCATGTTTGTAAGTTTGTATAGTGAAAGTTCATGATTTAACTTTTTTATTCCTCATACATTGTTTGCAACTTTGAGTCAGTTTTATTGAATCTATTACACATAGTGAGCAAATGTTAATATTTAAAAGAGTGTGTGCATCCTTTTTATTGAAAAGCACACAAATCAACATATTTTTGTATCAGAAGACTTTCTTTCCCTGAAAGGATGACTTCAAGTGTAGGTAATTGACTTTGTGTGAATTCACAAAAAAATGCAATCTAGAAGTCAGTCTTCTGAAATTTTATATTTGGAATGATACCGCTTTTTTTTTAATTTTATAATATTTGCTGTAAAAATGTATAGACTATCTGTAAAAGTCGATTGGCAAGCATGTATAAATTCACTTGGATGCTTTGCTTTTTAAGGCAGTGTGGGCTCTTGGTAACATTGCTGGTGATAACGCAGAATGCAGAGACTTTGTGTTGAACTGTGGAATATTACCACCCCTTTTGGAGTAAGTATTGTCAATTAGTTCTATAACTATAGTGTACAGGTATACATAACTGTAAACTTCAGCTTTAAAATTTATTTGAAAACAGTATAAGCTCTTTGCTAAATTGAGAATGTTTCTCTTTTTTATTACATTGCTATGAAGCTAATGTTTTGGATTACCACAGCTTCATGCGTATCTTTAATTAGTCCATGACTGGAAGTTTTCCAATGTTTGCAAAAGCAGAGAAGTGTTATTTCACAGGTATGAAATTTCTATACTGTGCAGAACTCTATTGCCAGAGTTCTGGATCTATTGGGTGAGAGAGACAATTGAATTCACACTTGCATTTGTGGGATTCCAAGTGGCTGGGCAATAGGCTGGTTTCCTCACCTTTGTCCAGTAGCTCCAAGCTCTGGTACTGCTATCTATCCGTTTACTTGTTGAAATGAGCTGGCAGAGTAGTTGTTACACGAGCTGTGTTCCACCAGAAGTTTTCTCTTCACTAGGAATATCATTCCAGCATTTACTATATGCCTACAATAGGATGTAAGGTAGCTTCATCACAGGGAAGAAATTTACACAACACAAATTTTGTTCAATTTATTATTGCTTAAAATATGAATGTCTTAAACCATTTGTAAAATAGCTTAAAATAATAGAGGAGACTGTGATTACCTTCCTCAAGCATTTAACAGGTTAACAGTTTTAGATATTTTGGTATGTATCTGAAACATGAACCTGATTTTTCAGGTGTTGAATCTTTTCACATTCTATTCAAAAACAGTGAAGTGTTAATTTTTTTAGAAGATCCTTTAAGTTCTAACTTTTTATCGAACTATTTTTATTATTATTAATTTCATTCTCTGAATGAAAACATCAAAGTTAATTCAAGGGAGGGTTGTATCTCCTAGCCCCTTCTCAAGACCCTCAGAAAAGATTAGTTGAATGATTTTTCATATGAGCAATGGTTTACTTTATATGTGTATACTTGGTTTGGGAATGAGATGTCCACACAAAATAATCTATTCCGATTCAGTTGATTCTAAGAAAATTTTGCAGCATGTAAACTATGAAGAGAAATAAATTGAAACTAGCACCCAATAATAGGGTGTCTTTTCCTGATTTGAGGTACTGTTGGTAATAGACATAAAAAGACTTACGTTTTCAATAAGAAATGATTATTTTTATTATTGCTGTTTCTTTTGGACAGACTGTTAACAAATTCAAATCGTCTTACAACAACTAGAAATGCAGTCTGGGCTCTCTCAAATCTCTGTAGAGGAAAGAACCCACCTCCGGACTTCAGTAAGGTATAATAAAATATTCATTTTGAGAAGTCAGAAAGCTGAAGATGACTTATGTTTGTAACATGTCATAACACACAGAGTTTTTGAATCTGGAGATAGACTCGATTTTTATCTTTTTAATGTAATCACACGGTCTTGTCCATCTGTTGTATCTGCAAAAATTAATCTACTTTGACACGTATCAGCAATAAAATTAAATTACTTAAAAACTTGAGATTGTAGTTAGTCAGATGCAAATAGTCATTCACTGGTATGAAATGATGGACAAATAATACATTCAGCACTAAACCTCTTGGGGGTGTATTTTCTCCAGATCTGTTTTAGAGGATGTGAGTTATGATTGAAGCTTTTTTAATTTTGTTTGTTTGTTTATTTTATGATTGAGAGTGCATGCTGCAGGAATAAAATTTTGAGTTTTCTGCTCTGTCAGATGCAGTTAAATCAGACTATGATGACAGAAGTGATTTGTCTGTATGCTCTCCCCTTCACTTCCTCCTCTCTCCAGTACGTGGTTGTAAAGAGAGGAAGACTGTAGAGGCTAATAGGAGTATTAGTTCCTTATTTTCAGTATGAAATTAATTTCTGGTAAGGTTAATGACATTAAAAGATTAAAAGAACTGAACATTGGATATTCTAGTACAAGAGTCTGAGGTTAAATGATCATTAATGATAATGTGGAGAGAATTTATGTGTCTTGAAGCTTACCTCAGGGTAGTAATTACTGTCATTGCTACTTAATAATTCTTGGAGAGATATTAACAAAAAGGGGTGATTTCTGATGTCAGTTAATTGATCACCTCACAATTGCTCTGCCTAAGTTATATCCTTCAGTAGTGTCTTGTTCTGGTAGTAAAAAAACAGCAAGATTTCTTGCTGCTTAAACACCACTTCAGTGGAAAAGGATGCCCTGTAAGCAGCTGCTAAGAAGAATAGCTCCTTTGCTTTTTGGTCTTTGCAATAGCACCAGTTGGACACGTAAAGGAGGCTGAATTGCATAACTTATGTAAGATAAAGAATTAAGTTCTACAAAGACTATGAAATTCCCAAACTGTACAGCTGAAACCTGTCAGGTTCCAAGTGGTGTTAAGATGGTCTACTTCATCTGGCTCTGTCTGTGTGGAGCTTGTAGGAGGTTAAGGCCAGAGACAACAGTTGCAGTGAGACCTGAAGTCAGACGTTGCTTGTTTGATTTGATTCAGTAAACGTTGAGTCTTCTGTGAATTACTCTGAGTTTCTTTGTGGTTAAAGCAATTGTAAATTGGTTATTACAAATAACCTCCAGTACTTCTACAAAGACGGCAATATCAAAAAATGTTATTACTTTGAAATTCTGTTCCCTGAGTGATTCAAGAAAGCATCAGTAATTTCTGATCATCTGGTTATCTGTAAAAGCAGATGGTTTTGTTTAAGCTGAACAATTATATAGCGAATATAGTATCTCTAAATAAATAGGCTGTGAATCAGAATTTATCCAATTTACCAGTTTGAATTGGGTATCTAGTTTAATCGGGAAGTGTTCCACCTAGGTCCTGATTCATTAATGACCTCATGTGCTTTGGCAGTAAATAGTTTTGCATCTTTTTGCCTTTGCAGAATGTTCTCTGAAAGTTGAAAAATACAAAACATCTAATTTTATGCAATATTTTTCTTTAGGTTGCTCCTTGCTTAAATGTTTTATCAAGACTATTGTTTAGCAGTGACCCGGATGTATTAGCAGATGCTTGCTGGGCCCTCTCTTACCTTTCAGATGGTCCCAATGATAAAATTCAAGCTGTTATTGATTCTGGAGTGTGTCGAAGATTGGTAGAGCTGCTTATGTAAGTCTTCGCTTCACCAAATAAATGTCTTGCAGTACTGTTAATATTAATGAATTAAAATTTAGTTGTTTTTTCTCACCTCAAGCGTAAATTTATTTTGTGAGAAGTGATGAATGTGAATTCAGTCTGAAACCTTTTAAGTTGCTTGCTAAGAGTTGCTTGGCTCCTGGGATTTTTCCTGAGATTGACAGTGGAAAAGAAGTTTTCTCCAAAGTATTTCTTTATATTCTTTAAAATTTAATGTAGGATTTCATTTACATGAAGGAATAGAAAGGTGAAGACTGAAGACCAAGCTTGAATTGTAAACTAATTTCACAGCTTTTTTTTTTTGCTTTTTTTCTTTTTTTTTAAATTTCATTTTTGCATTTTGTTTTCTTACCTTTCTAGGAGACGCAGTTGCAATACAGACAGCTCTTGGACTCACAAAGTCCAGAGGCAGGCTTGTGCCACTTTTGAACTGTTCCAGTATATTTGGTTTATGGTTCATTATTTTCCTAGAAAGGAAGACTAAATCCCTGTGTTCACATCGGGACTGCAGAGTAGGTCAGGGGTAGTAGTTCCCAGCACTGACAGCTCAGCACAGTTCCCTGTGAAAAGCTCATTTGTATAGCTGTCAGGAGAGGGTGAGGTTGCTTTCTCTTCTGTAGAAGCTTTAGGACAACTGAGTGATTTCCTTCCCCTGCATCTCACACAGTTGAATATGGGAATGCAGGCTTCATGTACTGGCTTCTAGGGTTATTGACTTACAAAAGGGGGGAGTTCCATTTACAAAGGGGGGCTGCTAAGTTTTAGTATACAGCTAACACCATCCCTTTTGTTTCTGTGGCTATTGAATGATGCAGGTTCCAGTATTGTATTCAATAATACTTGAGCTGGGTGAAATGAATCTGCTGGACAGATGGATTAATCTAAGTTGTGTTGTTCCATAGAGATGCCCTTTCCTTGAATCAGCAATTCAGTTGTGGGCTTGCAGTTGTCAAATTTGGCTAAATAAGGAGAAAGTATAAGAAGTAATGCAGTGTTTTCTATAACTAAAAATTTAGCACCTGAAGTAAAACATTGTTCACTGAAAATGCAGAATTATACTTTTAACACTTGGTAATATCAAGCGATTTAATATTTGTCTCCAGGCATAATGATTACAAGGTGGTATCCCCTGCATTAAGAGCAGTTGGAAATATTGTTACTGGGGATGATATCCAAACACAGGTAAGACTAGTTGATTGAAGAAAAATGAATTGGCAGGACAGAACTTTGTAAAAATTGTGACAAAATACATGTCCAGTAGAGGTACTTGCCTATGTTAGTGAAAGATCTATATTGTTAATTTGACAGTTTAGGCTGCTATTTTAAACATTAAATTACTGCAAGAAAGAACACTTTTTTTTTACAGCACTGTATGTAGTTGATTGCTTCATTCCTGTATGGTACTTTGACTGTTGCTTCCCATTTTTTATTTTTATTTTTATAGTTCCCTTTTTAAAGTCTTCAAATATAGTCAAAGTTTTCACTTGTAAGCATCAGTCATACTTGATTTGTCCATGAATTTGCATGTGATAGTCTTACTGATGCAATTTGTTCTAAAGATTTATTTTTTAATTTCAGGCAATGGAGTTGAGTTTGAAGCAATGCAGGAAATACTAAGACAGGTCTTGCTTTAAAGAAAACTGTGTCTAAAAGGCTGACAGAACTAGTGTAAAGGGAAAATAAGGAAATAAGTTAATTACATAATTTGTTGTGAGCTCTATAGGAGAGGATTTTGTCAAGGAATTAAATAGAAAACATCTGTCTCAAAAAAAGAAATGAACAACTAACTATACAAATTAGATTTACACTTCTCAGTTATTCTCAGTTGTTCATATTCTAGCCTTAAGCAGCCTTATTTAGTCTTGCTGTTGTCAGTCTTCTGGTCTGAACTTAATTGAGGGCAGATTGCTGGATTGTCTATTCACACACTACAGCATTGAACACTTCAATTTTGCAGGTTGTTATCTATGATACTTTGTAAAATATAAATGTGTTGCAAAATCTGAAGTAATCTCTAAAGTGCTTATATATATATAGTACAACCCAATTTTCAATTCTCAAATTATTTTAGGTGATTCTAAACTGCTCTGCATTACCCTGTCTCTTGCACTTGCTTAGTAGTCCCAAGGAATCTATTCGAAAAGAAGCATGCTGGACTGTTTCTAATATTACTGCAGGAAACAGAGCTCAGATTCAGGTAAAGCCTGTATACTTGTTACTTGGTTGGTTTTGTTTTCATTTTACTAGTTCACTTGGGTTTTTTTCACAAGGAGAAATAAGTAGATACTACATTGCCTCTGCATTATTTGTTTTAATCCTAACTGTCTATAATTTTACCTAATTTAAATGTTTTCTTCTAAATTTTGAAGATTATTATAAATAACTTCATAAAATAATACTTCAAAAATAGCTGTCATGATTTGTACTAGAGAAATGATTAATTTCTCTCATGGGGATTTGGTTGATGCTTATAAAACAAATGAAAGGATACTTCTCTTAGATCTGATGTCAACAGTTGTTATTTTTTCGTGTGGGAGCATCATCTACTGGTACACTCTCTTTAATTTTGTTCTGCATTGTAGTATGCATGTTAAAGTAAAAAGCAATTCCCCTTTCTTAAAAGTTGAAACAAAACATCTTGCACAAATTAGTCCAGTGAAAAGTGGACAATTCTACCAATTTGGAAATGCTGGAACATTTTGCTTGGGTAAAAAACCTGCATGATGCCATCAATACTGAGTTGTATTCTTGTGGAAACTATTAAATCCTGACTATTGCTCCAGTTGTCTG
The DNA here is from genome assembly GCF_947461875.1 of Haliaeetus albicilla. Lineage (NCBI taxonomy): Eukaryota > Metazoa > Chordata > Aves > Accipitriformes > Accipitridae > Haliaeetus > Haliaeetus albicilla. Next base: position 22,340,312 of record NC_091499.1, on the reverse strand, counting down.
GAGTTACCTGAAAAAAGGTTCTGGTTGATAAAAATGAGAATTCTGAATCAGAGTACATGTTTCAATATGATTTTTTTTTCCCCTCTACTTCAATCAGAGATGAAAATGTTACTTCTTGATGTCATTTAAAATATATAATACAGTCTTCAAGTATAGACATAGTCTTTCTATGGAGGCTGCAAACCTGAATAAATGGACAAAGTGAAGTTTTGTTCTGAGGCTTGATCTCCGGTTCAAAAACTCAGGTTTAGTGCTTATGTCATATGATTTTTAAATGGGCCTATCCAGTAAGCAGTATTCTGTCCACCAGAGACAGAGAAATCAAAAAGAAGATATTCGGATAGCTGCTGCAGTGCAATGTTGGAATAGTTCTGAATTTCAGTTTAGCATTTCTAGTTTGTCTGCCTTCTAACAAAACTTTGTTTGCTTTGGTATCAACAGGCATCACTGACTCTTGTATTGAAGGATATTAATGTTTTTTGTGTATACTGAATCTTTGTTAATTGTCATAAAATATTACAATTTCATCTCTTAGGCTGTTATAGATGCAAATATTTTTCCAATATTGATTGAAATTCTTCAAAAAGCTGAATTTCGCACCAGAAAAGAAGCAGCATGGGCCATAACTAATGCAACATCAGGAGGAACCCCTGAACAGATCAGGTAAGTTTGTATATGTTACTATTTTCTCTGCCTAAGTATCTTCTCTGAAGCATTTTTATTTCTGCATTTGAGTCTTGACGAACACAGCAATAAAATCCTAAACACAACTGTAATTCCTTGAAACTCTGTACAGGGACTAAATATGTAGAAATTCCAAAAAATGAGTGAAATACGTGCAGTAGACTTAATAATAAATTGACCAATACTGCTTTGTTTTGGTGGTATTACACCTAAAGCTTTCACAGGATTATCTTCCAGAGCTGATACTGTATTGTCAAAGACAATTGGAACAGTTAATGAACAGTTTCAGTGTTTGAAAATGGAAAACTTTGGGAGAGTTGTTTTGAAAACTTGCGCAATGGGATTGTATCTTTGTGGAGAGACTTCAGGAATCTTAGTAGTTTCTTCATGTATTTTATACTTACTGTCAGTATTATTTTAAAGCAGATATCTAACCTCCTTTTTCAAAATCAAGTTTGATTAAAATTTTACTGTCAGCACCTATTTATGTGATGCAAAGATTGGACTTCTTGAATGACTAGACGATACTCTCTGGTTTCTCTGAATACTGTCAGCATAGTGATCAGTTTGAATCAGTAGTTGATAAATGGATTTATAAATGACAGTGTATTATTTGGAAGCCAGAACTGAAAGTGATGTGATAACTCTTCCAGCGCATTTGGGAGATCTGTTGCAATAAGTGCATGCTTATTTATTTAAGATGTAAACAATCCTGGTTTTCTTATAATGACTGTTAACAGAGGTAAGGAAAGTTTGTTCCTGGTTTTTTGGTATTATTTTTATTGCTTGCATAATGTAACATCTTAAAACTTAGTGTATTTTAAATAAATTTTAGTTCAGGATCTTCACATAGTAAATGTGAATGTAATACCATACAAGTAGCTTCTCATCACAGAATACAGATATATTATCTGTTTCATGAAGTTTCAGCCCTTTTAATGTCCTCACAGTACTACTGTCTAACTGCAGGATAATTTAAAACCACTAAATAAACTATATTTAAGCAACCTTTTGATGCAGGCAAACATTACTGTCTTCATTTTACTTACACACTAGAAACAAGAACACAGATTCTGATTTTCAAAAGTTCGTACACAATTTTGTGCAAAATTGGAAAAAGGAGTAGGATACTAAGAATCCCAATATTTTTTTTATATTTACAGTGTTGTCCTTCCCTTTATAGTAGGTAATGTTAAAACCTTAATGGACTACTAGTGTGGACTACATTAGCACAGAGCACTCTAACGTATTTACTCAATGGTTTTGCCACTACAGAGTTTCAACTGCCTGAGAAAAGAACCTATTTCTAAAGCTAACGTTTACATTCAGTTAAATCCATCTGAAGATCGTAAGTGAGAAGAAGTTGAAAAGACTACAAATTCCACACTCCAGTTAGGAATATGCACATTAAATTTTCTCATTAGGATAAATTAGAGTATTTATTCAATTTCAGATAAGCTTGTCTTTGTGTTGTTGCATGTTTTAGAAATTTGTTTCAGCCACTTTTTTTAGCAAAATTAAGGACCAATAGTGATAGACTGGTATGTCAGAATAAATGTGCTGGATTATCAGTCCTTTTTTTCCCCCACCCCCTCTCTGTTTTTCTGCTGTTATAAAGGTATTTGGTAGCACTAGGTTGTACCAAGCCTCTTTGTGACCTCCTGACTGTGATGGATTCAAAAATAGTACAGGTGGCTTTAAATGGACTTGAAAATATTCTGCGTCTTGGAGAACAAGAGTCTAAGCAAAATGGAATGGGCATTAATCCTTATTGTGCCCTTATAGAGGAAGCATATGGTAAGAAATTACTTCTTGTAAAACTACATACCTGAACTTCCTTATTTCAGGCTGTAAAAACAAAACCATTGTGAACCATTTTGAAATTTGTAGGTAAGTTTAATATAAGAACTACTTCAAGCATAAGTGGACATTAAAGTATCATAAATTAAGCCGTGTAACATGGTGGGAGAAGTGGTTAAATGCAGAAAACCTGTGAGCATTTGTCTGTGGTCAGTTTATTAAATGTCCCTCTAGAGAAACATCCTCAGAAAAATTTAACACACAGGTGTCCTAGTCTATTGGAGCCATGGTTTGCATAAGTGTATCAGACAATCCTAAATATAGTTTTATTACTTTAATGTATAGTCCTGCCTGGTACGGTTTCATTACCAACAGGGATGCAAGATCAGAGTTTGTTTTACTTATTCCCAAAGTCGGATCACTTTTTAGCATAGTAAATATCAGTAATAGCAAAATCAACTTCAGATCATAAAATTAAATAAGTTTGTACCTAATTTGTGAAAGTATTTTGTTCTGTTTCTTCTTTTAAGAGTTGTTGAATTAAACCACCTTTTAAAGGCAGAGTATCAAAACTAAAATGACTATTTGTGGAATTTCACGACTAGATGCTTTTGATTTAAGAAAACTAATGTTAAAAGTGGCTTTTAATGAATCTGGCATTATTTATGGAAGGTTATCTTTTTGTAGCTCTGACAAAACAAAATGGGCAGATGTTTGTGTTTCAGAAACTGCTAGTAACAATTCTAGTTCACCCCATTACATCTGATTAGATGGTACTAACTTTTCTGTAAAGAAGCCTTTAAATCTGAATTCCCTGTTAAGAGTTTCATTTCTAAAACCAAGTGCATAGTTAGACTTACTTTGCAATCTGATGTGTAAGAGGAATAAGTATTGAATACTTTAATGGAATTTATTCTGTTCCAGATTTTGAGTCCGTTCATAATTTCAACTATTGAATGCCTAGGTTCTTTTTTGCCTTTACCAGTTAAGTGTAGGCTTCTGAAGCTGTAGAGCGTAACTTGAAGTAGGGGAAACAGCTAATTATATCACCCTCATTGCTTTGGCCTCTACAGTGACCAGAAGGGTTTGTATGAGCTCTTCCTAATCCAACTTAAGTGAAAATTGAATTATCTTAAATAGCTAAAAAGGAGTTTTGAATCAACGTAACTGACCACCAAGCACTTAATTCTGCCAGCAGAGCAGAGGTTATGTTCTCTAGCTTGCAAATAATAAGCTTTTGGAAAGAGAGTATCTTCAATCTTAAAATTAAATTTGAGTAAGATACCAGACTGTGCCCAGTGATGACTCCATGATAGGGGATGGAATTTAGATTTGGGGAAGACTGAAAGAGTAAAAGAAAAGAAATGAGGATATTGGAAATTGCTATCCTAATTCTATACAGATTCAGTTTCTTTGTAGGCATGGCATATTTCTTTGTAGATACTACAGCCTCCTCCTTAGTTTAATTGATAGTCTTTTAGCATAGTTTTAAAATTAGTTTGGACAGCAGAAAGTGCTGCAGAAAATGAAGACTAAGAAATACATAGGTTGGGAAATTAAGCATCAGTGATACTGAATGAATTGAAATGATTTGGGATTGCATTTTTTTATCTAAGAAGTACCACTATACTATAAGCTATAGTATAAGCTGTTTCCCTTTGAATACATCATTCATTTAAGCAACTTGATTTTGAAAATGTTTTGTTTTGAATTTAGGACTTGATAAAATTGAATTTCTTCAGAGGCATGAAAACCAAGAGATCTACCAAAAGGCTTTTGAACTCATAGAACATTACTTTGGTGTCGAAGAAGAGGACTCCAGTATTGCACCTCAGGTGGATGAAAGTCAGCAGCAGTTTGTGTTTCAACAGCAAGAGGCTCCAATGGAGGGGTTTCAGCTGTAAACTACTGAAGACAAGCATAAAATGTAAACACTTGTAGGGGTTTGGGTTTGGTTTTTTTTTTCCCCCCAGAGGTCTTTTCTTTATGGCCAAAGTTAGAGGAAAAGTTGAATATGTTTTGCAGAAATAGATGAAGAAACAGCTCATGCACTTTTATATATTGTGTTAGATACAACTGTTCTTTGTTTTGTATTTGTGTTTTTCATTATCTCTTATGTACAGAAAACAACTGTGAGTAATCATGTCTAAAGCATTAAATGTGATTTAACAAGAACTGTTAAGCTAAGACTTGGTAGGACTTTCGGTAGTGGTTCTGAATTTTTCATGTCTCAAACTGCATATCAGCAATACAGTTACTGACAGTTGCATTTTTGGCAGTAGGCTTGACTTGCCCAGTCTCTATCAAATCTACCTCTTGTATTGAAGCAAAACCATTGCTTCAGAACGAAGGCATGAAATAAAGATGAGCTTGTAAGAAGCTGAATTGGAATGTGAAAAATATTTATTTAAATTGTGAAACTTTTATGCATTACTTACTTTATAAAACACTGTTGGAATTTATTTATAAAATGTATTTAAAGACATAACAGACATACATATATAATGCTAATTACCTAATATAATATTGAATATATGAAAAAGCTTTTTCTGAATTATGTGGGAAGAGGACTATTTCAGAGGTTTTCAGATTGGAATCAGCAGAGAGCTTGCAGGTCATTTGATGCTGGCTCTGTAATTAAAGCTGCTAAATGGCATTAAAAGTCAGCCACAAATACAGTACTTTGCAGTGGAAGCAGTTGCTGTAGTTACCACAAGAATGCTGGCGATTATGAATGACAGAGATGGTGATTTGCACAAATTGCCAAGCAGATGGTCTACAGCTGTCTCCTGTCAAAATGTGGTAACACCATTTTAGTTTGAGAAATGTTGCAATGTTTGCCTTTCTAGTACAGTAGCTTCTTAAAAGTTTTGACAGTAGGTGTTATTTTTTTGACCAAATACGCTACTGCCACTTGAATTGTTCTTTAAGTTAACTAACTCGGTTTTCTTTTGGTAAGACAATAGAAATACTGCAGTGAAGAATGAATAGTGAATCACTCCTTTCCAGTTGAAGGAAAAGTTTGTTGTACTGTAAATAGCATTAAGTATGTGGACACCGAAACTAACTAGAAGTTATTGTCATCTAAATATTTAGGCTCTACAATATACAGTGTTTGCTGTTAAACACTAAAAGAATTCTAATATTTACATTAACAGTTTTTGAATACAGAAAAACGTATGCTCTGCTTTGACTTGCATTTAAGTAGTGTTTCTGGTGTATTAGTAGTATATCTCATTTGGAGAAATTAATACTTTGGGTTAACTCTGAAGTATGATTATTTTTATTACCTGTAATTAATGTATTAACATCAAACTCCTGGGTTAAGTGAAATCTTTGACATATGAGAGCATTTCATGCTTCGTAAAAAGCTGCAATTTAAACTTCAGATTACTTACCCATGGCACTGTGCTTGTCACTAAACAGTATTTTAATGCACTGAAAAATACAGGTTAAAGGTGGTATCATTTACAGTACCATTTTATATTTAGAATTTTTTTTACATGCAAGTTAATATTCTAAGATGTTTCACTTTGATGTTACAGCAATATATACTATATTGTAATTGAATGTGGGACTTGAAGTGGATTTTCTAAGATTACTGGTCAGTTTTGACTAAGATGTAACTGGGAGGGAAGAAACCTCTTTTTGAAGTCTTTTTAGTGGAAGATAGAAGTGTAAGATGTATATAGGAGTGCTGTTACTTTATGAACTCTGAATAATGAGATATTTTAGCAAATGACACTTTAAACCTAGATTTGTACAGCATACAACAGTTTTGAATAGTGTGATAAAGAGTACAGCTGCCAAATTTTCATATAATGTTAGATGATTGTATTTGTGCCCTTTCTACTCTCATAGTTTTAGGTTTTCATATACTGACCTTCCTCCTTACCCGGTCCCCCTGCCCCATCTGTTCAAAGTACAGGGTAACGATCATGGAAATCTACCAGGATTACTAGTAAATGCTGAATTTCAATGTTCTTCTAGTGTAAGAAAATTATTCAGGTAACAGGGTATTCCATGGTTTCTAACAACCTTGTTTTGATAACATAACCAGCTGTGCCTGCTTTAATTTGGAGAACCCTGTAACAACTGCATTTATAAGCCTCTCTAAACCAAATCTGAACTATAAAAATCTTGATTAAAAGACTTGAAGAAAAGAGGGGACGTTTAAAGTATTATATTTGTTTTGAAAGAACGTCTTCAGTTTTGTGGATATATTCTATATGTGTGAATGGTTAGTGACTGCACTTTACGCATTTAGATAAACTGTATTTCATGCCTGATACATTTAAATGTAATAGTTTAAAAGGGAACTAAAATTGATGGACTTTAGCTAATGAAAACCATTATTTAAACTCAACATTTGGTTTACCCTAAAATTGTTAAAAAAAATAATGAAAATTCTTCTTCAAAGGATATTTTATCACTGGGTTTACATCACACTTTGTTAAAAGCACATAAATGAACACTATAAAACTAGAGGTGATGACTTAAGTTCAGCTCTGGTATAGTCATTAGGGCATAATATGATGATGCTTAAACAGATGAAACCAATGTGGAGAAAAAAAACCAAAACTGTGAGAAGAAAATCTCTTTAAGTTTGGTATTTTATATGGAATCTGAAGTGCCCTATCAGTTACAAAGTCTGTTTCAAAATACAGGGGTTTGTTTTTTGTGGGTTTGGTTTTAATTAAAAGGGTACCATTTGTTCTGCTTAAATGTGAATACTAACTAGCTAATCTATGCAACTATGCAAAGCATAAGATTATTTTTTTTTAGTTCCCTATTCTTGATACACTGAATCATATCTAATTTTTTCATTGTTGCACTTTTGTCTGAGGACTGGTTCATACAGCTTTTTAATTTTCTAGTATTTGCTTTAAACACTGTTGCTAGCAGCAATCAGAAAATAGTAATAATGTTGGCACAGAAATAAGTTAGCTGTAGAACAAGTTTGCAACTGGAAAATATTTATTGTCGGGTCTGTCTTTAAAAAAAAAAAATAGAAAAGATGCACTATTGTCTTTCCTCCACGGTTGGTTCTCAGTTGGTTTAAATTTATTAAATTGTACAACTGAGGATTTTTTTTTATAGGTCTGTCAATTGATATATGAAGTTTAACTGTGACCTCAAGAGTTCACTGAAATCTGGAATGAGAAATTTCAGTTAGTTATGGCACAATATCTTCATACAATGTGTGGAAACTAAAATACCTATACTAACTTCAGATAGTAATAGTGCATCTTTAAATCCAGGCCAAAGGCCCATTACTGTAACAGAACACATATGAGTAGTATGCAATATTATGGAATGTTAAATCTCCAAATACCATACAGAAACCAATAAAACCTATTTTACAGACGTTTATTGTATTTATTTAGTGCTTCAATAACTGTGGCTGCTTAAACTAGAAAACGCAAATGCCATTTTGAATACAGCATTGCGGCAAATGAGTTCAAACTGGCTGATTTGTGTGCTGTAAAACTGCATTGTCACTGGACAGAAAACTTTTTGGTTTTAAATATGTTTTGTAAATACCTATCCAAACATACCTGACATTCTTAGGAAACTACCTCATCTCCTTTGAAATTAATTACTGCTTTTAATCGTACGCAGAACATTCTAACTAATTTTAATTGTATGCAGCAAGTACATTGGGTATCTCTAATAAAAGAGACCCTCTGTTTCTTTTAGCAATGCTGTAACTACCCTTACTGGCTCCAGCGTGGGCGATACCACAGTTGTCCATTTATTGGTGAAATTCACTAATCACTCTCACCAACAGTTAATTTTGCTCCTACAAGGACATTTGGCATTTCATACGAAGTTACTTTGTCTTCGACTCCGCTGCTAGCGCGGCCTCTTGCCGCCACTTGGCCTTCTTTGCCAAGTTCCAGCTCGTTAAGGACTCGTGACGTGCAGCAGCCTGTGGAAGTAAAACGTGGAGTAGCGTCATAGGAGTAACGATGTGCCTCAGGGAAAGCTACCCAACCTCGGGAACAGCCAGCAGCCACTTATGTGGCAGGGTGACAGGAACATAGGTTAGCTAAAACTAGGGTAGGTGTAAGCTGCTGCTGTTTGTTTAGGTTTGTCTACTTTTCACAGAATTCGTACTCACCTTTTTAGCTGAGGCAATCACTGCAAAACAGGCAACAACTGAGAGTCCAATCATGATGTAACAAGCTTTAACTCGAGCTTTGTTTCTTGCCCTGTCCAGCATCTCTGGCCTGCAATAAAAGTTATTGAATTGAATCATTACAAAACTCTGAAGTATCTCTTCTTCAAAGCATCACAGATGTAACATCACAATTGAAAAATGAAAATAGAATTGGCTTCTAAAACAAGCATCTTCAGCTTGCTGTGATTGGTTACATACTACCCAAGAGCTTTGCATTTTCTGACCCTAATCCGTTTCCGGTGGAAAAACAACATTTAATGGATTTGAGATGATCTTTTTTTTTTAAGCTTAAAAAAAACCCACAAAACTGCTTATGCAATAAATATTTGCATTTAAATACTTGGGGTAAATACACCAGAAAACATACCTTATGCTCATTCAAACAGTGAAAATTAAGGGGTTTTATCTATTTTAAACAGATGGAGAAGTATATGTTGTGTCACCCAGATGTGGTGAAAGCAAGTTCCTTTTATTCAAAATTAACTTTGGAAATTAATTCCTGTCATATCTAACCTGTTCAGGTAGCATCCTGTATACTGTAGGCTAGGGACTTTATCTATTTGGATAGGTGATTAAAACAGAGTTTGTACTGCTACAAGTTTTTAGTTCTTTAGAAAAGCAGCAGCTTTATTTAGAGTGGGCAGCTGATGTCAGCCTTCTCACTGTTACAGGAACACACACCTAAACAAGAACAGTATGTGATTAGTTTTGCTGGCCATCAAAGGCAAAAGGAATGAAAACTTCTGCCCTGTATTTGGCAGTAGTTGCTGCACGAGAGGCATTGTACAGCCCAGCAAGCTGTGTTGGTCCAGCTCCCCTTTCCACCCTTCTCCGTTGTGAGCCGGCTGCATGCCCCTGCGGACCAGCAGTACGGGAAATCTCCATTACCACTAGAATTGTCTCAAAACTTTCAGCCAAGTCTTTTTCTGAGTCAGACATTATACTTGGGATTACAGGTTTTCAGATGTTCATTATAATGCTGGCTGCGCACTATTTTCCTTTCATAAATCACCTGGGAATGCTTTATCTATATATATTCATAAAATATAGAATATAAATATACATAATATATAGTTATGGTTTTATACATATATATATAAAAAGGATAGTTGCATAAAGAATTGATTTTACGCTGCGAGTAAAGATCTTGTAATGATCTCTTTCCCCCAAAACAGCTTTAGCTTTACTTTAAAGAGGATGAGTGGTGGGACGGGGCAAAGCCGGGGTTTTTATGGTGGAAGTTCTGCCCGTGGAAGCCTGTACCGAGGCTGAGGGCTGCAGTGCTTCTCTCGAAGGCTTAATGCAGCAGAGGAGGGCAAGCGTGAGGAGCGGCTGTGCCATACTAGCCCCTTCCCTGCCAACGCACACGCGAGCACGTGTTCTGCGTGCCACCTTCCTCGCAGGTGGCTGACAACGCCTGCGGTTCCACGTAACCGCTTTTGTTTTGTACAATGGTAATCATCATCGTTAAATCAAACCGCACACTGGACAAGCACACGAAATCATTAATCCGCTAATCCATTTGTAGCGACAAAAGCAAAACCGTAAGTGTTATTAGTCTAGCTTATTAGCCTAATCTTATTTCACAATGCACTAATTGAAACTCTTCTGAAGCAGATTTTCACTTTCTCCCTGCTTTCTGCCTCTGCTTTAAGGAAAACAGACCTGATTATGTTCTTCCCTAATTGCACATTAGGGCCTTTACCGCTCAATCAGGACTGGGTAAACCTCTACTGAAGTCAGTAACAGCTGTTTTTAAAAAGAAACAAACCACAACAACCTTGAATAAAGACTGCAGATTTGACTCTAGTATAAACTATCTTCAACAGCTAGATTGTGTTCACAGGTAATGATATCCCACAATTTTTTTTTGTTAATAGTTAAAGCAGTGACACAGTTCAGCTTCAGAGTCTCACAATTTTCTTCTAGTATATTACTATTTATGATCTTACAGTTCTAAAAAGACTTTGCTTGCCCAGGAAGCTCAAAATGGTGACACGCACTTGCCAGGCCAGCTACCGCTCAGAAATGAGTGATTTGTGTGCATGTACATGTACGGACTGGCAAATGCATGTGGCTTTATAAATGCCTCCTGACGACTTGAATAGCTTTCAGAGCTTCTGAGACTTGTCTGAACCCTTCTCTAGGGAAAGGTGGTGAGTCTAACACAGCGCAAGAGAGGTTAGACCCTTTAGAAAGCCACCATCCAGCTCAGCAAACACCAGTGAAACTGTCAGGAACCAACAAGAACAGGCAGAGGATACACCCGTTGCTTGACACAGCCTCGCACGCTGCTTATGCTTAACATACCGCCCAAGACAGGGACGTACTGTGATGATAAAAGGTAGTGTCCTGGAGAGGGACGTCTAAACACACTATCTAACATCCTTCAAAAGAGGCAGCAATTGGCATTAGAGGGGTTTCATGTGTTCAGTGACTGGCTCCCTTGGGGGATGCTAACTTTCAGCGCGTCAGAGAGCCACCGAATCAGCGTGGTTTGGATGGAAAGGGACCTTTGAAGATCATCTGGTCCAGTGGGTCAACAAGAATGGGAGGCTAAGGCTATGTCAAGCAATTGGTTTTCGTTGGTGGGGGACGTTTCTCTCATAACCTCCTTCTCTATTTTTCCTCAAATTCTATAATAAATTGTGATTTGCTGAATGTCATCATCCAGTGACAGTCAGCTCCCTTAGAGCCGTTTATGGGAGCTATAAACAGAAAATATTGTTTACCAATAACATCCTTCTCTAATTGCACATTAGGAATAAGCAAAATAAACAAGCCAGTCCATAAACGTAACCAAGGCTATCTCCTCAGATGGATCCAGTTCTTAATCCCAGGCTCTGGGGACCCCAGAAAGGAACATTTTTTCATCTTAACCTCTAACCAGGACAGGAAATTCTTTTGCCCTCTAGTTTGTTTCCAAGTTTTCAGTGTTGAAAAACCGACCGGTTCAAACTCTGTGGAAAAGCTTCAGATCTGGATCAGGCCACCGCCTTCCCTTCAGCTCCACGTTCCCCTTGGACAAGGGCAGCGCACTTACGGGATCCTCGGAGGAATCTCTTCTTCTGTCTTGAAACGTCCGGTCCAGAGGAGGATTTTTTTGTCAAACTTCGAAGGTTTGTAACTTGCAACCACCCTGTGAGCCTGCTCAGCTTGAAGATAGGAGAAAAAAACCCCACTTCGTCAAACCGCACGCTAAGAGCGAACGACGGGCGGTAGTAACGGCCGAAGGGGAAAAGACCCCTGCCCCGTCCCGGTGGTCGGCAGAGTCACTCCGGCACCGAATTTCCCCACCTCCGCCCCGCAGAGCTCCCTCCAGGCGGTTCTCCCGAACCGCCCCCCCCGCTCGCCGCGATGCTCTCCGCGGCTCCGCTCCGACCTCCCCGCAGCCCACCGGTGCGGCTCCCCGGGGCCGGCAGGAGGACGCCCGGCACCACCCGAGCCGCAGGTGCCTCCCGCCGTGCGGACCCAGCCCCGCTCCACCGCGGCCCCGTCCCGGCGCCCCTTACCGCGGCTGGTCCCCGGGCTCCGGGCGGGCTCCCCCCGGCCGCCGGCGGCGGCTCCCCGCGGCGGGGGCAGGCGGAGCGGCGCGGCGGACAGCAGCCGCCCCGGGCGGAGGCGCGCCGGCAGCATGGCGAGGAGCGGCCGGGACGGACCCTCTGCTGCGGCGGGAGCGGTCGCGATCGCGGTCCCGGTCTCGGTCCCGCCCCGCGGGGCCCCCGCCAGCCGCGCCCAGGGGCGGGGCGGGGCGGGGCGGGGCAGGGCGGGGCCGCCGGCCGCTTAAGCGGGAGCCGGTCGTTGTGGGAAAGCATCCTGCTCGCCTAAGGCAGGGGATGTGCTGCCTCGCCAGCCTCGAAACTCGACCGCTGGCGGCAAAACGCGGTTAAAGAAACAGCCGCGGTGCTTCAGCTTCAAGGGTTGGAGGGAGGTGGAATCAAGTCCCGTAACACAGACCTGCCCACGGCACTTCTGTCGTTTTACTACTTTCAGAAGGTCCAGACGTACTGATTCTCCTCACACGACTTTCTCTTTACTTCAGCTGAAAAGCGCTTTTTTTTTTTCCTTTCACACCCTGAACAAAGTAAACCTTTATTAAAAATAAAATAAAACGAAAAAATCAGTACAAACATATCCTTGGGGAAAAAAAAAAAATCAGTAAGGTCAGGACAGAACACATATTTAGTGAGCAACAGCCCGTGTCAGCACAATACTCGTGACAGTGTCTCAACAAAAGCGTGTCCAATGCACCAAACAGTGGAAGATTTTACATCCATCAACCAGTCCGCCTGCGGGTGGACAGAGGAAGCCCCGCTCCCCAGGGATGGATCACTGCCCAGCAGCAGCTAAAGTCCTGCGCATGAATGAGGAGTCTTGAACCGTTTGTGGCCAAAACCTCCAGTTGTCTATTTTAAGGGGCAGAGCCAGAAGTAAGCAGCTTTTTCGGAAAGCAAATTTTTGAGTAAAGGACCTCAGAAATTTGTCACCAAAGTGATTTCTAGCATTCTTGATATTAAAACGTTTTTAAAATGCTGTTTGGACAACATTGTATTCTGGAAAGATATTCAAAAAAGCACTTTCTTTCCAGTAAGTAGTCCCATGTTGATGTTTTCTTATTCACACATGTGCAGTTTCCATTCCAAAATCATTGAAGAGATTAAATTGTCCTTATTATTGGTAAAACAGCAAAGCCATTCCAATCCATTTAAATCATACCAACTCTGTCTGCAAATAAGCCGTTCTCTATACAGAAAACCCAGGTCCCTGAATCAAAGCTCCACACTGTCCTTCTAAAAATAATGAAAAGGAAGAGTATGCACCTCCTTGCACAACCCTCCCCACTACCCCACCCCGAGCAGCTCTGCCGTATTTCAGAACGTTGTTGGGGAGGTGAAGACACGTCAATAGAAATGACCTCGAGGGTGATACTGGGGTTACAGTCTGCCCATAGCCCCTTTGCCTTTGCCTTCTTCCTGCTCAAAGAGAGCGGCGTAGTGTCAATCAGTGCTCCTTGTCTCTGGAGACACACACAGCTGGGAAGGGGAGGAAGAGTCAGCACATCTGGGCTGGGCTGCTCAGCATCATATGTTACGGGCAGCATCCCAGACACTGCTGTTAGTGGCTACTCGTGCTGGTAACTCACACATTTAGAGTCATTGTAGTTCCAGTGGCGGTCCCCAGAGCTGCTGGTGCTCACCAAAGAACTGCTCTAAAGATTATGGGCAGCTGAAAGGCATCTGCACAGCTAGAGCTACTGAAAGGAATTATGCCCTGGAGGAGAAGACTTGAAAAACTTGGTGACTTTCATAGTCTTTATTCTCTCTAAAGATACTGTATGCTGTGTGATAGTGGCTTCAGAACACAGCTTGGTATAGCGTGTCTTTTTTCTGCCCAGTCTAGCTGGCAAATCTGTTACATCCTCTCAGCTCCACCGTTGACTGTGTTTTATGCAGAAGACCCGAGTAGCTGGAGAGGCAGACGTAGCACGTAGGACTCCTTGGAAATTCTGCCATTTGTGAGGTCTTTAGTCCTCAAGAATACCTCCGCACAGATCCTCACATTGCTGTCACCAAGCTCTGTTCCTCAAGACACTTTCCTCATTGTCCTGTAGAGGGGATTGCCCTACCATACTTAGCTTTCAACCTAAAGCACTCTGAGATCTACAGTGGAAACACTGCACAGGTGTGTGTACTGCTGCTCTTCAAGGCTAAATCGAAGTTCACGGGCAGAGGTAAGGAAATTAAGTACGCAAGCTCAATTTTAAATAACAATATGGCTTTAATCATTCCCTTTCATATATCTTCAAGACATGATACACCCAACATTTTTGAAAACAATAAATACAGGTACAACATTCGAGCCAAATTAACTTTTCTAACCAGCTGAGTGCTGACAGTCATTGTGCAATGTAAGCTTTGCTTCTCTTTTTTAGGGAGAGACTTCTGGCTGTATTGGTAGCCAAATTGCAGGAATTTTAACCGTATCGTACATAACTTGATATTCAAACCAGTATTTGCAACAACTGATGTATGAACAGCATTCATCATATAAATATATGTCCATAAACCTTCATTCTTCCAACCAGCTACAGAACTTACATAATTACTCAAATTTGTATGTAAATTGCACCCTTGCCATTTAAATTACTTTTTAAATGTCTTCACAGATACATAGTACATATATGGTCTACATGTCATGGTAATTTCATTGCCTGAGTCCATTGTTGAAATGTGATTTATAGCTATTTTTAACAAAATATGAGTAGAAAAATCATATCGATAAGGGTTACAACATATAAATAGCAATGATAGAAAAATAGATATATTGTACATAATAACACAATATGCCTGTGTAACACCAAATCTACTAAACTTTATTTTGGCCTGCCACAACATCCAGTTATTCCAGATCTAAACAGAAGCATGGACAAAACTCAGGGAATTTAGTATTATTTCACAGTAACATGGCACAGAAGTTAAAATAGCAAAGTTTCTATGGCCTGGGCTTTATGAACATGGAGAATTATTTTTCACGGTCATGGATTGGCAACATAGCTCAGCCATTTAGGGTTTGAAAAAGCTCTGTGGCACCATTGTCGAGACAGAAAAATTCCTCCTTCTCTGAACATGCCTTTTGCCTCTCATACAGAAGGCACAGCATAGCTGTACTGCTGGAGCTGCAGAGCAGAGACTCATCCCGTGCAATTCATGTCAGTTAATTCTTGTGCTATTTCTATGTATCAGAATGGTGCATTGTCATTTTCTTGTTAAAAATCAGATTTTAAAAATATGTATCAAAAAAGCTAAAATTCCCAGGATGTGCTCATGCTGATCCTGGTCATTACATTATTTTTGCTAATGAGAGGAATCAATTAGCTTTTATCATTTGTGACATTACGCATTGACATTACATGCTCAACTAAAAGGACACCTGGGGACAAATGTAGTGGGTCCTCTCTCCTCATGCACCAGAGGAGGTGCATGAGGTGAATCAGTGTATTTTCTCTGAGTATGGGGAAAAAAAGTAGATGAACACACAGATAACTACAGAGCTCCAGAGAAATTCTTTAATTTTTAGATAGACCTGTCTCTAGTTCATTATCATCCTGGTAAATACAAGGAACTTTAAAAGTTACTGCAGCACTCCTCTGGAATAAGACATGCAATTTTGGGGAGGAAAAAAAAAGGATTCACTGATATGAGGTGAAAAGGGTTACTTTTGGATGTTCAGGAGAATGGAAAGCCTATCTTAAAAGTGGAGACTAAAGGACTGGGCTTGTTTATCCCAGCAAACAAAGGCTGGGAGAGGGTTCTGTTTGATCTGTAATACAGAGCCAGGTGGGAAGAAGAGCTCCTTAAACAATTGGACATTGAAGATGCAAAAAAAGTGGGCTAAACCCATATGTTCCTGCCTTCGTGTCGGTGAGAAATAATAATTTCCTGATGCTTCTGCCTCACTCGGGGGAGTGAGAGCGCAGAAGAGGTTCCCGACGGTCTACATGATGGGGCCAAGGAAGGGAGGGAGCTGCTGAAGGGGACTGCACCTCGTGGTGCCCACAGCAGCAGGGGCTGGACTCTGTGAGCAAGGCAAACCTTGCAAATCTGGTAATGGATAACTGCTTAAGTACTGGAGGAGAAGGCATTTCGTGTGGCCTGCTCGCCTCGGGGATGCCAAAAGGAAAAAGACCTGAAAGAGAAATGGCTCCCTAAGATGGCTTTTCATCTTCTAGTACTTTAACGCTGGCCAGTCATATGCTGGAGAGTCTTTTCCTGGCCACAGTCCTTGCGGTATTTTTAGGAAGAACTTTCCCTTTTCTTAGCGTCTGCCCAGGCACTTGGAAATGGCAGTTTCCATTCACAGAGTTTTTCTCAGATTTACGTGACTCTGAGATAGTGGCTCGGGAGCTGGAAGACTTTGAATCCAAAGAAATCTGACTAACAGCAACGCTGCCTGCGCTCTTGGAGGAATATGTGTAAATCATTTTGAGAAAGGCAGATTTTGTGTTTGTTTCTTGCTTGTAAATGATGATATAGCACTTTGGAAGAAAAGTGCAGCAGAGAATTCCATAATTGGATATTAAAACGACAATGATTTCCACTGCTGGCAGGTATTTGCCAAATGTAGTTGCATAGACAGGGATAAATACAATCCACGCTATAAAGTAAATTAGCATGCCAAAGGTGATGAATTTAGCTTCATTGTAGTTCTCCGGCAACTTCCTACCTTTAAAGGCAAATATGAAGCAAATGAAGGCTAGGGCAGCGATGTAGCTCAACATAATCCCAAAAGCCACAATAGAGCCCTCATTGCACTCCAGAATTATTGCTCTTGGGATGGAGAAATTTTGCTTTACAAAAGGTGTCCTGAATATTAGCCAGAAGGTGCAAATGATAACCTGAATTCCAGTGCAGGTGACCACAGTGGGAATAGGTTTATACACGCATTTCAGGAAATTCTGCAGCTTGGGATCAAAGCTGAAGGCTAGTAAAATTTTTAGTGACTTTATTAAAATACATGAAATGCAGAGTGCAAAACTTATGCCAAAGAGGGCTTGCCTAGTTTTACACTTGAATTCTGTGGGTTCATCTATGAAGAAGACGGTGCTTAAAAAAATTAAGAAGTGACTGAAGAGAATAATATAGCAGACAGTTAGACCTCCAGACGCCTTTACAACCGGCGTGTTCAAGTTTTTAGTAAATATTACACTAATTGACAAAACCAACACAACCCCAAAAGCGGAGAGGAGGAGGAGGAAAATAGCAAACCAGTCAGTCCAGGCGAGGAAATGGATTGTCTTTCTGTAGCATGTGGTGCTGTTGACAGGAGCCCAGTAGGTTTTGTTGTTACATCGGTAGCAGTAATCCATATCTGAAAGCAGAAGACGGGAGGATAACTTAGAAACCCGAAGTAAATAAACTGCAAAGTGGATTATCGAGGCTTGAGATACAGGAGCCATGTGGGAAGAGATGCTAAGGGGAATAGACAGGGCTGGTTCCTTCCCACTATTGCTGTCGCCGTCCAGGTGGAGGAGCTGCAGGGGAGCGGTGGCAGAGGTGACAGCAGTGGCAGAGGTGGCAGAGGCAGAAGGAGCAAAGGACGAATGGGTGCCAGCTGGGAGCAGGGGCTGCCAGCAGCCAGGGGCAGGGGGGGACAGGGAGAATGACCAGGGTCCTGAAAACTGCCTTGGTCATCGCTGAGCGGTGATACATGTCCTGGCCAGAGCTCTGGACAGGCAAACCTTAACTGAACAATGGCTTGAGATGAAATCTATTATCTTACAGAAATTTGAACTATGTTTCTTTCATCTACCTATCCCAGCAAGAAAAATCCTCAACTTTCTCTTTACAGTCAGCTTTCGAAATGCAGCAGCAAGAATAAACATTCCTTTAGATCATGCTTTGAAAGGTTACTTTTGCTTTAAAATTCCTATCCTCTGATATGGAGAAATTTCACAATTATTTGAATTAAAAAGATAAAATTGAATTTCCTTCTGCTCTCAGGATATTAGAAGTACATTGTACCCCAGATTTCTTAATTCCATCTCTCTCCTCCATATTTAATTTCCCCCTTTAAAAAACTTTGCTCAAGCCTATAAATGACCAGTGGTAAAGCACACATCAGATTTGATATTAGAAAATATTACTGTACAGTCATATCAAACTTTGCAGCATTCCCTGGCAAGCTAAAAAATATGCTGGTAAGCAAAATACATAACCCTTGAACTTCATAGACTCATAGAATGGTTTGGGTTGGAAGGGACCTTAAAGATGACCTAGTTCCAACCCCCCTGCCATGGGCAGGGACACCTTCCACAGACCAGGTTGCCCAAAGCCCCATCCAACCTGGCCTTGAACACTGCCAGGGATGGGGCATCCACAGCCTCTGAGCAACCTGTTCCAGTGCCTCACCACCCTCACTGTAAAAAATTTCTTCCTTATTGAACTGGGTGTACCGCAGAAGGAGGGGGAAGCAAGGCTCTATTTTAATGAGAGTCAGTCTCACTGATAAATCAGCCAGACTTTCCATCCTAACAAAGAATAATGCTAGTCAACTGGAAAATCTAATTGCTTTACATTTGGTCTTCTAAAAAGCATTTAAGTTTTATAGGCTGATCACTCATATTTGGGAAACTGAGCATAAATATTTCAATCCCATTCCAAAGTTATACCCAAGGTTACCAAGGCACATTATACCCAAACAAAACAATTGTATTGATGTCTAAATAAACCTTTATTTGGATCACAATTCCTTACCTGTTTGATTGCTGTAATGGTTTTCTGGGCAGTAAACACACTCGTAGCAGCATGTGTGTGGACTTTCTGTAACCTTTTTCATCTGTCCTGGCCTGCAGTGCTGGGAGCAAGTTGACTGAACCTTCTGCAGTGTGCAGAGAACAAAAAAAAAAAAAAAAATCAGCTCAGGCACAACTAACTACTAAGAAACATTAAAATAAACCTCCAGTAATTCTGCAATTTTCACTCTCTTTTTGTATCTAACGTATTTTAAGGAAATCTGAAAACGATGCTGAAAAAAAGACTTTGTAAGCCCCATGTTTATTGTATTTTCTTCACCCAGTCAGCAAGTGACAGGATGGGGCATTATCTACCTGATGATTTTATTTTTTGGCCCTGAATGCCAATCAGTGGAATTGTCTGTACCTTTAAAATGCAGATCAAAGTGTCTCATCCAGCTTTGAACCTGGAATTTAGACTGCTGAGGCTCAGCTCCAAAGAAAGCCCAGAAGCATCTGGTGGGGGAATTTGAGCGGACTACTTCACAAGTGAGATCCTGAAACCCTGCTTGGCTGCTCCGAGCCCGGAGCAGACACCTGGGCTCGGGGGAGACACCTTGGCGGGTGCGCTGCACTGCAGCTCCGACGTTCCTGACCCTCAGCAGCTCATCCCTGGGTCATGAAGCACGACTCTGGGGTGTGCGATCAGGGCCTTCTCCCGAGGTCTGAGTTCAGGTCCTCTTGCCAAAGACAACTTTTTGTAAAATGGAGAAGCGGTCCTGAGGGACACTGCTATTTCTTCTCCTTCCAAGATGGTGCTCACAAGGAGGTGGAGGCATGTCCTTGCCACCCTGGGCAGTGCCACAAAGAGCAACAAGATCTGAAGGTTTTCTTCTGTCCTCAGCCTTTTCTGGCAGCTGAATCCACAGGCTGAGACTCGAATTCAGCCCACCTAGTAAGCAGCCTTTCCCTGTCCCATTAGTGGTGAATACTCTGCAGCACAGAACTGCACAATGAACGAAGACCTCCACCCACGCACAGAGGACAGATTGTCCACCTGGAACTGGCCAAGGCCACCCACTAGTCCTGCCAACACCAATGCCGGGGCTCCGGGTGGTACCACCTGCCTCAGACTCTGGTAGTCATGCTGAGCCCAGCTCTAACAGGAGCAAATAATCAACAAAACTTTTTTTCTTTTTTTTTTTTTTTTTTAAACAGTAAAGTCAACAGATATGAGTCTTCAAAGTCAACAGATATGAGTCTTCATGTACAAAATAAATGGTGGTGGTACATAAGACGGGGGGCTTTTTTACATGGTCATTTTTTATTTTAAAACCCCTTTTCAAGATTCTGGAGTAGCATCCTTAGCACAGACATAACTTCTTATTTCAGGAAACCTCCTAGGAGCATTCTGAAGAAATAACTCAATTTCAAATCACTGAGCCTGCTTATAGGCTAACATGCTTTTCAGGGTGCATGAAAGTGGTCAAGTATACCCAGAGAGGGTTCTTTGTTCTAAAAGGAGAACATGAAACCACAAGAGAAATTTCTAGCTGACACATACTTCAGTTGCAAATATTGGAGGGAGAAAAAAACATGAAACAAATTTCACATGTTACGTCAACAAATTAAAAGTTACCTTTAAATCCAGAAATTCTTTTTTTTTCTCTTCATCCTTGAAGATAAAGTGACCTTTCTCTGGGTCATATTCTGCCATAGTGGTGATTTCCATGTGGCCATCAATTTCTTTCCAAAGAAGTACATCGTAACTGGTGCTCATATCTCCATTGGAGTCAAACTTGATTTCTTTACCATCGTCAGTGACTGTAACTTTTTTAAGTTCTTCAAGGAGCTGAACATATGTATAAGGAGCGATAACATACATCAGTATCATGTCAGTGTGATAAAATCAATAGTTTAACATCTGTATGATAACATCAAGATAAAAAATAATGTTGCTTTTTAGGAGTAAAAGAAAACTTAAAATTAAAAGTCATCTTTATAACTGTTTAATTTGAAGTCCAACACAGAATTACATTATTCAGACAATCCTGTTGACCTTAAAAATCTATTAATAAAAAAAAAAAAGCATCATTTTTTAACTCTATGCAATGTGTACAAATACTTATGTTAGTATTTTTTTGCAGCCTTGGAAATTTTGGTATGATGACAGGAAAGAAAAGATTTTTGCCTGCAAGAACTAATGGCCTTTTGGAACTCCCCTTCTTGTAAAGAACAACCGTGAGTGATGCTCCTGTTGTTAATTTACTGTCACCAGAGCTGATCTGGGCAAGATTTGCTTCCAGAGTAACCTCCTGCAGCGTGTCTGGAAATATCTAACGCTGTTTTCAGCTGTGACCCAGACTGACGTTGTGTGTTGCGAGGCGAGACTCAGAACTGTTAAACGAACAATGCACGCCAGTTTGCTCAGATGAAGTGATCAACAGCACAATGGCAATAAACAGCAAGGCTGTATTTGACAGATCGTAGGAAATATCAAGACAAACATGCTTTGATAAGGCAACTATCCAGCTTCATATTGCAACCCATTCTGTTCAACAGGGAGAAATTTCTGTCTCCCTCATCATAAACAGCCAGATCAAAAAGTTCTGTGTGAATCTAGAAAAGGACAGGTTAAGGCACATATAACCCACTCCCAATTCATGGGGAAACCATAAAAGGACTTTCATTAGCTGCCATGATTCTTAACTGAGGCAAAGGCTTTATCCTTTTGCAGGCCTAACGATTTTTGGTGACAGGGATTAATTAACAAGAAAAAACCCCAAGGTTTTGGTGAAAGGCTGAATTTAACTGCCCTTTGAAAAAGCACACTCTTAAATGGATCCATTTGTGATATTTGTAGCACTTCACGAACACACTGACAAGTATATTACTTCAATAGGCTTTGGCAAATATATGTATATAACACATCTGGTGTCTATAACATGTCATTTTTTCATGTATAACATGTAATTTTTTTGAGAGTTCATATACCCTCACCACATCTCTACCAATTTATGAAGAACCGGAGTGTGCTTCTAACCAATATTGCATGCGAGTTGGATGTTGCATAGTTGTGTGGGACTGAATAGGAATTTTTTAATTGTATATATTCAGGCTAGTAATTTAATCTTTCTCTTCTCCACTTTTCCAGTTTCTCTAACAATAAGGGAACAACAGAGCTTTTTGAATACGTCTTGAGATTCAGACAGAAGGGGCTAATAATTAGCAACATTTTGATGTAACTAATGGTTATTTTTGCAAAGTCTGTAACACCAATGACTATCGTTTCTCTGTATGTGGAGATGTGTGATATGGATTAGTTGCATCCTAAGCTTTATATATATATATATATCCATTTCTAGAGGGTTTAAACTTACTATAGAGGAAATGTATTATGAAAACAACACAGGGGGAATAACTATCTCTTTCAGTTTTTTTCATGAGTTCTTAGCGTCTTAACAGGACTTTTAATTTGGGTGGTTTGGGATTTAATTCAGCAATGATGTAAATGCAGCTCCATAAAGTTGCATTCCCTGTAGAGCAGCCCTGCATTTGTCCCATTTGCATTTACAAATTCACGTAAGAGTCTGATTGTTACTGGTTTGTTTTTTTTCAAATCCCTTATCTTGGTTTGACCTGCCCTGACCTAGGATAAGAGGTCAGAGCAAGTCAGAGTGCTTCAGTGGTTGTTTGACTTTTAAATGAACTTTTGTTTAATCTTCTGAGTAAAAGTGTGTAAAAGTGAATACTCCTGAGCAGGTTCTTAGGTAAAAGGTCAGGTCAGGTTTACTTGTCTGATTTTTCCCTCTTCTTTTCCCACCCAGTAGTGTTTGATAACAAGTACCTCACCCATCTTAAAGATTGTGTCTAATTTTTCTACCAGTCATTTTGGTATAAATCAAGATCAGGCAGAGGAATAGCCTGTTGCTTTTTAACTTTCAAGTAAAGATTCATTATAGAGGAAAATACCTGAATTCAGACAAAGCAGAGACAATGGTGAGAGAGAGAGGAAAATTGAAACACTTTGGTGAATGTTCCTATCCTGCAATATCCCCATCTCTCAAGAGCACTCATCGCTGTGTTTGCAGCAACAGGACCAACCACTAGTAGCTGAATAGCTGGTAAGTCAACTGTAGATTGACTGTACGTTTTATTCTATCCCATGAGTAGCTAGCAAGATGTTCCAGCACGGAGCCAACAGACTGGAGCCTTCATCCAAGCTGGTGCCTACTCTGTGTGCTCTTTGAAGGTGATGGGGGAAGTGATAAGGTCGCTAATGAAGCCCAGCAGCTAAAGAGCCCTTCTGCACCTGTGGAGTCAAGCATTTACAGCCATTGCTATTGTACCCATGAAGGAGGAGATGGTGCGTATGTAGTTACTCACCATCAGTTAGGTATCTCTATGTGAAATGTAATAATCATTCTCTATCTACAGCAGAACACAGCCATGGCTTAGCACCGGGAACTTCTGCAACTGCATGTGCCAAAAAAAGGGAGACAAAACTGGAGTCTAGTTCTCATTGCTGCAGCAGTTAGATACTGCTGCTCTAGCACATAGTCTGTGATTTCAATTGGTGAAGAAAAGCAGGAACAGGAATAAAAAGTCATTTAGTAAAAGAACCAATCTAGTAAATTCAGGAATGGGGGAGGAAAAATGAGATGAAAATGATGGGGAGAGAATGAGACCTGAAAGAATTAACATCATACCTCCCAGGGAGTGAAGGCAGAGGGATCCTTGCAGTTTCTGTCTTTGCACTGCCCTTTAATGGCATGAGCAATGGCATAGATTGCAAGTATAGTACTATGGATAAATCCCGATTCAATGTTAGCATTCAAAAAACCGTCTCTCCAGATCTGATGTTTATTCTCAACATTTTGCAATAGATCATCTTGGGACTGGTTTGAAATGCACATTTGAAAATCATGATATTCCAGGTGTGCACAGACTGACAAAAGCATAATATATTCACGTAAAAACATGTTGTTGTCAGTGGGCTTTTCATGAAGGTTTCTCAGAAAGTCTTGAAATGTGGAGATATCTCCGCTTTTAAATCCAAATCCCACAATGGTTCCCAGCTGTCTGATATTGGGAATTGTACTGATTTTGACTGCAGCTGACCAGTTATCACTTGCAATCCAGATTTTATTTACGTTCCTCTCAATTGCCTTCTTAAAGAGTCTGAGCACGTGGACCTGTCTCATAAAGACAACAATAACATTTACTCTGGTTTCCTTGACAATCTTCTCAACTGCGTGATCAACTTTTGTGTGAAAGCTGTTGTCAGAGAGATAGGCAGGCAGCATTTCTTTAAAAGCTATGCAAACGTTGTTTGCCATGGCCTGAACCCCAAAGCTCTCCAGAGCGAACCGCCCGTTGTCATCATCAGTGGCTATTACTCCAATCCAATTCCATCCAGACTCACAGATCAAGTGGGCCATTGCTCTTGTCTGGTGAAAATCACTGGGGATAGTCCTGAAGAAAGAAGGAAACCGGATTTTGTCACTGAGGATTTCAGCTGATGATGCAGGACTGACCTAGGAAGAGCGAACAATTCAGTTACGGAGGCAGTCTCCTCCAAGGGACACCAAGAGATCCAAAGCTGCCATGATTGCTCTTCCATCCCGCCTGACCCAGGCTGCCTTCTCCTGTGAGTGAGCATCAACAAGGTGCAGCCAAATGGGGCACGTTCCCTCACCCTGCTCTTAGGATGCAGGCTCATGCCCAGTACCAGTTCCACTATTTTCATCCTCATCCATATAATTACTTCAGTGAAGGTAGAGTATAAAACCTTTCAAAATGGATATGACAGTTATGCTGGTATAAGGATTTTGTTTTACTCTGTTCAGATACCATCAACATCCTATTGAAAACAATATTTACAATTGGAAGCATCAGCTATTGTTTCAGGAGTTATTCAAATTGCTAGTACTCTTACATTTTGCAGTATTTTTCTATCACTGAGTATGTTAGCATGGCTCACCCACATATATATTTTCTCTCCAAGATTTAAGTATTATATTTTAAAAGGATCATTAAGTCTGTTAGAAGAACCTCCCAGAAAAACAAACAGTAACCAATATTACAGAATGCTATAATTCTTTCATATAAAAGATTTATTGCCTTTTTCCTGTGAATGAGCCAGAAAAAATGTAAATGGAACATTGTTATTTAAATGTCTCTATTTTTAATCCTTTTCTATTTGTTTGTAGGAGCTTTTTTTCCTACACTTATATTTACTACATTGCTTGACAGTTCTTAAAATAATAAATCTAAGCTTTCCAAAATGAGAGTCACCTGTCTGGAGGGGATACCAAATCTTACTGGCATCAGAAGATTACAGATGTTATTGATGAGAAAAATCTGCTGGGTCACCTTTTCCATCTCTACATCCCAATGCAGATTTGTTTCATCACTTGCCTTTTGATTACGTTCAAGTGTGGTGTTTTAATTTTCATACTTACTATAGCTCCTGTGGTAGAGCTGGAGGTCATAATTACTTCCTATCATTGCAGAGGAAAAGATCCAGTTAGAAGTTATGTTTAGTTCACATTTTATGTCTTTTCCACATGCTTGGTTACTATGTTGCTACTTTGCAGTGCCGTAATTTATGTCAAATTGCCAAGCCCAAGGTGCAACACAGGATAGTGTGGAACTGGATCTCCTTTATCCATGTTGGTCCCAGCCTTGACCCCAACTCTCTTGCAGCGGCAAAAGTAGAAATGCAAGCACTGGCCTAAGTACAAGTGTTGGACTGCACTAGTCCTAGAGAGGTCAGAAATAGAGAAGGGTGTTTTAGGAAGGACCAGTGTGGATCTAGACAGTTGTGTTCTTTTTCTATAACTGCTTGAAGAGTAACAGGAGTAAAACTGTGTTTTAGAGCAATATTCCTCACTTCCCTGTCATAGTTATAACAGACTCCAACATCTCATCTCTCTCAGGCAGGAGAGAATTTCCAAATTTCTGGCCAATTTTTATTTGGGTTTTTTTGGTTTTGGTTGTGGTTTGTTTTTTTTTTTTTCAACTTGAGATTGGGTATTGTCTTATTCACCACCAGCCAGGCGAGCGGGTGTGACTTTGTTGCCTGAACAAAGTCCTTGAGTGTCATCCAAGGCATGCTGGACCAACTGGCACAGCCGTGCAGGAGTGACTAATGGCACTGCTAGGCTGACAAGAGACCAGCATCATCCTGAAAGGCATGTGCCTTTCATCACTCGGAGGCACGTGCCTTGGGCATATAAAATAGCCCTTACTGCCTTTGTTTAGGCACGTGAGTCAAGCCGTCCATTTGGAGCTCAGTCCCACCCCTCCTGATGTCCTCAGGTTGAGCCAAATCCTGCCCTGTAGCAAACAGTTGGCTTTTGCAATCCCTACGATCAGTGTCACACCTTTATTCTAAGCACGGTAAATTTGACCCTCTGTCCAAAATGAAATAATTCCCTCAAACCTACCTGTGGGATTAGTTGCAAAGCCAACAGCCTTGAAACTGCCATTGACACCTCTGAGTAGCTGGCTCCAGTGACTGCCTTAACTCTCGGGACGTAGTCTGAGTAGTTACACTTGAACTCTACAACATCCTCAGAAGAATTGAATTTAGCCAGGAACCTCAGAGCAGACGCCATGGCTTTTGTAACTTCTGCACAAGTGTCATAGATTTCGTAGCCCAGAGTAACTCCAGATAACAGCGTTGAATTGTTGATCGTTTCAATAGCATGTATCATTGCAAGTGTCTGAAGAAAAATTTGAATTTCGAAGCTGTCAAACACAGAAGTTTTGTTTTAGAAAAAACATCGCTGGGAACAAGGCTGAAGCAAAGTCTGTTTTGAACATATCCCTTAGAATCTGACAACTACTGAAAAGAAGTGATGGATAGTATGTTTTGTGTGATTTGTTTGGGGTTTAGTGTACAAAAGATTAGAAACCGTATATTTTTGTCTCACCTAAATGGGAGATTAAGCAAAATAAACACAAAACTTAAAATATACCTGAATAAGAGTGTTTTTCTGAAAAAGAAGCAGGTACTAAAAAATTAATTTTCATGTTACATGCAAATTTGCAAGTGATGTCTTCAGGAAGCATCTGTCAAACGGAAGCTATTCCCATTTACATCATCTGCTCAGTAAGCTTTTTAAAAAACGTATTTACTTTCATCAAAAGCATGAAACAAAGAAAAGAAAAAACTAAATATTTCACAATAGAAGAAAATATTTCAGTGGTTGAGGTCTTCTAGTGGTTGCATCGACGTTCCTAAAATCTTCTCTAGACCTGATGAAGTTAGTACAGCTATTCCCCTTATCTCCAGTGGATATTATAACAGATGCTTAATCAGAAGCTATCACAAAATGTCTGCTATACAACCAACCCTCCTCTCAGGCAAGCTTCTCTGAATTTTACAGCTCTTGCTAACTAAATTAAATTTCAAAGGGACCTGAGACAACTTATGACTCTGTAGAAAAATAATGGAAGACTGACAAAATTATGACTTCAACATAATTTTGAAATAAATCCAGATGGATACATGCATGCCTAGCTGATTATTAGATTCAGGGATTAAGTTGCATGTAAAATTCAAATAAAATTTGAGGATTTGCACCTGTATTAAAATTAAAGAAAATGCATATTTGGAATTCCTGGGCTTAGGTAAGCTGTATTATACTTAAAGTGAAGTTCTTCACCAGGTTTCCTTTGCATTCTTTCCAGAAAAATGGATGTTTCAAGCACAGTAGGATTTGGAGCCAACAAAATAAATATTCTGATGCACAGTCTGAAATTGAATGCATACATGACATGGTGTTTATATATAGTCTATCCTGTAACATAATGCCACAATTAGAATACGAAGTGTAATAATTACAGTAACTATAACAATAATTACAATCTAGTCAGCAAAAGTACTGTTCTAGATTAGAAATGAGCTGCCCTGTGAGGTGGGGGACATACTTTAGTATGTGCTTAGGTAAAATGGAACAGTCTGCCTGTGTTCAAATCATATAGGTGCAACTTCTTAACAAATAATGAACAACTGCACAGCAGAGTACTTCAGACATAAAGCAACAAATTAGCATTTACATGGAAATCAAATTATTTTTCAGCACGAACGTCCAGGTCTATTTGATTATATATGAAGATTGAAATAGGATCAAACGCTCATTCCCTTCCTCAGGCAACCACAGTATTTTTTACTGTAACTTTGCCATACTTTGTCATCCTGTTTTAATTTATGTGCAATTTATGTGATGTCCAAGGTCTTTTTAAAGACTAAGAAATGCAAGAGAACCAGATTTTGTTGATCTTGATATAAGAGGTACACGCCCAATGTTAGTGATCTCTTCTTTGCTATATATGTAATTTCCAGTATTACTCACCCAGCACAATTCTGAATTACTGGCTTGATGGGATATTCTTCTGGAGGCAGCATTTCGCTATGAACTGCAAACAAGCCTCCAATAACAATGTCCCCCGGAGAACTGGCACCCACAGAGTCGTCAGTATTCTGGCAAGAAAAAGCCATATCAGTGCTGATCACAAAGCAGGGGATCAAAAAGCTAACGAATGCCATGTTTCTGTTTCACTTGCTCACTACCAGCTTTAAGCCAATTAAGCGAGCTGCAGGGCCAACAAGGGCTCCTATGTCACCTATAAACAGCAGCAAAGGAAAAAGGCTGCACTCAAAAGTTAGTCACAGCTCATAAGGTGCTTGTATTTGCTTCACTGGCTGAGGCTATTTTACTGAAGATACTAAAGCAACGCTGTCACATAAAATGTAAGGACGCAGGGGTGTGAGAGTGAAGAGGGAGGGAGAAACATAAATGAGTTTAAAAGGAAATGTTGGACATAAAATCTGTTCTGCTGTGTTCAAAGTTTATTACACCTTATCTGAAACACATGGCAAATATTTTGGTATAAATTTGGGCTTGTCTTGAATACCTTCCAACTGAGTGCAGGGTGCAAAGAAGCAATCATGTTATATGGTAATGATATTGCTGTGATTGTATTTTAAGGGTCTGGTCCAAAAAGTACTGGAAAAAGACCCCCCCGCCACAGCGTGCTTTAGATCAGAATTTGGTCCAAAAAAACCCAACCCAAAACTATCAAAAGACTGCTTTTTCTCTCAACCCTTTTCTTATAGATTTTAAAAGCCCTGTATAAAAATGGTTTGGATAAGCTAATATTCACGGTTCTGATGCACACGCAGCTCCCAGGGACTTCAGTGGGCTTTGGATCACATTCTGTATTTACAAGCCAGGCCATGTCTGCTGCTGGTTGATCTGATAAACACAGAACAGTGGGAAAACATAGTACTAGTGCTATTTTTTTGGCAGGAGGGAAGCACGCTCTCTCCCAGCAGCACACGAGCAGCAGCTCCTGTGCTGGGGGAGGACCGGGAAGCAGCTGTTCTTGGAGCTGCCGTTCCCCTCAGATTTGCAGGAATTGGATGCTGCACCAGAAGGGAACTGGAGGAAAGGAGAAGCAGAGGCTGGACTCTCAGCTTTCATAAACTCCAACCATAAACACCTCTTTAGGACAGAACATGACTGATGCTACTAAACAAGACCAAGAGACAAAGATCTGACAATAATCCCTTTCTGTTCTTGACACTGGTTTATTTCTCTATTTTCTTATAATGGCTTCTTCAGATTTTGCTGCTTTTAGTAGTATGCCAAAACACACTCAGAGAATGTGGTCAGTCATAGTGTTTATTTTCTATGATTATACTATAAAAAAAGCTAGGTTTTACATAGAAAATTTGAATCAAGCAAAAAAGATAAATGGGATGTTTGTTACATATTCTTTCTGATAACCATAATGCACACTATATAAATTATTTGAATTATTATAGTTCACCTTTTTTTCTCACTAGTCTCCTCATAGAGTATTCATTTACAACAGAGATATTTCTTGCAAATGCAAATGTTAATCCCCAGTTAAGTCACCATTCAGCCTCGTCTTTGTTATAATATAACAGCCTGTGTTCCTTTCATCTGCCTTCTTTCTTTCCATGTGGTTTTCTCACTGCCAGGTCAGGGCACACAGTGAACAGCTGCCTGCATTTTCTTTAATGTATCTGATCACATGCACTTATGGGCAAACGATGACACCAGTTTATTCTGCTTCTGCACTAACTTCCAGTTATTCCAAAGGTTTTCCTCTTGATTTATAGCAACATACGGGCAGCCAGACTCTGGCCCTGAGTTATAAGGCATTCACTTGCAAATATTCATGTACCCATCCCTTTCCATCCAGGTAATGCACCTTAAAGCCTGGCTCCATGGACTCTGGTGTTTCTTTTTCCCTGACTCTGCATATAACTTTGCATATAAACCTCCTGCCAAATGATACTTTATGTCCTTAAAGAGTAAGATTGGAGCTAGTCATTTCCTGAAGAAAGCCACAAGAATATTCAGTCAGCCATAGGCTTCTAGTATAAAATGTAACTTTTAAGGACCTAACACTAAGTATTGCATTAAGGAGTCAGTGGAAATACAGTACTGATAATTTGAAACTGTAAATTGTTATAATTTATGATTAGAAGCAGAAAAGAAACTCTACTCTGGCCAGTCTCTAAAAAGCTATTAATTTCTATAGAAGAGGATTTTACCTACAAACAAAAATCCTTACTTGGTCACTTTGAAAAGTGGAAGTTGACAAAATAAACATCACATATAATTGGTGCATAATTTCATGTTACTTATAAAAACACCACGAAATGCGGTATGCTTCAAATTCAACTACACTGAGTTTACATCACAGCATAGAGTATTTTCACAGGGAAGGGTTTTTATTGTTTGTTTTCAAGACCTATAGCTCACAATTATTGCTAGTGATAAGAAGTACTTAGAAGTGTTACTGAGATAGCTCAGCCTAATCTAGTACTGCAGAATTAACTGGAAGTGTTTGCAAATGCCCTTTTTCATTGACACTTATGTACCAATAGAAATAAGCGTATAGTACAAAATGTTCTTTGCTTAAAATTTAGTGACGTATTATTGTAACGTCGCTAGACTTTCACAGTTATCTGCACAGGAGTATTTCCTGGCAGGTAGAATCATGCATAAGATTCAGGGGAAGTCCTGAAGTACCATCATCTCTAGAAAGCAGCCTTTAATGGACTGTGCAAAGGCAGAAAACAGGACCTACCGAACCCGGAGCTATTCCGAGAGCCACAGATGAATTCTAAGAGGCTTTGGAGGATCTGGTGGGAGACAAGAGATACTCTGGTAGTATCTCTGTATGCCCCAAAGTTACCTGCTGCCGTGCCAAAATGACTACTTCTTCCACCTGGGCTTCAGCTTCCCTTTGAGAAGAACCAGAATAGGGGGTTTGGAGATGGTCCTGTCAAGCTCAGCGCTAATCCTGCAGGCGAGTTCTTGTAAATTTACAGCTAATAAATTTTTGGCAACACTGCCACACTTATCGAAAGGCTCCACAATCCAAAATGTGTGAAAAGCCAAGGGAACTTTGGATATTCTCACCGTTATTCAAAGGAGTGGGATAAGCCCTCCTCATTCAGGACAGGACCTACCCTGACACAAGGGAGATTGCTGGGTTCTCCGAACAGGGCAGCATTCAAACAAAATCCTGTCATTTGTAGGGATGCTGATGCTTGTGTAGGTTAAGAGTGACCATCCCTTCTTGGATTGTTCCTGGGGAAGACATGAGCCACAAAGAAAGGAACACGAGCCATAATTTTAAAGCCCTGAACTGAGTGGTTTGTTCCCAGTTCTAGCACTGACCTCTTATGCCAGATCTGCACAGAATTCTGCCGTGACTTCCCAACCCTAGTCAGTTGTTCACAGTCAGGTTTCTGAAAGGCTCCTTCTCACTCTCAAACGAAGTAGTGCCAAAACTCCTTGGAACTCTAGATGTAACCTTCTTCTGATTCCTGTAATATCTGCAAAATAGAGAATAACACTGCCTTTCCATCCAGATCATAAACTCTTTAGAATAACTACTGTCCTTCACTCATGGTGAACCCCCAGTTTGTATAGGGTATTTTGATACAAGTAATTAACAACATAACAGCAACAAGGCAGAAGAAAACAAGCTAAACTAAGCCAAATCCAAGTATAAATCAGTGCTGCAATAGAGGAACACACCTTATTCTTGTTTTACTGTAAAGAAGCTGTGTGTTTTCCCACCAGCCTTCATGTTTTGCCTTGTACGAGGTGTCTATTTTTGAAAAGTATTGCTTTTCACATAACGGCCTGGCAGTCCTGTAAAACGCTGTGGTTGCAGAAGCCTTAACCCAGCAGGGAGCTGTTCGGTAGAAATGCCCATGTCTGCTGCCACCCCCCTTCTACCCAAGAGCAGATAGGGTATCCCACCGCTTTGGCCAGCAAGCCACCGCTCGGTTTGCCTTTGCGTCGGGGCAGTAACCAGCATGTTCGAAAGGCTCCCAGGGAGCCCAGCTGCTCCCTCGTGGTCTTACTGAAGTCCGTGGGAGCTGCTGTGCCTCACGACCAGGGTTGAACAGCCAGCTGAAGGCTGGTCTACTGAAAAGAAAACCAGAGAGTCAAAGTGTGAAGCTCAGTATATATTGACTATGAGCAGAGTTTGGGAACGCTTCAAAAAACAGAAATACCAGGGAAAACGCATGTGGAACTGCTCTCTAAAATCACCTCTTAGAAACCCTCTGCAATTGGAAGCAACCATTGTTTCCACCAGGGAAGCCATTACGCTAACATCTTCCAGGCCATTAAGAAGGAATTGTCCCTTGTGAAATCACTTTATTTTCCATGCAATCAGTTTATGGAGCCATTTCCTTTCCACAAGATAGACTGCATCTATACTAATAAAGACAGTAGATAGTGCTGAGGTCAAAACATTAAGAAGAGTAAATATTGGTTAGGATTGCCAGCTTTCTAGACCAATAGAACCATTGTATTTAACCCAATGATTTTGGATTACTCAGTTTCTTTTAAGGAAGTTTAAACAATGGAGAAAAAAAAAAAAGAGAGAGAAGCAGGTATTGCATTACTTCATTTTAATTATCCTTTTAAAAATTCTTCTATTTACTGGGACCCTACCTAACTTAATATTAAATATTAAAATTAAAGAATGGGAAGGATATTACCCATTATTTTGATTTGTGGTCTGTTAAAAAAAAAAACAAACAAAAACAACTTAAAAATTAAGAAAACATCAACAGTGAAATGGAATTTGGATGGAAGCCAAGCGGTCACATTAATTTCTGAGAAACAAACTAACTCAATTTTCAAGTTCATTGGGTTTGTCCTCTACAGCGTGTCAGCTGACCTGCATGATGGGGAGGACAAGTTCTGTTTTTCTTTATCAGGTCACAATATTATAAATTGTCTCCTGATGTTCTCTGAAAGTTGAATTTTCCCCTGATGTAAATAGCCTCATTGGAGTACTTCCGATAGAAAAGTGATATGCTGGAACATCTGCCTAGAGGAGGGCTGTGACAGTGCCTTCAGCCTCCTGCCTGGACTGTCAGGGCAGTCCTGGGCAGCCCCACAGCAATTTCTTTTTCAGAAACTGTTTCAGCCAATAGTCAGTGCTGTGCATGCTCAGTGCACCTCTGCTGTTTATGCTACAAAAGAGCTCCAAGAAATTAAAGCAGAATTGTGAAGGGAGGAATACAGCTAATTTCTACTTTTTTTTTTTTTTTTTTTTTTTTAGTTCAGAGCAGAGATTTTTGTTTCATTTATCTTCTCTAGTATTTTAACATACTTAGATTAAACTTCAAGTCAAATATGATTTTGAAATGAAAGACCAAATGGATTTGACTTTTCCAATGTTGAGGACAAGTATTTTTAGCCATTCCAAAATCGAATCTGTGTATACATGAACAGTTTGGGTTGGTTGGTTTTTTTTTTTCAAATAGTCTAGCAAGGCTTCTCCTATCCCACACAACCAAGATGATAGTCAGCTATCAGGATGGAGTCAGAATGGATGCAGGACAATTTTTCATAAAAGCCAGCACAGCAGGCATGACCCAGTTGATCAAGATGCTATTTTCAGAATTCTTCATCAGGTTTTATTTCTTTCCTTTGTTCCACCTCCTCTTCTCTTAATTGGAAAACAACTGAGCAAAAATGTCATTCATCTATTGACTGTGCAAACATTTAGGCCCAACCTGTAGTAAAAGGGCCACCCAGAGGGAAAAAAAACCTCTAGCCTAGATATTTGGGCTTTCTCCCAAGAGGCTGGGGGGTCCAGCCCTTCTGCCGATGACTGCTCACAATCCTATAGGGAGACCTTTGCTACATAAAGGAGGCGACTCGCGTCTTTCTGCTCCCAGTGCCCTCTACTCATTGGAATGTCATTGACGATTTGTTTGAGAAAGCCCTTCTAGCCTGGGCATTAGGAACCCTCCTCAGAGAGACAGCATATTCAGAAACTGCTGGGGATGTATTGCCTTGGATATTTGGCACGTTCTGGAAATGCCTGTCTGCAAGAAAGTCAGGCTGGATATCAACTCCCATGAAAATACTGATGGCAAGCAGGTATGAAGTTGATGCCAAACCTCTCAGCGTTATTAACACCGAACACACCTTAAAATAAAATTAGGCTTACAGGGATTTTGAGTTTAAAAATACATGTCGTTACAGCTTTTAGACATCCCCAGTTGACTGTGGATGATCTGAGGGTCTTGGTTTTGGATATAGACTGTTAAAGGACAGCTAGCCTCCAAACAGCCATCTTGGTGACCTTGTGCTTATTCTCATGGAATCACTTTTGTAAATAGTACTTTGTGATCTTTTAATTCTTACAGTACTTGTCCCACACAAACTCCTTTAAAAATATGAGCACATGGCTTCAGTCATTTTGGAGCTGAAATAGAAATGATAATATTAAATAGTAATTAGAATAAGAGAAATGAAAAAAAGGTTCAGTTTTGGGAGCAGGGACTGAAAGTCAGGTGGACCCTACTTTTAAGGGAATGCCTTCATCACTAAAAGATTATAATGGAAATGCTTGCTTTCTCCCCAGCCCAAGCCTTCAATTACTCTGTGTAAATATCGGTATAGGAAAGAATGAGAACTCATTTGCTTCCCTTCCTCAGCATAATTTATCAAGAACACTTTTGCAAAACATGGGTCTAAACCTCTTCAGATAGAAAAAAAAATAAAAATCACATCCATGTCTCCCAAATGTGCTGGCTGACAGGATCTAGGACGGGAGACCAGGGAAAGGGCTAGTTTTCACTTGCCCTGGTTTTGTATGATTCCCCTCTTGCCACTGTCCTGAAACCACATATCTGAGCAAGTACATATGTGTTTACCTTCTCCCTGAACACTGAGTAATTGGACAGATAATTTGGGGCTGGACTAGATGGTCTCCAGACGTCCCTTCCAACCTCAACTATTGTGTGATTCTGTGATGATGCTACTTCCAGCGGGGTTTTGTGGGAAGGGCTGGTGCCCATAGGTGCCAAACTGTAGAAGACCTGAGTGGGATTAGAGGCTCCCCTCAGCACTGGCTAGGCAGTCCTGAGCTCAGCCAGCTGGTCTTGGGGGGACCCTGGTTTTGGGAACGTAAATCTCCTTCAGTTCATACAGGAGGTAAGCTGTTAGGACCTCCTTACTCAGCTGTAAGGAGCTCTTCAGGCAAGGGCCAAGATTCCTCAAGGTAGATATAGGTTTTATGCCTTAGTTAACACCATTTGGGTTTGATGCTTAAATACATTTAACATTGACTCCAAAACTTTTTCAACCCTAGGACTGCAACTCTCAACTTATTTTGTCTTATTTTTGAGAATTGATTCAAGGTTGTCATTGTCACCTTTATTCTGGACATTTTATTTATTTTGGTTTTCTTTTGAGATCTTAAAAGATCTCAGCTCACCTTACAAGCTTTAACTGATTGTGTTATAAAAGTAAACATACATCTGTGAAGAGAGTACAGGCAGAACAGGTGACACTCATAAAAATTCCTTTCAGATAAGGAAAAGAACCCCAAACAGCAAATCTGCAGGAGTCACTCTGGAGACTGGATTCGGTCTTCAGAGTTAAAGACTGAGGGGGGAAAAAATTTTCCACAAATTAAAACCATTGGGAATGGTTCCTGCTAAAAAGTTCACTCTTAAAATCTTGCAGAATAACATATCACTCTAAACACTTCCTACAAAATATTGTGCACTGTTGGTTAAGGAGAGCTTACATATAAAAAAATACTGCACTTTGGCTAATGAGAAAATCAGAAACAAGACTTTGCTTTAAGTCTTTTGTGCTCCCTGACAAGAAATTTTCTTTGAAGACATACCACAAGAATGGATAAAATCATTAATCTGCAGTTACATTGCCAAGCATTCTGCTTATCCACATCTTTTAGAAACACAATACAAAGTAGTTAACAGTACATAAAACCATGATTGATCTTAAGTTTGGTATTAAGTCTCTGCAATCACCCAGGCTTTAAAGCTGAGGGTGGTAGAACAACTATCGTTACCTTCATTAATTGGAAGAAGAAACAAGTTATGTCAGCAGCTATCCAAAAGACAGCAAGAATTGACTAGAATCAGTGAGGGACAGAAAGAAAAAGGCATTGTCCTGGTGAATTTTTCAGCTTTATATTTTACATCTCTCCAGAGTAGATTTTCAGGCATTCAGTTTCCTGCAATTTTCAGGTACTCCCATTGTGATCTGTGTTGATGAAATGGTTATTGCCACACTGCAAGACAGAAATTGTGTGATTTCATAGAAAAGTAATGAAGTTTTATATGAAAAAGAAAAAAATTAGCATTTTCCTAGAGGTATATTTAAATATTTGTATTTTCAAAAGGTTACTTCCTTTACCAGTGTTTTCTGTTAGGTGGACCCACTTTAAGATCTGAAAGGATAAGCATAACACCTTGTACTACAAGTTAATCTAAAGATTTCCCTTGCTTCAACAGCAAAAGGGTTTTATATAAGCTTTCTAATCCAGAGGGGCAGAGGGGAAAAAAGTTTCAGGAGTCTGAGGCCAGTGCATGTTGTGTTTTCCCCATCTGTTGTTTTTTTGTTTGTTTGTTTTAAATCAGTATGGTTTCCTTCTTTTCACACATCAATTTGTTTACATAGATTTCCATCACTCACTGGGGAAGTCCTGTTTTTACTTTATTCCTAGTGATAAGAAAAATCATATTTGTGAGGCACCTCAGAAAACCAAATCATAAACTTAAAAAAAAAGTCTTGATTTAAAGGGAACTACAGCTCTGATTTTGTAACCAATGGTTACCAAAGTTGTAGTATGAACTAATAACAACTTTAATATCCAAACTCATTAAAATTGTTCATCTACCTCAAATACATTGAAATGCAGTTATTACTTTCTGTAAAACTATAGAATAAATGTTCTTGTTTACATGGATTCAGAATTCTTTAACATATATGTGTCTAAGAAGTTGTATGTGGGCAGCAGATTCTTATAGAATGGTTTGGGCTGGAAGGGACCTTAAAGATCACCTAGTCCCAACCCCCTGCCATGGGCAGGGACACCTTCCACTGGACCAGGTTGCCCAAAGCCCCATCCAACCTGGCCTTGAACACTGCCAGGGATGGGGCATCCACAGCCTCTGGGCAACCTGTTCCAGTGCCTCACCACCCTCACTGTAAAACATTTCTTCCATATATCCAATCTAAACCTACCATCTTTCAATTTAAAACCATTGCCCCTTGTCCAGTCACTACAGGCCTTGGTAAAAAGCCTTTCTCTGTCTGTCTTGTAAGCCCCCTTTATATACATATAAAGGCCACAAAAATGTTCTCATTGTTCTTGAGACAATGTTTTGTTTTTAAAAGGTAATGTCATTATTTCCACATACAAGCATTCATAAATCATCAACCAGGCACAATAACAATATGATGATGATGATGATAATGATGGTAGGTAGCATTTCCATTAATTCTCATTAGAGTCTGTGAATATATCTATAGGTTAATGAAGGTGATTCATAATTACATGATTCTAAGAAGTGAGGCAGTAAGAAATGTTTCTGCACAGGTACCACATCTAGTCCCATCTCATTAGTGAGAAATTAGAAAACAGAAAACTAAATTATTTTCTGAATTACACCAGAGTAATGCACAGCTTAATCCTGAAGAGGCATTTTGGCTATACGAGACTGATCTGTACCTTCCAGGATTGAACCATGGTGGATCTCCAGATTAACGGTGAGACTATCCCATTTAGGAATGCACCGACATACCTTCAAATTCAAAACACAGTGCAATCTGTTAACTACCAAGGTCTTTGAAGACAGTATTTTTAATACACGGCAATGTAACATATGTATTGCATTATTAAGATATAAATGTTAATGGAAGAATGAAAGAAAAGAAATGGAAATAGGTCACCTGCAAGAAATACTAGCTTTGTATATGTATTCAAGTAGCAAGCAAAAGCAAGAAGCTGGAACAAGGAAAACAATTACAGAATTATTTTGTCATGAGTATGACTGTCTATTATGTTATAATATTCCTGACACACCATTCAGTATATGTATGTCAAACAGTTCCTCACCCCCCCCATCCTCTGTTCTTGCACAGATCATGCATTTTGATCACAGACTAATGTTCAGTGCTCGCTGGCAGACTGATTTAAAACAAAGTAGTGGAGCAGTAGACAGTGAGATGTCAAGTTTGAATGCCAGTAAAAGACTACCATGTTGTATTTAAATATTCTAAGACTACGATGGCATCATTATTGTTTCTCATGCACAAAAAACCCAAACGAACAACAAAAAAATTCAACTATAATCGCAAGGGAATCTTCTCAGTAGTAATTATTATCCAGCCTTTATTTTGATACCTAAATGACTAGTCCACAGTTAAACGACAGGCAAAACAAATCCCCTTCCCTACCAGTACTGACAAGAAGTGCTTTAAGAACTAAATGGATTTGTTAATGACAGAACTCTCTTAAAAAGCGCAGTCTCTGAAGGGAGGCAGAATGAAGAGATGGATGAACATATGAACTTGATCTAATTTTATCCTAGTAGCCCAACATGACACTAGATACCACTGAGCCAGAAAATTATTGTCGTATCTCCTACTCTACCCCTTATCAACAACAGAAAAACTCCTTTATAATAGGAAAAGAAAAAGGAGCCCTCATCCCGGGCCTGTTCACCTCTGGACAGTGATCTACACTAAGTAGAATGAAATCCTCTACAGCAGTTTTGCACAGAAAATCCCAAACTCTGGCCCCTGGAGGTTGCCTGTAGTTACGCTTCTCTAGGCTTGAAGTCATCCTGTATTTTCTGGCATATTAACCAAATAGGAATCAGAAAATACAAACTGAAGAGACATTAAAAATTTAAGTAGGGGGAATCTATTCAAACAAATATTCACTTTAAAAATAATTTTATTGTGTGAGATAAGTAAATAAATAAAAGGAAAACATCCCTGGTCTATGTTCACTAATTGGAAAATTATGTTTCAGAGGATTTAACACAGATGCACTGTCACTAACAATCTCTCTCCTAACCCCTTTCGCACATAAATACACAACTTCCTCTATGCTCACATTACAGATAATATCCTTGTTTGAAGACTAACTTAGGCACAGAAATTTTAAAAATACTTCTTCAAACTGCCTTCCCAGGACTAAATTAATAGAGGACTTGAGGAAGTTGCTGCTGTTTCAGTAGCCATTAATGTGCCTATTGTGGGCTATATAAAATATCAGAGAAAAAAAAAATCATTCTTAAATGCATATGTAGGTGTTCAATAAAAGTTTCATATGTGAATTTTAGGGTCAGAATTGTTTAATCCCATTGGTCCAACACAAAATGTTTTGAAGAAACATAATCTCCAGAGTTTCTCATCATGAATTTCATTCCCATGAGAGCTTTCCTGTTCTCACCAGGTCTAGCCCTTATTCAGTCTGTT
The DNA here is from genome assembly GCF_947461875.1 of Haliaeetus albicilla. Classification (NCBI taxonomy): domain Eukaryota; kingdom Metazoa; phylum Chordata; class Aves; order Accipitriformes; family Accipitridae; genus Haliaeetus; species Haliaeetus albicilla. The sequence continues at coordinate 22,300,576 of NC_091499.1, read as the reverse complement.
TTATTTATGTTATTTCCCATTTGTAAACAGTGCATGTCCAAGTGCCTTGTTTTTAATGAAGTGTAGCAGTAGCATTTGATTGGAATTTAGATAAATGAGCAGATAAATCCATGTCTGTTTTCTGCAAGTTTGTACACATATATAAGAAAAATTAAAAACGTAGCTAGATAAAGACCAAAGGCTGGTCTTCGTTACCACATCTTATAATTTTTTACCCCAAAATAGAAAGTATTATGAGATCAGCAAAGTTCTTTGTGGGATTCCCCTTACTGTTGAAATAGAAGTATTATGGGAGAATCTTTTGTGGAGTCCTTAGAAATAATAATAGGAGAGTTGCAGGGAAAACTCAGAAAAAACTATGCTTATACAAAATTAAGAACTTCTCTGTCATGTGCAATATAATTGTAATGGCCCTTTTCATAAATATCAGCATATACTATTACTTGTAATACTTCTGTAGTTAGAGACTATAAGCATCTATAGTGTACTATGCACTACACATAATAAGAAACAGTTCTTCCCCCGAAAGATTTACAGGCTAACTGAACCCAAGGAACCATTTAACTTTATTTTACAGACAGAGCGGGTGACTTTTCCAAGGGCAAATCAGACGTGCTAGAAGCAAGTAATAAGACCTGTCTCTTACAGCACCCTTTAGTGAGTACCATCACAATAACCCACCCATCGCTTCAGTACGCCATTAACTCGAGCACACGTTAGTTCAGACTGCAGTGGGATGTACCGCTAAATCCCACACAAATGTTCTGTTCGCTTCATCTGTTGATAAGAGACACAGCAAAGACCTTTCTGCTGTTTTCAAAACACGTAGCAGGTTGAACAGGTGGTGTTGAAGGTGTTCTGGGAGAAGAAAAGGACTGGCTGAGGCTGGCTGGGGCTGAGGAGATACTCAGCCTCCTTTGGCTTGGTCTGTAAAATAAGCAAGCTTGCTTATTTAACGCCAGTGGTTTGGAAAGCACCCTGCCCACCAGGAACCTGACCATTACCGAGCATATCTACTATCCCTTTACCAAGCAACCCATATCAATGGGTCCAACCCATACCAATCTCAGTCCTCTCTGGCATGTGAAGCTTCACCCTGTGCCCTTCCCACGGCATGGCTGGGTTTCTGTCCACTGCCCCAGGAATCTTGTCTTCAGCCAGTATTCACGCTCAGAAGCTCTGAAAACAGCGTGACCACTTTGTGGCTGAAGATAAGAGATCTTTGACAGTAAGCAACATCACTTCTCTGACACAGACATCAGAGTTCATTTTCCTCCTGAGGAGGTTCCAGAATCTGTTACAGGCAAGAACTTGTGGTTTTACTTAGAGCACAATACTTCTGTGATTGTGTACATGCGACAAACTCAACCTGTATCTATTGTTTACTTAGCAAATAAGGACCTAATCAAGAGCCCATTGAAGGCAGCAGGCACAATACTATTGCCTCTGGATCAGGCATTGAATTGCTCTGACATCATCTGTCATTAAGTGTAATATATATAAAAAATGTTTTTAAAAATATTGTCCAAATACATCATGCAGAAAAACATAATTTTTTCTTCTGTCCCAGAATTTAAAAATAATTGGCTACAATATATTCATTTCTGGCAAGCACCATTTTGTCAGTGACAATCAGGGACAGGTGACTGCAAACACTCCGTTCCTAACCCTAGAAAACACTTGCTAGTATTATTAGAACTTCAAAGCCTCACCCCTGCATCTCAATACAGACCATATGCTACAAATGGGAATACACAAAACGACAAGCACTGCTCTTGTTTTCAGGTTAATTGAGGGCCTGAGCAACTTCTAAGTGAAGGCCCTGTCTGTCCCTGAGGCTTTCTGTAGACTGTGGCTAATCAATCTCAAGAAAAAAAAAGTTTTTCTGGAGTGAAAAACAGAATTACACAAAGCAACAGAACACCAGACTCAGATACACCCAGTCATAGCACATATTAAAAAAGGAAGAGGTTAGTTATACATTACAGAACTATAAAGTTGCACAGCAACTATGTGAAATCATTTGTTTAAAGAAGGCTGCACATATATTAAAAAAAAAAACAAACACCTTTTGCCAGATGTACATCACCCATGACAACTATGAATAGGTCTGTGGCTCCACAGGCAGTTCAGCAGATTTTACCACTGCAGCAGTGAAGAAATGCTCCCCTCCACCCTCACATACCCTCTCCCTCCTTTATCCTACCCCATCCTCCTTCTATTTCCCTCAGTCCCAGCTGTTCCGCCCCACCCACACTCTGGGTCTCATCAACACTCCCTGGCTCATTTAACTCATTGAAACGTCAGAAAGCTCTCAATTGCTTTTTCCTGATTGTGTTTTCTGTTATTTCAGTAAATTAAACTGACACATAAGTGTCTGACAAGTGTTGAACCTAGCAAAAGGTTAGCAGGGGGAGTGTGTGGCCAGGAATAGTGTGGACAGAGAGACACAGAAGGGGAAAACAAACTGTTTTCGGCAGTGGTGAGCTGTCTGTGAACGCAGCACTTTAGGGAGCTGTACCCAACTGGTGGTAGAGCCTTTGGGACTCAGCTTTACATAAAGAGAATAGTCCCTTGACTTTAGTGGTTTGCTTCTGTTAACACCTATTTAGCAGTTATTTGCAGATAGGCTGGATATACAAGAACAAGTGTTGCTAATAGAGCTGTTTGGAGTATCTGTAGAAACTCTCAAAACCACTTCTTCAAGGGTGAACATATCCTCTAACCTCAGCTCTATTCTTGGATCATTCCCAGGGAAACTGGAGATGTTTGTATAGCTGCCCAGTGAAAAACTCGGCTGGCCTCCTTACTTTTTTTTTCCTGGATGCTGCTCACCAAAGCACAGTGCAAATACATGAATAGTGAAGTGGCTGGTCAGCCTGCAAGCTTGTAGGAGCATGCACTTATATGAATACAAACATTTTCTTCCAGTTTGGGAAAGGAAAAAAGAATACGTACTGAAAAACAGTGTTTTAAAACCAAGATAAGTAACCCGAGATAACTGTCTAACATCAACTCAAGAGAGAGGTAAGCATGGGAAATTCTTACTTCCATGTAGCTACATAAGGTCAGACTGTGCAGTCCCCACCTGCCGCTTACCTCGACTACCTACAGATTGTAGGGTCTCCCTGTGTTTGTAGAGGATAGAGACGTGAACTGTGAAGGGATTAGTGTAATACAAACATATACCAATAGTTTATGTATTTTGAAGTTTGCTCTTTGGGGAGAAAAACAGAAGTGTCCACTTCTATACAAAACAGAATGGGTTTTCATTTAAAGATCATAAGAAAGTGAAGCAAGCAAAATACTGGAAGGTAAAGACAGACAGACATGTCTGGCTTTATCAGCAGGAGATGGAGCAGGAAATACATTATTAAACATCACCATCTACTGGATACCAGCATTTGTTCCTTACAAAGGGAACCCTAAGCTTCTATGCTGAAATAACTTGTCAGACAAGCCTCTGCTTTCACAGACCTCACACTGCTCATATAGTTATTGGCAGGCCGAGGTTTGTGGACCCTTTCAGCACCAGGTTGGGAAAAGATTTTCAGCATTATGAAAACAAACTCAAAAGCTCAGGGTGATATAATACAGACTATGAAATTGTTAATAAGACACGATGGGAACTTAAAAAAAGAAGGTGGGGGTAGTCAGGCGTGGGGGCAATAGCATCCTTTGGGTAATCAGTTTGTTGACTTGTGGTATGTTTGGGTAGACACGCACATGTGCATAGCATGGGGCTGCACCGCTGTCCCCCTGGGTAGCACACAATGACTACAGTTCCATAATTTTGAACATCTCTTGGCTGCACAGATAATATTCAACCATATCTGTGTGATTTTATGCCATTGGGACTAGCAGCGGGGCTCACAGAGCTTGCTGAGGGCAAAGGCACCGGTGCAGGTTGTAGTCCCTGGCTGCAGGTGCTGGGCTGGCCCCGCTGGGCAGTGAAGGATGCTCCTTCCCTTCCCCACTGAGAGCAGAAGCCCCTGGCCCCACAGTTAAGGATGGCCGTTCCTTTGCCTGATGCCCACCCCTTTGCAACTCTCCCCACCTCCTTTTTTCTTCAAACTCCAGAGCAGTCACAGCGCTGTGTGGCAGCAACATCCTCCTCCACCACCAGAACTAAATAAAATGTTTAGAAAAATTATTTGAAAAACGTTGCTGAGGTATCAACACCTTGGGAAGGGCTCAGGAAAAAGCTGCAATAAACATGCAAAGGCAAAGAAATTTTTCTTATAGTGAGTGATGATCTAAAGCCATCATTACAATTAGTTTATCAAAAGGAATGACTGGATAACTATTGGAAACAATAAACCTAAGATTATGGAGGATGCTTCAATGCTTTGACCCTTTAATTCATAGATAGATATTTCCCTAAATAAATTTGTGTGATTAAAAAACTTCTTCCTGGCTATATCCTTTCAAAAGGCATTGGCAGTGGCAGGTCTAAATGCACAGGGGCTTTTAGCTTAGTGCACTGATTTTTTTTTTTCTCAAGAGCAAAATACTCACAAAAAGTAACCACTGAAATGTGGCAAGGACCAAAAAAAAAAACCAAAAAACCAATGGGAAAGCTGTATTGTTTGAAGTGTTGGTAGTTAAAACTGTTCCTTGTAATGAGTCGCAGGAAATGAGAAATGGAGCTTTGGAAAGAGCTAGATTCATGCTATGTCAGGGCAGAGAGAATGACAAAGACTGATGATAATGAGAAATTACTTTATTATTTCCTTGTGGAATACTGGTATGTACCGTACTGTACTCTTATTGTCCTGTCAGCATATTTGGAAAGAAATAGGTGTTAGGGTCTACCAAACAGTCCTGACTTTAACACCATATCAGAGCTTCTATGTAGTTCATTAGTCTGGGGAAGATACGAAGTGAAACAGTTCCCAACACTTGCGTAAACATCATGAAATTACACAGGAACAAATCAATAACAAATTGTATTTCTATTGCTGCATTTATCTTCCAAACCTTTTTCAGTTCAACACACAGAATCCCTCAAGTAAATTGTTGTTACTGGCAAGTCACACTGATCTAAGTAAAGTTGAAAGCATTTTGTTTCAATGTGCTGTGTTGGCAACAAGAAAAAGGAACATTGCAGTAAGACGACATGGTCCAATACCTGAGTGTCAATATAAAAGATATTTCACACATAAATTATGAACAATAATTCTACTGAGCTGCAGAGCACATATATCTGAGCATTTATTTACTCCAGGATGTATAACAGAATCTGTTGAATTTTGGTGGGATTACACCATTACAAAATTCACCTGAAACTAAGCAAAACTTCTAGGCTCGCAGTGCAGACAAAGAAGAGAAACAGATTTGCAAGAGGATAATTTGTTTCAGTGGGTAATTTGCCTGGTGTAAACCCTGGGAGACACCTTTTCCTCTCCACTGACTGTAAAGGGAGACTGAGGTGACCAGATTAGACTCAGAAAACTAACTTTGAGAAAAAGTTAAGCAAGACATATCCTATACTTCATGTCCAGGGACAAATACTATGATTGCAACTAACATATATATAAAAGCGCAATTTTTGAAGAGGAAAATAATAACAGATATATGTGGATATATGTTTTAACAGTTCTACTTCATAGTTTAGGTTTCACTCAGTAATAAGCAATATCGATAGGATCCCAATTCTCAATGGACACACCACCAAATGATAATAAAAATTCCTAGGCACTAGCAGTGCTGCAATGTCCATGGTACTTATGGCTCCAGCTAGCTCAGCTCTGCATCTGCCCCCTCCCTTCTGTCTCCCAAAGGCTGAGATCAGACATCTTGGGTGGACTCTCCACTCCAGCAGCAGGGGGTTCAAACGGTGGGTAAGATGGATTGTCCACCTGCCTTAGTTTTTTGTGTCCCTCCTTTCCTCCAGCAAAGAGCTGAAGTATGCAGAACTGCCAGTCAGGGAGGGTGTGTGGATCTCAAAAGAGGATTGAGGTAGAGAGAGGCTGTGTGCTGGAATAGTCAGTCTCTTAGTCCCAGGAACAGGAGAAGAGGACAAGGAGGTCCAAGTGCCCTCTGGCTCACTTTCCTCTGCAGCCTGTACCAAACAATAAATTGTCACCAAGAGCTCAAATCTGGAGCTAACGATGAGAAAAAGGAAATGATATCCTAGGCCAACACAAACCACCCTGAGCCTCCCTGGCCTCATCTCCAAGCAGTTCAGCACTGCACAGGACTGTTTGATTCTAGTGTCAGGAAATGTTGAAATAGTGTTTCTCATCCCCACCTCTAAGGCACTGCTTAGCAGAAACCAACCTCCTGACTAATACAGGATGGGAGCCGTGTTCCCAGCTCCCTGGGAAACTTGAAACCTACCTCTTCTCAGCTGTGACAGCAAGTGTTCGAAACAAAGATGAGAATCAGATTTAGCCTTTGGGAAAGACTTTTCTTTCTTATGGCATTACTAGCTTAAATACCTATTTTTTAGGCAAAATATGAAGTATCTTGCTCTAAAATTATGCTTCTTTGACCCCTAAGACACCTACAGAACATGTACCTGTAATCAGTTCAAGTACGGGGATATTCTCCCCATCTACTGCATTATTTGTTAGGTGCTGCTGTGCTGATTTGCACACAATGCAGGGAGAAAAGCAGTCCCTGCTGCTGGAGGGTTAGTCCTAAAGTCTATTCTTCTAAGCACATTGAGGCTATAGACGGACAACAGCTTAAAACTTGAGTTAGATCCTGAAGACTTGTTCCTAGCATGGAACCCATTTTGAAAATTCTGGGATTGCAGCTCAGAGATGTTTGCTAAAAAGGACGCAGAGCACTTCTCTAGCTATGATGCTAGCCTTGGAAGAGAGTACAAGGATAAGAATGTGAACCGATAATGAAAGCAGAATGTTTTGTTTATATGAAATATGACCTTTCCATCAGGATGAATGCTTCTGAGATTACATCAAACAACAGAAAACTCAGAATTAACTCCTTGAGGTGAAAGAGTAGTTCACAGTGTGCTAGTTATTTTGTAAGGGACTTTTTCAGTTGCCTCAAATCAACACCTTCAATAGGCAGGTATGACAACTTCTTACATCTGAGGTCCAGTAAACAAAAGATAGAGTTGTGATGGTTTGCTTACGCTGGAATAGGTACTCCAGAATGCATTAGAGAGACAAAGGCTCTAGGGAAGTCAGGCAAATAAACAAAAATAATAGCAAAGATGTCACTGAAGGCAGAGTTGAAGTCTGGCTCAACAGACTAGTAAATGGACTTGAAAATGGAAGCAACATGGTACAAAGAGAACAGTAGGAACTGGATGGAAGCAAGAATGGTCTGAAAGAAGGTTATGAGGGATGAAATAAGACAGAAGATGAAGACCAAAGCTAGGGCACTGTTGTAGTTCCAAAAGTCTGAAGGTATCATGATTTTTAAGGAAGTTAGAAAGAAAATTGCAAAGTGGCGAAGAAAATTACTTGAGTCTGCAAGCCTGTGGACAACTCCCTGGGTTTTTTGGCTGGGTTTGGCAGTCCATGTTGGGAGCGGTGCTGGTAAAATGCCACAGATGTACCATGCAGGTACCAGAAATGTGACAACTAAAACTACTCCGAGAAATCCCTGAGACCAAAGCACGACATGGTGGCTGCTGAGTAGGTATACTCTGAGAAATGGAAAAGAAATCTTCCATGTGATAAAAAAAAGGCAAAAATAAGTTCAAGTAAAGAGAAAAACTAAGTTGAAAAAAGTTGGGAGGCAGGCGCAACACTGAAAGACACAAGGAGATGCAAGGAACTGGTACAGTCAATTTAATCATACTGGGGTTTTTTTAGTAATGAAATGACAGGAGAGTTGGAGATGAGACAGGACAACAGCTCTCAAATACTGAAAATGTGATGAAAATAGAAAAAGAGTAATCATGTTCTTAGGCAGAAAAAAGAAGCAATGGACACTAGCTGAAGGGAGATTGTTTGACACTAAGAAACATTTTTCATTGACAGATGATCTGGGAATGATGTGACCTTCCATCACCGGAGATCTTTAAGAACAAGTGAGACAAACAGTTTGGGGAATCATAGAGGTATGGCATATACCTGTCTATAATCCTGCCTTGTTTCCACTGGAAGGGATGGGATGGACAAGATGATCTCTATCAGTCCATTAAGTCTTTCAGCTCTATGGTTCATGACTGTGAAAATGAGCCAGAAACGGTTACTAGGTCCAAGGAGAACTTCTGTTTACTGAAAAAGCTCTTAAAATCATCATCAGTTTTAGGTAAAGCTAATTAAATGAGTGCCTGGCCCTCAGAAGGGACAGGAAGGGACTACAAATGGTTGTTGCCCCAGGGCAGAAACTAGCTGGTCCCTGGACCAGACCCCTCACTCAGTTAATCCCTGTGTTGATGATGGCTAGATCATTAGTTCATTAGTGTCACTGAGAATATTCTGACATCATAGCAAAGGAGAACCCTGATCTTATGCAACAAATAACTACATTTAGCTGTATATTACCAAAAAGACAATGACACATTGGATTTTGCTCACAAAAGATTCAACACAACAATTAGTAGCTGGGAGGTTCTCTTATACCATAGAAATACTGATCCTCATGAGCCAAATTCTGAAGTACTTGGGTCAGCCTAAACTCACAGAGAAGTCAGAGGGACAAATGCACTTTTACCGTAACCTCAAAAACAAAGCTATTGAAACCTGAAGCTGAACTGTCTCAGCAAGTTATGCTAAGAACTGGTGCGCTGACAAAGTCATGTATGGACATATGCACATGGAGAAAGTCATGTACGGACATATGCACATGGACAAAGTCATGTACAGCATCACATATGAAGTAAGAAGGGGACATGGGAACAGTGAAGAAATGTATGAACGGAGTAACCAGTAAGGAAGGAAATATATTTTACACAGTTAAGGGAAGAGGTGTAAGTAGAAGCAGCAGAAAGTTCAGGCTAATGGCCATTTTTGACTCTGGGACTCTCTCACAGATCTTCTTCATTTTTGAAGCCCGTCATTCATACATACGATGTGTTTTGGGGCCTTTTGGCAGATACAGGCACACCTGGGGCTTTGTTAAATACAGCTGCGACAGCTGATAGCTGGTCTGATAATGCATCTGTGCAGGAGTGGAAGTGGTAATATTCTGCTGCTTTGTACTGCTGGTGGGATCAATGACTTGAGGCGCAACGGAAGACTGGAAGAGAGTAGAAGGAAGAACAGGTCTTCACAAGGTTGTGTCTGTGACAGCCCAATGCTACTTGATGGCTAGAAGAATGCCTCTAACATTCCTCTGATACAGCTTTTCAGGGCTGCTTGCCACCACAAGCCATAGTACGATTTCCCAGCCCTTTTCTGGGAGGAGCACAATGCCCAGGATTTTGCTTTAGCGAGGATGTATTAGAACAGTGGATGTTGCAGTGATCGCCCTAATTTTCCATCCTACTGACAACTTTGGAAAAAGCAGGGGCCATCTTTCTGTGATCGTCCCCCGCCACCCCTCTCAGTCAGCACGCTGAAACAGAGCGAAAAGCAAAGCCAACGTCTGCCAGATCAGCGTGATTTATTTATTCGTACAAAATCCAGATGTTCTGCTCCAACACCCACCAAATTACGCTCGGAAACAACGGAATACTGACGGTAAGAGACGGTGCCCAGGGGCCTGCCAGCCACGGCCGCTGCCCCTCTCGGCCTGGTGGCTGCCAAGCGGCTGCTGCCAGGAGCAGGGACCCCGTCGGCCACCCCTCGCCCTCACCCGGAGGGGACGAGCAGACCCCCCGCGGCCGCCCCCTTGCCTTCGCCGCGCTGGGGCCGGCGGGCCGAGCGCTAACTCCCTCACACAAGCGAGAGCCACCGCCGGCGGGAGTTAATCATTAAGCCCCCAGCAGATCCGCTCCGGGCCGGCTCCCCTAAACGTCCCCGGGCCTTCAGCCATGCCCCGTCCCCTCCCGGCCAGGCGGGACCGACCTGACTGAGCACGGCGGAAGGGCGGGCGGCAGGGGCCGGGAGAGCTCCCCGCTGCCGCCCGACGGCGACCTCCGGGACCCCATCCAAGGCGGAGCCCCCCTCCGCGGGCGCGGGGGAGCTGCCGTGAGGAGGGAGTGGCGCCCGCGGGCCCGGCCGCCTCAGCCCGCACGGGAGCCATGCAGCCTCCCTGGAAGGCGCCGTAGGGCAACACCTGTCCCCCGCCGCCTCCCCCGCGTCGTCGCCTCTCCTCCCCTCACGCTGCCGGCGCTCGGCTGACACCGTCTCCCGCCGAGGTGCCACAGCCCCGCGCAAACGGCCGGCGCGGCCCATGCCCCAGCCGGCGCCCTCCGCTCCCTAAGGCCGCCGCCGCCGCCGCGCCCGCCCCGTCCCGTCCCGTCCCGTCCCGTCCCGTCGGCTGCCGCCGCTCATGGCGGGTCAGGGGAGGCGCCGGTGAGGAGCATGGCCAAGGGACCCGAGCAAGAGGACGCCTTCCTGCACCTCCCGGCCGCGCAGGAGGATCGCTACGCGGGCTTGGTGGGGCGAGGCTTGCTGCCCTACGCCGAGGAGGGGCTGTGCGGCGCGGCGGGCGCCGAGAGGCGGCTCCCGGAGCCGGCGCTGCCCGCCGGCATCAAGGCAGGTAGGAGGTGGGGTGCCGGCAGCGTTCCCTTTCCAGCCGGCGGGCAGGGCAGGTGCGGGCAGGCAGGGCGAGGCGCGGCAGGCGCCCCGAACCGTCGCTGCTGCGCGGGATCCGGCGGGGACGCGGGGTAAGGCGGCTGCGGGGCCTCGGGGCGGCCCGGCCCGGCCCGTCCCCTCAGGCAGCGGCGGGCAGGGCGGCCGGTTAAACGGGCGCCTGCGGGGCCGCAGTCGCGTCGGGAGGAGGGCGGCGTGCTGCCGGACCGTAACGATGCCCTTGGGTATCTCTTCTTGTTCCCCCCCCGGCGCTCAGAAACACGCTTCACCAGCGAAGCCCTCTCCTCGGAAGAAGAGGATGCGGGTGCTGGCGACGGCGCACTAAAAGCCGCGGACCAGAGCCCGTCTGCGAAGAAGAGCATCACGCAGATCATGAAGGACAAGAAGAAGCAGACGCAGCTCACCCTGCAATGGTAGGGCTCCGGCGCCCGCGGCGAGCCCCCGCTGCCCGCCCACCGCCCCGGGGCGCCCGCGCTGCGGGGCCGGCGGTGGCGGAGCCCCCCCCCGGGCTCCGGGACCTCGGGCCCGGCCCCTCGGCGGGGAGACCCCGGGTCCTCCAAGCCGGTGTGGCCGTCAGGCCCAAAGGGACGTTTCTTAAAAAGCTGAGCCGGCTAGGAGGGTTGCATCTCACGGTTCTTTTAGAAATACCTGTCATCTGTGGGATGCTTGGTTAGTTGGGTTGGTTTTTGGGGTTTTTTTTTTTCGGATAAGCCTCGTCAAAAAACAAGGACATCCACCCCCAAATTTCTGATTTTTTAAATTGGCAGAGGTTTATCGTTTAGCAGAAGTCTCTGTCAGGTTCTCACAGTACGTGGCTATCGATGAAATATATCGAAAAAATGTGGAAATGAAACATTGTTTAAGAATTACATTTGTGAATGGATGTTTTAGTTATCCTTTAAGGCTATGACTGTTAGATCTTCACTGCCTTACGATGTATTTTTTTACATTATATTCTAGCATCCTTGGAAGCCCTAACTTTACTTCATTTTATCTGGGCAAAAAATTAACCAAATAAGAGGTCAAATTCTGCAGACATTAACTGATAAGTGTTTCTATTAAGGCACACTTGAAATTAGGGAGGAGTGCTGTTGCGTTGAATGGGAACTTAGTTACCGAATGCAGACTGAAAAATGAGAGTAATCCAAATTATCCAGTTTCTTAGTCTAGTTTACATCTGACTTCTGAGTGTAAATTGTAAGGATTTGAGTCTGGTGAGTCAGTGCAAAATTATTCAGTATGCAGCATTTACCACAAAGTATTTTCTTACAGATTTGTGTAATTTGAGAAATAAATTTATTGCACATCATCCCAGGAGTAGCAAATAATGTAAACTGATAAAGAAAAGAAACAGGACAACAGTGAAATACCCAGCTGTTTCTAAGAGTTCAGTTCAAGTGAAGACAGCCAGTTTTTTACTTCAGTTTTTAAATTTTTACTTTAATGACCATCACTAGGCACTTATATCCTGTGAACTGACTGGGAAACTACATAAAAATGCACCTGCTTCAGAAAAAGACAGTTCTTTGCTTTTCCGTATGGTTTGGACAATAAACAGCTTCAGGTCCAGTGTGGAAATCAAAAAGCAAAAGTAGGAAGAGATGAGACATTACCTCAGTGTTAAAGATACAGTGGGACAGAAGATGCAAGTTCAAGCCCCTGCTCTGTTCAAAGGACAGACTTAAACCCAAGTCTTTCATAGTCTAGTTCGCGCTCTTATTTTCAAAGCAAGGCTGCCTCTTAGGTGATGACCATTTACTTATTTATATAAAGCAAAAAAGTCCAGACATTGAAATAGACTAGTTAAGAAAAGGGACCTGGCCCCAGGTTTTCCATATTCTGCAGCTAACCTAAGCACCAAGTGTGCAGTCGGTCTCTAGTGTCTCTCTTGTTCAGGACAAACTCATCTGTGTGCTCTCGTGGAATTCTTCAGAAAAATTTAAAAAAAGAGGGCAGTACCAAAAACCAGAAGGAAAATAAAATTGGGAGGCATGGCATGTTGCTTCTGACTCTGGCAGTTTCTTTCTCTATACAGGCTGGAAGAAAACTACATTGTCTGTGAAGGAGTTTGTTTACCAAGATGCATCCTATATGCACATTATTTAGACTTCTGCAGGAAAGAGAAGCTTGAACCTGCATGTGCTGCAACTTTTGGGAAGGTAAAAAATAAATGCCTTCATAATTTGTTAGATTAATTCTTTGACAGAATCACAATTTAGTACACCTGTGTCAAAATTCGACTCAAATTCACATGTTTTCTACTGCTCATGTACATGGAATCAGACTAACTACACTGTTCCATATGAAGGGATTTTATGACAGCTTTAGGAGAATGAAACTGAAATTCCCTTTGATTTATTGTTATTTCACACAAAAAAAGGCATTCTCTTCGAGAGCTTTTTTTTTTCCTCTTTGATGATGACATTAATAGGGTTCTTTCCACAAAACCACATCTGACATGGAAGACACTTTTAATTATACTAAAGGCAGTGTAAAGTGAGATGTGACGCAAGAAGCAATACAAGAAGGGGAATAAAAATTAATAACACAGATTGGTCCTGAATGAAAAATTGTTGATTCATCCTCTTTTGTACCCTTCCCTACAATTAATCCTGAAATCATTTAATGAAAGGGAGATGTGAACTCTCCACATTAAATCCTGAGTAGTTAGTGAAACAGGAAATCAAAAATGCTTCAAGGATCATCTTTTTTTAAACATCACTGATCTGGTCATTGTTCATACATAGCAAAATGCATTAATTAAATTAAATAATAATAATGGATTTAAAATCCAGTTCATAAAATCTTCACTTACTGATTTTTTTCTCTTGAATTGGATATACTGAAAAAGTATATGCCTAATTTTCATTACACAGTTTCAGTATAAATGAGGAAGACAATAGCTTTCCATTTAAATATTGTTTTGACAATGATCTGTCTATTAGATGTATCTATTAGATCTACCTCTATTACTGAATTACTTTTTTACTTAATAAACCTTTTGCCCTAAGCATCATTCTTTACAGGAAGAGTAGAATGTTTTTAGGGCACTAATCTCAATCTCAGGAGTCCAGTGACAGAATCTTCTGCTTGACTTGGATTAAATCACATAACATGAATTCTTTATGTGCAGCATAGAGCTAACAGAAACTTTCATAGGGTTTTGGTGAGCATGAATAAGTTTAAGACTATACAGCACTTTGATAGTGGACGACACACAAGTACCTGTTAGGCAAATATTTGCTTGCTTTAACCTTCAGATCACACTTTTCAAATCAAAAATCAATTTGTTTTTAGTTGTTTGACTTTGAAAACAGAATAGCTAGAGGACAGATCTTTCCCTGGTTCTGTTTAGATCTCTGAAGCAAAAGATACAGTTGTAATTTAGGGACCTGAATGAAACAGGACCCTTGTGAAGAAAACTAGATTTTAAATTGTAGAAGTAAAAATGGAAAGGAAGAACAGGTGGGAAGGGTGGGAAGGAGTTTATGGGTGGGAAGACTGGAGATACACAGCAAGATGGACGGGGATGGAAGGACCCCTGCAGTGTAAAACATGCTTAATTGTTTATGTTGCAACGCAAGTGTCACAAATATTTATTCATGGACTACATTATTAGACCATATATCTACACTATGATTTTTCTATGAACAGATTGCTAAGAAAGTATACCAGTGTTAGAAATTAATACAGTTATTTTCTCTTTAGACCATTCGCCAGAAATTCCCTCTCCTTACCACAAGGCGGCTTGGAACAAGGGGCCATTCAAAGTAAGGCACAATTATCTGTGTATCCACTTATAGAATACATTCTAGGAATGACATGTATTTCCATGTCTCCACAATATATACTAACTGTCAGGGAGGTTTATTCAGACGACAAGCTGCAAGTGATAACTTTTATGAAACCGATACAGAGTTTGAGTTTGAAAACATTACCACAGTCATAATTTCTAAAATTAAGCTGATTGAGCTTGTAAAACTTGTCATTATATTTATAGAGCCATGCATTTGTTGCAAATAAATGTCAAAATGTTATATATAAAAACATTATGTAATACATCTGTCTTTGTTACAGCTGCTCATCTTTCTATAAATAATGTGCAATTTAACTACAATTTTATTTGCCTTTTGCAAACCTAACAACTTTCATTGTGTTCTCTACGTAACAATATGGATTAATTTAAAGACACTAGAAAAAAGCATTGTCTTAAATTGAGAAGAAAGTATACATCTTCTCTTGTTGTGGGTAATTTAAAAGTACACAACCTGTAGTGCAGTCATTTCATGAGTAATGTATCTGATTAATTTGTATATTTGAGCTGTGGAATATTAGGCTGTAGGATTAGATCACATTTTGACATGGGAATTTAGCTATAATATAACTCTGTGTTAGGACTTGTGCCACTATATTCCCCTTTTCTCTAAGACATTTAACAGTATTAACACAGAGATACCTCATGCCCAACATTTCTTCGGCAGATCCCATATCCCTACTGACCTTGGTGGTATTATGTGCCGTATTTTCATATGGATTAACTGTTCTTGAACAATTTCCTCAAAGGGATGAGGCACCAGGAGGTTTTGTTTGAACATCTGGCATTTGTTTCTCATTTTTTTCCATTGGAGTTTTCCTCAGAGACTTTTCCTCTGCAATTCTCATTTCCACTAAGATACATTTACATTGTTCTTGCTGTGCAAAAAAGGACCTCACAAAAGGCACAAGTGACAATATCTTCAGTTCAAAGACTGAATACAGCAGCAAGTACTTACAGAGAAATGACAGTATAAATAATGATCTTTGATTATCTATTTATCGATCTCTGATGTTGTGGACTATATTCGCCTCAGAACATCAGGCTCACTGAGGAGCAAATTCATTTTTGCTTTCACCAGGTAGCAGTTAGTTACACAAATGCAATTTAAAGAAGTATTTCCATAAAATTAATAAGCAAATTAAGGGGCTGTTCCTCAGTTTTTGTAAATGACTAGTCACCCTCTGCTTTTATGTCAGCAAGGACTCTAAATGTTGTAAGCTGTTTCTATGTGGAATAAAGCTGGGATACTGGGACTGGTAAGAGACACTTCTTACTAGCAATTAGATCCTATTTTTTTAAGCATGGTAGTGTAGTGACATGTTTTATTTTTGTTGTTGCTATCATTATTTTGATATAATATTAGTAGGAGCAGTAATAGTACTAACTGTTCCTAATAGTGGTGTTTCATATGGCAGTATTGCCTAGGAGCTCTCATCATTGTCGAGGGCTCTGCTGAGCCATATGCTGTGAAAGCATGAAAGGAAAATGACAATTCCCCGCCAATGGAATCGTTGTTCTTTTATCGCAAAGAAAAGCTAACTCCCCACCAGTAAAGTGCCTTAATGGACACTGCATGCATACACAGTAATGTGTCGATAGAGCCTGGCTGTGGTCAGAAGAAAGCAAAGAAAATCAGTTACCTTTTCCATCATCTTCAAGGTGACAGAAATTGTTTTTCTCCTGCACTGAAACAAGGCCAAGCTCTTCCTAGCATTCTCACGAGCATGAATTGGATTTGAGAAAGAACTCCTGCTCTAAGGTGTGGGATACAGGTGCTGTGTTAAGGTGTGAGATACACAAATATTAGTTCCTTCTCTGATTCTGAGCAGCATTTGTCATCTCCAGTTCCGGGCGAAGGAGAGACTTAAAAACAGATCTAATAAATCCTAGAACTTCAAGTCAGAGTCTCTCTGTGTTTACATCCAACAACCCATTTATACAAAAGTGTCAATACTAAAACACTCATTTAAACATTTGACCAAGAAGGTACAACATATTGGACACAATTTTGTTAACAAAGTTCATTCATCTCTCATGCCCATGCTAATCACTCCAGATTGTTTAATGTAGGGGAAATTTTCTATATTCCTGCTGAGTGGAAGAAGACCCAGCACAATAAATACTGCAAACTGCTCTCTTCTTAGATTAGTATTTCATAGGCAACAGTTGTCTGCGCAGCAGGTTCTGAATCTTCCTTTTTGCATAGGTAATGTTGAACGTACTCTGGTCACTGCTAGAATTCAGTTATAACTTTCACAGTACATGTATTACCTGGAGTAGGTATTTGGGAAAACGTATATACTGCTCAATCCATAGACACAGAAGACTGTTTGAGCTCAAGTTACAATTTAATTTCTTTGTAGACTTTGATCAATGATGAATCTTAGCTTTTATCCGTCATGTCTGAAAACTATTATCTTATTTATTAGGAGTGATTTAGTGGGTTAATAAAACTGATATGGCAGCTGGCCCTGTGATAACAAGTTATTGCAAGTCCCTGAACAGCTTAAGCCTATCATTTCCTTATCAGCTATCATTTGTGTCAGTGTATGCTAAAATCAGGGCTGCTAGTTGCATAGGAACATATGTTATAACAAACCACTGAAATTAAAAGAGGAAAGCAGTTCAGCTGTTTTTTTAAAAGGTTTGTTACACAAATTGAGAATAAGTTCCTTATGATAACTGGTTTCATTTTATTAATTATACAATAGTCATATAAATAGTAAAATACTTATATACTGTACTTTCACATAGACATATACATATAAAGAGGCAGAAAGAAGGTACTTGAAGTTGTAGGTTAAAGATGTTATCAGTGTGTCTGGGATGGGTATACTACTCTCAACAGGGAGCCCAAAATAAGCTATTCAGCTAATGACTTTGGCTTGTGAGAGAATAAAAATCTTCATAACTTATTACTGTAAGAAGTATGCCAGACAGATTATAATTTTTTCATTGCTTCTGTGTCATGACTAGAAAGCTGTATTTTTTAGTACTAAAAATTCAACTACAGAAATCGCCGAAGGAAATCAGGATGGTAACTGCTATGCCTTTAATACACACAGAATAGGTACTGAAAATATCTATTCGCTACATAACAAAATGTCACAATGGTAAGTTCTGATATCTTGGGGCATTCCAGAGCAGGAACAAGTATATTGCCTACCACTGGAAACCTGAGAATCCAAAACATATAACAGTTCCTGTTTCTAGCCCAAATATGTTAATATTGAATTGGATGTTGAATAATTTAGATATTGAATATTATCTATGTAAGGAAGTAATGCTTTTCCTTGCCTCTGGCCCACTCCAACTTTAGCAGTAGGGAATTCCAAATTTGTGGTGAAAGTGTGAAGTTTTATTTTTAGAATTTAAAAAATGGCATGTGATTCAAACTGGGAGGTTTAGGGTGTTGGAATGAGACGTAGGCAACTACTTGCTTACATGGCCAATGACAAATGTGCAGATAACATTGTTAAAGAAGTGGTCACAGCTCTTATTTTGTTTTTCATCCTGTTCAATGCACAACCTTTGCAATGTCAAGACTAAGTAAATGCTGTTATTTCAAAGAATCCATACATGTATATTTTCAATACCTCTTCTGTCACATCTAAAATTACTTCATTTTCATGAAAGAAGAAAAAATGTCCATGCCTTTTAGCATTTGTGTCAGAACTCTGTCAAACATTAGGAGTTTCCACATCCAGGTCTCTGGCCCAAGTCTATCTGTTTAATAATCCTAAACCAAAAGTAGTAGTTGAAAAACATTAGGACTTTAACTCACAACATAGGTGACACAGTGCTGCATGTGAACTGGAGGACAACAGTCTAGCATTATGGCATTTAATGAAAGGTCCCATTGGTATCCTAAACCACCCTGAGGTGTCACTTTGCTTTGATCAGCCAACTCTGACTTTAATGGATAAAAAGGGAACTGTTAGGAACAGATGGTCCTATATCTGAGCTTCTGAGTTTTAACAGGCATTTAAAAATGGTCAGTTCACCACATCACTATCCCTCAGAAAAATACACCTAGGGGGCAAGAAAACCAACAATAAAGAAATAGGGGAGAAACTTTTGGCCTTCCCTATGGGTCACCAGGTACAAGTGCGATCTAGTGGTATTACGTAGACTCATCAGTTTCAGGCAAACAGTAAAAGCCATGATGTTTAACAGCAGCCACTTTCTGTTACGTTTCTTGGCTGTAAAATCCCGAATGCACACAACAGACTGTCCAGAAACAGAATGACTATTTCAGCTGAGATTTTCAAAGCTACCTGGGCTAAGCAAATGTATCACCCTAATGAATATTTTCTTAAACATCATTTGTATCTAATGCCTTTAGTCAGCTTTGTCAATATAAAGCATTTGAGGGTTTTGTTCTTATCTGTCACTGTCCCATACAAGAGCAAACACCTAAGATTGTGATTTTTTTCAATGAGCATCACCAGGAACAGCAGAGATGAGCTGAAAAGTTTTGTTTATGTGTTCTATGAACTATTTGCTGGCGGGTTTGTGTCTTAAGAGTGCATTTCTTCAAGCTTTTGAGAAGTTTCAGCGAAGTTGGTCAATACGTTGCAAAGTGTTACCTCTGTGTTAAGTCTTGGTTTACATGCAATGTACTTGAACTACAAGTGTTAACTT
The DNA here is from genome assembly GCF_947461875.1 of Haliaeetus albicilla. Lineage (NCBI taxonomy): Eukaryota > Metazoa > Chordata > Aves > Accipitriformes > Accipitridae > Haliaeetus > Haliaeetus albicilla. The sequence goes on along the minus strand of NC_091499.1, from coordinate 22,281,490 downwards.
TGAAGCAGTTCAGTTAAAACAGCTGCCATGGTGTTTTCAAGCTAATTTTAGTAAAAAACAAATGAACGTGAGTATACTGTCCATAACATTCCTAGGCAAATTTGGTTTAACACAATCAGTTTTTAAATCTATTGAGTGGAATTTATAAGACAGGGCCTATCACCTTTGACAGATGAACTCAAGCAAACTTTGCTATGACTGGTAAAGAAAGAGCTGCCCCCAGCTTGCTCTCCTGCCCTTCTCCTGAAGGTCACTTCTTTTGTAGCAAAATCAATGGAAAGCAGTAAGTATCTACTGCATAGCCAGTTTTCTTAGCACCAACATACCCTCTTTAGTGTCTTTGGTTGAGGTGTTGGGCTTAGCACTGCAGAGCCTGAGCAACAGGCATGTGTTCCTTCTTCCAGCTCTATTTGGGAGCAGTAATCTCCAGGACAGCAGTAAGGGAGACAAGTGTGGATGAGAACTGCTTAAGCTGCTAAATAATTCAGAGTCAGTCAGCCTACCACCTGAGAGAAGAATGAATGAATGACATGTTAGTATTTTTAGTCATAGGAGGCTGAACACTAATTTATAGGGTACACTGGCAAGTTATTTTCAACTGAGAAGTCCTTTGTGGGACTTTCTAAATGTAACAGTGGTAAGCCTGATAAAATAAACCTGGTAGATCAAACCCAGCACCCTTTCAACAAATGAAGTAAAATAAAAGAGAATGCACATTAGGGAAAAGAGATGTAACATGTTTCTAGGAGATTTGCTGTTCGAGCTACATTCTTGTAAGAGAGAAAGTGTTTTAAACTTAAAAGTCCTATCCTTGAATTTTGGATCAAGTAATGACAATACTGTTTTCTATGAGACCAGATTTTGTTCCATGTCAGTGAAAGGAATTGGTAGACATTGTTAAGTTTTCAGAAAGCATTGAAAATCAATTTGACAGTTTGCTTTACTTGAGATGTCACTCATAAACACTCCTCTGTTTTTTTCCACAGGTATCACTATTATGGAATTGGCATTAAAGAAAGCAGTGCATACTACCACTCTGTGTTTTCTGGAAAAGGCTTAACCAGGTACAATAACGTAAATTCTGAGACTTAGTCAGTGAAGGTCTAACTTTAACCTTCCCTTAGGAAGGTATTTGTAGGACACTAATTTTTATTGATACCAGAACTAGTAATGCTGAATATCTCAATGTCTGGCATTCCCAGATTTAAGTAGCAGCTTGCTCCCTGAAGACATTGATTTTGTTTTAAGAGGTTGATCTAGAGCTTTTGCTAGTGTCTTCCAGTATGGCCCCACCACCGTCAGTGTAGAGCTGTATCAACTTATAACAGCAGAGGATTTGTTCAAGTTCGTGTGAGGTAGCAAAACACCATTTCCAGAACACTTGTCTCATTTTGTTTGCTTGTGTGTCACCCTCTGAGTTCTTTCCCCAGGACAGCTTCCCATTATGAAACGTCTGGAGAATGGTGTGAAGCTGGCACCTGTGGGCAGGAGGGAGGGGTCAGCGTAGATTAATATTTACAGGTCCTTTGACTGGCTAATATCAGTTTAAACCTAACCCAGGAAGCTCTAATTATATTTATTTAAGGGACAGCTAGCAGGATCAATACGTTACGATAGCTGCCTGTTGGTTTGCCAAAGATTAATAGTTCGTAAAACAAATGTGTCTGTTCACATATGGCTTGAATGACGGCTTTCATTGTCTACGGCAGTGTACCTGTATAAATGGGGACTCTGAGAAAGGAAAGGAATAAATGAGTTTATAATCACATATATGAAACTCAGCCGCTGGTAGATTTAGGTTATATCCAAAGAGACTTTTTCCAAACAATAGTACAAGTGTAAAAATTGAGGGTAATGTTGCCAATGATGCTTAAAAGGATGGATCTCTCCAATGCAGGACTTAAGGTATCATAGACTGGAATATGCTATTTCCTTATCCAGTATTTATCCAGAGCTGCAGAGGTGTTACTGGTACACAGAAAGATGAGGTTCCTCATAATACAAAATTATCTTGAACAAATTGCTCATTTAATTAACTAAAAGACAGTTATTTTCATTTAAGGGAATATAATCACTCTTAGTTGTCAGCTTTATGTCAGTCAGTGCCCTTTTCATGTAAAGCTCTGTCCTTGCACAATCTAGCAGCAATGAATGCAAAGAAAGTGGAGGTTCTGCAAAATTCCCCACGTCTGGATTTCTGATGGTATACACTCACATAAAGATGGCATAGATACTCTCTAGGATTTTCAGGAGTGCTCACTAGATTCACTGGGTTCACTAGATTCACTAGTTAGGAACCTTTTCTTTGTATTAGGACTTGTGCTCTCATGTATGAGATGTTGAATTTTCAGGGTCCAGGAGTCAAATTGCCTTCCTAGCTGATTTAGAGCAGAAGTTCAGATGCTCATTTTGCACAGTCTGGGCCATCATTGTGGATGGATTTGTCTGTGTAAAGAGAATGACACAGTAGCCTGGGGTTAAGAACAAGCTTCTGGGTAAGGAAAGAGTCAGGCAGTGTAGGGATTCAAAATTGAGAGTGAATCTCCCAGTTGCTTGCTGCTGCATATAATGATCCATCATAAAATCTGTCCTTCGTCTGATGTCTGTTCCAGTAGGTGAGCTATAAAAATAGTTTCTGGCTCAAGCCTGGGGGAGAAATAGGCAGGGAAAATATAGGGGTTGATAATGGTATCAGATCACACCATGCCCAGGCACAAATGTAGGCATATGGAGGCCTTTACCAGCAGGCTTGCATGTTAGATGGCAGCTTGTCAAAAGATTAGAAGGGGCAATGGGCCTCAGTTTAGTTGCCTAAATATAGGCCTCTACTGCCATTTCAAACTTAATTGGCATTCATGTATTAATATTTAGGTAATTGAGCTGAGTACAGTAGTCCTTAAATGCAGGGTTGCAGATGCCTGAATCCTTAAATTGCACTGTAAATTCGACCTCTTGGTTCCTTTAAGTATCAAGCCTTGCATTGTGAAAGGAGCGTACCTAAGACCAGAAATCATTAGCATCCACAGCACTGTGTGAAGGGTAGCTTTAGCTAGCAATTAAGGCTCTGGAGGAGAAATGCTAGCAGATGCTACCTCGTGTTTTTGCTGTACATTCTGTGTACATTTTGCTGCACATGTGGAAATCCACAGTCTGTAACAAATACATCCAGCTATGAAGCTAATTAACTCCAGGTTGTAATCAACTGAGTGATGCCTTCTTTCATACTCATCTATCAACAACCAAGGGAACTCTGTAGGTAATATACACTGGATCATCACGTGATGGGAACTGTCAGGCACTTGGCCTGGGCAGGAGGAATTCCACAACCACACAGCCTCTGTTTTTCTGTCCTGCCAGCAGAGCATCTCAACAGCATGAAATCACAATATTGCCGCTATTAATTGTAAGACCTCATGTTGCCCACAGTATCTTATCAGTTGGCAGCTAGCAGAACAGGAAATAACAATAATCAAACAACATTTATCATTATACTGATCCATTAGAATCTCTATCATTACACATCCTCTACTTTAGTAGTTATAATTTAAATGTGCTTTCTAATTTCTGCACTGAAGAGTTGCCTGATAGTCCAGTGACTTCACTGGGAATCTCTCAACTGGACTCTTAACAGGACATGTGCTATACTGCAACACATTTTTGCCAGTTAATGAATCTTTGATCTCAGAAATGCATTTCATCTGCATTAAAATAATACTGTGGTGAAAAAGAATGGAAAATCACAATGATTTCTTCATTTTCCTGAGAAGGGTAAATTCTAGATATATTTTTTCTACTCTGAATTTAATCATCTATATTGAAAACTTTATGTATTTCCTCATAAAGACCTTATGGACTTGCAGCTGTGCTAGCCTTTTGCTATTTGTGAAGTTGCAAAGATCCAGAGAAAAACCTGAAACTGAGTTTTATACTCTACTATTTGGTCAATGATCTGAATCTTCATGTTTCAGAAGACATCAGTAGGTTTCCTTATATCCTCAGGCACTTGCAAACCAATGGAAGAAGTTAAGAAAAAAGCATGGTTTTTTATTATAGTTACATTTGGAAAAGTGTGATCATTTTTCTAATTGATCTATTTTATATATCTATTTTATATGTGTGTATATATATACAAACTCTAAAAATATTCTGCTTATGAAAAAATAATCAAATGTGTTTATTTTCAAAGGTTCTCTGGAAGCAAGTTAAAGAATGAGGTAAGTGCTATAGTCTGTTTCCTTTCACTTCTGATATAATCCAAATAATATGTGACCTGTGGTTTTCTTCACATTCATTTCTTTGAAAATTACAGCAATATTTTTCATTAAAACCTGCATAACCTTTTTTCATGAAGCTGAGTATTTGCTCCTCTAAATATTCAAAGAAAAATAAGATTGGAAGGCACCTTCTGGGGTTCCTGTTCCAATCCAGTTCCCATAACTGCAGAGGTTCATAATAGATCCTCTTAAGCAAAGGATCAAGCTCTAGCTTAATTTTTTACATCCATTACTTTTGCAGGAGGGCTTTTTCAGAATCTCATTTGTCTGACTGGAAGCCAAAAGATTTTTTTTTTAATAAACTGAATTTTATACCTCCTGGTCAGGATTGTCTTTCTCTATTTTTTGCTCTTCGTGACATTTTCCTGTGATACGTCTTTTTGCTGCTTTTGCTTGCTAGATGGAACAAGCAGCAGCTTTTAGACACTTCTGATCAGCCTTATAGCCTTTCACTGTACTTGTTCCTATTTGAATATCTTTATAGAAAAAAAATCATAAAGTCTTCTAAATGGCATGTCTCCAGTTTCTATTGGAAATATCCTTTCTAATGAACCCTAGAACTGCATTTGCTTTTTTGTTCTTTTTGTTTGTGGTTTTTTTCCACAAGTAGCCTACATTTTCACTACTGTATACTATGGTATAGTCACTGTCATTCTGGTTATATTATACTAGAAATACTCTGATTGTATTATACTAGAAAATTAGGGATTATTGTACCCTAAGGGTTAAGGATTGCTCCCAGGATTGTTCTTTGACACTAAGTTCAACTGGCATGGAATAGCCTGCATTCATATTATTAAAGTCCTGAACCTACACAACAACATAGGCACATCTCAGCCACATTGCCACGGAGAAGAGTCCCTAGCATGCAGTAACTGTTGAAGCATGACTAGGAATTGTTTGGGAGACTAACTGGCATGGGCCAAAAGAATGCCAGGGGTCATTCTGAATAATACTGTTCCAGTATTGCCTGGGAATGTTTTCTGACACCGTTTAATTTACTAGACTAAATATACCCTCTGTGACCAGCTGATACACAACAAGTCTTTCTCCTTTTTCATTTCCAGATAAGCAACTCCTAGCTGATAGCAGGAATTCTTATTGGTCCCTGAGAGTGTAGCTTTGCTCTATTGATTTTCATCCCCTTTATTGCCATTATCTCAAAGCCATCCAGGTCTTTCTACATGACCTCTTGGTCTTCCTCTTTATTGATGATTTCATTAGTTCATGTCAGCCAATTTAATCTATGAAAGTTCAATGAGATCAGCCCCAAGTCTGGCTTTGAGAATCTTCACATCAATCCCTTTTCAACCCAGTAGTTTCTCTGTCAACAGAATTTCTTAGCATTTCAGCTGAAGTCAGTTTCTTAAACATTTTACATTCTTGTACTAATCCCCATTCTCACCAGCATAACTGATCATTTCCCATGGTGACACCACATCAAGTATTTTAGTGAGGTTCAGATAGATTAGTTCTGCTGCATTTTCCCTGTTCAGATAATCAGCTATCTTGTAAAAAAAAGACAGTGCTATGCCATGGGATATCCCCAACATACTCAACAATTCATGAGCACTACTACAGCATTCATTCTTCCAGAGTTTGGGGATGGAAAATGTCTGGTTCCCTTGGCATAAATGAATGCACATTTACTTCCATCTCTGATGTAGCATTCCCAGACTGTTTGGGAATTGACAGTTCCATAAACCTGTCTTGTTTCTGACCCAAAGTTCAATACTTCATCCTCCCAGAAAAAGAATTACAGAGAAGTCAGTGGAAATAAGTGAGAAAGGGCACATCAGTATGAGTTTTTGATTGTCTAGCTCTGTGTTGTCTGAAATTATTTAGGCAGGTCTTAAAAGAAAAAAAGTCTTTCATGGTCAAAACTGAATTTTAACAATCTCAGCGTACTGAAAATTTGGCATCATACTTTCTGTTAAAGTGAACAGGTGATATATCCTTATTCATTTGCTTGAAAGTACATGCAATTAGGTATTACAGAAAGATTTACAATGATTGCATAAGGTGTACTTCTCGGTAGGAACATAAAGACATTGAAAAGATGTTAAAGCACTGATTGTCTAAATATACTGAGTAAATGGCATTTGAATGAACACTTATTGAGTGCCAGGGACACTGTTTACTTCTGGTATGTTTTATCACATTTTCTAGTATTCTTTCTGTAGGGGGAGATATCAGCAAATTCTTTTATCTAAACCAGTTAGTGCACCATTAGAGTCTGCATGGTTAATTAGGCAGATAATATTACTGTCATTATCTTAATGTTAAATGGCCATTAGAAACAGATGGCATTAAATTGAAAAGGCAAGTGGCAGTGGGTTAAAATATTAAGCCTAGAACTGAGGCACAGTAATATAAGTCCATTAGCAAGGTAAAAAACATTGCAGATTATCATCTCTTAAACCTCCCACCACCATCACTGCCTTCTTATAAATGAACTAATCCCTTTTAATCAGAGCTTTTAATATATTTAATGGGTAATTGCATAATAAAATCATTAAGATTACTCCCATTATTAAAAAAAACAAACCTCCTGATACTGATAGGCAGTTGTAACATTGCAAAAGTATTGACACAGAAGAAGTACTAATGTTTCTAAATTTCTACAATTTCTTTGACTTAGAGCTTTATGTGTATTTGAATAGTAGATAGCACAGGCAAAGTGTGTTTACATAATGTATGCTTTTGTTCCTTGCTGTCTGTTTTGGCAGACATATCACCCTATAAAAGTAGCGATATAGAAATGGTGAATAAGTCAGTTACAGCTATGGTTTTCTGAATTCAGTATTTTATAGAATTTCACTTGAAACTGGCCTCCAATTCATGAGTCAACATGTACAGGAAAATACTCCCCTTTGCACACTTTTACACTGTATGTTACATTTTATACCTACAATTCCCGCTTCAGTGAAATCTGACTGTATGCAAAGGGGTAGGAAGAGAGCACTTCAAGTACTGTTCAAATGCCTCGTGCCAGGTCATAAATTCCATCCATTAGTACAAAGGGAATCTGCGCAGAAGTATTCTGCAGGACTGTGCAGAAGGCCTGCTCAAGGCTCTGTACACTGCCTTGACGTAAGGACTGGGTGGGCTAAAATTTAACAAAGGATTTCAGCCAAATAGTCGTCTTTAGGTTTGAATGCAATCGTATGAGAATAAGTACAATTCAGTCAGTAAGGACAGAATCATAATACAGATTTTATTGCTTCTCTTGAGGGTGAAGGTTTCATCTTAATTATATCATTTGAGAGCTTAATAAGCTTAATGTGGTATGCATTATAAATATAAGCATAGTAACACTATCACTAGAGAATGTTACTGCTCAGCTTTACTGAGAAGTAGACTAATTCAGATTTTGTGAGAGTATTAGGTTAGGAGTCAAGGGTTGATTTACCAAATATTGCTTCATGGTCAGTATCCACACATACAAGGCTGCTTGTTGTTTCATCTTTCAATCCCATCTCTCCAAAGGCTAGCATCTAATAATTATTCAAGATCTTTTCTCAGTCTGTAACTAGTACAAGATGTGTCTACGATATTTCAGATATTTAAGCTAAACAGGCTTAAGGGGTGAACTCCAAGAACTGAAAAAATCTCTCAGTTCAGCAGAATTTAGCATAATTCAGGAGGAATTTATCTTGTCTCCGGGTCAGCATTGACCATGCCTCAACAAAGTAACTGAAGAACACTAAATGGCTGGGAATATCATTCTTACTGAAATATGAAACTGGTGCTTCGTGTCAAGTCTGCCACGATCACAGAGAGCAATAAAATAAATACTTAGTTCAGAAGTGTCCGTAGACCCTACATACCATCACATCCATAACACCATAAAATGTTCTCAAAATTTATGATAAACTAAAATAATGGTTACCATAGTAAAACAGCAGAAATCACTACTGCAATGCTATCAGAGCAGGAAGTTTGCAGGGAAGAACAATAATATCTCCAGTACTGTACATCCTTGCACTAGAAAGATATATATTAAATAAAACTTAAGTCTCCCTGAGGATGTCACAGTCCTTACTGTAGAGGAAAGTAGTATTCTACTTTAGTTTTTAAACATAGATTAAATCCAAGCTTGTAGGATTCCATGAATTAATGTGGCTCAAAGGCTGCATCACTCTAAAAACTGTATTTGGTGGAGTTTAGATCTAGACACATATTTAATTACCTTCCTGAGCTGGAATCCAGATCTGGATAAGCATCAATATTTTTGAAGGATTATCTGAATGTAAATATTCTAGAACATTGGGAGACTCATGGGATAATATACAAGTTTAGCATGAATTATTGGTTTCAGTTGAATCTATCTTAGCTATTTCAATGTTCCTGTTTTTTCTCTTCCATTTCAGGGTGGTTTCACTCGTAAATATTCTCTGAGTTCCAAAACTGGAACTCTCCTCCCAGAGTTTCCAAGTGCTCAACACCTTTTGCTTCAAGGGTGCATTTCTAAAGACAAGGTAAAATGTGAGCTACTTCTCTTCTGACTTACAGATCAAAAATTGCCCCAGAATGTTTCTTCATGTCTTAGCCTTTGAGGTATTGACATGAAAGGGCCAGAAATGTCCATAATCAAACAGAGGTGACTGATTTATAGAGGGGGCAAACCTTTACTAACACCGATTAACCGGCTGTCCACTGGAAAGGTGGTTGAATTATTTACCTATTAACTGACCTAGTATTTTACAAACTGATGGTATGTAAGACGGGGAGAGCAAACCAAACAAATAACTGAGAGTTGTATTCATTCCAAATGCCTTTGGATTTAAGGTAAATGTTGTTCTGATTAGATCAGAACAAATAATTCACAACAAATAATTATATGAACTTTAATTTGATTAATTTTTTGAAAAGAGACTATGAAAATCTGAGCATATATTTTCTTTTTAAATTAGTAAAATTGTATTCTTCAAATCAATACTCAGTATCGCGTGTCCTAAGGGTAACTGTTCAGTTAGAAGTATTGCTGACATGTTTTATGTCTTTTACTCCTTGCCTCTGTGTTACGTCTGTGTTGTTTCTGGTCACATTACAGGCTGCTACATCCCTGAACTGTGCTAGAAACCTTTTGATACACGTTGTGAACTCTCCAATTTAGCTGCTAATACAGGTCATGATGGTGGCTGTCTTGAGATATTTTGCTTTAAAGCTTTTTGTTTTATGAGCCCTTTCTCTTAAGTTTGTTCTGTGAAAGTAGTGAAGCCTAGGATTCCTGTTGTGAGGAGCTAAACAAAAGGAGCCATCTGTAGTACAGAGATCTTAGCTGGAAATCTTAAAGTTCCTAAAGAAAACCAAAGAACTGGTGTACTCAGCAGTGTGCATCACCTGCTACTATGGTCTCCATCAGTGAATTGACATCTCTCATATATACAGCATTCTCGTAACATTTAAATCTGAAGAGCATTTGAGGTTCCTTGCAGACCCAACACAGCAGTATAAGCAAAACTGAATTTTACCACTCCAACAATGAAGAAAAAGATGTGTTTTCTCTTCATTTTGGGGTCAGCAGCATGTAATTGCTCTGATGTTGGAACCAGATGATGGAAGGGCCCAGCAGGTCTTTGCGAGTGACTCTGTCTGGGGACAGACTCATGATGTTATGAGGAGACTGTGGGAAGAGAGGTGAATTTCTGTGTATCTCTTGCTCGCTCTTTCCTGCTGCTCTTTCCTCATTCCTTGTTCTCTTATTTCCTGTTTTCTTTCCTTACTGTCTTTCCCCTCCTTCAGCTTATCTGACCAAGGGTTATTGAACCTAAGATATCTATGTACTCTGTTCAAGAGAGCCCGTACATGAAGTCTGACTACTGCATTAAACTCCTAAGAAATTGCATGTAGCTGAAATCTCTGGAGAGTCCATAAATGTAGCAGTCTGCATTAAAATAGATCGATAATTTCTGCATTTTATGTTTCTGAAGAAAACTTACCCAAACTTTAAACTTCCATCAACCCTTTCAAAAAAAAATCTTTAAAATGTTCTTGAATCTCACACTTTGCCATTGTTTTTCAAAGATATGTAGTTATAGAAGCAGCCCTGAAAGTCGGAAAGGTCCATTTTCAAATAAATCTGTATGCTAAACGTATTGAAATAAGGTCATACTAGGTTCATTCAAAACGTATATTAGTTTGCCAGAGAAGTTCATAAGCTGTGACAAACTTTCTGTGATTCTGGTCTATAAGACTGGTTTTGCTAGCGTTTTTCTTTCCTTAAAATACTTTACAAATTTCTTGTTTTATAATTTGCTACAAATTTTAAGATTTACTACCATTTTTTACAAAATCTTGTAACACCTCTGCACAGTTATTAAAATCAGGGAACACTCCAGTCATATAAATTAGCCTGATGAGATGAAAGGGAGTTCTGCTTCTTAAAGTTCAGTTCGTGTAAGGCAGTGATTAAACTTTGACCAAATGACTGGCAGCTATTTTCTCATTTGTCCAACTAGATGATGTTTCAGAACACTCATAGACGCCTATAGTAGCCTAATGATTAACTTGCACTACCCTTTGGGATTAATCTTAGCTTCAGAAAGGTGAATTTACTTTACCATCTGACTGGCTAATCTAGCTATTGCTTTACTTTGATATTCACATTTTCACTTGTATACAGATTCAGATGCTACATTTCTGACAACAGCATTGAGACTTAAAGATGTCAATAAAAACTATAGATGAGTGACCTCTTCATCACTTCTGGATATACAGACTGCCTATTTGTAACTATGCATTGTAATACAGTTTATATTCTACATTTAACTACTAGCTGCAGAAAGCAGAAACCTAGATCACTATAGTAGTAGAGGAGAGAGCTAAGAAACTCTGTTTAATCTTTCTTTCTTCCAAAATAGGTAGATACTCTTATCATGATGTACAAAACACACTGTCAATGTGTCCTTGACAATGCAATTAATGGGAACTTTGAAGAGGTAAGGTTGTTTCAACACACATTCTTGGTATATATTGCACAGGGAGCCAAGAAAGCATTATTTATGTGCATGAATCTGATTCCTACTCCTTTAGATTCAGCATTTCTTATTGCATTTTTGGCAAGGAATGCCTGACCATCTTCTTCCCCTGCTTGAAAATCCCATCATCGTTGACATCTTCTGTGTTTGTGACTCAATACTGTATAAGGTAAGCTAAGCATTTAGCTATATGGATAATCTCAACCACGTTACAGCTTTTACTTTTGTAAAAACAGCATTGAAGTTAGAGTAACAGGATGCCATGACTGCTTTCTGCCTCTTACCTGTGTAAATCAGCAAGGATTCCATTGAAATCAAGAACATAAAGCTGGCACATGTAAGAGCTGAACTCCAGTCTCAGCTCTGCTGCACACTTGATGTGTGACTACAGGCAGCACATTAATAGTGAAATCCTGACCTACTTGCTTGAATGTAGCTGGAGGAAACGCTTGTGTGCTTCACTGACAAGGCTAAATTAAACCTGGATGAAAACTGAAGCCTTGTTTTTACTTAAAACATCATTGCCATTTCTACCAGCAAAGAGAGTCTGTGGCAGAGCAGTGAGGTGATTCCACATGTGAATCTGCTACTCACAGGTTATGTCAGGCCATGGTTTCATGTTACAAAGCTGGAACAATACTGGGTTAAGATATTCCTGCCTCTCCTGCCTGCTACACTCCATTTCTGTTGCTATGCTGTTAGATGTACCAGCAAAACTGCTGTACTCTGAACTGGTTTAGGTATAAAAAAAAGTCTAAGGAACATTTGTTTTGTTTTGCACAGTTTATGTGCCATATGAGTTCTTCGATCTAGTTCACAGCCTGATCACACGAATAGTTGAAACTAAGTGAAACTAAGGAGTATTGCAAGGTCAGGATTAAGCGACAGAGCACTGGGGTGTGTGTGTGGGGGGGAGTAATGCCACCAAAGTTTCCTGAGTTTTTAATTTGGAAAATCAGATCAGATCATTGATTAATAGCTGCAAAGTACTTTAAGTTCCTCTGATAGGACATGCCATATAAATAGAAAAGGATTGTCATCCTCTCTCTAACACATTTCACAACCACATATTGATGGGAAGAAATAACAATTGGCATAACAGTAAACACCAAGCAGTCAAAACAAGAAGAGACTTGGGGCTGTTTAGCAGTGCCTTATTGTCATCTGTTTGTCATTCTTTACTGTACAAAAATATGGGGAAAAATCCAGAAAAGAGGAAAATACATATTTCTTAGAAGCATATCAAGCTATAAAGTAAGAAGAGGTATCTTAGTTAGCAGAGTGAAGTAAAGGTGATTAGCATCACATAGCATAATTACTACCCTGGAGATAAGTCATTAAGCCTCATTTACTTGTAGAGGTTATATTGTACCTTGAGTTTATGAGTTTTTTCCTGCTCTAAACGTGCTGTCCCAATAGACCCAATATTAGCTTTATTTGTAATAAATATGTGACAGAAGAAGAAATACTACAGGAGCACTAAATTATAAATTGAATAAGACAGAATTTCTCAAAAGTTCATAAATTTACTATTGTGCCTCTTCTTTGTCTCTCATTATTTCTCACTTGTAATCAAGGTAGATATTCTTGACAGCACAGCTGCCAGAAAGAAGGAGGAATTTTATTGTGTTGTTATCAAACCATTTACATTAGTAGTGGAAACAGATTTTGGGGATATAGGCTAACAACTTTGCCCTCCTTAATAGCATTCCCCAGAAGGCATGCCGGATGGCACAGTTTTTTGCCAAAACAGTTCCACACCACACTTAGCTATAGGGATTTCTCCTAACCTCTGAACACCTTCAGTGCCACATCCAGTGTGGCAGAAAGAAGAGTCAAGTGGCTAATAGCACTCAAAGACTTGGGAGATGTTTGAGTATCTTCTATACTGAGACTCACGGTGATGCTAGAAAAGCCGAAGTGTTTATGCATCTCACTTCTGCTGATTTCCCTACTGTAAGACATGAATGATAGCACATTCCTGTTTTACTGGCATGCTGGCATACATTAAGAATGGGAGCTATCTAGGTATATAAATATCTCATATGTTCCTATCTAATAGTGATAGGAGAAATTTAAGTATATAAATATCTGGACAATAGGTTGAATGGCTTTACTCTGTATAAATTTCCTGTCCTTATCAATCACTTTGCAATCTAAGTGAACAAGACAGACATGAATGAATAAATGGCTAGTGGAAGCTCGATATCATTTTCTGTTACTTTTTAAAGGTCCTTACAGATGTACTCATCCCTGCAACAATGCAAGAAATGCCAGAAAGGTAGGTATTTGACAATAATAATGCTACATTCTGTTTGTTAGGCATATTCCGAGTAAATAGTAGAAATTCTATATCCTAGAGAAATTTTCTCACAATATTTATGCTCATTTTTAGAACAGTAGAGTATGTATGGCAAAATGCTGTCAGCTCTGAGGCCAGCTATAGAACAGCCTTAAAATACTACACAGTATTTTAATGTTCCATTTTACTGGCTTGCTGGGTATTTTGAGATAGGTTTCTTCTACACTAAAGCCTAGAAAATCAAAAAGGAAACAAATGTACTCGTGTTGTTTAAGGAAAAATAATTGTTACCTTTTTTTCAGAATACTTTTGAGGTTTGTATCATGCATTGCCATAATATCTAAGCATTTTTTCAACAAGACACTAATAAGAGGATTACCATAAATTGTCTCTGAATCTTTTTAGCTTTCCTTTCCCTTGAAGGGCATCTTGTTTGGGGTTTTATGTCTGACTAAGGCCTTTAGCTTCAGGTATCTCTAATGGTTCTTGGATTTCTTATGGTTTATTCTTAAAGCTAGTGTTTTTCAACCTATTTTAATTGGCAGATGGCTTACAGTTTTTCTCAGAGGAGGTACAGACCAATATATAGTCAATTTTAGCACTTTGATGACTGATCATTTCCTGTTTCTTTTTGGTGACACCTGAGGATTAATTCACAGATATGTCCAGGAGTCTGTTAATCATAGATTGAAACCCAATTATTTAAACTAATGCAAGACAATTTTTATTGATGCTTCTCTAAACCACATTATTTTCCTATAGTTTACTGGCAGATATAAGAAATTTTGCAAAAAACTGGGAACAGTGGGTTGTTTCCTCTTTGGAAAATCTACCAGAAAACCTGATGGAAAAGAAACTGCCTATTGCACGAAGATTTATTTCCTCCCTGAAACGACAGACATCATTCCTACACCTAGCACAGGTAAACAGAATAACACTATACATCAAAAAAATTGTCAATTACATTCAGTGCACCTTGCTGGCTATGAAATATAATGAATTATTTTTTTAAGGTTCAACATCAGCCATGGAAGACTTAGATCTTGTACTTTTAACCATCAAAAAGGAAGCAGCCATAAATAGATCTGACCAAAACTTCAAACTTTTGTAGTAGGAAGGAGAGAAAAGGCAATGGTTATAATGAACTACTATCATGGGAACTTTTGGCAATCACGTGATGAAGCGAAATATATGGGTATTTGGTTTAGTTCCAAATTGGAAAATAACAGATAATCCTTCTTGCCTAGCAAAGGTTCACTGTCTTGTCCATTATGTCCTTTAGTAAGCTTATTTCTTTTTGAGTTTTGACTGAAAGGAGAGCATATGAGTGACAGGTAGCTGAGGGCTCCAAGCCTGTGTTAGCAGGATACAGGTATCTGCAGTTAGGAGGCACCCCCATGTGATAGTTTGGTAGATTATACAAAAGGACACAATGCCTTTCAGATAACTTAAGTGCTAACAGCTTGGGCTTTGAGGTCATAGTCCTCATGAATAACTGTAGATGCACCATATAGCCATCTTGACTCTTTCATAAATATTAAGACAGAAGTAGCACATGGGTGACATTGTGAAGATTATCTGATAGGAAGGCACGTTAGAAGAGCATTAGAAGTCTAATGGAAGGGAAACATTATCTCGCCTGATCTACAGAAAGCCCAGCCATGATAAGAAAATTAAACAGAATATGATTCTTCTCTGAGGAGTTACTCAGATGATCCCCAGGTGTGAGTCTGTGCTGGTTTTGTCTGGGATAGAGTTAATTTTCTTCATAGTAGCTAGTATGGTGCTATGTTTTGCATTTGTGCTGAACACAGTGTTGATAATACGGGGATGTTTTAGTTATTGCTGAGCAGTGCTTACCCAGAGTCAAGGCCTTTTCTGCTTCTCACACTACCCTGCCAGCAAGTAGGTTGGATGTGCATAAAAAGTTGGTGAGGGACACAGTTGGGACAGCTGACCTCAACTGACTAAAGGGATATTCTATACCATATGGCTGACTAAAGGGATATTCCGTACCATATGATGTCATGCTCAGCAATAAAACTAGGGTGAAGGTTGGCAGGGGGGCTGCTGCTTGGGGACTGGCTGGGCATCAGTTGTTGGTGATGAGCAGTTGTTTTCATTTACATAATTTGTCTTTCTTGGGTTGTATTTTTCTCTCTGTTATTTTTTTCCTTTTTCCTTATTATTATTATCATCACCATCATTTCTCTTTTTTAATTATTAAACTGTTTTTATCTCAACCCATGAGTTTTCTTACTTTTACATTTCCAGTTCTCTCCCCCATGCCACGGGGCGGGGGGGCGCAGGAGTGAATGAACAGCTGTGTGGTGCTCAGTTGCCGGCTGGGGATAAACCACGACAGGGTCTCAGCATTTTACCTTGCCTTCTCTTACAGATTGCTCGGCCAGCCCTTTTTGACCAGCATGTGGTAAATTCCATGGTGTCCGATATTGAAAAAGTTGATTTGAATAGTATTGGCTCTCAGGCACTCCTTGCAGTCTCAGGGAGCACAGACTCTGATGGGGAGGTCTACAGTGAATGTAAGTCCATGGTGATATATTTGTATCCTTAAAAGTAATTCACTTATTCCATGCCGCACTAGTCTACTTGGAGATGGACTGAGAAAAGGCACACGTAGGCACTGCATTCTCTAGCCTAGCTCAATGTTAATTTCAGTAGCTTAAGAAGACCAGTTGTTTGCCTTAGCATGTCCTACAAGAACAGAAGCTTGTGCTGGGAAGTCATTCCAGCTAGATGACTTTAAATGGTTGCTGAAAATATCATTTACATGTCAGTTGCTAAGTGTAATAAAATCTCTTTTGAAGTTTTGTCCTAATCATATGGGGATATTAGCATAGATCAATTCTTGAAAGATGTCTCAAAAATTCTGTATCATTATGGCTTAATTTAATGGCTATTTATTTGAGCTAGTTTACTTTTTTTTTGGTATGAATAGATTTTTTTTTTTTGCTGAAAGTTGATCTTTAAAAAAATACATAATTTTCTACAAAGGGTAACAGCTGTTTTCCTACCTAGAATAGAGTGGAGTCACGCACAAATTTTGAGAGTGTTAATTTTCATATACATACCTGTTGTTGAAAAAAAAAAGATATATCCATTTTCTCTATTAAAAAAGTAACTTTTGTCATAGGAATCATGTTGATCAGAGTTTGGAGAGCTGGAAAGAACAGCAATGTGTCGTCCTCTAAATATTGTTACTTTGATCATAAAACTTTGTTCTCTTTAATGGTTCACAATCCTATTCACATTTTCATTTGAGTTGCCCATTTCCTACTTTTTGTGTAACTGTTTTCCATTTTGTTCTTTGTCTTCTTTCATACTAGTTAAAAAAAAAGAAAAGGAGAAGAGAAATAACTGGTCATTCAGGCACTTTTTTTGAAAATGGGAATTGAGGAAGTTAGCTTTATGTTATATTGTGAGAAACTTGTAAAATATAAGGGAAACCTAAGACAGTATACAAATCTGCCACACTACAGATAAAGCTTTACTACTAAGCTTATTAATAGAAAGGTTTTCAAGGCTGAATCTTAAAAGGAATGAAAAATATCAGAAATTTTTTTTGCTTTTATTTTCTTGTAAAACTTCATTGTCTTACAACCTGTGTCATTGTAATGCTTAAGTAATTAAAATATATATGTGTGATGGATGTGCGTCTGCTTGCTTTGCTGGGGAATTGCTTGTTTCTTCACTGCTCTAATCCTTTGCTTTTCCCTTCCATGCTACAATATTGTCATATGGCTGGTGAGTGGCTTTTTCTCACATTCAGAATAGCATGCAATGATCTGTTCTCCTTTTTACATGGTAGATGACTCTATTACAGTGTTCCAAGAACTGAAGGACCTTCTAAAGAAGAATGCCACTGTGGAATCATTTATTGAATGGTTGGATACTGTGGTTGAGCAAAGGGTTATCAAGGTACCTTTCAAATGTTCTGCCTGATTCAAGACCAAACCCTATTCCCCTTACTCCTTACACAGTCCCTTACTTATGCAGTCCCATTGGTTTCCCACATGCGGTTCAACTCTGCTTCCATCTGCTTATTGTAACAGGGGAGTTCTTCATTTGGTATGAAAGGTTCCAGTGCTGTTAATTCTGATTAATCATGCTGAGTGCTGTTGAACAATCTTATGTGTGTGACAAACTTACGAAGTATCTTAACTAAAACATTAGTCAGCACTGTCATAAACTGTACATGAAAGAAACCCATCCACCTTATCTGTGCATGCAGAATCACAGGGGTATTGCTCAGGGAGTAAGGTGAGCAAAAGTTGTTCCTTAGAGAAGCAATTTCTTCTTCCATAGTATTCGGATGGTACTCTCTGTGGTATAAGTTAATGTAGCAGATGGATTCAGAAGTAGCTAGCCTGTAGAAGGATTTCTATAGAGTAGGATGGAAGATACAGAGATACAGTTTTGTAGCTTTATAAGGTGCTTAACGCAGTAATTGATTGTTTCGATGGGATCCCCTCCTATTTACAAGATGCTTTATAATCACGAGTATTTTATATACATGTAGTTATACAGGAATGATTACACTATAGCGCAGAACAAAATAATTGAGTTCTGAGTTATAGCTCAGGTAAGATATATTTACCCAATTAGTGACTCTAATGAGTGTAAACTGGCAGAATAAAATGTTGCACATTGCTTGCTAGTAGCTCAACACTGGTCTTCTCATCAGGTCTTATTCTATCTGGAAATGCAATATCTTATTCATCGTTTTAGGGAGCATCTTGATATGAATGGATGCAAGAAGAGGAGACAGTGCAGTTAGCTTTCACTGGCTTGCAGAATAGTGATTCTGCCACTTACAGAATAACCATGGGCATGTCATTTTTCCTTTCTTTACCTGTTTTCCCAAATTTCAACGGAGACAGTGATAATTTCTTTTTTTTTTAAAGCACTTCTGAGTTTCCTAACATGTGCTGTCATATGTGAGCAGCACGGTGAGGAGTTTGGATGATTCAGGGCAACAGAGCCAAAGCAAGTCCTCATACACACTTACCTAGACACAAAACTCCCACTGAAGCAGTCACAACTTATTTTAGAACCAAATGTTTATGGTCTAAAATTGATTCCACAATTTCAGAAGACAGTTCCTCATAAACAAGCCAGGCAAAAAGGGTGAAGCACTCTCCCATTCAGCATCTACTATGTGATACTGTATTATTGAAGTTAACAGGTATGGTTCCTAGCATTGTTTTCCTGTAGTTAAGGGTAAGAAATACCAACAAGTCCTGATATGAGGCTAGGTCAACTAAGCAGAAGCTAATAATTTACAGAACATGTAATCCTTCCATTGCTGTCTGCCTTCTGTTCATGCTAAAGTGTAGTTACTGTCAAACTCACACAACAGCTTCTTTCTGCTTGCCATTTGAGAAAGCAACAGGGCATACATTACCACACAAACAAATCGCTGCCAGAGCAAAGTGAGAGTATGAAATGAGCAGCATTAAAAGTGTCAATGTTACAATAGTAAACATACTATTTTGTAAGAGAAAGTCTGGCCAGTATTATACAGATTACATTAAAGTACAAAGATTAATTTCTGTTCCCTGTTTATGTGGATTAACATCGTGCCAGAAGGTGGGGTTTTTTTCTTTCTGCCCTGTACACCTGTATATTTACAGAACAGTGTGGCACCTCTAATACTAGAATATGAGGTAATTTATATACCTTCAGGGCACAGCAGAGCCCAAGCAGTAAGCAGTTTGCTTCATCTAACATTGACAGATGCCTAGTCTGGTTGCACTGAAAAAAGTGAATGCTGCTCTTCTTTATCACTTTAGGACACACATTATGAAGACAGTTTGAATCAGGCAGCTCGATCCACCCTGCCACATCAGCCTGAGTCAAGGACTCCTTGAACTCTCAAGCATATTCAGTTCTCCTTTCTTCTCTCCTGTGTGCAGAAAGCAAGTTAGCATACTTAACAGTATTTTACTATTCTCTTTCAGGCAAGCAAGCAAAATGGGAGGTCATTAAAGAAGAGAGCTCAAGACTTCCTTCTCAAATGGAGTTTTTTTGGTGCTCGAGTGATGCATAACCTAACTCTAAACAACGCGTCAAGTTTTGGTACCTGGGCTTTGTAAAAACACTACTATTTTCTACATACGTGCTAGCACTTACCAGCTTTCCAACATTTTCTGAGCAGAGGAACCTGTCCTAGTCTAAAGATTCTTTGATCAAAGCCCTAAATGCTGTGTAACATGTTTTTCAAACTAACATTTCACATTAAATGCTAGCAATATTTTGTTGGTGACCTGTGTCACATGTTCATTTTTAAAAGGTATTTTTCTTTCGAATTGCTGTTTGATACTGCTTTGCCATTTAAGAGCGAGAAGCTCTGTTTATTTTGGTATAGCAATGGAAGTGTAACTGCATATCTCAGTATAGGAGACAAGATTTAAATTATTAGTTTTACATGTGGATCAGTTTGGTGAAAAATTACTGCTGTATAGAAGTTCTTGTGCATGGTATGTTTTCATAAAAACAAAAGGAATTAGGCAGATCACAACTCATTTAATTCTGGGATCAGCAGACAGTCAATTCAACAGTGTTTATGGTTTTTAAAAATTAAGGTTCATGTGTCCATCTTTAGAAAGGTTTATATTTTGCGGGATTCTCAGGAAACTTTTTATAAAATAGAAGATGGTAGAGCAAGCGAAACTCATTTTAAGTCTAGTACATATTTTCCTAATTTTAGTCATAGGTACATTGTTATCTAAAATTCAGAGGGTATTTTAAATGGCTGTCAGGAGAGACACATTTTTAATGTGATATATCCTTGAAATAAGGTCAAAGACTTCACCAGTTATTGTCTGGTTGTTTAGCACAAGGCAAACAGAAATAGAGTAGAGGCATTCTAGCAGACTTCAGCCTTATCTAGCTCCACTGTGTGCCCTCTTCAAGTATAAAGCATGTCTCACTTTCATCACTATTTTTCTTTGATGTAATTAGTGGTCAAATAGCCTACAGGACAGTAAACAATTGAGCTAGGTGGGCCAGTGCAAAGAGAGATTAGAGCTAGAAGTTAGGCACTATTCCTTGTTGGTCTTGCCAGGTCATTTAAAGTCCACAATTATTTATTTGTTTCACTCGCTTCTTGTAGAGTGGTGAGAGATGGTCACAAAGATAACTCAGCTACTCTCTCTCTTTCTCCTCCTAAAGGTTCTTTTCATTTGATCCGCATGCTACTAGATGAGTACATCCTGCTTGCCATGGAGACACAGTTCAACAATGACAAAGAACAAGAACTCCAGAATCTACTGGACAAATACATGAAGAATTTAGGTAACTAGAGCTTGGTTCTTTTGAATGTACTCTTGTATTTTTAGAAATTGATGTACTTGTTTAACTTTAAACAGAAGCAGCTTACTGTCTTCTCTTGAAGGTGTACTTACATGCAACATTGTCAAATTCAACTGAAAAGCTTGTGACCATTCACACAGCAATTCATTCCTACCTTCCTACCATAGTTCACTTAATAACGTTTGGTGGGAATGTGAATACACTGAATCACTGAAATGATCTTGGATGCAACAATCACTTCTAGGTACACCTGAAGGGCCACAAGCTGAAGTGTGAAAAGAGGTATAAGTAGCAGAAAGGGCAGGAATTCCTAATTCAGTTTTTCTGCCAAAGCTTAAATAGGTAATTACACCTTGAACTAGGAATGTATTAAATGTTACCAAAATCCAAATATCCCTGCAAGGTTGGAACACAAGTTTGGAGCCCTATTTAGCATCTGGCTGAAGTATTACTACGTGGAAGAGAAACAAAATTAATTTAAAACAGTATCCTTAACATTTTCCATCTACTAGGCTTCTTCAAGGTTAGACAGTTTGAAGTCATATGCTCCAGGTTCTTTGCTATAAAATGAATTAAAATTGATTTGGATCAAATTCTGGTCCAAATTAATCCCCTAAAAATCCAGTGAAACTTGACTGGGATCTGCTGAATTATTTTTTATTAACATTAGCATCAGCAATCAGTCTTTAACTTTTTGGTTGTTGTTACTCTAAATCTGCACTTTGCTGCAAGAAACTTGCATAGAATTTGTCTAACAGTAGACGCTGTGCTTTTTCTTTTAATTTAGCCTTCAGGAAAAAAACTTGTCCTATGTAGCAGTTGCCTTATACTTGGATACTTAGGTGAAGTACTTGAAGCTGTAAGGTGGTCGTGGTTTCCACTGAAGAATAGCAAAACTTCCACTGACTTTATCAGTAGTCTGCAGAAAACTGAAGAACTACTGAGTATAACAAATGCTTTTCTCTAGATATCAGTATGAAAATAGCATTCAAGCGTTCTAAAATTCCCATTGTTAATTCTTTAAGATGAAGTGTCATGAGCCTCATTCACTCTTAGTGCAATTTATTTGACTTCATTGCTGACATTTACTTCAAGGGAATAAATCTGATTCATACCTTCACTATGATGACTTCAGTAAGGAGCTGATACTCTGTAGATCTGTGGTCAGGGAATATGATACAAACAGTTCCACTGGGAAGATTAAGACTATAACAATATTTGTATTCATTGGCTACATGCAAAATATGGAGGCTTCACAAATAAGCAACCAAAGATGCTCATATGCTGTCTATATACTAGTGGTGAATTTATGTGCAACAAGCATACATAACAGCCACTAAGAGTTTTCACTTACTCTTCCAGATGCAAGCAAAGCCACCTTTACTGCATCACCAAGCTCTTGCTTCCTAGCAAATCGTAACAAAGCTGCTCCTCTGCCCAGTGACACTTCAGTCAAAAATGAGTGTCTAGCAGAGCAAACCTACGTGTCCTTGTCAGCTAGCCAGCCCAGCAGTGTACCTTCTGGTCTGAACACCTTTGCCACAGGAGACAGTGAGAATATGCAGCTGACAGGTATGTATCAGTTCTTCTAGTTTCTCTTTCTCTTATTTGCTTGTTAGTCTTTCAGTCCACAGTAACACCTTGCTGTAGGAGGAGCAGTGACCATATATGCATTTATAAAGACCTCTAGTAAATAACATTTCATGAGCTCACCCTCTGGGCTGATTACAGAAGGTGGCAATTGTAGAGCCCTGCCAGTAATAGATCCTCTTGGAACAATGGTAAAACTAGCCTATACCTCTTGGCTTGGTGAGGTTCTTGTGAGGAGAGAAAGAACAGTAGCACCTGGAGCACATGAGGCTTGTAACTGCTGGAATTTCCCAGTGCATGTGGCAGCCTCCAAGGTGGAGAATGAAAGTGGAAAGCTTTATAGCCCAAAGCCATGGATTAAAGAAGGTGTGTTGTATAGGTAGGGGCCAATGCATATCCTTTGTAAAGGTTTCAAATGGTAATGTACACTTCACTAAAGGGTTAGTGTCTTAAGAGATCCTCTCTATTCAGCAGTACTGCAGGATGAACGCTAATCACAGCTAATGCTTATTTATTCCAGGTCAGATGGAGCTGTCTCAAAGCACTGGTCACCTGATGACTCCACCCATTTCACCAGCCATGGTCAGCCGAGGAAGTGTTATCAACCAGGGGCCAATGGCTGTGAGACCTCCAAGTGTAGGTCCAGTGTTATCCACGCATTCACAGTGCTCTTCCTACTCAGAACCCCTATATCAGACTTTGTCACAAACTAATCAGAATTACTATGGAAACAATTCCAATTACCAGGCTATGTTCAGAACTCAGGCCCATTCCACTTCAGGAGTATACCACCACAGAGCAGAGCACAGCCGATTCAATGCCTTGAGTGAACAGCAGTTCTCCAGGGACTACTTCAGCAACAGTTGTGCTGTGTCTCCATACAATGCCAGATCCCCTTCCAGCTATGGTCCCTCATCCATGTCTCAGGACACACACAATATGCAGTTTCTGAATACTGGGAGTTTCAATTTCTTGAGCAACTCAGTGTCTACGTGCCCAGGAGCAGCGTATCCTGCTAATGCTTCCAATGGTATTAATATATATTTTTTTTCCCCATTCTGTTTCTCTTTCCTTGCTGGAGTAGGCTGCTTTTTCTCTGCTTTTTTCCATGGAAGATGTTTTTCAGCTCTTATTTATACCTTCCTGTTTTCCACTTCTCTGATGACACACAGAGATTGTAAAGCAGCTTAACAAGCTACTTAAGGATTTATTTTCCTCTGATGAATCCTCAGTTGACCTCAAATGCATCTGCTGCACCTGTGCTAATCTTTCTTTGGCACCACCGCCATGTCTTGCACAAAGGAAGGAAAACCAGGATGACCTTGTGATTTAACAGTCTCTTGAAAAGCCCCCAAAACATGTACTATGAAATAGAGCAGGCATAAGGTAGCTTACCTCTGGGATCAGCATAATGGACCATTCTAGTCACAGGGTCAGGATGGTGAAACGAATTATAAAAATGTGCGTTAGCATTAGTTTGAGACTTTGAGACTTAATATTTCTCATACTTCAAACGTAAAGTTATTGCCACAGTCTGCCTTAGAGATATAGTCAGCAAACCCACCTCCCTCTTCTGGAGGAGACAGTGGAAATGTTGCTTTTATATGGATTTGTATATGCAGTATATATTATCATGCAGATTTTCTTTCCACATATATTTTCCCTGATTGTGTGCTTCAGAAGGGAGGACTGAACTGTGGATGAGAGTCCCCATGGTGTCTCTTACAGTCACTGATTGCAGGCTACTGTTTGATTCTGAACTTAGAATGGAAGGGCAATTCTGTACTGAAGCCATGACTGAACTCTTAGGATCTTTTTGCTCCCTCGTTACCACCCCTCTTCTGGGTCTGTCACTGCATATGTTACTAATGTTACTAGGCTGTATGTGTGCATAAATGATCTTATTCTTAAGCGACTCAGCTGGTAACAATTACCTTTTGTCCCAGGTTATCACAAGCTCCTACCCTACCCTTTCTCTTCAACAGTAGTTTCACTCTGCTTTTTTCCAATCTCTTGTCAATAGGATATTATGGAAACAATATAAATTATCCAGAATCTCACAGACTTGGAACAATGGTGGATCAACATGTTTCTGTAATCAGCAGTGTAAGCAGCATTCGATCATTACCATCGTACAATGATATACATGATCCACTGAATATCTTGGATGACAGTGGAAGAAAACAAACAGGCTCATACTACACAGAGTCCTCACCTTCAATTGTCTGTCGGACTCCTATGCGTAAGTATAGCCAATAACTGAGGAAAAGCTATGAACTTTTTAGCATCCTAACAAGCGCTGAGTATTAATCTGTAGCTCACATATGTAGTATATGAGATGCAATGTAGAGATAAAACAGGTCAGTACCTAGGATATATCATAAGATGTGTTTTCCTTAAAATTGCAGGACAGTGGGTTTAATAACTCTTCGCCCCCTTAAGGAAGTCAATGATCCATTGTCCATGAGGAGTGGAATGACTGGCCTGAATTGCAGAAAAATCTGTATTAGGAAACACTTGCTAACTATTAAGTGAGCTAATAACGAACTGGGCTCTTCTAAGGGCTCTTAAGGATCCTCACTGTCAAGCAGATTAAACGAATCCTGGGGTCAGGGATGTCTAGATATATACTTCCTGTGGTATAGTCCCTTCCTGTCCTGTGCTTCAACAACTGTGTGTATTAGGCAAAGCTCCCACTGACAGTGAATTTTAGGTGAAATTACCTAACCCCAAAGGGTTTGCTTTGGTATATGCATTAAACAAATGGCAGCAGCGTTTAGTCTCAGATTCCAAAAAGGGTTGCATGGAAGATATAAACCAGGGCACCATTTGTTTCTCCACAATATTACCTCTGCCTACTATTTACCTGTTAACCTTGCACAGAAGATCAGACATTACTTGCCCCATTAAGGCTCTGCAAGAATTCAGTGCTCCTTTCTTTAAAGGATGCTAAAGAGGGGGAAAAAAACCTAGTACCACCATGCAGGGACTGTGCCCATCAAGTATGTTCTGTATTCTGTGGTGATATGTGCCAGGTGGTGGCAGTGGTACCACCAGTGAATATGGACCCGAATGGTGCAAGATACGGGAAGACAAACACAGCGCACGTAAATAGCTTTGCACAATTTTCATAGAAGATGGCTCATATGCAAGCTGTAAACTTCAGGCCCATAGTTGGATTTTTAGCAGAGATGACTTACATATGAGTTTTGACCTATTCCCTGATGGCGTGAGGAGCCACTGAAGAAAAATAGAAGTATAGGTAAATTGAGTGAATTATAGAAGTGTTGACATTTCAGTCCTTCAGATGGTGTGCCTGGTAGATAAGGGTTTCCATCAGATGAAATTAGATTGTGGTTTTTGTTAAATTCAATAGATAGAAAACTTCAATGATGGTAACCTTTTTTTCCCACAGCTTCAAACATGCAAACCACATCTTCTTCCCAGTGTATGTATGGAACATCTGGTCAGTTCCCTTCTCAGGAAAATCTGGAGTCCCATGGCCCGCCAAGCAGAGAGATGGTGTCATCTTTACCACCAATCAACACTGTCTTCATGGGAGCAGCTGCTGGAGGAACCTAACTGGGAGAGACATGTCAGTGCCTTAAGCTTACTTTCCAAATCCAGACATTAAGGCTATGATGATACCCCCCTTCAAGTTGGTGGAATAGAAAAATATTACATATAGGTGTTAAAGGAGCCATTTTAGAGATATTAGCAGCCCTCCACACACAAAATATAGCTAATATTCAGATTGGGTCCTGCTTGTGAATCACTCAGGATAGTTCTCACCATGACAGCTTTTCAGTCAGAAATTCAAGGTGAGCAGAAAGAGCCAGTGATTCTTGCAAGCAAGATTAAGTTGTAAAGAAATTATTACATCTATTCCTAATTTATTAAAAATGCTATTTTAGTCTTTCACTTACATCTTTTTGTATAAAAATGTTTATTTAATGCCTGTGTTGCTCATTATTTATTAGGACCACAGAGTAACTGTTTACTTTCTCTTATTTGACAGATTGTCAAATGTATGTATCCTACCTCCTATGGAAATGTTTACAAGGTCAATTTTTACTGTTTGAAATGAAACTAAGCCAAATTCTTAAGTTTTTTACTTTTGTGCTCTGGAAAGTCAATTTCAAATGTTTAGTGCCTACTTATGTAAGTTAAAGTCCTCAGGAAATAAATAAAACATATTGTGGGGAATTTTTTTTCTTTTGAAATAAACCACCTTCTCTTGAAATAAAACCAACAAAACATGCAAATATCATAAGGTAACTAACTGCAGTAGCCTGCTACTATAGCTGGATAACTGAAACAAATGAAACTATGCCACGAAATGTCATGGGATTTCAAAATTACTTTTGGTATGAGCCCAAAATTTCTACTGGTGAAAATCTACAAAAAGATGTCCATCAACTCTCTTGGGTTTAGGGCAACTGTGTATACTGAGACCAAAAATAGTAAAGATGATTTAAAAATATTGTAACCAGATCAGCTATTTTAATAAAAAAGTATTTTACAAGTGCCATGATACTCTGTATACAAACATGCATTTATGTATGTTTCTGGAGAAGCCAGGTGAATATCCACTAATGGTATTAAAGAGGACAGAGAAGAGAGCACACTTACAAAACAAGCTTCTTGCTACACTTTCATGAAATAACAGGTATTATTTTATAATCAGATTATCCCATCTGATTCAGATGTTATTTGATGTCCATATTCCCATTCAGTCTGTTGAATATATGCTGGGTATTGTGGAATTAGATAGTAGGGTATTTTTGGTGGAAGAAAATGGATGATACCACGATGAAGTTTTTGTTTCTAATCCTTTAGTGTTTTCTATCATGAGAAGTCTGACTGCAGCAGAAAAGTAATAAGGAACATTGACTGGGCTAGGTCATGAATAATTCCTGATATGAAATACTTGATGCAGAAATGAGACACCGTGGTTCAGTAATTCAGATGTAGAAGACTTCAGCTCAATTGCTTCCTAATTCAGGGTGAAGTCTTATGCTGTCACCAAAAATGCCAAAATGCTGCAAGAAAGTTTTGGTTTCCGTAAGAATTCCCAATGACATGTAGTGGTAATACAGGCTGTTCAAACAAATATTTATTGGGTAAGGCTTTACAGCACACAAAGTAAGTACTGCAAAAGAGTTCTTTCTTCATGATTATTCAGAACAGGGTATATTTTCTGCTAAAATTAGTCCTATAAAAGTCAGGTTTCTTATCTAAGCAGAAGCGGGTCACCTCTATAGTCAGTGAAGAGTGATAGATCCCTCCTATTCCAAGTGAGATAAGATGGGGAAGGGGAATACAAAGGTAAGGGATAGGCCACTATGGAAAGGGATATGTCGCTATCCTGAAATGCTTGGCTCCCTCTGCTGACAAATGGCATGGCATAAATAATTCCTTTAAACTGGAAACTTCCGGATTGTTGAATTTACGTGAGAGCAATATGTAGAATTTAGAGGAAGTAGGCAGCCACTAGCAGACAGGGTCTTATTCCGTCAGGCTCTACATAAAAAGCACAGTTTGTGGTACATAGTGACTCATATGTGATTTATATGCATGATTTCCAGTCATTTTCTGGTTTTTCATGTGAACCATTTTGCATTGTGGGTTGTTTTTTTGGTGTAAATTACTTTATCTGTACTTTATCTGAGATGTGAAACAATATTAAATGTGCAGATTCTTGTTATGGCTGCAAAACAGAGTAGCATGAAGTATCACACTGTTGTAAATTGCAGTTCATTATCGACAGCAAAGGGCAGTAAAAACATATTCTAATATTCAAATAGCCAGTTAAGAGAGCTCTCTCATAGTGTTGCAGAACAAACCAAACCCATAATAATTGTAACTAACAAAACCAAATGAGAAATTTCCATTTTATGACCAATTAGTTCGGCCAAATATGTGGTTTGATGAATTCAGTCAGTTTTGTCTGTGGGAAATGAAATAATTCGTAACTTTTGTGGAGACCCCATGGGAAAATTTTTACCTTTACTAGTATAGCAGCATTACAGTAAATATGAAGAATCAAAGGAGTTGCCACTCGATGGTGTTGTATTACTCAGCTGTGGATGCATTACTATGTTGGTTTTAATGTATACATGCCAGAAAATCTATGACAAAAATTTGTACATATTGAGTACAATCAGTGTCAAATGACTATTGCCTAAAGGGGAAAAAAAAAAAAAGCTTTTTTTTTTTTCTGAGAAGGAAAGATGAAAAATGAAATCCTTTTGATCTATTTGCCAATATCAGTGAATTTGAACTGGTGCTAGAAAAGGCAAAAGAAATGGATGAACAGGTCAAATCTGCTTCCAATTCTAAAGTAAAACTGATGCTAATACAAATTATATCGACTAAGACAAAGCAATATTGAAGAACCGATTGTCTTGTGTGCCATGAGCCCGTGTCTAGCAGTGCAGAATTCGGCTGGAAGAGAAGTGCAGTTTTTTGACACTGAAGGCAATTAGGACCATGGGAATTTTGCTTCAGACTCAAAATTAACAAAAGAAAGTTTGCCTTTGCCTTTAAATGTGTAGTGAAAACAGTGAAATTACTTGTAAAAAGTAAACCTGTGTATCATACTGTCATCCCACAAGCCAAATGCGTCTTAGTTGTCAGACCAGCATCCTGCCAGGTATCTGTCTAGTACATGAGTGACCACTGGTCTCAGAAAGGAAGGGAGCCTGCAGTGCAGCGGGTAGAGATGAGCCATTTAGCAGAACCTTATATTTAAGGCAGACTATTAGAAGATCACAGATATGTTGGAATAGGAACAGATGCTTTATATGAAGCCGCACAGTGCTGTTTCCCTCGTTGTGGGATCAGGACTGAGTGGACTTTAGGCTTATGAAGCAAGTGGGGTCCAGGGAAGAAACAATGACAAAAAAACCCCACTCTTAGAGCACTTCTTAAAGAAAAACTGTAGAGATGTTATCACTCTTGGAAAAGCAGATATTTGACACTAAAGAAACTAAATCTGTTAGCAACAGAGCCAAAGGTCAGCCAGAGAAATGCAAGAATATGTAGGAGCAAGAAAGTAACGATATATGTCATTAATGCCATACCTCGGGACAAAGAGGTATGGCTGGGAGTTCCACAGCAACTGATACTACTGTGCTAAAATGAAAGGGGCCATCAAGCTACACTTAAAATTGTTGAGGCTGCTTGCTAGTAATTACCTGCTAGGTAATGTGGGATGCCTTAACTGGTTTTGATAACTGGGAAGAAATAGATTAGTGTTAGTTTTAGGGCCGATATGCCCCAGGTTGTAAGTAACAGACTTTTGTATGACTAGTTTTGGGCTACAGTTTAATTGGAATCACTAATCTATCTTTAGGGATTGGATTAAATTCGATATTGGCCTTGGGGATGGAGTCTGTGCAAAGGTGGGCTGGTTAGTATGGGCCTTATGACTGTTGCAAATAAGGGCCTGTAAAGCCATACTAAATCACTTGTCTGAAATAGGTCATGGGTCTTGTTTTTATGATGAACTCTGTTTGTAGGATTTGGGAATAGCTATAACTGGGTTTATGGGCTTGGATTCAGGATACTATGTTGGCCTGCATAATGCCTGAGCTTGGCTTATGGCTCTTGCCAGTAGGGCCTGCATGGTATGTTTAACTTAACATAGTTAATTCAAGAAAGTTTGCTTCTTTCTTCTTAGTGATGTACTCAGGATGGAGCTTAAATCTGAGTTAGCTTTGGCATTAGGGTTAACTTCAGGGGTTGGGTCAACATGAAGCTGAGACCATGAGTCAATACTGGATTTAGAAGTGGCCATCGAGCTCGGCTTAATGCTGCTGCTTAGAGGGACCCACAAACTATGCTGAGTTCTAGATAAAACAGAATGTAGGGAGACCAATATAGATTAATATTATAGTCAGAATTAAAATGAAGATTTACTTGGGCAGGAACTGGTGAAGGTGGGTTGTTTCTGCGTTTAGCAGGGGTTGTTGAGCTTATATGAAACCTACTGCCAGACCAGGTGATCTGGTTATGATTCCTTCAAAGTCTAGTCTTAAGAGCAGACTTAAAGTTGATTTGAATTTTACATTTGGAAATGAAAGAAGATGAGCCATTTAGGTTAAAGCCCGGTCTAGAAGAAATGAGTGAGGCTAATTTGAGGGTTTAGGTGATGGAGACTACATTGTCAATCATACTTCTAAGGCTGGCGTTGGGGAATCTAAAGTCATGGCTGGGATTCAGGCCAACATGGAGCAATGAATCTGAACTAATTATGGATTTAAGACCTGCAAGGATCTATGCTCATTATTGAAATTAGTAAGAGTCACTGACATAGTCATTAGCTTCAGTTAAGAGTTGGAATAAAAGGCTAGGACTAAGTTGGAATAAAAGGCTAGGACTAGGTCAGTAACTGTAAGCCAGGATCAATGGACATCTAAGTAATCATTAGCTGAAACCTCTCTGATGGAGAAGAGGTGCATCTTTCACAGCCTAAGATGAGAATGATAGCCTTAATGGAAAGGACTGTAGGATCTGTAGTCTCTAGAGAGATGCCGCATCATCGCTAATGATTAGACCTCAAGTAATCAACATTACTGGGATGGTGAAAGATCAGGAAAGCAGGAGATCCTACCACAAACTGTGTTGCTTCCATGGTCAACAGACATTTGCAGCAATAACAAGGCTCAGCAGAATTACTTCTCACCAGGATCTTTGCCTGCCAACAGAGGCATGTGCAGGTAAAACAGGAGAAAAGCTGGACTGGGATCTGAAATACAGGGAAGCAAAATATCATGCCCATTGCATAATTAGTGACACCAAATCCTGTTTTTCTACATTTTGGATTCTTTGTTATTTGCAGTTTTCCCCCATTTAACAATGGCTGCATGTTACAATGCTGCATGGAGTAATGGTTACACAATTCAAAACATGTAAAAGGTTATATTACCAGCTGAACTAGGAAAATCTACTTCCCTTCCTTTTGGCTTAGTTGATTATTATCCTTGATCAAATAAAGGGCCACATGTTCATACTGCCCTTGTGCCCTGGTTGGTACAGTTAAAAGAGACTTACAGTAAAGTAGTATATTTAGAGTTTGATATTATATGCCTTTTTAATTCTTGTCATATTTGATTTTCTTATGCCATTCAGTTTTGTTCAGAAGCTGACTTTATTGATTAGTTACCTGTTTCACATCAAGTTACGTAGAGATCACTCAAAATTTAATTAAAATGACAAGTTTTAGAAAATCTCCACTACAGTAAAAATACCAAATGTATGCAATACAGAAGTGGACAATAAACAGCCCTTCCTTTCTCTCTAATACAGTCTTTACCAAGCTTCATCTTCAAAGTATGATCAACCTTCAAACACTAGCCCAGATGTACAGCATCCTCTAACAGCATCTTTACTTTGTCTCTACGAGTTTTTTCCTACGTAAGCGTGCCATCCACTGACTGATGTACTGGATCTGTCCTCCGCACCCAATCCACAGCGGCTGTGATTTTCTGACAGCCCCCATCTTTCAGTTCTTGGTAAGTACTTTAATTTTAGAGATCACATGGCCAAACACCAGGCATGCTTAAGCTAGCAGTTATCCAGCTTCTGAGTCCAGAAAAATAGCTGATGAACTGCCATCAGTGCCCTACATGTGACAGTTCTCTTTCAGTTCCATTTTTGAAACTACCAAAATGCTCCTCATTTTATAATTGATAGTATGGATAATTTTTAAAGAATTTTAGAAAAGAATATAAAAAGTTACCTACACTGTTAGGTTCCTTCTAAAATTGAAAGGTGAATTGCATTCTAAATGAAGGGTATGTGGAAAATTCTAGGGAAATTAATTCTTAAAAGAGTAAAATATTGAGGATGAGACTGAAATGGACTCTGTCCATTGTACTGGGGATGTAACACTTCGCTTAAATAAATAAATATGAACCGAGCCATAGATTAAGTTTGATATTGAGCTATTCCGGCTGATCATGGTGTTTGCTCATTTGGAAGAAAATCAGATCTCTGATCCTGCTCCAAATTTTACATGAAGCAGAGCAGTGCCATGAGAAGAAGCTAAAGACATATCTGTATAGTCAGCTTGGTTTACTCCTGTGCTTTGTGGAGTGGTCTTTATCTCCTGATTATACAGTCCATCCTGTTTAACTGCTGGAGTACAACCTGGCTTCACCCCAAACAGTTCCCTCTGCAGGAAAACAGTAAAAAAAAAAAAAAGTTTGTCCACTTCAGGGTCCACATCTACTCTACATCATTGATGTGAACCAGATTTTCTTCCAGAGCCTTTTCATAGTCTTCCAAGAGTAGCCTTCCATGTCTCCTGCTTTCGTTCAAGGAGCTGGGAATGAGGTTCATGCTACTTCTGCCGGTAGTCAAGGCTTGAGCTATCACTGGTATGTGATATACCCCTGAGTCCTGGACAACTCAGACACAAGCAAAGCTGAACTATTTAGGCCTGCAACTGCGTCCCTCTCTTGTCTACTTCCAGGCAAAATAGGGTTTGGCAGGTGGCTGTCCCTGAGGGATGCTTTTGCTCAGCAAATCCCTTTGCTTAGCACTTGTTGCTCTCAGATTCTTAGAGTTGTGGCTTGCATGATTTCCATGTGAAACATGAGCCTCTCCACGCATCCTGTGGGGATCCTAGACACCTCCGTTGAGGCTGAGGAGTCTGGCTGGCAACAGGACACGCGGTAGTTATGCCACAGAGTACATGACAAGCTTTAAGTCCCTTCATGGCTGTTGGCCCTGGAAAGTCTCAGTGCAGTCTGCGAGGTCAGGGTGAGATGTTTGCCCACCTGCTTAGGCTTACTCTGTGAGTCCCTGCCCCAGGCTGGCTGCAGCCCTGCAACAACGCAATCAAGGAGAGTTAACACCAACCTCCAAGAAATACTAGTCACTTACTAAGCAGAGCAGATTGAGCTGGGCATCACACAACATCTCAGCTGAAATTGGATGATATCCAGAGAGGGTGCAGTGGAGAAGGTGTGTTTAATCAACACCCAGCTATGTGTTACATGTCCCAGCGGCTAAGCTGAGAGGTGACTAGGGAGATAAGCTAACAAGTGCCCAAGCATTTTTAAAAATGGAGTTTGGAGTTCAGCTTTATTAACACTGGTGGGTGCAGAGAGGTTTTGATACATAGGAGGATCTAATCCTTAATCCTGTAAGTAATAGAAGATACCTTCTAAAAATATCCAGGCACCTAATTTATAGAAAACTTACTTCTATAGCAATACTTACCTCTCTATCTTTAAAGAAACACCCTTCACCCTTGCAATACTGAGCAGAACACCACATGAAAACATGTACAAAAACCCTTGCAGCTGGGGGTCCAGCGCCTGAAGATGCTAGCCTCCATTCTTTCAGCTTATTGACAATCAGAAAGGTAAGGTAAGGCTTCCATATCTGCCTGTAGTTTCTCAAGTAAGCAAACAGTTCTTCTGAAGTGTTGCGCACTCAGCAGTTCCTGCTGACTGGCATTAACGAAATGGCCTTGCCAGGCAAGTGCATGCTGAAGAGCCGCAGAGATATAAACAAAATTCACGGGGGGGGGGGATGGGGGGGTGTCTTTCTTCATGTCACCGGCCTATGGTAGCACCAGGTGACATGCTACACTTTTTCACAACTACAGCATGGTACAAGGGTCCTTGTTTAGCAAGGGAAGTAAATAGAAACATGCTGTTTCTTTTACAAAGGGGATAGAAATTAGTGAAACCCAGTATCATTGATAACAGTGGTTATTGCTGTCAGACAGGATTGAATTAAATGGAATTTCTCACCCACCTACAATCACACTGCATTGACCAATTTTTCTTCAGCCTCCAGGAATTTTGAAGAAATTGTCGTTTTCCTGAGACAGGTTCATGAAACGAGTCAGTGGGGCAGGCCATGTGGGACACACCAAAGGGTGGCCAGCCCTCGATCTACACGCACAAATACAGCCTCAGGAGTCCTGGTGTGCTTGCACTGCTTAACAGCAAATATCTGCCTCCCTCAAGCACTGCTTTATCTGCTGTCCCCAAAAAGAGCTTCAGAAGCTATAATGCCAAACAAACTTGGGCTGTGATCAAAGCGTAGGTCTACAATGTGTGTGACGGGCACGATTCATGGGAGAACAATTGGATCTGATATTTAGGTATAGAGAACATTTGCTGTCTGATTTAGCACTTTCATCTGTTCTGAAAGAAAAATCTTCTTTGGCAAACTAGAACAAGAGGGAAAAAGTGAATTCTGCTCAGTACAACTGGGAAGAGTCCCTGCCACTTGTACGTCTCTTTTTTTCAGTACTTCAGGTTTATGTGACAGGACGTGAGAGTGCGTTCCTCTCATGCACTGGTCAAAAGAGCTCTGCTGAGCTGACTGCCTGTAAGAAAATGTAGGTGAACACAGAAAACTGAGGCAAGATGAAGTAAAATTAAAAGACATTTTTAACTAAGGGGTGCTCAAAGTTGTCTGACCTAGTGATTTAAATTCAGAGCAGCAAACCAGGAATCAAAAATCTAGACTTCTGATTAACTTTGTACGTGTAAAATAGGAAACCCCCTACTTTATCTCAGCACACATTCAGCATGCATTTGGATCTGCTGAAACTGCAAACCAAACCAACCCCGTGAAACGAAACAAAACAAAACAAAAGAATCCCACGCAAGTGGGAGAAAGGAAAAGATGCTGACAATTTGGTTTACCAATGCAGAGGAAGACAGTCCAGATTTTAATACCTAGCAGTATTACTACCATAGCTGTTTTGGCTAAGGTCATCTTTTTTGCATTGACTTAGTTACGTTGGTGAAAAGTCCAGAATTTGGTGTTGCCAAGCGCTAATGCTCATTTCGCTGGGAATGCCGGATCGTTATACTCCTGGAATGGTTTGCTATGGCTTTCTCCATACTGACTTAGTGCAGCTTGCAGGAGTAGGCAAATCCTGAGGGATTTGTCTAAGATTATACAGGCAGGGGCGCTACCGTTTGAGCAGCATGGAGAACTTCAGATACAAGGGCCAGGGAGATACACAGGTAGGTCAACAGACACAAAGCTTCGCAAAATCTACTGCTCTGTCTTCTACCTTAACCTTTTCTTCTGTTTTCTTTCCCTAACCTCAAAGAGCTGTGGTTCCCCACGCGAGCAACCCTGGCAGACCTGAGGCTCCATCCCCTTTCCTCACTTCTCCCAGTGGAATTCCCTGGCGAGGGGGGAGCAGTTGGCCAGGAAAGGCAGGTGGTCTGCTAAGAAGCCCTCTGCTTTGCTCCTGGGACCAGGGGACAGGAGGAGCCAGGAGTGGAAGCCCGACATGCACCTCCCCTCGCAAGGAGCAAAAGCTCCGTGAGCTTTTGCACGTTGCCTTAGAAAAAGGAAATTATCCTCATTTTCCCTTTCTACCCACATCATAAGAGGGGCTTTGCAATTAAAAACACGATGGCGTTTTGCTCCTGGAAAGGAGGGGTGGAGCGGGGGTGGGGAAATCGCCCATGTACCATAACAGATGGTTTAAGTACGGTGATTACAAAATCCTGAAGTTAAAATAGTTTAATTACAAAGTCAATACTGCCTCCAACCTCTGCTAAGCCTTTAGTGTAAAAACAACAGACGGTATAGTGCAAACGGTAGGACAATATTTAACCAGAACTTTGCATTAGCTACTGCAGTACAGCTCTCCATCAGGCCTTCAGCAAACGGAAGATCAACTGATTTTCCCAGCTTGTATTTGTTAACCATCTCTGCTTCAGTATCAATGGACGGCTGTGAGAGAGCCACAAACAACCTTAAGGAAACAAACTGCAATACTATACTGCAAGCTGAGACTCAGCAAGTTTGTATGTAAACTCCAATATTGCAAGCGTACAACTGAGACAATTACTAGCACCTTACCAGGAATGAATACAGAGGTAAAAAAGATGAGCAGGTGAAATATGCGACATTTTAGACTATGGAGTTTATAGAAAAAATAACAGGACATGGGAAGGCACAGGGAAAGGAAAATTCGGGGATGATTTCAAGTGACACAGATTTGATCTTT
Source organism: Haliaeetus albicilla (assembly GCF_947461875.1). Lineage (NCBI taxonomy): Eukaryota > Metazoa > Chordata > Aves > Accipitriformes > Accipitridae > Haliaeetus > Haliaeetus albicilla. The sequence continues at coordinate 22,245,001 of NC_091499.1, read as the reverse complement.
CACATGCAGGTAAAGCAGCAAGTCTATAGAGCATGTTGTAGGAAAGTCTCGCTAAGCTGTGCACTTGCCGCTGAGAGCCTTGGTTGGTCTTTGCTGAGTGTGTACGTATTCTACATATTCTTTAACAGCGACAAACCCTCCCTCTGTTGGCTCGTACCCCTTATAAACATCAACTCAAACATGGAGCCGGAAGAGTCAGAGGAAGTCCGGCTCTGCTTTATTAGCAATATGCTAAAATCCAGTCCCATCTGCTTCCATCCTGACACTGCGTAAGACACCCGCCATCCACGCTACATACGAAGCACTGTGAGGCACTGCTCTGTTACCAAGCTAGATGGGTAAAAGCAGGGTCTGGCAAGCTGGTGACAAGAGAGACGGGCTCGTGAAAGTAAAAGCAAAAATAGACAAACAGGAGATCATCTTCAACACCTCTTTCTCATCCCTGATCCTCACTGACCCCTAAGCAAAATCAGAACCTAGAGCAAGAGGGAAAACGGGCCCCAATAGTGACACTGCAACACAGAGGAGTTCTTGCAATTGTGTTACCCCTTTAAAATTTTTTTTACAAGGTTTGAGAGATGAAGAGTAACTTTGGGTGTCTGAGATCGTATTTGCTAAGTCAAATAAGAGTTTCTAGTAGCTGATCTGTTTCCCTGGTGTTCTTAAAAAATAACAGCATTCAGGACAAAGAGCTGCACTGGCTAAAATGGGGGTTAAAGGGACACCCTGGTGAATCTAAAGGAAAATCCTCCTTAATCATTAAGAGGAAACATTCCTAGGGCCGGATCCTGCAGATTGCTGTATATTCCAGTCCTGCTTTTATTGAATTAGATTTACATATATTAGTAGATTCATTGACTTTCAATTAAGACTAAGTGCAGGCTGAAGTGTTTCATTTCATTAGTGTGGAACTGATCCTCTGTAATAACGGAAAAAAACATAAACTAATGTTCAGTTGGAAATCATAACATGACTCTGGCATAGCACTGACAACACAAAAGCAATTTGAATTATTTCTTTATATGAATAGAAGATATTTGTATTTTTTTCGAGAATATGATAATGAATGGTTTTGTTACTATCTATAACAACAATCTATAACAGCCCTTTAGAGCATATTGTAGAGGCCTTCTGAATTTCTAGTGATTTCTTTTATTCTCCTGCTTGCCTCCCTTTTTTTACCCTAAGCATGTACCTGTAACTAGGAAATCAATCCAAAGAAATGAGGTACGGTCACAGCATTTTAAAAAGCCCAGGGCAGAGCCCACAGGTTTGTATCAGATCTCAGCCTCTCCCCGTAGTGCATGTGGGACACAATTACCATGGAAAGGGCCTTGTATCCTGAGCAGGGTACGAGAAAATAGGTCCATTCGAGTGATTTCAGCTTAGACTAGATACTGCTAATCAGAGGCATGCTATGAATACTACAGTATATGAATATACAGCTGGGAATTTTGGCTGTCACCGTTGCTAGATATGCACATCACCAGGAAAAGCATGCTAACACAGCACGTACAGTGTTTTTCAAGAAACACAACTCTTTGGAAGAAAGTGCTCCAGGTGATCAGGTGTAATAGTGCTGTTAAGCCAGGCTGCCCGACAGCAGCTGTTTCACACGATGCACGTTCAGGATAATCTCTGCGGGCCAGCTAGAAGCTACGGCATCCAAATTCTGCTTTTCTCTGCCACACTGAATGTTGATTTCAGTAGGGATTTCATGAATAGAGCAGGCAGAATTTGGTCCTAATGACCGGAGTCTTGACTTCACACACTCCCAGGAGACTATTCCTGCAGCAATAACTCTTCGTGGGAGCTCTGCACTCTGAAGATGGCTGATTTCACTCTGAAGTCATCGGCGAGGCTTTGGATACGTACTGCCGGCGCACGGACGATCGGTGCCCTCATCGCTGTTATCGGTGCTCTCAAAACACTTGGTGACATTGCCGGGGATTAGGGCCCTGCTGTGCTGGTGGCTCCTTGGGGGCAGGGAGGAGGGGGAAGGCAAGTTGTCACCACCCAAAGCTCACCCTCGGAAAGTTTGGAGGTGAAACGGCGGGGCAGGCTTGTTCAAAGCCTCACCGAAAAGCAGGGGATCTGAATTCAGCCTGAAATACACCTGCACGTTAGAAAACAAAATACATTTTTAATAGAGGAAGGTATGTTTTAAAAAGCTAAGCGATGGAACACCCGTCGTTGTAGACCTGACCGTTTTTTTCTCCCAACAAACGTTTACCCAGGGTTGTCTCATGACCGGTCGACTTTTGTAATCCATTAGAAAGTGATGCTGTTGCATGACATGATCAAACACCAAATGCAGCAGCAAGGCCATAACTATATCTAAAAAGCCTTTGCTTTGTCAAAGGTTTTCACTAATGCTGGCAACAAAATTATCGAGGTCTATAATGAGCTGATGTCCTGTCAAATAAGCCTTCTTATGAGCAGTGTTATACTTTATATCGGCTTTTAAATTAAACACTTTGGGTTTATTAATGTTTCCTTTCCCCTCCAAATTTCTTTGTTGAGAAGAGGTGCCAGAGGAAATGTACTAGCAACAGTAGGATGTGAAGCATAGTTTAGAATACATTAAACATATGTTGATGGGGCCATTAGCAGAGTTTATAGATACCACCACCTGTCTCTTATTCCACTTGCCATTACTTTAGTAACAGAAAACGTACTGTAAGAGAGGTGGCGTGCTACCATTAAATCTTTACTCCTGTATTAGAAGGAATAGAGTAGCAAATTCATGCCTTATTGCTAAAAAGATTTTCCAATAATGGCTCACTTATAGAGATAAACAAACCTGAATAAATAAGGGAGGTAGGAGCCAAAGAATAAATATCGCTCTGGTTTTGGTTGCAGGAGCGCCACTGAACATCTGAGAGGGAAACACTTTGCCATTATAAAGGTACAGCAGAGCAGACAGCGTTTTACTTGTTCCTTTCAAGCTAGCAAGCGTATGCCTTCAATCATTGCTGCAAAACGTGCTCTTAGACCTACCAAGTGTAGGGGGGTGTGTGTGGGTGCCTTCAGGCAAAACAGTTAAAATAAAATATATAAAAATTAAATAAAATTAAATAAAATTAAATAAAAATTGAAATTAAATAAAATGAAATAAAATGAAACTAAATAGAATAAAATTATATAAGATGAAATGAAATGAAATGAAGTGAAATAAAATGAAATAAAATGAAATGAAATGAAATAAAATGAAATGAAATGAAATAAAATGAAATGAAATAAAATGAAATAAAATAAAATAAAATAAAATAAATAAGATGAAAGGTGGATAAGCGCGGCCCCGGCCGCGGCCGGGTCAGGCGATACCGCCTCGGCCCTGGGGCGCCCCCTGGCGGGCGCGGTGCGGTGCTGGCGGCCCCCGGCGGGGCGCGGTGCGGGGCGCGGTGCGGGGCGCGGTGCGGGGCCTCATCTTCCCCGAACGGGCACGGCCTTTGGCCAAGCCTCTCCTGCCCCTGGCGGGGAGAGCCCTGAGGAGGAAGACCTCCTCCTCCTCCTCCTCCAGCCCCGGTGCCTGCTGCTGACGGACGTCCTCTGCCAGACCGAGCAGAGCAGGTAGCGGCACAGCCAGAGGTCAAAGGCCATTTGCTGTCCTTTCTGGAAAGGGAAGGAAAAAGGTTGCTGGGCTTCGTCCCGGGCAGGGGAAGCCTCAGGTTTGATCAGGAGATGGCAGCACAGTCCTGGAAAGCTGGAAAAACTCCCCCGCCGACGCTCCGTGTCAGCAAAATTGCAGGAGGCGCGGGGAAGCGAAGCGGCCTTGCGCCCACTGGAAGAAGAATTTAAAAAGCAAAACCACACAGGTGTCCGGTAAGTATTTGAACTGAATTGTTGCCCTGGTTTTGGCTGGGATAGAGTTGACGTTAAACAACGACAATTGCAAAGAAGTCGGTGAAAGGTCAAACCTGAAATTGCTGCTGTGCGTCACAGGAGTCCTTAAGCATGATGCCGGCAGCACATCCTTCTCCAAAATGTTGTGACCTGCCACAAAAGAAAAAAAAAAAATCCCTCAAGAGAAGAAGGGCCAGAGATACCACGGGAGACTTCATCGTTTCAGTGCTGCTACCAGTTTGTATGGAGATGTGCACATATCACCCACAGAACCATAAAACTTCATAATAGAAAGATAAAACTGTGACATTTCTCTTCCCTGTTTTCCAGTATTTGCTTTAAATGGGTGGAAAAGGTGTATTTTAAAATCTGCCAATGTGATACGCAGGGCCTTATGTCAGATTTGCAAAGAATCTTCTGCTTCACGCACACAGAACTGATGCAGTTTTGCTATAATCTTCTCTTATTTCATTCCAAAAGAAAAAAAAACGAAAAAACCCAAAGGAAACAAAACCTGTAGAAAACATGAAGTACCTGTAGTGAGCCTGTTGCTAAGTCAAACAAACCTGAGCAAAACTGAAGTCACTACAAATGGGTTGTTTTTGACTTACTCCTTGATGAGCGTTCAGTCGGAAGCTGCAGGCAGAGGTATTATTTTCAAGCTACATATTTTGCTTCTCTCTTGCCCCAGACTCTAGGCTGGCTCAGTCTGTGATTGACGAATTCCCACAGACCTGCAGGTGTTGCCAGGAAAAAACCTCGCAATTCATTAAGTGGTGCTGAAAGACTTTGCTGGAAGTGCCGTCATGTTGACCCTGTCAGCATTTTCTAGAGCTGAGTCGACCTGAGACCTTAATGAGGGGAGATGCTATTGGAAAAGCTGTTTGGAGTTAGTTTGGCACCAACTCTGGCACCCTAGCTGGATTTGAGACCTTTTGGTATTGAGGACCTTTTGGTATTGAGGACCTTTTGGTATTCACTGAATATACAGATCAGTGCATGTAACCCCTTTTTTTTTCTCTCCAGCATATTCATAGATCCATCTCATTTTTTGACACGTTATTTAGTATTGGAAACATTCAAAGAGCGTAACAAATGGAAATTTAGGGTTTAGCCAGATTGTATCAGTTGTTGGTATTGGAACATCAATGGAGCTCAAACAAGTTTCACTTGGCAGGACAATTGCACAAAAGCATTTGATGTTGAATCACAAGCTATTTTCAAGGTTCATACACACAAAAGGGTTCAAATGTAAGCAAATTAAAGCCCCAGTATTAATGAAATATGTTCTCGTTTCCTTTCCACTTGCCAACTATTTAACCTGGTCAGGAGACAAATTCACGTGGGATTAATTCTATGGAGCCAACCTCAGATTCCTCCTGGGTTTCCTTGAAATGAGGTATCCTTCGCTTCCTATCCTGCACAGTTTTGTAATGCAGCTGCACATTGTTGAAAAATTGCCACAATTCATGGCGGGTGGCTGCACTTCAGCAATGAGAGAAGTTGTTTGGAATACATATATCTATATTTGCATGCTTGTGAAGCTTACGGGTCTGGCTTGTTAAGCCCTAGGAAGCTCCTTGATGGACAACGCCACGACATACGGTGGATGGCAATTAAGCCATGAACCTGAGTACAGAGAGGCTGATTCTCAGCACTGTGAACTCCAAAGGAACTTGGGAGTATTTTTGTGATTCAAAAGGGTAAAGGCTCCTGTAGAGTGGAAAAACATGTAGAAGATGAAGAAGAGGTGAAAAATCCTCTCCGCAGCCAGTGACCCTTGTGTGCCGTGGGGATCGCCCCTTAGATCCAGGTGGCCTCGGGGTTCTCCTCTCTTTGCACGGTGCACCAGCGAGAGAGATGACGGCGAGGAGCCGACCGGAGGCAGCTCCTGCCACCGCTCCTGCTCCGTGCCTGTGGGTCTGCCCAGGCCAGGCCTGGCGTTATAAACACCTTCTGTTTTGGAGCAGGATGGAAAAGGGAAGGAGAAGCAGAGATTTTGGCTGCAATCTCAGTGCTCCAGTCTTTCCCGGGAACCAAAGCACATGCCTGCAAACAGGAGGAAGATACTTGGTCACTGCAAAAGGCTCAACAGAGCCTGAAGGACATTTGCTCCTGCACATAAAGGTATGATGACTAGGAGAGGGAAGAGCTGGGGCTCATTCAGATCCACAGTGGATTAACTAAACATCTGCAAACCAAACTCACAACCTATGGAGGCTACAACCCAGGAACACAAGCAACAGGTTTACTCAGCAGCCAGCTAATTGGGAACTGAAAAAAAATCTTTCCTTGCAACATGCAGTGGCTGGCACAGTAAGATGTGCTCGTCTGTGCTCGTTTGGTCCTTAAAGAAATGTCTCGCCTCCCAGATGCGCCTATTTTGTAAGCACTTTTGGTGCCTTTATGCCTACACAGGTCCTGATAAAATCATGGAGCGGAAGCCCGTGCTTCTTCCATCTTTTTACCGACACCTGAAAAGTGTGTCCAGGAGCGTTTCTAAGCCAATGTGATGAAGGTCTCTTCCAAGGGGTCAGAGGGAGGTGGGCACAAAGGTCTGACAACAATCCTGACCGTATACCCTCCCCACAGCGCTGGGTTGGTCCCCAGGCCAGCCGAGTGGCTGCATTGCCCCGCTAGCCATCGGCACGAAAGCTGGGAATGGAAAACAATTTTGACATTGGCAGCCTGGAGTCCTGCCCTTTGCAAACACATTTGATGTTCATACATGGTCTCTTGGCTGCTGCTGCTGGGGACCATCTGTTGGGATGGCTTTGTGCCTGATCAAATGGTGGTATGCCATTTTCACTGGGACATGAAATAGATGCCAAACAAAACGTGTCTGGTTTTACTTCTATTACTCTGAATTCAAAGCACATGCTAATACTAATCCCCCTTTTAACACTGTTGTGGTGCCAGTTAAACCTTCATTTTTTCCCACTCTCTGCCAGATTTCTACCACGTACTTAGGCGCTTAACAAAATCCAGCAGAAATTGGCACTGTTGATTTCACACAAACAGGGTACTGTTTACAAGGATTTGGTGAGAGGTGTTAGTGCTAATGACAGAGGTGAATGTGTGAGAGTTTCCTATACATGTAACACAGGATCCTTGAAGGAGTTGGACTAGAAGATGTCTTTAAAAATTTCTCCTGAAACCACATCCAACTACCATAAAGTTTTCTGCTCAATGGAAATGTGACTTACCAATTTAAAAATGCTATGGTAAACTAGGCATAGTTAAAAAAAAAGCCTCTACCAAATGTGCAAAGGCTTCGACCATTATGTGAGTACTAATCTGAGATGCTCTACAGACATTTTCTTTCAAATGCGCTATGGGTTCACCAAAGCTTCAATCCTGATCTGTAGTAAAATCTTCCATGCTGTGACTGGCTTTGCCATCTGGGTTTATATGACTAACTCCCTGTGAATGTTCCACATTCAGAGAAGTGTGTTCCTGACCTCAGCCAAGATGAATATTATTGTCAAAACTGCCATCATTACAGCTACTGTGGGTTTTCAGATTCCTCTAGTGTTTGTGGGGAAAATCTATCTGCTACGGATGTTGCCTTGGGTGATAGATTTTCTCCGCTAGTCCCACAGTGGGTCAGGAAAGCCTAAGGGAGCATCCCCTGACAGGCTTCCCTTTGCTCTTCATCCTTCTTCTGCTGTGCAATGCTAAGAGGCTGGACATCTTGGCCACCTCCTGCCATGTCCTCCTCCTCCCTCTGTCCCAAGTCGGGAGATGACAAAGCCTTGGGGCTGGCCTCGCCGGGCCAGATCCCGGCTCTCTGCAGGGTGGGCAGGATCCAGATGTGCCAGCTGAAGTTCCCGATTTTAGGAAGGGCTGGGACTTGACTACTTGGTCAAGTGTTTAATTCCTCAGTTCCTGGATTAATAATGATTTAAAGCACTTCATTTTGTTTATGATGCAACAGATTCCTGTGTTATTATCATTTAATAACCTTAAATGACTTTTTAACCACCTTGCTTACATTACTTTCTTGTATATTCCTAAAGTAAAAGTTACTATGGAAAGCATTAACCATTAACGGTTAAAGAAAGTTGGGGAATGTGGAAGTTAGTTTCTGTTTGGTTTAGCATTGCACTACAAAAAAAAAAAAAAAAAAAATTATTTGAATCTCCCAAGTTAATATGGCAGGGCCAGAAGCATAGGCCAACTGGTGGCATGTGGACCGGCCATAAAATTAAAAATAAACTTAAGAGTAAATGTGCAGCTAAATGCAGACTGTGGGGATAGGATGTGAACTTCAGCTATTTCCTGGAGCTAGTGTGGTTCCAAAGTTTAACAGCTTTAGCCTTTGGAGACCCGGAGGCGTGCATACTTGTTTTCAGTTTCTCCTCCTTTCATCTCCCCCCACTCGGAGCCCCACCACCTCCCAGCTGCCCTGCTCGCTCCGTCTCTCCCTGCAGAAGGACGCTCCTCTCACTCACGAACGTCCCACACGGCTCTCGGCGCAGAGCATCACCGCGCAGCAGCGGTGCCTCCCTTGCCGTCCGTGCCTCCTCCAGCCTGCTCCGGCAGGATGGGGGCCCGGATTCCCGTTTTGACCTCAAGGCTCGTCGATCTGCAAAGGATTGACTGCTACCTGCCGAGTACCATCCCAGGAGATGAGCAACTGCCAGCTGCTCGCTGGGCATGCTGGCTCCTGCCTAACAATTAAGCTTTTAATGATGACTTTCAGCCTTGAACTTTCTTATTTTCATGATGGTTTTTTTGGTTAAAACAACCATAGAGGTAATGGGGAAGGGTTAATGGAATAGCTAACACATCCTTAACTCACAGGGGCTGTATGATAGCAAAGAGAGATTTTCAGGCATAAATTTGTTATTAGGGGATGTACTACAAAGCTCAAAAGTATCTCACTAAGCCTAGCTTGAGCTTTGTGTTCTTTTTGCTTGTGACCCTCGTGCCTGCATAGACTCAAGGCCAAATTCAATTTAGGACTGTGTTTCTAAAGTGTGTCTTGATGACTCTCTCATTTATGGCAGAAATTTAATTTCATGCTCATTTCTCCTAATACCGTATGATAGTTTGTTAAAATAGAAATGCATGTAAAAACAAATTCTAGTGTAACTCCTTGAATACCTTGAAAAATCATCATGAACTATTTTTTATCATTCAAATTACATTGTTCCAGTAGTGTCAAACTCCCAACCCAAATCTCTAAGATACATACATCCCCCACTTCTTCCCAGTTGTCAGCAGCACTCAGCAAGGTCCTTTCCATTAAAACATTTTCTCCCTTTGTCATGTGCTAAAATCCTCAAATTTTACAGTAACAGACAAAATAGCAGAATAGGTAAACAGCAGGAGAAAACTGAGGCACATTTTCATGAACTTTCAATAAATTTGTTTACACTTTTGAAATGTATAGGAGGAGGATGAGCAAAGATGTGTGCGCATAAACCTTGTTCATTCTAGTTCTTGATTTTGCCTAGAAGAAAATGTGTTGAACAGAGTCAAAGAATGGAAGAACAATGTAAACTGCAAACAGAGCAGTGGAGGCTTTCTTATAGGAGGCAGAGATTAAAAAAAAAAAACCCCGTTGGAGATAATAGAATTAAGGACTTTGGATTTCTACATGCAAATACCTGTGCTTTGATTATCTGTGCTACAACCACAAGTGTCACGAGATGCACATTATTTTTACTGCCTTTCAAGGTGAATTCAACACATGCTTTCACCTAGGAGTATCCCTAATTGACAACACAGTTAAATTTATCATAATGCAAAATCCATAGTAACATACGTTCTTTCCCTAGTCCTTTGTATCACTCCTCCTCCTGCACCAAAAAGAAACTTATTATCAAGAAAGGAATGATAACAGAAAATAAACATTTAACCCTAATCCCTCTTCAGAAAATGTTCATAGCATTCTCACCTCCTTAACATCTTTCCTGAAGTGAATCATAAGAAAGCCCGTTATGCATCCCTGCATGAACCAAAATTAAGAATTAGGTCTGCATCATACAGCAGCTAATAAACTGTAGGTTAAAGTTCTCATGGCATAGCAGGGTGAGTTGAAGACACTATGGCAACCTTAATATACAACATTTTCTATTAGAGTATTTATAATTAGTTCCCTATTAATTTACAGGTGAACAAACTTATACTATGTTTATGTATACATATACATATATGTATATTCACATCGCCCACGTGATGTTTGTGCTTTCTTCTTTCACACAGAAATTGTTAACAAAGTGCTGTTTTACCTAAACAAGTATGTCTCTGTATGTCGTCTTCTTCTCAGAGAAGACAGAGAAGTCAGAGGCTCACACAAGGAACTTGGGAGAGGAAAACACCAGATTTCGGTTTCTCCTTTTCTTTTTCTCTGGCAATAAAGACTTAATTACAGACAGATTTTTCTATATGATGCCTTTATGTTTGCATACCTTTAGCACGCAGCTACGCTACCACTGATCCCTTCAGGTCCACCACTGCTTTGAGGCTTTGAGCTTACAAAACTATCAATCCTGCAAAAGATCTACCAAACCGATGCCTGCGAGGGGAAAATCCCTCAGCGTGCTTAAGCCCGTGTGGTAGTAAGTGAAGCAGTTCTCAAAACAAAGGGGCTAGAAATAATCCTATATTTGGACTACTGATCAGAGTTCCATCACATGAAGTAACCCTTCACCAGTACAATCAGTCTTCAAAATGTTTCAACAGCTGGGGCTAGTTGTCACTTCCAGAAGAACATTATCACCTGTTAAGGAAATAGGACATTTGGGGACACGCTTCACTAGCAATTTAGGGAGAGCTTTCTTCCCAGAACTGAAGGTGGGGAAAAAAAACAGAGTGAGATTTTTTTGAGCTATATCATCCAGTGTGCAAAACCTAGAAGAAAAAGTATTTTGTAAGTAAGTGAATTGTTTGAGGAAGCATTCCTCTGAAGCGACCTTTTCTGTTACAGTGCTTTCATGAGCTGTCTGTGAAAACAGCAGCTTTGCCGAGCGTGTTAATAACACTGATTTGTACACCACAAACTGTTTCATGGGTCACCAGTGAAGATGGAGTTCATTAAAAGATAATTTAAGTTCTTCTACAGTCTGAGTTATACTGGGGGAAATCCAATATAAGCCAATGACTCCATGTTATCAATTAAAACACAAAATTACTTGAACAATCTTAACTCTGCTTCATTGTACATTCACACTGTGACAGAGCCTTGAAGTACATCACCGTGTGCTGCTTCACCCCTGCCCCAACATGTGTTTCAGCTGATTCTGATGGGATGATGAAGGGACGTTTAAAATACTCAATTTTGTACGTAGCCTTCAATGCATGGCCTGTTTCACAGTGTACTGCAAACTACAGTTCCCCAGCAAAGGATTCATTTCATTAACTTTAAAAGTCAGAAACCCTAATTATTTAGCCTCTATAGGCATCCTGCACTCCTTCCTCCATAGGTCGATCCATCTGACCTATTTTAGACAACGACTCAGGGTGAGATGTGTCTCTTGATTGAGAGCGCTGCATTTCATGTGAAATGATTGAGGCAATACCCTCAGCTTCAGATCAAACACTGATGTGGTCTAGGATGATCAAATAATTTATTTGTTTTTCCAAGATCTTCCAAATTCCGTGTCTAAAAAACCAAAGTCTCCTGAACATTATTATTTGTCAGAGTTTAGGGCTATCTCTAAAGTTATTAGGTTCAGTGAAGAAGGTAGGTGTGTGTAAAGAAGATATCGGACTTTAACAAGAGAGCTGAAGAAACGATCCAGTGAGGTCTTCTGAACACTAGTACTTGCTGTCATTTCTCCAGTCTGAATCACTTGCCATAGCTTACATCTTCAGTAAAAATGGTACTCAGTTCTTTGGGCCAATATTAAAATTCCTGATTAAAACATCTGCAAATGCAGGATGGGATGAGGCCTCACCCCCAGATCTAGGTCCAAGTGCACTATGTAAGGCCTCGCACACCAAAAATGAACTGAATCAACCCCCTCCAAAGAGACTGCAAATTTCTGAATTCCTTCAACTGAAGTCACTCCAGAGTTTGTTCACTTCTTCTTTAACTGAGTTAAAACAAAATTTTAGTCTGACTATTGATTGACGTTCCTTTTTTTTTTTCTCCTTGTCTAACCATTGAACTGTGGTAATACAACAACTGTATGACAAGTTTTGTTTAATCACACACATTATTCAGGGAAAGAGGAAGAATGTCTTTTGTTGTGCTACATGAATTTTGGGTGCATAGCACCTACTCCTCGCTCTGCCAGAGGCTTCCCAGGGAGACTGTCTGAAGCCCCTCAGAGTCATCCGTACCGAACCGGGGTCCCCAGTTGGGGCTTTGTCTCCTCTGTTCTTCCTTGGTCCCAGGAAAGGGACAGGCACGTCCCCAGGGGTGAGCCCAGCCTGCGGCAGGCTGACTCTCCCTTGGAGGATGCCCCTCTCTCAATCTCTGCACGACTCATCTTCCCATGTATAAATACGAATAGGGAGCCTCCTCTTCCAGTTAGCCTGGAAATTCACAGTTGCAAAGACTGTGTTTTACTGACAGGCTTGTTCTTTGCATGTATAATGGCTGTCTGTTCTTGCTACGTGTGTTTTATAGTACTTGTTACTTCTGTATTATACAGAGTTATCGACATTGTCTATTAGCACTTGCATGAAAATATTTGTGCAATATTTCCCCTTTCCACTCACTTATCTTTTACACCCAGAGGTAAATAGCATCTCTTTATTTCACATATTCATCCTTCACCTAATCTATTTATTGAGTGATATGAGGTAGAAAATGTGGAGAAGTAACATGTGATTCAGCAGTGAAAGTGTATTCTGATCTCTACGGTGGCTGATGGATCATAAACCCACTTGCCTCCAGCACATGCCTCCCAACCTGAGCGGAGCCGCCGGAGCTGGAGCGGTGCACACCAACTCTGCCATCAGGCATTACAGGCATTTCTCTCATTGGTGGTAAATATCTGGGAAATCTCTCTGCATTTTTGGCACTGTAAATCTTATGCCCAGCTATAACTTAGAGGTAAATTACGGTACATTCAGCTGCCTTTAGTTTCCAATTAGCAGTGTCATTTAGATTTCTTTTCGTATAAATATTATTAAAGCTACAGATTCCAAAAGTTAGGACATATATTAACAGAGTGTGCTCACTAATCCTGGGAAGATCATGCCTCCTGTTCCACGGGATTTAGGCTTGTCTCCGATTCAAACAGATAAGTGGTGTGAAATGTTAAACAGTGCTGCTGGTGACTAGTTATTCACAAAGACCAGTGCTGATACCTCGTTTTTCTTGTCCTCACACACTCTCAATTGCACTGGAAACTGCTCCTTTGAAAACAAAGCAACAAGTGAAAAAAGCCACAGTGTTTTCTTCCATGGTTAGTTGCCACTAGTTGGCAAAATAAAAGCCTGGACTAAGAAATAAGGGCTTTTTCTGGTCTTATCCCTTGCTGTACCAAAGGGGACTCATGACCTGCAGTACGCACGGGTGGATTCAGACGCAATCCAGCTATATGTTTCCTTCACCCTGAGCTGCTTGCTGCAGCCGGTGAGGCTGGGCTAGAGCAGAGCCAAGTGGCAAGATGCTGACACTGCTTTCTGGTGGCCACCATCAAAAAACATTTAATTTATATGCTTTGCCATATGCATACAGCAAGTTCCCTTGGCCCCCGTCAAGAGACTGGAAGGGAGAGCCAAGTCATGTCCCTTGGCTTGGCTCATCCTTGGCAGATTTTCAAGCTTTCGGCTTGCCTCGGTGTAGATGACATTCACTTACAGCTATCCTTCGTAAGTGGTCAGCCTTCAGAAGGTAGTTGGTGGTCTCTGCTACTTGATGTTGGTCCCGTTTGAAGCTGCTGGGTTTGAGGCCTGAGCACTTTCTGTCCTTACAGAGAGTATCACATAGTAACTGGGGACATCTACAAGTTCTGCGGCGCATCACATTGAATGAAAACATTTTTCTCATAATAAGACTTTTCTAAATTACTTTTTTATTTTCTTAAGAACGAGAGAGACAACCTAATGCTTTAGAAAAGAATGAATAATGGTGATTTGTGCTGGATAAAATCTGCCTTCAAGATGTAAACAATCAGACGTTGACAGTCATTTATCTCAGGTACCAAGCCAGCCAGATATAAGTCAGCAGATGTATCCCTGTTAGCGCTAAACTGAGACGAAGGCAACAGATGCTACCTCTCAGCAGGGCTTATTAGACCATGCTCAACAGCATGTTGACATAGTTACACGGTATCCCAGCGTCTTCTGGCCTGCAACTGCTTAGCTCATCGCAAAGGCAAAGGAGCAAGCAACTGCACAAAACCTGGCAGACATGCCTTCACTCTAAGACACTGGCTTTTAAAAGCTTCAGGGGTTGCTGAAAGCTCTGCTGTCCTTTGCACTTTTGAAAAGTCTCCCTACGCTGTGTCTCTTGAGCCAGCTGTGTAGCAGACCATTTATTTGCGCTGTAGACAGGCTCTTGCGGTTGCACATGTGCACTGGCTACGGACTGACTATGTGCACTGGACATCAGGAGGTCTCTTACGCAGAGAGGTAGTCACACTGTTCAACTAGCAAAAAATAGCTATCAGAAGTAAATTGAACAAAAGCTGCACTTTTATCCACCTTCTCCCTTCTTGCTCCCCCCGTCAGTGCCCCAGGCTTGTTGCGTGCCGCTTTATGTTGGTGCTTACACCAATAGTGCTTTTCATATGAAGGCAGCATATAGTGTCTTGTGGGTACCTGCTGTGGCTTTCAATGCACAAATGATAAATTATTGTTTTGATTTTTTAATTCAAAATTTATTATTTTCACCAGGTCTCATCTTGCAGCAGTGACTGCCCAAAGAGCTGTCTTGCATCAAACTGTTCAATAATATTATGACACACATAGTCTGAAACTAAAATAAGGATATTGTGTATTTTTTACCTGGTAATGATCAACAATTTTAGTTAATGTCTTCAGTATTTCATGGAAGGGCAGCTTAAGTAATTCAGAATACAAAGAAGGTAGTTCCAGTACTCTTTTGGAGACTTGATCATATTCAGCAATTTGTACATTTTATTTTTTAAAAAAGTCTAGGTTTTATGGTTTCAGAACAAATCTGCTAAACACGTGTCTGTGTTGCTTTCTTTAAAATTACAGCTAGCAGGCTGAAAATACACGTTCCAACTGACCAGTCTTATGGGAAACTAACTCTGAGATCCAAGTGCTAGCAATGCAATGGTGACTGTCATTGCAACTACCTCAGGTGACAACTGCCTGTAAACAGGGCTAGAGAAGATGAAAAAAAATCTCTTAAAATTATCTATCTTCTTCCAACCATTTCTGGACTGTTCTTGGCCAGTGACTGGTTCTGTTTGAAATACGCCATTTGCAGAGTCTGACTGTGAAGACTATTCCAGAAACTAACAGATGCACTTTTCCATAAACTTTATTTTTTCCAGTCTAGTCTTTCCCCTGTATTAATTTTTTCAGTTACTCCAAGGCTCTAGTAAGCTGCCAGAGAAAATAACAGCAGAAGTTCTGCAAGATGGAGAATAGAGAACTAAAGAAAAGGACACAGGGAAAGCTACTGCTTGTAGAAGGACTAAGTAAAGGAAAGATTTTTTGGTGAAGGCAGCAGCCAAATGTGCCATACTTACCATTCTGACACCTTTTGTCTATGAGTCATGAGTTGTTTTCTTTCTAGAGCTTCATTTCATTTACCTCAACAGTGAGAACAAGCAGAAGGTCTGGGAGAATTTGACTCACAGAGCAATAAGATATTTTCATACAGGATTTCCCTGTGCCGGCAGACATCAAGGCAATCAATGCCCAGCTGCAGTTAGCTACTGAGTCAAGATTTTGGGCAGAAATGACCACTCAGCTCTACCAGTGGTTGTGGCTACAGGGACAAGAAGTAGCCATGACTTGAACCCCCTTATCATGACTTGGTTGCCTGAACACCAGTCCCAGAAAACAGCTTATTTCTTTCCTGGGTGCATGTAATTTTGAAATACTTTGTTTATTTCTAAGTCTTTGAACTTTTACAAGACTAATACAATAGTTATGAGGAAAGGCAGGAAAAGCGGTTTCTTCATATACTCCAATATCACAAACCACCTGAATGAACTTGATGCACAGCAAGAGGTTAGACTGGTTGTGCTTCCTCCTACAGGTCAGGTGCAACCATTTAAAGGCACATCCTTATAGACCCAGCCTTTGGTCTTAGCCCATCCACCAAATCCCATCTGTTCGATATACGTTTATGACACATGTGAAGATTTCCAAAATGAGCAGGCGGGGCAAAAGCCTAACTGTTGAAATAGTGAATGTAGCATTCCTCAAAGGTATGAAAATGTAGCATCTAAAGGCAGATGAAATGACAGTGACCTGAAATAACAGGAAGCTGGCCTCAGTTATGTGTCTGGCAGGGGCTGACGGTGATGGAAAGCTTGTGGGTTGTATCCAAAACCATGAAATATGGCCCTGCCCCTGAATGAACTGGAAGGCATGTTTCAGCCTACAGCAAGTCAGAGTTCAAGCACCACTGGCCTTCAGGACCTCTGTTCAGTCCTTGTTCAGATCCAGATACAGAAGCTTCGGAGTGATCTTTTGACTCTACTGCTGAATTTCACCGGCACCTAAGTCTTCCCATCTATTCAGCTCTGGGCTTTCCCCAATGCATTCACCAGCATTCATATTTCCCTTGTGAAAAATGGGAATGAGAGAGAAAAGTAAACTCTTGCGTTAACTCAAACCCTCTCCTGGGAGTTTGGAAGGGAGTGCTGGAGCACCCAAACTTTTGCAACCCTTTTTTGTTTGCCTTGGAACACGCAATGTTTTGTGAAATCTGTTCTGCAAAGCGGTTAGCAAGAGGTGAAAGGAAATGTCTAGGAAAAAAAAGAAAGGTGCAAAGTAAAAACAGAGCCAGATAAGAAAAAATTTGCTAGAATCTAGGAATCTGAATTATTCCATCAGAGAGGGAAAAAGTAAATTAATGCTCTGTATGGAAAAATTGCATGTTCTAATGCTTTATGGGGCATGAACATTTCAGAGATTCACAGGGAATACCTGCAGATCTCTGCATCCAGTTCAGACACAGTGGCAG
Source organism: Haliaeetus albicilla (assembly GCF_947461875.1). Taxonomy (NCBI): domain Eukaryota; kingdom Metazoa; phylum Chordata; class Aves; order Accipitriformes; family Accipitridae; genus Haliaeetus; species Haliaeetus albicilla. The sequence continues at coordinate 22,228,077 of NC_091499.1, read as the reverse complement.
CAGTAATGGGGCTTAGTCTCCCTCTGCCCAGCACATGCTCCCAGTGTCCTTAGTGAGGAATGACTTCTTTCCAGGAGGATCATCAAGGGAGACAGTATGCAATAAAGGTCTGCTCATTTTCATAAGCATTGTAATTTCCGTATTAAAAACTGTGCATAAGGAAGCTTGATGGGGAAAATGCTAATAGACAAATACAGTCTGACAGGCACATTGAGTCAAAATGTCTCTGCTCAAATTTAACCACAATTCTTCTAATGGAACACTCATGTAAACTTCTGGCTGGGCCTTTCTGCCTTCAGGCACATCACATACACCACAAATGCATGGATTCCTGATGTGCTGAGGCCATTCTAGATGCTGGCTCTCCCCAGGAAGGACAGGTTTGTTGTCCTTGATCCCCTGTCTGTGTATCCTGCGCCATGCCGTGTATCAGTTCAGCAAGGTACATCACTTCATCCATCGACGGCTTTGCTCTCCTTCACTGCCAGCTTCCAGCCAGAGCAGCCAGCAGAGGCGGCTCAGCCTGGCCATGCAGCACCTGGGTACTGGCAACTGGGGAGAGGACATGGAACCTGGACCACAGAGGAGGAGAGCTGGCCTCTTTCTCCATCAGCAGCTCATAGCATCTGTTGATAGTGAAACTGCACCCCAGAGCTACCCGTTATAACATGATATGGGGAACTGATCGCTTTGTGCTTGGAAATAGAAGACTCTTAATGGGGCTGAGTTGTTGCTGCTCACAGCAGTGGTGTTCGTGCCAGGGTCTCCAGTTAAAATTGCTAATGATCATTGCTTTTCGTATGATTTAGAGGATCGCTAGTGCTAACCAGCTTTCTTAAAATCTTCTTTGCTTTGGTGGGCCAGTACTGGATCCCCAATCTTTTGAGGGTGGTCCAAAGCGATTTTAGAGTTCATGCTCAAAAAGTTTCATCATGCCCTGATTGTTCATTGTGGAGGTACGTTGGCACTGGCAAAGGGAGGAGGTTTCACAGCCCTTCCCACCTTGCTGCTTAAGTCTTTTGGGTTTTTGTGGTGATGCACAACATTTGGGTAGGAAATAGGTTATGGAACACCACAGAAAGCCAACCAGAAAGGGCACGGGCATCCTGCTATGTAAGGAGTATTTCTAGTCCTGCCTTCTACAGCTCTGCTTAGAGGGGAGGACAGAGATCTTTTTCATGGGCAGTTATGAAGATTTCTGCCATGGCCATTGGTAGGGAGTCAACAGTGTCCCAAGATCACTGCTGCCAAACCTGAGAGGTTTGTTGGCTCGCTCAGTTTACGGGCAAAAAGTGCCTAATTCACCCCTTGTAGGACTACAGGACAGAAGGAGAAATTTGCTCTTCCAAGCGCCAGAGGCCTCAGCCCCATACAGGACCATGGTAGAAACTGCTTCCCTTCAGCAGCTGTGTGCTTTTGGCTAGTACCTGCTGGTGGCACAGCTGTAGGTGGGTACCACACGGACACCCAAGAGGTCGGGGTGAGACGCCAAGGTGGCTGTGAGTGTGCCTTCTGGAAAGCATTCTCAACAGGACTGCCGTATTTTCACGTTTGCATTTGAAGATCTTGTGCACGCTCACATGTTAAGCATAACCAGAGTCAGTGCATTAAGGCGTGAGAGATTTACAGACCACGTTCAAAATTTTAGCTTGCCCACTTTTTAAAATGGAAAGTGGTAGTTGCATAAGCATTATAACCATATATTACAAAAAAATCTGATGTTTGAGATAGCCCGAGTATAGTTTGGCTAGGTATTGTGCTTTAAGAAAGCACAAAAGGTCTTTCAAGTCTTTCATTATTTAAAGATTATTCCAATTTATGAAAGTGGGGCTGTATTGTTAATTACATGTATTTTGTGTGTGTGCAGATATGGAATTACATGCAATTTCTGTCTGACTGTGTTTTGCTATACGAAGCACAGATTGAACTTTCAGCCTTCAACTTGCAATCTTTCCTAACAGTCATCTGAAAAATGTAAAAGCATTGAACCTGGCCACCTTTGAACCACCAATGTTATTGTGATGATTCAGATTCTCCTTTGAAAATACTGAAAGAAGATCATACTCCAGCAGGAGAAAGGTAACACTCAGTATTTTTCCTGTCAGTCTTCACAGCACTCACATATTTGTTTCTGTATTGGTAGTGATTCATATCACAAATGCCTTTGTCCATTTCTCTCTTTCTGCTACAATAGCCCAAGTAATTAACTAAGTGAAGAGGCTGTCAATTAAACACTGATACTAATCTTGGCATAAAAGCTCCCTTAAGAAACACTGAGTTGGAACATATTTTACAGCGTCACCACTGCCTTCATTCAGCTCACTTCTTGGACAATTAAGTGCTCCAAATGTTTGTATGTCATCCAGGCAACATTAGTAGCATGAACGACCCCTGCTATAGATACACTCCCTGCAAAGAATGCCTGGGGAATACAATGCCTATTGTGCCAGCAAGGCTGATTTTATCAAACAAGGGACATTATATAGTTAATTAATGGCAAGATCTTTAATGATAAGATTGTCAAGGACAATTAAGAAGATGATTATAAGTGTCCTTGGTAACAAGAATGCAATACTGATTTTAGCTTACTTTCACTAAGTGTGGCTTAAAGGTCAGTTTCTCTGAAGTGTGAATACTTAAGCATTCTTTGGATAGATGTTATTATACATTAATCTCAGGAGGAAAACACATTTTTCTAATCTATCTGTGCAGCAAATGAAAATTAACGTGAATCTCTTGCTAAGAAATTAAGGTAACGTATTTCAACGAGAATCATCTAGCCAGTGTCGCATCCTCAGCAACAGCTCTGGGTGCACGCTCTGAGATGGCAAGACTAGCTCCAACTTCAGCCCATCTGCTTCAGGACCATGACCAAGCAGTCGGTAGATGAACAGGCCCTCCTCAGGCAGCCAAGCATGCTCAGTAAGCTTCTTCTGTTTCTTACCTGCCCAATATTGGATCCAGCTTTACTGCGTCTCACTCGTGCACCAAAACCAAGCTCAATTGGCACTTGACGTAAAATCTCTCTGTTAACTGAACAAGCTCACAGACGAGAAGCGATGGGTACTGGTAGCACAGATTACACCTTGAATGTTGAAATGAAGAGATGAAGTTGTTGTTAGAACTGGACAAGAGTGTGCTGCAAGAGGATGTTTCAGCCTTCTACAAAGGCATCGTCAATGCAGGGCACTTTATGATTTAAAGTTTTAAGCAATTAGATTAAAGATGAATCTAGTGCTGCATGTATGTTTAGGGGTGAACAAATCCTACTGTATCTGTCTGTAATCCCCCCAACTTCTAATGGACATTTTATGGTGCTCATAATGAAGTTCTTATAGCTTTTGTAAAAGGAATAAGTAAGAGAGGTTTCTTACCACACTATCCCTTACAGGTTAATTCAGTGTTTGGCTTCTCTCTGATTGGCAAAGTATTAATCACTGACTTAGAAATAAAATATAAAGAAAACACATTTGCCAAGGTGAGAATATTGTGATCGAATGTTCTTTTATGTGGTGGGAGCAGACTAGAGCAGAGATTGGAATACCCGCAACTTGAATGTTCCAAAGCTTTTTAGCAGTTGCGAGCACACTTGGAAATCAATTTTAAGTAGGAATTGTTTGAGGAACGGATGACCAGTAGATAAAATTCCACTGATATTAAAAAAAAAAAATGCCTAGAAAAATCTGTCTTAAGTAAAAATAGACATGAACATTTGACATAATCTTTTAAAATGACAATAGTTATAAGGAGGGAAGAAAAGGAAAGCTCTCCACTATAAAATGTAATACACAATTTCCATTCAGAGAAATGAAAGGAATATCTAAAATATCAGTGGCCATTTCATTATCACTAAAGATAAGGCATTAAAAAAACATATACAATAGAGAAATCCACACCAGGCATCAGGTCAATATAGGAACAGATATTATAATTAGAAATAGGGTACAGAAATAATAAAGAGATTTAAGAGAGACTGCTGTGCCACCTTTAGAACAAATAATTCTATATGGAGCTATAAATGGAAGAGGAAGCTTATTGTTTGGGGTAAAAAAGAACGTAAGGAAAACATTTGTTAAAATTACTTATTTTCAAAAACAATAGGTTCAAACTTGCATCCATAATCCTGAAGGATAAGCTAAGGAGCTCTTCAGATCAGAATTTGTATTTAAGCACTCAGTAATAAACTAAGAAGATAACAAAGGGTAGAAAACTGACCTTTTTTTGTTTTAAAGAAAGGGTAAATGAAGTTGACCTAGGGAAACTTGTGCCGGTTACCTGGTGTCAATCCTGAGCAAAATAATGAAAGTCTGTTCAAGATTACCAAGACGGAAGTATGTTCAAGTCTACCAAGATTAAGAAACTACAAGCTACAAAAATATGGTTAAAGGTAACCAGCATGTTTTGTGGGACATCGGTCTTCTTAAACATAAGAAGCACTAAGACTACACATTTGGTCAATAAATGCAAATATTTTCTGATAGTATAACTTGGATTTATCTGATATAGTACCAAATGTCATATTGGTTTTAAAAACCCAGTTCACTCTGAACCAGGGACACGTTCTGTTTGCCAGTACCTGGTTTAATGGGTTGGGAAGCCTGGCCACCGCCGTAACACAGAACAGAATATAGCAATAGCATGTGGCCTTGAAAGCTGCTTACATACAGCCTTGCTCAGTCACCCCGGAGAAAGCACAGCCTTTTTTTTTAAAGGGTTTTCCAGAGGAATCAAGACCTGGCCCTTCCTTTTAGCACAAAAACGCATTTCAAACAGTGTAGAAGACTGCAGTTCTGCAATGTCATCAGATCACAGGAAATATCTTTTCTTTTCACTTATTTTATGGTTAATTATCTCCACTTCAGCTGAGACAATTACTTTCCAGATATTAGCCCCTACAACATAAATGCATTCACTGGGTCATGCCTGTCAGTCTCTAAGCTGCTACGTGCTGTGATGTTGTTTCTGCACCTATTTTTATTTTAGAGAAGCGATGCCCGGTCATGCACTCCGAGCGTCGTGGAAGCTGAGAGCTCACCCCGTTCTCCCCAGGCATTTACCAAACACGTGGCTGCACACAACCTCCTCACAGCTGCATCCCACCATCAGAAGACTCCTGCTTTGCATAAGGATGAGAAAAGCTGGAAGCCACCAAAGGGCTCCGTACACAAGCATGTCACATCCCCGGTTTGACAGCCTCCTTTTCCCATCTTTGCCTTTCGTTCTCTCATATGGCAGATTCACTTCATCTCTCTCTGTCAGGTCCTAAGCTGGAGGGCAGGAAGACCTGATATAAAAATGTGGTTTAGGTGAACTGAGCACCACACCTGGGGGCAGGAATGGAGCTAGGAGGTGTCCGGGAGTATAATATTGATAAATATCCATTCCAGTTGCCTCTACTTTTTAATTCCTTCTCTCCCATCCCCTCCCCAATCATTATTTCCATTTGCTTCTGATCTTTCCTCTGCTCTTCTCCACACCAAATGCTCTGAAGACTACGTAGGGCTTTCTGTGAAAAAGTTGATTCATAATCTAATTTTCAAGGGGGCAAATGTTTGTGTCACTACATGTACCAGCACAGCTGTCGGAAAGCATCCCCTTTGCAGCCGTACCACAATGTGCACCACTGAGAAGAGACTCAAAAAGATAAAATAAATAATATTGCAGCTCACTGGCCAGTGACACCCACCACCACAGGGGTCAAATTCTCTGCTGTTTTACTTCCACGCTCGAGCATGTTTCTGAGTAGAGGTGAGACGTAGTGAGCAAAAGGCTGAGCCTGGAAGCATATCCACTTACCCCTCCCACCAGAAGCTGTGTATATACTAGCAGGTTCAAAGCCCACCCTTCAATTTACTCTGCACACTTGGAAAACTGAGAGGTTTGTTTGCATGTGAGAAATATACAGAAATTTTGAAGCACCAGCAGTAGGAAAAAAAAATACACTGATGCTTTTTTTGCTACACAGAAATAAATCTGTTTGCAGGAATGTGGAAAAAGAGTAGTGAATAAAATCATAAGTGCTAGGTTTTTGCACAACACTTCACGTTTGGCATCAAAGCTATTTTGCCATTAAGGATGTACCGATATAAGCAGCAGCTGCTGCTCAGCAAGTCTGTTTTTCTTAACTACCTTATAATTTCTTTGTTATTAATCAATCACATTGCAGCTAAATTGCAAAGAAATTGCAGTTCTGTTTGTCCGTTAACACATGACAGTTTTATTCAACAGGCTGCCTTCCTGGCAAACCAGTGGATTGCTTTTGCTGGCTCAGAAACTTGAACACGCAGCCTTTCTGATGCTGACAGATTCCAACTGCTCCCCTTTAATTAACATCTAATATGTAAACAATCTAATACATGTAACACTGCATAACAACGGATTAAGGAATAGAAGGTAACCCGTCATCATAAAGCTGTGTCATCTCTTAGGATCTCATTACGAAGGGTAAATGGCACCAAAACGAAATGGGAACTACAGCAGAAACTACTAGCAGAAACAGCAACATGTAAGTACTCTCACTGCAACAAGTATAAACATACAGGAACACAGAGACAAAGTAAAGTGGAAGGTGTAGCAGCTTTCATAAAAGGATTCACATAGGTACAGCTCCAGCTCAGACATCAGCTGATTTAATGCAATTACAAGGAAGAATGGGATCTACTAATTTGTGTTCCCAATTATTGCTAGCTAGATAAGAAGCATTGTTTCTATAAGACTCTGCTGCAATCCATTAAATCCATTAAACCCATTAAAAGTGCTAATTAGCTCATGTTCTACAAATGAAAGTGTCCAGGCTGCATTCTGCTAATACCTGCCAGCAGCGAAAAGCTGGAGATGAAAATACACAAAAAACACCTTCTAGGAAAGCCCTGTAACCAAATTAAGATGTCAAAAGTAAGGGAGATAAAATGCTCTTCAGCATCACAGCAGCTGATGAACAGGCATGAAATTTATGTGGCTGGGGGACAGAGCTTGCCACCATTCATGGCTGGCTAAGTTATGTGAAAGGTCAAGGCTGCTATGTTTTCACGATAACATCCAAGCAGAACGCAAGCATTTGGAGAGTCTCATCCACACATCTATCTAGTGAGTTAGATTAAACTCATGCAGAACAGCTGCAACAAGGCTCGCAATGCTCAACAAAGGGCAGGAAGATTAGACACCTCGATAATAAGACATGAAAGACCCTAATGGCAAGAGGAGAAGGGGAACTGTGCTCACTAACCCGCAGCAATGACAAAATCATTATTTGAAGCCTCTCAGAAACAACTGAAAGAGAGGGGGAGGGAGGAACAGGGGGACAGTGTGAGATCAGCACCTCCTGGCAGGGTTGGCCTTTGGTTTTCTGCAGAACGTGAGCTACAATCTTGTGGTACGAGCTCTTGAGCTAATACTACTGTTTTAAGTTGTACCAGTTGTTCTCCCTTTGCTCAAAATGGATCTGGGAGGCCAGTCCCCGAAAGCATGCTCACATGAAACTGCTCTACGCAGCAGGCTGAGCAGGTCTCTGAGAGGAGAGAGGAAAAGAACTGCTCACATGTCATTAAATCACATATTTATTTGCATTTCCCTCTTCTCTGCTTCCAGTTTCAGGAGGTGTGTAAACAAATGTCTCACTCCAACCCTACACGAGATGGCACAGGAGCCCATCATTCGCAGTATCTTCAGTGGGAGCTGGTCAAAACGTCGAGGTGAGGAACGATGTTCACAGTGGGATGTGTCCCATCTGGGACTGATTTTTCAGTCACTGACTGTTGTCATCAAAGTGGGAAAAAAGGGATTTCATTGGAGTCAGCGTAAAGCCACATGAGCGTACTTTAGCATGTGCCCCACATCTCTGTTTCTTAAAGCGTGGGTATCTGATAGTATGCATATTTAAGAAGTGATGAAAATAAGTAAAGTTCATGAAGACCACAGACAGATGGCAATGAAGTGCCTCACAAGAAATGTGCCAACTCTACCAACTACCCCAAAGTGCAGAGATCCAAACTTACTGCTAACAAAAGACACTGGAGTTTTAGCATGTCAGAGGTGCTTGACAAATAGTTCCAAAAAGTGATCTTTGCTTTGTCTTCTGTCCACCTTTCTCAACTTATCTGTTTACAGCACTAACGTTTTTGAATGCTGGAAAGGTGTATCTTTGTCAGATGATGCCAGATGAGCTGCCTGTTCATGGCAGACTTGTACTGTCCTCTTCACTCCAGTTAATGGTCATGTTCACACTGTTGCAAAAGCAGTGTCTGAGTGCTCCTTGGTAAAACACTGATATCAACATTGTGACAAGGTACAAGTTCACTTGCCCTAACTATGTACTGTTTTGGCATTGCATACTCTGTGCTATCTGTAATTTAGTACTGTCTTGAGAAAAGACCGAAAGGGGAAGCCAAAAAACCCCAAGTCCTGGTCTTTATTCAGTTCTTCCTAAAATAGGTGTCTTTTCCAGTTATTATGTTAATTTGCTAAACATACAGATAAACTGTTTTCCAAACCTATTGTTTTCTCTGAATGTTTTTGGAGAGAATGAAACTTCTACTCAGTTAATTATGTGCTGAGGTTTGCTTCAGAGTAGTTTTAAGATCAGTCCTGGCTTTCCTAACCCTTTTCTTTTTCTCTTTTCCCTGCCACAGGCTAAATGCATTAGACAGATACACTATCATTCAGAAGCCATTAAATCTTCCTTTTGAGAAGAGACTCTCTAGCTAGAGTTTCACTCTTATCTCTGTTTCCGATCAGAGGAGGAAGTCCTGCTACAGTGATCCTGCCTTGAAGCCTTCCACCAGCATCCCGCTCCGCAGGAGAACGAGCATCCTCCTCTCCACACCCCTGTGGCATCCAAAGACCCCGCTAAAGCAAGCGCTGATTATCTACCTGATCCCTGTGTTTGCTCTCCTGGCAGGGGTCTCCCTGCAGCAAGCAAGCTGATCTGCAGATTTGCTGTGGCAGAGCCTTGCTGCAGACAACATCCCGGACAGCACAGGGCGATTGCTGGGTTTGAAGCCATGGTCTTTAGGGGAGGAACCTTACACTCACACTGGCTAATGGAGGGTACGCTTCAGTAAGGTTGGGGAGTAGAAGCTAAAAGAGGGTTTTCATACTGAAGAAACAAAGTAATCAGAATGGTACCGTAGGCTAGGTGGCCACAACAGACATGTTTGTGAGCATCAGTCCATAGGTTATAGAGCTGTTGTTTAACTCTAGCCAGCAACTAAGCACCATGCAGCTGCTCACTCACTTGCCCCCCAACCTAGGGGGGAATCGAAAAAAAGTAAAACTCATGGGTTGAGATAGACAGTTTAATAGGAGAGAAAGGAAAATAATAATAATAATAATAGTAATAAAATGACAATAATAAAAATAAAAGGATTGGAATATACAAAACAAGTAATGCACAATGCAATTGCTCACTACTCGCTGAACAATGCCCAGTTAGTTCCTGAGCAGTGATCCCCCCAGGCCAACTCCCCCCAGTTTATATACTGGGCATGACGTCACACGGTATGGAATACCCCTTTGGCCAGTTTGGGTCAGCTGCCCTGGCTGTGTCCCCTCCCAACTTCTTGTGCCCCTCCAGCCTTCTTGCTGGCTGGGCATGAGAAGCTGAAAAATCCTTGACTTTTAGTCTAAACACTACTTAGCAACAACTGAAAACATCAGTGTGTTATCAACATTCTTCTCCCACTGAATCCAAAACATAACACTATGCCAGCTACTAGACAGAAAATTAACTCTATCCCAGCCGAAACCAGGACACGAGCCCTCACTTGCTCTCTGATCAGCTGCTACATTCATAACTGCTGCAGCCAGAGCAGCTCTTCCATGCGGGTCCCAGGGGCTGGGGGGGAGAGGAAGGGAAAGAGCTGGTCTGAAAGTAACACCTGCAGTGGGAGTAGAGGCTGGTGGAGATGGCCAACCCAACCCTACCAGCAGGAGCAGATGAGGAATTTAAGCGGGTAATGTCATGAGCAGCAGAAGTCACGCAGAGAGCTTTTCTATGGCTGCCTTGCATGGATTTTCTTCTCCCTAGTAATCTGGTTCAGCTCCAATTACAACATTTCCCTTTGGGGAAAGTACTAATCTTGGTGTGTTTCCTACACTTATCTGATAGCTTTCTCAAGACAGGAGTTCAGTGTCATGGAGCTTTCTCAAGACAGCAGTTCAATATCATGGAGATCTCTATTCTTCATTCAGATGTTTTTGAAATGGACAACAGCATGCAAACAGCCACACCTACAGACTAGGCAGAGTTTATTTACAGAAATCCTACGTTTTAGCAAAACAGGGTAAAAGTGGTTTGACAGCATGCACTTGAAATCTAGCAAGTTTCATGAAAGACTGGAATATAGCTTTGGGGAAAGACCTCACTCAACCCTAAATTTTGACTACTTATTTTCATATTGATTCAGCCACCTCTTCTTTTTTCGTCCCAATAGAACTTGACAGTTTTGACATGACAGTTAATAGCTCTCCACAAATAGAGAGTGCCAAACACCAACAGGAGCCGAAGTCAAGTTTATATCTCCAAGTAATTGAACTCAGTCAAAGCATATCCTTCGTACACTTTGGTAATATCATGCCAATGGGAGGGGAAAAGCTATGGTCATATGTCAGTGAAGTTTTAAAAATTGTTAAACAAAACTGAAGAGCTATTCTCCAGGCTAGGAAATGTTTTTTTTAAGAAAAAAACCAACTTTTGCATTTGAGCAAAGAGTGCAAGCAAGTTGAACTCATACAGAACAAGTAGCAGAGAAGTTGTCAGCTCCTGTTTCAGACAGGATCGCTAGTGGATTTCAGGCATTTCTGTCTTATTTAATCACCGTTAACTGCAGCATGGAATGCTGACACAATGTGTAGTGAAAGCAAAGAGTGTAAATTGGGCATGATAGAGGTTTCTTGGTGCAGGAAGGAAGTAACATAACCCTGAACGCAGCTCAAGTTGCACTGTGAGAACAGAATGAACGAGCAAACCAGGTCTCTGTCACAAGACAACAGAGAGAAAAAAAAATAATTAAAAAGAGGTTTAGAAGGGAAAGAGTAATGAAATGCTTCCATTTTACTTTACTTTCAAAAAATGATCTTTTGAAATACAGGAAGAATGGGCATAGCTTTAAAAGCATGTTATGCTTTAGTTTAGTGATTTAAACAATTACGCATGTTGATTTTAGTAAGAAAAATCTTATGCTTAAGTGCCAAAGTCTTTTTTCCAAAAGTTTTCAGCTCTCGGGGACACTCACATTCAGAACTTCAGAGAGGGATCTTCAAATGCGCCTGCCATTTTGCTGAGATCCCAACACACCCACGTGAGCAAGAGTTCACAATGTGGGCCCTGCTGAGAAATCAGATGCCTAAACCCTGCTGGCTTAAAGTTCCTGCAATATACTTTAATATGGGGAAAGCTTTTTGAAGCTTTGTCCTTAGATTTATGATGTTATTGGTTGCTGAGGTTTGAGCAATATTCTTGGAAGCGTACTTCTCCACAAAACCACATATCATTATCTACCTTGTAGATAACCTTGCCTCCCCAGTGTCCTGCATACAGAGAGGTAATAAGTGACTTTGCATGGGCCCTGGTAATGATCAGCTGCTGTTCCTTTACGTCCCAGCAGACCAGCCCTTCTCCCAGCCTAGCTTGCCTTAGGAAGTTTTTCCCCACCCTTATGCCCTTGTTCTCAGATTTTGTCTTTCACTCTGGTGGTCTTGGTAGCCCAATGGGTCTGACACGCTTACTGGGAGTCTCATGGGAGGCCAGGGTCCTGGACTTGCCCAGAGCTAGTGGCTGTCTGTGGTCACTGCCCATCATCAGTTGCATGGCCTTCACCCTCCAGATGTCACTGGGGGCTTTCTCCTTTGTGCCAGCTGTAGGCAGTGGACACTGGTTCCTGCAGGCAAGATCAACAATGGTGCATTTAAACGATGGAAGAGACCCCAGGCACACCGGCAGGTGTCCACCTCCACTGCAAGGTAGAGCTCCAGGAGTCTGAACCCAGTAGCTTCATGCCTGGGAGCATGGGGGAACCCATCCAGCACCCCTGGGGCTGCTGCCTGCCATGGAGGAACTGCTGGGGGCTGGTGGGAACAGTCTCCTGTGCTACCTTTAGTAAGACCAGCACACATGAGTGCCATCCCATGAAGTGAGGACAATCACTACAGATCAAGAATGTCAAACGTTGAATAGCCAGTATCAAACCGTACAGGTTACAGGTTGCCCAGAGATATTGTGGACCCTCCATCCTTGAAGATATTCAAAACCTGACTGGGGACAGTCCTGGACAACCTGCTCTAGGTTACCTAGAGCAAGGAGGGTGGATTGGATGATCTCCAGAGAGGCCTTACTACCTCAGCTGTTCTGTGATTCTGTGAAACCCAGGTAGGTTACTGCAGAGTAGAGCTTGCAGCCCTGCTCCCTACCGGCACCCCACACATCTTCACCAGCAGCAAGAGCAGCGTGTGGACAACCTGCACAGGCACCAGCTTGTGGCTTCGAAAGGCCTGGTGGTACATCCCTCCGACCACACAGGGGCTGATAGACGAACGGATGGTCCCATGGATGCAGGTCATTAGTGCAGTGAGTCTTGAGGTCCAGCACACCCTGAAATCTCTGCGGAACTCAGGAGAAGCCCCATGGTGGCACTTTAAGCTTCTGTTAGAAGAACAGACACAGGGAGACTCAGACACCAGGGAGAGGGGACAAGGAGCCTGGCACTTCCCCCAGTTCCCTGTGATTGTGCTTCTGTCCCTACACCCAAAACACTGAACCTTCTCCTTGGAAAAAGTCTTCGGAATCTTAATGTCTGCATGGATTTTATAATTAACCCTGTTTTAACAATCAGGGTCACCCTCAGTGGAACCAAGGGAGTTACAGAAAAAGATTAATTTCATTGTACGCAGCTAAACTCTTGCTGCCCTAGCAAATAATTTTTCTCTGAAGCCAGCAAAAAACTCCCCAGGCTGAGCAAGTCCAGCTCCTTTGCAAGCAGCCGACTCAGAATTACCCTGACTTAAAATCATGAAGAGGTACTGACCAAATTTACAAATCATTCTTTAGTCTCATCCACTCCTTTCAGAAAAAAAAGTACTGTTTAGCTGCTCTGAGATTGACAGCCTTGCTCAGATATTCAGCACCATATAAATAATACTCCAGAGAAAACTGCCATCAAAGTCCATAGTGTATTTCTTAGACCTGTTATATTATAGACTCCACATTGTTTGTGGTATCTAGTTACACTACACTACAAAAAAACCCTCTTCTTTTTGTTACATGCCATCTCATTTTACCTTCACAAAGAAATGTTTAGGTTTCTATCCTTTTGGATATGGACTGAATAATGTCACTTTTTGTTTATGAACATATATTTTGAATTTCAACGATAGAACACAAGGACAGACCCAATGAACAGCTCTATTATACTTAAGAAATTGAGTTTCTATTCATAAAGAGCTGAGTAGCTCCTATTAGATGGTTTCCCATACAAAAAACACTGAATACCTCCAAATGAGGCTGACTATATCAAAACACTAAAACATGAATAGGATTTCTTCTCAAAGGAAAGACTGAATCAAAGTACAGCTATACTGATATATCTTCTAATACAGCTATTTACAATATAAGAAGTACCTTTACCTTGGCTTAGAATCACTCTGATTTCTGCTACAATGTTTTTGTCATAAATATCCACCTTATTATACAGAGGAAGGGCGGGCTTCTGTGAACAGCGTAAAGGGCACATTTACACACTAATTCTCCTGAATGGCATATGATGTTAGCCATGAAATAAAATACTTGCCATTTTTCAGCTTTAGAACATCTTAACTTTGAGTTCATATTTTTAAATGTCTGCTAGTACTTTTAAAAAATATGTACATGAACAGAAGTGACTGTAATAATCTTTGCTAATAATTTTTCAAGAGTTATTCAGGAAAAGAGGACTTAATCCCCTGGTTCAGTGACAAAAACATTCTCTCGAGTGGCAAGTCTTAACAAAAACAATGGAAAATTTAAGGGAAAAAATATTTCACTTTGTATAGAAGCCACACGCAACCTTATCAAATTGTGCATCAGGTAACAACATACAGTCTTTGTAGAAATTTTCAGAGACAGAAATTTTTCAGAGATGCAAGAACATATTCCAGACAATACATATGATTGTCTGTTTTCCCAAGAAGAATTTTATCATTTGCAAGGGATTTGCAAAATATTACTATTGATCCATTAGTGCTTAATATCCTTTATGTTTATTCTGAAGTATAAGACAGTGTGCAGACTAATGGAAAGACTGGCTCAGCAGTTGTAGCAAACCTTTGCTGAGGATGAAGACGGTGAAGCACAGGCATCTCTAATTCAGCTCTGTGCTGCCTGAGAGTCTCCCTATGCCCAGAAAAGCAGAAAGCAAGATCCAGGGCTGGCAGCAACATAGACAGTGGCTATTCTGCTGGATTTTCCAAAAATAAGGCCACAATAACCCATTCACTTGCTAATAACCGATAGAGCACATATCAATGAACAGGTTCCCTACTTCAGTTTTAAGTGTAAATGTAGAGTGGATACTTCATTGCAAAGTGAATATAAGCCCAGAGGAAGGAACAAAAGTGTTTTTCGTCCCCAGCCTAAAGCTTAAAAGGCAAAGCTCAGTCATTTGGTGATGCCACAAACTTTTTTGAAAGTTTCTGTCTAAAATGTTTAAGTTCAAGAAGATTTTTGGCTTAAAAGGGTTATTGTTGTTGTTGTTGCTTTAAAAGATCTAAAACTCTTAAGCACAGTGGCCATGTGCTTCAACAGCAAAGTCACTTAGAAACATCAGTATTTCTGCTAATGGAAGCACTGTTCAAAGGAATAACACTACACCTTGGTTTTCCTCCATAGCCAGCTTTTGCTGGAAGGGAAGAGGCATTGACCTTGGGCTTGTAGCGGGTAAATGTTAGATTACACTTAGCAAGCGAAAGTCAAAAGTGCTTTCTATGTTGCTTTTTAGTTAATGGCATCTGCTCTGTTATGACAAAGGCTGTTTGTTGTTCCTTCTACTCTAAAATATATATTTTGGTCACAAAGCTGATTGTACTATGTTACTCACAGTGGGAGCATCTCACAGTGAGTATCTGTGTCCACCTGTTTCACTTAATATCTGGACATTAATGAGAGTTACCCTTATTTATGAAAATTACATAGAATAATTTGTTTGTGGTGGAGGTTTATGAGCCACAACGTGGCTGTGATCACTTACAGACAGCTACTACCTGCTGTTGATAAGTTTGCCAGTGACCACTAAACCCTTGCTATGCCCTGCAGAGATTTTGCTCACTGCCCCTGTAGATTACCCATTACCTTGCAGGACAATTTTTTTCCTGTGTTTCCCCTCCTTGGATGCAAGGGCAGAGCAGGACTGGAGAACTAGCTTTTGACTGCAGGAGACCTTATTTCATGCCCTTTATGTGCGACAGATTTTCTGTGCATTCTCACAGAAGTTACATGAAGTCAGCCCTACAGCAGGGTCACAGCCCTTGGAAGTAGATTTCATGTGCCCCATGAGACCCAGGGAGTCTGATGCTAGAGGACAGGAACAAGTCACACTGATGAGCAAATCTGTCTCTGAATTTCTGCTGCCTCACGCAGCTTAAGTCCTTCACGCAGCCCAGAGTTTCATAGCCCTATATCTTGTCCCAGAAGGTGCATCTTCTTGGGTGGGGGCTGCCAATTTGCTCTCCTAAATAACAGTGCAGAGCATTGAGTCAGGGAGTGGGAGGCCCTTGAGAAGGTTCAAACGCTCAATGTCTAGCCTCCAGGCTCTGCAGGAGTGCATCTAGCCTTCACTGTCCCTGAGGGGCTCAGCCGGCAACTCAAAGGTTCAGCAAGACCAAGATCATGCAAGCAGGAGCATGACTCCATAACCACGTAAGTGCATTCACTCGAGATCAAAGTAGGAGAGGAGAGAGATCTGCTCTGACCTCTGATTCCTACCGACAACACTCTCGATGAAAAATGGATATGCACTTCAAGGCCAAGGGCAAGAGCACAGTACCTTCTCTCTCTGTGAAGGGACTGCCTCACCAGGCTGCAAAGCAAGAGCTTATTTTCTCTCTGACTGACCCCATTAACCTGGTAGTCCTTGCTGAGCAGTGGCAGAACCTCAGTGCAGATATGGAGAGTTCCTCTGACCACTTGGTCTCACCGAGGTGAGGTTTAATGGCTTACTCTTTCTTCTTTCTAGGTGCTCTTGTGTACCTGGGCTTGAATGTTCTTGTGCCTCAGCTCTCCCTCTCATGTTGCAAAAATAAGCATGTTAACGTTATGAGCTGCACCATGGGAATCACAAAAATAGCAGGTTAGTTATAACATATCCTCTCAGCACAGAAAGCAGCTGTTGATGCACTTCAGCTGAGTACATATCAGGTCAAAATATTTTTTAAAAGAAAAAAAGCTGGCTCCAGCAAGAACCTTGCAAAATTATTGCAACACAGACCAAAATTTTCACAGAAAGGCAGATTTGCAATATCGGAATCTTTAACAAACTAAAGTTTCACAAAGTACAGTAAACCAGAACCATCAGAATGTATTATTTGTTTTAGCACATTCTAATTTTTCAATTCATAGTGATATTATCAGTGTTGATTATTTTTTATTTGAAGAGTGTTTGATCCAAAACAAAACAAAAACCATCTTGAATAAAACATTTAGTTTTGGTTCGTTGATAATTTCATTTCAGATCAACCCAAGACGAGTGGAAAGATGGCTTTTAGTTATCTCAGCCAAAGTCAAATAACTTTAAACTCTAGGTTTATGGGTTGATAGTCCATTATGTGAGGTAGACAATTCCATCTAGTCTTAATGTGTTGTCTTAATATTAGACTATGCTGAAACATCCAGACAATTGCAGGCTTCAGGTGCATTTTGGATGAAGCAAACACAGCTTATTACACACTACCCAAAGTGAAGTAGCATTTTCATGCATGGATTTTACAGGCCCAGGTGCAGCCATCACCACGACTGGTAGATTTGGGTTCTTCTCAGGATTCCCTAAGTCAGCATCAGCAAGCAATTCCAAAGGTGGTTTCACTCATAGTTAGACCGATGCCATGATTGCTTCAGAGGACAGCCTAGCAAATCTGTAATTCACCCACCTAAAAATAAAGGTGCGTTCCAAGAGTTCAATAAAATAGTGATCTGCCTTTCAGTCTCTTCCTACTAAACCCACAGATTATTTAATAAACTCTGAAGAAACTATTTGCCAACAGAAGTTCCATGACAGGTAATGTAACACAGGTTAGGTAGAAAACATCTACTGCGTCCCTCCCTGCTTCTGTACTTCTGTGGCCAAGGTGAGACCCAAGCTAGTGCCGCACTTGCTCTCTTGTTCCTCAGCTGGTTCCAATGTCACATAAACCATCCTGAGCCATAAACAGCATTTGTCCCACATCACTATTTGTAACCGTTTCAAAGCAGCCATGCTCTCAATAGCTATCCCACAGACATCTCAACATTTTTAAGAATGGTCTATTCAGAGGATCACAAAAATCCACCAACATGCTACAGACCAGAAGTGGTGGGATTCAAGAGTTTTCTACAAGGCTACATCCATCCTGGTACTACACAGCTTCAGTCTCCTGCTTCCGTTATGTCAGTGATGCTGTTTAGTTCAGTGTGCTGGTTTGGGCTGGGATAGAGTTAATTTTCTTCATAGTAGCTAGTATGGGGCTGTGTTTTGGATTTGTGCTGAAAACAGTGTTGATAACACAGGGATGTTTTCGTTACTGCTGAGCAGTGCTTACCCAGAGCCAAGGGCTTTGCTGCTTCTCACCCCACCCCACCAGCGAGGAGGCTGGGGGGGCACAAGGAGCTGGGAGGGGACACAGCCGGGACAGCTGACCCCGACTGACCCAAGGGATATTCCAGACCATAGGACATCAGGCTCAGTGTATAGTGCTGGGGGAAGAAGGAGGAAGGGGGGATGTTCGGAGTGATGGCGTTTGTCTTCCCAAGTCACCGTTACACACGGTGATGGAGCCCTGCTGTCCTGGACATGGCTGAACACCTGCTTGCCCAGGGGAAGTGGGGAATGAATTCCTTGTTTTGCTTTGCTTCTGCGTGTGGCTTTTGCTTTACCTATTAAATTGTCTTTATCTCAGCCCATGAGTTTTCTCATTTTTACTCTTCCGATTCTGTCCCCCATCCCACTGTGAGGGAGGTGAGTGAGTGGCTGCATGGTGCTTAGTTGCCGGCTGGGGTTAAACCACAGGAGTTCAGTCTGCTGAAATTCAGTAGCAGGCTGATTATAAGTGAATTGAGAACATTTATTTGAACAGTTTAGAAAGATAAACCCGTATGGACAGCGTAGTGCCACAGGACTACTCAGCTAAATTAACTTTAAAAGAAAACAGAAGGAGCTGCTAGAGACATGCTCCTGAATGTGTGTTGAATTCAATTCCGCTCTATACTAATTTTACTTGAAACATTTCAGAACTTTGGCATATAAATTAACAATGGCAGGCTGACAGTAACCAGGTCCTGATTACTTCCATGTTCAGCTATGTGGTTAATTCACAGAAGCGTTACATATAAGCTCTCTTCCACTCAGGGACAAGATGTACGTACTCACTCCTGGTGTATATTGGGTTAAATAGACTTGGGAGGAGGTAGAGTCATGAATTTTTTTCCTTTGTTTACCACCATCTCACCGTCTGACATAGAACCTGGTACCCCAAGTTCTGCATCCACAACCCTTCCCAATCTGGGAAGGGGTCTCCCTCTTCCTACCCACTCCCCAGCACAGGATCCAAGTCATTTTCTTACCATGGAGTAATCCTATGAACAGGGGGATTTTGGCATTAACCTGTTTACTTCTTTCTTACTCAATACCACATTGGAAGGATTAGTGTGAATTTAAACTGCAAGTGCAAAGTGACAAAATGAGTCTCAGGCTTGCAGGTTCATAGCTCAGGCTCAGCACAGACAATGCAGTGCCTTGGGTTTGTTTTTGTTTTCTTTTTCTTTTTTTTCTTCATTTACAGACAGCACAAGAATTTTAAGAATATGTAGAATGTCAAAATTGGCACCTCTAATCCTTCCCATACAAGGGAAATGGTGTTTCTGCAGCTCCCCTTCCTCCTCCACCTGGATTAGCCACGGACCAACAAAAGCAGTGGATTTTCATTTAAGTCACGTCCCTAAAACAGGGCTGGGTGACATAAAAGGCAGGCCAGGTGAGTTTAATGCTTTGTCTATTGATGCCATGCCAGTGATACCATCATATCTTCAAAGGCACCATGTCACTCAGCTGCCCCTCAGAGGGCTCAGTGCTCTGAAGCTGTATGAGTAGTTTTAAGTTAAAATAAGTTCATGTTGACAAAGACACTATGCGTTTCACCACAGCCTTATGCACCCCTCTCCTCCTGTAGGAGAGTATGCAAGAATTTCATACCCACATAGACATTTTCAAGGAAGTGCCCAACTCGAGCAGGACCCTTGGGAGCCTTGCTGTGTCCAAACT
The DNA here is from genome assembly GCF_947461875.1 of Haliaeetus albicilla. Taxonomy (NCBI): domain Eukaryota; kingdom Metazoa; phylum Chordata; class Aves; order Accipitriformes; family Accipitridae; genus Haliaeetus; species Haliaeetus albicilla. The sequence continues at coordinate 22,208,602 of NC_091499.1, read as the reverse complement.
CCAGTCACCTTTCACTGCAGAAACCCATAATCACAGTTAGAAACCATTTTTCCCTACTGCATCTTGTGCTTAGCCAGGAATTGGACAATATCAGCTGATGCGGCAGCAAACGCCACTTACGGCCACCATGACCAACAAGAGCCAGTCATGAATTTTCATTTCTCCTCTACGTTACGTGGAGCTGACCGCCTCTTGCATTCTCATATAAATGACATGGGACATTTTGGTATTACCATATATTTTTATTAGCAGATGCCCTTGTGCAATTGACCTCCACCTTGCAGGTATTCAGCAGCTTCTTCATAGAGAGGACAGAGCACAAGGGTTTGATCCAACAAGGGGAATGTGTGTGCCATTATTTCCAGGAGCTCAGAGTGGCTGCATTGCCTGAGAGCGATAATCATTAAAGCTGTTCTGGAGTCAGAGAAATTAAACTAACTGTCCCATAACTGAGAGAGACATGCCAATGAGTTGGCATGTCTGCAAGTGAAGTGTCAAAACACAGAAGCATTTTTCATGCCAGTGATATACTCTGCATGAGTTCAGAACCAGAGAACATTGCTGGTAAATTGGTTTGAGGATCTCAGAGGTGACTGTGGAAGTACCAGCGTAGCAGAGAGCTTCTGTACTCCTTGTACTGGAACAGCTGTATGCAGCCTCCTGGTGACACCAAACAGAAAAGCTCCCAGCTTGGTTGTTATAAGTCAACATCCCAGAAGCACTGCTGCATCAAGACATCACAGAACTGAAATTAGCAGGGCACTTAAGAAATTAATTTTACTCAATACAGCATTTTAATCCCCTATTTTGTTTTAATAAGTCAATAACAAGTTTCAGTGGTTCCATTCCTTTTGCATGCAACAACCAGTTTTATGACAATTACACCAAAGTTTAATTTAGCCAGCCACATCTCATTTGGATATACGGTTCCTTTACCTTGGCTGTCATAACCAAAAAAGAATTAGACTTTAAAAAAAAATCTTTAATAAGAACATCATTTTCCAAAAGGAAAACAATAACAAAATATAAAATCAGTTGCCCAGTAAAATACTTTTTCATTAAAATACAGAGGCAGGAAAAGAGAAAGCAATCTTTTACATACAGGACTAAATACACAGAAAAGCTACATGCATATATATATATATATATATATATATATTTGCATGTGTACTTACACAAGTTAAACACTTTAAAAATAGGAATTACTTAAAAAGCAAAACCAAAACAAAACTTCCACAAAAATTTTACTTTCTCCATTTTCTAGCTAAAACTCATAACTATATCCCTGTTAAAAACCAGTAATTAATAAGCATATTAACAAGTAAATAATAAGGTGCACTGTTTATAACCTGAATGAAAACTCAGTAGTTTTTTTCCTTATTTCTCAAAGACTTTATATGAAGATGTTGAAACAGTGTCCGATGTTAAGATTTTGTCATTTTACTAGCTGTTTGTGTGTGAAGTATTACCATAAGAAGTAGAACTAAACTGCAGTTGTCCAGCTGCATCAATGTAGGACATTTTGGGATGTGCTATTCTTGCTTTCTAGTTGTCATAATTGACCAGAAGCCAGAGTTTTACAGGTTTTTAGGCACTAGTCCACTGGAAGTCATGGAGTTTAGGAACATACGTCAGTAAAATATGGCAAAGAGAGAGAGGGCACACAAACATACCTTTTGAAATCTGGAACTAATTGATTTCTAAGATTTCTCCACACAGTGTCTTCCAAATGCAGAGAACATCTGCACCGTCAGCACATCAGGGTCTACACTCAGCAACCTGCCAGTGCAATCGGTCAGTCCCTTTGCAACAGCATCTAAGTCGGTGCTGGGAAGATGTAAGTCTTGCCTCTATCATACCAGTCTCTGAACAAGCCTCACAAGCTGCCTTCTGTCTGGGCATAAAAAGGGTTCCTGATGAATGTGGAACAAGCCTTCCTTTGCATTTAGACACGTAACAATGTCCTTGCTCAAGCCATAGTCACTTATGCATATTCACATAAATACAGGGCCAGTGCATACAGATAAGTAAGGCATTGAAAATGCTATTGAAAAGGCTGGAAAGTGTATGAACTTGTGGTGAAACTTCTGAGCTGCCACATAGGTTGTTAGCTTTCACTTCTTACCGTAGATTGAGCTGTTTGATGCTGGATGAGTGACTTTATTTTGCTATTCTCCTACCTATAAAGCAGAAGTAACATCCACAGTCCTTAATCTCATCAACTTTAGGCATGATCTCTTCAGAGGCAGGAACAACCTCATGCTGAGTATTTAAATACACGCTTGACTGTTTCCAAAAGGAAAGGACAGATTTAATAGGCAAGGCTGGGGGAGTGGAGGGAGCAGGGAGGGGAGTCGCCTCTGTGCCTGTGGAGTACAATAAATGATACTAGACACACCTCACACAGCAGGGGAACCATTTATCTTCACTTAACTGTCACTTTCACACCTACATCTACCTCTAATCTTTAGGCTCTGCTATACATAAGCAGAAAATCAGTAATAATATGAACCAGCAAGATTTACACGTTCACTGGCAGAAGTCAATGGCAGCTTGTGAAACAGCTTTCCAACAAGCTACCTCTTGCAGTTTGTCCTCTAGACTGTGTGTTTGAGACATATTTGTTTGGAGGGATTTTAAGCTGTAAAGATGTATGAACACTAGTCATCCGCTTAATCTCAGCTGTCAGAGACAGGTTACCAGGCAAGATGGATCTTGGTCTCTGACCCACTAGGGCTGGCCATACTTGCAGCAATATTGAAAAGAACTGAGATATGAAACAACTTCTGCAAGTCACATGGCAGAGTGCATTTTAGTCAAAACAGAGAAAACAGGAGGAAAGAAAACATATCCGATGGTTATGTTTGAGGGAGCAGAGAAAAAAGGAAAGAGCCACAGCACAAGAAAGGGGCAAGTGAAAAGCCATTGCTTCCTTCAGGATGCACAGCAGTGTTCGCTGTGGGGGCAGGAACCAAATTCTTCTTTTTATAATCAGCGTAATCCACCAGAAATAATACATAATTCCTTGTAACTGAACGGCTGTCTCACAGATGGATGGTGTAATGTGTCCCCTGCTTCCCTCACTCCCCCCCTTCCTTTCTTTCCCTCACTGGAAGTTCCTGTAATTGTCACTTTGTAATGTATATTCCAGCACATGGACATGCAGAATGAACGCTGCGTGCTCATTTCGCACTATAAATGATGTGTACTGCCTTGTGTCACAAACAGTAAATCCTTTATACCAAAAGCCTGCTCATTTTCACACCATTCACTTGTTCAGTAACAGTTGTCCAGATTTTTTAATTCAGCTCCTTACACTAATCCAGCAACTGCTGGTCTTAGACAGGTGCAGGGATCAAACAGGCTCAATAAACTGAAACATCTGGCCTGGAAATGATAATAGGCCCTTTTACTCTCCAAAGCAGAGGAGGAATGCAAAGTTTTCAAATGTTAAATCATGCAATTAGCCCCTGTAATATTCGGGTTTTTTTTTAAAAATTGAAACAATAGTGTTTTCTATTCAGAGTTTCATTCATTGCTTAGGTCCCTGCTCTCTTCTGTGGTGCAGGAGATGAGAGGCCAAAGAGCTCAAAGCATCATCTAAAAAAAAAAAAAAAAAAAAAAAAAAGACCTGCCCCCCGCTTCACAATAGAAGAGCTCAGTCACGTCAAGAGGCCCAGCCATGCATTAAGCCACAAACTGATTCCGGAGAATGGAAAAATCCCTGTACAAGCCCAATTTTGTGAAGCCGAGTCATCTCCACCCATGTGAAGACTGGTAGCAGGACAGAGATAGTTGCAGACCATCACCCCATGATCTGGATGACACCAGGAGACAGTTGTCCTCACACTCCCTCCAGTGCAGAGACTGCTGTCAGAGCTAGACAAAACTTTTCAAACTCTGAAAGTGCTTTCAGAAGTATTTCTGGTCAAGGTTGTCCAGGTTTGGAGCAGCTCTCACCACACTTGTGCCTGGGTTTGGTTAGGCTGAGCCGAGGGCTGGAAGGCTCGTTGTGCTCTCCTCCAGGCATTGCTCCCAGCTAGTACCCCTCGCCTTGGCTTGTACATGGCTGTCACAGTGTCCCTCAAACCAAAATCAAGACCTTCTGCAGAAAAGGAGAGCAGTCGGAAGTTTTTATGCCTATGACTAAGGGGGTGTTGTCTTCTGGCAGTCCAAGTATGTGGCCAAGCAGGTGGGACAGTTATGTTCCTATGCCTGTATTAGAAAATAAGTTTCCATCTCTTGTTCAAAAAGTTCTCAATCTTCTTGAAGAAAATGCTTTGTCTTGACTAAATAAAATCCTTTAAAAAAAAGTTTCAAACAGGCCTCACCTTGACTAGTGGCAGTCATTAAATCTCATGTGAAAAGTCGGTACTTTTATCCAGCACCATTGCCAAACTACAGTCTTGGTAACTCTGCACCGACCAAGTTTCCTTTACGCTTGGAGCTGAACATGGCATGTTTCTCTTGAGTAAACAGGAATGTTCATCCTGGGCCAGAGAAACCTGGAAACAAGTCCTGGGTCCCACTCCAACCTTTGCCTCAAGTTTCCTGTGAGGTCTGAATGCTGGACTTTCAGGAGTGCTGGGAGCCTGGTTACACTTTGCTTAGCACATCTGGGGCCAGGCTTCCAAAGATATGTTCAGTCCTTCTTACTGACAATCCAGCCCTAGAAACCTCTTTTGGTAGCCTGACTTCAACGGTGAATAGGCTTCTCTTGAAAATACTGTTTTCAGGCTCTCATGGCTTTTGCATTCAGAAAAACTGGAATTGTAATAGTAACACAGCGTACAGGCTCTAGATCACCGACAATGCTGGTATCTTATAAAAGGGACCAATATATAAAGGACTGGTGTCATGAAAATAAAAAAAGCGTTCCTCCTCACTTGTGCAGGAGCAGATGTTGCAGTGTTCCCGCGCTGCTGGATGTGGAGGTGCAGCCTTTGGGCCAGGCACTGCATGCACACACGGGTCCGGGCCATGGTCGGCGTTTTACTGCATGAATTCGCTCAACGGTCATGAGCCTTCAGCTAAAAACAACCTACACTACTGTAGTGCTGATGAGCATATAGTTTCCCTCAGTCACTGTTTGTTGACAGTCTCCGGCAGCTGTAGCAGATCTGGGTTCTCATGCTGGAGTTGATAAAAGGGACACATGAGCCTGGCAAGGAAGGACTCAGGGAAACTCCTCAGTTTTCCTGAATTCTTACAGAAGGATTTCTTTAAGGGCACAAAACTATGACAACAGGGATCTCCAAACACACGTTAAGCCATTGTTTACGTGAGTTAATGGCACCTGTGTGATGTAAATGGGAGAGAGAAACTAACAAGCTTAGAGTTAAGTCAGTACCAGCCTTGAGAAACAGTGTCCCTAGGTCAAGGTCAGGCTTAAAGGAGGCACTGCAACAGACTTTAGCTCAGACCATGGCTCTTAAATGCCGAGTTCTCCTTGTGTGATGGACCTTGGACTAGACAATGAGGTTCACTGGGGAGAAAGAGGTGCTGTGCAAATCACAGAGGCTCCATGTGCTCCCAAGGACATCGTCCTCACCTTGCTGCAATGGCTGGGTCAGACCCAGAACCAGTTACTGCATCCAGCAGCTGAGGGAGCTTGGATTGAACCCTAAAGGGCAGGATTACAACAGGCATGTCTCCATCCAGACCATCAGTAGAACAGGGCATGCAGACATCAACCAGCTTAACCCTGTACTCCTTCCTTTAGGAATCAAAGGATGTTGGATCAGAAGCCTGTGACCTTAGATGAGGTGCTGGAAAGAGATTTCTTTGCACAGGGCAGATGGTATGTCCCTCTGCTATCTTGCTACTCCTGGAAGCCAAGAAAATCTTTATAATCTTTGGAGGAATAACACAATTAAGAGCAAGATTCTGTATTGGTACATATACAGCCAATCTCTCAAAACATTGTAACTATATATTTGCTGATTAGAATTTTAAAAGCTTCTCAAGTTGTGTTCACATCTAAATTTGTAATGATTTGTTTCAGAAACACACACAGATTAAGAAGTCAGAGTTGTGTATAGCTTTCATTTTCTGATTTTGTGGTGTTTCAGATTCCCAGGTAAGCCAAAAAATTTTAACATGTGACAAATCAACCAAGTCATTTACTTTGACTGCTACAGGGAAATGAAATTCCTCAACACATCCTTTGTTGGTGTCTGAGATCAATCTGCAAGTCATATGCCTACCTCAAATAGGTGCTATGTTCAAAACCAACGGCCTATGGCCAAACTTAAATTCTTTGTGAAGGAAGTTTATACCTCAGGGATGTTAGCACTGGAGATAATGTCAAAGAAAAGTGCAGTCAAACAGGATAGAAGAAGTCTGTGCAAAAGCCAGGAAAAAAATGTCTCTTCAGTCATAAGTGAGAAAGTAGATGCTCAGCTTCTCTATCTGGTTACATGGAAGTTGCAGGATCAAGAAAATCTATCAAAGCTGTAACACACCAAAGTGTGTTCAAGCATTCTGAAGGAAGGGAGAGAGAAGTAGTGTCTGGAAAAACATCTTTTTCTACCAGAAAACAGAAGCCAGGCCTTGATTCATTAACACACAGCTCCTAGTTGCACATACCAACACTAGCCCATAATTCTGTAACTTGCCACATGAACCCAGCCTATGCACTGAGTTACTTGATTTCACTTGACTTGTTTATGGGTGCAAAAAACCCACGCACTATAAATTGCAAGATCATTGACTAATAAGTTTATGTGTAAAATGAAATCAAGCCAGAGATGCTTTTGGTTAGTATAGAAAAAAGCAGCTAATTTTGTGTACTTTTAATGAATTCAGTATTCCTTTTGCCACATTAGACACCCTAGTTTGTTTAGCCCTATCACCATGTCCTTACAAGTCTTCAGTTCAAATGCTCACTTTTAGTACACTAAATCCATCCTATATATCTGTTATAAATAGGGTACTGCACATACAGCAAGTGCAGCCCCCACTACACACCCTTGTATGATCACTTCAAATAGCATGCATATTCTCGCGCTATATTTAGTGCTACATCCACGGTAACATATCATCACATCATTATATACAAAATGGCTTCACAAAAACAAACATCGGAGCAGAGAAATAGGTTTCTTCAGCCTGCATTGAAGTCTGCCAAACCACAAAGTCCTCCTGGAAGTTTTATTTTATTTAGTTTAATTCCATTTACATTCATTTTTAAAGTCCAAGTCTTAGTCTGTGAAACTCCCAAGCAAATTCAAATGACAATAATTCTTTACCTTAGCAGATATGTCCTACTATGTATTTTTAAGCACTCAGCTTACCAATTTGTACCCAGATTTTCAAAACATTGCAGATTTCTTTAGAAACACATGCATAAATGGACAAATATTCAAAAGCGTTTGGACAATCAAGCCATAAGCCATGGGAAAACCATGGGAACATTTTCAGACACCTGGATCCAGTGGCAGATATGGGTCGCTTGGAGATACGCTCTTGAATTCCTACTGAGAATCTGTCTCTTTGGCCAACTTCACTTGTGGAACAATGAAGCTCCTGATCTCTTCATACCTTTACTTTCTTTTTTTTTTTTTTTTTTTAATATTTCTTTCTAATTTTTCCACTCTTTCTATCATAGCTTATACTATTCAGTTTGTGATAAACAATTTTTTAAAAAAATGGCATTGATGACATTTCTCCAGACAGTGCTTCTACATTTGAATCTAGCAACATGAATGAGCTATTCAGATAATTTTTGTCAATGCAAATTGCCTTCTGTTATGAACTTTGAACTGTATGAATCAGCATACTGGCAACTCATACACCTAGTAAAGATGGCGTAGTCAATAAAAATGGAGTAGTAACCTCTTTCCACCCCCCCAAGTGAGCAATCTGGACCAAGATGCTGCTCTGTTGGATATTGCATCAACATAAAATAAGTATAGTGTGGTGGGTTGACCCTGGCTGGACACCAGGTGCCCACCAAAGCCATTCTATCACTCCCCCTGCCTCAGCCTGGACAGGGGAGAGAAAATATAACAAAGGGCTTGTGGGTCGAGATAAGGACAGGAGAGATCACTCACCAATTACTGTCACGGGCAAAACAGACTCAACCTGGGGAAAACGAACTCAATTTATTACCAATCAACCAGAGTAGGGTAATGAGAAATAAAACCAAATCTCAAAACACCTTCCCTCCACCCCTCCCTTCTTCCCGGGCACAACTTCACTCCCAGATTCTCTACGTACCCCCCCAGCAGTGCAGGGGGACGGGGAAATGGGGTTTACGGTCAGCTCATCACATGTTATTTCTGCCGCTACATCCTCTTCAGGGGCAGGACTCCTCACACTCTTCCCCTGCTCCAGCGTGGGGTCCCTCCCACAGGAGACAGTCCTTCGTGAACTTCTCCAACGTGGGTCCTTCCCACGGGCTGCAGTTCTTCATGAACTGCTCCAGCGTGGGTCCCTTCCATGGGCTGCAGTCCTTCAGGCACAGACTGCTCCAGCGTGGGTCCCCCACGGGGTCACAAGTCCTGCTGCAAACCTGTTCCAGCGTGGGCTCCTCTCTCCACGGGGCCACAGGTCCTGCCAGGAGCCTGCTCCAGCGCGGGCTTCCCACGGGGTCACAGCCTCCTTTGGGCACCCACCTGCTCCGGCGTGGGGTCCTCCCTGGGCTGCAGGTGGAGATCTGCTCCCCCGTGGACCTCCCTGGGCTGCAGGGGGACAGCCTGCCTCACCATGGTCTTCCCCACGGGCTGCAGGGGAATCTCTGCTCCGGCGCCTGGAGCATCTCCTCCCCTCCTTCTGCACTGACCTGGGGGGCTGCAGGGCTGGTGCTCTCACATATTCTCACTCCTCTCTCTGGCTGCCATTTCTGTGTGTCCCGCAACTTTTTTTCCTTCTTAAATCTGTTATCCCACAGGCGCTACCACTATTGCTGACGGCCTCAGCCTTGGCTGGCAGCGGGTCCATCTTAGAGCCGGCTAGCATTGGTTCTGTCAGCCATGGGAGAAGCTTCTAGAAGCTTCTCACAGAAGCCACCCCTGTAACCCCCCTGCTACCAAAACCTTGCCGCACAAACCCAATGTATATAGAAAAAAGATATGAGCATGACAAGAGGTACAGTAATACAACATTGGCTGACACAGCAGTCTACAGACTGAACACACCAGCTATTTGTCTTTTTTTTTTTTTTCTGTTGTAGGTATCAGACCAGACACTAAAGGAGTGTTAAGAAGGGGTCTCAGGGAGGATAATAACATGGATATGTGGAACCTTCCCTAACATGGATAACTGCATGGGCAAAAGCATCATGAAATTGAGCATATGATGGCAGTACAGCACAACTGGAGAAGAAAGTTAATATTTGGGGAGTGATTAAGAACTGTTGAGTCAGAATAAAAAAGCTCAGGGAGGGCCCTGGGTTTGCAGTGTTTTATGCAGCAGAAAAATGGGGAATTGGTGGATGCTGCATAGGGAAGGGTTGTCCAGGGAATGTGATAGGATGAGAAAATGGTCTTTGCAGCAACACTGATGAGACAGAATGGTGTTTCATCAAGACCAGGGAAGATAATTTTGCAGTTACAAAAGCTACATGGTGAACAGGAAAGGCTACGTTTTGGATAAATTATACAGAAAAATGTTATCAGTTAAGGTACCCTTCTGTAGCACCTTAACCCAGCTGAAGTCCAGACTGTTTTCTCCCCAGCTATTGACACTACAGTCCATGAAACCTCACGGTGAGGTTCTTCAGGGAACCAACCTAGCCAAAAACGAAATCTTCCAAAAACATCAGGTTTGTCTTGAAACAGCATGACTCACTGAACTGCCTGACACACTTGCACCAAGGTAAAAACAGCATAAGATAGGGAGGAAGAACATGGGACCAGAGTCAGGGTGGGCATGGTAGCCCCCAGGAGGCTTGGGGTAAGATGTCTTGTGTTCAATCCTGTGCCAAAAGCTGGGAGAAGTGTAAGGCTGAGCACAGTCCTGATGACAGGATGCTGTGTTGGTACAGTGTTGGGAAAAGGTGTAGAAAGTAAAAATGGAGAGTCATGTTTTAGCTAGATAAATCCTGAAATGGTGACTAAATATCCATTGAGTGTTATAGGAGAGAGAAGATGAGATTTGAACTTGGGCAGGAGGAGACAGGTTAGGAATTTAAAGGTAGATCCATAAGTTATTGATGTTTTAAATCCTATTTAAAATAACTCATCTCCAAATGCTGTTGTTTGAGAAGTCACTGCCCTGAAAGCAAGTTAGAAGGATGGATCTCTTTGCTCCTACCTGCAGTCCTTTGTCTTTACAGCCATGATATTGCCTTACCTCTTGTCCCATTGCTAATGTTTTCTTAAAAGCCTATTGCGGAGGACCAGCTGAAAGCCCCAAATTTCCTGTTATCATTGCAGTAATTTCTTGTCTTTGATTATTGCAAGAAGATTGCTTTTAAAATGTTTTCAGCTGCTCCAAAACCAACTTAGACTGGACTTAAACTCATTCCTTCTGGTAGTTAATTCCACTCAGAGACTTCATCCAATCATGCTTTTTCCTTAGCTACAAGGAGTTTTATTAGGCACCATTAGCTTTGTTGGCTCAAAAGAAACTCTGCTCCAGCTGAGACATTTTCTAAGATGCTCAAAAGATTTTTCATGGAGACATAGATGTGAGCTTTAAATTGGCCTCAGAAGCAAGTGAACAAGTAGTTCTGTGGAACATGCGTATACTGTGGTCCCACTAAGATGGCCAGCTGCTGACTGCTGTGTAGTTCACCACTTTGAAAAAAATCTTAAGTAACTGACAAAGTAACCCCCCCAAACCTAAAAGCAGGTAAAGAAATTAGATAATAAAGTCAGGAAGAAGTGTAGTGAGCAAATATGAGGAATGCTGTCTCATTCATTGCACAATTGAATCATGATAGATAACTTCCATAAACTGTTTTAAATTAAGATAAATGCAATTGCATGGGCCTCAAGATGTTCTTTTCCCATCATGACTGAAGAAGTTTTCACAATCCTAAATTAAAAGCAAGCAAAGAAAACAAGAGCTTTGTAAGTAAAATACTGGAATTCTTTTAACCTTCTGTCTTAAAAGAGACACCCACCACAAAGAGCTGACAGAGACAGGCACTGCCCTGCCAAACCACTTCTCGGGCAATTATCCACAACGTAGCCCACATGCTCAGAGCTGGGCACCAGACTTCTGCAGGGGACAGCAGAGCAGCCCAGATAAAACCAATATCAGCCCACTCTGAGGTAGAAATCTCCCCTCACATCCATCTTCTGACCTAGAGCTGGCAGCTGCATCCCTGACTTCAGCCCAGAAGGTGAGTTCAGCCGAGCGGGTCTGGACCACAAAGCTGGTCTAGTGCATCGGGAGAAGACAACAGGGAAGCTCAACTGCTGGTGTCTACATCAGTCTATACATAGAACAAATCATAGTGGCTAAGGTCTTATTTCAAAGCTTACTGTAGACACAGCTGCACCAGCCTAAGATGTTATTGCACCCTTGATAATTTGTTGCCACATCCACTGTTGAGCAAGTCTGGTGAAAAATCTCTCCTCTGCTTCAGACTGAATTCAGTACTTTCAGCTAGGATGTAATTAGCTTTCACTGGTGTCCTTTGCAGGCAGAAGCTTGGGATGCATGCAGTTTGCATACAATTTGGAAAGGGCTGTGATTTAAATAAAAAATAAAAAATCATGTCTAATAGGAGAAGTGCTGTAAGAATACTGAGATTTTCACAGCATTTTTCAGATATATCTGAGTGCATTTTACAGACAATGATCAGCTGAACTATATCTGCTTCTTCCGTAAGTGTATGTTGTTGGATATCAGTATCCTGGTTCATTGGCTTCCCTTGATCCTAAAAGATGGTCTCATTCATAACAGGTTTTCAGGACACAGGAACAGATTTGTTTATCAAAAACTGTCCTTCAAACCCTTGCTCAGCCTGTTTTCAGAGCAGGGGAAATGCACTATAACCAGCCTATAGCATACTATGGGATTAATTCTGAGATTGCTTCTTGTGCCTTCCAGGAAGTCTTCTTGCATACATGATTGGAAATGGAAAGTAAAAGCTGAGCAGGCTTCAGTAGCTGAAATCATTTTAAGAAGCTGGTCCCTTCACTTTAATATCTGTAATCAATTGGTCTGGACACAATGTAGTATGGGCATCAAAGATGTAAACTTGCACTCAAATCTCGCACTTTACATACAGGACTAGCTGTATTGCTAGGGCATAATGTGACTTCTCTCTGCTTCAGGATCCCGGTGAACTGTATTAGGAACCAGCCGTGCCTAGCAAGCAAGGACCCAGAGCGAGAAGAGTGGCCTCAGCATTACGCCGCAGCTCCAGAACACATACATAAGAGCATGTGCGGGAGAAGTGCTTCTGGAAGACTCATCTTCAGCTGTAGCAATTCATCACAGCCTCTCTCTTGCATGTCTGTGTGGACTTTATTCCCAGATAGCAAAAAGCCTTTGCGGTCTGACAATATTAACTCTCTTAGCTAACAGTGCTGGGAGGGAAAGTGCAGGTTTCTGTTACCTAGATAGAGGTGATACGTGAATCTTCCACATCCTAGGGATATCCAAAACTGCTTCATGGGGCTAGCAGATTAAACACAGGATCAAGGCTGGGCACCTTCCAGTGCCTAAATGACTCCTGACGCTCTTGTTCAGGCCCCTGAGTATACATGATTCTGATCCAGAACGCCATCATAAGTAACTCCTGGCAAAAATATTTTCTCTGGTTGAAAGTTCAAATTCAGACAGTTTTTTTCACTTGCCTATTTTTTTTGTTTAACCTGAAGACAGGCTGAATGGCAAGGGAGAACTAACTGTCAGTACTATGTGGAGAGACAGGCTGTAGCATCATCCTGGTGCAGACATCAGAAAATCCATCCGTGAGAAGTAAAGCTTTACCAAACCAAACTTCATCAGCTTGTGAGCTTAACTTCTCACTCCAAGACTGAAACTAAAAGAGAAAGGTTTTATTTTGCACTTGCTATCACTACTCAATGGGCCAGCATTCTCAAGGTAACTAATAATTGGGCTTCTTCAATTTTCAGGCCTCCAAATCAACACCTGGATTCCTTCCTAGGGCTTTTCTTGGCATGGACACATGAGCTTTTGCTCCTTGACCATGATACAGGTCACAGAGTACAGAGGGATATTTCATGCTCTGTGACTTTGGGACCAAAGGGATGTGTTCAGACTGCCTGCTATGGCACTCAGGTTCAGAAGGATTATTTCAGCTGCCAACTCGCTAAGGCTGCCACATGCTGGGTGAAGAAAGAAGTAGACATGACACATAACTTACACATACAGATATATGCACTTCAGATACAGCCTCTGCCTCCTTCCACAGTGAGCTGCTGTAGGGAGCCAGCAGTGCTGCGTAGCTAGGGTTGTCTGCACGTATTGTTGTCTCTTCTTGACTGGAGGCACACCTCTGGCCATTGCAATTTCTGCGTTAGGATGCCTGTGGATAGCTACAGCAATTTTGGTAAAGTCACTCCACCTTTCTATGCCTCAGTTGCCCCACCCATGTGACTCATACCAAATCTACTTTGAGCTGCAAAAGTGAGACATGATTAATTAAAGACAAAAGGTGTTATAGATCTTCAGACAGAAGGAGCTGAGGGAGTCCAACAGGACCGTTATTATTACCACAGAGTCAACATCTCATATTCAGTGATGAAAGCCTCTTGGAGGAGTAATGCAAACCTATTGCTGGAATTAACACTCCCGCTCAAATTTGATAGTGCCCTTTATACAGGATTTTCATTTGTATTCACAGAAAAACATAAATAAGTGCTCAGGCTGGCCAATCTATTTCCTTTGTAACTGGCAGCATTCACAGTCACTTTATTGTATGAAATAATGTCTTGTTTTTTCCTCTCTTTATCTTGCTTGTGCCTGACCTTCCATTAAAAGTTGCTTGGAAACTGCTTAGAGAATAGTCAGTGGTGCTTCTTATTGATATCTTCCTTTTGTGATTTCTTTGCTATTCTATCTTTTTTTATTCCTTTCCAGAAGCTTTTTAAGCTAGAAGATGAAAAGAAACCAGAGAATCAAAGCCTAATATTTTTCTTTTTAAAAGGAACAGGAAAACCATCCTCCCTGTATACATTGACATGTTAAAGCAGAAAGAAATGCTCTCCTAATAAATGCTCCAGCAGGTCTTTAACATGTGTGTTATTATCAGGTGCTTTACACATTCTCTTTAGCACCTTGGTAATTAAAAACAGGATATATAAAGTAAGTTGTGTTACTAAATACACCTTGTTATTGCCATTGTATAGAAATGGTGGAAAATGGGGACCACTAGGACACCCATTTTACCAGAGAGGATTTGTAAGGGTGGTTTGAGCTGTCTCCTAAAAGAGGGCTGGAGAGGAATTGGCTCAGAGGATTAGCCACTGGACAGCAGTGACCATGGTGGATAGTGGGCATTTAAGCAGTGGGCTGAGGGAAGGGGTTATCCTCTTCTCTTCTGCTCTTGTGAGGCCACATCTGGAGTTGTGGGGGACGTCCAGGGGATGAGGGCTCCCCAGGCACCAGGAGCAGTGGGGGGTCTCCCAGTGTGGCAGGGCAGGACCTGGTAGCCAGAGCCATCCCACCGCCCCAGCCAGGAGCGGGGCAGCCTGCGGGCAGCCGGCGGCAGCCCCAGCCCCAGGCGTCGGGTCCCTCCTTGGGGACAGAACGGGACGTTGTCCCTGTCCGCGGTGTCCCCACGGCACTGCCTGGCACCCTCTGCCCACAGTCTGTGGGAGGATGCTGGTCCTGAGCCCCAGCAGCCCAGCTCCCAAGAGGGGGGACACTCTCAGACCCCTGGCATCTGTGTCCAGTTTTGCACCTGACTGCCTGTAGCAGCATGACCAGTTTGGAGCAAGTCCAGCAAAAGACTAGCGGAAGGGTTAGGGGTGTGGAGTACCCAGTATAAAAGGGAAAACTGAGGGAGATGGGTTTTTCTGGCCTGGGGGAGACAAAGCAAGAAGATGAATCTAATAGCAGTCTTCTGCTGGTGTATCTACAGTGGATTACAGAGATGATAGAGCTAGAGATACAAATGAAAGGACAAGAGGCAATGGTCCCAAGCTGCAGCAATAGCAGTGCTGACTGGACATGAGGAAAACATCTTTTATAACAAGCACTGAAACACATGTCCAGAAAAGCTGGTGAACCTCCATCATTGAAAATTTGGCTTGATAAAGCCCTGAGCAACCTATCCTAACTTTGAAGTTAGCCCTGTCTTGAGCAGGGGACTAGACTGGATAACCTGTAGCCAACCTAAATTTATTCTGTGAAGCTATGATTCTACAGCCTCAGAGAAATATATTTTCAATGATAAATTAAATTCAGCCACACCTGTGAGTAGATGGTCTCTAGTGGGAAGCCTGTCCACACGTATATTCAGAGTGACAAATCTGGAGAGTCATTTGAGAGGAAGTGATTTTATTCCGTAGCAATGGATCTCACTGTGTTTTGCATGAGCTTTCAGCCTCCAGCTTTTGGCCATATGCTTGTCCAGCACCTCTGTACTGGGACACTAAAATGTCTCCATACAGACACGAAGGTCTAAATAGCCTTTCTCCTACAAACGTTTTGTCTTTTTTCACACTGAACTACATCTTTGCTCTAATGCAAGTTGTTGTTAGGACTTGTGACTGTCATGGGCAGTAACATGGTACTGGAGAGAACACATCGTAAAGCCTGCATCTGGCTTTATTAAAATCCATGGCAAAACTTCATTTTTTGGCTTAACAAGATTTCTGCCCCTGTTCCCAAACTTCCCTGTATAAATAATATAGGTTGACTACAAAGGAAAAGCCCAATGAAAATATCTAAGCTTTATAAATAAAGAGGAAGCGCATATTCTTGAAGCTTTGTTACAGTTTTGTCTGTGAAAAGTAATGGTAATATAACTATGGTGAGTATAATTTCAAGGCGTATTCTTCAAAACCATGGCATCTTAAAATGTTATTTATCATGTCCATATTTCCTCATTTCTGGTTTTAATCCATAAATTAAGTCATTTGCAAGGAGAAAGTGCAAAGTGTGGCATATTTGTAGACAAGGCGAATTTTTTAGCATACTTGTACTTCTTGGAACTGCAGATATTGCTTTCTTGAAGGTTAGTGACCAGTATACACTTTTTAATAAGATTTAGCATGTAGCAATAAGACAGTAAATTTGACCAGGAAGCAGTCCTTCTGTGAGGGAGTCTACAAATACCACTTTGATCTATGTAGAACTGAAGTCCTTAGGGGGTTTTTTTGCTTCTTTTTCCCAAATTTAACTCATTAGATCCTTTATTAAGTGTTTCTGAGCATGGTTCTTTGCTGATCATAGTCTGATCAGCTTGCAAGCAAAAGGTCACAACAATTCACTGATGTCAACATGCAGCTCTTATCTGTTTTGATCCAGAAATTCCAGGAAATTATCACATGGAGTTCTCTGCGTGCCCTTCCACTGCACTATCTTTCAGGCTAATCTTTAAGATAGTGGTTGGGGTCAGATCTACACATACTAAAGTGTTTATTTCCCAAGAGAGAAATACCGCATCTCCTTGACCCTGAGAAAATTGTATTTTATTTTCTAAGTTGCTCTAGTTTTGGTCTCTTCTCTTTTCCTAGGTTTCCCTATAGCTAGCTGGATTACCTCATAATTATTCTAATAAATGGGCACATTGCTGGCAAAATTTCTTCTTCTCAAAGACACGGTGCAACTCCAATTTGAGCCGGAAGACAGATTTCTACTCACAAAGGATTGCAGTGATATTGATCTTAAAAAAACAGGCAGTAGTGCTTTATTGGTTTTATGTGTTTGCAGAATATCCTTTAACCTTTATAATACCTTCAGGTATTATATTTTGTATATACATCCTTTGAAGGAGGAATAAACAACTCCTAGATCTACTCCTCTGTACACAATTGGGAGTATATTTTGTAATCAGCTCTTTTTTTTTTCAGTGAAAACAAAGCAAAGGTCTATTGCAAGTTAGAGGCGCTGACTGTTATGAGACCTGCACACTTTCAGATTTTTCTTAGTTTGGAAATGAATTTTGGTTTATTTTTACTGCCCTATATACTCATTTTAAGTACTTTCTAAGTATATCCCACCTGGTTCACCACAGCGGCTATGGTCAGGTCACCACCAAGACACAGAGATGCCCTGGGATGCCAGGGACCCTGGCAGGACAAACAACTGACATGGAGTAATAGGACCTGTGTCTGTAGAAGCCATTGACCATCTCCCTTCTGGGGTAAAATCTAACAAGAAAACACTGGAAAAATTTACAGAGCTGAGCAGGTCTTGCTCCACAGCGCATGGGGCTTGTGCGCTGCCATGTAGCCACCTCTTCCCAATCTCCCTTTCTTCAGACCACAGCTCACCACCTCCCTTCCCTGCTCCTTTTCACCCAGGTGCCTTTGCCACGCACAGCCTCAGCTCTGGGATACCCACAGCCTCCAGGGCAGCCGCCGGCTGCGTGGCCGTGAACCTCACGGCAGGTTTTGCGCAGCAGCGGCGTGGTCTGTTTCTCCCTAGCCCTGGGTGTCAACCCGTGCAGCATTTCCACATCCCTTTACATTCCACCGGGATCATCCTGCCATCCTCATCATAAGCACAGCTTCAGAGCCTTTCCAGGGACGTGGCCCCGGGTGTGTGCAGGGCAGTGGCCACAGCTGAGCCTCCCTGTCATTTAGGTTTTTCCTCGACTCGCTCGTACGCTAGAGCACATACCCCAAGGAGAGCGGGGGGAGCGTTCGGCTTGGGTTGTCACCTGGCATTTTGATGGTTTCTTTGATGTCAGAGCATGAGAGAGCAAGGAGCGGTCAGTAGTGGTCTCAATCTACCCTCATTTAAGGACCCTCTGTTTGCTATGCACTGAAGCTGTTACCAAATTAACCTATTGCTCTTTGGGACCCGTGTTCTATAATGCACCACATCGCTGGCTTGCAGATGCATTTACCTGTGGGAACCGGAGATGTGTTTCAGGCCAGGTCCAGTTCAGATACAGGCTGGTTCCTGCTGACTAAGTCCACAAAGGCCTCATCAACCCAGGGGAACAAGCTCTGTCCTCCAGGCCTTTTTTTCTTGGTTTATACAAGGTTCTTTGAACTCCAAATGTAGGTATCCTTCCTAATTAATGATCATTTCACACTGTCTTCAAAAGCCACTGGATTTTGATTAGCCAGCAAATAAAGATGGCTTCATTTTCTCCGCTGGGCACATATTTCCTCTGTCTCCTTAGCAGTTAATTGAGTAGGTGAATAATAGTCCGTGCACTTTAACAGTCTGCGTAGGAAAGGCAATACCAGCCTGGTCACCAAGAGAACTTCACTGAGATTAAGCACTTAGAAAATTTGATTCCCCAAAGGGAGAGAGAAGCTGCATCAGTGCACCCTGTTACATGGAGCCCTGATGGCTCCTGTGCAGCTGGTGCCTTGAAAGCATGGCATGCAGCCTTTCTTTGCCGTGGATACTTCGGCTTGCTCCTCCACCCAGATCTCATTATGCAAGCTGTTATAAGAGGGCAACAGACAGCATATTCTCGTTTCTCCTCAGCCAGATGTGGAAATATTCACCTTTGCAGATGTCTAGTTCAACTCCACTGAAGTTGATGAGGTGGCTCTAGCATAACTTAAAGACAGAAATTTGCAAATCAATAAGAGGTCCTTCCTTTTCTTTGTTATTACCCCTAAGATGTTGTGCATTTCAACAGCACTCCAGGGCAAAACAAGGGTAGGAGAAGTCCCCCAGATGTTCTGCTATTCTCAGCACAGTGGTTAGGCAACATGTGTGTGGAGAGAGTGAATGAATATGGCAACCTCCCCATGGCACAAACCAGGTAAAACACAGCATGTGAATTCAAATAAGCGTTAGATTTGTCGTCCTGTAATGAAGACATTGAGAACAGGGAGTGCTGGATATCCTCCAGATCAACTTGATACAGGTTATTGGCCCTTATTAAAATATCGCTAGGGTAGAAAACTTACTGTCATGGTTTCCAATGACGTGCTAAGTTCAGAGGAACAAACTGCAGGAAGGAAAGCTTTCAGCAAGTAACACTTTTGAATTCTCTTGGCCTTGGAGTGTATTGAGGCATTGTATGTACTAAGTGTAAACAGATCCACCTACATATAACCAAATTGACATCAAAAGGTGCTCAACTTGCTTCCACAGCACTTAAAGCAGCCCTTCGGCTTTTATAGGGATGAAAGGTGTTTTTATCACTAGCTGCAGGCAAGACCTGAATACCAAATTCTTTGAACATAACAAAGCCTGTGCAGTGATTCAACAAGCAAAAATATTTTTAAACACATTCTGGAATCCTTATTATTGTTCAGTTCTGTTTGTTGGATTGCAATGGAAAATGCTTCAAGTTTTCCTGGGAGGTCAACGATTGGGAAGTGCCTTGTTGCCAGTGACAGTTGTGCATCTCTTCAAATATATTAAGATACCAGAAACAAAATGCTGTGGCACATCTCTTTGAGAAGCTTAATGATCTTGTATTATTTCCATGAACAGGTCCCACATTACTATCAGCCTGCTTTCTTGCTCAAGAACATGAGTGAATGCCTGACATTGTCAGTGGGAGGACTGTTGACAGGCTCCAGGAGAAGCCATGAATCTACCTCTTCTCACCACAAAATGATGTGCTGTATCTGATAGCATTGACTCTAAGGAGGAAATTACAGAGGAAGTTAGCAAAAACAGTTATTTAAGTTAAAGCATTTGAATGCAAAAACATTTACAAAATAAAGTTTGCATATTTGAATTCTGACGGACCAATGTCCTAGGGTCTACTTTGTGACAGCTGGGGGAGTCAGAATAGTGCTAGAAGAGATCTTGAAAGGTGATGTAGCCCCAGGGTAGAGAACAAAATCAATGACAGTCACTTTCATACAAACAAGAGAATTGACATTTTTTTGTGTAGAACACACACTTAGCTTTTCTGACATGCAAATATATAAATTGCCAGACTATATTTACAGACACTTTGAGTCCATTCCCTCACTTTTTGCGTTATGCAAACATGCTCACTTTTCACACAGAACAACACATTGGTACAGAATCATGGATAAAGCAATGGTGAGGCAACATTTTGTAATAGGTGTAAAAACCTCACAAACAAGATTAAGAAGCTCGAGCTACTGAAATTTTATTCTGTCTCATGACAGCCACAGAACCTCCTCCTCTCCTCGCAAGATATGTTCATCATCAATAGCCACCAGAAGACATGGTTAATTGACACCCACCAGCACGTCATGGGCACAAGCATGAACATCTTCCGTTCTCACAGGCTCCCGTTTGTACATATGTGGTCCCAGAAATAAAAGCTTATGTTTTTCTCTCTTCTGAGCAGGGATTCCTACAACATAAATTATTTTTCTGCTCTGGAGCATTGTAAAACAAGTTAGTAACTGTGACCTTTCAAGGTGTTGACATTTAAAGCATAAAACTGATCTGGCATCATTGGCATGCTTTCTACTCCATTTTTCCTCATAAAAACCTGGCTGTATAATGAAATTGGAAGGTGATTCTTTAGCACTCTTTTGCAAATTTTAGTTCAGAAGTTTTCCCATGATGGACACAACCAAGAAAATATGTAAGACCCTAACTAAAGAAAATGTTTACCTCCAAGTATTACTGTCTGACTTGAATTCTTAAATGCTTTGTGGGCTAAATATGGAAATACTGAGAGCTATTCACAGGCTGAAGTGAGGCCACAATGCTGCTGTTCTATGACTCAGACACTACCTAGGCTTTTTTAGTTCTCAAGCTACTTTAGGCACACAACTTGTCCCACAGAAATCAAGTCAGGTAACCCTAAAACTGGTGGAGAGAGGAATGGGTAAAAAGTTAAAATGATCCTGAATGATAGAAACTTTTGTAAAGACCTTTCTTGACACAGTAGTTATGGTCGAAAAACAGGCATCTTCCGCTCATCTTCAGGAAAATAATCATGTTCATAAGTGTAGCCAGGTTCAGGACCTTGGATTATCAACCTTTCAAGAGAAAGGCAGGCTTCATTTTGTTTTGTGTTCAGCACTAATTACATTACCAACAACAGAAATTCAAACATAACCACACTCTGCACCCAATGAAGAACAGCTAGGAAAGGTTTCAGCAGACAAACCGTGTTTTTGTGCAGTAAACTCACCACGGCTCCCACAGCTGCCACTTTTCTGTTGTATAATTAATTCAGTACCACAGGTTGCACAGTACAGAACAGTCCTGTGTTTTCACATGACATTGCTTTTATTTACATGCCCATAACGCTGGAGGGTTGTGAAGCTGAGACTGAGACAGGGGGCTCATACCTAGTCACTGACAGTCAAAATCAGTGAGAAGAGGAAGCACAGGGAAGGGAAGTGGAGGCCCTGGAAGATTAAATGGCTTCTTCAAGGACAAGCAGGTCTCTGGAGGCAGAGGTGCATCACAGAGCAAGAATAAAATTAGCAGTCACCTGATGTCATCATGTTCTAAATCCACAAAGCAGTACTCCCTCTCTGAGACAAGCATAATCCTACAGCATCAGGATTTTGATAGTTTTGAAAATCTTAAGGGTCCCATTTCAACTGATTTCAGAACATGTTGGCTCAGGCCAAAAGTTCTGTCTGAAGACAAAAAGCACAACTATTAGCTCTTTGAGCCCCATGTTTTGTCTGAATTGTTTGATCTCACCTGCAGAAATACCATAATCTCTGCTTTCTTCAACAACTAGCATAAATTTTTTCCCTGAAAAAATTACTTCAGTGGATCGTTCCTTATTTCCGTATTACTGCTGATCTGATGAAGACAGCTGTAGGTGCTATTAGATCACTGTGACAAGGACCATCTTATTTTCCCCAAGGCAATCTCAGTCTGACCTTTAGCTGACATACCCAACACATTAGTCCACCAAAGGCCGGGGAAGTTCCTGTTGCGCTGCTGTCATTGGGGTGACCCCTTGCTTTGATTTAAAATACTTGTTACTGTCGTTCACCAATGGCAAATAGACGATCACCTTGGCAATGGCATCATTGCCTCAAGATTTGGAAAGCTGTGAGGTGATATTTTTCCGAAGTTTATTAACAATATTGGTTTTGTGAGCGCTTTCTATTAAGGGAAGAAAAGAAGAAAGCAAAACCGTGACATGGCAAGAAGCACTTACCTTCTGTGCTGAAGAGTTGTCTTTACTTCTTCTTATTACTAATGGGCACAGAGCTCTTTCCCATTTGTTTTTCCCTAGTCTCATTGTGCCTTAGCCCCCGCTGAGCTCTCCTGCAGCCCCACCATTCCCCCTCCCCACCATGGGGCCGTGCTCCAGTGCTCGGCGGGCTGCTCCGTCCCCGTCCCCCGCCTGCCCCTGGAACCAAGAGCAGCTGTTGGGCCAGCAGATACCTCCCAGGTCCCTGAATGTCTCCTCCTGGGCCACAGCCACCCTGGCCGGGGGCCAGGAGATGCTGTCCCCCCCAGGCCCAGAGGAGAGGAGGCACGCTCCCCACTCGGCGTGCCGCCCAGCGCTGCGCCGGGTGGGACGAGCGGGAGGGGGACGCCGCGGAGGCAGGAGCTGGCCCCCCACTCTGCCGGCGGTGGAGCAGCCTTCCCCAGAGATGCTCCTCCCAGTTCATTTCTATTCTCAGTCCCTTTGCTGACACGGGTCACTTCAAGGACCCTGAACTATGACTGCTTCCCTTTTTTTTTTTTTTTGGTTTGTTTTATTGCAAATAATAGCAATAGCAAATTGTTCCTTTCTGGAAAGACATAGCTGGACATGGGCTTTTGCATCACTGAAGGCTAGATAAGATAAATGGCTTAAAGTTGAACATAAAATTCCAAGACCTGGCCTTTCAACTCTATAGACAGCCAACTTGTGTGCATATATAGTCCTCTAATTGTCATACACTACTAAGGCTTTCTTCCCTTGCCATCCCTAGAGTTAGTTCATGGAATTCCCTCACATCCAAAGAAAATTCAGATCAGAGAGGTGACAAACCCCGCCTAGGCTTTCCCTGAAACAGTAAGAAAGAGATATTAGGAGAATGGAGCTGGAACTGGACAGAACAAATTAGATGTTCAGCCTTTAGGGTAAGCTTCAACTTCTCATACTTCTTTCTTTTTTTTTTTTTTTTTTTTTTCCCCTACCGAAACACAAGTGTGCATCCTTTGTTATCATTGGGTTCAAATTTCAAATCCTCATTGCAAGAACAAATGAATTTTCCCCTGTTTTCAGCAGGAAATCACTTGGATGTATTTTCCTCCAGATTCAGGTATCTTTCTGCACCTGTTGATACTACCACCTAAAGAAAGCCTTGTCAGGGTTTGTGTGTGTGTGTATATGTCCTGTACCATGGAAACGGAGCATTATGAAACTACAGTTTTGTCTGGATTGTCCCATCTACTTATAAAATGTCACCAGATGCAGGAATGGCATGATGGATATTTTTAAGGCAGAAGACCTCAAACCATGTATGCCCATACTCTTATCGCTGTTGTTGCTGCTGCCAGCTGGGAAAAGGGACTTCAAGTCCTCAGTGTTGGCAGTTGCTAACAGGGTTGGGAAAGGAAGAAGAAAAGAACTTGAAGAATAGCTGAAAGGAGCTCAAGGAACATGCGTACCAAGAGACTTGCCAAAGTACACAGTGCAGCGCTACCAGTAGCACTCCAGCACCAATTGATGCTTATGAATTTATTTTGAGATACGATATGGGAAGTACTGAATGGGAGTGGGACCTTATCACTAAAGTGTTTGGTCTGCATTGCAGAAACACTGGGCAATGACTGCTCCAAGGCACTACCTCTTGTCGTTCTGATTAATAGCTCCTTCACTATGGCAGGTTTTTATGCTGAGACAATTTTTCATTACTGTGGTGGCGGTGTGCTCAGGAACTGCAGAAAAAAAACTTGAATCAGGAAATCCCTACAAGGTTTGCCCTGAGTTGGCTAGAGGTCACAGATGTTTTTTTCTGAGGAGAAGACACCACCCTTTAAAAGGAAAAATATCATCCATACCAGATCCAGGGTGAAAACCCCATACCATACAGTGTGCTTGGGAAGATAAATCACATGCAGGAGTTGGAGCAGCCGACATTACAAAACTTAGAGCAAATTATATTTGGATTCTCACTCATTCACCTCCAACCAGCCAATTAGAGACCTAATTGGGGGGGGGGTGTGTGTGTGTGTCCCAAAAGAGGTGTAACCTCAATATTTCACAAAGCAAATAAATTTGTTTTGCAGCCTACTCATCAGTCCCAGCTCAGTATTTCCCTTAGAAAGAAATATTCACAATATTCAGAAACACAGCTGTAAGGAAGTACAATTTATTTTCACATGAATCTAAAATCAAACGAAAACAAGGTGGTGCATGCTTACAGAAAGCTCTGATCAGCACCCCTCTGCAGCCTTCTCTTACTGATGAATGGGCAAGAATATCAACTGTGCATCCTACCCAGCTGTCAAAAGGAACATAGAAGATGCCTACTAGCTAGAAGAATGAGAGAAAGCAGCCTCTGTTAAAATACACCTCATGGATCATTTGAAAAAAATCAGGGTTCCACTTTGCTGCAGTTTAGTCATCCAGCTAAGGTTCCCATGCCAATAGGGTAACAGATTTTGCTTGTGCCTTTGGAGGCAGCATACAGGTGGGTTGAAAAGGATGCTTGATCAGCCTCTGCTCTGTTCAGCGCTTGTATTGCTTTTCCATGCCAGGAGCTCACAGCGTCCCAGTCCATCAGGGATCACACTGACAGCTGTGTCCAGCACCCGCAGTTATGGAGCTGAGAGAGGACCGTGGGGCTGTGATACAGCCAGCGCTGCTCCCCAGACTTCGGGCACTACCGGGCATGGATCCTGCAACAGAGGGGGAAAACACACGTCTGGGGAAGGAGCAGACAGATTAGGGCAGTGGGGTGTTGCAGCTTATCTGACTTGTCTAACAGTTTCCCTGCGGGTGGATGCAGCCTGCATGGGGGGGGTTGGTGAAGACCAAGCAGCTAGGTTTGGGGGGAAGGAGAGCGCCTAAGCGTTTTGCTGAATTCAAGGTTTAGGACTGTGTCAGGCTGTGGAGCGTGTGTTCTGGCTGAGTGTCTGTGGCGCGCACTGGAAGGAGGAAAACACATCACTGAATTAGCGCTGTGGTCAATTATGTGCCAGAGCTGTAACTGAGGAGCTGGGGGGTGGCAAAGAATAGCGTCAACTGTGCACAGGATTGCCCATTCAGTGCGGAGAGCCCCGCTCCCTGCTCCCCGTCCCCGTCCCGTCCCTTCCAGTTCACTTCGTCCCGGGCACGCGAGGGCGGAGGTGCTGCGCAGAACCCGCAGCAGCCCCCCGTCAGCCGCTTGGTCCCTCCACCCTTTCCCGTGGGGGAAGACCCCTGCCCGGGGGCCAGCCCTGGCTCTCGGCGGGCACAGCCACATGCCCGCTGGCACCGGCGCACGCAGAGTTTCCACCACGCCGGCCCGGGCGCTGGCCGGGGGGTCTGCGGCGTAGCCGGCCCCCCGCTGCTGCGGCTCGCTGCCTGCTGCTCAGCTGTCCCATGCGGCAGCCCCCGGGCTTGGGTTACAGGGCAGTTTCTAACTTTGTGCCTGTCCCAAGGCATCAGGGCAGAGGCACATGATTTGTAATTTATGAGGACACCCATAGAGCTGTCACTTTCAAGGCAGGTGTTGAGAAACTGGCGAGCAGCCCGAGCAAAGAAAAAGACTGACCTCACCCTGAAATAATGGTGGCCAACATGGTCACAGGACAGAGAGCATTGACATAAGCGGGCTTTAAAAATAACTAGGTCATCCTGCTAGACTAGCTCACTGTCTTATACAAAGAAGCCATGAGGTACCAATTTATAGTAAAAGTAGGAGTGTAAACAGCTATTCAAGGGGCTGATGAACATGTAGCGTTTTGAGTCATCATTTTATTTAGCTTTTTTAATTCTCCTACCCAAATCAAATTTTAAGTCACACCACTAGACATAGCATCAGAATAAGAGGCAAGCTTTCAATGTCCATGCACGGCGGTGGCACCGGGCACTGGGCAGCCGTGATCGTAGAGCGGTCACTACTCTGCGTTGTGGCTGCAGCCACCTCCCTTCGAATCTGAGTCATAGCAAAAACCTAAAATGGCTGTTGGGCTAGATGATCATTGTAGGTCTCGTGCAGCTGAACTATTCTAGTCTGAAAATGAAGCAAAGGCCACAAACATATAAACATTTTGTTGCAGAGGGAAGTTGCTGAATATGTGTTAGTAGAACCTGGCTTTAGGAAAAAAGAAGAGGAAATCCACAAAAGAAATTACTATTTCTCTACCTAATCTGAACTTTGGAAAACATCTTAAAGCAGACTGCTCTCCATTCAGATCCGAGACAGGGCTGAGTGCTTTTAAAAAAATGCTGTTTTGCAAAACACACTTCACACCTCCTAAGATCAGGACATTTTGCTGCGATTCGTAAGAGGAGAGAAACAGGATTTGGCTTAGCCAGAACCCTCAAATAGTTGCAATAGTTATGAGAGTTACTAGAGGCCAATAGTGACTTAGGTTTTGACATCCACATCCATAACACACCTATTCCTGGATTTATGTCACCCATTTAATTCCACACACAGCTGAAGAGCATTTACTGCTGCTCCTGCCCTCTCCAGCTCGGTCTGTCATTGGAGAGAGAGGAAGGGTGATTTCCCTATAGAAATCTCTTTAAAAATAACTCTTTCATACCACCTGAGTGGTGCAAAGGGAAAGGACAAGAACAGGGACTATATACTGGCTACTGCAGCTCTGTGAGAATACAGACACTTCATGCCCAGGAACACGAGAATTAAATTTATGTACTGGTTAGCACTACTGGTTTTGTCAACAGTGTAAGTTCACAGCAAATTCTTCTCGGTTTTTGCTTCCTAAAGGAAAACTGCCCCTCAGCAAGAGCATACAGCACCCTTGCATTTAGCTGAACTGTTTTTCTCAGCCAGGAAAACAGAAACAAATAATACCAACATGGAAAACACTTGCTTTTGCTTTGACCAAGCGTGCCTTTGAGTCAGCTGCTAATGTTTTGTCACATGGTGACCGTTCCTCATCTGAGTAACTAGCGAACTACCATAAAAAGTCCAGTATCGCTGGCATTAAGTTGTTTGTCAAGCTTGTAAAGCAGTTGCCTAAATCAAGACATCACGTTACCAGAGGTCAATAGATTGCTGTTTCATGCTTGATTATTTCCATGCTCCCTCTAAAAAGTACTTCCTAATTTTGAGTTTCTCAGCTAACCCTTAACGATGGGTCAAAAATGTCTTGTTCCAGAAAGGCAGGTATTCTGCTGCTTCTCTTGTTAAGTTTTAGCATTCTCAGCTCATCACCCCAGGAAAGAGCAACATTGTGTCCCATGTTCAATTTACATCTAATTCTTCCATTGCAACTTGCACCATGAGCATAACTCCTACCTCTGCAGTTGTGGAAGACTTCAGTAGCTCAGTCCTGAAGGTATCAAAGTGAATAGCAAAAACAGTTAAAACAAACCAGGAGAATAACAACCAGTATGCATTTTAATGGGTTTTTTTGGTCAAAAAAGGAAAAGAAAACCCTGTTTCTAGGACCCATTTTGTAAGACAGACTGAAAACAGGCTGTAATCAGTTTGCAGCATTTCATGGCAAATTGTAATTGACAGGCCAATTAAAGAAGAAATACCCTCAACAAAGCAGATTCTATGAGCCCAACCATCTTATCAAAGTGACAGGCCACCTAATTAGCTTCAAATGGAAGTAGGAGCTTGCTCCCTGTTTCTTTTCCAGTAATATGGCCATCCTAATTATCCATATCCTATTTCATTCATTTTGACTGTAAACACCTTTCCAATACAATACATGCCTTCTTAATCAGTGTGCTACAGACTAGGTCTGAGAAAGCCATGGTGCTCGTGCAGTTGTTCCAAGTTGGTGCAACCTTCTTTGGTGTTTTCTCTGCTACAACATAACTGAGAATTATATTGACCAGCTGAATGACTGTAATTTCTGGATAGGTAGCTAGGAGAAAGTTGACCCTGGAAAAATGACATTCCCAGGAGTGTCAAAGAGCTATTATAGGCTGCCACAGAGCAACAGTAGAGTCTACAAGGTGGTGACAATGTAAACTCTGAGATAGATACCCATAATTTGCCAGTTTAGCCCAATCAGTAGATACTTTGGATAGTGTCTGTCCCAGAAAGACTTTTTGTTTTTTTAAATTATCTTTGCCCCATTGTTTTAGTTGCTTGCTCTGTGTCTGTTACATTCAGAAAAAGGAAACTAAGTTGGGCTTTGATAGCTCAGCTGAAAAAAATCCTGGTAAATGTTTTTGACCCTGCGGCAAGAAACAGCATTAAACAAGATATACAGGGAATATTAAAGATAAAGTCGCAGCTCTCTCTCCAAGTTATTGACACATTTGGTGGTGACGGAAGTCTAGGCACAGGAAGATCAAATTTTGTACGTAATACCTACCAGTCCAAGGCGCCACGACAATCTTTTACCAAGCATAAATTACTTCCCCAGATAATATCCATCTGCCATCAATTATATTACCTGGTCTGGTATTACCCTTCCAAATATTGGATAAAAGCAATATGAATGGTTATTAAATTACAATATTTGGCTTATAGCTGGATGTGTAATTTTCCCCTGTATGTGTACCTCATAGACCCTATAACCTTAAGTAAAGTGGAAGGACAAGTGTCCTTGACTTTCTCTAGACTTGTGCAGCTAAATTACTTAGCAAAAGGTGAATCTAACTAGTTAGAATTTTGTAAATAAGGAAAATGTGACAAGATCATATTAGTGAAAACATACAAGGGAGGAGTCAGTTAACTAGTTCTTACAATACTGATCCATAGCCAGGAAAACCACCCACAGATATCTCTTGGGACAGTGGACACACAGAGTCTCTCCAGGCACAGTTCCGTAATTTTCTTGTTGAGTCGTTAAGGAGAGCAAGACTGAACTCAGTGCTTCCAGCACTCAGTGAGCCCTTCTTTATCTCATGTCCAGGGAGAGGGGTGGTGGGGGTACGAAATTTGGTTTGGACTGCTTTCTTAAGCAGCCAAAAATAAGTTCTGGGCCAATTCACTAAAAAAGCATACAAATAATAGCTCATTTTTGCTAATCACAGTTATGAGTCAACAGTAAACCATCCAGGCCAGGTGAAAGCATCACATGTCAGAGTTTTGTACCAGACCAGCTAAACATAAATAATCTCCAAACAACAGCCAGAGTTGCTGGGAAGCTACTTGAAGCTTTACAGTTATCCTCATTATGTTACAGGTTAAGTAGGTTACATGTTTGAAGGTAACCTACCAGCAGACATCTTGATTAGATATTTCCAGGCTGACATCACCCACACATTTCACTTCTCAATAGTTAATT
The DNA here is from genome assembly GCF_947461875.1 of Haliaeetus albicilla. NCBI lineage: Eukaryota > Metazoa > Chordata > Aves > Accipitriformes > Accipitridae > Haliaeetus > Haliaeetus albicilla. Next base: position 22,179,256 of record NC_091499.1, on the reverse strand, counting down.
CTATGCAGCACATGTATTGTTGCAGTCACATAAAAGCTTTCATTATGATCCTGACACCCTCGTTAAGATTGCACTAAATTTTGCATGAAAGGAAGGCTTCCACTTCTTTGTATTTTAAGCAATAATACACATTCGTTACTCAAAGAGCAAGAGCTTTAATTTTGGAAGGGCACAGTATTTTCAAGCAAAGATGCTTACGGAAGTAAGATCTTGTTTGATGGAAACACTAACGTAATTTAAAGACTATGTCAGGCAGAAGAGTGTCTGAATTATTTTACAGCTGTATGCCATTTTCTAACTACATACAGATATTTATATATTGTGGGTATGTAGATAAAGCTTGTTGTACGAAAGTGAAAACATACAGTAGTCCATGCTTATTCTTCTCTTCCATGTCTAATTGACTGAGAATGTTAGTGGAGACACAAGAACTGTACTACCTCACACCTCTGATTTAAAGGAAATTTCCATTCTTGTTCTTAAACATCTTTCCTCGCTATAAATGCAGTCAATGACCCGGTAACGCTACTTTTGATGCCAGTGCAGGTTGCAAGCATTCTCCTTGGCACCACAGCTATAAATGTCTCTAGCTTCCCCAGCACAGCCTGCAGTGCCCTTGGTTTGCACTTAAGTCTTCCCAGTATACCCAGTTCCCTGCTTGCTCTTGTAGTCACTGAAGCAGCTTAGTCACTAGGGAGCAATCTTATGGAAGTGCTTTTCATCATGAGAATTCCTTTGCTGGCCTGCCATATTTTTTCCCTACTCTTTCTTTTTTCCCTCTTCCTTGCAATCAGGGATATTTCCGGCTCAGATACTATTAGGAGAAGGATACAACATAAATATCAAAGGTACTGTAGATCAGACTAGGTCCAGAAGACTTAATACCATGCCAGCCGTCCTCCAGCCAGCTGGGTGGCCAAGAAAATAATAAATCTGATCCATGCAAAGCAGTTGGCCTGGAATGCCTCATTACCCAGAGGCAAGCACAGGATCCAATTGACTAAATCCTCATGGCATCCCAGAAGACTGCACTTCTCCTTAGTCTTCGCTCAGCAACGTCTGCAGTTCATGGCTGCATCAATGGACCATCTTTTTTCCCCATTCCTTCACCTTTCCCTCCATCACTCTGAAGTCAAAAGATTTTCTTTTTGTCAGCCAGGGGAATTCCTTTGCCTTGTCTACTTTCTGAGGCTACTTTGTCCCTTTCAGCGTATTCAGGGTCCTCTGTGTCTGGAGCCACAGGGTATTTAGTAACCTGAATTAGGCCAAATATTGTTGCAGTGGGTGTTCATACTGAGCTTGATGAAAAGTTACTCTGGTAGTAGCAAAGTAATAACACATATTTCCAATTATTAGAGGTGGCTGATTACACCAGACTTAAAATTGGAATTCTGACCAGGAAGAACATAGAAGTGTCTCTACTTAATTTCCCCAATACATAAAGTGTTCAGATGTTCATAGTTCAGATGTTCATAGATGTTCAGGTGTTCAAAGTGTTCAGATGGTGCAGTGTTCAGTGTCCAATACATAAACAGTTCAGAATTAGACTCAGAAACCTGCAGCATATGCTCATGTACAGATGTTTTCCTTCATTAGAGTATCGTCTCTTTCATAAACTACAATAATCTGCGCTGTCCTTCCACAGAAAGCTCTGCCCAATATGCTGTTACTCTGTTAGCACCTGGTGTATCCCTAAGGATTGTGTAAGGCTAAACTGTTACCAATTCTAATGCAACAAACTTCTATTATTAAAGCTCATTTAATTAAGGAACCATAAAAAAAAGTTGTTTTGTTTCCTGTTCGAGAGCCGTTCACTGCTTTGGGTAGAAAAAAGAAGCAACATGCTACCTCAGAAAGCCAACAGCCTAAAGCGCTGCTAGAAACACTCTCTCTATTTGGAAAGATTTCTTGGATTTCAAGAAATACCTTTAGAAGGAAATCACTGTGGTGCTGCTCTTATTCATAAATCTCTGAACTGATTTAAAAGAAAGAACCCAATGTCTCTGGGAAGTAAGGCCTGGGAGGACAAAATGGAATGGATATCTCTCAGTGGAGATCTTGTAAGCTCACATTTCACGACCCTGTCTGTCCCCATTAGTTCCAGTTGCTAGAGGGTTTGAATGGACTGCCCATTAAATGTTCCATTTAGCTCCCTCCCACACACATTTTACGCAACCCTGCTCCTCAGAGGACAACTTGGTCTGAAGCAAATATGACTTGCATACAAGGTTGTGTTTTGATATAGCCACATAAAAGATTTTTTGCGTGCTAGAATGAGAAGTAGTAAAGATCTCGCAAACTAAGACCATCCATAAGCTGAACACACAAAGATGTCAACAGAACTTCATTTGGGGAATTAATATGAGAACTTTTTGGAAATGGGAAAGTGCTATAGATGTGAGATAACATACATTGGAATTACTTACTATTATTGGAGTAAATTAAAGTATAAGTGGCCCTTTTTTTGGTGAAATACATTTTAAATATTCAGGGCACTAAGTTGCAAGTTCTCTGGCTCTGTGTACTAAAATCTTCATTACTAGAAGCATTTAACTAAGTGTTTAGGTCCCCACCTCTTCGAGAAAGCACAGAATATAGGGATACCTAAGCATGTCATTAGGTCCTTTTCTCATTTACAATTCAGCTTTTTAAGTCTAAAAAAAGCTGTTCTTTAAAGTTCATTTCGTGCAGAAGTAATTAGCTGTCATCACTTCTTGTAAACTGATGAGTAGAAAAGGTAGGGCTTAGTTTGGTTAACACAAAAGAGTGGGCCAAAGCTGTTGACGACAGCCAGGTTGGCATGGTCTGGTGAGGAATGAATCGTCCTGGTCTCAGCATTTTGCTGCAAGCTTTTCACCTGTAAATCCTGGGTGTGAGCAAGGCCAGCCTCAGCAGCGGTCAGCAGTTGCTGCCTCTCATGCCTGCAGCCCAGCAGGGAAAAAGTTGGTGGTCTCAAACCAGGTGGTTGTGCATGGCAAAAATCCCCAGCACTAATTGATGCCCTTGATGGCAGAAGTCACGGCAGAAAGAACCAGGACCAAAGTAAGCAGGGAAATCCAGCAGGCAGCACAGGACCCTGCTGTCCTCTAAATGGGAGAGGGAGGCGTGAAGGGAAAGGTTTCTGGAGCAAGTCATGCAAACGAGGCAGCGTGGTACAAATCGGTGACAGTGTCCAGGCTATATCTTTTAGACACCCAGTGCCCAAAGAAAACCCAAGACACTTTTCTAGACAAAGTAGGATTTTGCACAAAGGAAGAAACAGAACGCAGGACACCATACAGGCAGTCTGGTGATACCAAACAATCCCTAACTAATTTTGAGATACAGCTGCAGAAAAAAACTGGTCCTGTATTCCTGTGGGTCAAATGGGGAGCTAGCAACTTGATAACTTGACCCTACATCACCTAGAAAATCTTCATCACAAATTAAAGCCAAATCTCAGGACTACTAACTCTCACCCCCACCAAAGTCTTGTCACTGAAACCACAAGTACAGCCAAAGTCTAATTCACAGTCAATTTTTCTTTAATTTACCAGATAGCAAAGATATGGAAGGAAGAAGCAGCAGCAAATTTCACTTCCCCACCACTAGGAAAAACTGGTCAAAGGAACAAAATGTTTACGGCTAGTTGTGCGGGGACAGTCAAAAGATGGAAAACATGAGATATTAGATAACCCTCCAGCTCTTCTCATCTAGCTGAAGCGCGTGTTACCACATCGTCTCATGCACATTCCCAGCCACCACTAATTCATTACTTGCAGACCTGCCCCCTTTCCCTAAAAATGACAGATGCCGGTGCTCTAACACGGGTCTGCCCAGATGCATCCCCTGTCGTCCCAGCCTCCGCCTGGCCAGCCCTGCGGGAGGCTGGCCGGCATGGTGAGTTAAGCCTAAGATTCTCAGGATTCCCCACAACATAACAGCAATGCTTCGGAGAGTTTCTGCAGCTTGTTATGGGGGATGCCGTGCATGGTTACTAGAGGGTATATTTTCATTTAGTCTGAATGCTTGGCACCCTCGGACCGTAAACAGAAGCCTAGGTAGAAATAGATGGAATTATTTACTTACACTCCCAGTGATGAAAATGATTAGTCAATTAACTTTACTAATATACGGTATCTTGTGAGAAGATAAGATGTCAACAAGTGAAGCTAGCCTCCAGATCGTGTCAAAAAGAACAAGCCCCCTGGCATTTAGGCTGATTTATGGCAAACTATGACAAGTATGCAAATTATGAGAGTTCCCTTTTATGTTTACATTTGTGCATTTTTCTTTGGCTATTTCTGATGATAGGCAGATTAGTGCAGCTACTTATAATTTGATCTCATTGACAGGAGAGCATTCAGCCTGGAGAGACACCCTGCAGCCCCAGCTTCCCATACTACAACAGGCTGAGGGCACCATGTTGGTAAATATCTTCAGGGGGAAAATGGCAGCTAAAATTAGCCACGATGACATTATAGGGATCACTGAAAAAAAGCCCAGATGAAAAAAGTTTATAACATGAGACAGGTTCAATTAGTTATTCAGTTCATTTAAGTAGTCCAGCTGGACAATTATAGACAGCTACCGATTCCATTACATAAACATGAAGCAATGTCCTCATGAACTGCTATTTGTGCACCACTGTCCAGGATCCCTAAATCTCTTTTCAGTTCACTTGTCAAATCCACCCCTCCCCTTGTACAGGATAGCTCCTGGGCTATAATCCTGCATGTGTTATCCACACTACACAATAAAATTTCTTGGTGTTTCAAGCCACGTAGGTGTTTCAAGCTTTCTCCAACTGAATGGCCAGCTCAGGTACCAAATGTGGTATGATCATGGATGGCCTGGACCAGAGGTTTCCATTCATTTTATGCCAATGTAACTTCATCTTTTAACTGTTCACTTCCACCCTCCTCAGTGGTTCTACTCTCCCTCTGCTAATCAGCTGCTCTTATTCTACTGAAGGAAGTGATGCCCTGCAGGTTACAGTCAAGCAACAGGGTTCCCTCAAACACATCTAGCTGAGTGAAACTGGTTAAGGAATGAATTTTACAAACACTGTTTGGGTCAAAACTGCCCCAAACTCTCAGTTTGACAACAGTCATGTGAGAAGTACTGCCATGGGACGTCTGTGAACTCTCCATGTCTTTGATTTCCGTGGGCAGTTTTGGTGAAGAGTAAATCTAAGTATTATGCTCTCCAGAGATCACGCTTTAGATAGTTCCTGTGAACATTCATCTTCCACCTTTAAGGAAAGTCACTCAAAACAATTTGGACTCTTTAGGATATTGAGAATCCTTTCAGATAACCAAGACGGCTCACTCCAAGTGATGACCAACACAGTCCAGAGTATGAGGAGCAACTTGCCTACACTTGTCCATATGACCATATAAACCCAAAACTGTCTGCATCTTCCTGGCCATTTCTGTGCGTCTGGACATCTCATTTACACTAGCACCAGCAGCTATGATCTAGCATCTGCAGTAAGCAAAAATTTCTGACGAGTAGCCCTGATTTTGGTGCATTTGCTTGTAAGGACCTTCCATTGCACATGTGCCAGGGCAGTTTGAGGCAACATTCAGGCTATAAAAAATACAGAATATTAAAGAACATCTAATGTTACAATGAGGTTTAGTATCTGTGTAATCAGTTGCTGTAGGGGGCCCCACCTCACAGTGGACAGAAATATGCTAAAGCAGCTCTTCAGCTTCAGCTGTAGGGACTCATATTTTAAATTCATTGTGTCCCCCAATTCAAGCCCAAGCTGTAGATCAGAATGGCCCTGACACAATAAAGTAAGTGGTGGTAACAAAGCAGACCCACTTTTAGATCTTGTCAAGTTGTACTTAACTGAATGCTTCGTGTAACTGCCAGTTTTCCCATTTCTGGCATTTGTCTCCAATGTGTTGTGCTGTAAGATATTCCAGAGCTTTCAATACTATCAGCTACTAATTCATATTTTTTATGTAAATTGGTAATCCTCTCCCCACCCTGAAAATAAAAAAAAAAAAAAAAAATTACAGTTTGCATGTATATTACTTTAATGTAGGTATGTGCAAAACAGCTGTTGATTTGAAAAGTCATTGCATCAGTGGGAAAAATGAAATTTTCCATTGCAAGGCTGTATGAATTATCTGGAAGATCCTTTCTCTCCTGAAATCAAATAATGCTGAGTCTCACAATGCTAACCACTGCTGCTACATTCCCAAAAAGCTGAAAGGCGGTTCAAAGGGCAGCCTACCTTAGCACAGACAAAAAAGTAAACTCCAGTTTAATTTTTCCCAGCAAACATAACTCTCCAAAGTGACCTACAAAGCTGCATGGTCACCAGCATTCCTGGCCACCAGCGAGGGCTGACGGGGCGAGCAGACCCCGCGCAGTCGCAAGTGAGGTCCCCTGCACAGCTCCTCCATTCCCGGCCCATCCCCATCCCTGGTGAGATGACACAGGCTTCTCCTTTAGCCCTGGCTGACAGTCGGACACGAAACCTGCCGGCAGCCCTGTGTCCTACCCTGCGACGCAGTTTCCACCCAGGGGGAGTTTCCAGCCCCTGCAGCCCCACACCACTGCGAGGGAGCTGGGCTCTGGGCTCTTTCCAGGCAGTAAGCCAGAGGAAGGAAGGATGGGATATCCCCATCCAGATTTGACTTAGTGGAGGGGGATTTCAACCCAAGGATGAGGCCAGGAGTCCCCAAGGACACAGATGGCTGTCACACGCTCTCTTCTCTGCCAGACGGACTGCCTCAGAGCACAGGGCACAGCCCAAGACTTTGTGGCCACATACAGTCAGTGGTCACACGTCACCCCGCGACAGCAAAGCCCTTGCTGGTGGCCCCAGACCCTTCATCTTAGCCACTCATTCAAGGGCAGGGTGTTTGCATATGTTCTTCCTGGCCAGGGGTCCTTCCCCTTTAACAGAAAGATAATACTAATACTAATACTAATGCTAATGCTAATGAGATAAATGGAGGAAGATAAAAACACCTCACACATCAGTAGCCAAGCAATGATTATAATGTCATATTCAAAAACTCTTGGCCAGAACATGTCCTGAGTAACCCAGATTATGTGGATCTGATTCCAGCCTGAACCTCTCTCACATATCTGTAAAATGTTGGAAGGGGGTTGAAAGGACAGCCTACCTTAGCAGCAGCAGAACAGTCAACTGCAGTTTAATTCTCTCCATTCAACACTACCTACAAAGCTACCTAGTCAATGGCGTCCCCAGACATCCTCTGTGAACAAAACTGCACATCTTAACACTCCCAAGGCAAAGATCTAAACTTTGAGCAGGTCCACAAGTGTAAGGATGATGCCAAAAAATCTCTCATCTCAGTGAATCCTCAGTGTTAGCCAAGCACAGTCACAATCTCTTCAGGGTGCAGGAGTATTTCCACAGCAGCTTCCAGGTGAGTGAAGGGGAAGAGGCAAGTTAACACCATCAGTTTTTGCCTTCTCATACAGCTGCCACATGCTCCAACCAGCGACTCTGCCAATAACTACTCGGGAGGTACAGCACTTCTGCTGGGCCCCTGCAGGCTGCTTAAAGGTCTGAGGGTCTGGGAGAAGACATGGAAACTTCAGAATATGAAGCTGTTTTCTTCACCATTTTTTTTTCTGTGGATGGCTGTGCAAAAAAATTGGAAAGCTTTGGAAAAATTACAAGGAAACATTTTCCACACAGAAGAGATACTTTCTCTTGGAAGGAAGAGTGAGAGAACCTTTAGAGTATTTTCTTAAAGGACATAGCTGCTGAACATCAAGCAATTAATGCATCAAGCAATTGCCTCTATAAAAATTAAGCCTTTCACATGATGTTAGTTCACTGGAAAAACTGCAGCTCTGCATTATTAAAATTCCTCTATTCCTTAGGTCAAATGACTTAATATTGTGCAGTGTTAGCAATACAAAAATATCTCCACATACATGTTCATGGCATAAAGCTGAGTATTAGCTATTAGCTCTATTTTCATTATTTGAACCCAAAGAATAGATATATAAACACAAAGTTTTTAGGAAGAGGTGATGTAACTAGACAACCTGCTAAAAGACATTACTTTTCTTGCAAAGTTTGCATCTCTTGTATTCTTAAGCCATCCAGGATTGGACACTAGAATTTTCACTATTTCCACTAGAAGCATACACCTGTTTTTCTAACTAAACAGTATAATTCACATTCTTAAAGTTATGAAAATTTCATTTTGGTTACAAGTAAGTAGCCCACACTGATGTTGCAAACTTCAGTTAGTAGAAAACAAACAACTACAAGAAAACCTGAAAAACCTTGGGAGGATTGTTGCTTCCTGGGGCTTCAAAACTTCCAGAAACTTTGCACCTCTAGGTCTAACTAGAAGCCAGCAGAAATTACTCCAGGCATCAAATACATGAAATAAACTGCTGATCAAACAAGCTGTTCTGAGCACTTGGTTTAACCATGTCATGGTTCAGTTGGTCACATAACATTAGAACATACTTGACACAAGAGAGAGATATGCCCATCTTTATTAAGGAGAGGCTATCTCAGAAGCTGAAATGAAAGAGGAATCAAAGATTGTTCCTATGCTGGAAGCAAAACAGGCATTGTCAGGATAGTATAATTTACATATCTCCCTCCTTTTCTTAACAGAAAGGGAGAAAACAAGAGTAAAGTCACCGATTCTGAGAAGTACTAGACCTTATCTGCTGTCATGAATATCCACACAAGCCACTTGGACACATGTCTCTGCAGGTCCCTGTGTTCCTGCCAGATCACTAGTGTGTCTCCCGTGTAACAGAAATAATGTGAAACAAAAATGCGAGCTCATCATATGAGCTGGTCCTGAGAAGTGGGTCCTGAGAACAGTAGCATGGGAAGGGGGTAAAGGCTGGGGAAGTACCCATCATTGGGTAGAGTCATTAAACACCCAGTTCTCCCCCTCTCCGTGGATAAGTCACAAGCAATGAGGCATGCAGTCAAAATCTTCAAGAGTCAGGAAGGCATTTCTCTCTTAAAATCACTTTGGAGGAAGCCTATTGCCAGAGACGGCAGGACTCAGTCCTTGGATACCGTAAGAGTTTCAGCAATAACAGGAGTGAGACCTTTCACAGAGGCCAGCCTGTGCGACCCCCCTCGGTAACCACCAACTAACACTGATCAAAATAGTCTCTGCTCCAACTACACGGCTCATTTCATACACACTTGGCCATGCAGCAGTGTGTGCATGTGGGTGTGTGCACACATATTACTTTTAAGATATCAAAACAAAACCCCTCCACTGCACATATCCTTCTGGGGGAAAAGATGAGAGAATAAAAGTGGGTAAGTGTTAACTGCATTGCATGAAACAGTACTGTAAGATAGTCAGACAATCTAATGGTGAACATGGTAACTGAACATATGGGCAGTAGACTGAATTTTAGCGTAATATCTCTGAACTGGAATTTGTGTAATCAAACTCTGTAAAACGTGTCTAGATTTGCCTGCTGCTAAGAATAGCACCAATCTGAACATAAAGAAAACTATATTAATTTCTGTGTATACTGTGGCTGAGATCATGTTGATGGTTGTTTGTTTTAAAAGGTGAAGTATGGCACGCAATCTTACTTGTTACAGATCCAGCTCAGCAAAGCATCTTAGCTTTAAACACGGGCTTCGGCGCCGAGGAACGGTTTGCTGAATGAAGGCCTGGCACGATTAGTGCAAGAAATGAGAGAGTTTCAGAAGCGTAGGATACACACTCCTATAAAACGGTAAGTTTGCAGGAGAGCAACAGGCACCTCTCCTCTTACACAGGCAGCTGCTCCAGAAATACTCGCTTGTTTACTGCCGGCCGCGCGTGCAGAAGGAGAGCACGCCTCCGCTCCTGCGCAGCGATTCAAAGGCGCGTGTAACGAGGGGGTGCGTGCCTGCCGAATCCTCCTGTCAGCAGATCTTCTCGGTTTTCACTCCTTCTTCGCTACTTTGCAAACTCTCAGCTATTTTTTCCCAAGCCGTAACACGGGGGCTCTTAGAGATTATTGCCATTCTCCCCCTGCCTGTCATACACCTTGTTTCCAAGTATGGTCACTATGAGGGGACTGTCGCTTGGAGCCTTTGTGGAAAATTAATGGCAGACAGGAAAGGGCAAAAAAGACAGGACAGATGGCTCTGTCACCACCACCAGCCTGATGCCATGAGAGAGCTCCAGTGCCTTTGCAAATGCCACTCCGTTCCGCAGACTTACTCTGAAGTTGATCCGATCGCACCCTTGGCAGCTGACTTTCTTCTTTTTTATAAGATTTTTCCTCATCCTTTGACTTACTGGGCTTATCCACGTGGCGAATGCAAAAGGTCAGTTTTTAAATTAGTGACTGGGTGCTGGTGGTCTGAAATACTGTTTAACTATAAGAGTATTGGCATCGTGCTAGAAGTGGTGTTGAATAGTGTTGTTAATAGGGCTTGTTTACTTGCTGGTTAAAATCCAAATCAGGTCAGCTGAGACCTGAAGAGGCAATGAGTAAACTTCTAATTTAGTAGGCGGAGTGATGTCACCTCACTTTATTCTTTAAACGGCATTCTGTCTAGTTTCACTTTCACAGTGAAACACACACCCATAGTATATTGGGTGCACATTGGAAGCATGAAGAGATACGTCTCCTGATGTGAGCAGTGCCAGACAAACTGTGGTTCGGTTTATGCTTATACTCGTGTAAAGTTATGATTAGGATCTTATGCGTTTAAAACACGAGGAACTTCAGTAGGGTGAATAAATGGTGATGTGACACCAGGCCGTGCAATCAGAGTCTGCAGAGAGAAAGCTAATACTGCATCCTCTGGAGAAGTGGGGCTATAATCTCTAGTTATGTAGTTTCAGCTTATACGAGTGTAATTATAGGAAAAGTTCTAAGTTGCACACATCCCAAGACGGTTCGCTGTTAGGAAAGAACAATTCATGTCAGGCATATTTGCTTGCAAAGACTGGTATGTTTGTAATATTTTACAATTAGATGCAAGATTAAATGTTTTTCATTTGCACCCCTTTTGATATTGTAGGAGAACATTTCCAGGGTTAGGCAAAATTTAAAAGATGCAGAATTAGACTGACGACCAGGAAAGCTAGTGCTCTGATATGATTTGGAGTAGAACCATTTGTCTACATGTGAAAATGTGTCACCGTCCCAAATCTATGGACAGTATTCAACTGTGGCCACTTGATGTGAAGAAATATATAAGATCTTGCGCATTCCTGGGGACATTAATGGGAATTCTGAGACAGAAGTAAACAGGCTATCAATCATGGGGGATTCTTGCCATTCCTGTATCTCACTCCAAAGGAGAGGTACAGGCTGTTTCCCTAATACCAGGTCTAGCCCCTGCTTGATGTCAGCTTTTCCCATGATGGTTTTGCATTGCACACCAACACTACTGAGTACTGGAAAGTACTGTGCTGGAAACATAGCTACAGATTGCTTGCAGGAAGACAGCTGACACCCCACCTTCTGCAGTGGAAAGAGCTTTTTCTATTGCTGTGAAGCAATGTATCACCAAGTCAATGATGTCATGCCTTATGGAGAAGCCTGCTATTCCACATGCTCAAACAGGTTCATTTTGTTTTCCTAATCAAGCTTTTCAAGCCTGATTCAATGAAAAGTTACAATGTTGAAGTTTTAAGACAAAATGAAGCTCCAATCTGGGCAAAAAATACTCATTCTGTAGTGATGGCTTACAACTATGCCTGAAAATAAAGTATTGAAAGAATTTACATGATCTACCTGGAAAATGGACCTGAAATAACTGAGCTTGCTATGTTGTAGTACAGAGGTTGCCAGCACCCAGCTTTGTGACATTAATCCACATATCAGAGAACACTTTGTGGTAATCTGCAACAGGGCTGAACTCTGGATTTATGAAAACAGAAGCTGAGCAATGTAGGTAGCACCAGGATTTCAGGAATATCCAGGATGAGGTATTCTTCCTATCATAAAGCAGTCATTGATAAGTTTTCTAGATTTACCTGAATAATTCTGTATTCCTCCTGTTTCTTTGAATAAGAAGTTGTAGCTCAATTACACTGATCCCTGCAGCCCTCACTTCTGCTTTGTGTTCAAACAGATTAGAATAGGAATGAATTTTATCTTTGGGATTTACAAAGCAAGATGGCATGCAGTGACAGTGTCACTTACGAGCTTAAACATGGAAAGGTGTAGTTCATCGTATGCCAACATACCTGCTTAACAAAATGGTGGCCTTACCTTGTCTGGGCTTCACTGATACATCAGAGCTCAATGCCGTGACCAATAAACACACTGCTCAGTTGCAAAGCCCACTGTAGACATCACTATTGAATCGTTGCAACCAAAACGAGCTCCCAGAGCCATTCACTTCCAGGCCTGGAAACATCTGTTTGTGTATTCTGCACCTTGTCCTAACTTTAATTGGAGGCTGAAAGCAAAAAGATTGCTGAGAAGGACGTAAAAACATAACTACAGTCAAATATTCACTCTTGGTAGTGGACATGCTGAGTATGGGAGGTGCCATGTTGCAGTCTCTCGTGTAGGAACTTTGAATTAACTCATAGGTGCAATTTCATGTCTTATATTAATTATGCAGTCAGATTCCACAGTCCCTAAATTCACTGAAAGTCATCATCTTTACCTTTTCCAGGATGAACCAGAAATACCCATCTTCCTTTCCTGATATATCTGCCTCATGATCTCTCCCTTCTCATTTGTCTTGAAAGTTTCCCTCACACATTACCCCTACTCCCCCTCTTTAACTGGTCAAGTATTCCGTCCTTTGCCCAGCTGGATGACTTGGCTTTCTCAGCCCTAGCCTAGATGTGACATTTCTACTTGTCGTCCTTGCAGAATATAAATAATAAAGTGTTGTCAACAGAAGACAAGCACAGGACTTCTGTTTTTGCAGATGGAAGCTTTTGTTCATGTTTCCACCCGCTGAATGTCACTTAGACATATCAAAATGCATCAGATAATTTCCTACTATTACATTTCCTTGTCAACAAATGCTATAATCCCCACAGGAAAGTTATGTCATGATGAATGGGAGGGAAGAGTTCCCTGTAATGTCCATGAAAGGACAGATATTGTGCCAGTCCTTAGCTTCTTTTTCACATCCCAGAAGCCCGGCCACCTTGGCCATGTTCAGTTCTTGTTCTGTATCCCCTCTTCATATGGCACTAAGTATATGTCACCACCGTGAGATCTCACTAGGATGGTTGCAGAGGGAGTTTAGGAATATCAGGTTCTTAGGCAATCCACAAAGCCTAACATGAGGTTACTTTTTCCAGGCTGCAAGCCTGAGTCAGGTGCTTGATGGAGGGTAACTAAATAACATCTGCCAGCTTAGAGCACATGTTTGAAAAACAAAGGTGTTGTTGGAGTAAGCCTGGAGTTACGTGCGCAAACTTGGACTGCAGTTCCTCTCCTTGGCAGTAAGCCTTGGTGCTGTGAAGAACCTGCATGAGGCCTAACGAAAGAGCAGGGCAAATAAAAAAAATACTTGTGATTTTAATTATTTCATTTACCAGATAGATGAGGAAAGAATATTTTTCCAGAAAGAGTCTCAGTTTTGAAGACGAGGCTATATCCCAGGATTGAATGGTGGTGGTAACTCCTCAGTGGCAATGTGTGGAGGATAAGCACCGGATCAAGACTGTCTGTTTTAGGAACAGACAAACCCATTGCGAATGGGGAGATGGAGCCCCCCTACTTCACAGGTTCAGGTGGGAAGAAAGGATGTGCTGCCTGGACTGCAGGCTAGAAAGGAGAGTGCTGCCTGGAGGCATAGCCACAGTGGACCAAGAAGAGCGCCAGAAACAGCTGTGGGAAGACACATTGCCTCTCCCCATCAGCCACGTCTCCTGTTTTCTCCTATTCCCTGCCTCACTCAACCTTCTGGAAGAGCAACACACATGCTGCCAGTGTTGTGGCATGAGAAAAGGAGGCAGAGATTAACAAGTGGATAAAGTCTCTCCATCTTTACTACTCCAAAATTTACAAGCAATACTGATAAGCTACTGCTAGCTGCAGCTTATTAGGGGAGAGAAAGAGATCATACTGTCCCTTTTTTCCGCTAACAAAAAGCCTGTATTGATAAGCAGGGACCCAGCCTCCGCTTTTCACTGAATGCAGTCCTGTGGACCAGAAGTGATGTGGAGGCAAGGACAATCATCTCACAGTGACAGTGGACCCATTTCAGTGTCTACCTGACACACAACTGTACTCACTGGAGTCTGGGGAATGCAGAGAGACAAGGGCTACTCAAAATACTGCCTCCCAAACATCTCATCAGGTACGCTGTGTTGCAGTAAAGGGCTGGAAATATTGGTCATGTGCAGTGACTCAGAAGTCATGTTCAGGGTAAGCAAGTAGTAGAGAGGAGGGGGGAAGAATGGGGATGCTGCATGTGGCTAGCAGAGAAAATGTGAGAAGTCAGGACTATATGAATGTGACATGCACATGGTCTTAGTTATACAGGATGCTTAGAATAGACAGGATGCCTAGGAGGACACAAGCAACGTGTTGGATAACAAGTTATTAAATGTCAAGTGAATGAAAGTGTGTTCTACACCGGGTCAGGTGAGTGCTAATTAATTATGCCTGTGTCAGCGAAATGGTTAAGCACTTACAGTTGTTCTTGAAAAGCAGTTACATGAGGTTAAACAAGATGCCTGTGTCACCTGGATGTTTAGGGCAAGAGACATGGTTTGCATGACGTGATGGTTACAATGCCTTTGTGAGGCACATTTAGTCCTCATGAGCAACAAACAAAGAAAATCATGGAGGCTATTATTGAAATTGTCAAATAGGAAATTAATGTGGTCAGAATATTGACTTGGATGGCTTCTATAACAGAGGAAAATGAATCAAAAAGCAAAGCTTATGTAAAATGTTGCATATGTAGGTATTTAGGCATGTGGGTGTAGCCTAAGGGAAAAGGGGTGAAGAAACAAAGTCTCCCCTAAGGCAAAACACAGCCAAGGACCTAATTACCTCCAGACCAGCCTCCCTGCTCGCCAGAATTTGGAACGTATCATTCCTTCATTCGTCCTTACCTCCTCTGTAGTATTAAAGATGCATTGCTCTAAAGTTCCTTCAAAACATCTGCTTTACCCTGGTAAGCTCATGGCTAATCCACACCTCTCACCCTACAGGCTGGTTCTTGTTTTCCAAAAGAAATGTTTTGAAGGGGGAGGCTGCTGAGCCCATTTTCTTCATCAGTTTGCAAGTACTTTTTAACTATCTATCTCTGAAGTTGGTTTTGGAAGAGCTCAAGAACCAGAAAAGTGACATTAACCTTTTGGGGCAGCAGAGTGGAAAAAGAACCAGAAAGGTTCACCAACAGTTTTGGCCATGGGGAGGAAGCTCTTCTGGTCAACCTGAACTGGCCACCTCTTGGGAAGAGTTCCTTGCCAAGTGGGCAAGGTCAAGGATGGATTAAGGAGCTCCAGCCTGCACAAGGTTTAGGCAGGAACTGAACTGTGATAATAATTCACAGCAGTCTGCAAGGTGCAGTGTTAAACCTCTTGCTTTTCTTTCCTCCATTCCACCAGCTCTTTTTGTCAGGAAGGACACAGGGAAGGGTTGTTTTCAGGGAAGCGTGCTGTTAATGGCATGTTTACAGGAACAAATTTAGAGAACGAGCACTTTTTTGGAATATTGTCCCGTGATAAGTCTAATACACTGTTCTATCAAACCAATGGAAATAACTCTTCCATATTTCCAAGGCTCCTGGGAGTTCAGATGTCACTTAGCCACCATCAGCTTTTATTATTTGATCTGACTCTTAAAACATTGGCAGTTGCATTTAGTCAATACACGTATCCATAAAAGCAAGCATCAATAATGTCAGCCAAAAGAGATATGTGAGTAGCTTCTGTATATAGATGACATTTGTTACTACTGTGGAGACTGAGATGAATAGCTGTGTGTGACCAGGCTCAGACCACAGGCTCTTCGTATCTGCCTAAGGGCTCCTTAATGGCAATTTGGCCATGTACACTGATACATATTTTTAAACTTTTTCAGAAAGCCACAATCAGCATGCTGCTTAATTCACTGACAGCGAAGTCAGTCTTTGTTAAACCCTTGCTATAGGAAGTGCACTGTCAAAAGGGAGCAGTAAGCAACTCGGAGGTGGCAGGAAATATCAGCTGGGCCAACACTGCTCAGATCAATTGGCAATAGCAAGAGGGGAAGGTGAGACCCAAGAGCAACAAGAATGGATTACAAAAAATTGAACAGAAAGCCCTCCTATTCAATTAAACCTTATGTATTTGAAATTATTTAGCAGCTCAACTCGAATAAGTAATGTAGATGCTTGAGTATTTAAGGAGAAATCAATGTTCTGGCCTGCCCCAGACATTCATGATCTCTCTGTGTCCTTGCTCTTCCATAGTCTTAAGCCAAACGAACATTATCTCTTCTTCATCATGTTCACAGAAGAGCACATAAAAACCAATTCTTGACTACTACCTTTTCTCTTTGATTGAGTAGAATGACAGCAGTGATGAAATTAAGTTGAAAGTTTGCTTTTGTATAAAAAGCAGAACTAGGGAAATCTATTTTCAGAAAGCTGTTGAAGTGATGATTTAATGAACAATTCTAAATCCTAAGCTACTTTTCCAGGAAAGAGGAATCTGTAGCACCTCTTGTAACAGCTTATCATCCCAAACAGTCAGAAGCCATTGAGTGATACCTGGAAGGCCAGCATTTAAGTTTATATGAATGAGCAAACACATCACTTTTCTTGCAGAGGGCGTCCAGCGTTCAGAGTTGAGAGAATAGAAGTCATAATGTATGTTTTAAGGGACTCAAAGAAGAGTACATAAAAAGATGCAGACCCTGCATCTTTTAAATAAAGATGTTACTGTTAAAGATGGATTTTTACACACTTTTTGAAACCCTAGATTCTTCTATTAAAACATTTCATAAAACTTGACTGAAAGATATCAGGCAAAAGATTTAAATCTTTAGAGTTAACGTCTCACAGGCAAAAGATTTAAATCTTTAGAGTTAACGTCTCACTAATGAGGATGTATGTTATAATCACAAACCAGGTCTAACTCCAGCAGCTCCTCTAACCCTGCTCCCCTTGGTGATGGCCCCCTTGCCAGTTGGACAGGTCAGGTCTGTCTTGCCTGGAATTTTCTTGATCTTCTCTCTTGAGTGGCAGGTGCTGGCACCCTGAGAGCACGGGGAATTCGCTGGCATACTGTGGGTCAGGCATAGCAGACTCCTGAGCACAGCAGAAAAGCCAGCTGAGACCCCGCTAACTGAGGGCGAAGAGCACTGAAAAGAGAAAGAAAAGGCAGGAGGTTGTTGCACCAGACCTGAAGGTCTAACAGGTTTTTAAATACTTTCTGTCCAATCAGTAACCAACCCCATGTGCCATTTTCTGCCCGGACCATACTGATTAACCTGAGTGCAGCAGCAGCGTGTTAAAACACCCACACATGCACGCATGGCCAGTGATGGCTAAATTCAGGTGCCAACAAGCACAGCCAGCTCTCCATGGGGCCAGGTAGCAGAAGGCAGGAGTATCCCAGATAATCAAAAACTCTAAATGACTACCTTGGGGTTGGGGCCAGGGTTTCAGTCCCCAGGTCCCCCCATCTGGCGCTGCATGGGCTGAGTTAGCACGGGCACCATGTTGTGTGCAGACCCGGAGCCAGCTGCACCTACCTGAGCCCAAGGTAGGGCTGGGAATGCTGTGCTGAGCTCTCTGATGTGGATCTGCCTCGGCATCCTCCCATCTAAAGGGTAGCACACATTGTCACACCTGAGTTGGCACCTGGAGTTTCTCTGCCTCTGCAGCATCGCTTATACCACAAACAGTAATCAGCCCACGAGTATCAGATGTATTTCCTCTGGCTTCAAAGCTTTCATTAGACTGGGAACATTTAAAATACCGCTAATAGCGGCAGACATTTGCAAAAGCACAGCAGGCCTTTTCTTGCTCCTCTGTTGTTTAGTAAGTGTATTTAACTTCAAGTATGTTGCTTTGTGCTATAACTGAAGAACTTTTGGAAATTTCTGTTAGAGCAACATATCTCAGGCTGTCTCCTCTAGTAGAGTTTTCTCCAATTACTATGTTACTCCAGCCTGCATTACCTACCACATTTTTCTCAGGGTAAAACTTTAGTCTCATTTTTAACATACACATTTTTAAGCAGCTTAGGGGTTAGTTCCCTTTGAAGTCGGTTATTTCTCTATGCAGTCAGCAAAGATGTGATGGGGCATTTCCCGTCCCCATGTCCCCAGTATCCCAGAGAGCTCTCTGAGCCTCTTTGCTGTGTGAGGGGGTGCCTGTCCCTGCAGAGGGGTATTTCATACCAGCCCAGGCTGCTGTGCCCAGTGTCCCTGTCCAGGAAGGCAGTTCCAGCCTCACCAGCACAACTGGCAGATACTGTTATGCAGCTCTCAGGTCATCGAGAGGATGGTAAGACCTGAAATTTTACGCACGCTTGTAGTTTTTTCCTTAGGGAGAATGCTTAGAAGAGCAACAGAGATGATCCTGTAAATACTGGGATTTTTGAGGGGTAGAGAATCTCAGTTCTACTTCCCATTGAGTCTTTCTGGTGTTGCAGAGGAGGCCAGAGCTTTTCAGGAGCCTGGAAGAAGGCAGCAGTAAGGCGGACTGCTTTGGGAAGTGTAGGGCATGGAATTTAATACATCCCCTTTACAGTCAATATTGTGCAAACATTCCCTAGGAAAAAGGAAGTTAAAAGAAAGTAAAAGGAGAAAGGAGAAAGAAAGGAGAAAGGAGAAAGAAAGGAAAAAGAGGAGAGGAGAGGAGAGGAGAGGAGAGGAGAGGAGAGGAGAGGAGAGGAGAGGAGAGGAGAATGAACTAAATTCACCTGTTAAAAGGTTTAAAAGGCTGACTTGAGTGGGTAGCTGTGCAATGCGAGGGCTCATTACACAACAGAAGGGATTAGTTTGCAAGAGATCACCATCAGATTCCTTGGTTCAGAGTCATTAGTGAGCAACACAGATGCCAGTGGTGATGAGGAAGGGTACAGCACCTGTGTGGAAATGCAGGTTCACTTCTTAAGTTCTCTGTAATGTACTAAAACATCAACCACTACAATAGGCTGCTCACTCAGCCTGACATTCCCTAGCTGATTTCTTGGATATATTTCAACATGCAGAAAAGCCTTAGCAAGGGATTTCAAGGACAGATAATTGTCTTTCATGAACGGATTCAAGGAGGCCATCTCAGGCTATGGGGAAGGCTACGATAAAGCCCAGAGAGCTGTGTGGGACCTTGCCAGACAGGCTGCCGTGGCCATTGTCACCAGCCAAGCAGACAGAGGTAGGCGTGATAGGAGCAGAAACAAGTGTAATGGCTATTAGAGCGCTGCATCCAAGAAAGTCATCCATACATGCACAAACATTTTGACTGAATTGGTTTTGGCAAATGGAAACTTCTGATTACTGAGCAACCTAAAATGCCTACTTGTTAACCAGCTAGTCTGCTGCTGTTTCAACTGGAAATAAACTTTCCCAGTTAAAGTACAGCCCTGTGGAAACCAGATGTCCTGGTTTGTCATTCTCAGGTCAGGAGAAGTTGTCCGTCATACAACTAGATCATGACAGGGTGAGAAGCCAGGGCTATGGATTTCTACCATGAATAAACTAACGGCATAATCGTATCTTTAGCAATCATTATAGGAAGTCTTTGGTCAGAAGGAAGCCAGAAAATCCTGCTAAGTCCTCTCCATGAAGCAGATCAGCTGCTATCGGAATTATAGGAGCCCAAACTGATGAATTACACATGGCGCTGACATTAAATCTTGGTGCGTCTAGCTCTTTTTTGGTTTTTAAATATGTCTACCCTCTGTTGGAGAGTCAGCATGTGTTGTCACAGCTCGGCTGCCTAATTTTAACCACTAATGGGGCTCGCTTATCCCCAGGATCCAGATTCGGGCCAGAAATAGGAAGCCGAGTGATGGTCATGTGTTTGACAAGGAGCCGGGCAGTGGGCCAAAACACATTTGAGCTGGATGGAATTTCTTGCCCCTGTGAAAATGCAGCGCTAAATCTTCCTCCCCCACTCGCCTCTTTACACACAAGTGGATCCCTCTAGTACAGTGAACTGTCACCCGAAACTAACAAGGAGGATGTGTCTCCCGGCAATCCGAGCTTCGGTCAAAAGTTCACCACTTGCCAGCCCCCCTATGCCAACTTGGACCAAGATTTCTGGAATGGTTAGAAAAATATTTTAATGTAATTCACCTTGCTATGCTATTTCATTAATAACCTCTAAAAATGCAAAGAGTGCGGCCTTAAAATTCCTTGACATCCTCAGCATATGACTAATAATAATGAAACTTTCTCGCTGTCGGCGGAGCCACTCTGTGAATGCTCTGTTTTCCCTGGAGTTTCATGGAGCCTTTAGCAAATGCAGTACATTTGCCATGTCCATTTTTTACAGCCTAGTAACCGCTGTTCGGCCAGGCTCGCCTGAGCTAGCTCTTTGTCCACCCCACCAAACTGCACTTTCCTTTCTCCCTGCACTCTGCTATTTTTCTCACAAGAATATTTTGTCCGGGCATAATTTGCACGTGCGTGAAATACTCCTTTACACATTACATCTTTCTTATTTTCTCTATATTTGTTTTGAATCCAGTCTCTCGATGTCTTCCAAAACATGTCGTCCATGCGAAGCACGGAGTTGTTACCAGCCCGGGACTGTGTGTGCTCCATACCGCGCTGAGCGAAAAGGGCTCAGCCCTCGGATGGGGGCAGAGCGTGTCTGACATGCCATTATATAACATGAAACCAATGTATACAAGACTGTCTTTAAAATTACATTTTACAGAGATCCCTATTTCTATATCTTGCTTCAAGCATTTCTTTCTAAAAGCCTTTTGGGAGTCAGTGGACGAGACTGCTCACTGGGGGTAAGTCCAGGGCTACAGGATTGCTTTCCCCTCCGTGCCTGCATTCAGGCTGCTAGGATCAGGAGTTTATAAATCACTGGATGGCATCTAGAATTAAATTAATTCTAGATTAATTTTTTGCTCTTTGCTCTAGATTTTACCCCAACGGCAAAAGCAGAGCAAAGAATCAAAAGTGTTTCATTCTCAACACCTCCCAAACTAATAATAAAACAGAAATCCTCTCATCCTCATTTTTTTAAAGCATGTAACAAGACCTGATTATGGCCCATACAGTGTACTCCCTATCCATCCATCCTTGATAGGTCTGTCTCCACTGCACACCCAAACCTAATGGGATCATGTTCCACAGCTCCCAGCTGACACGCGGGTATTTGGAGATGCAGTGCTAGATCATCAGAACAGATCCTTTACCCAACCGAAGCTTCCTTTGGACCTGGGAGGTTTGCAGAAACATAGCTATTCTTTGGAGCTGCTGATTTTCCCACCATGAGAAGCACTCAAGATCAAATCAAGAGTGCTACCAAAAACCATGAGAGGTTGTAATCCAAACATATTCTCTCCAGCAAGCTTAGCCAGAGGAACAGTTCCCTGAGGGCCTCCCCGTGCCGTGCCCAACTGTCCAGCTGCCCTATATTGCACTGGGGGCTCTGCTCATACCACATTCAAACAGAGGCAAAAAAGCAGATCCAGAAAAGTGTAGAAAGGTGAAGTCACTAAAAATTATTTTTTTAGCCTGATGACCTTCCACTGCGTTAATTCTAAATTATCCCTTTCCTAATGAATCCCATTTTTTCCTAACCCTGCTCTGCTCCTGCCTCAATTAACAGTTCATTTTCAGATTAAGGTTGTGCCATATGCACTGAGAATTTATTTCCAAGAACTTCACTCACTAACAGATGTAATCTTCTAGCACAGGTGAGGTTGGCCAGTGAAAGAGTTTTCCAGAGGTGAAATGGAGATGGAATATTTTTTCCAAAATATTTCCATATTTGCTCAGTATTTTCCTGTTTGTTCAAAAGTGGGCCCAGGAAAAAACTGGAGCATTCCAACCTGCTCTAGAGGTAAGCAAAAACTGGGGAAAAAGAAACAAAAATTTATCAAGTCAGCCTAATGACATTTTAAAGACCAGAATGTTCACAGACGGCTGTAAATATTCCCAGCCCCAGTTGCCTTGGATTTTGAAATAACACAGACAACAAACAGTGGGTTTGGGAGCGCACTTCTTGTGGCGTGGACATTTGATTTGTTTTGTAAAAAACAGACAGACACTAGCTTTCCTCCAAAGTATGGGGAGTTGTTACACTTCCACCAAACACTGCCACATGAACATGAACAGTGTTTTGGGTTTTTTTCCCACAGGTTTGGCCAATGTCTCCAATCACTGTTTATAACCTGGTGGTACATGGTGCAGGAGCAGCTGCAGTCTGAGGGAGGAATTGTTCCCTTGCAGGGGCTCTCTGGGAACAGCCACTTTCCGTGACCTCCAGGAGAGAAAGAAGGACCTGCTTCTGGCATCTTCTGGTTTCAGAGAAGCATCATCCACTGATCTGGCCACATGCTTTATGTTGAGGCAATTCTTCAATCAAATACTAGATTTTAGCAGTTTTTAAGAAAGTATCTTTTTCCCAGTTTTTAGTGAACAATTTGTTGGTTGTTGCCAATTTTCATCTCCAGACTTTCATTATAGTTGCCAAAGAATGAAAAAGAATATGCGTGTGTATATCTATCTGTATATAATGTATATATACACATATGTATGTACATGTATATTTGTAAATCCATACATGCATACACTTTTTAACCACTTTTACTGTCTTCTTCACAAGAAACTGTCCATTTGTGGCAGAGTGTTGGAATCTGTTTATCTGGCAATACATCCCAAGTGGTGGGTGCACCAGTGGTGTACCATTCTAAGCAGTCACAAACCCCATTTACCCAGAAAAGCCAAATGTACATGTATTGTATGCAAGTTGATTGCTGGTAAGCAGTCAATACATATAAATTAATCAATTAAACAGGTTTTTGAAAGAGCTGTGTACATAACAAGTGTTTCTGCAGGCTCATTCTTACTGCACTTGCTGTTGGCCCGCAGTGCCAATCCTCATTCAGCGTGCTTCTGAAAACTTCTGTTCTTCTGAAAACCAAGCCTATTCCTCCACTCCTTTTCTTCTCCCTTCCCTGCCTATAGCAAACCATTTTCTTGCTTTCCCTACTGTTGCTCACTGTGGGTCAGCGAGTCTGTGAAGCTGGAAAGCTCAGTGCAGGTGGGAGCAGGCTGTTAGAAGCATTTTTCACACATCAACAAGACCTGCCCTGAGTAGGTTTACATAGCATGGTGTCAAAGAAGGTTGTAACAGCCAGCTGGCCATCCACGCCAGGAATGCTGCTTACACTGGCAGGGCTGAGTTGAGGGTACAAGGTCCTAGGAAAACGTCCCAGTCCAAACCAGGCCCGCAGAAGTGCGGGGCACCTGCCAACGGCACACACGCAGTGAGATCTCACCACGAAAACCAAAGGAACCACACGGGGGTCTCCAGGGGCTCAGACTTCAGCTGACTCCAGCAAAAAGGATGGAAAGGATGACTCTGGCGGAGGAGGGGGGCATAAGGTGAAAGTCCTCCCCCATGACAGAGGGATCAGCACTAGAAAGCAACAGCATCAGGGAAAGCCCTGTCAAAACCACCAACTACAAGAGAACTAAATGGTGATCAGCTGTAGTGCTTATTGTATAGGTGAATGCTAATTAACCTGTACTAGGGTTTTAAAAGATGTTAATGTTCCCAGCACAAGTAGATTTCCTACTTGAAAATGAATTTTTTAAAAAAGGGGAGAAAAATATTAACTCAGTAGAGCTGTGGGAAATTAATGGTTTAGGTTTGGGCCAAGTGTTTCCACAAAAGACAACAGCAAACTGGAAATGTGATGACTCCCTAAAAGAGATTGGAGGTGAATCTTGTCCACGATTCTGCTGCGTATAGCTTCCAGGCTTCTCAACCCCGACAAGCCAAAGTGCTCTTTCCAGTCCTTGGTTTAGAAGTTCCCCTGTCATATCTTTTAGATCTGAAGGCTTGGCTTCTAGATATTAAGTGCTCAGCCTTCCCTTTCCATGAAATCCCTTTCAAATTGTCTCTGCTTAGGTATCTGATAATTGTGGGAAATTTGTATAATAGGCTAGTAGGTAGGTAGGTAGATAGATAAATAAATAGATAGTAAATGGATAAATAATCTTGGTAGAAACAGTCTAGCAGACATGTAAACTACAACTTCCAAAGCATTTGGGGCTTTTTAGTGTGAAAGACACTGTATGTATTTTCTGCATGTTTTCATATATATTTTAAATATTTTTTATTCTTTCTGAAAAGCAAAAGGATTGACTCTTTGTGTTGATAAAGACACTTGTAAACAACTTACGTTTTAGGATAAATGGTGAGTACAGAGGAACATAGTTGCAGAAAAAAATGTGTTGACTTAAAGATCCTTGTCTTTTTACTAAGTCAATGAGGACAGTAGAGTATTTTTTTCTGCTTAGTGTTTCTTGTATGTGTGGAATGCCTGTGTTAGCATGTGCTCTCCCAGATGCAGAAGAAAACACGGTTCTGGCTAAAGCACTTATAACTACTTGGATAAAAACATGCAGTCTCAGGATGCCCTGAATACCCTTTGGAAAGTTCATTTTACCCTTGTGCCAGCTTTCTCTCATCTATGTAAAAGCTGTGAGGCAGCATCACTGATTTAGGAGATTAACACTGATACAATTCATGGAGCGGGAGTCATCTTGCTTTTCTCAAATAACAGAAGTGTACAGAAGGGTGCCACAGGGCAGTCGCTTTTAGGATGCTGCTGGGACTGCAGGAAGGATGTGCATTTTCCAGTGAGCTGCAGGAGGGAATCCCTGGGCTTGGCAAACTGGAGAACACTGAACTGACGAACGCCACCCTATTTCTACGGGCTGACTGACTTTTGACACTGTGCCAGGGTAATGCGCAAAAGTGACATGAAAAAGAACTGGCGGCCAACCTCTGAAGCTCCAGTGAAGAGTAGGACACACACTCCAAACTGGCCGCAAGCAGAAAAGAAGTAGCGTACGCATAATTCTGCATATTCAGACTACAGGGCAAGAGAAAGCACCAGGGCAAAGACATTATATGACATCTTCTCCAGCACTGGCTTCAAACAGTGGAACAGCACTTGCAGGTGAGTGGAGCATGGCACCTGGGTGTGTTTTGCTGAATAATGAAAGTTCTCCTCCCCCATGAGAAGATGCTCACCTGGAAAAGAGCACAACACCCATTAACCTGCGTGTGGTTTCCCCTGGAGCATGGCCACAAGCTGTGCTCCATACTGGAAGGAGCAGGAGCGGTGTGTCCCGTGCTGCGGGAATGCGAGGACTGTGGAGTTTGCTTGGTGCTGGAAGGCGAGAGACTGAAATATGGCTTGGCACACGCCGGCTGGAAAGACACAGCATACTGAAAGACATGCTTCTGTCCTCGGGTGTGCAGAAGGCTGGGACACAGCATGGGGCATGTGGGAGAGGAAGGAGCTGGAAGGGATTCCCAAGGCTCCCGCTTTTCCTCTGGAGCATGGAGTTGATGGCAGGCTTTCCCCAACAGCTTTTTCTCGCCTGTTTCTGATTTCCCTGGAAATCACCCTCAGCCCTTGCTTCAGCTGCCTTGCAAGCAAATGCCAGCCTGTGCCAGGAGGGTGCACGAGGGCTCCTGGAGGCAGCAGCATCCCCACACAGCAAAACCAGTAAAGCCAGGTCCCAGTCTATTCCAAGGCCAGGAATAGAGGAGCAGATCAGGACAAGAGTTGCACAGACTGGTAAAATTGTCCCTGTGACCAGCAATAGGCAGTATAACAAAAATTAATACCTTAATGGGAGACAAGCCAGTTTATTTAATGCTGTGGTTGTATTATTTCAACAGCCAAGGACACAGAAATAGCTTCGAGCTGCCTTCCCATTCCACTCTACATTTGGCCAGCTCTTCAGCTTTCATACTCTCCTCTACAATAAGCCGTCCTCCCATCTGCTCAGTGAACTGTCTGTGAGTTAAAAATCAATTTCTGAAAACTGTTATTCAAAAAGTTATGCCAAATTCTGAGCCTAAATGAAGTCCTGCCTATTCATTTATTGTGAAGCAGCAACTCCAAGTATTTGTCACCCCGTGTGCTTGGCTCTTACCAGCTAATACAGAACCTCAACAGAGACTTAAAGGTAATTTTTAAAGTTTTCCTCAACTGGGATATCTTTCTGAATTGAAAATTGCATTCTCCTACCTTGATATATAAACTGGACCTGCATTTCAAAAACTTGATTTGTTAGGATAGTATCTCCATCAATCTAACTCAGTAGACCTGAAGTTCCTTAACGCACACAAGCCTTCTTTAAGGAAGAAAACATAATCATGGGAGAAGTATGAAATGGCTCACTTTCTTTAAATTGACGGCTCTTACCTGCTCTGCCAGCTCACTGACTAGTTTATATGCACATGTAAAACACTTTGCAGTTCAGGAAAGTGCCTACCTCAGCATGAGAAAAGATCCTTCTTTAAAATGTACAACCATCTTGTGTGAAGATCCCGGCACATGATCCTTGGTATGCACTTTATGATTTCCCTTTGAGGGTGTGTTTATTGCATGGGATTTCATAATTCCATTCCTATTCTAGTATTTTTGTGTACAAAATGGGGCACAGATTACATATGTCCTCAATAGAGTCTGGAGCATTGTTATTTATTACAAATAATTCATCTGCCTACTATTTTCTTATCCTTCAGTATCAAATGAGATAAATTTACACAGATACTAATATGAAATTAAGGCAGAGTTTCCAGCTGAGCTACGATACATCTGTGTATACACTGGTTTCCTGTGGACTGGGCTACAATAAATAGATATTATCTTGAAAATCAAATTACATTTTCTTTTGTCCCCTTCTCCCTCACACAGCGCATACCTACAGTGGCAGCACCTTCCTTCATTCCTTTCTTACTCTCTTCCTCTCTTTTTCTTGTTTGTTTTTCCAATTCATTCCTAAAGATGGGGTAGGCTTTTGCAACCATCAGGACTAAGTTCTCTGTTAAGTATGGCCATAAAAAAATTTAAATGTGGGCTCTGTTCAGTTTCAGAGAGTCAGGATATTTTCCAGCCCCTGAAATCACACCTATTTACACTCAATCCAGGAGCTACATTATTTGGGGCAATTCCAAGCGATGAGAACACAATTCCCTGTACCATGGCTCCACCTCCAGTATTTTGCTATGAATTTTCTTTTTACTCTATTTTGCACTTATTTTGCTTAAAATATACTCTGTTAACATTTTCTAGTGACATTTTCTGGAGGCTTAGCCAAATACACATTGAATAAAACAGAAGTGAACCGGTGAGTCCTTCCTGTGTGGTATAGTATTGCCCACTCTAAACAATAAAAGTTTCCACTTAAGGAAGATCTAATCATGGAAGTAAATGACAGTCTTTCTTTTCCTCATCCCAGCTTCATATTGTCGGTATTATATAAAAGTCTGTACAGACAAAAAAGCTTATACCTTACCTGTTTCTGCCCTACTGAAAACCTGATCATCTTGTTTCCTTGCATTGAGCCACTTACTCTCTCAAGCTGCAGTCTTTCTCTGCCACCTACCTCCCTCTGTCTGAAATATTATCTACAAAAGTGGAAAGACAAACATTTCTAAAATGAAAACATTTACAGGAATTAAGGCCTTCACAGAAAGAAACTTTCTTTTTCAAAACAAAGCATGCAAATGTATGACTGTGCCATCAAAATCACTGGCACTGGGTATTGCAGAGGACCTACGTATCTCAATTACATCAAGAGTTTAGTGCTTATGTGAATAGGGCTGGTGCTTAAGAAACTTCAACAGAGCTCAGACACAGCCTGTTTCTACTTTTAGATCATAACAATAGAAAGAAGTACAATAAAACAGAAGAAACCTATTTTGTGCTTGGGGGTGATTGTTAGGGAACATTTTGTCTAAAATTGCCTCTCTGTCCTGAGCACAGAGGAAATAAGTATTATATATCTTATATACAAATACAAAAATAACTGTAGAGTGTCTTGGTGCATGAATCTCAGAACAAGCCAGATTCACCTCCCAGTAGTTCAGCGCTGAGGGGGGGAAAGAGGTGCACAGCGACCGAGCTCAGATCCGAGTATGCCACAATACAAGCATCAGAAAAGCTGCTAGCTCTACCTCTGAGGGCAAAACGGAGCCTATCCCTATGCCAATTCGTGGAAAAACTTCCGTGAACTTTCCTATTGCAAAATCAAGCCCTAAATTCAATGCGTTCAGTGTGTTCTCACACATGTTAATATATTCCCTCATGACAGCTCTAGATTTCCCTTCCAGCCCTGCATAATGATCTCTTCATCTGCCGCAATCAGTAGAGGGGAGACAGGTGATGCCTCCAGCCTGTGAGGGTTGGGTAGGACGGGTGAGTGACACACGCCAGATGCTGTGCCCTGAGCCGGGCTGCAGCTCCCCTGTAAATACATCATGGAGTAAAAATCACCGTGTACATTCCAGCTGCTGCAGACCGTGTCACTGGAGTAGACGTGTTGCCACATATACGAACACGCACCAAATAGTATCTGTACGTGTGATAATTAGCAGCTAACGGTTAATTCTTCGAGCCACAGGGGAAAAAAGGAAAAGAAAAAAATAATCATGCCCCCAAAGGAAGGTTAAAATTAACTATACAAGGTCTCTGAGGTTGAAAATTAAAAAACAAATTAAAACTGGGTTCCTTGGGACAGTAAAAGAGACAAGGAAGTCAGGTATATGTGTCCTCATGCTATTTTAACATACTGACTTTTATCTTTAATTTCAGTTAATTCAGTGCCTGTGAAAACTACCAAGCCAGCAGCTCTTGAGCCTAAAGTCTTCTACATCAATACAGACCCATAGGCTGCACCTCAAAAACATCCCTGGGAACACCATGGTAACAGTTGCCAAGCCCTAAAAAACCAAAAAGCTTTTAGGGAGACGGAGCACAAAGACTGACAAGATAAGAAAGAAGAACAGCAATATTGATCTTAATTCATTTCAGCCAAATTTGACCCACATAAACCCACAAGTAACACATTCAACTGAAAGTTGAGTACGTGCTGAATTCTACAGACAGATTGAGGCATTAGAGAATAAAATAGAGAGCAGAAATAGGAAGCCTAGTGAAACTAAAGTTACCATCTCATAGAGGAGGCACTGCACAATATAAATAATGCACACAGCACATGCATAAAAATTGCAAAAAGCTGCAGTCAACAGAAAATCTTTAGTATTTAGGAGTATGAATACCACTATATAGGAGTATAGTATCTGAACACTGTATTATTCATATTAGCTAATTTGTGAACTGTGCAAGATGTTCATCGGTAACTTGAAAGTTGATATAAAAATCACACCAATAAATTTTGCAGGTAACATAGTGACAAGAAGACTGCTGAGTAAGGTGGGAAGTGGGACATTTGGAAAGACCTGAGTCTATTGCTAAGTCTCTTGGCACTTTCAAGAACGAAGAGCACACAAATGGAGCTCTTTGCAGCGCTGCACATCTAGCACCAAGAAGGCAGGTGATGGAAAGGGTCCTCCCTGGAAAAGATGACTCTACAAGGAGTTGTGAGCAGATGTCATAAGCTTGCATGGGATCACCAAACCTTTCAGTCTGGTTACCTGCAATCTCAATCGTCAGCTATGTAAGAGCTCAGAAGAAATGCCAGAAACATTCCTGTACCTTCAGCTCCACACCACCAAGCAGTCCACAGTTCTTACGAACTTGTAGTAGTGATCCTGAAAATACTGTGATGATCACAGTGGGAAAGCACGCCAGCATGATGTGTCTTTAAAATTGTGTTGTGGCAAAAAAAACCCTAACAGCCTTAAGCATCAGTTGCTAAGAAGGTATTTTACTTTGTGTATACCTTCAGCAAGAAAGATGTTAGAATAATAAGTTCTTCTGTCAATATTATAAAACAATGTTGAAAAATTGCAAAGGGTGCAAAGAAAAAAAGGTACAAAAATTATCTGAGGACTGGAGAAATTGCTGTAGAAGATTAAGGAGCTGCATCTATTTTGGCAGGAAAAAAAAAATTATTATGTGGAATAAAGTAGGTTTCATAAGAAAAAATATTACATATGTGAGGACTGTTTAGCTTAGTGAAGTAAGGCATTACATGAACCAACAGCTGAAAGCTGAAGCCAGCCCAACTCAAGCTGGAAGTGAGAAACACCGAGGGCGACTAAGCACAATGGTAAATGGCTGCAGCAAGGGCTGGATCCTCCATCCACCTCCTGGTACCTTCCAGTCGGGAAAGCATGCCTTTCTGGAAACAGCAAAATTCTCCCCGAGGTTCTAAAAAAGTATAGTGTCAACAGCATGAAGTATATATGTGGTCAGACTGAAGAAACAGAAGGGTCCCTTCTGGCTAATAAATACTTAATCCTTTTATTGAACATGATGTTCACTGCTCCAACTTTTGCACCCGGGGGGCTGACACTGGATGCAGGATTTCCAGGGAAGGTGAGCAACAAGCATGGTCAGTGCTATCACATTTCCATGACTTTTTTGTCCCAGTCTTTCTTAATGTTGATGTTTTGTTTGATGATCTGTTTGCCTGTCCAGTGAGCCATTCACAGCAATACCGAATTCTTCTTTTGTGAAAGGTTCTTGCTTAGTTAGAAGATAACATTGACTTGCTTTATAGGAATGTTTTCGGAGGCAAATTGTAACTTTCTGCATCTTGCTGTTTATCAGAACCTATCATTCTTTATTCCTAACAACAAGATTTTCTTTTCACATTACTGCTGTGAAACATTACCAGTGTATGGCCGTAGGAGTAGTGCCATGCCAGTGTTTTAATGGTACACAGCCAATTCTTAACCCATGTCCTTCCTAAAACTGTGCTTTCCTTCATTGCTGTCATAATTTTCTCTCTGAGATATCTCAGCTGTTTTTTTCCAAGCCTTTGTAGTTCCTTGTGTGACTCAACCCACCTAAAATTCTTTAGTTGGGACCAAGAAAAACTATTTATATATAATTGTAAATATGCAGTGAGATCATTGGCGAATATAGTTTCTGACCCCTGATTTCCAGGATAATTTCCTATACCAGGACTGATTTCACAGAGTGCACCGAGAAGGTAAAACACCACCAGCAGTTTTGCACGAGTGTTTATATTGCTCTGCATTAAGGCACTAAAGTTTGCTCGTGTCTTACATTGGGCAGTTTTACAGTCAAATAGCTGTTTATAAAAGAAACTGAATTCATACCAAGCTGCATCAGACCTGATTCCCCTAACATATACTTGAGTGTGAGCTAAAACCCCTCAATCCAGCCCTCAAGGAGAGATTCTCCAGGGGACACAACCTCGACCATCTGCCGCATTGCAGCACCCAGTCGCACGTGTTGCTATTATACTTTGGGTTTTTCTTCACGAGAAGCAAACGCTCAGCCTTGGCAAGTGTCGGATCCTACCTTTGCTATTGCACAAAGTCATCGGTGAAGAGTTTGTACCAACAGCAGGCAAGTATGCTGTGTCTTTGGAGTACGTATCCAAATCAGACTCACCTTCTGAGAAACGGGGGGGGGTTTTGCATGTCAGCTTTGAAATAGGCACAGATCTCTGTATGGTGGGAAAGCTCCCTACCTCTCAGGAGCAGGGACACAGGGGAGAAGCGAGATCCCGTCGTCCCGAGTGAGGTCCCTCAGCCTCTCGCTGCGAGGAGCGGAGGGGCGTTCCTTAGCTGCCTGCCTTGTTTTGGATGCCAGCCACAGAGTGAGTCCTTCCCCGTACTCAGCAGAAATAAAATGATAGAGTACAAGATACTTTTCTTTTTGTAAGGCCTGATACCAGCAGTTCTTTTCCCTCGTTTGCTTCTCGACCACCGACACAAAATTTGCTCTGATGGAGGAAGGAGCGGTGCTGGGGCTGAAGCCCGCAGCCACGGCGTTCCAGGCTGCATTGCAGTATGAAAAACAAATTTACCAAACTAGAAGAGGGAGAAAAAAATGGTTTAAATATGAATTTTAAACCTTGCACCTGGTGCAGAAAAAATTGACACTTATGCTCATTAGGCACTGAAATATGATTTTGGCAAAGGAGGGGCATTCAGAACCATTCCTAGCATTTGGAATATAAAAATTACATTTGGGAGGAAACAAAATAGAGGCAAATATTAGTTTTTAATTGTGAGGATTTTCTGCTAAAATTCAAGTAAAGATTTCCAGGTCTTCAAAGTTCAAAGTGCTCATTCTTTTCAGATTTTTTGCCCATAGTTTTGTAAATAATCATCATTTGAAAACCAAGTAATATTCTTTGTCTCATATTTTCTGTATGTTTTGGCTTCATTGCAAATGCTTAAAACATAAGCTAAAACGGGTCTCTTTTCACAGTAGTTGCGACCCATACCATGAAGCTGAATATTTCAAAGGGCTGCTATTGAAATGAGAACTTCCATCTCTCTGTTAGAAACTAATCTCCCGCCTATACACCGCCGTCAAAATTAGCAGTTAAGACACTTTCACCTATTTACGCCTGTGTGCGCCGTACTCGGCAGAAAGCCGGGGAGTAAATCCAGTTTACCTTCACGACCGTTTGTTCTTTTCACGTGCCTTTGCCCTCGGCGCTGTTTTAGTTTCTATTAAATGCAAAAGCATCGCCGTTCCCGGCATTTATAATGATAAAAATTCCTGGGGACATTCCTCCTGGGGAACAACTGATTTTTTTCCTCCTTTGCTTCACCAGACCTTTCAGTTCCCGTAACTTTGGTGGCAGCGTTTTCAGGCGGACGCCGGGCTCCGTGAGATTTTTTTTGGGGGGGGGGGTACCCATATCCCTGCCTTTCCCGTACCCCCACTTCGCCCCCGTCGGCAGCGGGACCCAACCGGGCGATGGGGTGGGGGGTCTTCAGCGCGGGGGGGGGGGGCGCGGAGCGACCCGGCGGCGGGGCAGCGCATGAAATAATGAAATTAAATAAATGGAAATAAATGAAATGAAACGCAGCAGGAGAGGGGCTGCCCCGTTGGGCAAGACCCCCCCTCCACCCGGCTCCCCCAGCGGCCGCCGGAGGGTCCCTGCGCGGCCGGGACGGGCGCCCGGTGCCGGAGCTGCTCCCCCCCCGCACCTCCCGGGCAGCCCCGGCTGCAGAAGCGGGGGGTCTCTCCGGCTTCCCCCACCCCTACCAGCCGCCGGGTTGAAACTCCCCCGGCGGTCGCGGAGGACCCTCCGGCCCCGGGGCATTTGCTGGAGGGAGCCGCGTTATAGGGAGGGAGGGAGGGAAGGAGGGCAGCGGGGGGGGGGGGGGGGTGTCGTCTCAGCCCAGCGCGGTCTCATCCCCCCTCACTCCTCCCACCAGTGACTGGTGCCTCTTAACCCCCGGGAACCTCCCTCCCGCGAAGCACGGCTCCACTTTGCAGAAGACGAATTGATGAGGAAAAAAAATATAATTCTCGGCGGCGGCCAGCCATGAGCTGTTTGGATGTTATGTACCAAGTGTACGGTCCTCCGCAGCCCTACTTGGCGGCAGCCTACAGCCCCTATCGCCAGGTACGGGCGGGGGGCAGCGGGGAAGAGGCAGAGGGTGGGAGGGGTGTCGTCTGGAGGATGGCCGTCTGGGGCCTTACCAAAAGGAAAAAGGGAAAAGGAGAAGGGGAGGGGAAAGGGGGGGTGGAGGGGTGGGGGAAGATCTGGGAGCCTGCGATGGTGAGCGGAGCAGAACCGCATCCCACCTTGGCGCGGGGCTCGGCAGGGTACGTACCCCGGCGGCGACCGACGGGCTGCGGGCTGCCTCGGGAGCGAGAGCGCGATTTTAACCCTGCGATGCCTTTTTAGGGATTTTTTTTTTGTCTTCGTCTTCTTTTTTCCCCTTCTCTTCTTTTTTCTTTTTTTTTTTTTTTTTCCTTCTCCTTTGCCGGGACGGTCTCCATCCGAGCGCGGCGGCTCGGGGCAGAGATTTGCTCGGTTTGCGGGGAGCCGGCCCGCCGGGAGCGGCCGGGCAGAGCTGCCCGAGGCATCGCTCCCCCCCTGCGAGAGCCGCTTCGGGCAGATATTTTACCAGCCGCCTCGGAGGGGCTGCTCCGGGGTCACCCTCTGGAAGCGGGGGAGGCGAGAGCGCCGGGAGGCTGCGGGGTTTCCCCGGTTCGGTGGGCGGCGGGGGGGGCAAGGCTGCGGTGCGGGATGCTCCTCGCTCCCGGGGACCGCTCGGTGGCGGGACCCCGGCCCGTCCCCCAGCCCACGGAGGGCTCCCGGGGGCGGCGGTCGCCTGCCAGACCCGCGGGTACTTCGTGGGCGAGAGCCACCGCGCTGCGTGCAGCTCCGCCCGGGCTATCGCGGGGGAGCGATTAATCCCCGGAGTTCGAGAGAAGGATCCCTCCGGCCGCGGGGATGTTTCGCGGCACCACGTCGTGCGGGGGAAACTGCCCGCCCCGGGACGCGCACCGTCCCGCGTGGGTCCGGGCTCGTTTCCCCGGGCTGCACCTGCTGCACGCCGCTTTCTCTTTGGCCCTCTGGGTTTCTCTTTTTTTTTTTTTTCCCCTCCCCCTCGTTCCCTCCAGAAATGAATTCCTTCCTCCCCCACCACAACGAAAGAGGGGATGGATAGAGACAGCAGCACCCCGGGCCCGGGGCGGGCGGCAGCCCCCGCCGTGTAGCGCCGGTGCCGGGGCGAGCGGCCCCGCTCCACGCAGCCCCCCGGCGTGGTGGCCCGTGTCCCACCTCCAGCGCCTGGCAGCGGGGCCGGAATACCTGTTACAAATAGCAAATGATGTCTTCCCCCACCTTGCCTTTTCCCCCCCACCACCAACAGCCGCCCCCCCGCCCGCCCCGCATACGGCTTCGTGACATTATTTAGGGGGATGATCATTACCTCAATGGCCGAGCCGGGAGCCAAGTGGAAAGGCGGTCGTCACGAAGGAGTGACTTTATTAAATATCTCGCGTGTCTTGGCCCGAGGCTCTGACCCGCTCCGCAAACTCCCAGCAACTGCGGACACGCTAACGCGGTTAAAGAGAAGATGGGAAACATTCAGCAAACTCCTCAACGCCCGCTGTTTTCCCACCTGGCGGAATCCAGTAAAAACAGAATAATCTCGTAGGAAATACCTGCAGCTTCTTGCTGGCCAGGGAAATGCTTTTTTTTGCCTTGAAATGTATTTGAGGCTGCCAGTCTTTTTTTTGTCTTTTTTTTTTGTCCCCTTCCTCCTCCTCGCCGCTGTGGGTTACAGGACACTCTTTGGGGCAGATTTTGCGAGCCGAGGACCGAGCCGCGCTCCCCTTCCCCCCGTTGCCGGGGGTACCACCTCGCCCCCTCCTCGCACCCCCATCTCAGCCCCTCGGCGGCCGCCGTCCCCCCCCCAGGAACCGGCCTGCAAAATGCCTTCTTGTGCGGGACTTCGTGCGGGGGACCCGTGCGTGTAAACCCCCCGCCCGGCCGCGCCCCCCCCCCCCGGAGGCTGTCCTGCTCCATTCCCGTCGGCATCTCCGAGTTTCGGGCCCCCAGCCCTATCTGCAGCCCCTTCGCTGCCTCCCCGGGGTGGGGCAGAAATGCAGCTCCGGGGTGGGGGGTGCGGCTGGGGGGGGGGGGGGGGACGGCGGGCAGCCGCGGAGGAAACTTTCGCATCCTCTCGGAGAGACGGCGGCAGCGGGCTCGGCGCTGCATCCCGGCCGGCACCGGGAGGGCCAGCGCACTTTGCTGCGCTGCGTGACCGCTTCTATCTTCTTCCTTGCCTTCCCTCCCTCCCTCCCCCTTTCCTCCAGAAACTCGCCTTTTACTCCAAAATGCAAGAAGCCCCGGAGAGCGGCAGCAGCGCCGGCGCCAGCAGCTCCTTCTCCAGCCACCCCGCGGCCAGCATCAAGGAGGAGGACTGCAGCCCCGAGAAGGAGCGACCCCCCGAGGCCGAGTACATCAACTCCCGCTGCGTCCTCTTCACCTACTTCCAGGGGGACATCAGCGCCGTGGTGGACGAGCACTTCAGCCGGGCCCTCAGCCAGCCCAGCAGCTTCTCGCTGGGCAGCGCGAAGGCAGCGCGGAACGCCGGCTCCTGGCGGGGTGAGGGCGCGGAGGGGCGCGGAGGGGGCGCAGAGGGCGGCGGGGTTCTCCCCGCACCCCGGGCCAGCACCCCGTCCCCTCCACCGGCCGCGCATCCCCTCTCCCTACTCCCCTCCGCCGGGCCGACTGACGCTTTTAGGGGAAAAAAGAAGAAAACCCTTCAGTTTTCTGCGGTGGCCCAAGGAGAAGCAGCCTGGGAGGCGGCCCGGGGAACTGAATGGCCTTTACAGCGCAGGCGATTTACCTGGTGGGGGCTGCAGCCAAACAAAGGGACCCCCTCACTGTGGCTGTGGCAAGACCCTCCCCTCCTGAGCCTGCCAGGGCAGCTTAAAGTTTAGCACGGTGGTAATCAAACATGGGAACAAAGCAAAAAACAAGTGTGGGAACCACCTCACCAGCTTCCCGCCGCTAAAAACCAGATTGCGTGTGT
The DNA here is from genome assembly GCF_947461875.1 of Haliaeetus albicilla. Taxonomy (NCBI): domain Eukaryota; kingdom Metazoa; phylum Chordata; class Aves; order Accipitriformes; family Accipitridae; genus Haliaeetus; species Haliaeetus albicilla. The sequence goes on along the minus strand of NC_091499.1, from coordinate 22,142,895 downwards.
CCCTGTACCTCGCCCTACGCGTATCGCCACCCTGGCTGGTGCTGGAGCAGAGACAAGGATGCTACACTCCTGAAATGAGGGCTTTCAGACCTGCCCACGGCGACGGCCCTGTGCCGGCAATGCCGAGGCCATGGCTGATGCGCAGTTCTCCATAGCCATGTCCCATTCACCCAGGACGAGCCCGTGGGGGTACCCAGGGCAGAGGGGAATAATAACCTTCCCCATCCTCTGCCCACCAGTGAGTTAGGGCAGGCACTTCTTTTGCAGCAGTTTTGGGGACCCTCCCTCACAGGGCTGCCCGCCCAGCTGAAAGCCTGTTTCCCAGCCCCGCCATGAATTGCTGTCAGTAGTTCCTAAAAATGAAATAGTAGCTTACATATTTCATGGGCAAAAGATATTCAGTGCTGGAATTGATGGCAGGAGAGGAGAGTTCTTTGCTCATCATGAACTGCTTCCCTTTCTCCTAAGTAATGCCAGGGTGCAGAGCTGACGTACCTCGCTGGCAAACATGTATCAGAAGCATGGTTTTATTTGTCTGGGGAACAGTGTGCACTCCCAATTAATAATGTGTAATGTCTATCTGTGCTATTAATAATCACTAGTCCGTCTCGCATGTTGCTTAGCAGGCAAAGAACATGTAGAGTCCTTGTCCTTTGCCCTGCCAATCTCCAAAGATCTGCAGAGTGCTTCCCGAATATGCTAGCAATATACCCAAGAAACAGGCCTCAGTCCGGTGTAAGAGATGGAGAATTGCCCTCAGGTGTTTAGAAAATTCAGGCTGGCCCTTAGTTGCATCTCGTGCTGTTCCTGCCCACTTTGAAACCGCGCTGAGGCAGCAGCTGCTTTCCCGGCAGTGTCGGGCATCCTCCGAGGTGCTGGGCGTAAATGCTTAAACAGAGAGATTACTACAAAAAACAAACAAGAAAAATCCAACCCTGGAAATTGCTGCGGTGCATAATAGCTCTGACTCAGTTTCCACTGCTGAGGAGGTGTTTCCCTCGCCTTAGGTAATAGCCTATTCCCCAAATGCACGCTAAGGGAAACCTGGAGCAAGTACTTTCAGTTTCATGGGTAAGCCTTAGGCTAGGTGTGTTGGATGTTTAGCTGGAAAGGAATCTGGACCGGCTGGGAGAATTTTCTTGGGTTTGACACTGTTTGGGGGATAAAGGGAATGCGAGGGCTGGTTTGGGGGGATCTGGGGAGGGGCAGAGCCCTAGGGAAAGGAGCTCAGGGCTCGCTGCTTGTGCTCACTGCTGCCTTTCCTTTCTCTCCCGCTCCCTTCACCCAGACGGCTCCTTCCCGATGAGCCAGCGCAGCTTCCCACCGTCTTTCTGGAACAGCACGTACCAGCCCTCCTCGGTCCCAGCCACCCTGAGCAGCCCCCTGGCAGCTGCCGCCCACAGCGAGCTGCCCTTTGCCGCCGCCGCCGCCGACCCCTACGCGCCGGCCTCCCTGCACAGCCACCTGCACCAGGGCGGCCCCGAGCCCTGGCACCATGCCCACCACCACCACCACCACCACCACCACCACCCTTACATCGGGACACAGAGCACCCCCTACCCCCGCCCCGCCGCCATGCACGAGGTCTACGGACCCCACTTCGACCCCCGCTACGGCTCGCTCCTGGTGCCCACCGCCTCCGTCCGCCCCCACCGCCTCACCCCCGCCTCCGTCCCCACGCCGGTCAGCCCCCCCTGCGAACTGGGCAAGAGCGAGGCGGGCGCCGCCGCGGCCTGGACGACGCCGGGACCCTTCCCCAACGCGGCGGGGGAGATGAGCCTCGGCCTCAACGTGGACACAGGTAAAAAGAGCTGCTCGACATCCCTCTGGGTCCCCCGGCTCAGCTGCGCCCCTGCCCCCTGCCTCCCTCACGCCGTCCATAGTAGCAGGGAAGCACCCCCCGCGGCGGGGCGGTTGGGGTGCCGCTGGGGGGGGGGATAAATCGGGGGTGGGAGCCCCATGGGAGACACCTGAGCTCTGCCCTGGGTGCCCTTCTTGGGGCTCTGAGGCCAGGCAGGTGAGGAAGGGGAGAGGGAGGACGGGACAGGGCAACACATCACCCCCCGCTCCCAACACCCTTTGAATTTCTAGCACCCGCAAACATGCCCTGAGGGTCTAGGTTGCTTTGAGGTACCCTTGTCCCGGCCCTGGCCCTGCTCTTGCCTTGAGCAGCGAGAGCTGGGAGCAGGACGCAGCCACCCCAAATGTCACCGCTTGGCTCCCTCCATGGGGAGCGGGGACAGGCGCAGCAGAGCAGGTCATTGCTAGACCCTGCGCAGGTTCATGAACCACCTCCTCTCCTTAGTTACTTTTTCCTCCCAGTTCTTGAGAGGAAAGCACAATTGCATTTGCTGAGCAGAAAGGGCAATGGTTTTCCCTTGGTAGTGGCACCCTGTGCCCGGTGGGGTGCCTGGAAATAAGGCTGTGAGGCCACAGCGGTGACAGAAAGGTGACACAGGCATAGCCAGCAGTGGCAGTTCCTGAGTCAGTGGTTGCGGAGGCAAGGAAAGCCCGCTCTGGCGACAGTTCTCCGTGCTGAAGTTGGGTTATCGCGGCCACGGATGGCTCCTTGCGGTGGCCTCACCTGAGGCAGGAGGGACGTGTGCCTGTCTCCAGTCTAGCTTGGGCTCTTCTCCTTGCTTCACGGCCTCCTGGGGCTCTGGGGAGCCCATGCTTTAGACTGATTCTCTGATCTCAGCCGGCAGAAATGCAGTTTGTCTTTCTCTGTCCTTAAATGCCTGTACCTATTTTTCTTCTTCCTTTTTTTTTTTCTTTTCTCCGTTCTCAGGTTTGCAGCCTCAGGATAAAAGCAAGGATCTATACTGGTTTTAGAGCTGTCCTTCACTCTTCTTCCCCTGGCTCTCCCCTGTAGATCTCTGCCTGTTAGACATGGTGGCATTCAGAGCTGAAATCGGGTCAGTTTGTAACAGCTTCTGATCTTGGTTTGCAGCTCGCCGTTACTCCTTCTGTGGTGGATCCCTTCTGAGCTGATGTGCTGACTCAAAGACTCTCAGATCCCCCCTTGCCCTTTTCCAAGCCCACCGTGGCCCGGCAGCTCGGGGAAAGACAACGGGACTTAAAAGGACCCGGCATTGCAAGGACGGTACTTTAGACTTATTTCGGAGAGGAAAATCCTTCCATTGCAAGAGGAGAGCCAAAGACGTTGAACTTCTATTTAAGCAGATCCCACAGCCAGAACTGCAGTCAGACTACTCTAAAAGAGTCAAATGACGTCATGGATGGTGATGCAAAACCACTGGCCTTCGTACAGGGCACAGAGGAAATCATGGGGTTTTTTTTTTTAGTGGTGTGAATATTTTTTTATGGCAGTAAAAATTATTTCTCGAATGCAAACATGGGAAAGCTACTTAGCAGTTTTGAACTGGATTTTTACTTTACATTATAGAAAAGTAAAAGGAGAAGAAACTGGAACTCACTAACATTTTCGGGCTATCAAGGAACTGGTCAGATTTTTCAGCTTTGTGGTTGTGAGTGGCAAGTGTCTGGCCGGGGCCACCTGCCCCGGGCTTACAGAGATGCAGCTGTTCCACGCACAACTGCTCAAACCCCAGAAAGACAAAAACCAAGGTGGCACTTCTCAGAGTTTGGCACAACATTTGCATTGGATATATAACGGTTGTTTGGTTGTGGGGTTTTTTTTGTTGGGTTATTTTTTGTTGGTTTTTTTTGTTTGGTTTTTTTTACAAGAAACATTTCTGGTGAAAGTAAAACCCTCTTAAAGCAGGGGGAGGAAGGAAACCCGTGAAGAATGGCTCGCCCTCAACCCAACAGCCTTTAAGGGGAACACCAGAAGGAAAGGCAGTGGTGGACAATAGGTCTGAGTTGCCTCTAACATTTCTCTTTGTCTACTTGTTGCTGTCATTTTGTCACTTTAATAGTTGTTTTGTTTTGGGTTTTTTTGAAAGAGGGAATAAGATATCTATTTAACAGTAGAAAAGCTGTATTAAAGGTATCTCCTTCTTTCACCCTGTGTGCTTTTATGAAGAATTAAGGCTAAATAAGAGAAATGAGGCAAACTGGAAACTTCAGGATGAAATAGGAAAAATACCTGTCGTGTGGATGAAGTGAGTTATTTTATTACTTTGCATTAAAGATAAATAGAAATCCTAGCAGTTGAAAATATTTTCTTAGTAAAAAATACAGTGATAAATACAAAAGATAAGGAAATGCAAGATTGTTGCAGAGCTACATTTTAGTGTACGATGTATCTGTAAGATGGGTTAAAGTAAGGGGGCTGCTCCATAATAACAGATGTTTCTTCGTGAAGCTGATAGAAGAGAGGACTGTAGCAGTTAGCATTGTTATTGCACTGGTAAATTAAAATGCTATTACAGGGTGACAAATAATTAATGAAACTGTGCAGAAATGACAAATTCACCTTCTACTTAAAAGCTGACTTTTTTACAGGCAAAACATTTGATCCCAACACTACCGTGTTTTAGTTTTTTTCTGTTTTTTCTTAATGTAATGTCTTTCAAGGCTGACAAAGTTCAATGCATGTAAGAGAAGAGTCCTAACATTACCCCTCTGACACCAGGAGAAGCAGTAGAAAATGGACTTTTGTGCTGTGATGAGAGTTTTTACCTTCCGACACTCTCACATAATCTGGCATAATGTTCACCATGTGTCAGAAATGGAGTTATGAATAACCCAAACTTGCTTCTCCTCGGTTTCAGCTCAGCAGTAACTCTGTTTCTGGGAAAGAATGGGAATCCTAATAGTGAGAGTATGATAAAGCAGTGTGAGTAAATACTGTGAGAAGCTGGCAAGGAGAAACATGTGCAGAGCATCCCCGGCCAGAGCCTGGCAAATGGCAGGAGGTGACTTGCTGGGATTCCTTCAGCCAGACCCTGAGCATTTTGCCCTCAGCCTCCAATTAGCCAGAGCCCAGACAAGCTGTCAAGGGCAAGGGAAGGACTCCAGAATTTATATTACCGGTTAAACCAAAAATGTTCTGAGGCGTCTATCAAGAAAGAAGGCAGCAGTACTTTGCAGGAGAAAAGTAACTAAAAATAGCATTTAACTTTATTGCTGCAGAGGCTTGGAGATAACAGGATTGTTCTGTGAGCATTTGCCTGCAGGTTTTTTTAGGCTGTTTTTAAAGTTTTTAAGAAAAAAGATTAATCTGGCTCTATCATTGGTTGTGCTTCACCACAATTGTTTCTTTTTCTTTCTTTCTTTCTTTTTTCCTCCTCTCCTCTGTAATTCACAATGAGGAGGGCTGGGCAATACAGCCCAAATACATTTGGAAATATTCATGTAAGCACAAACCAGTCACTTACGTCATTGGCATTTACAATTCATTTTGACTGTGAAGCATGAGAATTTATGCAATGAATACATGAATATTGGTTTCAACATTTGTTTTCCAGGTACTCTTTTTTATTGTTGTATTGTGAAAGCATCCAAACACCAAAGTCAAGATTGTGGCTCAAGGTGTTAGATGTGCAACAACTTTTTTAAAATGCTCCTACGCCAGATGGACTGCAGTTTGAAAGCACACGTGCCCTGTTTTGGCTAATCCTTGCAGAGTTTTGCTCACTCTGTGTTATTCTGACTCCAGGGGGACTTCTCACAGCACCTACCTTTAAGACTTGGGCGTCAGTCTTTGCAGGACTGGAGCAGCAGCTCCTAATGCAGTAACAATGCAAATAACCTCGGTGCCATTTTGCAAGTCTGTTTTGTTCCTCTTCGCATCACAGGTTATTACTGGCTTAATCATGAATGCTTGCAGGAAATCTGGAAATACAAAAGAAACCCTTTTTGTACGTTATGTATGTCTTATCTCTCACATGCTTGTCACACACCAAAAGAGCAGGGCTGCGAGTCCCCAGTCCTGCAGCCTGAAGAGCAGATCCTCCTGCTGCCCCTTTCCGAGTGTCGTGCAGAGGTTAGCATCGGCTTGTGCTCTCTAGCTACCCACCTGACAAACAGACTAGCCCGGCTGGGACAGACAAACAAACACAGCTCCCGACCCGTTCGTGCAGAGTCCAGGGAAGGAGGCAGAGGGACGGGATCTGCTGCAGAGCACGGCAGTATGGGGCACAGCAAGAGTATCCACTGCTGGCGAGCGAGAGGAGTTTGTAGGAGTTTGCAAAGTAAGCTCCAGGCGTGTTCACTGCAGACGTTTATTGCCCGTTCTGAAAATAACTGAAAATTAGCAAAGCATGAAGGAATACCGTTTTAATGAACTCTGAGGTTAACAGTGGTCTGTCAAGAGCAGGGGGGAAGTAGGGATGGGACACAGTATTTGTGGTCGCAGTCTCCACTTTGTTTTAATGAGGGCTTTGCTTCAGTGTAGCTGCAGTTGCAAGAACGCAGCACAGAGCTCTTAGACACACACATATGTGCCCCTGCACTTACAGTCTAATGTTGGAGAGCTTTAGGGCGATGTCGCTTACTTCCCACCTCCTTTTCCAGTGGGTTTTCCATAGGACCCCCCAGCAGAAGAGAAGGAGAGAGAGAGAGGGTGCAAGAGAGTCTGAGCAATCCCTGCGTCTCCCCTGGCCTGTGTGCTGCCCGACTCTGGGGAAATGTATCTGCCCTGTCTCCTCCTTGGGTTAGGAGGGACTGCCATCCCTTCTCGCCTTCCCTTTGAAGTCCTATTTAGGCTGATGACAAGCTCTAGCGAGGGCTTAAAGGTTGGTCCCTTCCTGGAAGGGAGGAAAATGCTGCTGGTGGGTTCAGATGCACCAGGGTTCTCTGACTGGCAGTCCTCGTGCATCTTTTTCTGGGCGAGGGTTGTAATTAGTGTGCCCTTTTGATTACAGAAGGGCAAGCCGGCTCCTCTGGGGGATTGTGGTGTCCTGGCTGGCTTCCCTGGCCTGCCACGCAGAGGAGCATTTGCAGCAGGGGAAGGAGAGAGATTTGTGTTGTGATTATTTGGAGGAATGAGGTCCTGATTTTGTAGGCTAGGCAATTTTGCATAGGGAAATGGGAACAGGGGATCATTAAAAGAGAAATAAAAAAGGGAAAAAAAGAAAAAGGAAAAGAAAAAAGAAGAATAAAAAGAAGAAGAAAAAGAAAAAAGGAAGAAAAAAGAAGAAAAAGAGAAAAGGAAAAGGAAAAGGAAAAGGAAAAGGAAAAGGAAAAGGAAAAGGAAAAAAAGAAAAAGGAAAATGTAAAAAGAAAAAAGAAAAAGAAAAAGAAAAAGAAAAGAAAAAGAAAAAAGAAAAAGACAAAGAAAAAGACAAAGACAAAGAAAAAGAAAAAGAAAAAGAAAAAGAAAAAGAAAAAGAAAAAGAAAAGCTTTACTTCAGTCAGCCCTCAAGCTTTGGGGCTACAGCCTTGGGAAGTGTATTGTTAATTTAGTTCCCAGCACGGTAAGATCGTTCTCTAAACCGACTGTACTGACAAGCAGCTCAGGCTAGCAAGGTCCCCCTGTTCCTGTCCGTCTCTAATCATACCGGAGGAGCTACCTTTGCAGTGCACCTTCTACTGCCTCCTTAGCCAGGCATAATCTGTGAATAATGCGCACCGAACCTGTGAGTGCTAATTGTAACAGAGAGACCCCCTCCTCCTGCCCCTGCCCTCTCTGCATCAGGTCCTGCAGGAGAAGGGGAAGGCGCTGGAGGAGCCCGTGCAGGATGCAGGGGTGCAGGATGCAGGGGTGCAGGGGTGCAGGGGTGCAGGGGTGCAGGGGTGCGTGCCCCTGGGCCCCGCTGTTGTGCACAGGCACCTCCCTTTGCCGTGCTCGGCTGCAGCCCGCAAAAACACAGGCTGGCTGAGGGCTGGAGCGTTTAACTGGGGACGTGTCGGTTGCTTATTTACATTCATGGTAAAGGCAGGATAAATACCAAACAGGAGAGCTGAAGCATTAGGAGATGTAATACCACGCTGGACGTTACTGAGGGTGCCCCATCTCCCCACTGCACATTTCCTCCTGCCCCACCTGGCCCAGGTATGGCTGCACGATGCCCTCCTCGTTCATCACCCCCCGCACCCCCGACTTCTCCACTGCTCCTCTCCTCAACTTCTGGCCCCAGCCCTGACCCTGCACCTCATCCTCTCTCTGTTCTCCCGCCTCACCCAGCCTCTTCCCTCCTGCAGTTACTACTCTGGCCCCATGCTGTAGCAATGAGGAGCAAAGGAACGCCATTAGGAGGGACACAAACTTTCCTATCAATGCTGTTTGCATGAAGTTGAAGTATCAGTATCTCTATGATAAACAGAATTGGGCAAACATAGACCCTCTCCAGAAGAGCCAGCACATTGGCCTCAATCCTGCACCATACCCTTGTGGTAGAAACCAAGCCCTAATCCCCGCTCCAGTGGAACAACCCCCTTTTTTCCGCACGCTGAGTCCTAAAGAGCTGCGACAGCCCCAGTTGCACACAGAAACAAATGATTATTCTCTCTTGACAGACCTGCACAGCTCCCTCCTTGTATTTAACTGCAGTCCCAGTAAGCTGGATCAGGAAAGAGATACTTGATAGCCGCTGTTTCCGTGGTTGAAATATTTGTGAAGTTAGCGCATAATCTGAAAGCAGAAGCTAATAAATTATAGGGTGCTAATTGGGGCCGGAGTGGAGCCGTCAATCATATTATCCTAAACACACAGAGACCCTCATAACCTAAAAAGGCAAGAGAGCCTCCAGGAACAGCTCCCAGTTGTCACTAGCCATGACCTCCACTTCAGTGAGAGCACAGAGAGTCGAGGCAGAGAGTTTATTCTGCTAAGAAAATTAAAATCCCGTGTTTAAGAGGGCACTTGTATTTGGTTTTCTTTACCCTCTTTGGGAGTATATTTCCCAGGGCCCTTTGCAGTTTTGCTTTGCCACTTAACTTGCCGCTCTTGCAATTTAAAAAAAAAATTGTATAAATCAGATAAGAATTTGCAATTTTTCATATTTGCATAGTCCTTGCAGTAACAGTCATAAGTTTTTAGTCACAGTCCAACCTCTCTGCATATAGGCCTGTCTTTTAAAAGCCATCTTACTCCTCACATTTCTTGTTTTGCTTCTCATGCCCCAGGAACACACATACTACTTGGAAGCTGCAGGAGTCTATGATCTGAGCCAAAACACAACTGCGCAAACATGCTAGCAATAGGGCACTTGCAGCCTTAGTCACTTTGTCACCACCTTTTCTTATATTGCTTCCATCAAGATCAAGTATTTTACTCATCATGTAATATAAAACTGAATCAAAGAATGCTGAAGAGGATTTTAGTAACAATTCTCCTCCGAAATTAATTTCATTGTGGAGACAAGTTGGCATTTCAGAAAGCATTCCCTGCAGAAAAGATCTGAAAAAAATAAGGAGCAACCCAAAAGTGAGGAGTGGGAAAGCTTGATTTTGGTGGCAGTATGACCACTGCATGCAGGCCTGACAATTGAGCTACAGTAAGGTCAAACGGTTTTCCTGGAGACACTTCACTCAGCCCTTAGTGACCACCTAAAATTACTGCTGCCAGACCACATGATTAAGCGTACAAAGACTTTCAAAGATATTTCTAAAGGTGTCATTTTTCCCTCATTTTTGAGGCCTGTATTAATTATTTAATGCCAACTTTGAATGCTGGCAAGAAGCAGGACCAACAGTCCCTTCTCAGCTTGCTTCTGTGAAGAGGAATGACAGCTTCTAACCTGGTGATGCTGCCACTAAAGCCAAGAGCCACCTCTGAGTGGGGTAGGCAAGAGGATGTGTTTGGCAACTGACTGCGCTTTATCATGGCCATTAATTTTGTTTTAGTAGATTCAGGTAGAGGATAATTCTTCGTGCTTTAAGCAACAGACTCAGAAATTATGGAGTGCAGTATCTGTTAAGATAACAAAGACTATGTCAGCAGACAAACTGAGGAAAGCACAAAGTTGGCAAGGTCCTACTTGAAGAACACAAGGCTGCACTGTGTGAGTAGGTTTCCATCCTTGGGGATGTGGTGATGTCAGACTGAAGAAATACGAAGATGTGAGAGAAGATATTCTCATAAAAGGTTAATTCTGTGACTCCCAGAGTTCTGTTTCTCTGCAAGAGAAAGCTAAATACATTTGTGACTGGAAACTACTGAGAACTTAAACATGGTCAGCCCTCCTGGAAAGGTGTGAAAATTGGATACGTGAAGAGAAATACACCAGGAGATTAATCAAGAGTAATGAGATACTGGTGCTAAAAAATGATGTTGAAACTCCCCTCAGTTTCCTATAAGACAGATGAAGAGGCAACTGTAGTTGCTTACTGTACCGCGCAGGACAAGAAAGGTGTTTCAGTGGCCTCATCTCTAACAAGCACTAAGTGGCTTGTACTGTCAGGGAAGATAGGAGAGAAAAAAAAGCAGGAAAAAGAAGATCCAGCTATGTCAACAGCATTGCAAAAGGGGTTGGTATCCAAACAGAGTGTGGCTATTCTACAGCTCCATTCTTACCGTAAAAGATAGAAGGCAGTGATGAACGTCCTCCAAATGGAAGACGTCATCTGAAGAAGAAGTTAACACATTATAAAAAAGGTTATTTTATACGGCAGTATCAGTCATGTCACTGGCAATAATGACAATATTTTGGCATCATCACTTGGCTTTGATGCACTGGGTTTCTGGTTATTTATTAGAGTTAAAACATAATGTCAGTTAGAGGTGCCAAGTGTCATTATAAATAGAGCCATGATCGTTTGAAAAATCCACCCGGTATGCAAGCTCCTGCAACTCACTCCAGTGTGTGCATGTAAGAAAAACTTTCAAGAATCAATTAAAAGAAATGAAGGTGAATTAGAACTTTTTAATCATTAACAGACCTGTCAGGGCTATTTTACAGACATTTTTTTCTATAACGACTATTTTCAGGTCTGTTATAGCTAAATTAAGATAAGCTTTGTGTAGAAAGAGGTAAATTTGAATCTAGAGGAAATCTTGCCTTCACAGTTATTATTGAAATGCAATAGTCCTAAACCGAATCACAGAGGATAAGTTTCCCCTGGTTATGCTCAGTAAAGCCACATTTGAGGACTCAAACCATCATAGGCAGCATGCCGCAGATGTCAAAGAAAAAGGAAAAAAAGAAAAAAACTGGACACATTAGTCAATTCAAATAGATGGTAAAGCTTTCTCTGCTGAAAACAGCTGTGGGAAGCAAGGGATGCAGTGGCCCTGCTGTAAGGATCTTTGTGCCTTTCCATACAAGTGGTAAGGGAACCAAATTTTGACAGACCTTGTGATCTGGAGGATGTTACTAGTCTCTGTTATCTAGGGTACCAGGAAAGCTGAGGCCCTGTCTCCAGCTTCTTAGATAAGCAAGGATGTGTCAAACTCAGCTCTTGCCTTTCTTGTCCCTGCCGCTTACTAGTTTTTGCAGGTAACAAAGACAAATAGAAAACACTTGCGGTAGCAGTGTAGCTGCACAACCTTTTGCCTTTCTGGTGGTTGTTTTTAAGTTCCCCAAATCTTGGGATGATGCCATTGAATAACTGACAATAAAGTCTCCCATAGAAGATGAGACCTGAATGTTAAATATAAAAAAGGCAAAGAAATCATCTTGACACCCCACGTTTTTCAGTCCTACATGATACAAGCAAACACGTCTTTTGCCTTTCATATCTCAAAAAATTCTCTTTTCAAGCTGTATAAATTTTCCATTCAGAGCTCTTGACAGCCACGTTCCCGTAGCTCATGACAAACTGCTGAGCACTCCCTCTGTGGCACATGGGGATAAGTGAGTGATGCCACTGAAGCCTGGCATATCTCTCAGCAGCAGCTACATGCAAAATTTCCATAATTTTATCTTTGACCCAGTAAAGACTCAATACTTTTGTCATAAAGCACTGGTTTTTCCTTTGTAGGATCTTGATTGTGGTCCCAAATGGAAAGCAGGAGGTACACAGATTTTGGATGGATCTGGTCATTATTATGTGCCAGCTCAAAAGCCCTTGCAAGCAGCCCTGAAAAACGGAAATTCACTGTTACCACCTGCTGTAGACCAAGGGGACTGAAGATAGCAGACCTAAAAAATGCTGCCTTAGTAAATAAGTAACATCTGCCCTGGCCCTTCACATTTACAAAATAATTTACAAACTTTAATTAATCACCACAGCATTTGTGTTATGTTGTAGTAAATACTATTTATAGGTAGCAGTAAATATTTTTCATCCATTTATATGGATGTCAAGTCTGCAGCTGAGAGATTAAATAAGCCAACTAAAGCCACATAGTATGTCCATGTCTGTCCAAGCACAGCTCAGAGTTCCGTCGTTGCCATTTGAGAGCCCAGCACCAGTGGGTTGTGTGTGGTATCACATCCTGAAGCATGCTCACCATTGTTGCTCAGTGATCTCGCCAAGTGTCTGTGCTGGCATCAAGGAACAAAGAAGAGCCTGAGACAGTAACTGGCTGCAACCCAGAGACTCACCTCGGACATCCCCTGAGCAGCGCCTGGGGGCACATCTCCTCTTCCTGGGCAGGTTAAAGACTGTACTGGGTTGGAGTTTATTTTCTTCATAGCAGCTCACCTTGTGCTATGTTTTAGACTTGAGACCAAAACAATACTGGTAACACACTAACGTTTTAGTTATTGCTGAAAAGTGCTTGCACAGCATCAAAGTCTTCTCCGCTTCTCACTCTCCCCCCGCCCAGTGAAGAGACTGGGGGTGCACAAGAGGTTGGGAGGGGACACAACCGGGCAGATGACTCGAACTAACCAGAGATATTCCATGCCATATAATGTGCTCAGCAATACAATGGAGAGGAGGAGGCTTAGGGACATTAGCCATCTTTTGCTCAGGAACTGGCTGGACATACGTCTACCTGTCTCAGGCCAAATCTTGAGAAGCTAAAGACTTCGAGGCAGTTTCTCCACTGCTGTACATCAGTGTAGCTTAACATATTTAACTTGATTTAGGTGAAGACTGGGTCCATCTGCTTTATACCAGCCTGAGAATGATTCTTTTCTTAAGACGCTTTTGGGAGTGCTGACAGGAACCCCTATGCACTTATGATTCAGACTTCAGACATCACTTTCTGGTTCCTCCAGCTCTTGCAGAGGAACCTTCCCAGGACAGGTTTCTCCTCTTATTTATATGGCTTCCTGGGGCTTACAAGGCAATCTAGAAAGAATTCCTCTTACTACATAGATATCTCACTCTAGACTCAGTCTCACTGTACACCTTAAATGAAGAAGGTAAAAATGCACATTATTGCCTCTATGCTTGGGGATGAGTCTCTCAGCAGTATGTCACACAAGTGTGGTCACAACAACTGCTTCCCTTGTACCCTTATCTCACATTTAACCTTTCTGAAATGTCAGGATTCTTTTCTACCCTGAACACATATTTCCTTTAAGTTGCATTATCACCCCCAAACCCATTTACGCTTATTTAAAAACCTATAGCCTTGAAAGTCAAGACACTTGAACTCAAGGCTTTCTTGACTCTTTCCCTCGATCTACCACAGGAGGAGGTACCAACTATTAGAGACAAACACAGGCTAGGTAGTGTCCCTTTCCCTGCCCAAGACAGAATGTGCTGAAAAGGTCTTTCATTCTCATCACCTCTTACATGTGTGTCTCCCCTACTGTTTCCAAAAGTCTACGAAAACTGTCATCAGGGGCTGACTGCTTGAAGGCAAGAGGTGTTCTCCTTATAGTGAATAAGAGTTGAATAAAACATGAATCATCACGAAGAGTTTGCATGAAGAGAGGAAGTATGACTTCAATGAGAAGGTGTAATGATGAAGATGGGTAAAGAGAAGGGTGGTATTGAAATGTGAGGGATTAAGGAACTCTTCACAAGCAGCATCATGGGTGGATGCAAGCGAGGTAAGTTTGCACACATCAAATTCAGCTTTAACACAATTCAGTGGAATAGTTGCATTTGCATACTTAGTCCTCTAAGGCAGAGAAATGAGAAAGGGAGAATGGAGTGATGGGTAGGGCCATGCTCCCACCTGAGGCTGTATCACTGAGCGTGCCTCAGGTCACTGCACTTCTGGGGAAGGTTAGGTATTTTGTCTTCCACTGAATTCAGCAAGTTATAGAACAGGATCCTTAAATTTGGATCAAGAGATTTGTGTTTTATCCAGTCCAATACATTTTTCATACTATTAGGTGCAAAAGGCATAGATCACTGGTCAATATCCTGATTCATGGCAATGAATTCATGGCAATGCATTAAACTTGACACATTCTTCCTCACCATGCTGTGATAAATCCTCCATTAAAACTGGTCTTGCAACACTTACAAAATGTGGACAAAACAAGACTTACCTTCCCCTCTGTTCTTTCTGTGTCACTTTCGGTATCTGTGACTACTTCAAGACCTCAAAAGCATTACTTCCGACTACTGTCGCTGACGCTCGCCTTGCCCACTAACCCAGTTTACCGATGTTGGAGAGGCTCTTGCCATGATTCTTTTCCAGCCCAGACCTACACAAAACTGAACTGACTTGGGTTGTCACATCACAGTTGTGGTCACAAGGCCTGTGAAAGGTTTTGCCTAGAAGAAATTTTGGCAGGATTGCAGGCTTCTCCTGCTAAATAAAAAGATATCATATGAAGTCCTGTTGGTTTTCAAAACCTTTGTTTGTGGCTTGCTGACTGAGCAGTCCTCTTGAGCCAAGTGGAATTACATATGCACGTGAAGTCATCCGGGTATGATGACTACAGAACTGGGATCTTCCTGGTTTCTGGCTAGCACATGCTACTGGTTAGCAAACATTACTCGTGTTTAAATCACTGAAATGGAAGGAATGGCTGTACAATCGGTCAAGCAGCACTTGAAGAGGAAGGAAACATTATACAGTATTTATTTATTTATCTGTCACTCATGGTCTGGTGAGCATAGCAAAGTGCTGCAATTGTTGTTATTGGCAAATCTGGCTTTTACACTAATTTGTAGATGAAGAAAAAGGCAGTTATGTGATTATAGACTGCTTGAATGGGCTTTGTCAGGGACTTTGAAGAATCCTAATTCAAAAACTCTCAATTTCTATTTCGTTCGAGTAAAACTGTCAAACCCCATGTTTCTTGTTCATCTGTCTTGGATCTCCATTTGGGAAACTTTTGAAGCCAGATTTCAGTGGAGTTGCGCCTTAAAAATATTCACATTCTGACATCAGATAGTGCCTTTACTACTCTTCAGTGTCCCCCGTTATCAAATATTTGCATAAAATCAGAGCATGTTTCTAGCTTCCTGACAGATGTCAGTGAATAGCTCTGCATAATTTGCAAACTACTGTTCATGATTAAATATTCCAAAATGCTTATTGCTGTCTTCTATTCAGTAATGATTTATGTATCATTTTATTATATACTTTGACTTGATCTCCAAACACATCAGAGAAAAGTATCTCCCTTCACCCAGTCTGGTAAAAAATAAACAAGGATGATGAACATTAAAAAGGGAAAGGAAAAGAAATGTAAGAAAACAGGACTGTCTAGATTCACAGATCAATTGCTGTGCAACTTAACATACAAGATGATTGCAAGCATTTGTTTAAATTAAATAGTGAAATAGACCATCTGCAGCAGTGGACAACCCAGTCAACCTTCTTGAATTGCTTCCTGATTTGGAGTTCATAAAAATACAAGAAGAATTTATGTTAGTTTTTCAATTTGTAAAACCTTGTTTGTGCACAATGAAGCTAGATTTCAGCTGTTTTTTCTTTTCATGAGCGACTTGGTCTCTTCTTTGAAACAGCATACCAGTACTCCCTTTTTGGAAGGACTGCCTGTGTCTGAGGCATATGTGATTGCATAAATTTAATCAACACCACAGTAAAATCACTTGCTGTCTGATTACATGTTTTATTCCCTTAAACCAGCTCCTGTGAAACAAACCATAACATGTAGAAAATCAAAAGATACATAATTGCTGTCTTATTCTGCTACACATCATTCAGTACCTTACCATATTCTCTGGTAGTTTTAGTGTTTTAGAGAGTTCCTGGTTTTTTAACATATCTCTTAGTTAGTATGACAATGTGCAGGATATTTTCCTTGGCTTATGTCTTTTTTTGTAGAGCTTTTTCTCTTCTTTCCCTCTTTCTTACAAACAGAGGGAACCCGACTTACTTAACTAAGTTCAGCAGAATTGACGTTTCCTTGATCTTGGTTGCCTTCTTTGACTAATACCAAATCATTTAAGCCCTCTTGATTCCTTGTTGCCATTCACGTGGCTGAAAGAATACTGTCCGAATCTGCACATGGAACATCACTATCTGCATTTAAAAAAAAAAGAAAAGATAACAGCCCAGTGATATACACGCAGTATCAGAAAGCAAACAAAATCAGACAGCTGCTGGAGAAAGTTGGTCTAGTGACCTCACAAAGAGTGACTGATGATTCAAATTTATTTTCTGCTATTGCCTGTATAGCTTTAAGCAAATCCCTTAGGGAAGGCTGGTCATCACCATTTATACCTCCACAAGCAGCAATACAGTTACGAATGCATGACTCGCTTCTTTTGGTAGTAAAGACAGCCTGTATAAAGCCAAAGTGATTTTAATCTGTACATTTGTGTAACCCTGCTAATAATACTGCTAGAGTCCTGTAACATAGGCAGTTTTCTACCTACTAAATCATTATATACTGTCTCTCTAGAGGACTTGTAATATTCTGTCTTTCTAGAAGCTTGAACTTGGCAAGCCAGTGTATTTTTCCCATTTCTAAAAACTTTATAATTTTTCCCTAATTTTATGCTGTTCACATATATAGAGTTGCCTGAAATCTGCTGCAGAGGATATACCTTTTAAAAAAATGTAAAAACTATTAACTAAATACTCAAGTTATAATTGTTGCTATTTTTTGCATTTATTTTTGTAACATGTACCTTCTTTTATTACACTCCCTCCTTATTTTACTTCACAACTGGAAAATTAAGCATGTGACATTCCAGGTTATCTGTGCAACAGAATCACAAGCATTGTGCTGTTGCACCAGGCAACATACAATTTATTATGTCACTATAATGACACGCCCGCCCAAGCTATAAAGTCAGAAGTCTGTTCCGCATGCTAGAGTCCATTAGGAAAGATTATCAGGAAAAGTCTGAAGGAGAATTTTGATTTTAGAAACCTGTTAGCAAGATTGGGATTGGGACATAGAGCAAACTGTGGTCACATACCACAGTGACTGACAGCTACGAAAAATCATTTGATACTCACTTTGTCAGTTCAGGACTATTATGGCAATATTTAGTAATTCAATCCTGACTAAGCCATTACCAACTGGTACAGCTCTTCTTTGTTATTTGGTTTTTGTTTAATAAAGCTTTTAATGGGAACCCTCAGGGGCAAGTTGCTTTGGAAAAGGCACACTGGCAAATGCTGAGGGCACGTTTGCAGCAAACTCTTAAGAGAGAAACCTTAAAATAAGGACCCAAGTAAAACTGGGTATTTACAGACCAGACATATGCCGGCTGACCTGCCTAAGTATAGAACACTAGAGGAGCATTCAGATTTGTTTCCTGTATAAGTATCTGGAACTGATGAGGTGATGTTTACACAAATGTGAGTATGAGGTCACTGAGATATTTTTACCAGATATATAGATACATTACTAATTCTTTCCCCAACAGGTCTGAAGAACTACAGAATATATAAAATATTATAATCCTTTTTCAGCCTATGTGCCACTGTGTTTCTCATTATGGAGAAAAAGAGCTAAAAAATCAAACACCTTGCCTTGGTTTTACTTTTTGAGCTTTGGGAACAAAATGAGCAAGAAAGACTATTTTTGCAGAATATTCTTATCCTATCCAAAGATGGAGGAAGAATATAAAGTTGATGACCTTTCTCTTACAATATGACACGTATAAGCTACATTGCCACTTTCACAATGAGATTTTTGACTACAAGTGCCCTTTCCTTCACTGTTGTTTCATCTCTTAGCATAGTGTTTGGCACCTATGAAAGCTTAGCACCATTCTGCTGTACAAGCCAAAACATCTATGCAAAGATGTCAAGTTATGTAGTACAATAGTTGCCTCTCATGTAAGTCAGCAAAGCAAGCAATTTTTGCTCACTTACTTGTATGATGGATGGACACAGAAGATACTGAAAATGAGCAATTGAGGAAACAAATCATTATATGTTGTGAAATTCCCCCAGAAATGTGAAGGCTAGAAGCACCGCCAACACCCTGGGAAGCCATAAGCCAATGCAGAGAATTCTGAATAATTTTTGGAAACTCCAAAAAATCTTAAGAATTCGAAGGCAAATAGAGAGAAGCTGGAGTGGGGAGGCAGGTCAGTATATTCATGAGATATCATTCTTTTCTTTTCAGTTTTAACATTGCTAAAATTAGTTGATTGATGTATAGTCATGCTGGGTTATACGTGAGTAAATGCAGGATAAACCATGTGATGTGATCCCCTCAGATTTCACAAGCAAAGCCTGGCTGAGCCAACAAAACACCCCGAGAGGAGGCGTCCAAGGAACACCTTCATGGAATCTGAAGTCATGCTGGGGAGTCAACTCCAAACGCTTAAATCCTGAGGGGTTGTCTACACTGTGGACTGCTGCGTAGTGTAGAGTTACCTACGTTCACTTCAAACAACCTACCTCAGGGCATGAGGCAGGCTAGCTCTGGCAGTCCAGATCTTTGCACAGGCTGAGGAGTACTCTGCTGAGAAGCAGGTTCCCACTGAGCTCTGTGCTCTCTCAGGTAGACTGCTTCCAATAACTAAAATAGCATGTTCAAAGCTCAGCACTGTACTTGCATGGATACCTGTTTCAGGTCCTAAATGCATGTAGCTTTGACCTTGCTAGACACTTTTCTTGGTAGTGGTGTGCTTAAAGCACAACATCGTAGCCAAACTGCAGGAAAATTAATTACAACACATCTCTCCAGAGGTAGGCAGAAGCTTACTCTAGGGAGCCACACATTAATTGACACAAGAAACTATGATCGCCTGACTCATACTAATGAGGGATGGAGTTTGCTTGCTTAGCCTCCTCTGAGGAGACCGGTCCCAACCCGATAAAATCTGTGCTTCCCGCTTCACAATCTCAGCATCTCAGTCGGCTGCTTCCTGCCGCAGGGCAGCTGGGGTGCCGAGCTGGGCCATGTATCCTGCGTTGCAATTGCAGAGTGTCTTTCCTTGCCTGCTCAGTAGGCTGTGTGGGCTCACAACATGTTTTGAAATCCTGCCTGGAAGGGTGCAAATTTTTGTGATGTCTTGATAAGCAGATGGGGTTTTGGTGTTTTAAGTTCAGAAGGTGACAACTTATAAGAAGGAAAAAAAATGTCAGTAGAAAAGCTGATTGGTAGACTGAACAAACTGATCTAGAGATGCTGATCCTCTATTACAGCTATTTCAGGGCCAGATCCTCAACTAGCGCAAATTAACAAAGCTCCATAGAAACCAGTGGGATGCCACTGATTTACACCAGCTAAGTAGCCAGCCTGAGACGTTACTAATTCTGGGTAATATATCTCATATGACGCTTAGCACCTTCAACATGGTAAGGTATTTAGAAGTGCAGCCACATTTGCTTTTTCCCATTAATATCCTCTTGTTTTTTCTCATATATACTCTGCCCTTTGTCCCTGCCACACAACATATGTGGTAGTAAACAAGAGACTGGCTGACTTACCAGCATAGCTGAAAGATGTACCCCAGAGTGAACACATTCAAAAGAAGTGCTTGATGACAACATATCTTTGTTAAGGGTGAAAAAGTGGCTATTGAACCCTGACTTCTCCACCTCAGCTATGTTGGTTAGCTCAAGGAGATAGTTCCTGTGCAGGGTGTATCTTCCTGATACCTGCTGGCCACCTGGAGCTGGAGGTGCTGTGTTTCAGTTTCTGCACATTGCCAGTAAGAATATAAATAGAACAAATATATATCCGTTTTAATACTCCACTCTGTATTATATATCAGTGGAGATATATCTGTGTTTCCTGTCTAATGAAGCATATGATCTTGCATGGTTTCAGGGTGACTCACCGAGCTTTGCTATTCTGTCAGACACTAAAGGTACTAAAAGCGAGAATTTTGTTCATCCTGCATTTCCACTGCACTAAACTGCTTAAAGCATTGACTGCCTGTCTTTCTTTTTATTTTAATAGATTTTTCAGAGATCTGTGGACTGAAACCTCTGTGTGCAAGAAGCTGTCTTGGGAAATAATACATAAACCTGTTTATTATCTTGTTTTTTATCATTTTTAATACAAAAGCACCGAAAAAAGGCCAGTTCCACATTTGCTGCAATACAATAAGGCTATATAAATAGGAAAGCACCACCCTTCTCCAGGTCACAAAGCAGGATTCATTTTACTAAGTTTTAATCACCCAGATCTTACATGTCCAGCTTAAGCTCCTTGCCTAGGCTGCCTTTACAGTCAATGGAGGGATAAAGGAGGACTGAGTTGCTTTGTGGAGATGTTTATTTCACATCCTTACCTTTACACAATAACATCCCCTGAACATGTCTACAACTCTCCAGTGATTGTCAAACAGCCTAGACAGCCAGCATAAACACAGTGCCTAAGTTTTAGTTGCTTATATCCGTACACCCATACACAAATGTCACCTCTTATAACATCATATCATCTGATTTTTTTTCCTCAGTCCAGGGCAAAGTATTAGCATGACTTTCCTTGCAGTATCATATAGCTCATGTGCGCTCTCTGGAATCACACAGCATTTGTCTAGGGGACAAATAAGAAGTGATCACACCACCAAGTCCGCCTTTTCCTGCAGTGTTGTAACCACTCACTGTTTTGGAAGAAGCCTTTTCTCTGACCTCCACTGGCTTTGGGTCAGCCACTCACTAAGCTAAGTGGGAAAGAGGATTACTGAATTTCAGAAAAATACAAAGGAGACTAGATATAAGGTTTTAAAAATGTCTCTTATCAACACATATGCTTTGGAGAAGCTTCCTTTTGTTCAAGTGATTACCTGAAGTTCAGAGAGGTATGCAGACTAGTTTTTAAAAGGCAGCTGGTTTTAGGAAAATAAACTGATGATTCTTACACGAGGAACAGCAAACCAGTACCACTCAGCGAGCAGAAAGGGCAGACATATAATTAATGGTGAAATCACCAATTCCAGATTTTAATATCAAATCCCCTCAATGCAAAGTTTTGCAGAGAGATTTAAAAAAAAAAAAAAGGTGACACTTTTAGCAAGTAGCTTAATTGCTGAAAAAAGTAAATACACTGAGTCACTGGCTTTGGAAAGAAAAGTGAAAAAAGGAAACATTATAAAATTACGGTTTTATCTTCTGACATTTTTCAAGCAACATCTCCAGCTTAGGGATTTAAAAATGACATTTTTGAGGCCAAATGTGTTTCCTTTTAGTCTTTAGTCTTTTACCCTGGATTTCCTCAGGCTCCCTTCAACTGCTCTGCATCTCCTCTCACCAGAGGAGCCACTTCTAGCAGTAAGAGCGTGGTGCTCCAACACAGCTTCTGAGCAATTATGACATTTTTTCCTTATAGGTCCAAAAGGGATTGTGGGGAGCAGCCCTGATAAGAATAGTCCTCCTGGGTCATAAAGGCAAGGAGCCGCTCCAGCTGCTTAATGCCCAGTTGTCTGATGTCGGCAAAGACGTTTGCCAAAACAAACAGGTGTTTCCATCTGTAAAGGGGCATGCTTGGGACCTGAAAAAATATAGTGCTGTCTTGTATGTGCAAATGTAAAAAGTTATGTCTGAAAATAGATGGACTGGTTATTTTTACAGCAATGCAGGGCCATCCTGTTAGCATGCTGATTCATGACATTTCATTTGCTCTTCTTGAAACTGGGGGAAGAACAGCCTATCTTTCAGTAATGAATGGGTCTCTTGTGATGGGGCCTCTGCTCAGTCAATTCCCATTGGATTCAAAACCCACTGGTGTCTCAGTCCTCTAGCTGGATAGTGCTTCTCTCACTCAAAAAAATGTTGTTAATGCTACTTAATGCCCATGATCAATGTCCTGGGAAAGTCTGTAAGAGCAAGAAGGAAAAACTAAACTGATAGACCCATTCCTGGTCCTGAGTTTGCTTCCTTCCCTTCCAAACCAGCAGTGCCAGGAGCTGCTGGTATTGCTCAGGCATATTTACTGCCACTCAATACCTCCTTTGCAATAACAAAGCCAGTGTCCCTTTTGTCATCTCCATGCTATCCTGTTAGCGTGCTCTCCAGACCATTATCTGTATTAGTTCACCCACACTTGTAACTTGTGTGTCATACTGCACCGGCATTAATGTTCTTGAGAACATCTAATGTTTTCCAGCTCTCCCACCTAGGAAATAGCGCCAACAGCAGGTACAGACCTGCTAAAGGTGTGGCTACCTACAAGCAGGTAAGGCTCAACAGAATTTGGAAGATGTATGATTCCATGTAGGGCTAAGTATCATAGTTATTTTGAGGCCTGTCATTTCACTTTGCTTGACATTTGGCTCTTTCTTTTGGCATCAAGTCTTCTGGTGAGAGCAAGCATTTCTTGGCGGGAGGCTCATGACAGGAGTTTCATGACACACAAAGGCCAATGACCGCGTAACACTTTTGGAAAATGTTGTCCAGGACAATCCATCATGGAACAGTCTTCTGGTTTATTTGTTTTGGCTGTCATCTTCCCACTGCTACTACAAATACAAGAAGTACTTCACTTAGTCCCAGCTAAAAATGAGTGCAAATTTAAAAAAATCTCTTACTTATTAAACAGTGTTTTACAAATCACAGATGAAGACATATTCCATGCCCCAAACTGTTTACAACAGGGTCATAATGGAGCATGCATTTTAGTCTGGAAGCTCAACCAGAACTCAAATTGCCAGTTCTTGCTTAAATCAATAGCACTTCTGGAGCCCACATTTCACTGAACTCCACTGCATGAGATTTACATCACAGGCAGAAAAACTATTGAATTAATTTAAGGCTGGAGAGCTACAGAAAACTGACATGCATGTGTCCCTGATCAGATAATCCAGCAACTTTAAGACATCACCAGGACTCTAGGCCTTCAGTCAAGTAGGCAGAATAACATTTTAATGGGCTTATAAAGACTACTTAAGGAAAGAGGGAGATAACCTACAGGCGAACTATGAACATATGGGGAAATAAGCATGTGCATTATAAAGACATGTAAAGAGCTTATCAAGTGTTTAGTCTTTTAAAATACATTTAAGTGAAAGGATGATACACAGACAAATAAATAAAATTCAAGCTATACTGTTTCCTGATGGGCATTCCCTGTATGAAAATCACCAAATGAGCCTGTGGAGAAGTTAAGGAAGAGTTTCAAGAACTGAAGCATGAAAACATTGAATGGAAGCATGAAAACAGTTGCTTTGTCTTCCCATCCCAATGCTGATCCAGCAGCGGGTCTGTGGCAACAACAGCAGCTAGGCAGAGCCTATGGAAAGGAAAGAATGCGGGGAAGCCACAAGAAGGAACAGAGTAGCTGGTGGAGAAAAGGGTAAGGCTCAGGGAGAGAGCAAAACAGGCTGACTCTGAGAGCTATTGACAAAGCTCTGCCTGCACTGAATTGCCCTGCTTACCACAGTGGGCCAGATTTTACCAACTAGGTTATTATAAACAGGCTTAATGGAGTCTGATTTCAAAAAGTGACCACTGCCAAGAGATTCCCTGAATATAACACGCATTATGGAGTACCGCTATTAAGACTACCCTAAAAGTCCATTATACAACCCCATTTTCTGTAGTAAACTGTTTTTTTTTCAAATTTTAACCATTCAAACTGAAACTTTTCATGGAAGTCTCAATCCATATTTTCCTTTTCAATAACTTGGCCATTTCTAAGAATGCTACTTTTGTCCCTGGCAAACAAATAAAGCAATGGCTTTTTCTCTGTGACCTCTGCTGTGTGGCAGAACCTAAAATTTTGGCAAAATAATCTTTTTTACATTAAGAATATGTATTTGTCATTCCAGTGAAAGTAACCATTTGCCTAGACTGAGCTAGTTAACAGCAGGGGAAGGATCATGCTTAGCTGGCACATGCTAAGCAGAGACTTGCACTGAAACTAAATTCCTTGCATGTCACATCTATGCCAGGCCTGCTCCACCAAAAGGACGACAACCTGTATTCCAGCCTCTTTCCCCAACTCCAACAGCAGAAGGGCAGGCTCATATTTAAAAGTTTCAGCCCTGCTAAAGATTTTAACAGATATTGATGTAATGCCACGAGAATTTCTTAATTCCCTTAGTTTTCATGTCTCTCTTGCCCTTGGAGTTAGGGATCGCAGAGCAAAGGTGTCTAAGCTAGGAAACCACACTAGCTCAGGAGTAGAGGCAAGCAGTCAAATCAGTACAGTCCTGTACAGCCCTCTATCCAGTGGATGTTGTGTTCTGTTGCCATCTTAAAATTAAACATCTAGTCCAAGATGCTGTATCCAAGTCGAATATGGCAAGTCACCTAGATTCCAGCCATCATCAAGGGAGAGAAAGGCAAAAGGTGACCCCTTTCATACTATGACACATGCCTAAAACATAGGAGTTGTCACTCTCTGGAGATGTCTGTTTCTGCTCCTGAGTGAGAAGCCTAGAAGAGTATCTTAGATGAGACTCCTAGCTTCTAGACAGCTGCATTTAGGTGAGGTGAAGTCCATCCAAAACGTAAGCCCTATTAGCTTGGGCATAGTGCCTAATTAATTAGCTGTACTCCTTTCCTGAGCTAATGGCAGTCTTAGATTTGTGCCAGATTGTCTCTTTCCTGAACTCCCTATGCAGATGCCCTTAAAGAAACTAGGAAATTACACTACATGCTTTTCATAATAGCACAAGGGTGCAAAATCAGTTGTTAAAAAAGCATGAAATAATAGGTTATCTTTGGTCCCATCATGTCTTGATAAAGTCTTTAGCCTTGTAATGACATATGATAAAGTCTCTAGTCTTGTAATGACATACAAACATGTCATGCACAGACAGGATTTGACAGAGAGAGAAATCACGATGGGGATAAACTGACATTTGTAAAGCTACACCAAATGATAAAGATAAGCAAAATATTAAATACACCAAATGATAAACAATAAGCAAAATACCAATGCCAGTGAATTGAATATAGGTAGAATCCTGTAGAAAAATCACTATGTAGGTGTGTAATTGAGTACTGTGTCGTTCCTGGAATGGATCAGGGAGTTTTTAGGAAATCAGAAAATATTGATGTATCACAACTGTTTATGAAGCAGGGCAAGTTCCTAGTTCAACAACATTTTGTGAAGGAAAAAAAATCCGAAATCAAAACAAAGCCTTTAGATATTTTAGAAACAACTAGGTTTTCCTTTTTTAGAATGCAAAGTAATGCTTTTAACAGGAAATATTTTTCATTAGAAAATCACACAATGCAAACGGGTTAAATTAAAAAAACCCAAACAACACTCTCTGAAATAAAAGTGAAATATTTCAACTGATAAAAACTTTCTTTTTGCAGATTTTCAGATCACATTGTTTACTAAGACATCACCTTTCGTCAAGATTTAGCCAGTCAGGAATTACTGCAGGATGTGAAAACCTTCTTGTTCTCACCCAGTCAGGATGTTTACTTCCATGTTTAGATGATGTGAATCACAGTTACACAGACAACATCAAATTTAGCATCACCTTTTTTTTTAATTCCTCTCTTCACAACCTTAATAATGTTCTTACATAATTGGGCTTTGTTGTGTCCCATGTCTTAAGTATATCTTCCCTAACATCACCTAGTTCTATTCATTCACAGTGTGCAGAGCAGAGGCATGATGTGACTCCCGGCTGGAGCTATCATAGTTCGGGCTAGGATAAAGGCTGCTTTACTTAGGTACCTAATTTATGCCTCACTTTCAGGCAACTACTAAATCAGTACTCCTAAAGTAAGTGCTTAACTGCCAGGTTTAGCTGATGGAGAGGGAGTAGATGCCTTTGAAATTGGAACAGATTTCCATCTGGAAGCCTTCTAAAGCTCTCCTGGCTGTACAAGGAACTTAAGCATTTACTTTAGCGGAACAGGGTCATGAAGTATCAAAAATTTAGATGCAAGCTGGATACCTCTGTGAGACAGGCTCAATTGCAACCTCATAGAGGTCTTTTTGCTTGGTAATCTTGTATGTGCTTTACCTAATGCATTGTACCTAATGGCACCTAATGAATCTTTACAAGTTCATTATGAGAGGTAAATCATTGCTGTTCCCATTTTATAGGCAGAGAATTTGAGGCAGTGACAAAGGCAATGAAAAGAACTGCTGAATCCCACTTTGTTCGTGGGGAAGAAGCCATGGGGACAGCAGGTGCTGGCCCCGACTCACCTTCAAAACCTTGGCTGATGACTCCAGTTGCTGTCTCTTTGTCTTCAAGGTAGTGGATGAAGGACAGCGGAGAGCGTCTTACCTCTTGCAGTTTGTTCTGAATATAAGAGAAAGTAGGTCTGTTGCGAGGTTCTTGGGCCCAGCATCTTGTCATTAAATCACATCTGGAAAAAAAATTGTTAAAATGCAAACATTAAAGATAACAGAATCATTAATCTCAACCATTAAATCATCTGAGAAGCAAGTTTGGCCCAGATTTTCAACTTCCGAAAACTTTGTATGTAGTACAAAGATTATCATCAGCTGCTGAGGGAAGGAAAAGCAGATTAAAGATCAGTTGTCAGGAATACTCATTATGAATGCTTTTAATTTTTCAAAGATGGATATTTATGAGATTGGGAGCAGCTATAACATTAAAAAAAAAGACACATTTGCCATTAACATCTGTTGTCACCAAAGAAGTCATCAATATTTTCTAAGAAAGCAGACAAGGAGGTAATTGTCTCACAGAAGAAAAAGGATGTTTAAAACCAGAAATGAACCTGAAGCTATCAGCTCATTTAACCCTCCTTCAACTGATGCTACCTCAAATTTAGGGGAAGTTCAAGGCAAACTCTCCAGCACAGAGAGGGTTAATTTAGACTTCTGCCTCCAGACCAAAACAAATAGGAGTAAGTTTTCCCATCAAAGGCAAAAATGGTATGAGTTTCCTCTGGGTGCAGGGATCCTAGTCCACCTTGCACAACACTATCTGTACTATTCAGTGGAAAACCGCCCCTCCTGTTTGTCTAAAGGATAGGGCTGATTTGTATTGCTTACTCAAGGTGAGTCCAGGCTACACAAAACCAAATCCTACAAAAGCCAGGGGGAGCCAGGCTGAAAACCAAAACACAGCCAGCACCTGGACATGCTAAGTGTTGGGAGTGGGGAGAGGTCTTAGAGTCTCAAAACCGGAGAGCAGCGTTTGAGCAGCCAGTGAAAGGCTGGTTCAGAAAGCTGCTACTGGAATGTGGAATATTCACCTCTAAGCCCTAGGTTCAAATCCTCCCCTGACAAACAGCCTCCCAGACCTGCTGCTATGTGATACCACGTGTTACTGAGTTATGTGAAATGAATTGGCTTGCTCAGATCCTCACTTACCC
Source organism: Haliaeetus albicilla (assembly GCF_947461875.1). Lineage (NCBI taxonomy): Eukaryota > Metazoa > Chordata > Aves > Accipitriformes > Accipitridae > Haliaeetus > Haliaeetus albicilla. The sequence continues at coordinate 22,115,579 of NC_091499.1, read as the reverse complement.
ATCTTAAAAAGGAGATTGCTGTCCTTCACCACAATTGAGTATTTTACAAAACCCTTGGTGACAGGTAAGAGAAATCTCTTGACTTCTGATTTTTCTATGATATTTTTCATTAAAATATTGGCCTTGGGTGAGAAACATGAGTAGAAACTAGAACCACTTTTCATCGACCTGTATCATGTGGTTGTGGAGCTGGACAGAGTGATTCTGGTTTTTTTTTTCAAAAGAATCCGGTGAAATCTTGAAAATCCATTTTAAGAATCTAAAAAGTGGTAGTGATTTCCTAATGCTCTGAATCACTTAATCTGCTTACTTTCAGGTGTACTGGTTATTGACGACACTGGAAATATAGAAGGAAAAGTACTGAATAAGACTCAAGATGAGGTGAAATAACTCCTGCTGCCAGCAAAGTGTCTGTCACATTGAATTCCAAAGCTAGCATTGGATGCTGGAAGCCAAACAATCTACTTTCTGGTCATGCTGGTTGGTAGGATATCCAAGAAAAAAAGGTGAGTTCAGGTGCTGTGCTCCACCAGGTTAGCACTTGGGCTCTCATAAGCAGAGCCTTGTGCAAGGTGTAGCAATGAAGTAAAAGAGGTGACTGTGTACACTGCTCTTCTAATGGAAAGGAAGGAACAGCCAGCCATAGGCCAACAGAGGGAGAAATAAATGGAAAATGATACATAAGACATAGAATCATAGAATGGTTTGGGTTGGAAAGGACCTTCAGAGATCATCTAGTCCAACCCCCCTGCCATGGCCAGGGACACCTTTCACTGGACCAGGTTGCTCAAAGCCCCATCCAACCTGGCCTTGAACACTGCCAGGGATGGGGCATCCACAGCCTCTCTGGGCAACCTGTTCCAATGTCTCACAACTCTCACAGTGAAGAACTTCTTCCTTATATACAACCTAAATCTACCCTCTTTTCATTTATGAAACAAGAACACAACAAATGTGGATTCTGAATATTTTTGTATTTCTAAGACCAATCTCTGTCTTTCTAAATAACTGATTTTTATTGGACAATCTGCTTTATAAAGCCATTCAGTTTTGTTATTGAGTGGGGATATTCACTGCTGCCAAAACATTCAGAACTGGAATTTTCTCGTTTTAATTATATTCCATATTTTTATTTCCTAAATCAAATTACTTGCTGGTTGGCTTAAAATATTAATACCAGGTAGAACTGATATTGTTCACAAAGTATTTAATTCAGAGAGGCTTTAGGTTTCTAATGACAAAAATTTTCATGCTGTCTCAGAATATATCTGCAAATTTTGCATAGATAGCTATTTGTGGCATGTTGTGGCATATTTCAAGGCATGTTGTGACATCCAAAGTTTTAAGTCACATGGCATAAACTTTCACTACCCCAGAAATGCATCAGCATGAGACCAGTAAAGAGGGTGAGCGCCAGGTTAATATGCCAAGATGTACATGAATGACAGCTTGAGCACATTCCTGTATTTTTTTGGAGCCAAATATGGGCTAGTAAATAGTGCGTCGCTTCAGTATGAGGAGGAGACTCAGAGGATTCCCCTACTTCATGAGGATAGCCTTTCAAGAAGAGATGAAAGATATCAGATCCAAACACAACATCAGCTAAAGGTTTATGTTAGGTTTAAGAACTAGCCTGTACACCTAGATGTACACCTACACTTCACAACTGTGTTTTATCTGGGTGGGGCAACTGGTAACCATATGTACAACAGATCTGCATACATGGGGCAAATAAGAATTCGAGAGCCTGGAAAACCAAAGAATTAATATTCAGTATCTAATATTTGAGGCTGAAAGTGAACAACTCCTGAAATGCTCTTTAGTGCACAGAAGCTACAGGGCATTACCAATTTTCTCTCACACGAGATGGAAAATATAATCGATGTAGGGATTTTCTTAGAAAAGGACAAAATTTGTGAGAATGAAGAAGACCTCCTGCTTTCATTTGATGCATTCTTGAGCAAGCCCTTCTTCTCTCCCACCCTCCAAATCCTTCCACGGCGGTGTTCCCAGAGCCAAATAGGAAAAGCTCTTAGTTACCAAAGTAAAGTTTCTTCATCAAACTCAGCTGTGTAACTTTGCATGGGAGTGAGCATTTGGTGAAACCGCAGCTGCAAGTCAGCAAGTGGCACCACGCTTGTACAAATTCTCCTGACTGTAACCCACAGCCTTAGAGGATCTATCTTAAATTATCTCAGTTCAGTCAAACCTTGGCATGCTCTTGCATGCAAGCCTTGTACCTGGGTGTGGCTGTGCCACATGTGGATCTCTGACTGCAAAAGTAGTGCCATTCATACATCTAATTCATATTTCAATAAATGTGGCTCATTTATAGATTCCCAACCCCCTTTTCCAATTATTTACCAAGCTTTACCTACCCACACTTCTTTGGGGGAAAGCAGGTGATTACTCCCTGGAGCAACATCTTGTGGAGGCGAGGGGGAGAATTTCTCCCCCCTGCCAAAAAAACCAATCCCACTTCCTTTGTGCTTTTACACCCCAAGGTTTCTGTGTCAGCCCTACTTGCCCTTGCAGTGTGAGCCTTCCACAGATTCCTAAACACTTCTCAGCTGAAGTAGTTTGGCCTTTGAACTCTCTTCCTATCAGTGATGTTTTGTTTTGTCAAATGACAATGAGCAAGCCAAAGTGCCGAGGAGACAATTACTGACTGCTGATGTCCTGATGCAGGTTCAAAACCACAAGGAGGGAAGCAGGAATGTCAAGAATCCCAGCATGCCATTAATGACCTAGCAAAGTAGCAAAAAGCTATTTACGCTACTGACAGAAGCTGCATGCAGGTGCTGAGTGTTCACCAAATGAGATAAAAGATGGTACAAGACTCTAAGAGCTCATTCAGCCCCTTGGCTTTCAAAAACTACATTACTGCTATTAGGCCCTGATCCTACAAGTTACAACAGGCAGACCAGTGTTTAAGCCCAGGTGCTATGCTAAATTTAAGATCTGGGACCTTAAAAATTACTTCAAGCAAAGTTTTCTTGATTCCTCTGAAGATCTGGTCACTCATTTTAAAGGCAACTTATGAGCCTTTGTGTGAGCTTGAATATCAAACTAGTACATGGATATACCTTACCTCCTATGCTTTTTTATTCACAGGACAGCTGTCAGGAATTTTTTGAGGAAACCTTTTTCAGCAGAAAATATTGAAACGGAAATTGCTTTGGGCTCTCATTTGTTCTGTGACTTCCAGTTTTCACTCTGTTCTAAAAAAGAAAATATCCTAATCTCTTCAATTCTTCAGTTCCACTAAGTGCTAAAGCTTACCTTTTTCTATTGCTAATATGGTGTTTCAGCTACACCTACATAATGATAAATAATCATCCCCTCTGGAACTCAGAGCATGGTAATTGATGCGAGATCTATCACAGATATCTGGGCTTGCCAATCACAGAATTATTCTCAAGCCATTTCCTCAGCCCCATGAGTACGAACCGTGCACTTTTAAGTAGCCTCTCCTTTCATTTGTAGGACCAGCTGTCAAGTGCATTGTGTGACTGCTTATGCAGAGTGGGTGATATAGGAATTGAGACATGAAATTAGACAATACTGAGTGATCGCTGGGCTCAGGTTCAACTTCCTCCTTTATATACCTCTGGCCAGTATGGGTTTGATCCACTACATGTAATCATTTTATTCTTTTAATTGCAAGAATTTTGCAATTAAACCTGAATTTTGTGCTCAAGAGACAAATGGAAATTGAAAGCTTTGTTTATCCAGCTCAGCTAAAGACTAACCAGAAGTGCAGACTTCCCTTTTGCTGTACTGCTTCAGCTTTTCTTATTGGCTTTTGTAAGAGTTATATCTGCAAAGAGAGCATGGTTTGTTTTCCACGTATGTTCTAATATTAGCCTAATTCCTGCAGCTACCATTAAGAAAGCCAGTTATATCTGCTATCGCAGGCACATGGTGTACAGGGCCCAGTAAATTCTTTCTTAAATCCATTTTAACTTTTAACCAATACCATCAGGCACTCTCAGCCTGTTATCACATTACTACCAGATTCATGCCCAAGACTGACTTTATATTGTCTCTGAAAACCTGTTTAAAAGACCAATATCCACCATTCAACTTCAACACTTAAATTCTTACTCACAGGCTGCACTACTGGATGAATTAGTAGCAGGTTGGGAGCTACAAGTGCTAGCTGTTTTAGCTGAAAAAAAATAGAGGATGTTGAACTCTGCATGGGCATAAGTAACATTCAAAATGACAGCTACCTCACAGTAAGCCTCTTGCTTCTTATAAATATTATCAACAACATTTAAGCAAAATTAACTTACAGGTCATCAGGACAATTGTTTGGAGATTCCAGCCTTCCTCCTGATTGTACATGGTGTAAAATTTCTGTATTGGAGAAACCTGGATATGGTTGTTGACCCGAAGTTAATGTTTCCCACATTAAGACTCCAAAGGCCCTAAGAAACACCAACAAAAAAATGTAATTACCATAGTCATCATGAACAATGTCCCTATCAACAGTTAAAATGTCTCTAACCTAAGAATAAGACTCAGAAAAATTAGGAGTAAGAGTTTAAATTTTTTGTGAAACAATTCATATGTCCTAAAGCCAGCCTCTGGAATAGCTAAAATAAATGTGAAGAACTGACACACTTTCCCAGACTCACCGAGATGCAGCTTAGAAGACACTGAGCACCCACAGCTTTCCTGGACAACACTGTCTGGTTGAGTATGTCCTCACTTAAACAAGTGTTTAGAAATCTCTAGAGGTGTCACTGGAAATGGAGAGATACAAGTTCTCCTAAGCACCACTCACAAAGCAATCACCACTTCATTTGGTTTGGCACAGAGCACTAAATGACTTGCTTAGATAAATGTAAGAGTGGCAGTCAAATGGATGGGCTGCACGGGCTGAGGACTTGGACAAGATTGGTGGGCTATAGCCCACCGTGAGTACCTATGGCTAATGAAATCCAAACTTGTGTGAATCTCAGGTTTAACGGATCTGGTTTTGTTTGCTTTTTTCCATGCCTCCTGACAGCAGGCCTCTGCTTCTTCACCATAAATTCAAACCCACCCAAATACACGCTTTAAGTAAACTTCCACAGCAAAGTATTATGACCTTCCCCTGATGATGCTGAGAAATTTGGGCTTCAGAATAAAAAAGTCATCAGAAGAGGGTGAAACAGTAAGGGGAAAGTATTTGGCTGTAGGAAGGAAATGCCAACTAACCTAATGGAAAACAAAATGGAACAGCATGCAGGCAGTCAATTCACTGCCCAATCAAGGAAAAAACACATTGCGGGCCTAGTACAAAATTTTTTCATTGAGTGATACTAGTTCTTTCCAGCCAGAATCCAAAGGTAGAGCTCAAAGCATTAAGAAATATATCCATGCAGGTACTGTCGTGGTGCCAAACTTTTCACTAGCTCATTAAAATATCGCTTAGGAGGAAATCTGCCTTAGCCTAAAAATTATTAGAGATGGCAATATGCAACCTTATCATTCCTCCTGTAAACCAGTATTTTCTTGCTGTGGGATTTAGTATGATTATTCCCACAGCTGTGTGGCTGCTATAACTCACCAGACATCAAAGCAGTTTGTAAAGACACCATCAATGAGGCTTTTAGGAGCCATCCATCTGACAGGGAGTAGGCCTTCTCCTCTTTTCCTGTAATAATAAGTTTTATAGCTATCTCTGGCAAGTCCAAAATCACCAATCTTTACTACCCAGGAAGAGCTCTCATATTCCTTCTCAGACACAAGGCAGTTGCGAGCAGCCAGCTCCCTGCTTTGTAAGGCAGAAACAAGAGGATGGAGTTAGCACTGCAGAGTAACTCAGGTCAGAAGGGACCTCTGGAGGTCATCTGTTTCAACCAAAGGGTTCAGAGCAGTGCTGACCTCGAGGCCAGATCAAGTGGCTTAGGCCCTCATCCAGTTAAGTTTTGCATATCTTCAAGGCTGGAGATGACACAGCCCGTCTGGACAACCTGTTCCAGTGATTGATCCTGCACGTTGTGAACAATATTATCTAATTTCCCTTGCTGTAACTTGTGCCTCTTGCTTCTCATCTCTTCCCTGTGCACTTCTGAGAAAAGTCTGGCTCTGTGTCCTCTATAGCTACCCATTAGGCAGATGAAGACAGTAAATGGATCTCCCCACTTGCCCTTCTCACACAATATGATTCTTGCCTGGGGTGCAATGAGTCCTGAATTCAGATCTTAGAGTAGCCCACCATTTTGTGAGAGAACTGTAGGTGTTTTTTAGCAGAAAAGCTTAACATTAGATTTTACTCCAGTGCTCTCGCCTTCCCTGTTACATTGTGACATCTTTCTAGGCATTTTTTCCCAGGGAAGATAATTAGGCTTGATATTGTGGATAAACCTTGGAAGACTAAGGAAATAAGTTCTCTACCTGTGCATAAAATACATTTTCTCTAAATAGACACAGCCTTTGCAAATACCCAAACTTATATCCAAGAGGCCAGTCACTGTCAGTAAGGGACTCTGGAGCTACAAGAAACAAAGACAGAAGTTACCCATGTCTTCCAGCTTTACAAACACAGAATGACAACCTCCCTATGCAAAGATAGTATTGTTTCCTCATTTGAAATGCATAGGATTTTTCCAAAACTTGCAAAGCACAGGTGCAAAATCTCTGTATGTCAATAGAGTGAATGCTAATTACCGGCAGGGTAATCTGCCAAATCACTGCACTGCAAGGCAGGTGAACACATCCTGTTCTTTGATTTGGGGCTAAGAATATCCTGGGACTTTCAGAATTGTTTCGTCACTACAGTGGAAGAAATGGGACCCTGAAAATCTCCTCCCACTACCAGATCAGGTTGTTTGCTGCTGTATTTATTGGTGTAATATATTATTCTAGTAGAATACATGTATATACATTTCAGTAGAATTCAATACTGACTGTGGATTTGATCTGATCATGTAAATGAACTAGACAATTGCTATAATGCTATAAAATTTCAGTGTCAAATCCTTTTGACCTACAATCCTATCATCCATATTCTTTCTCCATGCTAACTATGGAAAAAATAATTAATTAATTAAAGAAGTTTATTCTTTCCTCCTCTTTCCTTCTAAAGAATTTGAGGACACAGGCACAGGGACAGAGTATTTTCTTATATGCCTGGACTATACCTAGCACATTAAAGATACTGCTGCTACTGAAAGACAAAAAAAACCCCACAACCCTATGCAGCCTAATAGATCAGATACATGACCACCATTATTTATGATCACTTTTCAAAGGACTGTTCACGGTATTCATAGAGAGAAATTCAGCAGACTTCTCACAACTGAAAACACAGTTTTGGTCAGTGGTCTAATGACATTCAATCCTCTTCACAGCAACCCTGAATGCAAGGTCAGCATGCAACACTGAGGTTACAGGGCATTAGGGAAAAGCCAGGCCAGACCTTGCAGGTACAGAAACAGCTGAACATCAGCATGGCCTTTGAGAAATGGAAAAACTGAGAAGCTGTGGGCAGCTACAGGTTAAAAATATAAGTCTCATGGTCTTTACCCTACCTTTTGCTTTCTGGCTCCTCATAAATAGCTAAGTAGATGCCCTCCTTCCATCAGCGCCAGTACAAGGTACTGAGGTTCATTTAACAGGCACACGCCAAGTAACTTCAGAATGTGGGGCTGATCAAATTTACTAAAGAGAAGGAAACAACTGTAAGCTTACATATGAGAAATCCAGCTGGTTGATAGCTTTTAAAGTGCATATAGCTGCAAGCAATGAATGAGCAGTTTGGCCTTTACAATCCTGCCTCTACCAACAACATGATTTAGCAACTTACAGGGCCTGGATCTGCTCAGTCATGGGGAGAGTTCAGGGACATCCTTTCAAAACACAGGCTTACACTTCTACTTTGATAGGCACTCTAATGCATGCATGTGTATTAAAAGCACACTTCATCATATTTCCAGGAAGCAAAGAAAGGTAGCCAAATGTCAATCTCCTCTAGGAATAACATGAATTGCCACCTGTACATTAAAGGTATCTCTGTGATTTTAATAGAGTATTTTTACTACTATACTCACAGTAGAACTGCTGATTCAGAGAAATGCACAGAGAAAGGTAAAAGCACAAGGTGCAACATGATATTGTCACAATTCAGAGGCGAACTGTTTCTCACAGTACATTTTCAAGAGAAACAAAATACACACGAGGAATACTTGCAGATATGCTATTAATTGCCTGTGTGTGTCCAAAAAGATAGGGATTACCACAGAGCAATATGCTATTAATTGCCTGTGTGTGTACAAAAAGATAGGGATTACCACAGAGCAATCAGTACTCTCAGATCTAGCACTTTTCAAAGAATGAAGAATATTTATTGCCTCTGTCAGTGCCCGTGTTTTTACAATCACATTTCTTTGTGAGAAAATGGTTTTCTCTTCACACTGCTGTGTGAAAGGACTTGCACCAGCAGTCAGAGAAACTTGACTCTATTGGGGGAACTGGTGGTGTCCAAAATGCTGTCAAATGCACTAGTGTAAACAAACAAATAAAACAGAGGGCCATTTTCCTTCTAAACTCTTTCAGTTCACATAATCTTATGTGTGGGCAAAGAGTCCAGCAGAAGTGTGGTTTTGAATTTGACAGTTCCCCCTTGCCCGTAGCACATACCTCTCAATCAGACACACTTTGGCACTCTCAAGAACAAAAAGAGGAGAAGGAGCACCTGGCACTTCCCTTACAGCTCATGCAGCCTTTTCTCCACTGACCTGTCATTCCTTACTTCCCAAATGATGGGATACTCTCAAGAATTTGCTACATGTATTAGTACACAAATGACTTATCAATAACCAATATCAGACGACTTTTTGAAATACAAGCAACCGAATTTCCCCATTGCTGCACACCAATAATAGAAGAAAGAAATAGTCTTTGCTTAACTGGGACAGTATGCATAACATTACAATCCAAATTTTAATGAACATCCAAAAAGGCAAGCAAAATAAAAGTTGCATTTAAATACCTAACATCAAGGTTTGTAAACAATCTGGTCCACTTATTTTTCCTTTCTGCACTTGGTTTCATTTATGAGACCTTACAGATGAACATCAAGAAAAATCATTAAGCTCTCCATGAGGGAACAAAACCATTCTATTTTCATGTTAAAAAAATGAAAGATTTAAAGCATATAACACATACCAATTTTTTTTATCATTGTTTAATGACTACTGGGAATAGATAATATTTAAACTTTTCTATTCTCTTCGTTTCTATGTCTCATTGTATTGGTGTACATATGGGCCCACATTAGCGTTTACATTTAAATGTAATAATTTCCAATTATATATTTTTCTAGGATTTCTGGGTTTGGATTATTAGCTGCAACAAGAAAGCAGTATTGGAGAAGCTTCATACTACACAGAAAAGAGACTTTAACTGGGTTTATAACTGCTAGGTAGACTGAAGATAGATTGTAGGAAGTTTACACACATTTACTCTTTGTCCTTAATTTACACTTTAGTGACATGGTTTCATTTTGGTTTTCACAAGCCTCTTACCTCATTCAATGTACAGTGTGTGGAAGAAGTTAGGCAAAAAATGCAAGATATTTTCTTAAAAACATGTAAACACAAAAAGGAATGCTGTGAAAACCAATTTCAAATTTAATAACACTGTTTTCCGTACAGGATATAAAATCCTTCATTTTTCAAAAGATGGTTCTATTTCTGGACTCATGAAATAAAAGTCAGAGAAGTGCAGAAGTGCATCTGAAAACTAAACCACACTCTCAGTCTTATGTTACCAGCTGAAAACTTAGCTGAACTTTACTTGTTTGTGTGGACACTCTGGAAAACCAGCCTTCTAGCTGACACACAGACCTTACTATGTGAAATTCTTGCACTGGTGACAGATGCATTATTTTTTTAAGTCTACCTCAATAGAAGAGGTATGTGGCAGCCTCTAGTGGTAAGTATGCACATTTTTAAAAAACAATTTCCACAGTAAATTGAAACTTCAAGGCATCAGCTTGTTTTGATATGTTTATTTTGGTAAAATGGGATTAGCCAAACGTTGCCCAATTGCCTTTAACAACTAACTTAGTTTTAGGGGAGCAAAGGTACTGAAATGTATCAATCCAAACCCCAGTAAATCCATGATATGAGCATACTGAACTTGCAGTCTGTATCTTAAATTTTGCTAATTAGTTTTATAGCTTTATTTTCATAAAATTCATCAGTAGTGATTTAATTTTTTAACAGAAACAGGAGAACACCCCAAAAATGGCACAGTAACTTGTTTAGAGGAACATATTGCTTTCATTCCTTTGAAGGCCACCACCCTCACATGATACTGGCTTCGAAGGGTGCCCAGTGGCAAAGCTGTCCCTACCCCATTAAGTGTGCCTCCTTCAAGAATTCACTCTTTTCGTGGTATGTCGCACCCTTCTTCAAAGTCTACTCAACAGAAAGCAAAGTGTAATAACACTTAGGTTACCACCACCATTATCATGTAGCAAGGACAAACCTTACAGCATAACAGGCATTGGCTAGTCCCACTGTCTCAGCAGTCCCCCTGAGTTGAGCTAATTCTTTGTCTTCCTTGACAAACACTATCTGTCCAGGCAAGGCCTGTTTTCTGGATTTCCATCTTCGGTGCCATACTGGAACAGAAAAGCAGACCATCAGATATTTCACTCTGAGAGCATCCCAGTGCGTGAGCAGGCTGAAAGGCTACAGGTTTTTTGTTATTCTGTTCAACATGACCCCCCAGCAACTCATGTAAGCAAGACATTTCCATCTGGCCATCATCTTTTTCCCAGAAAATACAGACAGCTGCTTCTTGAGCTGAGAAATCAGTCAAGCATCCACTTCTGTATGTGGCAAGACCCAAGCCTGAAGGGCTGCTGCTGTATCCCAGGGAGAGGATGCAGAGTGAGAAGGCAGGACCATCACAGGTGGACATCTACGTATCAGGGTAATCTCTACATCCTTTCTTCAGGAACAAAGCTTAAGAGGAAAAAAATGGGACCCTTTGGTGAATAAATGCAGTACCCAACTTTAGAATTATAAGGCACAAGTTTTTATAAGGATACACAGGAACATCAGCGTTCCATCAGCATTCCTGTGCTCTCCCTGCAGGGAATCAACAGCAAGAAATGCCTGAGGATGGAGTGAATTGGTATCTTGTCCTTAATACTGAAAATATAACCAGCCATCTCTAGGGCCTCAAAGAATGAGAATATACAAACTCCTGCCAGCTCCCCACCCTGGGGATTGTTCAGCATTTCCCTAAACCTGAAGGCTGATCATCTCCTGCCATCTGAACTGCCTTTTACTGAGGCCTGGTGAACCAAGGATATGCAAAAAACTCAGCCACATAACAAAACCAAATAGTATGACCACAGTCAAGCCCAGCACAACAACTCCGATCACAGCAGCAATGGCAATGATGGTGTCTGGGGAGATCATGGGATCTGTTAAATAGAAGGGGAAAATTGGTTAATGACTGTGTGTACAAACAGTATCAATCCTATGGAGCTGAGCAAACCTTAACAGAACCCTTGAGCTGCCTGCTGTGTAAATGTCTTCCTCTGCACAAAGCTCTCTTGTAGGCTGTATGCAGATATCTACATTTAGTCAGACTAATTCTCCTCCCCCAGCTCTGGGCCATTCCTGTGGTGATGACCTACTGTGCACACGGAAAGAGAAAGAGTGGGATTTTCAAAAACACCCACAGAATGTACATCTAACATTCTGGCTGAAGGCAAGAAGTAATCCTTACATCCTTAACTCAGTGTGGGAGCTTGTCTTTATTTCAAGAACCATACCATAATGCAGACTGCAGGGCCATAGAGACAAACAGGTATAAATAAGCAGAAGCAAAATGCAGGCCCATTGTTCCATGCAAAAGAGCCTGATGAGCACTACCAGCTGGGGTCACCATATAAATGCCACCATCTATTAACTCTTAGACAATTACCTGTGCAGCAACATCATTATTAAAATAGCAGGTCTCTTCATAAATTGGTAAGATTATTCTGAATAAAAAACTTGATTAACAGAGTAAGAAAGTACAGAACATACCTTCACCCAAAATGATATCCTTGCTTGTGTCACTGTATTCACCGAGACCCAGCACATTTGCAGCTGCCACTCTGAACTGGAAAGTTCCTTCTAAGTTCTTGGCCTTCCATGTGCAAATACTGGCACAGGAGCTGTTGTAAACCACCTCCCACAAGGACTTCACTTTGCTGGTGTTGTCAGACTGCTTCCTGCAATGGGCACAGCAAAATAGCACAGGTATGTCATTAACGCAGTGAGGGCAGTTTACTGCTTCCCCTCCCCGTTCTTCACTTCAGTTTCATGGCCTTCACAACATCTCTCTGCCTGCATGAAAGCTCAAGCTGGTCGTGGGGTTTTGGCTACAGAGCAGAAAAGTGTACCATGCTATTTCAGCAATGCTAGGAATCACACATCTTTAGCTTGGCATTGGAAATGAAATGCTAGAACATTTTAGACATAAAAGCTCCAGCAGTATTTCACTTGTTTCAGTGTACGCCTCACAGACATGATTTCAAAACCGTCTTATTTAGCCTTCAGAAAAAAATAAGCATTTATTTTTGTGTCCTGTTAGAGGTTTTTGCTTTCCTGGGCCCAGAGTAATTCAGTGGCTCTTGTGCATCAGGTTTCACAAACTAAACAGGAAGCAAGTCATTGGCAGTGAAGACACAATTCTTTAGCTAGCCAGTTTCCCATAGTATCTGCTGACTGCTGGGTATATTTCTTCCTTTCCCCATTGGACTGAGATTGATTGCTCACAATAAATTCAGAGCTGATTATTCAACAACCAAAAGAAGACCATGTATTTAAACTTGAAAGGCCATATCTGAAATATCATTTCAAGCCACACAAGACTGTAATATTTCACGTGAAATGACCTTCATGAGCATGTCAATCATTCTCCCAACACATTTCAATGCAGAAAAAAGGTCAAACACTTCTAAACCATAAAGACATGGGAAAACTATATATTCATGTCCTTGGTGTGTACATATCCCTACCAGAGCTATATGAAAAACAGCAGTTGTTTCAAAGAGCTATGCAAATATTTTCTAGAATGCTATGCAACTGACCTAACATTTTGCTACCTGGTGTAAAAGCATCATGAGGCTCAAAGTGAAATTCAGTCAAAAACATCAGCATGTGCACATTCAAACTGCAGGAGAAAAGCCTATTTCATTAAAAAAAACAAAAAAACAAAAAACAAAAAACCCACCTCAATGATGCATTATGATTCCAGAGATGAGTAAGAAGCTGGAACCTGGAGAATACAGCGGGTAACGCACAACCCTGACACAGGTCAAGGGACTGTCCTTTCTTTACCCATCCACAGCAAGCCAGGTACAAACTGGCTGTTGGCATATCAAAATTATTGTGGTCTCATAGCATGCAGGTCAGCACTGCTGTATGCTCACAGAACTGTATGGAGGAAGATTACAGCACCAGGAAAATATGTCTGGGTGAAAACTTATATAGGTAAAGTATGCCCAGCTCCACAGCGCTCTCAGTCCTTAGCTTTCATAAGCACAGAGTTAACTGAGGAAAAAGAAATAATAGCTGAGTTTAAAAAGATTGCTTCCCTCCATCAATCCTGATTTCAAACAGTGTCATAGGAATATCTCAGAAGATAGACTCTCCTCATTTTTAAATAATACATTAATTAAGCCTTGCACTGACTGCCTTAAACAGACCCCTCCAGAGTCATGGTCAAAAAATGGGAAGTTTCAAAGTCATTGCCCACAGCAATATACTCTAACCTGTCCATTCAGCCCTTCCAAAGCCAGTGTAGGAATAAGTGTGAACTGGCATTCTACAGATGCCTAATGACACATATAGTCCAGGCAATCTGCATTTGATGACAGAGCACTTTAAAAATTATCTAGTCATCCCATGTTGGTGGGAATACCTTATGATTTTTTCTGGCAACTATATAAGGCCTTTTCATGAGTCCTCTGAACACTAAGATAGTTCTACATACATTTTAGCCAAAAATACATACTACATGCTTGAAATCTGCGATTTGAAAACATCTCCAAATCTTCTTCTAATTCACCAACTTATATCCAAATATATCCCTATATTTCAGAGTTGGTCTGGAAATGTATTTTCTTCCAAGTTTTCTAGGAATTTCTGGAAATGAAGGCTACTTAGTTTACTCAAGAAAAAGAACCCATGAGAAGGGCCTTTTGCATCATAGATATTTCACTCTTCCCATCAGAGTCAAACCAAAAGCCCCTGCGCACCCACATTTGTCCTGGGCTGCTCCCTATGGGAAGAGTGCCTGCACATGTAGCTTACCTGCTTTCTAAGATGTAGTAGGTCAGGTTTCTTCCATTGTCATCAGCCTTTTCCCACTGTACAGAGTTTTTAGTGTCTTCTGCTCTTTTTGGAACTCCTGGCTTACTGGGAACACCAGCTTAGGCCAAACAGGGGAAGAAACAGAACCCTTAAAATGTGTTTATAGCAAGACAAAGGGCTAACAGGCACAGAAAAAAATTTAGTCATGTGCACATGGATGTTTAGACATACAAAAGGATGGAGGATCTATATCAATAATCCCCATGGAGAATGAATCTTTGGCCTTCTTTTTGCGATCGACAAATTTCAGTTTTCATTCATATGCAGCCTTTCCCCAGTAGTTATGAGTTCACATGTGTATAGGTATTTCATTTCAGCTTCCCTCACTCTTCTCCTCTGCTCCACTTGGAAGTGAACCTCATTTCTTTCCCCCTATTACTTTTGCAGATATGGTATTGTGTTATTTATTCTTCAAACACACACAACTATTGGCTCTTAGTATAAGAAAATTGCCTGCTAAATTTTACAAAATACTGTGTTTGAATATTCACGTCCTGAAAATAGTCTTAAAATCTTGTTTCCCTACATTAAGTGCTTACCTGTAGCTTTAAAGCTTGTTGAAGAGGAAGTGCTTTTCACTCCTGTAACATGAACTACTGTTACTTTTACAAAGTAGTTAGTTGAAGGAAGAGTTCCTGTGAGATTGCATGTGTGAACAAGATCTGCTGTGCACATAGTGCTTGCAGGAGAAAACCAGTAACTTTTTGTTTGCCCCTAGAAAAATAAAATATCATTGCGGTCAACCTTCTTGCTCTGCTGAAATTGTGTCACAGTTCTATTCCTTGGTAGATTAACTACTTTGCCACCTTTTAATATTGTAGGGGAGAGATTACACACATGCTGTTTCAGTCACAGGACTTCATCCTCTTAGGGACCAAGGACACAAAACCTAGGTTTTTCCTTTGTTTTCAGGAGACGTACAAGTCTTGGCAGCCACAAAGGACAACAGATTAAGTGACCCCTTTGCACAGCCAAAAGGAGCCTTCCCCTTGCTTATCTCTGCGCAGCTTGTATTTCTGGATCACCATGATGTGCCCATGAGTTCAGCTTGCCATGATGCAATTGAACGGAGGCGGTTTAGTGGAATTGTGCTATGACATTTGTTTTAGGGCAGGGAAATGTTTGGTGTAGCCCTAATGAATCCGATTATCTATATTAAGGAATCTACGTGATCCAGTTTAGCACATGACATTTTCTGTGTCCAGTGGTCCAGAAATTAAAGTCTGAAGCTTCCATCCATGCTGCTGTCACTGCAGCACTTACCTCTACAGCCTGAACTACCAGACCTGTTTTTCTCTCCAGCATTTTCTCCTAACCTCTACCACAGCAAAATCAAATTCAGATACTAGGTTGTAGCTGATATTTAATGCTGAAAACCCTTTTCTTCTCTTTCTTGTGCAGAGCAGACATAGGATTTGTAGCTACACGCCAGGTTGGGGGAGGGCAGTGAGGAAAGAGGGAGGGGACTCTACTGAAATAGGAGACCCAGGAGGAATTCTGGTAGGGTCATCCAGGATGTTCTTTGGCACTATGGAGTATTAAATGCTACAGCTGCACTCCTCCTTGTTCCTGGCAAACACTGCCTCCATCCTGCCCCTTCTGAGCCATTAAGACTGATGTCACCGTGCCCAAATTATCCACTGAGACTCTTCATATACACCCTGCCACCCTGTCCTGCTCACCAGGACAGAGTGGGTTAAATTTGATCTGGAAAAAAACTAAGGGGTATTTTTACCTTACGCAGCTCAAACCAGAAGCTGGTTTCATTGATGTGCAGAGGAGCTCTCCATTCTAGCTGGAAGCTGGTATTTCTGGGAACTATGTTGACAGGTGCAGGTGGAGTCTAAAGATTTTGCAGTAACAGGGACACTTTCAGAAAACCGGTTCTCATCAGGATGAAAAGCAAGAACCTAGTAAGGAAATGGATGAATTGTACAGTACCAGACCAGTGGGAAAGGTGCCTTTAGCAACTCCAAGTGTTTGGAAGACTAGCTGCTTTCAAAGAAGACAATATTCAGGCAATACAGTTATAGGTGTAGAAAGATTTTGAGCCTCACAGCTGCAGCGTTACATATCTTTGGGCTGGAAGTTCATGGCCTAGAGTCTCCTTCCTCAGAGACTCTTAGTTTGTCATTTCATCTTTCTACCAAGACTCTTCTCTTTCTAGACCTTTCTTAAATGCCACA
Source organism: Haliaeetus albicilla (assembly GCF_947461875.1). Classification (NCBI taxonomy): domain Eukaryota; kingdom Metazoa; phylum Chordata; class Aves; order Accipitriformes; family Accipitridae; genus Haliaeetus; species Haliaeetus albicilla. The sequence goes on along the minus strand of NC_091499.1, from coordinate 22,099,012 downwards.
TGCTCTTACACAGGCATGCAGATGTCACATCACACACTAGGCAGTGTTTTAGAATCACAAAAACACAAGGTGAGGAGGTGCCCTAGCACAGCACCTTCCACTAAGCCACAATCAAATATGACTTATGTTGGGGTATGCATACTTACATACATACATATAGGTATACAGGTATGTGTGTATATATGTATTCCCCGTTATATCATCCAAATCATTAACAAAAGCACAAAATCAAATTAAGACCAGAACAGATCCCCTCCAGCCAACAGCTGAATGTTCTCCCAGACCATGTATGAACTGTGAAAACCACTCTCTGACTGTATTTGTGATGCACCCAGTGCACATTCTACAGACAACGTTTACTTGGGTGCTTTTGAAAATAATAGAATCATAGAATCATAGAATGGTTGGGTTGGAAGGGACCTTAAAGATCATCTAGTCCAACCCCCCTGCCATGGCCAGGGACACCTTCCACTGGACCAGGTTGCTCAAAGCCCCATCCAACCTGGCCTTGAACACTGCCAGGGATGGGGCAGCCACAACCTCTGGGCAACCTGTTCCAGTGCCTCGCCACCTTCACAGGGAAGAACTTCTTCCTTACATCTCATCTAAATCTATCCTCTCTCAGTGTAAAGCCATTACCCCTTGTCCTATCACTACGTGCCCTTGTAAAAAGTCCCTCTCTACCTTTTCTGCAGGCCCCCTTTAGGTACTGGAAGGCTGCTATAAGGTCTCCCCGGAGCCTTCTCTTCTCCAGGCTGAACAATCCCAACTCTCTCAGCCTGTCTTTATAGGAGAGGTGCTCCAGCCCTCTGATCATCTTCATGGCCCTCCTCTGGATCTGCTCAAACAGGTCCATGTCCTTCTTATGCTGGGGGCCCCAGAGCTGAACGCAGTACTACAGGTGAGGTCTCATGAGAGTGGAGTAGAGGGAGAGAATCACCTCTCTTGACTTGCTGGTCACACTTCTTTTGATGCAGCCCAGGATACAGATGGCTTTCTAGGCTGCAAATGCACATTGCTGGGTCATGTTGAGCTTCTCATCAACCAACACCCCCAACTCCTTCTCCACAGGGCTGCTCTTAATCCACTCTTTGCCCACCCTGTATTTGTGCTTGGGATTGCCCTGACACATGTGCAGGACCTTGCACTTGGCCTTATTGAACTTCATGAGGTTCACACAGGCCCATCCCTCAAGCCTGTTAACGTCTCTCTGGATGGCATTCCTTCCCTCCAGCGTGTCAACCACACCACATGGCTTGGTGTTGCCAGTAAACTTGCTGAGGGTGCACTCAATCCCATTGTCCATGTCATCGACAAAGATGTTAAACAGCGCCAGTCCCAATACCAATCCCTGAGGAACACCACTCATCCCTGCTCTCCACTTGGACATCAAGCCATTGACCGCAACGCTTTCAGTGTGACCATCCCGCCAATTCCTTATTCACCGAGTGGGCCATCTGTCAAATCCTTGTCTCTCTAATTTAGAGACAAGGATGTCATGTGGGACAGTGTCAAATGATTTACACAACTCCAGGTAGATGATGTCCATTGCTCTTCCCTTATCCACCAACACTGTAACCCTGTCGCAGAAGGCCACCAAATTTGTCAGGCATGATTTGCCCTTAGTGAAGCCATGCTGGCTTTCACCAATCACCTCCTTATTTTCCATGTGCCTTAGCAGAATTTCCTGGAGAACCTCCTCCATGATCTTGCCAGGCACAGAAGTGAGACTGGCTTGTCTGTAATTCCTCAAGTCTTCCTTTTTTCCCTTTTTAAAAATGGGGTTTATTTTCCCCCCTTTCCAGTCAGTGGGAACTTCACCGGACTGCCACGACTTCTCAAATGTGATGGATAGTGGCTTACCCACTTCATCCGCCAGTTCCCTCAGGATGCATCTCATCAGGTCCCATGGACTTATGCACCTTCAGGTTCCTTAGATTGTTTTGAACCTGATCTTCTCCTATAGTGGGGAGTTATTTGTTCTCCCAGTCCCTGACTTTGCCTTCTGCAACTTGGACGGTGTGGCTGGAGTACTTGCCAGTGAAAACTGAGGAAAAAGAGTCGTTGGGTACTTCAGCCTTCTCCATGTCCCAGGTAACCAGGTCTCCCATTTCCTTCTGGAGAGGGCCCACATTTTCCCTAGTATTCCTTTCATCAACGACATACCTATGGAAGCTTTTCTTGTTGCCCTTGACATCCCTGGCCAGATTTAAATCTATCAGGGCTTTAGCTTCCCTAACCTGATCCCTGGCTGCTCGGACAATTTCTCTGTATTCCTCCCAGGCTACCTGTCCTTGCTTCCACCCTCTGTAGGCTTCCTTTTTGCGTTTGAGTTTGTCCAGGAGCAGCTTGTTCATCCCTGCAGGCCTCCTGGCATTTTTTCCTGACTTCCTCTTCGCTGGGATGCATTGATCCTGAGCTTGGAGGAGGTGATCCTTGAATATTAACCAGACTTCTTGGGCCCATCTTCCCTCCAGGGCTTTATCCCATTGTACTCTACCAAGCAGACCCCCACTATAATGTCACCTCTCCCTGCCTTCCCTTTAATCCTGACCCATAAGCTCTCAGTCTGCTCATCCATCCCCAGGTGCAGCTCCATGCACTCCAGCTTGTCACTGACACAGAGGGTGACACGCCCTCCTTATCTCCCCTGCCTGTATCCTTCCATTCCAACACTCCCGTCATAGGAGCCATCCCACCATGTCTCCGTGATGCCAATAAGATCATAGCCCTGCTGGCATGCACACGTCTCTAACTTCTCTTGTTTATTCCCCATGCTACGTTCGTTTGCACAGAGGCATTTAGGTTGGGCTCCCGATGAAGCTGACTTACTGGCTGGAGTGGCTGGAATTCCTTTGTGCTGCTCTTCAGGTGCTCTCCTGCTGACCTGTGATCCCTCTCCAGGCTCTGGGCACCTATTGCTGGCACTGGCATCAAACTGGTAGGAGTGGGATGGATTGAGATGCTGGCTCCTGGCGGGTCTCCTGCCACTCTGGTGAGAGCCCGGCTGTCCAGATACATCATTTACTGTTTTCCTTTTAACTCTTCATCTGTAAAGGGAGAAGCAGTATGTTTTGTTGTTACAAATCTACATTGGACATTTTTATTCCTCTGTTATCATCTAGGTGCTTGTGTACCAACTGTTTACCATTTTGTTCTAATATAGTCCTGATCATACCTATATATGTCCTAATATAGTCCTAGTAAAACTGTATATGTCCTTAAAATAACTTCAGGTACTGAAGTTACACTACATATATATATATAATATATACATAAAATATATATTATATATATAAAAATATATATTTTATATATATATAAAATAATTTCCTTTTTGAAGCTAAGTATGACCTCTTTTTGCTCTTTCTATGGGACTTACTCTCTTCCAAAAGTTACAGAAGATAATTGTGAACATTCACAGACTGTTTTTAACCATTTCCTTATGTAGTTTAAGGCCATCAGATGCTGCTGACTTAAATACATACAACCTACATAAATAGTCTTTAACCTGTTGCACTACTGTTGGCTTCATGCAGTTGTGTTAAATATCTAGTCTCAGGACTCCTGTACCTAAAAACTAAGCAAAAAAAGCACTAAATACTGCAACCTGTTATTCCTTTTGTCCTCTTCTTCAGCATACTAACAGAGCCTTCCAACTGCCTTTTTAGTCCTTGCTACTTTGAACTCCTTTGGTTCCTCCACCTTCTTGATTTCACCCCCATGTGAAGTTACTCTTTTCTGCTCATTCTTACAGCAATGACACACGTGCTCAGGCAGGTAATACTGACATTACCTCAGGATGGTGCTCCCTCTGCCCTGGCTGTCCAAAAAGCCTTGCTGCCTGAGTCTGACAGCAGGGGTGGCAGGGGGGCTGATGTGTTTGCCCCTCAATTCTCACCGTTCACAGCCCAGCATAACTATGCAAGCCACCAAAGTTTTTGCATGATGCTGACATAGGAGTCCACATGAACTGCAGCAGCTGATGGATGGATATCCTATTCTGCTGTTTCTGCTAGCTATCATGGGGCTGGCCTATTCGTACATTTCCTGCTTCTACAAATTTCCTGTTTCAATATGGTAGTTGAAAAAACTCTGTCTGTGACAGTGGAAGAAACTACTTCTTTTATTGTACTGACAGCATCATATTTCAATGAAATCCAAAATCAGCGGGTTTGCAACCACCCTTCAATATTCTCGTCTACAGAAATTTTCTTCAAAGGCTACCAAATAGCCAAGCACCTACTTGCATTTTTAAGTCATTGTTAGTCCTCTGCATTTGTTAAAGGGTCAACTTTGATATATTGTTCTTGTTGCGAACTTTGCATGCATATTTTATAATATACTTCTATATAAAATGTGACTGCTGCAAGACAGAATCAGTCAACTATTAAGTGAGTGATCACCTATATCTCTATGGATATATCAGATACTTTTTGGAATTTTTTTTTTCCTAAATGTAAAGTTGTTTATTAAAGGAAAAGCAGCAATTGGCAAAATGCCTGAGGCTGCTCTTGATATAATATATAGAGGTTTCCCTTTTATGAAAGTTTCGGGTATGTTGCTTTCCTGAGAAAAGCCTTTATCTTTTGGCCATGACCCATTCACACTCACATAGCCCTGCTTGTTACACTTCACCTAGTCCTTCACAAGCAGCTCACAGTTCCAGGCATCCTCCTTTGAGAACAGGGGATACCCATCATCTGACCCTCTCTTAGCATGTTGCATCAAGTATTGAGGCAATAACAGCAGGATTGCAGCAGAAACTCCTATTTACTCTTGAGATCTGTGATGTGCTCCCCAAATAGAAAAGATCTGAGCTCTAAGGATTTAATCTGAACAACCCATGTAGGAATAAACTGTGATGTTTAATTTTCCTTAAGACTGAAGGACTGAGAGAAGTCTGCGAAGTTTTGAACTCATATTTTCAAAAACACACATATAGCTTTACAGAAGAGCAGTCTAAAGATTTGCAGGTTAGTGAACAAATAGGTAAAACTGCTTGTAATTATAACTTGAATAAATTGTTTGTTCCGGATTGGAGCCCACTGACAGACCACGCAAGCATCCCATTTGGAAATTCACTTTTTTGCAAGGGTGTCACTGGGACAGAAGGTAATAAATTGACAGAGATTTGATAGTGGATGGATTCTAGAGGTCCATTTGGCTTCAAAGGTTCACTCCAAGGTATGTTGATGGTGGTGTCAGACAAAACCACTGTCTTAATGGAATCAACTCCCTCTGGTACTGAAACAGAAAGAAAAATTAATCTCCTTTTAGGTACAGATCTCACTAGAGGTTTGTTTGGTTTTTTGTTTTATTTTTAGAGAAGTCAAGAAATGTCACTGAGGAAAGAAAAGAAGTTATAAGCATATGAATATGATCCATTTACAGGACTGACTCTACACATGTAAAACTCATATTCTTGTATAGTCAGTGAGCTGCAGACAAGTTCAAAGTATTTTGAGGGACTTTTTTAGTATCTCCTTGGCTATCCTACCACGCAAGCAGACAAAAAAAACCCAGCTGCTGTCCTATACCTCTACATTTATAGTCATATCACTGAATTCCTGCTCTCTTAGTTTCCTAATCAGGGTCTCAGATGTGAGTTTAATATGATGCTTACTTGGACATGCACAAAAAAAGTATACCCATGCACTATTCCAATTGGAAAGTCTTTTCCTGAACAGAAAAGTCTGAAGAAAGAAAACCCGAAACTAAGCATTTATTGCCAACTTTTACAATTTTACTCAGAAATACATGGTCTGGCTGAGATGTGTAAGCAAGAAACTGGGTTGCTGGTCTGATGCCCATGCCAGCTGGTTACTCAGTAATTGTTCTGGAAAAATCACCCTTCCTTTGAAGCTTTGGGATCACAGACTTTGAAATGGTATATGGCATGCCCCAACACTGAGTTAAAAATTCTTTTTTCCTATTGAACTGTCCAGATAGGTAAAGAGTTAAGAAGTCATTACACTATCTATGTTCCCAACATATCAGAATGATGGGTACATATACTATAATTTATGCCCTAGTAGCAAGACTGCAGATTATTTAAATCAAATGTGCAGAAGCTAGACTAGTAAAGAAGACAAATTTCTCATTTCACTAGCTAAAACATATGTGGAGTAAGAGTGACACTCTGTGGTAAGAACAATGCATTAATTTTTCCAAGTTGTCTTCCTTTTTTTTCATTCCCTCTAGCTCACTATTTGTTGCAAAGTACAGATTAATCCAAGCTTCTTTCATTTTGTTATAGAATGGAGGGAAAGACAGAGGGAATTCACCCAGCTTCAGAGGTGTGAAATAGTGTACACACTTCAAGAGGCTCTAGCAGCATCTGATTACAATTTAAACTAGCAGTTACATTCATGAAATTAAGAACATAAGTGCCAGGACACATATACATTACGTTTACAGCTGGTTGGAAATTTTTCAACAAATTGTGAAAAGCTCTGAATGTTGATACAAATACATATTTAAAATGCTCAGGGTTTGGGAGCTGGTGTGGGTTTTTGGTTGTTTGGGGTTTTTTTTTTGTCTAGGACTTTATTTTTATCCCGATGTTTTGTTTTGCCCCAACTAGAGAAGCCTGTTCTGAGTTTCATGTTTCATTTCAACTTGAGACTGAAAAATTCCATTTCAGTGGAGCAACCCAGTCTCCCATTTCATATGCTACCTTTATGTTTCACCACTGAAAGGGTGTACATTGCTGCAGGATGGCTCAGTTTACCACACAAAGAAGCAACGGTGTGAATTCTTGCCGCATCCCAACAGTATTCAGCCGTATCCAATCAGTATGTCATACAAATTTTACAATATAGATGTGGATTCCCATGCAAAGAATTGAAATCTACTGATCATAGGCCAGCTTTTCTTATTTTTTGCCATAGACTCCTTAGGAATATGCTCATAATATTCAGAAATGCACATAGGATGAGAGCCTTTTTTCTTGATGCTGCAGATGCTAAGAGATCTGAGTGTTAAGAGAAAAAAAAAAATAGCATGGTTGGATGAGAACTTCCAAAGTATAGCATGTCTGGACCCCAAAAGAAGAGTGTCAGAGTGCCTGCACCTCTTATTTCCCTTTCATTTGAAAGACAGAGAGAGGTTCATCTTAAACAGAGGTTTTCTTAAGGGGAAAGATGTGACTGCTCTCAGGACAAAAAGCAAGAAATTATCTGTGTGCAAGAGGAGCCACTGGCAGCTCACAGGTGATGCTCTCCTGTAGACAATGGCAGCAAAAAGAGAGATTACTTGTATAAAAGTAGAACTACATCCAGAAATTTCTGAGATTTATACAATGCAGACTCACATACTATAAAAATCCTTTTTGGTCCTTAACAGTTGATGATTTCATGAAAATCATGTTTAAAATATGCTTTAAAAAGTTATTAGTAATATATGCCTTATCTTAAGAAAGGATATGACAAGAGATGATACAGTTAGATTAGCTTTACCCAACTGTATGTTCAAGCCTTTTAGAGATATTATCTTGAGCTCAAGATCAACAACAAATATTTGAGTTTCATTCCATGGTGTTTTCAGGGCAACAAAGAGATGTCTTACAATCCAGTCAACTGTGATGGCTGTGGCAGTGTGAAGATACGCATCTGTGAAAAACTTAAGAAAAAAATAAAAACATTACTAAAACTGCTTGAAAGCAGAAATTTCCCACCTGGTGTTAGGATATTATGAAATCAGATTTGGTTCTGAAATAATTTCTACTTGGCAAGTAGAAGTCAAAGTATAAAGAGATGCCATGGAACGAAGATTCCAATATTTTTATACAAATGAAAACTATTGTTTCACAAATATCAATTGTTGCTTCCATATTCTTGAAATTAGAATTAAATTAAATTAAATTACATTTGATACAAAAAATAAATTTCTGGTATTTAATAGTGTGAATTTTAAACTAAATGTCTGTTGAAATATCTTATCAAAAAAGCAGATGTCAGTAAAACCATACATGTTTAATAGAACAACTTTACCAATGGCATACTCTGGCCTATTCTAATAGCTATTGATGACAAAAAAATTGAAATCCAAATTTTATTATATTATACATATTTTTTATTGTACTGCTAGAATGGAAAATTATCCAGCTAATCTCTTTCATATTAAGTCTCATAGGAACTGACAGTCATTAAGAAAACTGTGGCTTTCCAGTTCTGTTTTCCCCACTGTATTTTGCCATTAAATGTGCTTTGTTCATCATGCTGCTTTTTTTTGTGTCAAACATGCAGGTTTGACTTCTTATAAAACATAATTAGCCCCAAAATAATGACAATAATGGCCACGTATTTTCCTAGATTCTTGCAAGCAAGGGAATGACCAAAGGAATACCCGAAACTTTGAAGTAGTCTGTATATTCAGAAGAAAAAGAGAATCTTCTACGATATAGTACACTTTGTTATCATTAGCAGTATAACAGATGTCCTTTACATTTGTCTTTGCTGAAAGTTCCTATATGGTATGATTATCGTCTATGTCAGTAAGAAACAACTTGTTGGCAGAAACATTTATAAGAGTTGGGACAGGGAAAAGATCTGGAAGGAAAAGGGCACAGCAGAATTTACAAAAAATATTTTAGACAATAGCAGTCATTCATAAGGAAAGCAAGTACAAGATAAAAATAAATGATGGTCCTGCATAAATTATATTTGGTCGTATGTGACAGCAAATAAATAAAACAATGAGATGCCTTCTTGTCATCACATGCAAACTCCTGAGATTTTTTCAATGGCACTGTGGATGCTTACCTAACAAATGTAAGCCTAGTAAAAACAGATTTGCTCACTTAATAGCCTATAATTCCTAGTAGATCTCTAACTCTCCTGGTCACCTTTCACAGCCCAATTAGAAATATTCTATGATCTCTAGCAGTATGCCGATTACACATCAAAACCTGCTGTTCCATACTACCCTGGGGTTGCCTAGAAAAGTTAATTTAGCATAGTTTTGAGGAAAGGCTTGAAATTCCTGAAATTTAATCTAATGATAAGAAATGTGTTAATCATTTCATGTCAGAAGCTGTAACTATTTCCTCTGTGGTGTCTACTGTAGGGTGGAACACGTCACACAAAGTGTCAGAGGCTATTTATCAGACTACCAAGTTCCTGTACTGTCGATTTCACCAGCTATTACATGCAAACCATGAGATGGCACCTAAGCCATCCATACCGAATCAATTTGTCTCTGCTATATCAGACAAAGGTCCTGGACCCACAGAGGTGAAGGCTTGTACCTGTGGGACAGGAGACTGTTACATATGTTAAGTAGCAGCATAAATGACTGCATTTGAGAGCCTGTAGAGTCATAGTTAATGACAAAACCAGAACCAGATCCCCTGGCTGCTCAGCTAGGAACATATGCACGTGCTCTGTTTGACCTGCGGCTGTGCTGTCAGTTCAAAGTCTACATTCAGGGCTGGACCATAGCTATGAAGAGAATTTTAAGCAGTGGCCCAGAGAGTGACAATTCATGCTGCATCTATCAATTAGAGCTCATAGGACACCAGTCAGTCTTGTCTCCTTCCCCAGGCTGCCAATTCCTGCTGTTGGTTGATGTTGCAACCAATACAGTGTTCTCCCCCATCAGTACCTGGTCTGTTACACGCTCTCGTGTTTTTTAACTTGTCTTTCAAGCACACCTTCTGTGTGTTCCAAACCTTTTATCACAATGAAAACATGACCTCTTTACAAGTTTTAATACGGAAGTCTCTTTTTATGGAAGCCATTTGAGTCTGTGCATTTCTCCAGTGGTGGAAATTCTCTTGATCTATGGCTCTGTTTTAATGGCCTGTTGCCTTCCACCAGCTCAGTCAAATCTGTGTTTAACATGCAGCTTTTAGCAGTGGCTTTGGGAAACCTCTAGAAAAGTTTCTTTTGGGCTTTACCAAACCTGTATAATATTGCAGCATTGTTTTCCACCTTACTTAGTGAACAATACAATCCGTAGAAAGGTTAAGCCAGGTATCCAAGGGTGAGTCAGTGAATCAGCAGTTCCACAAGGCAAAACCACAAGTTCTTGCCCCAAGCCCAATACCATCTCCTAGGTAAATGCATCAGGCTGCACTGATAACATCTACCATCTAGCATGAGATAAGCTCAGTAATTTTTCATACCTGAAACCTTACTGTCAGGTTGGGAAGCACATCCCTGAGAGAAAAGAGCATCAGGGTGGATTTAACATTGCTCATGTTCCACTCCGTGAAAATGTCAGCAGTGCCACTGTGACTCAGTAGTTGATAGTAAACCCTGAAATGCGTTAATACTCCATTGTCCCTTTCAGGTCTGTCCCACCTGAACTCCATAAGGACTTTCTTACCACTTTCATGTAGGTTATTTCGTAACACATATATTCTACGGTTTGTAGAGGCTGAAGGAACTGCATAAAAAAAAAAAAAAAAAGAAAAAAACAGAGCAAAGTACTCCTATTAAAACAAACACTCTGCCTCGCAGTTAACTCTTTTAGTTTTGAGCCTGAGCTTTGCAAGCCCAATGCTGACATAGACAGATAGCAATTGGTGAGGTGTAAATTACAGAAGAATATCTAAAACTTCATGGTAATTCCTTTCTGTTTTTCATTGGTGTGTAGCTATCTGATTTTAACTTGTTTAGCAAAAAAAGAGGTGTATAAACAGAGACAAATGCACTCCTGCACTCAGACTGAGACATATCTATTTAGCCAAGTCCTGTAGCTAACAATGGAGCTGCAAGAATTTCCACAACATAGAGCGTACTCTATCCCCTCTCCTATCCACTTCAAAATCTACTGCAGCTCATAAGCTTTCTCAGCACTCCAGCCACTCAACGCTATATTTTAGCAGACTTAACTTTGACCTGCATGAGAGCAAAAATAAACACTGAAGTAAAAAGTGTATAACATCTATTAAAAGTTTAATAAGCGGTTCAGACATGAAATGCAGCCTTTGATGGCCATTGCAATGGATCTCAATTTGTCTTTCTTGCTCATAGTCATAGGCAGTGAGCAAGTCAAAGGGGTAGAGAGAGAAAGAAAAGGAAGGAATGAAGGAAGGAAGGAAGGAGATAGGAAGGAAAGAAGGAAGGAAGGAAGGAGATAGGAAGGCAGGGACACAAAGTGGCATGTACAGGCACAGAGAGGAAAAGAACGCCAGGGAACAGGCCAGAGAAATTGTGGAGAAATAAGAGACGGATGCAGATCAGGACAAAGAGATAGAAAAGGAAAAAAAAGCGATGGGCTGCAGGACAGAGACAGAGGATGACAAAAAAGTGGGAGAGAGACCAAGACACAAGAATAGAGAGAAGAGGAGAGGTACAGGGGAGGAAAAAACTGAAAAATTTGCAGCAGTGTGGGAAAGAGAGGGGGCCAGGGGAGGGACCGGGAGGGACCAGAATGCACTAGAAGGGCGACAGGGCCCCAAGGGTGCCAGGACTCACCACAGGTCTTGCTCTTGGGGCTGCTGGGAGAATTTGACAGTTCAGACGCTTCTTTCCCCATCTCTCCTCCCTTCCTCTTCAGTAACTCGGGCCGCTTGGCTGTCCTCCACCTAAGAGAACACGTGGGTGTCTTACAGCTCTTGCGAGACGAGGCTTCCCAGACACGTAGCCTTGCTCCCTCACGCACGACGCGGCCGTGCGGCGCTGCCGGTGACACACGCAGACCCTGCGGTGGACGTCGGCAGCCTGGCCTGCTGCCGAAGACGAAGAGGGACCCTTCCTCACCCGGAGAGGGACCTTCCTCACCCGGAGAGGCAGGCTCTGTCTCTTACCCGCAGCTGCCGGCCGGATGGCCTTCGAGTTCTTCTTCTTTGCCTTTCTGCGGCCTCTCCGGCTTCATCCACGGCAGCTCCTGTCCCTGTCGGTCCCCAGGCCGTGAGGAGAGCGAGGCCGGGCAGAGACGAGCCTGGGGCGGGGGCAGCCCACGGCAGCCCCGGGGGAGGAACCGACAACCCCGTCCTCGGCGCAGCCTCTGGGCGAGAGAAGGGACCGGCAGCCGCCGTGATTACCACAGCCGACCCCGGCCGGCCCCCCCTCTTTCCCCGCACGGCCGCTAACGGCACCTGCGGTAAGGCAGCGCGTCGCCGGGCCAGCTTGCTGCCTTTAGGACAGGGCTGGGGGGGTGACCTGGGGGGGGGGGGGGGTGCTGGAGCTGGGGGCAGCTGTACGGGGCGAGCGGGGCCGGGGGACGCTCAAGGGGAGCTCTGGCGACATGAGGGGTGCCAGCCCCCTTCCCCTCCTCCCTTCTATCAGCTCCCGGCGAACTCCCTGGGGCTGCCCTGGCCCGGCTCGCCTCCAGCAGACCCGGAGCCTGCTGCAGCGGGCGGTTTGAAGCTTCCCGTCCCGCACCGGTGCTCCTGGCCCTCACCCACCATCGGGAATCGCGCCCGGCAACGTTGCCGTGCTGCAGCGGCAGCAGCAGCAGCAGAGGCGGCCGCGCTGCAGTTCCGCGCTTCGGCCACGCAGCGGCAGCAGCGAGCACCCGGCGGGCGGCACCGGCGCTGCAGTTCCCGCGCTTTGCGCGCCGGTGTTTCCTCACCGGGCGGCAGACTGGAGCGCGGGGGCGGCACCGCGCATGCGCGTCCCCTCCCTCCCCGAGCGGCAGTACCGAGCGGTGGTCGCCGGGCGGCAGCATCCCCTTAACGATCCTTGTCTGAGCGTTAGCGGGGGAGCCATGGCGGACACCTCAGCCCAGTTAGACCAGCCGACGGCCGTCACTGGGGGTACAGGGCGTGCGTTTCCCTGCCCTCTTCCCACTGGCAGCCCGGGCAGTGACCTTCACTGCCTCCGTACCGAAAAGCGTCGAGGCGGCTGGAGCGTTTCCATCCTTTGGATTTGACTGCTTTAGGAGTCTGGGGGTTGCTCCTGTCCCTCCCGCCACCCCCCCATAACTTAGGGAGGAGGAGCAGCAGAGGGAACCTGCAGAACAGGTGGGGGTTTGCCCCCCAGGGATCGCTGTGCGGGTCTGCACGTGGCGTCAGGGTTGTGGGGGGCCAACAGATGCTGGCAAGAGATTTAAAAAAAAATAAAGCAACGCCGATGACATCCCGAAGGCAGGCCAGAAGAGACCGAAAGCTGCTTTGTGCCAGAGTGGCAGCTCTGTTCAGCAGGAAACAGCACGTCCGAGCGGACCAGGTGCAAGCGGCTGATCTGCAAATGAGCAACACGCTGGTTAGCCTTGGGCTTTGTTGTGGTGTTTGCACCTTTCCTCACCTCTGTGCTATCAAAAATCTGCTCTCCTAACCCTGCATACACGCAAGGCTTCCTGTGCAGGCCTTGTGACTTAGATAAGAGACACTGCATGGTGTTACTTACCACCCTGCCCTCCAGCCTGCAAAGTAATTAGACGTGAAGCAGGGAAGGCAAAGGGGCATGTTAGTATATTAGATGTCCTTAGCAGATGACCGTAGAGACCTGGAGGTTCCATCTTTGCTCTGTACAGAGGCGTAGCTCTGCACTCTGCTGCTCCCGCCAGCAAGCGTCACGGCTGCACTTTGCTGCCTGCAACACGCAATACTTAGCAGGCTGGATGGGCCGTTCTGTCAGTGAGTCAGGTGAGCAGCTCAGTTCCTTTGGCTGCCCAGTTCACCTCCTTAAAACAAACACTTCAACACTCAGTTTCTTTACTTCAGACCCCTCTAAATCTCCTGGCCTGCAAGCCATTTTCAGCTAGCAACATAGCTGAAATACAGTGCTGGTAGAAATCTAGCTGTCATCTTGCTCTGATGGCAAAAGGCTTTTGTAACTTGAACCCCTCATTGTTTTGGCATCAAGACCGCAAGGCAAGAAATACGCCTCTACTTGAACAAGCGAGACACCTGCCAAACAGCTGTGCACGGTGATACGTGGCTGCCTGCGACCGACACCTTTTTCTGCTAAAACCAGAGCGTCGTTCCCTTGTGAAGAGGTGTTGGCAGTGCAGAAAGTACCTCAGCTTTCCCTGCACCGGGTCCCCAGAGAACAGCATCTTAGTCTGACTGGAGCGTGCCGCAGCCTGTTTTCATCCTAGCCCCGTGCCCTCGAGAAAGCAGCTGCCTGTAGCAGCGACAGAACCGCCGCTGCCCAAGGGGAAAGGAATGACTGGGACTAAAGCTCTCCAGGGTGCCGGTGTCCCGTGCAGAGTCGATGACCTCAACAGCCTCTACACAGGGCCAAGCTGACAACCTGAGGAGGAGTCACAGGCTGTAGCAGTTTCTGCAGCAAACGTACTTTTCCAGCGGAGCTGGGCAGAGTAAGAGCCAAGAGACATGGGGGGGGGGGGGGACGGGGGACACACATATACATTGTTATCATTGAAACACAACTGATTATAGAGATCAAAGAAACATTTCATTCATTTGTATTTAGTGAGTTGTATTCTCAGCTCTACTCCAGAGCAGGACAGTGCCAGACAGTGCAGCCAAGTGCAAACAGGCTGGGAAAGAAGTAGACACCAAATAAAACATACTTGTTTTTCCTTGGCAAATTTTTAACTGTATGCCACCCTGCTGCAGAGTATAGGTCATGACTGAGTTGATGGCAAGAAGCAGATTTTGCGAAGAGCTAGAAAGAAGAAATCTCCATGGCCTGGCAGTCTGTGATACTGTTTTTATACACTCATACGAAAAGGAAAGGAATAAGTATGCAAAATAGCATTGAAGACTAAGGTTGTTTTCTTTCATTACAGAACTCTCTACACCAAATGTTGTTACTATGTGCGCATACAGCCACACAGAGGCATCCTCCTTTATTTAACAAAGTTCCTTAGACAAAGCTCTGCTAACTTAAAAGAGTTTCATCCCAGTAAGCATTCCTGGATTAGGCCGCATTAACAATCAAATTTTCAGTGCAATTTTATGAAGTTAATTATAAAACAGTAGACTAAATCATATTATCACTCAGAGAAAGACAAACTATAGAGAAGTTTATAGGGTCTAGTAAACACATGACTGAGGCCCTTTCATACTCTGGCAAATAAATAATAACATAATACATATTTTTTGCTTATTCTGCAAATTAAATCATTCACCTGCATAACACCATCTCTTGTACGGAAACTAAATTTTCCAAGATGACTGTCAATTTCTTGGATGCTCAGTGTTAAGCTAGATGGAATATATCTGCAATGAAAGCAAAATTACCTATAAACATGGAGTATGACAGAAAAAGAAGCCAAACTGAGGATGAAAGGAGAATAGTGATATATTCAGAAATATTTTCAGTTCTTTCCCCCTTTAAATTTAGAAGAGAAGATGGAATTGGCCACTCTAGTCCCTAATTTAGTGATCTTAGGATGTTGCTTTAACTTTTAGAAGTAGTTTTGTAAGAAAAAGAATACATCCCATCATGTTTTGTAATTGACATTACAATGACTCATTAGCTCCTCCTAGATGACCTTAGTCTGCTTGTTCAGTTTAATCATGTCTTGTTTCAAGTATTGGTTCCTAATGTGGTTTTTATGTGCTGCTGTACTGTCTTCTGGGCTCTGATGTCCATCACTACCCCAATTCCATTAGCAGCTGAAGCTTCATTCCAGGTTGCTTGCAATTGCTAAACTTGTTTGGAACAGCCCAATTTTCACAGCAGGCTCGGGTGCATGCAAGTGAATAGGATGCAAACAACAGCATGGGACTGCAGGTGGTATACGTACAAGTCAGAAGGGAGCCCTGCTGCCCACATTAGCCATAGTGAACGACTGACGGGATGTCCTCCCTGAATCTAATAAGAGAATTCACAAATTGTTTCCTTTCTTCCTCCTAAACATTGATCTAAAATACACACAAACACACACACAAACTGGTGTTATTTATGTATGCGTATACACACATATTCACCAACTTTTTAAAGAGTAAATCACAGCAACTGTAATATCTGCTTGTTCCAGTCGCTTTCCCCAGAAGAAAAGGGAAAATAATAAATAGCCTTTTCCTTATGCAGAGATTGGGTGACTGAGTTGAAAAACAAAGATCAAAGATATCACTTCATGAAGTGCAGTATAATTCTAGAAGAATAAGCTTTCTCCATGCTCAGAATTAGGAGTTTATTCACAACAGTTTCTGAGGTCCCATTTTGCTACCTATGGGGCTTGGGGCAATCACTTCCAGGCCAGCCCTATTAGGCATCCCTCACTTTGAAAGAAAATGCACTTTACTTCCAAAATTGCCAATGTTCCACACAAATTCGATGTCTCCTCACTTTCACTTCTCAACAGCTTCAAATTAGTATTATTCAGTCCCAGACTCTATCCAAAAAGGAAATAAATCATGCAGCATGTCACATTTTCTGCCTGGATAATTTTATGTATTTTACACTCTGAAGTTTTTGTGGCTTATATGTGAGTCTAAGCAGACTAAAGGCTTGATCCCATCCAAACTAAAGAGATTACACCCTGTGAAACACAAAAAAAGTTCAGTCTACCTGTCAACACAGCTGTCATCTCCCAGGAGAGATGCAATGAACATTGGTGGGAGGTGCTCTGCTTTCTTCCTGTGAGATGCAGATTCGAAGAGCACAGGCCTCAGGTACAAATGGAACTCACCAAAACCTGCTTCCATTGCAAAAAGCCTTATATAACCTAGAAAGAAAAACACATGGATGCATTTGAAAAATTAACTTTCTTCCTGCTGTAAGCAATATACATTTAGAAACCTACATCCATCAGGTTAATTTCAATGAGACATCTGCATTCTACTTAAAACATTTCTTGGCATCTGAAATGGTATGATGGATATGAAGCAAACAAGTGTTGTATCGAGATAGCTGATGGTTGCTTAGTATCACCCATTCGGCTGACACAGACAGCACCTACAAACAAAGGACAATAAGTTGCGAGTCTACAATGGTCATAAGGGCAAATCAAGAGAAATATGCTAAATGTTCCTATTTAGAAAGGACTGCAATTGGCAGAGACGTGAAGAATATTATTTTAGACTAGAAATTGGGAAGAGGACTGACTGCCAGAGAGGAAGATTCAATAGACAAGCAGAACTCGTACACATTATTACTATTAAAACAGTGACTTCATAACTTAAGAAACAGTCATTCTAGAAGCCTCCAGTATGACAAAACCCCAGTACAACCTCCCCAGTATAACAAATTATGAGGACAGTCCATCAGCAGACAGTAGACACATGGTCTAGACGCAACCACTAGCTCAGGAAATCTCTAAAGCATCAAGCGTCAGAAGCTGGACACTGTCCTGCTTTTTATATTCCCTCCCTATGGATCCATCCCTGCACTCCTTCAGATGCAAGACCACAGAAACACTGATCTGGCCTGCGATGGCTCTTCTCATGTAGTATAAGAAGATGTTAAAAAGAAAGAATTTGACTTTTTGATACAGACTGCAAAGGAATAACATACTTCCTTGCTTTCTCCTAACATGTAAGGCAGGTGTTTTACCAGTCAAGAAATCAGGTCACAGAGAAGCTATGTCATGAGAATGTGATAAAGACACAAACAGGACCTAGAAGATGTAGCTCTTTGTCCTTTGAAATCAGGTAACATTCCCTGCCTCCACAGCAAGGGAAAGAAAAGGGGAGGAGACAAAATAATATATGAAAGACACCATAAGCATCAGTCAATAATCATATGGATCACAGCCAAAATCAACTCTAAGGTCTTAAAACAAAGACCTGTGTAATTATTATAAATGTTGCTCTCTTAGTTGACCAGTATAGACATATGAATAGACTGTATAGAACAGACATCAGCACACAAATCAGCTTATTAATAGTGTGCAAAGGGAAAAAATAGCAAAAAAGAGATTAAAAAGGTGGCTGTGTCAAGCAAAAACAGAGAAGCAAAATTCAGACTGCTGCACTGTCTAGCTCTACTATTCTACCAAAGGATGTCCCTTTTCACCAGATGGTAGAAGATGAATACTGAGGAAGTGAGAACTTAGGAACACTGAGAAACAAAGAGAAGCAACAAGGGCTGCAAGGAACAGTACATACAACATAAATGTGTACTTTTAGATGTGAATGACCTTCCACTCTGGGAATGGAGTGACAGGCAAGTAATGGGAGTAATTCTGGCAGGTCCGACCCAAAACTCTGATAGAAGCTATGGTATAAGGTAGAGGAATCCACAAATGTAGGTGCACACACTTCACTTTGCATAGCAGGAAAAAAGATTACTAACCTTTCTGATGTTTCAGTCTCAATCTGAGTCTCTAACAGTTCATATTACAATGAACTGCAAACTTCATCACAACAAAAGAAGATGTAAAAATAGCTCCTTAAAATGTCACATTGAATAAACTATATATGTTTCTACTGGTATTTAGATTGACTTAACCATCTTCTATTAAATGAAGAGAATGTTATGCTTAATGACCTTACATATGCATCATGAAGTCTTACTTTTTGTCATAACTTTCCACTGACTTCCCATCCTGGAAAATGACAATTTACTGCTACTTTTCAGGGATTTGTAAGTATGTCACCTCAGCTGAGTATGTCCTCTTAGCCCTGTTCCCGAAAGAAATGCAGCCATGTGATGATCCGGTCTGCTCATCTGTCTCCTCTGGATAACTTCTAAATCAGTTGGTGAATATTAATGTAATCTGACACAGAAACAGGGCTTTCAAGATAATAAGTTCCTACAGGTTTTATGGAAAAGGCAATTGGATATTGATTTTTCAGCTAAGTGAAAAGTTGCAATATAACCTTACCCCTTATTAATTACCAGAAAATGTATGTGTGTGTATGTATGTATGTGTATGAGTGAAGGAACACAAAGAGTTATCTCAACCAGTGGAAGAAGTTTAACTAGAACCTGTATTTTGTTAGAAAGCTGAGTATCTGAACAAGAAACACAAAGTACCAAGAAAGAAGACCTTGCTTCATGGAATTGCTTGGGTTGAAGTAAATTAACCTGTTTGTTAGTTTGCCCAAGAAAGTTCCAGATATCAAATTATAGCTGTTAAAGAAGTTCTTATTTTAATGGAAAAGAGTTGTGACAGAAAATTAGGTTTTCCACCAAACTAAGTTGAATGGTTGTGGCTTAAGTATCTTAAAGATGTCTAGGTTTTCAGCTGCTGAAAATAAATCCTGCTGACTTTTTGATAGGGACTCTAAATTTTCAAGAAGAAAGCTAGACAAAGGGTTAAGACAAAGAAAAAACATGACTGGAATGTCATCTATCCTACACAATCAACTTTGCTATTGCAAGCAATCATGTCCCAGTAATCCTTTTCATAAATGAATCAAGCCCCATTTTAAAACTGTTAAGTTTTCTACCCTTTGCTCTTTCCCTTCTAGAAGTTTGTTGTCTGATTCTTAGAAATCCCCTTTTAATTTCCAGCTTAAATTTATTCACAGTGATTAAATCCATTTGTTCTGCTGCCAAAATTGGCCTTTAGCTTAAATACCTCTTCTCCATTCCCAGTGCTTATCTTCCTGGTGTATTTATAGAGAACAATCTTATCTTCTTTCAGCCTTCATTTTGCTAGGATAAACAATCCAAGATATTTCATTTGCTTTTGTAAAATGCATTCTGTATGTCCCCTCAGCATGCTATTAGATCATCTTTGCTCCCATTTCAATCTGAATTTATCTTGCCTGAACACAAATCTCCAAATTATACTTAATAATCCAGGTGAGGCCTCACCAGAATCACATACACGGCATCAATTCTCCCTCTCTCCACTGATTACAAAACTCATTGCCTGATTCACAGTAAGATATAAAGGCTTTCCCCCTGCCATGGTTGCAATACGCTGGCAGTTTACAATCATCCCATGGCCAGCTATACATCCAGTTCTTTCTCCTCCTCTGTTGCTTCCAACTAATAAGCTCAAAGTTCACAGGAGAATTTTGTATTATTATGCATAACCTCAAGATTTGTGTTATGGATCCTTATATGCTTTCTACTACTCCAGTCCTTAGAACCGTGAGTTCTTCCTGTAAGATATTCCATTTATTTTCCCTATCAGTTTTATCTGCCAGCATTACAATGTCCTGAATTTAATAACACCCTCTTATGTTTTCTACTGATATCATTAATAAAAATGCCAAGTAATATGGAGCTGAACAATAGGAGTTTCACCAATAACCTGCCTCCAAGCCAGCAGTTCAACACTACTCTTTGTAGTGTCCCCATTAGCTCAGTCTTTATTTCTATGTCTTCCTGTACAAATTGTCATCTCCTCCAGCTGATAGCTCCATAAATGCATGATACAGACTTCCCTTTTGTAGATTATTTCATTATCATTGTAAGGATCAGCACAGCCAGAACAATTTTTATGCTTTTCTACCTCTGGTGGTGAACAAAGCTTGTACTTCTTGTGTGCCTTTTCCTATATTGCACTACTCTTCATAAGAAGGCAGTTAAAATAATCATCTGTGTAAAACTCTGCAGAAGGAGGCATCTTTGTGTTCATTCAATCAGTGAATTCCTCCTGCTCCTCCTTTTGACAAAATTTCAGTATTTTCACTGGGAAAGGGCCTCTCCTGTTAACCTTTGAGGAGCAGCGTGACCTCGCCTTTTGAAACTAATGAACGTCTGCAAACCCCAGGTAGACTCCATCTCCATGTAACAAGCAAACATATCTCCCACAACACAGATGCAGGCACTCTTCATCTCTCTCTGTTTTTTTCCAACCATAGTAGGTCGCCTCTTTAAAAGAAGTTACTTTTTCACTACAAACCACACCTCTCTGAGGTCACCCTACCAGTGCTGCTAAAACAGCACAACTGACCCACTAACCTGGCTAACTGCGCACTCTCTGTCACCACCTCTATCAGCTGATGGTGGAGCATGGCAAGCTCCAGGAGCATGGAGAAGGAATCCAGGGTAAAGAGCCGTTTTTCTCCACCTGTCTTTTTTTCTTCATTTTTTCTTCTCCGATAGAGACAAAGCAATCTCTTGCACCAGCACAGGGTCTTTGATCAGTACCTCAGCAAATAACTGCAAAGAAAGGCGGGGGGGGAGAAGGAAACAGAGAAATCGTTTACATACAGATGACAAAGGTCTTTAAATACTTTAGGGGACCATTCTCCTTTTTCTTTTTCTGGAGTAAATCATGACTGGAGTTGCATGGGGTCGCAACTCATGCAAGGTGAGAATTGTGCCTACTCTGACCTATCCTGACCCCTAAAAATACACTGGTGTTTTGCCACTTGCTCCAAAGGTAAAGACACTGACTCTATAAACCTGGGTTTACTCAAAGGACTTAACAAAGCTTATTTTATTTATTTTTTATATCTAACACAAGATATTTGCCTTTTTTATTGTAATCAAAATTCAGAAGGCCTTCAGGTGTATATACCTCTCTAAAGCAGCGGCTCTGTAACTTGATTCACTTATTACTAGCTGAGGCCATTCCTCCTCTAAAGAGTGTGCAGATCCTAGCACATGTGCCACTGTATGTATGATGATCTGAAAATGGGGACAGCAAACTCACATGGTCAGATAACTCAGCAGAGTTGGACCCCTGTTCTACTGGGATGATGGAAGCCTCCAAAAGAGCAGAAAACCCAGGAAAGAAAGATTATCAAAAGCTGCAGCTTGGTAATGTGGAGAGCTGGAAAGAAGATAATGGTCCATTGGCTGTTGTGCTGTGGAAGTGGTGACAGGAACAGCTCCTGGCTCTGTGTGCAGAAAAGGTGCTCCTTGTCTCTAGCTGTCATAGCCCATACAACCACGCCACCCTGCTCGTGTCAGATGGGATAGATGTGGCCACTGCTATAGCTGAGTGGCTTCACACTTTGCTGCTTATGACCAATGAATCACAGATCATGAGGAAATCTGAACCCAGCCATGCAGTTATTAGTAATAAAAGTCTAGATTTTAACACCTGCCACTCACTACACTTTCACAGCTACACTGCAAAAAAAAAAAAAGTTTGAAAAGACAACACTCCAAAGTTAAGTGTCAGAAGTTGTGCAACTTGATTTTGTCTCTCTTACCCAGTACGTTACAATGTGCTTTTGTAATTCTATGACTCTGGATGGGTGGGACAGGACAACCCATCTTTATGTGCTTCTTCACAGAGCTGCTAAAAGGAGAATAGCATTTTCCCTATTTCCAACAAGGACAAAAGAGGTAATAAGCTTAGACTGTAACAAGGCACATCTGTGCGAGACTTTAAGGAGAACTTGGTAACGGTGAAGCTGGTGAAGCACTACAACAAACTGCTTGGAAAAGTCTGTCACATGATGTGTTTAAGAACAGGACAGCTACTTATCTCATGGGAAGAACCTAAGTATCATCCAGCTGCTCCTGGCTTGGGGTGAGAGAGAAAGATCTCACAGCTTCCCAGGGATCATTTAGTCTTGTAATTCCAGAATTCATTTTTCTTTTTATGGCCTCTCTGGTATTTCTACATAGGAAAACCACCTGTTCCCAAGCTGGCAGCGTCTGTACCTCACCCCTGGGTAATTTTTTTAT
This sequence comes from Haliaeetus albicilla, assembly GCF_947461875.1. Taxonomy (NCBI): domain Eukaryota; kingdom Metazoa; phylum Chordata; class Aves; order Accipitriformes; family Accipitridae; genus Haliaeetus; species Haliaeetus albicilla. The sequence continues at coordinate 22,076,654 of NC_091499.1, read as the reverse complement.
TATGAAGTTGTGAGATGTTTAGGAAGTCAGATGGGGAATAAAAATTGGATCTTATAAAACCATCCTTAGTGAAGGGTTGGAAAAACATGAAAGAATGAGGGCCAGGGTCACAAAAGGAGCAGTCCAGGAAGGACAGAAATGTTGAATTTAGCACACCAAGTCATAAAGAAAAATAATATGTAATCATGTAAACACTGCATCATCATGTCTATGCAAAAGGAAACTAATTAAATCTGCTCTGGCAAAAGTATATCTCCTAAAATTTAAATGCTAGACTTTTACAACCTCAGTGTCTTCTAAACATTGTCTGCTTGCGTGTGGTTGTCTCATCTGCAGCTTCTGTTGGAGGAAAAGGAATGTGCAAGAAGTAAACACAACAAAATCCTTCCCTTCCCCCTTGGCAACAGCAGTGTGGTAACTTTATGATCCATGCACAGATCTCTGCCACTGACTTCTAGGATTTAAAATTTTAAAAGCAAAGAATCATTTGTGATTTGCTGTGGACAAGAGAGTAGTGGGACACTGCCAGTGGATCTTACTGGCAGCAGAGAGATGCTGGATAAGTAATTTCTGGGTTTTGCTCTAGGCCAGGGAGGGGAGAATCCTAGGAAGCTGTGCCCTTCTGCCTTTAGTTTGTCACTATACTTTCTTACCCACTACTGTCTCCACAGTCTCTTCATCTAACCAGTTCTGTCTCCACGCCTCAAACTTCCCATTTTCATCCCCACTCCCTTGATTAGCAAAGTCCTGCTATCACTGGTTTTGGGCAGCTTGAGCCAATCTCTTTACCAAACCATTCTCAGCCCACCCCCCCACCCCCCCGAGGTGCCTCCTTGCCCCAGCCCCAATTTACTGTGCACTTTTTTCCCCATATATTTTCCTTCCGAAAGGAAGGAACCCACTGGATCTTAGTTCTAGTCCCCGCCTGCCAGCATTTCATCTACCTCAATCTTCATTCCCATTTCCTGGCTGCCATCCCACTCACCAAGCCGGCAGTATTTTCTCCATGCTCCTGCCCATCTCCTGCTCCACCAGCACAGCTGCTGCATCTCCTCGGGGATCTGCTCGGCCAGCTGCCTCTGCTGCCTCCGGTCAAGGTGAGGCGAGTGACAGTGCAGGCTGACAGCCCCTCGGATTCACTTTCAGTGCTCATACCCAAATCGAACATGGGTCACTTAGACCAGAGCTATTATTGCAGGGACAGTGGAAAGTCCTGCTTTGCCTCAGGTTATAGATATACCATGGCACACAGACACTTCAGATAATGTCGCCCTACTGAACGTGTGGCAATAGTGTGTTTTATTTTAGTTTATGCTGGCCAAACTTGGCAGGAATGAAAGCATAGCATATCACTACCTAATGAGTCTTTCCAGACTTGAAACGTATGCTCCAAAGTGTAGCTGTATTACGTTCTTGTAGAGAAAATAGATAAAATAATTTATTTTCCATTTCTTGCTCCCAGCAACAACTAAGCTGACTAATTAAAAAAAAAATCAACCTCATAGAGATGTCCAGCATTGATAATTTCATTCACAATAATTAGCATTTATCAAAATTATAACCAACCAAAATCAGAGTTCTACACCAGGAAATGGTGGACATTACAGTAATAACTGGGTCCACCTATAACAAATTTGCTTTAATGTCCAGTCTTTTTTTTTTTCCAGACTGTACACACACACAAACGCAAAACCTGGAGACTTACTGTGATCTCATGTCAGTTTAAGTGTGTCTATTTTCCTTCTCATTAAGCTGATTGTTCCTACTTTATACTGGCATGAGATCAAGAGTTCTACCTTCCTGTGTTAATTTACAGAAAAAAATTCTTGTTTTAAAGGTGGATGGAATGGATCTTCACCAATCATAAGCAAATAATTGAATTCAGAATCACATAACTAGAACTTTAACCAGCAAGTGTAAATGAACTAGCAAGATCACACACTTGGGCATTCTGCTTTAAAGAGTCATTACTAACAAAAAAAAAAAAAAAGGAACTTACATCTATTTGAATATGAGAACTGTAAAAACTTTCTGTTTTTTTCCATAGTTAGCCACTCATCAACTACTAGCTGAAGCACTTGTTTTTCTAGGTTACTTGCTTTACTGGCTGTTTTTGGTCTGCAGATGCTGTAGAATTCCTGGTAGATATACTCAAGAGCTTTGGGGATCAAGCACACCAGACCAAGAGAAGGGTGAAACTCCAGCAAATAAATGTTCTTCAAAGTAGGACTTGAAAACAACAAAAACAAAGAAAGAATAAATAGCTCGCAAATATTCTTTGATAAATTGTATATATAAAGAAAACTTGCAATTGCTTAATTTGCAAGAATAAATTGCAATGGCATTAGTGCATATCAGAAATCAATCATCAAATCTAAAAATAGAACTGAAGCCTTAATAAACATAATTATGTTGGAACACATCTAAGTAGTCTCATTTGCTAATAAAAGCAGAAAATGTTTAAAATTCTCTTTCATTAGCTGACAGTTGTATTAACTGCATTTTCACGTCTATTATGCCCACCCGTTAAAACTGCACTTGAAAAATAAGCCCTCAGATAACCAATACAAAATCAAAACGTGTGTCAGGGGAGGAATAGGGCCCAGGAGCTGGAGACAGAGGCAGGAAACCAGAAGGGACCAGAGGCAAGGGGCTGTTGGTTTCTGGGTGTATAATTAGCTGCTATGTAAACAGTTCACATAACCCACAGCGCTGCACAGCTGCAGGATGGGGAACGTGTGGCAGGTCTGTACTGCAGGTAAGATATGGATTCCACGTGTGAAAACAGTACACACACATCCAGCTGGACAGTTGTGCTGGAAAGAGCAATAGACTGTGGCCAAAGGGCAGCGAAAGTTGTGAAGCCAGGTCAGGATACTGATGCAGCAAGTCTGAAGTGAGTAGTCTAACCACAGCACCCACTTTCATCACTACTGTTTAATAGTCTACCCATGGGAATATTAGTGTCCCGGTGCACTGCAAGATGCAATTATCAAATCCATTGTCAAGAAAGGGCAATGTAAACGTGAGGGGGGAGGAACGACTTTCTTCTTTGAATGTTTTTCTGGCTATCTAAATAGCATGAGACTAAATAACATGAGACACTCATCTATTGCTTGATTCACCTTAAGACTGTCATTTTTTCAAATAGTCTTATTTTCAGGTACTGGATCCCAAATTTTTACAATCAATTACAGAAAGCAGAACAGAAAGAGGTACTCTCCAGAGAAATAAAACTGTATAATCACTCATTGGCTAGTATTAAGAGAGATAAGGTGCTTAGTAATACATTATAAGGAAGTCCAAACTCACCTATGCCACCTCTTTGACCTTCCCGCCAAATCTTGTGGACATAATCCCACTGGGCATCTATCTAAAACACAGCAATAAACACAAGGGACATTAGCCAATAAAATTCACACATAGCTAGAAATCAAGGCAAAAACAACTATTCTTTATTTATACATAAGCTGCAAAATTTTCTATTTTTATATATATATATATATGAAGTCAGTTATATATGTACCCACTCTAGATGAATTATTCCTGATAAAATTATTTTGAATCTTTCATATTCCTTCAGAACAAAATTTAAGCTCCAATACTGACAAGGCTCCATTTTTATTGCTAGCAATATGGTAGCATTAGTGGCAACAGCAGCACAACAGTAGCCTCTTGTACCAAAACCCAAACTTCTGTTTGTGGACTAAAAGCCAAGTTACAAATGTTAGCTAATTAAACTTCCCAGCTTGCAGCCTCTGAAATCAAAGCTCAGAGAAAGGAAATATCTTGTGGCAGGATACAGAGTAAAGCTGAGGCAGATTTTTAAACCAGAGGAAAAATGTATTTCAAATGCTGTGATTTAATTATTAACACAGGAATTCACAGCTGTCTGAAATATACTGCTTTTCAAAGTGCACTTTAAAGTGCAAGCTTTGTTTATATTCTTTTTTAATTCTCTTTTCTCTTACTATAAACAGGGCTAGTTCCTTATCCACTGCATTACAGAACAAATATAGATTATAATTTTATTTACCTTCCATGCCTCTCAACTGTTATTTCTAATTGTCTCAAACGGTAGCAGATGTGGCTTTAACACGACATATGAAGCTCTGCATCTTTCCAACATTTTCTTTCTGATATTGATGAAATTATAGCTTTCTGCTCTTGAGCTTCATGCTTTCAATTTACAAAGCAGCCATAGACTTCATTGTTAAATTAGTATTGACCTATCTTAACACTGTAAACACATGCAGGCTATAATCAAAGCTTCCCATTCTGGATTTCATCTCCTACTTCCCCAAGATGAATATACTGTAAATTCAACCTCCTTGTTGGTTTAATATGCCCCTCAGCACTTGGAGGTGAAGTTGTAAACAGATGCGTTCATCTTTGTGGGTGTTGACAAAATATTTAAGGTTGAGATCAAACCATGGACATTTATGCATGATGTCAGTTATTGGTTGGGCAAAGCAAATCTTTCCTCTGGGTCCAAAGCATGTTGGTAAGATTCAGAGTAAACATCTAGAAGCTGAAGAGATATTCAAAAGCATATTTAGAAATTTTTATTCACCCAAATATTCATTCTTTGTTGGGGAAAGATTTCTGAACATGGAGTTTGCCACCTGTATCAAACCAACAGTGACCCAGTATGGCATCTTGTTTCTGGCACAGGATGTTACTTGATGCTTCATCAGAAGGCTCGAGAACAGAACTGACCATATAAGAAATTTCTTCCAAATCTTGCATAATTAACATGGGTTTTTTTCCACTGAAGCATGAAGATTTTTATTCTTCACATTTTTCCCTTCAAAAAGTAAAAAGACAGTGTACTTACTACTTTAAAAACACCTACTTCTTTCCACTCTAATCTATTCTCTATTTCTTTTCCAGCACACACACTGGTTTTGTATCTTTGAAAAACTCCATTTCCCCAAACTGAAAGCTGCAGACTCATCCAAGACTCTCTGTTATCTCATTTGGCCATGACTGTCACAGTTACTTTACATTTTTTGGAGAAACTCCAAAGAAATCAAAGATGTAATTAAAGATGTACAAAGGTGCATGCCCTCTTCAGGCTCCTCTACCAAGAATAGCTGTAAAGTTTCATTTAAGTAAAAATTTTAATTACAAATACCCACAGCTTAGGACAGAAAAAGAAATGTGCCAAGCATGACAGCATGTGAACTCTCCAGATGACATTGTAGTACTTCTTGGTCAGATGGCAATAATGGGATTGAAAATATTAATTGCCTTGCTTCTGGACAAATAGGCCATCTCAATATGAAATGATCTACATCTGGCTATTTTACATTGACACAGAAGTGGAAAAGCATCCATGTTACTTTCCATACTGAGACCAGAAGACTGTGGAAGAGGAAGATGCAGAAGGGCTTAGGAGGTAACTCGGTAGCTGAGAATTCAGATTTCAATGGAAAGAGTAAAGTTCTCTGATTTAGACCTGCCTGACCTGAACTGTTCCAGAGGAAGCTAAAACACTGCTTAAGCCATAGGCCTAAACAAGTTTCATATTGGCTAAGCTAAGCTGTCTCAGCTGCTGGACAAAGAGCTATTGTTTCCTCACTCAGAAAGAACTCAATGCCAGCTGGAACCAAAGCTAGTGAGACCCACTTCCATTTAATTTCAGCTAAAAGCAAAAGACCTTCAGCAACAGCACATCTGTACATTTAATCCTGCCTAGAGAGCTGGGTTGTGAGAGCAGTTCCAGAATATACTCTTTGATGGTTTTGGAAGGGAATTAGTGCATTGTTGCTGTAGAAGTTTCATTCTTCTCTACTGGGAGTTTTTCTTCGAAAAAGAAAGCACATTTCCTTATACGGAAGGCCCGTGACAATAATAAAAGGTAGATTCACAGAGGTAGTATGATCATACAGCAATGGAAAGCGAAGTCTATTGGTGTGAGAGCAGAAAACTAGTGAACTAGGCAATTAGTATTTTATATAGCTCCATCACACAAAGCTCCTCTATGAAAATGGGAGAGTGGCCTTAGGAGATTTCCTAAACTACATACAACTATTTTAGTTTAAAAGGTTTTCTATTTAAAGCCTCTTCAGTGGTACACAGGAGATTCCCTAGCACTCTCTAGCATTCCTATTTTCAGAGCTGCCCTGTGTTACTCCAGGACTGTGAACAAAACATTTCAAGTGTATGAAGGCGACCTCAGTTAGTGCCATTTCTCCCTGCTTCTGAAGTGGACTACCTGCTCCTTTCCACTTCCTGACACTCACAGCATCGTCCTTGGGACTGGCGAGTCCCGTAGTCAGAAATACACTTCCAAGATCCTCTGGGTCCCTTCCTCTGAACTTGTCTAATTTTCATCTTTGAAGATTGAGGTCTTTGGGCAGAAACCCTGTATATTTTCATGTCCCATGGCAAAATACAGACACCTGACTAGATTCAGAGAGAGGAAGTGGAAAGCCCGCGAGATATGCAGCAGCCCTTGTGAATGGTAAAGGTACTAATCACTTAATACGCATTTTTAGTGTTGGTTTGTTTGTTGGGTTTTTTAACTCCATACTAAATCATGGCATTTTTTGCTCAGAGTAACTAATCTATAATACATATAGAATCATAGCTATAGGTTTTATTAATAAATGGATTATTTTTTATGCTGTAACATACAAAACATCTCTCTGGTTCCCGCTGACAAAGGATAATCCAAATGATGCACCTAGCCAGCTGCAGGCTGAGTTTCTCTTCCATGGGCTTCACAAAGATGCAATGACTACAATTCTGACAACAACCATTAAAAGTTTCCTGCACTAGCCCCAGAAAGCAGGGACAGCCAGGACCACAGAAAAAAATTTGCATCTTCAACTTCCTGGTGGCCCAGGCTCCTCAGGGCTGCACCTGATTCTTCCTAGTCTGCATTTGCTCCATTCCTTGGCATGCAAGGAGGGACACAATGTGTGCTGCAGTTTTGCTCTGGAGTTGGCCTTGTCTTTCCCAATTATCCTTCCCAATTATCCAGTGGTGGGTGACTCTCCCTAAGGCCTTGCAGAAGTGCTTCCAGCCCCTGGCACAGCAGCTACCAGAGGCTGCTGTCCGACAGCAAGAGCATTTCTGCTCCCTTGTTGCAAAAGCCACTACCTGAGGTCCTCTGGACCCAACTCACAGCACCCAGCAGCTCCAACCCTCTGCACCCAGCCCAGCACCAGGCACCCAATGCATCTGACGCCTGTACCACCACCCACAGTTGCTGGCTCTGACATCCGTATGTATAGACCTTGGGAAATGCTGTTTAAAAGGAACCTTACGCAACCTGAAGTGAACTGACTGCAAATTACCATTTTCAGTCCAAGAAAAGTATCTGTACCTGGCATTTTTTTTCCAATAGAGCAGTTTCACAGGTCCAGAGGTCAAGCAGCACAGCAAATTGATCCACAGAGGCATGTGCCCAGCGAAGAATATTGCTGCTACTGAATTGCTCACAAGTTACATTGCCTAAGACAAAAAAATTAAGTAGAGAACAAGCAGATGCCAGTATCAGAGGGATTTGCACACACCTAGAGTCCCAGGGCTTGTGGTAATTCTTTTTACTTACAGCACGGGGTTGTGGTTTTTGCTTGCCATGGAACCCCAGGCGAGGAAAAGATTTCAGTCCCATAAGCTTTGGAAGGCCCCAGAGTATTCTGCAAGGCAAAGAACAAGCACACCAGGCATTTGGTTATCTCTTCCATCATCTTTTAACAACTATTCCCTGAGATAAAGGGCAATGGCTGGAGTTCAAAAGGCCTGCATCAAGAGATAAAGTCAGAGAAAGCACAAGAAAACTAGGGGAGGAAAGAGAAGAGAAGCTTAATTTTTCACAGCACCAAATCATGTTGGGATTGTCTTCACCACCTCACCTTCACTCTCAGATCAAAGGAAAATGGCATGGACTACTCAAAGATAAATTTTACAGAGATATAGCAGGGCAGAGTGCAGACCCAGGGGAGGGCTTTCTTTTCAGATGGCTTGCTGTTGGAAAAGCCAGTCTTCATAATTTAAAAATTACTGTGAAGGAAGGAAAAAAAATTACTACAAATGTTTCTACACTAGCAGCCCATGAGAAATCCTTAAAGAAATAATGCTTTCAGATTCTTGTTTGTGATACTGTCTAAATTAGAGCTAATTTTGACAACAGATGATAAATCAAGTAGAGTAAATCTGAAATGTTTAGAGCTGCAGAGTTAAAAATCAGCCATGGAGTAAATAAAAGAGGCTTCAGCAGCTACTCTTCAGCTCCAGACTTTAAGTGTCTTATTTTTCAAAAGCTGAACAAGAGAGTAATTTGAAGTCCATGATCACTGGAGAAGTCAGCATTAAAAGTGTTTGGGTTCATGGCACACAGAAAGAGATCATAACAAGAAGGAGCATAAGGAGCTAGGACAGGTTGTACATGATCAGTGCTCAAGCATGCTGTGTGAGGGTGAAAATGAAGTGACCTGTAAACACAGGAACTGCTATACCAGAGTACCCAGCCTCATTCAGTAGTCTGCCTTCTGTCGTGACAGAATCACAGAACAGTTGAGGTTGGAAGGGACCTCTGGAGGTCATCCAGCCCAAACCCCTGCTCCCAAACAGGGTCACCTAGGGTGGGTTGCCCAGGACTATGTCCAGTCAAGTTTTGAATATCTCCACAGATGAAGACTCCACAACCTGTCTGGGCAACCTGTGCCAGTGTTTGAGAATCCTCACAGTAAAAATGTGTTTTCTTGTGTTCAGATGGAATTTCATGTGTTTCAGTCTGTGCCCATTGCCTCTGGTCCTGTCAGTGGGGACCACCGAGAAGAGTCTGGCTCCCTCGCCTTCATTCCCTCCCACCAGGTATGTATACACACACTGATTAGATCCTCCTGAGCCTTCTCCAGGCAGAACAATCCCAGCTCTGTCAGCCTCCCCTCATATGAAAGATGCTCCAGAAGAAGGTCCCCAGTGAGGACCTTCAGGTGACTTCAAAGAAGGTCCAAGCAGGCATTTAGGCATTCACAGGTTTGTAAAGTTTTTTGGTCATCTTAATCCTCAGCTATGCCCTGCATTCTTTGTCAGAACATTAAATTTTAGGGAAGCATGCTAAAACATCGAAAACATTGCCCTATCAATATAGAAAGTAATTCCAGTGATTTAAGAAATATTTTGTGCAATTCTCTGAATATCATACGTGTTTGTGCCATTTATTCACTGTTTTCTAATGGCCCTCCCCCCATGCTTTCTACAGTTACAAGCTTCTTCCTCCTCACTATTCTAGAACTACAGCTGCTCTTTTTAGAAATCTGTAATATAGTCTGTCTCAACTCAGTTCCTACTATTAAAAAAAGCAGCAGGAAAAAAGGAAGTCTGGAACATCAAATATTTTGCAGCTTCTTATTTACAACTGAGAAAGGTTTAAAAGTGGTGGGAGGTAAATTTAGTTCTGCAGAAAAACAATCCAATACATTAATTAAAAGACATTCAGAAACAATTAACATTTTTCTTTTCTGACTCTCTCTGTGCCTTAAAGATTTGCTTGCTCATTATATTACTTAACTACATCAGTAAATGTCCCTTCTGTGTTATTTTCCAGTCCAGGACAACTTTGATGTCTGTGACCCTGAATAAGTACAAAACTGTGACATTAACAACATGTGACAAGGAATTCCACAGGCTCAGTTAGGTCTTTGCAACACATTCATCACTTAGCTAACTAGGAGGATAAAGAAAGGTCCCAAAAATCCAGTTGGAACTTGGTCCTGCGGAAGTACAGCAATGATTCAAGAAGCCGTAAGATCAGCCTACCTTGAAAACAGCAAACCAAATTATCACAGTGTTTTGGACCTGTAGATATCTTACTTTTATCTTTCTCAGTGTACTGGCTGGCCACAAGCAGCAGCTGGTACTTAACCTCCTTCAGGTCCTCTAAAGCCACATCATATATTATGTAAACCCCTCGCTGGTCCTGTGTGTGAATATATCCATCTTCACTAGTGTGAAAGTCGTCATGGTTTTCCACCTCTGCAAACTCCATGAACTGAGCACTGTGGACCTATGCTGTGAAAAAGAAACACAGAGACACAAGCAGTCAGTTCTGCAAGGATTGCAATTCTGTACAATCAATGTATCTAAGGTTGGACCAGGCCTAGAAACGTGGTATTTAGTCATTAGCAAAGAACAAAAAAATAAAATATTGCCAAAATATTATTTTTTACAGGTAACACCCTACACTGTGGCTTCATTTATACTACCATGGAGTAAGACAAACTGTACAAAATTTCTGTTGTGCCTAGTTTTTCCTTCAGGCATATAAATCCACAAAAGAGCACCAAGAAGGCATCAAAACGAGATTAGCTCTTGAACTAAGGTAGAACATTTTTCCCTTTTTTCTAATTTTGCTCAAATTTGGAAAAGTGTCTTAAATTCTGATCTTCAAATATGAAGGCAACATATTTTTAAAGCCTTCTTGGGTAACTTACACTTGCAAGATTTGGAGATAAGCTCACACACACAAAGACTTTAGCACTAATTAAAAGGAACACCCATTGACTGATGTCCCAAATTGCTGTGACTGCAGCACTTGTTCAATAGAATACTTTTCTAAAAAAATTTCTGCATCTTTAAAAGAGAATCATCTACCTTGGCAGTGAGTCACTAGTTAGCTTGGTAACACCCCGGGCAAGAATCCAGTACTGCATTCAGCAGAAGTGACATTAACATTCAAAATATTCTGTTTCTTGACTAGGAGTGCCACAAAGGGAATTACAGACATCTATGCTTAGGTGTATAATTACAGAAGTTAACCTCCCAGTGTAAACAAACACTTGGGATAGGGGTATAGCAATAGAAGCCTTTAAAAATGGTTCTTCTTGTAAGAAGGTAGCAAGTAAATACAAGCTCCTCATTTTCCACTGTTTGTCTTTACTATTTCCTGGTATGTAATGCACCTTTGTTCTCACTTCAGTGCAAAATAATGGTACACAATGTATTGGGACTCCCTCCTTTCACCTGGATGTTTCAAATTCTATTAAAAGGAAGGATGGAGGAAAGGAAAAGGTATTTGTTTTAGTCATGGAAATCTTGGTCAGATTTAAAAGTACTGGGAAGAACAGCTTGCCAGCTTCATAGATCTATGCTGGATCAGAATTCATTCTTTACCATAAAGTTAATGAGGCAGCCCTGCAAAATGTGCACCTAATTTGAACATAACATTGGATCAGGCTGGTCAAAGATTTTTCTCCCTTTTTCAATATGGTGTTCTGCACTCTCTGTTCTTTCCTTACTTTTCTGAAAAGACTCTTTGTGTCACAGCTCTTAGTAACAGGATGCAGAATTTGCTAAAGGTTAAATCAAAGCCCTTTACAGAAGAATAAATTTTATTTGATTTAGGTAAATAACTGAGCAAATACTGGGCCGACTTCACTATAGTGTTATCAATTAATATGTGTAATATGATTGAAATAACCAGGGAGCTTCTAAAGTCCTGTGTACAGCCCACATCAGTTAATGTTTAAAACAAGCAAACAATAACTAGACATGATTTAGGGTCTAGGAACTATTAGACAATGGGGCTTTATGTTTATGCTTATGTCAGAAAAGGTAATGGATTGTGGTCTGGTCAATAAACCTTGAAGAACCACTTGGAACTGCCAAGATTAGGGAAGAAGTAGGCAAAAGGTAGTTCCTACAGGGGGAGATTGCAACCACTGACTCATTGACCACCTACTCCAGTGATACCACCTACTCAAAAGAAGACAATCAAGGAAGAAGACAGAGTCTGCGCACTAATTTACATGAGGGGTGAAGAAGAAAGAACCAATCTTTAAGGAAAATAACAATGAATATGTATTAGTTAAGCGTATAAATGTGAGGATTTTTGAGACAAGGGTGTGCTGTCTTGAGACAGGCACCCATTCATGCACACCAATGAAATTAATTTAAAAATACCTCGATTCTGTGTGTTACTGGCTTGCACACTGGATAAATGAACCCCGTTTGTGGGACAAAAGGAGAACATCAACATTTTAAGCAACATGACTGTAAGATGACTGTAAGCAATGCTGTCGGTGCCCTTTGTTTTGTATCCACACAATGATGTAATTCCCTTTTTTTTGTCCTGAAGCAGAAGTATGTCAGAGAACGGAATGTGATGGCAGGGGGGAATCCACATTGTATGGATTTTTATTATTTTAATTTCTCTTTTAAGAAAGGGCCTTCCGCCAGACCCAGAAAGACTAACAGCTTTCATAGGTCGGCACCTCCGCGGTCCCTGGAGGAGTGCCTATTTTCTAGCACGGAAAGGATGCCAGCTAACAAATCCTACTGCCTGAACAGAGTCCTGGCTCAGGGGTGTACAACATTCTTCTCACACACACCTCCCAAATCTTCACATGCCACAAGAACTTCAAGTACGTTACTATTTCAGGATTATCACTCCTCCGGTATCCGATTCTGGCATGATGTTGCCATCGCAAACTTCTGAAACAAGGGTGTACTGGGGATGGCTGAGTTTGGCCTGGTATCAGTGTTGAAGAGTGTGTTGGCAACATAGCACCCATTTTTAAAAGAACTGAAATGTTTTCTCCTCCTTCTTTACCGCATCTCAGGCTTACTCAAGGCTTTGAAGGATATCAGTATTCCTTCATCCTTGAAGAGCCAAAGCTACTGTGTTCCTGTAAGTTTTGTCATCTTTTCTTCCCTTTTTCAGCTCTTTGACAGGTATATTTAACACTGGGGGTTTGGTTGGTTGGTTGGTTGGTTTTTGGCTTAGGCCAAGCCATAGCAAACAGCAGCACTTTTTCTGCTACTACTTTTCCAAAGATTTTTGAAGGTCCAAATAAGTTTCAGCTGATTTTCCTTTACCCAGTACTGGCGGATACTGCTGATACATGCAAAGATCCTAATAGGTAAGTTACAGTTTGCTAAAGTTCAGCAAAACTCTTGGGGTTTAGTGGAACCACATGTAATCTAATTTATTATCTCATTGTTTCAGCAATAAAGGGCCATCTGCATTTCTATTCCATGCTTTACTTCAGCTTTGTTTTTAACGTCTTGTTTAATCATTCTGTTATTTCGTCTATGAAGCTCAGATCTAAATAGCAGATGAATGAAGCTTATGATGGTAATATACTACTGTTCCTCAAATATTAGATAACTAGATACTGAAGACCAAAATGAGATAGAGCACTTCTGAGTTGCTTTTTAATACCAGTAAGGGTCTATCTACTCCATGGCAAAATGAATGGCTCAGGTGAACTCTATAAGATGGTAGGTCTTGCGCCCTTCTCTGTATGTTATTAGCCCACCGTACCCAAGATCAGGGATCATCCCTCCCTCTCCTATCCCACTCATATAAGAGAAATGTGGTGTGTTCAAGGGGCTTCGTTTGGAGAGAAGAGTTTAACCCTCCTCTCCCTGCGCCTTAACACCAGCAGCGCTGCACTCCTGGGGCAGTGCTGCCATATCTCCCCACCGTGGGACCACCTTGGGCCTAAGGAGTGAAAGAGGGCTGCACCAGCACAGCCAGTTAGACCAGTTAGAGCCTAGTTAGACCACTAACTAAGGGCTAAAGGCCCCCTATCTGTCCCAGGTAAATCTGTATTTTCCTTAGCACTGTTGTCAATCAATTGTCAATGGTTGGGCAGTACCGCTCCAGGCCCAGGCTGTGTCTTGCTCCCCTGTGCAGACCCACGGTTACATCCCTTGTGGCAGAGGTTTTCAGTGGAGAAAGAAGATGGGGAGGACAAGTCACAGCCTCTTTTCATTCCTCCACTCTGGCTAGCCCACTTCTCAACTGCAAGGAGGAGGTGTACACCCTGCCTAGTCCCCAGGAGAGAGGGGTTGTGCTTTCCCAGAGCACTGGGACTGTGGACTCCTACAGTTCTACACCATTCCCACTCTGTTGTTAAAGCATGGGTTAAAACAGAGGATTTAAACACTCTGCAACAGGAATGCTGCCTTGCTTGCTAAGTACCACTCACACAGGTAACTCTACATAAACAATGTCACTCCCTCCCTTCCTTCAAAAGGAAAGAGAACTTGAAAATAACCATAAGGAGATTTTTCTAGAGATATTTCAGTATAAGTCTTAAAACAATAGCTCTCTTCTCTCAGTTTCTCCAGAAACAGGCCACCCACAGAAATATTTAAATAATATTCTTGCAGAAAGTTGTAAGGGTGAGTTTCAGGGTTTGGCATAATTGGGACAACATCCTGGATTCTCCACCAAGTTGATCTCACGGGTATCCTTCTGAACTGCCTGTTTCTGCAGCCCCGAGCACAGTAAGGCCAGAGGAGTGGCCACTGCAGATTCAGGGCTCCATACTCTGAAATTTGGACACCAGATTTCCAAGATTCTTGCTGACTTTAAAAGCTACACTCCAAATTTCTCAAGCATACAAACCAAGGATGGCAACATTTGCACTGTTGACCTTTCTCAAAGAATATACATTAATAAATGCAGTATCTGTAGGACTTGTGGTTTTGAAGGAAAGCTGATCATTTCTCACCATTTCTTAAAACTCTTGAACAGGGAAACACATCAATATTAAAAATATCTGAATTCTTGTCAAAAGTACTTCTTAATTTGTCCCAGTTTTCTTGGACCACATCAGGATATTTCTCATCAGCCACATTCATTCTGTGAGAAATAGGCAAATGCTGGAGAACCTGGAGTTAAGAACATATCTGTTATTATTCTCTCAGTCATTTAGAAAGCATACAAAGTATTCAGTTGCAAATTTAGTAAGAAAATAAAACACAAAAGAGAAAAAGCAAACCATAGTTATCCATTGTGTATAATTCCAGAAGTTTATTTACTGTCAATGACTTGTAGCACTCACATAATAAAATCATTAAAGAAACTAGATAAAATAAGGAAGTATTCAGATTTGTTTTCAAAAAGTGATGCTTAAAAAACAAATATTCCTGAAGTCAACAGACTGCTCATTGAGATGACTCAGCCCCTTGAGGGTGTCCTGCTCTATCAAAACATTATCACAGTAATAATACAGAAAAAACATCTCTCCAAGCTTTCTCCTTCTCATCCTGGATCTCCTCAAATCCAAGCAGCCCAACACTATCTACACTGCACCCAGGGAGCTCATTATTCCACTTACCTGAATTCAGCTTTATCATTGTAGTATTTTCTTTCTAGTAAAATCAGTCTGCTAGAAGAATTGAAAGTCATAGGTACGTAGTCTAGCAGCAGAGGCAAGGTTGCTGCTGTGTGCTCCCTTCTCAGGCAGCTCTCTAACTCCCTCTGCACGACATCAGCCTGAATAACAAGAGGTTTTGCTTCTGTCCCCTGCAAACGGAGCACGTGTTGAACACATCTCGTTTTCAGGATACAAAAACAAACAAACAAACAAAAAGGTGGTAAATACAGAAAAATGTTGAGGCTTTGAATTTAATCGGGAGTTGTTGCATAAACAAACGCTCCAGAGCCGGGTCCACATTATTATTTGAATAAATGAAAGGTTGTGCTCTTTTACTAATGTGCAAACAACATTACGAGGCTTCCCATTCTGTCTTTACAGGCCCAGATTCCAAAAAACATATCATTTTCCCTGATTTTAATTTTCAGTTGCTACTTGGTAAAGAGCAAAGAGAATTCTTTTAAGCCAGTGTACATTTTAGCTACCTACCTGTAAGCCTTTCTTCAGTATTACCTCCCTTTCTTTTCTGAAATAAGATGCATCCTTTGGAATTGCAGCAGAACAGCAGAAAAAAAAAGTTCAACAGGATGTTACATACAAGCTGGTATAAACCAAACATTTGTCAGGCCCAACACAACTCAGATGGTGAAGTTAACAGTAAGCAAGTTTAATGGTATGAAAAATCTATAATAAAGCAGCAGAATTTATTTAATTAGCAGACATTTTTTGGCAAATGGTTTGCTTCCACCTCTATTTTTTAGTCAAAGCCCTTAAAAAGTCCATCTGGATGCTTGTCAATCCTATGGACACATTATTACAACCCACAACTCTGCAGTGGAGTTCCTTGACAAATGTCCTTCACAACTTCCTCCCTAATGTGCCTGTATCACAGCAGGAGAGGCTGAGAAAACTTCTGGAGGAGAACTATTTTTTAATTCTCATGTATCAACATTGGACATGAGCAAAATGTTCTTCACTGAGAGGGTGGTCGGTCACTGGAACAAGCTCCCCGGGGAAGTGGTCACGGCACCAAGCCTGTCAGAGTTCAAGGAGCACTTGGATAATGCTCTTGGTCATCTGGTTTAGTTTTAAGTAGTTGTCCAGGTTTCAGCTGGGATAGAGTTAATTGTCTTCCTAGTAGCTGGTACAGTGCTATGTTTTTGAGTTAGGTATGAGAAGAATGTTGATAACACACTGATGTTTTCAGTTGTTGCTAAGTAATGTTTATACTAAGTCAAGGATTTTTCAGCTTCTCATGCCCAGCCAGCAAGAAGGCTGGAGGGGCACAAGAAGTTGGGAGGAGACACAGCCAGGGCAGCTGACCCAAACTGGCTGAAGGAATATTCCATACCATATGGAGTCATGCCCAGTATATAAACTGGGGGGAGTGGGGGCAGGGGGATCGCCGCTTGGGGATTAACTGAGTGTTGATCGGCGGGGTGGTGAGCAATTGCATTGTGCATCTTTTGTATATTCCAATCCTTTTATTATTACTGTTGTCATTTTATTAGTGTTATCATTATTATTATTATTAGTTTCTTATTTTATCTTCTATTAAACTGTTCTTATCTCAACCCATGAGTTTTACTTCTTTTTCCATTTCTCTCCCCCATCCCACTGTGGGGGGTGTGAAGTGAGCGAGCGGCTGCGTGGTGCTTATTTGCTGGCTGGGGTTAAACCATGACAGTAGTCCTGCAAGGAGCAAGGAGTTGGACTCAATGATTCTTATGGGTCCCTTCCAACTTGAGATATTCTATGATCAATATACTTAGAGGAAGCATACATTACATAATTTTAATGTAACTGAATAAATTGAATTTATGAAAATTAAAATAGGTGAAAACTGGACCATTAAAAAAAAGGGCTCCTAAGCCTTGTCCAAGAGCAATACAAGGGAAACTCCACTGGAACACTTCAGAGCCCTAAAGAGGTAGGACCGGGACGGGTTTTATGATCATCTACCACTTCCACTGCTCTAAGGCAGGAAAACGTAAATCTGTTCCCTAAAGGTGTTTGTCTAACCTGTTCTTAAAGACAGGTGGTCATCACGGATGGTCAGCAACCTCCTAGTCTAGATAGCAGTGTTTATCTTTGGAAAGCCTGCATTTTAGCCCATTATTTTCTGTCCTATACATAAGTGCAACAGAAGTTTATTCCCTTCATCTTTACAGCAATCTCCCATGTTTCTGAAGACTTAGAATCTAGAGAAAATGGAGTGGAGACATAAGTCCAGCTCCCTTCCTTTTTGTCTCAAGTGTCCTAGTCAAGTGTTCTTCACCTCTGTTTTCCTCCACATATTCTGCAGATGGTCTACAGCTTCCTTGAAGCATAGTGCCAAACCTGGGTACAGTGTCATAGCTTGCATCTCATTATCGCTGAGGAAAGTAAGAGCAGCTCTCTTATATACGACCATTCTATTTATACACCCCAGTGTTATGTTTGAAGCTACTTCCTCTTCACTATAAGAAGGAAATACTTGACATGGTAAGGAGATTTAAAGTTTTGTCTACAATATTCAACACAAAATCAATTTAGTTTATGTTTTGACATTCCCTTCCATTTCAACCGTAATTCTGTGGTAGACACACAATGGAAAAGCTGCTATTCTTGGCTCTCATGTATATTCAGGTCTCGAAATTGAAGAATTATATAGACACATGACTTTTGTGTCATGACCAAAAAAAGCCAAGAAGAGATACAATGCATTACTATAATCTCACTCTCTCCTTCATTCCCCAGCAAACTCTTGTTACCTGTATGCCCTACTTGGTGTTCCCTGGAGTATCCTGTTGTCTTCTATTTCTGTCTTTAGCTCTGCCAGCTATGCTGCTAGTTCTTGTTCCAGCTGCTGCACCTTCTCAATAGAAGAGATCTGGTATACTTCGTTCATTTTGCCTATTTCAGTTTGGCAGACCAAAAGACAAAGCAGTCAAGAAGTTCCTTTCTCAAGAGCAAATCACTTTTGTGAACTCTGGACCTGGACAAGTGTCCAGGTAAAAAGCACAAATTCCCACTCCTATATAGACAGTATATAATAAGCAGCAAAAGAATTGTTTATTCAGCATCTCCTTTAACAAAAAGAATTTTCTTTTAATATCAGGAACAGAACTGGGTGAATATGATTTTTCCCATTTTGATTGCCAGCCTGAGGAAAATAGGAGAAAAACTGTTTTGGGGCAAAAATTTTCAAGTATCCTTCTGCATCCCACTAACAAATGCTATCTCATCCCTCCTTCACCCAGTTTCTTAAGGACACTTCAGGAAGTTTAGGTAACCAAATATTAAACTTGATGTGCCGAATAAAACATTTTACAAAAGAATTTAAACTTTTTGCTTTCATTTTTTCAAAAAAAAAAAAAACACTGACATTCAACACCTACTTTCTCCCCATTTCTCTCACCTGAAACGATTACTTGAAGTTGACCAGAATAAAAGGAATGAAAGAATTTGCAAGAAATGCAACTTTTTGACAAATGTACTTTCTGCAAAAAATTCACAAATACCAAATTCACTCAGTTCTAATGGGAAACACTTGCTTTGTGAGAATCTCTAAAGTAGGCATGCTCTCTTCCCAACATCTGGAATTACAGTTATTCTATTCACTTGTCAGTGAGGGACATAATCAATTAGAAACTAAAAAAAAGGAAATTGTCTTTCTAAGGGAAGAAGCAAGTCATTGCGGAAAGATTTAGGGTTTCTTTCTTGGAAGCAAAGGGGAAGAAGAGGCTAGTTCGTTTGTAATCAATCACAGAGCAACCATCTGTAGCATCTATTTCTCAATGGTTTGCAGAATCTGTTTGGCTGCTCTGGGCATGTAGTTTCTCCTTTTTTCTTTCATGAGAGACCACTGAAAGGTAACAGCTGTTGGTCCAGTCACAGATTTGACTTGACAAACACAAGAGATGGTCAAGAGGCTCAATACAGCAGTGTAGGATGTACCTTTTGGGGGCTTTTCTTGGTTGATGGTACCCCAAGGTCTTGGGCAAATCCTTGTCTCTTGTTACGGGACTGGCCTTGCTGATAATAACGGCTACAAACTAAGCAACCGTGGGAAGGAATCAGAGAATTCAGATCTCTGCACTTGAATTTCACAGCTGAGAGAAGAGGAAATTCAGGTAAAAAGGAATACAAAGAAACACCAGGGGACAGGATGACTAAAATGAAGAAGGAAGTGTTACCTAAAAAACCAGACTAAAAGATTTTACTGAAGGCAGCCGGGGATCTGGGTGAAATCAATGAGAAGCAGCCAGTATATTCATACACTACAAACAGATGCCTATGTGAGAGCTTGGACTAACAACATAAGACATGAAATCTGACACTGTAAGCATAATATAAACAAGGCAGAATAGCAACCACGCCTTGGCAGCAGGATATGAGATGCTTTGGAAAGACTGAATTTATGGTAAAGGTACTGAGATAGATTTTAATGAATTGGCATTTATGAATGGCTAACACTATTCAAAAGTCAAAGGGAATCTATGTGCATTAGATTTACTTACTTTGGGGAATGAAGATAAAGATTTTTACTAGATTAGTACTAAAAAAAAAAGTCTGCTGTGCTCTACAAATGCCTTCAATTAGTCACTGAACTGAGATCATATTTCAGACAGTTTTGGTAAGTAGTGAGAACACTGGAGAAGCAATCATAATCTGGGTTAGAAGAAAAATCTGGGAAGAACAAAACCAAACCTGAATGTAAAGTGTTAACATCCAAAAAGATCTAATTTAGAGAAATTAATGAAAGTAATTAGAAAACTCAAATGCAACTAATACCTTAAGGATTTCAACATTGGAGAAGCTGGAGAATCTTTAAATCAATGGTAAAAAGCTAAATGGAACTTGCCCTCAGAATAAAAGCAGGGAAAGAGGTTGGAAGCAAGAATGCTGGAATCAACCAAAAAGTCATGAAGAGTAGGCAGAGAACCACAACAGGAAAAAAAAAAACAAAAAGAAAAAAATCCTGAAAAAATCAGAGGGCTGGGAAGCCCTGAACTAAAGCAAGAAATACCAGCTAAATTAAAAATTGCTAAGGAAAATAAAGAGCAAGCAGTTCTTCAGCTATATAAATAAGAAGGATCCACGATAAAAGAAATGATACCACTATGCAGGCAGTGGTGTTCAGGTAAAAATAATTCAGATATGGCTGTAAAACTAATGCCAATTACTTAGCTTAGCTTTTTGAGAACACAGAAGTAAAGTTAGGGTAGCAGAGTGATGCAGTGGGAATATAACTTACCGTTTTGGGGTATAGAGCAAAACTTTTGGCAAAATAGTAAAGCTGCCCATAAATAAATTCAGGCTGCAAAAAGAAGTCATCTTAAATACCAGCAAAATAAAATCCTATAGTAGTCTGTGTCTTCCTGAACCACACAGCACCAAGATGCTGATTTCCTAGTTTCGGATCAGTGAGACTACTCATCATGGGGAAGTTATGGTAGGCATGTTCTCAGGCCCAGGACTTACCCAGTACTTCTGAAGATTTTGAATAGCTAACCCAGGATCCCCAGAAATCAGAGGAAAGAGTTCCACATTGCAGCAGAATTTATCTGGCCAAACTCTTGAAGGTACAGTATAAATATCTTCATTTTAATTCATCAGTCACCCCAAACTCCCTCTGTAGTCAGTAGAGGGAACCAGGCATTTGGGATAAGATTCATCTGACCTGTTTTAGCCGTTACCTTAGGGTAACACTTTCAGAAACACTTGCTTCTCTCTGCAGATGGAAGAGAGACTACAGGACCCACACGGGGAGCCCACGCAGACCTTCAGATAAGCACCAGGGCTGCAACCCAAGTGACTTGCAGAAGCTTCAACAGGCCCCAGCAGAGGATACTGTAGAGGCAGCCTTGCCCACTTCAGTGCAGGCAAGCTGAGGAAAACAGAAAATGCTTCATCAGAAATAAGAGCATATGTTTTATTACCCCCACATCTTTGTTTTTTTCTGCTATAAAAATCATCGTGTGTTTGTACAGTATTCTTATTCTGGGAATGTCTTTCGGTCCACATAAACATCTGCACTTAGTTACATTAGCCAGTATCCAAATCCCAGCGAGATCTCGCTCTGATTATTTTGCTGGGAGTGTTTTTGCCAGCTTCTATTCCCAGAACACAGTGGATTTATAGCTTCTTCCAGCCTCCAGCTTTGCTGGTTAGAAGATTGTAACACACACGCTCAAACTGAATGCCTTTTGTACTAGGACAAAGTCTTTCCAGCAGGCTTAAGTAACAAGCCATTAATTTGTGCTAGCATATTTCATTAGCAGCAGGAAAGTGAACTATTGTTGCATACAATTTGCTGGTCTGTATTTTTAATTATACTGTTTGACCTACGTATTTTGTCCATTTTCGTTAATGTCTAGCCATCCCTAGATTCAAATATTAACAAAACCTGCTGTGGCAATTTTGCATAACTCAGCGTAAGAGAACCCGAATTTTGAGTAAATAAACCAATTAATCTTTTGGGGGATCACTGTGTGTTTTTGTCTGCTGCCCTGTATAGCTAGATTCAAAACATTCATAAAAAAAAGAAATATACAGTTTTGTGTGAGAAGACAAACAAAAATATGCAGGACATAAATCAAAACAAGGATTGTAAAAGAGTAAAGCAAGCACTTACTAAGCCAAAACATATTGTTCTTGTGAAGAAGCCTGCTCTGACCACTGTGCTTTCTCCAAATGTGCATTTATGGAGTTCCAGGCCAGAACTTTTTTGGAGCATGAGACATGAAGCATTCAGATCCCAGCAAAACTCACTGCGATCTGCCTGCCTAATTCTCACAGAGCTGAACCTCGCCAACACTTGTGCACGAGCTTAACTTCACCACGGTGGTTTCTGCAGAATTATTCATTGCTGTATATTTCTTTGAAGACTTATTTTATGTGATTGACAATTGCCTCAAACTGTCAATATGCTAACAAAGAAATACATAAAATACATAAGCTGATCTCCTACCCTACCTCCCCCCCCAAGATACAATCTGAAAACAAATTTTCTGCATTTCTTCAAGTAAGAAAACTTGTTTGGGATACACTTCTTTTGAATCTGGTTTGACTCTCTCAGCCCATGCTGAAGCACATCTGCTTTGCTTTAGTGTGTGAAAAGACATGCACTAGAGAAATAAAGGCTCCAGAAAAAAAGCAGCACAAAAGAATTATTAAAATACAATGAAATCTTCTGAGTTGAAATACAAGTGATGTACCCCTGTCAACTAACATAAGCTCGCATGTCATCCATTCCTGTTTTCCCGTCTCCAATCCCAGGTCCTGGCTCTCAGCAAGATAGCTTTTTCAGCTCTCCGTGCCCCTCTGAAGCAGGCAGAGATGCAAAGCGCCCAGCTGCCGGCAGGACCACATTCAGCCGTTTCCCTTTCCCTCCAGCCACTCGCCCCACAGAAAGGCAAACAGAGCAGTTTTATCCTGCGGCTGGACAGCCCCCGTCAGCACACACATTTGGAAGACTGACTCTTCAATGCTTCCATTGTTTAAGCACCGTCCCATCCAGTACCTGGTTGACCAACCCAAAGCTGCTGCCCTCTGCTGCAGCCCCTTGTCCCAAGAGAGGAGCCGGGGCCCTCCTTCTCCGGCTCCAGCTCCAAAATGGGCCCCTCTCCCCAGGTTTCTTTGGCCAACAAAAATACCAGTCCAAGGCACAGAGTGAGCAGGTGACTGATGTGCCAGCTCCCTGCCTGGACAGGCCCAGCTGTCCCTATAGCAACCCCAAGCTATAGGAGCTGCAATGGCCTCTCAGCCCCCAGCCGCAAGCCCGGGGGGCTTCTCGCTCTCAGTAGTGCCACTGCCACCATGCAAAGTCGTTCCACCCGGTTTTATGCATTTGGGGCAAATTGCTGGCAATTTTTCTCTCTCAATCAAATGCCTGACAATTTTTGCCTAGGGCTGGACCGCCAGGTGAAATACAACACTTTAGACTCCTCAGGGCTTGGTAGGGACCTTCTCGCTTGCTCTTTCACACACAGGTACAGAGGTTCAGAGATTATTTAACTACGCCTAGGAATGGCAAAGGCTTATCTCGTGGCAGCAGAATACCTACAATCTGAAAATGTTAATAGCAGAAATGCTTACTTTTGTCTCTGGTATCAGCGATTCCAGTGTCCCGAAATGCATAAACCTACCTCAGAAACACTATCTATACCAGGAAAATACCATGTTTAGAACTGTGTTTAAGCATTTTTAAGTGTACTACGTGCTTTTCTAAGCCAGAGATAATCCATAAGTAAGAAAGATGTCTATACAATTTAAGACAGTGTAGGAAACCCATACCCAAATATCAGTTGAACAACTTGGTCTTCCACAGTTCTGGTAAAGATGTTTAGTACATATAAACTGCCCCTCTCAGCCAAAAAAGCTCACACATGCAACTCCTGTCACAGATTGTAACAGTCTATTCAAAATTTAAATTAATTGTCTGAAAATTTCCCTAATCCTTTCTCTCTAAAGGTGCCAGAGCAAAACTTACTGATCCAAAGACACAACTTTCCATTAGGACCATACATTATTACCAGACTTTATTCAAAACCCTTGACAACAGAGCATGCCTCCAATTTTTATTCACACCTGCACAGGGGCTTGAGAAGACCACATTTTCTTTATACCAGAGATCTACAGCAGAACTTCACTGACACATCCTGTGGAAGCTATTTTTTTCTCACATATGCAAACACCCAGGAAAATCAGTATCAGTGAGTAACCTCAGAACAAGAATTTATTCCAGCTAAATAGCCAGCGTCCATTCAAAGTCACCGTTACATCTTTTACCACATGTACATAGCCGTGGATGGAAAAGAGCAGATTCATCATAAGCATGAAGATCTATCTTGCATTTGTATGAGTACACAAATTCCACAACATGTACTGGTACACAGTTCAAGGTCTCCTCTACGACAGCTCAATTATTTTATACTGTGGTAGAAGCAGGTTCTGTTGATGAGAAGACAAGCACCCAAGTTTTGGTAGTGGCCCCTTCCATGCACTTATCAAGAACACTCTCGTGTTGTCATGGTTTAACCAAGTCATGGGTTGTGCTTCCAGTCCCTAGCCGTTCCTAATACTAAGACTGTTAATAAAGCTTATAGAGTAATAATATTAATAATAATGAAAATGTATATAAATAGGAGACAATACCTCTTCTTCTGTCTCAGTTGCAATGATCTGAATCTTCAGTTATTTGAGAAAAGGAAAACCCCTGTTTTTACTTGAACAGAAGCACTAGCCCAAATCATTCTGGAAAAAGAAGCTCTAAGTATCTCCTTGGCAGTGGGGGGAACAGGACACCAAAGATTGCATACTATTTTAAGTACAAAAAAGGTATAAAATTTTATTTGACAACTCATCAAGTAAGCATTTCATTAATCCATTAAAACACTTTTTTACAAGTCAGTGTAGTTGAATTATAGCTATTCTACATGAAAGTTAATTCTGAGGTGAACAAACTGACTAGTGAATAGGCAGTTTAGAATGTGTATCTATATCTATGCTATATCTATTTTATTTTTAAAAGGGATTTTGTGAAATTAAAAGTTTACTACCTGTCGGACAACTTCAAAAACTTCGAACGCAGTAAACTTCAGAGCTATTGTTCCCACATGATATCTTTTTTCAGTGCTGACTGAAGTTTCTGCACATTTTTTAGCAGCTGAAGAGAGCTGCTTCTTTTCTGCCCAGGACAAGGTTTAGACATACTTTCCCTTACAGTGACTGCAATCTCCTTTGCTTCCTTTTGGTCACCACACTTTAGTTTGATATGACCTGCCCCTTGGTTCAATTTCTGAGTTTTCCTCTTTAATTTCTGCACCTAGGAAGAAAAATTACTAATTAGAATGTTACATACTTGGAAAACTAAAGCTGTAGAGCTTACCGGACTTTACCAAACTCCAAACTAAAGATGTCTAAGGGACATTAAAAAAAGAGTTGAAACCTACTAATCTTGCACACAGTTGTCTCGCTGTAACAGAAAGCACTACAGAAAACTGACCTTGCCCACACAGAAACCATTACAGAAAACCATCCTCAGCCACTCTCAATAGGTTGTTGAACCCCACCACTTCCTAAGGTAAAAGTGTTTGCTTGAGAGAGACAGAATATCATCTGTTATCAATTTATATTTACAATGGTCTTTTTCCATTTCAGATTGTACTACCCTAAGCAAAAAAAACCCCAACAAACCTATAAAATGTATACTGTTTATTATCGGTTACTGTATCTAAGCAGTTTACTCTGAAGTCTCATAATGAAATTGGAAAACAGAATAAATAGGGTTGATTACTAAAGAATGTTTTTTTAAATGTCAAATAATAAGTCTTGACTTGCACTTGGCATGAAAAGGTCACTCTCAAAGATAAAATTAGGCTGGAAGCATTCCATATGCCAATTCAGGCTTGAAGTCCATTTCTAAAAATAACTAACTTTAATTGCATTCTAGAACATATTATTAACTGTGAAACAGTTAATGATGACTACAGCATTTTTAGTGTGACAGGTTCTAAAAGCAGAAATATGCATCAGAAATATTAAGATTGGTCTGTACAAAATACAAATAGAAATGTCTGTGTGCAAAAGCACCAGAAAAAAATGATACAGGCAAAGGGTTACAGGAGTGGCCTGTATTGATAACTAGAGCGTGATGGACAGTAATCAAACAGACAAACACAAAGAATGTGCTACTGACATCATGACCTTAAGACGTGTGCTCTGATAAACTGTACCAGAGCACAGATTACTTGCCAGCAGATCTGCACCCTGATAATAGGCAAGGACCACATTGTATGTGCTATTCCTCTTCTCCTCATCCCAAAATGAAGGCAGACTGTAGTCACAAAGATATGCAAAAGGAAGAAACAAAGGTGCAGTTGTTGTCCATTGTCTAAGGTTCCTGGAGGATGAAGTCAGCAAGATTCTGAGGCAAGGAATAGCATTGTAATTGTTGGCTCCTCAAGAATGTAAGAGATTTATCAAAAAAACAGTTGACATCGCCAAGAGAGGCAGTAAGGACTCAACAGTCAATGTCCTTGGTTTATATTGCTAACATGCAACTCTGACAATTCTGCTTTGACATAAACACCTTTGTGCTTGCAATTACGTGGACAAGTTGCTACAAAAGGGTTAAGCTGTTCATCAACAGAAGAGTTTTTTTATACGGGCATGTATGAAGAGTTGTTATCTACAGCTCTAAAACAGATACTGACAGAATGCTTACAGGTTAGGGGTTAAACAAAACTGAAAGGCTTGTCTGGCTATGATTTTAGAGAAGCTGTGGTCAACAGATTATTTGGTTAATAAAATGCTTCAATATTTCAGTAATATAAAAGACATTTAATCTAGTCTGTACAGGAACTATAGCTTCTATTTTCTCATTCCCCAGAGGGACAGGACACAAAGGAGAGAAATCTCAACAGTTTGATTTAACGCAGTGAGCAGAAGTGACAGACTGAGCAACCCAGCTCTGTATTGCAGAACTGCCATAGGGCAGGAAGTTTTCCCACTAGCATAGATACCTAGCTGCCAGCTGTAAGCACTTTTTCTTGATCAAAAGAAGTAATTGGAGGTACAACAACACGGAGCTGGCAGCCTAATTATAATCACCCCTACTGGAGCATCCTGGCTTAAGCATTCCAGTGACATTCTAGTTAATGACAACAGGAGGCAGAGTTGTGGCAGCCTTTCAACTAGTGTTGAAAATTTTCATCTAGCTAGAGAGTTTACATTTTATTCTTACAGTAGCCTGATGCTTTTTCAGCTTGGATATTTGTTCTTCTTTAATCTCCATTTGTTTTACAAGGCAAGCCAGCTTGTGTTCTAGGTCTTCACGAACTTTGGAGTCTTGAGCCTCCTGTATCTGCTTCAGAAGTTCTTGATAGTCACTATTAAAGACAAGAATGGCACACCAAGTATTCATGATATAGTCTCTGGGATTTCTTCCAATACTTTCAGTCTATTGCAGGAGTTGCTAGCCATTTTGTCCAGAGTACAGCAATTTACCATTATTTACCCTCTGACACAATACACATCAATCTGGAATACATTCACACTAGAAAAGAAAAGGTTTTTCCAGTGGGTCTGATTTTCTCATTCCATATTTGTAGCTGATGTGCATCTTATTCCTCTCTCTTGCCATGGTCATAACAATTACATGTGTCATAGTGTGCAAAATAAGAATTTGGAAAGTGAACAGCAGCTATGTAGTACTGTATTTTCACTTCCTGCCCCATTTAGTGCAGACTTTGAAAGCTTAGCATAATACAGAGAAGTATTGTTTAAACTAGTACATTTAAGTTATAGTTTTTGACAGGTTATTCAAATTAAAATGTTCTACTCAAAAAGATTTGCAGCGAGGTGGGCTGGTTAATTAAATTAACCAGCTTAATTAAAAAAAAATTGTGTATATCTGCTTTATACCTAGATATCTGAACTAGTCAAAACCAGAGACCCTCTCTTAGATAAATACGCTCTTTACAATGGTTACGGCTTCTTTTCTGACTTCTCAGTAGCTGCTACTCATTGACAGTTTAATTGAAGCAAGTGGTTGTCGCTATTAAAAAAAACCAACTTGTCCTTGAATTGCCAGGAGTAAGCCAAACATTGCTTTTCGAAGGAGAGGTTGGTTGCCATTTTAAATTTTGCCACATCAAGGATTTCAAATCAGTGTTAACATCCTAACTGGTTTAACCAACACATCCTCCTCTGCTCGAACCACAGCTCATCATGTCAACATGTCTACTACAACCAGCTACACAGCTTTGGCCCACAGTCCTACAAGCTTGCATTAATGGGAAGATGCCTAAGAACACAACAAGTTGTAATCCACATTTACTTGCATGGCTAGAAAGATACATACACTCCCATCTAATGCGTTAGCTTTTTCCACACCCTGTCCATTTTCTGCCAGGAGACTGTCCGTCTTTCACAACCCCCTTACAGGACTGGCAAGTTCTCCTGCTATCAACAAGGAAAGGGTATGAATGCCAAACTGCCTCAGCACAAAGACCCATCAGGTATGCATGTATGGAGGGAACACAGAAAGAGTGAGTACAAAGGAATAGGCTAGATGTTGTGACAGGACGATTCCTGCCACAGTTGTACTAACCTATTCTACCACCCAGACTGACTGCATGCTGCAGGCCTACTCAACATTAACACCACCTTTGCAGCCTTCTCCAGAACATTTTTGGTCTACTCTGTGGATCTCAGAGTATGTTTGAAATTTCTAAAAACCACAGGCCTGAAAGATTTTTCATTTGCTACAGCTGTTACTTCAGTAGCAGCTTGGTTAAGAAGAGGATGTGGAAGCAGAAAAACCCAGCTGAAGAGTATGTTGCTTGCTTACAAGATCAGTTAAACACCAGGATAGAAAGAATTTTTTGAATGAGAAAAATCCTACCAGTCAGGCCTGCTCAGGCCATTCTGTCAATAAGTAGTCCTACACTTAAAAGAGGCTAGGTTCAACTATAGCACACCTGTACCTTCACAGGGCTACCACTGAAGTCACTTTTACTCATAACACCAAGGATGAGTACTCACAAGCTCATTTGGCCCAGCTCATCTTGTATGGCCAACAGAAGGTCCAAAAGACTTCTGGTGGCAGTAGGTGATGTGGAACAAGAGGATACAGATTTTGAAAATGCATTGCTTCGTGAAATCCCAGATGTAGCTCCTCCTTGGCTTTGTGATGAGATACGTGGATTGCGATGCTTCATAATATGCAACACACTTTGTACGTTTGCACTAACAGAATGGCTGGAACTGACAGACTTAATAAAGCAGAATTATTAAGTGGTTTACAGAAGTGATTAACAATTACAGTAAAGAGATTTATTCAAACTGTAGATGCCAATTTAGTGAGAACATTTGGTTTCACTCACCTTCCCAGCCACAAAAGGTAGTTCACCAGCTTTTACATGTAACTGTGAAAGGTGCATTTTCTTCATTGTAGGATTTCTCTGCCGTAAGATAGACAGAAAAAGTAAGACAAGAAATTTCAATCTATTGACCCAATAGCAGAAAAACTTTTTTTTTTAGTAAGTAAAATTCAAATGAACAAGCAGTGAAATGCATCATCTCAGTTTCCTTGTGGTTTGAAAAAAATAATTTCCCTCCCCTATGTGGAAGGACTTTTCCAACAGCTGAGTCAAGTAAATTTTATTCTAGATGCGTTTAGCAGACAGTTTGACAAATAGGTTGACATTAAAAAAATTGAACATTGCTTGCTTAAGTTTGCAAAACCACAGTTGCAAAATTTTGACTGACCTGTAACATGTGTTGCAAAATGAATTCTCTTGATTTCAGCAATCCCCCCCAAAACACACCATCATAACATACTTAGTTAAAATTGCTTTGGAAACAAATTTTGACAGATAAACTGAAAGGCAGCTAAGATAGGACATGGGGGATGGCAGTAAGACTGTAACAGAGGTTATTGTCATGCTGGTAAGGGAAAGTTTTCCAGTGAAGTGCTACCAGCCCTAGCCCAGTTTTAATTACCAAAGGAAAAAAAAAGAGGTATTCAGCACTGTTCTTCACTTTGGAAATGGAGTAAAGTACAGCAGACAAATCAAGTGCCTCTTACATCACCGTTTTTCACAAATTCCTATCTCTGTGTGAGTCAGATGCTATCAACAATGGTATGCTAATAAAAACTTCCATGTTACCTTCTTAGTTTTCTTCTTCTTCCCATTTTCTTTTTTAGGTTCATTTTGAGATGTTACTGAAGACATCAAAATTCTGTTTATCTCAAATCCTGTCTGAAGCTGTAGGAATAAGCAAAAACAAAAACAACCATTTAATGTAATATTAGAAGTATGAAATCACATGGTCTAATTAATTCCCTCTTTCATGCACAGATAA
This sequence comes from Haliaeetus albicilla, assembly GCF_947461875.1. Taxonomy (NCBI): domain Eukaryota; kingdom Metazoa; phylum Chordata; class Aves; order Accipitriformes; family Accipitridae; genus Haliaeetus; species Haliaeetus albicilla. Next base: position 22,046,670 of record NC_091499.1, on the reverse strand, counting down.
GAACCAATTAAGGGCACTATTAACTGTCCTGCTTGGAAGGCATAAGCTACAGTTAAAAACTGAATAGATTACTAGGATGGCAGGGTATCAGGCAGATCTTGTAGCTCTGTCTTAGAAGTCCTCATTTTCATACACAATTGCAGCAGCCGTATTTTTCCACTGTGACAACCAGCAACTGAGATGACCCAATCCTGCTGCATGCTGGGGATGTGATCATAAAATCCAAAGAATATGAACATTTGGATTTTACAATCTGGGGGCAGAGAGAACTGAGCCCATCTGTGTAACATTGAGGTAAAACCTGCTGGACAATCCTCGGATTGCTCCGTAGTTCAAAGTTGATATAAAGGCCCATGATAAACAGGATTATAGACATTCCCAATCAAACATTGGACAAGGACTTTGTTTTGGCATGTATAACTGTTCCGGCTAAACAATGCTGAAGGTCCATCACAAAAGTGAGATTATTCTGGCTTTTCTGTCATCAAAAGGAAGTGAACCACCCCACACCCTGTGTTTCCCAGCCCAGATCCAACCGACCTAAATCGATCCTGCAGTGAACTAAGATGGTACTAACACTAGTTTAGGACTCAGTTTACTACATCTAAGTCCTTTCTTGAGCAAATGTTTATAATACTGCTAAGGTCAGACTATCTGCTCTGGGAAAATCATTCTTACTATGTTTCTCAGAAGATAAGGCTTTCAGATACTAGGCTTTCTGCTCTGCAGCAGCAAGCAGTTTAAGCAAGAAACCCCAAAACCTGCAAGTTTTGAACTCCGTCATTCTGCTGGATTCTGGAGGCGGTCAGATACCTGGGCTACAATCTGCATGTTATTTCAAGCTTCCTGGACTGATGAAAGCCTATCATCCTTGGATGAGGTATAAAAACTGACAGCAGTGATGAATTAATTTATGCTGTCATCTTCGTTTATGGCTAGGTTCTTTCAATATTATTGTTCAGCTCTGCATCCCCCCACCCTGCCCCAAGGGAATGCCACCACAACTGCTCTCTTTCAAAATGGCTGCTACTTCTCCGTGAAGTGAGGTTTGGAATACCTGAAGCTACTTTGCCCTTTTAACAAAAGGTTTCTTTGATTTTGCTCTCTTTGGCAAATATTCCTCTCTCAGATGGATGGTGGCCCAACAAACTGACTATGGCTTCACAGAATAATGAATTATTCAAGCTCTCACTTATTGAACAATGTAACAGTATCACTGATTAAAGACTTTTCCAAGTATAGCCCAGTATATTAGATTTCAGCAGATCTTAACAAAAAGAGGAAAACAAACGAATAACCAACCTTCTTTGGGTATAAGGTTTCTTATATGACTGTTTTCTAGTTACTGTAAGTTAAGGTTATCTGATTTAGTTGCAGATTCTCTAGAAATTAATTATCTACCCAGACCGCTTATAGCAGCTTTGAGGGTGATGAACTGTACCATTAACACAAACCCAAGTAGAATCTTCCCTGATTGAGATATGCAACATACCTGGCAAGCTTTCTACTATGTAGTTTATAACTGGTCTAGGTAGTATTCCAGGAGTTCTTCCTGGGTAATAAACATGTGGAGTTTAAATGTAATTAAAAAAAAGGGTATTTTGGACAGAGAGATCAGCTTTCTTCAGTAATAAGATAAAATAAAACCTTTTCAGTCTACCTGAGCAGTTTTGTCTTGTATTAGCTTACGCTGATGCTCTTCTTTATGAAGCTTTTCTTCTAACTGTTTGATCTTGTCCTGAATTTGAAGGCAACAATGATTAGTTACCCTTCAGTTTGACATGCTGAATCAGAAGTCTAAAGTAGCTTGCAAGTGTAATCTGGGATAAAACAGGACTGTAGGAATTTTTAAAGCCCAGACTGAAAAAAAAGACTCATGCAAATGAAGCCAAGGTGGCATTCAGTCAGGTATGCTTTATGATCTTAGCTTTAACAGAGGAAACTTTTGCAAAACTTAGTACTGTTAACAGTATGCCATACAAATTATATCGAATGAATTACTTTCAGACTGTCATTCCATGCATGCTTACTTCTGCAATTCTCTGAGCAGCAGTAAGTTTAAGACACTCTTTTTCTAGCATTTCAAGCTTTTCAAGTTTTGCGTGCAGTTCTAAGCGGTTCTGATCTTCCTCTTTCTGAAACTGGGCCTGGAAAAAAGTAAGCGAGAATGGAGTTGGCCGCTGACTGAAATTGTTTCAGGCAGCAAAAAAACAAACACACTACAGTAAAGGTGTTTAACTAGTTTAAATTTCATATTTTTTAAATTGCAAAGTGATGAAAAATACCAAGCAGACAAATAAGACTTAAGTTTCCAGCAGCCTTTTTGTCTACCAAACGTGCAAGTATTAGCATGGGTTTGCTCATTAAGAGTTCCACCTAGGGAGTCTTTTCATACAATTCATTGAACTTTTGTCATCAGTCAGTCAGACAGTAAATTGCTTCCGTTGCTACCACCCTGAGAAGAGCTGAGGAAGAATGATGGCCATAATAAAGTTCTGATCTTACACATTTCTATATTTTTTAACTATATCACTACTTTGTTAGTATGCTAAAAGGCTTCACCTGTTGTTCTAAACCCATTTTCTTTTCCAGTTCTGCACTGGAAACCATTTTCCTCATGTAATCCAGCTGTTTCTCCAGCAGGGAGCAGCGAGATTGTGCTGCATTTAACTGCAGGCTTGCATCTACAGAGAGAAACAAAAGACATTCAGTATAGCAATGGGAGCTACACATTTAGCCAGTCTGCCATCTCTTTGAGGAATTCTCATTGAGAATTGAAACATGCAAGAAAATTTTGTTAGTCTGAACAAGTCATGTGGTTAAAATACATTTTGTATGTAAGACATGAGAATCAAGATGTTTTTCCAGAGCTAGTCCCTAATATGAATTCCAAAGGTGTGAGCACTGCAGTTACTTTGATTTATATCAGCAGATATCTAAGCAGAATCTGGTTTCTTCCCTTCTCCTTACTTTTCTCAAGTTAGCAGTGTTGATACGTGTAAGCAGCTGCTTGCTTATTGTAGGAGTTAAACATACCACCTGAAATCTGCTTATTCTTTAAAATAGCTTTACGAGTTATGCAATACTTGGTTAGTATAAGTAAAAACAAGATCTCAACCTGATTCACAATTATCAGGCTCCTGCCCCTCCCCAATTCTGAAGAAAAAGAGAAAGGGGGGGGCGCATTAATTAGCAGTTTGTCAAAATAAACAAACACTCCCTAGATTATGCAGTCTTGGAGTTGCTGTGGCTACACCTTATCACTCAAGAGAAATACCTTTCCTCTCTTGCATCAGTTCTTGATGTGCTACGTCCTTTTTGTAGGATTCATGCTCTAAGGCCTTGTTATACTGAGCAGCTGCTGTGGAGAGGCTGCACAGATTATCTTCAGCCTGTGACTTCTCCAACTCTAGACGGCGGATCTTTTCTTGAAGAGTTTTCAGGGCTGCCACCACAGCTAGCAAACAATGCAACAGTTACACCTTGAGTAACAGTTCCTATTATCATTATTATTATATTTACAAAACACTTCAAACAGCAAAATACTATCTAAATTTTCTTCCTAGGATCACCCCTAAAATTAATTATATTCCCCAGCAGTGTATGTCTGGGAGAAAATGGTCATGTTTACTGCATAAGTGAGGTATAAAGCATGGGTCGTATGAGCAAAACTATTTTCACTCCAAATGGTAGCAAGCACAAAGAAATCGTGGCAAACTGAGTATAAGAAACCCTGGGACTTCTGTTTACACAGAAGCAGGCGATCCAAGTATCCAAGTTAGGTCACAAGTTTTGGTGTAATGCAACTGGTGTGGACAGATTGAAAAAAAAAACCAAACCAGACTCGGGACAGGGGGGAAATCAGATACAAAGGGACATTTTAGGAGAGGATATATTTTAAAAACTTTATTGTTTCAAAAGGTAATGATTCAATGTCTAGTTTCTTGTATTTGATGATTCTTTAAACCACAGAAACAAGTCTGCAGGATTTTGCTTTTAGCCTCAGATCAGTATGTGTCAAAATTATGCCAAAAATAAAAGTTGCAATTTCAGCTACAAGGAAAAGTTTATTAACTCTTAAAAAAGTATACACACTGTGGAAGTTTAAGACATGTTCTGTAACAAGTCAAGCTTCTTTTCTGACATTTTATAAGCCTTAATAGTGTCCCTATAATAAATTCTCTCAGTAAAGGAATACCCAGCAAATATTGCTAGCTCCATAACAACTCTCATCCGCTTATCATAGCCCCATTAGAATAAAATGGGGGGGGGACCCCAAAGAAGGAAAAAGCAGATACCAGAGACCAGAAAAATGACGTGGGACCACTTCTTCAATCTTTCTATTGGCATGCCAAACATTTCCTTACTTAAACGCTTAGCTGCATAACATTAAGCTGAACATTTTAATCCAAAAAGCCCAAACTCTGTATGACTAAAGATTACTCAGAAGTCACAGATTCTTCATGAACAATGATCACCTGCACAAACATAGGCTATGTCTGTGCAATATTGCAAAGTTGTCCATGACAGTAAATCCAAATACGGTATCCTTGTGATTGATTCACTGAGCTCTCCAGATATGCTAAGCCACCCAGCATTTGCCCTGTGAGCTCCAGAGAATCATCACCCATTAAGGCACATGACAACCATAGCAGACCCATATTTCACACAGACTAACTTTCATGCTGCTAACTTTCCTGAGAGTCTGCATTATTCAGAAGTTCTCCCAAGCGATCATACCACACAAAAAACCTTAGAAGTGGTTTTAAACTGGAGGGAGTCAAATAGCACTATGCAAAGCCAATTTCAAGTCAGTGTACCACACTAATGATCTTTTTTTGCTGTATTTAAAACCATTAATTGCTTCTGCTGAGTTTGAAGCATTCTCCTTTGCTTCGAGAGGAAGTCTGACGATTTTAAGTTAAACAATTTTCAAAGCCAAAGTTTATAAGGATGTTAGAAGACTTGCAGCAGTTTCCATTCCAGACATATGACTTCAGGGAGACTACTCCCTCAGGACACACATACATCCTGTCTCAATGTCAGTCTGATAATCGCAGCAAGTCATTGAACTGAGTAAAACAGAATGGGGAGTCTGCTTAAGAGATTTCACATGGAACAATTAAAAAGACCACTTTAAGGACATATTTTGGCTTTACCTTGGTTATTGGGGATAGAAGGCCTGTCACCACCAACAGCTGCCAACTTCTTTGATTCTATATAAGCAAAGGCTGCAGGAAGCATCCTATCTGGGGGCTGAAGAAAGCTTCCTATGAAACTGTTCTTTGATTCAGAATCCACAGCCTGTAAAAAGAGAACTATTTAATGCCATTAGCTCTTTAATGGACTATGTAACAGTTTTCAAAGTATGTTACTGGGCTATCTCTGGCTCTGTTTATATCAAACCAAATCATGTGCACCATAATAATAATTAACCCCCACACACACATCCCCAGATGAATCCTGTATTTTAATGCAGTTCCAAAACAATGCCTTTCATAACACTAAATACAGCTCTCAACCACCCAAAATTTTCTAAGATTTTTCTTGGTGCTTTCTAATAACTTATGCTGATTTTTGTCCTTTTAAAAGTCAAGGGTCAACAACATTTTCTACTATTTTACAGACTTCAGTGTCTGCCTCTCAGTGCTCCCTGCGGAGCAAGCATTCTGAGTCTTACAGCCTGTTCTCATTTGCAGCCTCCTTAGTGCTCTAATGCCTATCTTTTTACATATGGCTTTATTACATAATAAAGACATAGTTCTCCACATTTAGTGTTGAGATAACAGAAGGATATTTAACATGCAATATCCCCAGCACTCTCCGCGTTATTAAGCATATGTATTAAGTCCTGTTTCTCACTCCCTTTCTGCCCCACCCTTTAAACATTCTTTATCAGAAGCACATTTGAAGACAGTTTACACCCTGTCAAATAGTGATTTTCCTTGATACTCAAGACATGGACAGTGAAACTTGCAGAAAGTGCTTTAGTCTAATACAACCTCTAGGAAGTTAAAGCAAATTTTAAATCACACCACAGCTACCTATCAAAGTAGTAGCAAGCTTTTCACTTGATACAGTGGAAGAAATGAAGAGTATATACAGCGTCAGCTGATAGAAAAACAGCTTATTTGAAGGTTCAGTGACATAACAATTATGGTATCACTCGAGTTGAAAATACAGGGCATGCAACTGGCACAGGCTTCCCACTTGGGCAAGGCTATTTACAGATGCTAGGTTCCCAAGAAAGTCACCCAAAGGTGGTATCTGGTAACAGGAGGAAGAAACCCAAACCAAGACTGGAACCTGCTGCTGAAGCACACCCCAGGAAAAGCCATTCACAGTGGGTGGGTGGGAAAGAAAGTTTTCAATAATGGAAAAAGTTTCCAAGAACAGCTCTTCCAGCACTGTTTCAGAGGCTGTATAAAATAGAAAAATCATCATCCATCCACACCGCCTCTTCAAGATATGCACTAAACCAAAGGTACACAAAAATACTTCCTTCCTCCTCCAAGTTGTCATCATGGAGACATTGACATGAACATCTCTTTGCCAGGGCTTGCTTGATGTGGGGCCTCCCAGACACTGCTGCTTTTGTGGGCGAACACCCCCCGGGCAGCTCCCACAGTTCAGGACAGCCCCCCCAGCACCAGCACAGCCCCCCAGACCCACAAGATGGGGGCTGCCCAGGCTACCCCCGCACCACAGGCCTTTTCCAGATAGTACCCTGTGGGGCCCCACCGCCATCCTGCCCGAGCCCAGGCCGCAAGCCCTTGGTGCTGGGTCAGCAGCTGCAGGCAGCCAGGCACGCCGCCATCTCTGGTGAGAGGTCCCACCTGGTGACCCTGCCACAGTTACGGCCACACAAGCCGTTTATGGGCCTTCACAGCTCCCTCCTGGAGGACCGGGAAACACTGCGCAGGGATACCCAACCGACTCTAACAGCCGGCTAGGCCAGAACAGCCGTATCGGCCATTTCCGACAGCACAAGGGGCAGTGGCAGTGAAGGGCACGAAGCAGGGAGCAGCAGGAGTCTCAAAACATGGATGAGAGAGTCCTGCAGCCATGGGCAGGGTCAGGGCCAAGACAGGAGAGGAGATGGGCCTGGCATGGCACAGTGCACCAGCACAGTATTCCACAAAACAAGAAATAAGCAAGACTTACCAATTTTCCCATCACTTCTCAACCTCTAGATGTTGGTGATAAAAAAGACTAACAAGGTCCATAAAAATACACATATGTACAACAAGCTTCCTACCACTGCTGTGAACAGGGGAAGGCAATTTTGGAAACTCCAGAGGAAGAAGGTGGTTTTTGCTCATGCCATCTAACCTTTCGTCAGTCAGCATAAGCAGCGACTTGCTTTTCTGATGTCCTCTGGTGCAACATGGCTCCCTCGCATGCCTGCAGCTGCTACGCATCAATTAGTTTCCTTATTACTGTCACATAAACAAGTTCTGCCGTTTCCACGGAGATGTGGCTGTGGACAGTTGTAAGGAGGGCGGTGATCAGAAGCAAATAATGAATAAGAGAGGGAGGGAATAAAGCACCAGGGAACTTGTGCAAACCCACAATTTTGCCAGCCCAGCGGAGGGTAATATGCACCCTGCAGCTGGAGGGGGGAGCTCCCCAAGCTACTCCTAAGAGCACAGGCTCAGCAAGGGGTGTGAGGGAATACAATACCGCAGGACCGAGACACCTGTGTTTGCAGAACCCCTGCTGTGGACATAGTTACGGGTGCCTTGCTTTGCCACAACTTCCTCAGACACAGAAGCTGTGTGAAGTAGGCTGAGGGAACGGTTGGTTGCTAAAGCGCTTGGAGGCTCTGCCAACATAATTACTCCAGTAGAGCTGCTCTGTCCTTTAATATCTAAGCAGGTAAATACAGTTTGTAATAACCACACTGCACAGGAGTAATCTCTACAACACTGCAGGCCTCAGGCAAGGGCATTGGCCAGGAAAAAGACCAAGTCACCCTAGACCAGCAAGACATGAACAAACGTCCTGACCACTTTCAGTCCACTAGGACAAGAAATCTATCAGGAAATAATTAAGTAGCTTGACGTATGTTTGGACATCAACTGTCCTACCATCAACTTTTTCCCCCACAAGTGTTCAAGTTTCTATAAAACCATCCCAGGTTTTCTTTTGAAAACGGGTTACACACCCCACAACCATTGCAAGCTTAACCTACCGCTCTTTAATTCCATGCTACCCTGGATGCTGGTGCACAGCCCTAGAGTGGTGCTTTAAAGCACATATTGCATCCTGAATGGCAATGTTTGTACTAATGTAACTCTACCAGGCTTAGGGGGATTTAGCACTTGAACAACACTCGTTAAAGAAGCCAAAACACCGTTGTTCAGACAAGTCCTTGGTTGAGGAAATTACTGCACTCCTTCGAGTCTGGGTAACAGCCAAGGGAGAAGTATGCATATTATATTAAATGGAGGCTGAGAAAATACCCTGGTTACAGGCAGAGGGGAGGGGAGGAAGAAGGAAGAAATGCCCCGCTCCCACCCCAGCAGCCTGCACTGCTGCGGGGAGCGGGGTGAAGCACTTGCATTGTGCAGGTCACATCCGAAGTCACCACCAGCCCCTTGGGTTTTTTAACCAGAACTGACCCAGCCTGCATTGGTGCACGCAGTGGTGATGGTCAGATGCCCCATGTTATTTTACACAGAAAAACATAAAGCAGCCGGTTCATACACACACTACATAAAGCATGGGGCAATTTAGTGCTGCCTATGGGCCTGCCGTTAACTGTCAGCCTGCCCTAGCCACCTATGCTGTCTCCAAGCCTCAGCCAGGAGGACATGGTTGCAACCCTGTGCACGGTGCATGGTGGCAGGCATAGCAAATTAGCTCTGTGACAGCATTGCAGTAATGCAATTACACTGCCTACCTCCTACCTTGCTGCAGCCTGTGTGCTCACCCCTTCGGTGTGAGGATGAGCAGAGCTGGTCCCTTCAGCAGGAGCATTTCTCCCTGTTGGCTCACCGTCACCTGCGGCCTGGGAGCGAGCTGGCACAAAGGCTGTTGGGGAGCAATCCCATCCTCAGGTCCGTACCTGTGTATGTGACATTCATGCCTCAGAGGAGAGCAAGCAAGCTGGAGTTTGGTGCCTTAAGACAAACTGAGAATATCCCATTTCATCATGGTCATGTAAGTACTAATGTGATTTACCTTTACACTACTTATTTTTGCTGAATATGGCCTGCACTGAGTGCTAGAGTACTGGATCGGGCTGCTGCAAAAATCAATTGAAATTTTAATTACTGCTGCCTAGCCCAAGTAAGCATGCCAATAATAGGGAGTTACTGAATACACTGAAATCCTAAATGTTACAGAAAGACCATTTATGACTTCCTCACCCTCCTCCATCCTGTTCCCCCCCCCCATTGCTAGCCACAGCATTAAAAAAGTTTCAGAAAAATTGCTTCCAATGTTAAAAGTCCAAAAATGTTTTGCCACATACACAATTATGTCCCATACTGTAAAGCAGCATGTGGAAAAGCTTCTTCCACATGTGAACTATAGCAGATTCAGGGAATAATGCTGGCTTAACAGTTTCCCAAAAGATATAAACTAAGGGAATAATGTGATAATGTAAGTGATGCTTCCGCTAAGTTCTCCAATGTTTGCTATCTTACAGAGATCCTGGTTCATTCAAATCGCTGTGAGGGCAACCTTTTAGAACCAAAGAAAGAGGTGCTGTCAGAACACCTTCAAGGAAGAAAAAGAAAAAACAGATCAAAGGATTTTTCGCAAAGAAGTACAAAGATACCTATCTTCTGACCTGACCTACTGGGCATGCACAATTTATAGTGTTTTCTTTCATAACTGAAAACAAAGTCTCAGATGAATCAAGGAATGATTCACTGTTTTTCTGACATATTATAAGAGAAATTTTAAAGAATTGCCTTAACACAGGCTACACCAAGAAACTCCCAGAATGCTGGCTGCCGCCTTGTCTATTTGAGCCAAGTCTTGCTGGCGAAAGGTTATGTGAGAGGCCATTTTCATGACACAATCCAAATTGGTCTATTTTTTTCCCCTTTCACTTTCCTTCAAGAACCAGGGGAAAAGCTTGGTCAGCTGTACTAGCTGTGCTGCAATGCTCTTTCAGCCTTATTCCCGACGGACAAAGAACAGCCCTTCCACTGACAAAAAGAAATAAATAATGTTGTAGGCAAACTGCATTGTTGTTTTGGGAACACCCAGTCTCTAGCATCCTGACACAACCGCTTTAATCAGCCTGAAACATACGACCTTGCTCAGGACATATCTAAGTAACTGGTACTCATGTGCCTTCTTTAATCTAAGTGGGTTAGAAATGAAATGGTGACAGCTGCAAAACTAATAGGAAGTGAAACCTCACTGAATCAATAAGGCATTTCAACGTGTTTTTCAGTTCTGTTGAGTCCCACTTTAAATGAGTTTAGAACAAATGACTAAAATTTGGTAGAGCAATTAAGGAACTTGGGAGTTTTTTGAAAAACTGACACAGGCAAATCCATGGGAGTCAGTTTGTTGTACAAACTGTGAGATACAAACTGAGTCTCAGAACTGGATATATAAACCTTACGTGCCCAGTTTCTTCTTTGATACCGCTGTAGCAAAACCTATTAATTCCTGAATTTCAAGTCTTATGCAGAATTTTCATACAATCAGTATGGATGAAAGTCTGTGAATAAAAGGAAAAGAAATTACATTCTGTGTTTTTTCATGACACTGTATGTACTGTGAAGTATGATAAAACCTGGTATTTTAATGAAAAAAACCCACTCCTAAGCCTTTTATTTCATTGTGTCACACCTTCTAAGCATTCATACTGATACTTCTCTAGTTCCTGTTCGCTAGAGATAAAAGAGAGAGAACAAAAAAGAGGAAGAAAGAAAATGGAATGAGTTATACAAGTACTTTGGGAACAAGGCAAAGAAATAACCAGATGGGGAAAAAACAGAGATCTTTTTAACAACAATTTTTTTTAAGAAAAGGTTCTAACCTGATAGTGTATCAAGCAAACATGGGTCATAATGCCACCAGTGTTTTGCTGTTCTCTTCAATGAGCACAGCAGACCCAATTCCTCCTTAAATTCGGCCTTCGTTTGTAATTGTATGATAAAAATCATACTCAATACTTTATGGGGAAATCAAGTTAGTGCAAACTGCTTTAACCTGTATGAGAAGATTATAACTGAACTTAGCATTCAGAGGAGCAAGACTGCAAATTCCTATCTAGTAACAATTGCTATGTTAGCATGAAAGCATCTGGTTTGGAATATAGTGTTATCAAAATAATTACATTTCTAAGTCTTTAATCAGTCCAAAGTAATTAAATATAACCTCTTTGTAATAAACAACACAAAACCAAATACTATAAATGGTCACTAATATACTTCCTTGCTTCCCTCATAGTTCTGTTCCTCTTACCTTCTTTCACCCACCCGCACGTTATAGCTGTTTTTTCTCCCTCATCTCCTCTCTTTTCATTGTATTTACATCATCCTACTTGCTCTTCTCCCTTCGGTATTCCTTTTCTCCTGCTCCCTCTTTTAGCATAAAAAGTTAGGGTTTTTTACCTACTAAAAGTAAAAAGAGCCATTTTTTCCCACACGAGAATAACTATCAAGTTTTTTCCCTTCATACTTAGGATCCAGTTCCAACAGATGCTGTTTGCTCAGTACAGTGACTGACATTGAAATTGACGGTGCTCTCCTCTGTACTCTACATGAAGAAAATAAAAAATTACTTTTTCTCCCCACTGTTATTTTCTGCTGATGATGCCATCACACTGTCTTCCATACGTAGTTTGCTTAGCTTGGTCACTTCCCTCCACCCCCAAAAATCTGCTTTTGCTCCTTAGATTGGAGGCAGCTCTCACTGCTTTCTAGAGAGCAAAGCATAGTACGTCTGTCCTGATAGATTGGAAGGCAGGAGGAAATTACTGGCTCTGGCTATTGACCCTTGATTAAAAAGAGGAAGACTTTGCTGTTGTGGAAAGGGAAGGTTTTCAAGGGCAACTGTCTCCAGTATAGAAGACTGTGTATCTGCACAGGCAGAATAATTAGAGATTAGAAGGGCAAATGCAAAAAGGAAAAGACGTACTAGGGTAGGGTGGGGCAAATATAAGAGTGGGTTGAAATGACAATCATAGTGAAGAAATATAATGAGGTAGGGGATAGTTATTGCAGGTACTGACTCATTCACAGTAAACACTTTTACTGCATGACAATTTTCACCTTTTATGTCTCAAATATTTAATGGGATCACTGAAAGATGGTTCTGAACGTTGCAACTTGCCCTCTAGGCAGATGAAACACACAGATTGTGTCCCTGACAGTTGCCTTGGAATTTATTTTCAAAGTAAACTTCTGTTTTTACCAATATTTTCTCAGGGAAAGAGTCAGTCTCTTCATCCAACATCCTTTAACCTAGCATGGAGATGGAGTAGGAGGTAGATTTTTAGCCAGATAACTAGAAGAGTGTGACATGGACAAGCAGAGAAACACAAAGAGGGTAATTATTCATAAGATTTGTCTCTTTTTACCTACTACCACCCCTATATTTTTTTTTCATATATTCCTGTGCTGATGATAACTAGGCACCTGGCAACAAACAAGAACTCCATTCTGCATTTGTACATCAGGCAACCTAAGAACAAGAATGAGCCAAAAAAAAAATACTAACGAGGAGAAGATAAATTTCACTCCTGGCAAGAAACTATTCCCAAAGTCATCTTTTGTCAGCAATAGTTGTCTTTAAATATGCAGAAAAATTGCAAGCAGATCTGAGTCAGAGCAACCCCTCAATCTTATTTTGGAGACCTATTTTGTTGAAGAATAATTTTAAATAATATCACCTGTTTACACGACTCAGAATATTCATAGCAACTCCAACACATCCACATTGTGCATCCTGAACAGGCACAATATCCTAAGTATTAATGCCAAATAGTTTGTATATCATATGGTACGATGAGTACTCAAAAATGGTCTACCTCTACTTCTGCCCTGAGCTGTCTGGGAAAACTTACAACATTTAGAGCCGTGCAACAGAACACTTGTTTCATGTAATCTGTATATTTAAACTTGCATGACTTCAGAGACGCAGAAAAAAATGTGAGTAAGATGCTACAAAATCCTGCACAATGTTGCATATATAAAAATAACTTCAATTGATTATAAATTATTTAAAAGACATTTCTCCCTTATAACTAGATGCACAGTTTCTGACTGCAAGGTAATTTAGTGGATCTCTAGGGACCTGATTTAAATTCTTGCTATTCTGTGTGACCGTACCAAATCACAGAGGGATGGGACTGATAAGGGACTGATGTTCCAGGATACAAGAGCCTTCCAGCCTCAGGGCTGAATCCCGAGTTTGGTAATGATAGGCTTCCATTCCCTGCATGTAAAAGAAGTGCAGGTACAGGGCCAAAACAAGCAGCATGCTCAGTGAGGAGCTAACAAAAGCTGCGTGTGGGAAACTATGAACATAGATGTGTGTGAAGTCCCACCCTGCTGCTTGGCACCTTTGTCCTCTTGGGACTCAGAATTTGGAGTCCTCTTCTGGCGGTGAGTGCCAAAATCTGTTCTTTAAAACAATGAATAAAGAGTCCCTGTAGCTTCTCTGGTCTGTGACTTCATTTCATGTGGCTGCTGGCCACAGCATTTTTCTTTGTATTATTACTGGAAAACACCAAGGTCTGTGTTAAAAGACAGCCTGCCAAAGGTGTTTAAAAGGCCTGTTGGGCTGTCAGCAGATAAAAAATTCCCAATAAGCAATGTACATTTTCTTTTAAAGTGTAGCTGGAGGAAATAGTGTCCATCTTCTCTATGCTGTTACCCAGTGGTTAGAGCATTGGCCGGGAAGTAGGAGTTCCTGGGGTGCATTCATGCCGCATCCCTGACCATCACGCTAGACTGGGAGGAGGAAGAGCAGGAAGGAAACAGGGAGTCACCACCTTTTCGTTTGAAGTTATGACCCTGTTCAGAGAGGCATGTAAGAGTCTAGGACAAGGAGAAGGCAGCTGAGGCAAAAGACAGAGTAAAACAAAAATGTGTCTCTCTCACCTAGTTTAATCGTTGAAAGACAGTCCTGGGTTTTATTTATGCATTTTTGTAGTAAATAGTTCCTAGATAAAAAACAGCACTGGCTTGGGAATAGCTACCAGAAACCAGGAGTAAGTGCCTACAGCTCCCTGTGTCTCCTTGCTTCTAGTTGACACCAGGGCCACACGTTTGCCATCCTTTTCAATAGGGACATAACTTCAACAGGTGAGGTGATGCATGCTTCCCTTCTATTTTGCAGTCCATCTGAGCACCTGGGACACTCTCCTGAGAGTTACAAGATGTTGATGTAAATCCCTTTTAGCTAAAAGCCGATTCTCTCATCACTGGGTTATGGCACTGAAGGTGAGCACTCTGCCAGATGTGGCCAGGCACTGAAGCCAGCTGTGGCTATAACAGAAGAACCTGATTTGTTGGGCTCGGAGAGGTTCCTCTCACCTGGACCTCTCTTGGAGCTGCTCTACCTACTTCCTAGACCACAAGTGGGCACAAAGGGGAGAGAGGTGCCAAGATGCCCAGCTTGGGGCAATTCTGGACATTTCTAACTAGAAACAGACTACCAGAGTTCGGATGGCTGCTCAGTGGAGTTTTTCAGATTTGAATTTTTAGTTTACCCATACTCTTTTCCAGGGTCTAGCAAGGGCTACTCTTTCAGGCTACATTTATACAGCTAAATGGATTATAGTCAGATAGTTGGCAATATACAGTAGGACTTTAAGTGGCCTGTACAGTAGGACCTTAAGTGGCCTGTAGTTCTGGTACATCATAGCACAGCTCTTCTCAAAGCAACCCACCCTTCCGCATAAAACTATTCCCTGGTCTTTCTGTGAGAAAGATTTGGTCTCCTAAGAAGAAGCCAGTGGCTAACTTACCCATCCCTGCCGCATTTGTGACCTTTAAGGAGGCAGGGTGGCAGAGTTTGGTGCAAACGTACACACGCAACCCACAGTAGGCTAGAACATATGGTAGATGTACAAATGTGTTCAGAAGTAAAACAATGCCACATTTTCTCCCACGTCTTATGCTGCAGCTTGCTCTATCATTGAGGACAGTCTGTTGGGATGATACATGAATCTGGGCTTGACACCAAGCTTGGGCCTGGGTTCAAAGACAGTAGAGGAGCAGCCTCTGGCTTTCTGGTGTCTCTCTGCAAAACGGGAGTCACAGAACTTTGCTTCCTCAGAGGGCTACTGTGGAGAAAAATGCATTATATACTGTGGAGTGCCCATTTATTGTGGCAACATGCCAAAATCCAGATCTAAAAGGGGAGGGTGAACTTTTAGAAGAGAGGGATCCCACCGTAGGTATTTACTAGCTGCAATGAAATAAGCTTCAACAAAACCAGGTGTAAATAAAAGCAGTTGAAGGAATCTAATTTAAAAAGCAGTTCCTTCTAAGTTGCACAAGTTTTACTGTGTTATTACTAGTTCTCCAGTAATCAACTAAGTGTATTCTGCAGTAAATTGCTCTTTTGTGACATACAGAAACTGGAAAACAGTTTTAAAAGTAAATATAATATAATGTAGATCTTATATCTTAGAAAGGACATGAATACAACTACTATATATTGTATTTAAAAAAAAATCTGCTGTTGGATATCATTTGCATATGGCTATAGAAGTCCTTATCTAGTTAAAAAAAGAGGGAAGTTGATAAATCATCAAGGAAGGAAATACTGAGGCTTAAAACAGCCACAAATTTGTTTTTCTTCAGCTTATCATTTCAAAAACTCAAATGCTGTAATTCTGGATGAGTTGCCAGATTGTTTCCTTCATAATTCTGCCTTTCTCTTATCCATTCTTTAGGGATCAAAACCAAGCATATAAACTTCAGCCAGTGAACACGCAAATCAAACAAACACATTCCCCTAACTTCAGGCTCTGATTAATCCCACTGGTAGCCTTTGACCTTGATTTCCACAATGTCTTGCAGTACATACAGAAGCTTGACCTGGTATCGGAAAACTGCAGAGATTTGGTTTGGAAAAAATAAAGCCACCTTCATCATCTCCATTACCAAAGCACTACATTAAAATCTATAAAACAAAGGGCTGAAATCTGAAGTTTAGGCCTTGGAGCCAGTTTCACAATCTGTTTCCTGTAGCCAGAGTTCATTTGCAGCCAGTGGAAAAAACAACTTCTAAAAGATAAAAGGCAGCGCTGTGACTTTCAATCAATCTTAGCATTCAGTGTGGGAATATAGGCATAACAGAGTCTAACACCAACGCTTCAGTTCTGATTCTGGTTCACTTTATTGATCTCGGATGTATGTAGCCATTGTCAGAGACACCCAGCAAGCGCAAACTTATCATGGGAAAAATGAGATCTATCCAACTTCCAAAGATCAAAATTTAGATAGAAATGAAGCAAGCATACATGACGTGCCTATTCACAGGAAAACTGGGAGACCATAATGAGTGACGACAGAACGGGACAGGAAGCTGAAGTGGTAGCTAATGTCAAAAAAAAAAACCAACAAAAAACAAAACCCAAAAAACATAAAAGGCACTGGCAGAATTATTTTCTTTGAACCATCAGTTATGATGGGTGGAGGCCTTGAGTGCTTAGAGAAATCAAGACTCACATTTATTACAGGCAGTGATGATTTCAGTAGATATATGTTGTTCAAGAGGGTGCCAAAGGCCTAGAGGAAGCAGCTGCACGAAGCAGTCCAGACCTGTCCACACTGCCAAACAATGGCAATGCAGACTCCTTGTAGAAAGGATTTTATAGGAAAAGAGAGATTGGTCTTCCTTGAAAGGTACAGGTAATGATAGAATGATACTTATTTTGCAAGCTTTAGAGAAACAGTGCCAGAAAACAAAAGGAACGTCAGATGAAGAAACCAGATTCTTTACAAATAAAAGAGCTGTTGATGGCTGGTGTGGGTAAGCCAGCCCAAGCTCTGTTCCTGGACTCAGAAGTGGTTTCTGTGTCTTTCTGTGGTATGTGAGTAGCTTGTTCTGCATTTAACTTCAGTTTTCAGGTTTGGATTTTAGAGTGGGAAATGTGTACACGAGAAACGTAAAATAATTATGCAAGACCCTATAGGCCCAATGTCCTGTTTCTGATTTACTTGTAAGCATTCTTTTGCCTTTCAGTATAGTCAAAATTGTACTTTTATGATTGCTTTAATGCGACAGCTGCAAATGAGTCGTTTTGCCCTTGTTTCCCTCTCCTCTTCTCTGCCAAGATGTGAATTGGATCAAGGAACTGACTTGGCTGAAAATTAACTTTATCAGAAAAGCACCTTTTTTCCCTGCAGGAAAAGCAAGGGAAACAGCAATACCAGCCCATTTGGTGGCAGATTACACTTAATCCCAGAATGGTTGAGGTGGGCAGGGACATCCGCAGGCCATCTGGTCCAACCCCCTGCTCAAGCAGAGCCACCTACAGCTGGTTGCCCAAGACCATGACCAAATGGCTTTTGAGTATCTCCAAGGATGGCAACTCCACACCCTCCCTGGGCAACCTGTGGCAGTGCTTGGTCACCCTCACAGTAAAAAAGTGTTTCCTGAAGTTCAGAGGGAACCTCCCGTGTTTCAGTTTGTGCCCATTGCCCCTGGTCCTGTCACCGGGTACCACTGAGAAGAGCCTGGCTCTGTCCTCTTTGCACCCTCCCTTCAGGTATCTGCATACATTGATAAGATCCCCCCTGAGCCATCTCTTCTCCACACTCATCAGCCCCAGCATAATTTGGATTAAAAACCCCTTGGATTAATTCGGATAAAACGAGCGCGGAACTGTTGCCCAACGTGAATATTCCAGGGAGGTTTTTTTCCCCCCTTTTGTTTCAAGCGCTGAAGGTGCTGCATTTCGCTTGCATCAACTGTTTTTTCTTCTCTGCTGATGTGTTTACTTAGGCTACATCAAAGGCTTCTGCCGAAGCGTGTATCCGACAAGCCTCCGCAGTTGCTTAAAACACGCGTGTGCTTAATTTTTTTGCCAATGCAGATTTCTGAAGCAAATCCACTACCGGAATGGCTTGATCCCTGGCCGTTGCCAGCCATCTGCTTTTGGCAACCTGTTGCGGCGGAACCCCCAAAAAAGCCGACACCACGGGAAAAACCTGGCCAGAAACGGCAGCGAACGCTCTCTCTTACCTACCCTTCCTCGGCAGGGGCGGCGGGGGCCCGCGGGGCTTCCCCGGGCGCAGACACCCCCGGACCCCCCTGTCAGCGCCGGGAGGCGGCAGCTACGCGCGAACCGATCCCGCCTCACGCTGCCTGCCGGGACACGTAGTTCTCCTCCGCCGGCGCAGGAGCCGCCCCTTCGGCCGGACTACGCATCCCAAAATCCTCTCCGGGCGCCGCCGTTCCCTGCCGCCATTGGGCGGCCGGCAGCGAGTGCTGAAAGGCGATTGGCTGCTGCGCGCGTCCGTCCTGTGGGGCTCCCCGTGTTGGGCGGGGCTAGTTCCTGCCCATCCTCGCCCCGCGGGTGAGGGGATCGTCGGGGGCCTGTAGAGGCCCGGCCCGGCCCCGGCGGGGAGGGCTGAGGGGGCCGCGCCGCGGCGGAGAGGCAGGGCCGGGGCCGTCCCCCTCCCTCCATGCCTGGGGCGGGGAGGAGGAGCCGCCGGCGCCGCGGGGTGGTGGCCGCCCCGCTCCCCGCCGGGAGAGGAGAAGCCCCAGCGGCGTCGCTCGCTCGGCAGCCCCGGCGTCGGTGGGCGGCCGTTGGCGGGGGCGCCCGCCGGGGGCTGAGGGAGCGCCCGCCCGCCCGCCCGTCCTGCCCCCCATGCGGCGCAGGCAGCGGTCTCTCCGCTCGCCGCCGCGCTTGTCGTCTTTGTGGGCGGGTTGGCGGCTGCCGGGAGCCCGCCATGGGGCGGCCGCGTCGGGGCTGCTGAGGCGGCGGTGGGGAAGCAGCCGGCCGGCCCCATGGAGGAGCGGGAAGGCGAGGTGCGCTGGGACGGGCTGTGCAGCCGCGACGCTGCCACCCGCGCCGCCGCCTTGGACACCATCGGGCAAGCCGTTCTCCGCCGTAGCGAGACCGTCGCTCCCGTGGCGGCGCTGCCGCCTACCCGGGCCGCCGACGGGCTCCCGGTTCCCGCCGCCCGCGACGGGCTGAGCGAGGTGCTGGCCCGCCTGCTGATGCTCTCCAAGCGCTGCCCCTTCCCCGACGTGCGGGAGAAGAGCGAGGAGATCCTCGGCGAGGTGCAGGTAAGCACGGCGGACCCCCGCCTCCGCCGTGGGACGGGGCCGGGGGAGCTCCGGAGCTTTGCCGGCCCCGTCCCAGGCAGGGGAGGGCACCTTCGGCTTCCAGCTGTGCAGCGGGGTGGGCATCCGACCCCGGCCGGTCCGATTTATCCGTGCAGTGATACATGCGAACTGTTCCCCTCCTCCCGCGAAGAAACGTTTGGAAAAGCGTTATTAAAGGGCAGGGAGAAAAGCGTCGAGTTTTTGAGTGCAGCCTGGCGGAGAGGATTTAGTGATGAATGGCTGGAAAGTAGCTGATCGTTGGGGCATCCCGAAGGAAGCGCTAAAATGACAACTTTAACGCTGTAGTTTTGGTCTGCATGACCAGTGCTGTGATATTACCGGTTGGCTTTAATACAAAAGCAGGAAAGATTTGGGCATAAACATCCAGGGCTGCCAATTAAAAATATAAATCGGTATGGGAAGTTTTTGAGCTTTTAAAAGGTGTATGAGCTTCAGGACTATTAAAGCAGAGCCTGTCAAAATTCCCTTTTGTTGTTTATTGGTAAATACTTTCTCCACTGGAATCGGTAAGATCCAAACTATTTTTTTATAGCTTATAGGTGGTCTAGCCAATAGGGGATTGCGTTTACTGACCTTTTATGCTAACAAAAATAAATGTTACTTTGTACTCTTCCACTGTTACAGTCTAATTATAGTTACTCCCATTGCACTTCTCTTGCTCACCTATTTTGTGCAGGTCTTGAAATTCTGATGCAGGGCTTGTATCGGTGGGTCCAGCAGCACCACAAAAAGTACTGCTTGCTGCAGAGTAGGAAAAGGATATTCAGGTGTTTCTTTTAATCACAAATTAATCCAGCGAGCTGTGCTTGGGGTTAGCTGCCTGATTCTCACTATTGTGCTTTTTCTCCCTGAACATTAACAGGTTTAATAAAGGGGAATCTAGGGCAAAAGAATAAAAATATATACATAAACATTATATATTATAATATACACAACACACACATATATGTATTGTATATAAAATAAAATATATATAAAAATACACATATGTAAGTATTTTAAAGGAACTCGTGTATAGATCCATTTTTGCTCTGTCCTGCTTTGAAGTGGTTCAGAGAAATTCTGGGTTTGGATTATTGAAGCTGGGAGAGGCTCTGTTTATTTTGTCTAATTTCTCAATAGTGTGTAATGTGATAAATACTGTATAATCTATTTTATACAGTTTGGGCTGTATTGGGCATTTTTCTCAAAGCAAATTTTTTTCAGTATAAGCTATAAATACAACATATGGTCTACGTGAAAGGCTTTTCTTTAAAAACCCAAACCAACAAAACAAAAACCCAACCAAACAAACCCAACTTGAATATTAAGTTGAAAACTTAATGTGGCACCTTTGTATCAGCATCTTCCCTGTTAAAGATTCAAATCAGAAGTGAGCCCATTACCAGTGAGAATGATGAGTCACTGGAACAGACTGCTAAGGAAAGACTTGCTTTTATCAGGCCCAAGTTATCTTAGTCTATTCAAAGGCCAAACAGGTGGTGGTCTCTCACCTAAGTCTTGGAGGAGGTCAGAAAATATGATCTGATGACTCCCTTTTAGGTTTTTATATATGAAGTTACTGGCATGTTCACTTATTAGTCTTGTTTAGAAACTTTGTTACTAGCTTTTTTTAAATAGGCCAAAAAGTTCTGGCAGAAAATAAGTCCAATTTGATACAGCAAACGCAAGTTCAAATCCCATGGTTGTACCTGGCTTGATTAATAAAATAGATGTGAAAAATGTAACAGATATGAAACCAATTGTATACACACAAGCTGCAGTAAAGGTTTAACAACAAGTTAAGCAAAATAAAATCAAATGCAACATTACTTAAGAAAATCTTTAAAAGCTGCTTTTGTAACTTTTCTTTTTAGGGAGTAGATCTAAGAGAGAAGTATTCTATATTTTATGAATATAGAGTGGCAAGTCTTAGTTCTTACGGCTGTACTCAAAAATGAAAATTTTCATTGTAATCTTTGGATCCGCATTTGTGGAAGAAATAATCCAATCCAAGTATTCCATTTTGGATGCTGTGGACTATTGTCAGGCATGAAATGGTTTTCTGTTGATTTCATGGCCAAGAGGAATTTTATTCAAATCTCTGCAATGAAGATGGCAGATAAAGCAAACTATTAAATTAAATATAATTATCCCTTAGAACTCGTGGCTTTCAGCAGTGATTCTAAAGGTAAATAGCTTAGTAACATTATAAAAATGTGAAATCCTATTCAGAACGGTATCAGTACTTAAAGGACTCACTTGTATTACTTTATCTCCCTGTTTTAGGATATGAAACAATCTTTAAGTCCACAGCAATAGGTACCATTATGCTGTCTAAACCTTATTCTCTGCCAAGTTATTAAATGACATGGAGCCTGGGGCAGAATAGGCAACTTTGAACCCAAAGGTTCTCCTGGGAACTGGTGCTGCCATCCTTCTCTCTCCTGTGGGATGGTCCAACTCGGACTAGTAGTCTGCGCGTGGACTGATTCTCTCCCCCCGCCCCCTGTGAAATTGAGAACTGTAAAATGTGCTTTCTTTGTCTTTCTGCCCTGCATTGAGGATAGGTCAGTGAGGAAATCAAAGATTTGAATTTTCCATGTGGTCTGATAGCTATTTCTTTCTGGGGCTAGTGCCCTCTTGCCTTTTGGGGTAATCAAAAAATATTTAGGCATGAGCAACTATGCTGCTGGTGGTTTTGCACCTTTGTGTCTGGAGCAAGTTGGTAGAATGCATTATATGGCTGGTGTAAGCTGGTAAACTGCAGGCTTGGCAGCAGCCTGTGTCAGCATGGCATCCCTCTAAGCCTGCCTTTGTTATGGTCTTTTCCTTTTTTTTTTCTTTTTTTTTCCTGGAGAAAAATTCATTTGAAATATGGTGGAGTCCTAAGTGTGTGACTTTCTTCTTTGCTATTAATAAATATTGATAAATAGTATTATTAATGTTATTATTAATAAACAGTATTGCCTGTATCAGAAGATGTAAAAATAAATTATTGCTTAATGTAAATTCCTGTTGATTTGACTTGTGTTCAGGATAATGAGTTTCTTATTGTAGGCTGTATATTTTTATATATGTATAATAATATATATTTTTTAGCCTAAGAGAATATATCTAATTTCTCATTTAGATTAGACAAGTTGTTTTTGTAAGAATTATTACAAAGTTAGTATCAATAAACTAGCCCCCTTTTTTCTAATTAAGACTTTCTTGCTTTTATTAATAAAAGCAAGGTCGCTGAAGTCACTTCGACCAAATATATATATTTTAAAATATTTTAAAGATATTTCAATTGCAGCGCTTTAACCAAGTGAAAAGAGTTTGAATGTTTGCATATGAAAATATTTGATGAGTGTTTTTTGAGATAAAACCCCAAATATATCATAGCTTTTTGATAACCTCTTGCATATGCGATATTTTGCACCTATTTATAGCATATTGCTTATGACCTTGCAGTGGGTCATTACACCTAGTATGCTAGGTGTCTGTACACCAACACAAATATATGGCGAATGAACAGCAGTGGAAGGTCTTAACACATGATCATTAAAAGTATCCTGCCCAGCCTCAATCAGATCAGTTAGATGTGTGTGACTGGAATATAAACACTAGGTGTATGTCAGTAGCTGGAGAATAATCATTGAAAGTATGAGATTTGCTAATTAAAAATCTCTCATAACTATCCAATGTCTTTCGGAAATGATTGAGCAGAACATACTGCTCTGCTGCGGTATGTAAATTCATAAAAATAGTCTTTTAGATTAACAAAGAGAATGCATAGATGGGAGGCAAGTTCTGCAAGAGTGACCAGATGTTAGGCTACATACAATAAAAGATGACAGCACAGCAGAATAAAACCCACAAATGTAAAAAAGCTTAGAATTTGGCATGTAAAGCTTGATTGCGGGGCAAATATAAGGAAGAAAGAAACTGGTCTCAACCTCTTTGAGATGTAATAGTGCCAAACACTTTCATTGAAGGAGAAAATTAATGAGAAAAGAACTTTGCTCTCTGTTGATCTCTTCATTGATGTAAACCCAAGAAACATATAGAAGATGGGAAACTGTATGTTGCTGAAGATCCACACTGGGTGTGCAAAGATGCGTGAACAAAACTAGGACAGTCGAATGCATAATGAGGTGTAGCTAAAGGGGATTTTGGAAGAAAGCAAGAAATAAAAGATCTACAGATTAATGGATTAACAGATAATGCTGAGGTGATTGAAATGTTCTCTGAAATGGTTAATCCAGCTAGTGTAGTTAATAGCTATGATAAAAGCGTAAATAGTACTCTCCTAGACTAGGGGGAAAAAATCTGTAGGTTGCTTGGATAAGAAACAGATTTTCAATCTGGTAGGGCCTGATGAAATTCATTCTGAGGTGCTTAAAAAAAAAAAAACAAACAACAAAAAAAACCCCAACCAAAAACCAGCCAGCTGAAGCAATCTCACATAGCAGACAGTAATCTTAAGATAGTTGAGGGAAGTAGTAGACTCAAAGAATAATGGTGCATATTTCTTCGGTACAGGCTAAGTGGGATGGGATAGAGGAAACTAATGGATTTTAACTTTAGCTCAAAGAAAAAATACTGGAGCAGTGACGGAACACATTTTTAGTGCCTAGAAAAAGAAGTTGGGCAACGGCCAAAACACTTATCCAGGATAAATTATTTAAAATCCAGCATTTCTACTTCTTTGGTGATGGAGTAACAGGCCTTGTAGTGCTGGCAGATGCTATAATGTTAATATGTTGATATTCTGGAGTCCTCAATATTCACATGATATTCTCATGAACAAGCTAGGGAATTATGATCTAGAAACTACTGTGCAGTGAGTAAAATTAGCTGGAAAACCATCCCCAGAAAGTAAGCAAGGTCAGGTAGCAAGTACTTGGTACAGATTCTACAAGGTCCTTGTAGATCTTGATTAACAAAGTTTTGCGCTTGTTGAATTGCAGAGTAGAAACTGGGAGGGAGAACAAGAATACTGGAGTGCAGCCATAGAATTTAAAATTATGTTAATAGTTTATGGGAACTTGTATCATATCTTCTATACCTCTGATTTTTTTGTGAAGAAAATTTGAAGAAATTGGTGGTGGTACAGTCAGCTAAAAAGGAGGCTAAGACAATATGTTCCCAAATAAATGGGGGATGGAGAGGATGAAAAGACTGCTGCAAAAAGGAAGGAAACATGAGCTAGAATGAATGATCAGATGATCTAATTTCCAGCAAGACTTGGGTTAGACATTTGGGGGAAAACTTCAAGGATTAGGATAGTAAAGCAATGGCATAGGCTATCCAGTCATGTTCATCACTAGAACTCTTTGTCCAAACTGTTCATAAGTGTCAGGCAGGAGTGATATGCTTATTTGATCTCTCCCTGGGAAAGGCAGAACATTGCTAACTGGATGATTTTTTCCTTCCAGCCTCTTTTTCTGTGTTTTGTGTTGGTAACTGTTTGGAGGGATGCACCCTCTAAGTGCTTTCCCTTTGATCTCCAGGACCATATTTACCAGATATGTAGCACTGGAACCTGTGGTCTGGAACCTCTGCCTCTTAATGAAAAGCAGTGGGTGGGCTTGGGAGGACTTTGAGTACCTCCTTGTTTTCTTAGGCCTACTGCTCTAGTGAATAAATGTAACAGAATCGCATAGTTTGGAGAGTGCTGTATGGCACCTAACAAGAGAGGGGGTCATGTCAGCAGCCAAATATATATCCTCTTGTATTATAACCTTCAGGCACTGCCTGTGACCGACGCTTGCTTGGCAGGGGATGTGGAATGGAATACCTTACTTACCTTTCCAAATGCTGGCAAAATACTTGTATGGATTTAAATTAAATGAGCGTCCAGAAAGGATGGGAAGACTTCTAGTCACAGCCAGAGCAGGCATCCTGTCCTCTTCCTCTGCCACAGTGTGTGGGACAAATAAAGCCTCTGTCAGGAGAGAAGGTAGTAGTTCCCCTGTGTATGTCCATAAAGGATAAAATAGTAGTTACTTTTCTGTTTCATTGCTAGATTTTTCTCACAGTAGAGTTCACTACCTCTTTGCTTTGTGTATGCTCCATGTCTGAGCTCTGTGGTGCATGCTTATTAAGATTAGTAAGAGTGAAACCCAAATAGGCTCCTTGCTCTCAAATGGTTTATCCTGACGACTCTGGTATTAACAGGAGACTGGCTAACTTTCCAAATCTTTAATCTGCTTTTGGTGTAATCTTTGGTAAATGACTTAATAACTTTGTCTTCAGTCTTTTTTGCCTTCAGTCTTTTTAGTCTTCCTGTACAACAGAAGTAACTTCCTTTAGTGAACTTTGAAATTTATTGCTAGGCAGATCTGTTGGTTGTGGGATTTTTTTTTTTTTTTTTTTTTTTTGTCCGAGTTAATTTGACTGTGTTCTACTGCATGATAATGATGTTCCCCTGTGATGCTTACTGTTGGTCAGTCACCATGGAAAGGTGTCTCAGATGAAATCTGTAGTCTGTTCAAGCCTACGAATTTAAATATAGTATCCTCACTGGTGGCAGTGAATCTGATCCATCTGGAAGCTGACTACTCTCCTTGCACAATGCCAACACCCAAATCAGTTTGTTTCCCATAGTACTCTTATGTAAAGTGAATGAAAACATCTTTTTTTTGTGAGTTCACTTCAGAGCAAAAATATGTGCTGTCTCTTCTAGCCATTAGGTGGAATGGGTTTAATTATGTATTGTAGGGTGCTCCTTTCAAAAGCCACATGTCGGTCTGCCAGATTGCTAGTTTAAAAAAACATTTGCATGTTAGGATTTTGGGGGGGGGGGGTTGTGGTGTTAAGATACTCTTGCTCTTCTCAATATTGGGAGGGAGACTGAAGTAATGACATGATGCACTTAAATGTTTACTTGTGTTTACAGCTTCTGCTAGCTTACAAAAAGAACTGTACCTCTGCAGTATTTATTGTAAACATGTTCTGATGATGGGTCTGTATCACGTGTGTGTGGTGAGGCTGGCTGGAGAAGTTAAGGAAGAAGACTTAATCTTGACATGTCATGTAATCTTCTGAGCAGGGGTGTGAACATATTTTTTTTAAAAACTTAAATTCTCAATAGTCCTTAGATTGCCTTATCTGACTCCTCCCTCCTTCAGCCTATTTGCCTCCTTTCTGAAGGATTCAGTCTGTTTGTGGAGAGAGACGAAGGGAAATTTTCTTTTGTTGAGCTTGTCAACTGCAGAATTGCCTGACCCTGAGAATGTCTTTGGTTGGAATAAAGAGTTGTTTGAAAACAGTGGAGGTTCTCAAAGTGATGTAAAGTAGGATATCTGGGTCACTTCTAATGCTGTTTCTGTGTTTGGAGCCTTTCCATAATTTTCCATGCTAGCGGTATGCCATTCTTCTTGTATGGAAATAAGCTTTGCTTAGTCAACTTTTTCTTACAATTGTTTGGGATAACTTGATATATTAAATTTATGGGTTTACATGATTCTGCTGAATTGATTTTCAGGCCATTGTAACTAGAATTTTTATTTTCAAAAGAAGTGAATAGTGAAGCACACATTTGGTAATATTGGCTTGGTTGATTTTTATTTTTTGACTACTGAAATGCTTTAAACTGAAGAAATCAAGCACAAGCATTTCCTCATCTCTTATTATTTACTAATGAGATAAGCAACTGTAGGGTGTGCATTGGTGGCTTACATAAAAAAAGGTTTGTTTCCTGATTTTTTTCATAGGAGCTAATATCTAGAGATCTGTAGAAACCAAAAATGCTTCAGCTTGAATGCATTTTTAAATAACAGCATCTCTTCTCCTGATCTAGCAGTTTACTAAGTCACACAAGCTCTGTTTCAGATTTTTTTTTTCCTGCTTCTCTTTCTAGAGGTAATTCTAGAAGTTGGCTGTTCTTTTAAAGTCATAGCTGGAGATGATCCTTTCCAGTCTACACTCATGTATTCTAGTGTCAACTTAGTCCTTTATCGTAATTATTTTTCTCACTCTGATACTAATGGTGTATGAGTAGCGGTGATCTTTCCCCTCTCTGCATTGATTTTTCTAAAAGTTCTGCTCTGCTTTAAGTTGTCAAAAAGCCAACTTATTTCTATTTAAAAAAAAAAAAATCTTAACATTTGTTTTCCCCATTTAGTATGTAAATAACTGTCTTCATTTTGGGCTGTTGGCATGCATTTGGATGCTTTTTGCTTACATATGGAGAAATTTTATGCATCTTGAGGAGATGTTCAAACAAAGTGAAAAGCACTAAGAATTTGGAAAGGTTTAGAAATTAGCATACAATATGCAAAGTATTAAGTGAAAAAAATGTGTGGACTCCTAGGTTATGTAAAATAATACATCTTCCACTACCTTGACCAAAGTACATTGTTTAAATGAAAATTACATTGTCTCACTGTGACAAGTGCAAAGTGAGCATTGAGGAAATATCTGCTGTTTTGTCATCTTACTCTTGGCTTTTTCTTTGGGTCAGGGTTTCTCCTTTTAAACTAACCATAGTGGAAAAGTACTGAATATACCATTGTGGGACAGAAAAATAGTTTTGAAAGCATGAGTATATTTTCCTGTGGATACTGAGTGTTTAAATTTCCAAAAATATGGTTTGCTGTCAGTATGGTTTTCTATTCCAGTAAGTTGTTTACAGTTTGGGGGGTGGTGGTGGGGTGGTGGTGGTGAAGCTTAGTGCTTTCTCCAGAAATCAAGTGAAACATGAAATCTTCACTTGGACCTACATACATGAATTAAATCCAAAAAGTTAAGTGGTGTTTTTTCTCTTGTTTACCATTCTCTTGATGTTTCCAATGACTTTGACTTTTTTTTTTTTATTTTGTGCCTTCTTCTGGAAAGCTTAGGTTAGATTGCTGCCAAAAGTTGGGTTGGGAAGGTAAACTGGTTTAGTTCTATTTAAACCTAGTAAACAATTAACCATTTTCCTTACTCCAGCTTTATGTAGAAACCAAACTTGTTCTTTCAAGTCATTTTGGTTCAAAAATATCACCCAGTGTTGTGTACTAGTGCCTGAATATTACCCCAAAATACATTGGGCTGCTATTTTAAAAATAGAGGTGATGCTAGAATGCATACTGCTACTTATGTTGTGTAATCTTATGTAAGTCTTCCTTCTGGGCAACTACGAGAACTTACTTTCAATACAGACATTATGCTAAAGGAAAGCACAGTGCTTCTGAAAACGTGGTTGTTTTTTTACGGTAAATTAATTAGAAATTGTAACTTTTCTTCACTTTTCTGTGCTTTCTGGGGTCAATAATAAGGTTCCCTCTGTTGCAGGTCTTTCTAGCAAGTCCTTTTTCTACCTAAATATCTGACTGACTCTGTGAGCCTAAGTTTTGAGACTCAAGGTGTAACCACCTCTTCATTAAATTTTTCTCCCTGGGATATTCTTGCTTGCTATTGAATTGTTTTTAAACAGTTGTTCTTCCAAAATAGGTACTTTAATTAAGGATTCCTTAACTCTTAGAGAGTAAACATGGAATAATATGATATTTGTTCAAAGGAGGAACAAACTTGAAAATAGAAACTTATTTAAAGCTCTAAAGCCTTTCCTGTGTGTGCTTTTCTTTTTTCTTTTTTTTTTTTTTGAGGAGGAGGGGAACCTCTTCTCCGAAAGATTTTTTTTTTTTTTTTTTTTTTTTTTTTTTTTTCCCATTGAAGCTTGTTGCTGAGCCTCCACTGTTCCTGGTGTTTTGGTGCAACGAAACTTTTAGCTTTAAAATGCAGCCTGTTTGCCAACAGCACATTCCACTCAGATTAAACTGTTTGTTTGGATTTTCCATTTATCTAAATTTTAGTTCTAATCTAGATTTGCATTGATTTACATGTAGAAGAAAGACTAAAGAGAGCAAAAAGTTTTTCTTAAACCTTCTCTTTCTCTGAATTTCAAATCAATGCTGAGGGCAAACTAATGTCTGTTTAACAGTACTAAATAATTGGCAGCTGACATGCACATAACATTTTCTGGAGCTGCTCATGTTATGTCCTTATCAGGACAAGATTGCTTTTGATATTTGCCTTAACTTCAAATGAGTCCATTCTGTCCTTTCTGCTTGTGTTACAGAAAAGGATTTGGACACATTGTAACTTTACTTAGATTATTTAAGAGGTATGTTTCTAACAGTTGCTTATATTTACCTTGAAATTAAATAGTGTTCTATAAGAGAAGCTTAATTCTGACATTTTTATTGCTCCTGTTTTGTTCCAGGATGCAGGAAAAGAAGCCAAATGCAAATGTTTTTGTCTGGCTTTTAGAAGGCATATTGGTACCTTGGCTTCTAGTGTTCTGCTTTTCTAACTATTTAGAACATGGCAACTCTGCTTGGCTGATGTCTGGAATCTGTCGGAAGAAGGGTGTGTGTAAACTGGGAAGGTCAAATGTTGCTTCTCTTTCATTACTTGGTGTCAGGCCTTTCTGTTAAAGGATTCAACTTTTGGGGTAAGGTTTCACTAGGAATGACAGCTGTGGTTTTTTAATGCAGAAGATACCGTTTGTATTGCACAATGTAAAATATCTTGAAAATTTAGATTCTAAAGATAGTAGTTAACTCTTTATAGCTTTTGCATTAAGTGAATACCTGATACTGATGCACAGACTGTTTTGTGTTTTTCTCCTTTTTAGAGTTGGCTAGTTTGTTTGCTCTTGCTGGTAAAAGTGGTAAAAGGGGAAGTGCAGTCTTCATACACTCTGAATTCAGGGTGCAAATCATTACTCTTAAGGGCAGTGGAAAATATGGCTGCTTCATGGTGCTTCCAGTGCAAAAATTAATTTTATAGTGATAGGCTGTGGTGTGTTTTCCATGTATGTGGCTTACACCTATGTTCCTCCTCTCGGAGCCAGAGGTCTGCATTAGGGGGTTCAGCAGTGCAATATGTGTCACAGATTTCTATGTTTTGCAGGGAGGTACAATTCCTGTATCTCAGATCTTCTGGGGTAGAGTAGCCACATGGCTCAAAAGTAGTTCCTGGTACTAATAAATCTTCATGCATGTGTATAAAACCATGCTACGATGAGTAAGACGATTCTTCTGAAAACCTCACGTGGAAGCTGAGTGACTTGCTGTTCCCTCAAAAAAATAGTTGCTAAAAAAATACTTGGGAAGATGCCCTGAGGGTAAAAAAAAAAACAAAGCACTTTACAAAGAATGAATTCAGATTTTAATAGCATGTTGTAAACCTGTTCTGGATGGGGTTGGGAAACTGAGGATTTCTCTAAATGTACACTCATAAATTGTTTGTAGAGAGATGACTTCAGGAATAAACATGTCTTCTGAGATATAATATCAGATTTTATGTAGGGGGCAGAGCA
The DNA here is from genome assembly GCF_947461875.1 of Haliaeetus albicilla. Lineage (NCBI taxonomy): Eukaryota > Metazoa > Chordata > Aves > Accipitriformes > Accipitridae > Haliaeetus > Haliaeetus albicilla. The sequence continues at coordinate 22,016,102 of NC_091499.1, read as the reverse complement.
GGTGGAGGAATTGTTCTGTCTTAAGAAATGACTTGCATATGAAGCAAGGCAAGAAGTCCTTCCTTCCACTTAGTGTGTTCAGTCAGGAAGGAAAGATTCTTGGATTTTAATTTTTAATATTGATGGACTTCCAAATAGATCTGTAGTGACATATATGCATCAGGAACAGTGTTATTTAAATAAACAGAAATGGCATCAAGGTCAAATACTGGTCAAAAATAAAATTTTTTTCTTCACAAAACTTAATAGTTAACTGTATATAAAAAATTTGCTTTAACTGTATACTCAGATGACTAGGGAGGAAGAATTTGGACAAAACAAGCCTTGAAGTGGACTGTTCAGTGTCCACACCCCAGAAACAAGAGTTGAACTTTTTCATGTTGGTTCAGACAGAGAGCTCATCTCAGTTCAGCTCATCAGAAATTTCTGAGAGTCCTTGTAAATGCTTATTATACAGCCTGAGAAATTTTTGCTGAAGTAAACAGGCAAAATGTAGACATATCCCCAAATCCTTGTAACATCCCATCTTAATTTCAGGACTAAATGGTGTGCTATCTGGGGACTGCTTGGGACCTTTGTTATTCAGAGCTGGTTACCTAGATGCCTCAGTGCTTACCTCTTCTTGATAAACCAGACTAATGCTGCAAATCTATCAATGCAGCAATGACAACCACTTTTCAGTGCCAGCCCCATTTAACCCTAGTTTGTAATGGCCTGTTTCAGTGGGCAGTTGTATCCCTGAATAAAGTGCAAACATGGTTACTGGTGTGGGAGGGCCAAAGCAATGTGTTTCAGTGAAAGTCTACTACCTTGTGCTGAAGATATGGCTTTGGTGCTAACTTATCCCAGGTCATCCTTTCTAATATAACCAGCCTGGTTCTGTCCTGTGTGATGAAGTCTGGTCTGTATGTGGAGATTCTGCAGTAGTAATACTTTGCATCTCTTATTTCCTATTTGCACGCAGAAGTTGGCAAAAAATACCTTGGTTGGGAGATCAAGTGGGCCAGATGCCTGAGTGGTAATCTGATAGAGTGACCTTCACTGTGTTCTCCCAGTCTGTTGTGCAGTAGCAGTCCAGCCAAAGCAGAAATCTGGCCATGCTGGTACTTGGCACTGTCTGGAATGGCTTAAAACTTGTCTCAGCGCAGTTGCTAAATAGCTTGTTCCTGTGGAGGGATAGGCTAGAGAGACAGATACTCTGTTCTGGGTTACTACAAAACATTTTCTAGATTTGTCAAGTAAAAATGCTGTGAATTAGCCCCTTGGATGTAACAGACTCACCTTGGTTGTGCTAGTGCTGAACTGAATGGAACTATGTAGAGTCAAGCATTGGATTTCACAGTGGGCTTTGCTCTACCTTGCTGTCTAGAGCTGGGCACATTTGGAACCGAGACAGATCCTCTGTCACTTGCTGGTGGTGAAAGTAGTTCATTTGATGCCAGTTCTGTTAGGACGCTGACTGGGTATGCTATCATTTTTCCAAAAGACTATGTACTTGAATGACATTACAAAAAACTATGAATTTTTTTTCTTTATATGTAGTTGGTTTAGGCAGCTATAAGGAGATACTTTCCTCATTCTGTAACAGAAACAAACATACAAATCTGTATCATCATGTGAGTGTTTTCATAACTTCAGCAGAAAAATGAATACTAATCTTTAAATATTTCCTCTATATAATACTTGAATATTTGTTTACAAATAACACAGTAGACTATCCAACTAGGTAGGACTTGTAAAAAGCATTGAGTTCCTTTGTTGTCCAAAACTTCCAAGAAATGTAAATGGCAATCAAATTTGAAACAGCATGTGCTGTAAGCTGTTACTAAGTGTATACAATATGGTAAAGGCAGGCAATCTAACAAAGAACTAACTCTAAATTCTTAAGCCAAGCATTATTTATTTCATTTTGAAATAGCATGGAGGGATTTTACCAGGAATAAAATTATGCTAAATACCTTCTCCTTCTGTAAGTACCAGAAGCCAGGGATAATATGCCTCATTTGAGACATGATTCCTGTATCTGGTGCAACAGTAGATTCTGATGCTCACTGGAATCAAGCACTCCATCTCTTGGAGATTAAGACAGTCTTAATGTGGATAATAGAATCTGTAAACTACTTTCTCTTCAAAATGAGTGATACCTCTTATGTAATTTGTGCTTCTTAATATTGAGCACCGTTTGGAAGTATTGAACCCTGAGACTTTGAGATGGCAAGGGAAAGCTTGTTCTAAGAAGTTACTGGAATTTTTAACAATTCTGAAGGTTAGAATGAATAAAGAATTGAACCAGTGTGCTGTATAATATTCTGCTGCAACAATCTGATTATTATAAGCAAACATAGAAGAGGAACAGCTATTATGTCCTTGTGGCAGTTGCTTTCCTTCACTTAATTAGATAGGATAATGACTCTTCACAGAGTATGCTCTGAGTTGGAAATCTGCAGTAGAGTATCCTAAAGGGGATACTGTCATTACTGAAGCAAATTATAAAGCTCCAGAAATGTCTTACAACAATTTTTTTTTTAAATTTCTCTCTTGTAGTGGAAATAAGTCTAGGAAATGCATGGGGCAAGTTATTAAATAAAGAATGGATTCCCCATCGCCCCCCCTTGGCTCTGTATTTTGTATTGGCTTTTGGTAGCAGGGGGGGCTACAGGGGTGGCTTCTGTGAGAAGCTGCTGGAAGCTTCCCCTATGTCCAATATAGCCAATGCCAGCCGGCTCCAAGATGGACCCACCACTCGCCAAGGCCGAGCCCATCAACAATGGTGGTAGTGCCTCTCGGATAACAGATTTAAGAAGGGGGGGGGAAAGCAGTACAACAGCAGCTGCAGCCAGAGAGAGGAGTGAGAATATGTGAGAGCAACAGCCCTGCAGACCCCCAGGTCAGTGCAGAAGGAGGGGAGGAGATGCTCCAGGCGCTGGAGCAGAGATTCCCCTGCAGCCCGTGGGGAAGACCATGGTGAGGCAGGCTGTCCCCCTGCAGCCCAGGGAGGTCCACGGGGGAGCAGATCTCCACCTGCAGCCCAGGGAGGACCCCACGCCGGAGCAGGTGGGTTCCCAAAGGAGGCTGTGACCCCGTGGGAAGCCTGCGCTGGAGCAGGCTCCTGGCAGGACCTGCGGACCCGTGGAGAATGGACCCCATGCTGGAGCAGGTTTTCTGGCAGGACTTGTGACCCCGTGGGGGACCCACGCTGGAGCAGTCTGTGCCTGAAGGACTGCAGCCCGTGGAAGGGACCCACACTGGAGCAGTTCATGAAGAACTGCAGCTCGTAGGAAGGACTTGCATTGGAGAAGTTTGTGAAGGACTGTCTCCTGTGGGAGGGACCCTATGCTGGAGCAGGGGAAGAGTGAGGAGTCCTCCCCTGAGGAGGAAGGAGCAGCAGAGACAACGTGTGATGAACTGACCCCAACCCCAATTCCCTGTCCCCGTGTGCCATTGTGGAGGAGGAAGTAGAAAAAATCTGGAGTAAAGTTGAGCCTGCGAAGAAGGGAGGGGTGACAGGAAGGTGTTTTGAGATTTGATTTTTATTTCTCATTATCCTGTTCTGATTTGATTGGTAATAAATTTCACTAAGTTGAGTCTGTTTTGCCTGTGACAGTAATTGGTGAGTGATCTCTCCCTGTCCTAATTTTGACCCATCAGCCTTTCATTATATTTTCTCTCCCCTGTCCAGCTGAGGAGGGAAGTGATAGAGTGGCTTTGGTGGGCACCTGGAGTTCAGCCACGGGTCAACCCACTACAGTATTTCAACTACCTCTTTGGTGTGTTTTAGAGAGTGAAGTTTAGAATTTTCTGGGATATCAGTGTTTGCTTGGTTGTTTCAAAGATGATTGGTGTATCAAAATAAAAACTTTTTGTGAAAATGTACTGCTTTTCACAAAGTGCTTGCAGGGGAGGGCTTCCTCGGTAACAAGTGAAAGTCCCAGAAGACTAGGAAGAAAAACAGGCTTAGAATAGCCAGAAACTATGAGCATGAAAGTCTCGCATTCCAGTCTGTACTTTGCCCCTCTCAGATCAGTGACCTGAGAGGGCGGTTGAATAGACAAAGTAGATCTTCTCAAGCAGTAGAAATTGGGTGTTTTTCTTTAAAGTAGTAAATATCTTAGAGGATTTGCCTTGGATGTACGAGTATCCCATTCAAGCATAAGTGGGATCTGGACTGAACTGGAATTTGAAACCTGGTCTGCCTCATCTCAAATAAGAGACCTAACTTGGTCCTGGAGGTCTTATTTACAGGATGTCACATGGAGAAGTACCCAAGGTCTTAAAACTTCAACTCAGGAAAAAATACCTGTTGTTCAGCTGCTGTGAAATTCATTTGCCTCAGTGCAAAAGTGCTTTATATTAAAGCCAAAGCAGTAAGTAAGGCTCTAAGTCCCTCTGAGGTCGGGTGAAGGATTTTATCCAAGTAGTTGTAATACAGTTTTTAGATTAATGAGGTGTGCTGAACAAGGATTTTGGTGAAGATTGAAACATGCTAAAATAATTTTGCCCATCATAATGTTCAGTATTTATCTCCTGTTTCTTTTTTAGAACACTTCTAAATATGTTAACTTCAGAAAACTAGGATGAAGTACAGATTTATATGGTTTGTTCAAAGTTCAGCTACTGGTATCGTTTTTTGGAGAGGGAAAAAAAATTATGTTGTGCTACAGAAATAGGTCAGAATTTTCTTGTACTACAAGGGCAAACCATTTTTTCATTATTCAGGTGAAAGGTTTGTATCCCTATGTGTCTTATTATGATATTAAACAGATCTGTTTAATTAGAAGATTGTTGTGGATGGGTTTGGGTTTTGTTTTTTTTTTCCTGAAGATTTTAATTTTGAACTGGAGTATTTGTCTCGGCAGTAGTATTTTGGCTACCCACTGTCACGTTTGCAGTGGGAACTGTTTACTGAGGGTAGTTCCGTTATTACCATCTGATGATCAAAGAATTATGGATGAAAAATAAACCAGCAGGTCCTTCATTAAAAATGTTGTATACAACAGACAGTTTTGACATCATCCTGAAAAAAATCACAACTGCTTCATGTTATTACTGGGAGGAGCCCTGAATTAACAGGACTGCTCATGTGTGGTGAAATGAAGCATACACCTGTTTGCAGGATTGAGGCTGTGTGCTGGTTGGTTTGTCCAAAAGCATCTTGATGCCTTGCTGCTGATTCCTTTTCAAAACATTGTTAGTACTTCCTTTTATTATGAACAATTGTGTGTTTCCTCTTACAGGTTTCAGACCTTTTGTGGCCATAAGGTTTGTGATCAATGTGCCAAGCTGACAGTCACGGTTATCTCTTATCTGAGAAGTTACATTCTGAGTAGAGGGATGAAGGAAAGAGTTCTTGGATGTGCCATATTGAGCCTGGAAGTGCAGAATCTCTATTTGTGTGGCGGTGTACCTTTTAGCAGGGCCTAGGAGGTTAAATGTAATGTCATATGAATGCAGCTGCAGTGTTTTCAAGACCAAATTGGCTCACTGATTGTGGGCTACCAGGTGTGCCAGTAAATAGATAAAGTCCATGCCAGCGTTTACAGTTAAATTAGCTTAACTAAACTCTTGCTGACTTGAGCATGCTTCACAGAATTGCATGTGGAAAGGGTGTGATAGCAGGTAGCAATCCTGAGATGACAACCTGCTACAGTTCAGCTCTGCCAGGCTTCTTGGAGATGGGAATAGCAGTTTTTTAGATCCCTAGCTGTAATGGAGCAAGCCATTTTCTTTGGATAGTATCCATATCCTTCTGTTTCTTACACAGGTTTGTTTTAACATGTAGGTGATTTAAATGAACTGAAGCTGATGCACTTGCTGCAGAAAGATGTAATGAATTTGAAGGAACACTTGGGGGAGACTTCATGTCTCATGTTTTATTTCCAGTTTTTGATTTGTTTGAGGTAATGTCACTGTGAATTGAGATCTGTTATTCTAAAACTCTTGAAAAATGAAACCTTTGTCCTTAACTTATTTTCTTGTGCTATTGCTGGTTACCAAACAGTAACCTGGAAGCTTCTTGAGATGGGGCATATTTTTAGGTATTTTTTGTTGGTGATGATACTTACTAGTTTCCTTTAAAAATTATATAATTGTAACTGACTGGCTTCTCTACCTAGATATGAAAGCATTGATGAATGATACAGTTGTGAGGGAGGGAAAAGAGGGGCATGCTTGAATAAGAAGTTTGTGATAGTAGGTGAACCAGATCATTGTAGCACCTCATGTATTAGTTATGAATGCTCACTGCTCTGTTCAAGTTCTATGCCTCCTTCTATTTTAATTCCTGATTTTCAGTATCTCAGTTTATAAGGAATTTATCTTTGGCTGAAACTTCCCAAATTTGATCTCTGTAGTGTTAAGCCAGACTTTGCATCAATATGTCTTTAAAAAACAAACACAAAAGAATGCACATACTGCAAGAATTCACCCCTTCTAAACACAGGAGACATGTATTCCTATATATTAAAAACAACAACAAAACCCCCCTAACTATAGTGACATTTTAATCGTGGAAACAGTTGGGGTCAAAAAGCTGAGGTTTTGTGAAGGAAATCAGTCTTCTGAGTATGTATGATGGTGTCTTCTGTTGCTGGCCATGGCATAGACTTTCCCTGATCTAATCAGAAAATACTAGCATAGGTACTAGGAGAAAATAATAGCCATAATCAGTCTTTTTCTGAGGGATTTAGCAAGAGAGGGCAATGAAATTGTCAGAGAACGTAGGTAAATAACTCCTAACTTTAATTATGAGCTTACCAATGAAGAATTTTAAATTAGCATATGGCAGCTAACTAATTTTCTAAGTTGAGAGATCACAAAAGAGTAGATTCTAGTTGGGGGGAGAGGGCTGACATTTAATATTTTGGGAATTTTTAGCTCATAGTAAACAAAACCAATGAATGTGTTTAAGCTATCTCTAGAATAAAATCAACTTTTCTGCTGAATTGTATCATCTGTAAAGTAAAATCATGTATTGCATGGTAGTGTTGCTGTTTGCTGCTTTATTTTCCTGTTAGAAACAGAGTAAAACTACTGCATTGTCCAGGCTGAGTTTTGGAAAAAATCTATTTAAATACTGTTAATTGTCCACTATTATAAAGAAAGATAGGGGAAGAGATAATTCATTGTCACTGGCAGTCCACACTTGCTAGAAGAAACTAGATTATTTGCTCTGTGACTGTGGTCCATGACAAAGGACTTGCTCAGGCATGCTAAAAGGGACCCTGCATAGTGAAACTTCCTAGCAGCTGTGCTGCATTTTAGCTTCTCTCCTGCTGTATGACTTGATGGCAAGGCCTTCTCTAGCTGGGAGGGTGCTCTACTTAGTTCAGCCCTCGCTGTAGCAATGACCAAACAGACTGCATGTATCCTCAAAGTTTTACTACCAGGCTCTAATACATAGGTGGTATTACTAATTAAAAAAGAAGGGGAGAAAAAAAGTGTTGGAGCGTGTGGCCTCTTAGTCAGATGGAAATACTCTTCAAATTGTTTCAACTCCCTTACTATAGGTATGCAACTGAAAGCTGCAAAGCTTGTATCTTTGAGGTGTTTTCATATGCAGTGCTGTACTACTTCTTACAGGTCTGGGTATGCATTGGATAGCCTCCTACAGATGATTTGAATGGTAATTCAGACACTTGGTGTACATTCAGATCATGATTGTGACAGAGCTTACTATGCAGTATTTTCATTGACCAGTTTGTCCCTGCTTTGCTTGTGATACATAGTTCACAGTAACAATAGAAGAGATGAGGTTCTGCAATAGGTGGCACTGTAGGAAGAGGTAACCCTAACAGAAAAAGTTTTCCCTATAGTAGAATGTAAACTTGAAAGTTGGAATCATCTAGGTAGACTCAACTTCTGGTAGTTCCTAGCATCAGAATGCTTTGCTTTTCAAACTTGATGTTTTTATAGTACAGGGTTTTTTTTTTTTGAAAAATGGAATAAGATATCTTAAGATTTATGGCACTTACAGTCAGCAACATGGGGATTCCTCTGTCCTGTATGATAATTATTCAGCAAGACAAAGGTCCTGGTTTTCAACAAGTCACTGAAAGACAATTCTGCAGCCCAAAGACTGTAGCTGAGTTCACAAAGCTTGTGTTCATGCCCCAACTCAGAGCTTCAAAACTCAAGATCCTTCTAACCCTGTAGGTAAAGTCAGTGAGCAGTGAGGCAGAACCTCATCAGTTATTCAGCCATGCCTAAGTGTTTCAGTTTTGAAAGAGGGCAAATAGTTCCAGGCCTGTACTCAAGCTCACTCTGGATCCAGAGATTAAATGTTTCCCTCTCTATCTCCTCTCAGAGCTTGCAGAACATGGTGTTCTTAGAGCATGTTTATTGAAGACCTATCAGATGGGCTTTGCACAAAACAAACCAGAGCTACCCCTCCCACTCCTGAGTAATAGCTTAGTGGTAAGAGCATTCCCAAAGAGTGAGGACTCTAGGTTCAGCACCTTTTCTGCCTGAGGTGATTCGAAGTCATGCCTCTTACGTGCCTAGGCTCCCAAGATGAGAGAATTGGACTAGCTTTTGCTCTCATTTCGGGGCCAGTGAACACCTTAAGGATTGCATATAAAGCAGGTCTAGTGCAGTTGGAAGTGCTGACAGTGTTGCCATCATTAAATAGCTTCACTTTGTTGTTTAGGGAGGAGAAGCTGAAATCACCTCAGGCTTATTAATGACTTGAACTTGGCCTCTATCCTGTTTAAGTGATCTAACCGCTGAGGTGAGAGAGCCAGTCTCTGTGCTTGAGGCTGTGGTCTTGAATAGGTGCAGGTCTCTCTTGGTGGTGGGCAGAAAGCTCTAGCACAGTGAGAGATGAGAGTGAAGATGCACTTCTGTCTTTGGTGCTTCCTGTTGGCTAATTTAGGTGGCTTCCAACTTGACTTGTAGGTTTTTGTGAATGCTAGTTGAGGTGCATTACCCTCCTCCATTTTTATATAGCTATAATAAATATTACTTTTGTGTTCCTTGGTGATAGACTGAAGTGTGATCTTTGCTAAGGGATTCAGGCACTGAGAAATGTTGTTGTCTTGAGCATCATTGGACTTGTCTCTACAGTGTAAAATTTGACCTTCCACTAACATACTTCTTCCTTTAAATACCATTTAAAGGCTTCTACAGTAGATAACTAAATTGTCTTTGTTGTGTTCCGGTGGTGAGAATGAACATGAACTTACAGCTCACAAGCATTTGAAAAGGCAGTGGAAAGTGGAGATGTTTTGTCATTTGTTTCTTGCACCTGTTGATGCATTATGGACAGACTATGTACTATAAGGACAATTTCTCCCCCACCCCCCACCTGGTACAAGTAAGCACATTTTTCTTTAGTGAGGGTCCTTTCTGAAGGCTTGAGAGCTTTTCTCTTTCCAGTAGATCTCCAGACTGCTTCCACTTCACATCCCCTCACGCATGAGGGCACTGTAGGTTCATTCTTCCTTTATGCTTGACTGGCTCTACAAGTTCTTAGTGGAGGTTTGAACCAGAATGGGTGTCTCTCGAATGTTTTTTTGTGAGTTTTCGCTTTAGTTGTCTTCAGTTTTGGAGAAAAATGTTCTGATCCGGAAGTTTCCATTAAAGGAAAAGAAGAACAGTTCTTTAAAATACCAGTGTTGTTTGTATAAGACTTTGTAGTACAGTTTGGCACCTGGAAAGGAAATAATTGGTCTCAGGTGAATTTGCAACTTGCTTTCAAAACCCAAGTGCAACAAGATGTGTGTAACCTGCACTACTGCAGCTAAGTGGCTGAAACAGGGTTACAGAACCAGCAGGACAGTCTGGAGGAAGAGCAAAATAGTGTCAACAATACCATATACTGCTGAGTTTAATACAGGGTGAAGCTTAAATTCTTCTTGAAGAGAAATGTGTACTCCTGTTGCTATTTAGGTTTTCCCATGCCAAGCCTTTTCACTTGACTGTACTATACAGGAACTAGATCATTAACATTAAAAGAACCTGAAGTTCTTCCAAGTTTATATTCAGGCCAAATGAAGTAAGCCTCTAGCAAACATGCAACTAGATGACATAATAGCATATAGTAAATGTGCAGAGGCCTTTTTGTTTCCCCATCCCCTAATTACATCAAACAATAGGAGATTAAATATGTGCCTCCTTAGTGACACTGTACTTCAACTCTGTTTAATAGAACTTCATTCAAACATAGATCTGTGTGCAGTTGAATCTTGTTCATAGTGGATGGCCACGAGCATCCTGAAATGCCAGAGGTTCTGTGAACAGTACTGTGAAAATCTGCAACCTGAAGAGCAACTGAGGCTTTCTCAGTGAAACACTTCCTTCATACTCAGGCCTTCTGATTTTAGGGTAACTTCACATGACTGCATGTGAACTAAATTACCATGAACTTCTGAGTAGCTCACCTGTAAAAATGGACTTGTCTGATTTGCTGTGTAAAACATGTCAAGCAGGGAGTGTACTGTCAGTTGCTGTGGCTGAAGTGACAAGATTTAACTCACAAGACTGTGGTAAATTGTTTGCAGTTGTGTGAACTTAGTCTGGTAACAGCTCTTATTAATGTTTCTTTTGCCTTCTGTGTTAAAGCATGCCTGAATGCTAAGGCATATATTCCACCATCTTCAAAACTTTCTTGAAAGATTTTGGAAAGGAAGGAAATGTAGCAAATGCCAAACAGCAGTGGTGCTGTAGACAATTATTGGTTTAATATATTGGCAGTAGATTAAAGATGGCAGATGATGGCCACTTCTTTCCCTGTTTTCCCACAAGACTGGGCTAATTATTTCCCCCCCACCTCCTCCAAGTGACATGAATTAGTTACACAATTCCTGGGGGCGACTGCTTAGTGACCTCCTAGTTGTAAAAGCTTTTATGAGCATCAGAAACCTAGAGTTATAAATATGGAACTTTAAATTGGTGCAGGGTTTTTTGTTTGTTTTTTGTTTCTGGAATAGCTAGCATAAAACTGAAGGTTGGCCCATTGCCAGGTTAGCAGGCTTCCTTTGCGGTGATTCCTTCCCTCTTCTGTGAAGTTTTAATCTTCAAAATATCAAATGGAGAAACAAGCAACAAAAACAAAGGAAAACAAAACCCAGTAGCTTTCCTTTTAAGAACAAGTTATCAGTGTCCTTGAAGGAGGGACAGACTCTATTCAGTTCTTTACTGTGGATTATTACACCTAGTGTGTGGAACCAGGGAAAGCAGCAGTTTGTGCAAAGTGGAATCTAGTTAGACTGTGTAGTGATCCACTGCTAGTGCCTGATTTCTTGCTGCTGGAAATCTGGGAGTCTCCCCAGCCTAAACGATGTATGTTTATTAAATTAATCTATCCCACAGTGGCTTGTTCCATTGTGGGCCTAAGATCTTACTCAGCCAGGCCTTCTGGGTTATTAGACCCAGTTGGTTGGGAAAAGGGTCATTTATAGAGACTTGAGTGAGTATAGTTAGACCTGCGCCTGGACCAAACAGAGTCCAGGAATAGCAGAGATGTAAAGAAAGAGTAACAAGCTCTTTGGGCTCCTACAGTTTATGTTGTCCAAGTGCTGGTTTGTGAGCTTTAACTTTTAGAAGAATTGTATTACAGGCTGAAGGAGAAAACAGACACTTAATTCTGGCATTAGGCTTTCATGGAATGAGGAGATGGTCCAAGCTCTAACAATCCCCTTGCTTCTAGTCATTTCTTCCTTAGGGTAGAAGAATTTGAGATGCAGTTTTCAGTTCATGACAGTCTAGCAGTTTGCATGTCTGGCTCAAGATCCAGCCTCTTGGAGGACAGAGGCTTTTGGGCTTGCTGCTTCAGGTGAGTTTGGAGCCAAGCAGAGCCTTGTCCAGCAGTGCTGGTGGAGCAGGGCTCAGAGCTGCGCAGGGGTTGTAATGCATGCTACTTGCTTTCTTCTATGAAGGTAGAGCTGAAGCAAGAGATGAAGTCTAGTTATTGTTTCTAGAGTGGGAAAAAGAGAGGTATAGGTTGGTGAGGGGGATCAACACAGTAGCTTGTGTAGTTTGGAAGATTTTTCTGAAGCTTGTTCAGTGTTACCTCCCCTTCACTGGTACACTTAAGGAAAGGAAAATTCCGTACTCCATAAAGGTTGTGAGAACATAAAGCTTTGAGAATATATTCAAAACTAAGTGGTGTTTTTCAGTAAGTCAGAGCTTTGAGTGGGTGTTTATATGAGGCAGTAGGGAAAGGTATGAGGAAAAAGTAGCTTAATAGTAATGTAATAAATACTGCTTCAGAATTTAAACCACGACAGCACCTCTGACTGATTGTTTGGTGTGCTTGTCTTTGCAAAGTGCCCCATGGAATATGCATGTTTCTGTAGAAAAAGTTTTTGAAAACTTCTTGCCTGTTTTAGCCTTTTAATAGTCTGAATATCAAATGGCAGGGAGAAAGAAGTTCATTCAGTGTTAGGCTGTTGAGACAACCGAGAAGTGAATCACAACCCTAATGCCTATTTTGTACTAATTGTCAAATAAAATCATATTACTGGAATGAAGTAGCATATAGCCTCCTAAGGCACAAGAATACTTGGCAGTTAGCAATCGATCATTTCACTAAGCTCTACAACCAGCGATTGTAAGGGAAGAGTGGAACCTGCAAATATTTGACTGGCAGAATCTGAAAATGAAAGCAATGTGAATGGTAAAATCCATTCAATAAAGGTCTTTATGCCTAGGCTAACTACAGATTTTTAACTGTAGCATCTTTGTGCAAATTCTTTATGTCCATGTTAATTAAACTTAATTAAACTTATTAATAATAAACTTTTATTTTTGTAGCCTTTTTTACACTTTACACCATCGAACTCATCATTGTTTTCCTTATTAATTTTCTTGGAGGTAGACCATCTCTGGTGTCTGATTTGCAGATTCCATTTTCTGTCTCAGCTGTCTGTGCATAGATCAAGTTTATGTCTGCACTTGCTGACTAGCATAGTTAGCATATCCTAAACTGAACTCCTTTCAGCCTTTCCCTTCCCTAGTCTCTCATCAAGTCTTCTCATTGCTCTTGCTTACAACTTTGCCATCATCTTACTATTCTCCTACAATATCTCATGCTGCCAACTGAGTGTCATGAAACCAACACATTGGTTTTTAAACATCTGTTCAGATCCACTGGTACTTACTACATGAAGCCATTGATTTTGGTACTGACTATACAGACAGGATCTGTCTAACTTTGTGTGCCTAAAAAGTACATACTATACTGGGCCTATATCAATAACAGTCCTTCCAGATTGCACATACTTGCATCATGCAGGATGTGGGGCTGTAATAACGCATCCTTCTGACGCACAATAGCATAATAGAAGAAGGTACTGGTGAGGCAGGACATGGGGGTGGGGGGTGAGGAAATAAAGCAAACAATGTTTAACTGTCTGAAATCCCAAATGAAAAAAAAAGTCAGCCTGTGGGAAGTCACAATTTAGTGTTGCAGCTCCTTGACAGAGTATGACAACTTAGTGGCATCTACATAAATCTAAGATACAGCTCTAAGAGCTGAAAGCAGGTAAGTGTAGTAGTATGGTGTTTTGGGGGTTTTTTTTCCCCCTTCTAGGTTACTTTGACGTGTCTTTTTCAAGATGCTTGTGCAGAGGCTTTTTGGACTATTTTTCCAGTGCTCACTGGTGAACCAAAAGAAAACCCCTTGGTAGCATGACTTAACTGTGTATTGCATTACCATTAGAATATTATTCAAAATTTCCAGTTTGGGTCTGTCTGAACACAGAAGATTCCCTGTCCTGGAATTCATAAAGGTGCTAAGTTTCTCTAACCATCTTAAAATTTATTTAAAGGTTAAAATTGTCTCTAAAATGAAACTTATGAAGTAATATAGACTGTACAAATAGGCAATTCTCCAATAAAATAATTTTGATTTTTTTTTTCCTAAGAGATTAATACTGGGAATGTGGTTATTTTGTTGTTCAATCATTGTATTTCCAAAAAGTTGTACAGTGAATCTGTGAACTTCTCAGCTTCAAATTCTGCTAATCAAAGCTATTGTAGGTAGTCTTCAAGATCATATCTTAACTTCTGAAGCCTTTGCCAACTTGGTGTTACATTCACATTCATGTGTCCTTCTGTTGAAAGGTACTTTATATGTTGGTTTGTTGTAAGGAGGGGAGGGAAGTACAATCCAGACTTTGATCTCTCAAGGACTTGACTTTTCTCTCTGACCTCTCAAGACTCCTTACTAAGAAATCTTCGTCTGGCATTTCTCCCCAAAATGTACCTTCTGCTCCTTTAGTAATATTGAAACAAGCATAACAGTTCTGGGACTGGCCTGGAACTACCAATGAGTTCTGTTCCTGGCCTTGCCACTCTCTGATTTGCTCTGTGATCTTGGATGAGTTATAGCCCCATTTCAGTTTGCTTATCTGTAAAATGGAAATAACGTTCATGGAACTTTACAGTAATTTTAAGTAATGTGAAAAGCTGCTAGGATAAAGTTAGAGAGAGATGTTTAGTTGAAGTTGCAGTAATTCCAGTTAACTTTTATACACTACTGCACTTCAGAAAACTCCTATAGCATATTAATATGAAGAAAATTATATATAGATGGTATATGGTGGAAATTATCTCACCTAAGAGATGTAATAATTTCTTTTGATGCTGTGAACAGGCAACCAACAGTGCTACTATTTGCCATTTCACTTTTAATTTGCTTTAACTCAAGAGTAGCTAAACATGTTCAAACTTTCAAAGAAACTGAATTTAAGTTGGGGTAGAGAAATAGAGCATGAGTAATAGAAGGAGGTGAAAATAACTGTTTTACAGTCTTTGCATCTACACGTGCTTGCATTTTCCTTAGAATCCTAAAACATTTTAATTTGGAGGTAGGGTAGATATTATCATGAAGACAGTGAGCTTTTTTTGCTGGCCATTGAAACACAGCTAGCTTTGAGAAGTTCTGTTTAGCAGAACACAGCAGTGCTGCACAGTATGTCAGGATACAAAGAACAACATACTGAAAGTACAAGGGGAAAGCAGGATTCAGCCAAACTGGGATCTGGCCAGAAAGCTTGGGCTTAACTTAAGTCAAGAATGGTGTTTGAAAACAAAACAAAAAAAAACCCCAATTGCTTGTCTGGGTATGTCTCCTAGTCCCTTCAGCTGAGAAATCACTAATGGGCTTTACTGTAAAGCATTCCTTTAAAATGGTGACCTTTGGAGCCAGGCTTGATTGGCATACCTTATGCTAGCACAACCTCAGCACAATTGCAAGATAAGTAAAGCTTATATGTTAGGCCTTTGTGTATTTGAAGGGCATATTCTAATGAACATACTCTGCTTGCTATTACTTTTCCTGCCATTTTACAAGTCATATTGCAAAGGGGGACTAGCAGGAGGAGTAAAGGTGGAGAATGCCATAATCTTGAAATCTGCTATGACTGCCAAGCTGCCCTTTTAAAAGCTGTAAAATCAAGCTATATTATGCCATACCTTTTCTGGAAGGTAGATACAAAATAATAGTAAATTTCTGCAGCTGCTTGCAGAAGTTCCCGTGTTCAGTTTGAGAACGGGAGGACAAATCTAAGGTATGTTTTCACTTACATAAATGTTTTCTCTTATGAAATTCACATGTACTTAATGTAGGGTGCCAGGCTGATCACTGCAGCTGTTTAAAATAGAAAAGCAGATGGAACAAATAGAAAGATTTACCACACAGCTTGATCTCTTCCCCTGAAGCAGCCGTTCATCATCAGCACTGCCGAGACAAACAGCAAAACGAGTTTCCCTTCGGAGCTGCGATTGGGCTTGCAGAGGTGGCAGAGCTGCACGACAGCCTCGGGATTGGCCAGGCAGGAACACACCTCTGGAATCTGCTTATTTCCGAAAAATAAGATACGATCTTTTACATTTCATCTAGAGATCTTTCATCCTGCATTTAATATCCAAATAAACTTGAGCAAACACAGTTAACCTTTTTGGAACAGCTGTAATACTTGAGCTGAATGAGTGGAATGAATTAAGGGGGTTTTTTTTGTTTGGGGGTTGGGTTTTTTGGTTTTTTTCCTCTCCCGAGCACAATGAGGCTTGTGTCAGTTGTCTAGATCTGTTGTTTGTATTTTTCTGGGTGTGTATATATGATATTGAAGAACTTTCTTGCATCTTAACTAGAGCTGAAAGTTGTTTTTCAGATTTTGTAATATACTGACTTCAGCTTATATTGAAAGCAGTTATTCTTTCAAAGCTGCTTTTATGTCTGCTCTGTAAAATTTGTTTGCACTTGCAATAATGTCTTTTGTTGGTTTTGTAAATATCAAGTTACTATTCCTGATCATGTTTAGTGAGCTATGGCTTCTTTTTTTCATTTTACTCAATTTAAATAGATCTGGAATTTTCTTGGATTTTTTTTTTGAAAGTTAAGGACTTAAAACGTTGTGAAGTCCTATGTAAAATAACTTCAGACCCTAACTGAATGAGAGATTTGATCAGCTGCAGTGAATGTTCCAGCTGAGTAAGTATCTGGCATAACTGAATACATCAGAACTCATTAACCTACTTCCTCTCAAAAGAAAAAAAAATTTTTTTCAAGGGAAGAAGATTATATGGAAAATACATATGACTTTTGTTGTGGTTCAGATGAGATGCATACAGAACCAGAAGGCTGTGAAAAGCTAGTTTGTGAAGCAGGAACTTGTGGTTTTTATTAAGTAACAACGGTTTGGACAAGCACTAAATACAGGAATATTGACTGTAGGGTTTATTGCCTTCAGGAAGAAGAGGCAAAGCTACATAGGAAAATGAGAACGGAAATGGATCAGAGGGAAGATTAAAGGCAAGAGAAGCTGACTACCAGAAAGCTCTTTAAACCCAAGTTCAGCTCCCCCCCACCCCCCAATAATTGTTTTTGCTTCTGTTATATTTAAATATGGATAAAGCCAGTAGCTGGTAATACTTAAATTGCCAATCAGCTTTTGAATAAGCACCTATATTTTCCTTATCTATATAGACTTAACATTTCAAGATTTTCAAAAGACTAGCCTTGCTACATTATTGGTGTTGCTTAACCAATATTAAACATTACATTCTTAAATCTTTGCACCCTCAGTGATGGTTTTATAAGCTTTCACATTATCCCATTAAAATTCCTTGCTCTTTGGAGTGAAGTGATGAGGAAATAACACCTGCACTTATGGAAGAATTAGCAGCAAAAGACAAGTCTATTTTGTTTAAGTTCTTAACCCAGAAAAGTGGCTGAGAAGAGCCTTGCTCAGAAGCTTAAAAATAAATAAATATGTAATTCAGAAGCTGCAAATGGAGGAGTGGAACGGGAATGGTATTGTTGATTTCTAATTTTTTTTTGTTAGTTATAAGCTATATAGCAGAAGTGACTTTTGCCATAAAGAAAACCTTTTTCATGTTGAATAGGAATGGCAGAGCTAGCAACCTCATTTCTTTTATGCTTACTTTAATAACTGGTGACTGGGATATTTTTAAGTTAGTGTAATTAAGGATAGCTGTGTGAAGGAGGGAGGCTTGTTCGCTGATGCAGAGATTCCTGAAGACCTGCTTAAAGAAGGGGGCTTCTCTGGCTGCTTCCCCCACCCCTAGTTTTCTTTTGTAAGCTGTAAGAAGTCCTGAGAAGAACCCTTTATATCTATGCTTTAGGACTGATGTAACAATTTAGGGCTTCCTTGGTTTACCAGCATTTTGTTTGCATAACCTGAGACTTAGTAAGCCTAAAGTATGGATCTAGTCTTTAAGATCTAAATTTGAAAGGTAGCTATAGCTGTCTTCTAAATTGTGCAGGAAAATGTTGAACAGTGCAGACCTTAGCACAATGCTCTCCCCTTTACATAAATTTTGCTGCTGTTCAGCCACTTTCGCAGAACAAAGGGTGCATCTCTTCCCTTTTTCCAGGGGGGGAAAAAGCTAGTGTGGAAATTCTGAGAGTTCTTATTTTGTTATCTTAAGTGACGCTCTCTTAACTTCCTAAAATATTTGCTGATACTAAGCTGGTTAGTAAAACTGGAAGCTGGTAGCAGAGAGCTTCAGAAAGTGTGATTGGATAGCAGATGGCATTCTGTACTGACCAGTCCAAGGCATGCATGTAAGGGGAAACAAATTCTTGTTTTACATCCTGTGGTGGGCTGTGCTTTATGTGTTTACTACTCAGAAAACAGTGAAATGACAATAGATCGGTCTGTTCCATTCTTGGTCAAATAGCAGACAAAGAATGAAATAAAAGTCACAATCCATTCTAGTTTAAAAAAAACAAGTATAGAATAACAAGAAGAGCGCATGGAGAAATGGGGTGATGATGACCAGAAGGATGGAAAATATCTAAACTAAACAGACTGAGAATCAGGTTGGAATAGAATTGTGAAGGGGTGGTATGGTGCAGTATTAAAATCAGTAGTGTAGAGAATGGGAACAGTATTTCTGTTTCCTTCTCATATGAAAGAATAAAGAGCTTTCAGTGTCATTGTTGGGTGGTAAGTTGCAAGGAAAATGAGATGGCTTTTTTTTTTTTAATAAGGCGCAGATAAACTTTGAAACTATTTTTGTAGGCTAGTATGGCTGCCAGTAGCTTATACTGGTTCAGACAACTAGATAATGAATTGGGAGAGGTTTTTGGAAGGGTGTTAAATGTACTGCCCCATTTCTGGCTCAGTCTGAGTGGCAGATTGCTGAAGGCAAGCAGGGAGGGCATTAGCAAGGCAAGTGGGCTGTGAAACTTTTATGTTATGCTGTTCTCTGGGCCTTTGGTATTGGTTGCTGTTCTTGTTAGCACTAACCAATGGATGACTGTGTTATTGTCCCAAACATAGAAGTAGCCTTCCCTCAAAAACACAGAAAAACTGTAGTGAGCCACACTGCTGGGGGAGGGGGAGGATTGCACTTGCAAATAGAATAAAAAAGGGCAAGGGTCAAAAATATAAATGAGGGTACACTGAGTAAAGCATCTGTTAACAGGATTTACCTTGTTGAAGTGTCCCAAGGCGGGTTGTTAGTGGCCAAATGCTTTTTCTCAGTGCTCTGCTTACATATATGAAATGAGAAGTGGGGAACAAAAAGCAAACCTCAGTGTTGCTGGGATACCTGTGTAGCTGTGACTGTTCAGCAGAACCATTTTCTCCAATGTTTTGGGCCCTCAGGTGGGGAGGGATATAAATAAAAAGAGGAGGAGAGAAGTGCAACCAAAATCTCAAAATTATATTTTAAGGAGCTGATGCTTCTGGCATGAATGAAAGACTGTGTCCTTTCTGCAAACGGACTTGGTGAACAGCCATGAACTTGCCTGTATCCACAGCCCAGGGAGGACTTTCCAGCTCATGTGCCTCACATGCTGTGTATTAGCTCTCAGTAAAAGCAACCAGCACTGTTAAAGCCTTAATTCTCCCATGTAGCTTAACTTAAAATCTTACTGAGGTTTAAGACTTCCATATTCTTTCTCATGGAGAAAGTAGATCAGTCTTGTGTACTTGATTAAATACTGGATGTTCACATTTGCTGCAGTAGCTGCTGTAGTGACAAGGTATATGCAAAAGGAACAGGGCAAGAAAATACTGATAGATAACGCTTTAGTTTGAAACTTATTTAGTTTAGTGGATCTTATCTTGCACTAGAATAGAGTAGTGCTTGTTGGAGAGTTTGTTGACTTATCTCTGCACAGCTGTGGTTTTACTGTTTGAAGATGCTGTTATTGCCCTAAATTTGACTCAAATGAAACATTGCCCCACAA
Source organism: Haliaeetus albicilla (assembly GCF_947461875.1). Classification (NCBI taxonomy): domain Eukaryota; kingdom Metazoa; phylum Chordata; class Aves; order Accipitriformes; family Accipitridae; genus Haliaeetus; species Haliaeetus albicilla. The sequence goes on along the minus strand of NC_091499.1, from coordinate 21,996,439 downwards.
AACTCCCGCCAATTCAAATTCCTGACTTTGATATTAGAGAAATGATGCCATCTTTAAAGCTAGAAGTGGAAGGCTGTGTTAAATTACTTGGTTTTGATTACTTTTGCTAAGATTTTAAGAAATTGAACTGCTAGGAGATTTGGTTTCTGTTCTCAACATCAAAAAGCCTGGACCAGTTTTCATCTTCAGAGGTGAATGTGTTACTAAAATAATATTTTACGATTCTTGGAAGAATTGGTAAAGGAAGAGGTTAGTTTTAGTAATTGTGGGTGATAGGTATCTAGAGATGCTGATAGGAAAGAGCTTAGTGTTGTTTTGTTTTTCTCAGGGAGGCTGTCACCTCACATTTGACCTAAACAGTGTAACATCTGTCTCTTTTTAACAACTAAACTTTGTCATTTTTTTCTTTTGATTTGTAGAGCAGTCCTGGATTTTGTCAGATCGCCAGTTATTTCCAGTGCTTAGAAGGTGCACCAGGTATTTTTTAGCATTGTAAAAGGAGTCCTTAGGTTTGCAAAAGGCTCAAAACCCAAGACTGTGATTGAAAACTATATTCCTGAGGCACAGGGGAGACTTTGGAAGCATAGAGTTACTCATTTTGCAGGTGATTGTTTCTAGATTATGAATTAAATGCCCACAGGGAAACAAGTATGTTCAAGGACATTTCCACCATTCTTTTTCCCCTGTAAGTGCAAAAAAGAACACATCAAGCTTGCTACTTCTAATTAAAAAAAAAAAGTTATATGAGAAGAAAATATTACACATACAGTCCTCTTCCTGGGAAAAGGGTTAGAGAGGAATATGGACTGCTAGTAGTTAAATTTCATGACACTTTGCATACTGCTGTAAGGCACTGATGTGCTGGTAATAGCAAAAGAGGATCCTACACAAAGCAGAACTGAAAGTCTGTGGAGAAATGGTTTAACATTCTTGTTTGAGTCAGGTCAATCTGGAATTAACTATTGGTATGAGTTTTATAGTTCCATTTGCATACACACCATTCAAATAATAATATAAAATTCCCAAGAAACACACTTCAGATCTTGGCCATGCCCATTAGATGCAAGGAAACCAGGAATTATGTAAATTTGTTTTACTGTATTCTAAGAAAATTCATTTAAGTCTTACATTTTTAATGTAGATCAATATGATAAAATGGTAGAGTGGTTTGTTTTTGAAGCTGTTGAGTCTGCTGTAGGGAAAGTTCTGTTCCTCAGTCTGATCCATTAGTCCATTCTTGGCTCCCCAAAACAGTGAGACTTAGAGAAATAAGTTGTAGGTTTTACTTACTGCTTTCTGGTTCTTCAGCCTGTAGGATTCATGTACTACAGATTTGTTTTATTTTTCATTTAAGATTCTTACATTTACAGGTTTTTATAACCTGGGCAATACTTATGTGACTAAAATGTTTCATGAATTGAGAACATTGGGTACTGTAGCATCTCATCACATTTACTTTATTAAATAAAATGGAAATGGCCAATTGGTAACACTGCACACAGGCAAAACCAAGTAAATGTTTAACAATGGTTACAGTGGTTTGTAGGAATGTGTTCATGTTGCTTCTAAATGGCCTTCTCCCTAGTCTGCTTTAGAGCAAATGTAGTGGGGTTTTTATATATATATATATAGATACACATAAATATATATTTGGAGTCCTTTGTCTTGGCTTGTCTTTGCATTTGTCATCTTATTTTTTTTAATATCTTAATTTTAATCTTGGAAAAACTAGCATGTATGAGTTACCCAGAATTAAACAAAAGACATTTCTCTTTTTAAGTGGAGGAGAGGTGCCTCTGCTTGTTGTGTTTCATCTTACCACCTCAGTTTAGTGAAGGGGAGAAGATGGAGTGATCGAAAAGATGGAAGGCATCCTCATTCAGGAAAGCACCAATCTATTGTCTAGTGAAACTGGAAAGGAAGTTACAGCAATTGAGATGGTAAACTAAACAAGAACAGCAGAGGGGGGGAGGGCAAGTACAGATGTTTGGCTGGGAAAATGGAAAGTGGATTGGTTGGGTAGCTCAGAGAAGAACTGATTAATTCCTTATGCTGAAAGGATGCAGTAGTTTACAAATAATAAAGATAAATTTAAGAGGGAAAAAAAGTGTGACGTTCTCTTGTGTGTAAGTTTCTTCTTCAAAATCTTCAAGGAAAAGGTGAAGTTTTAAAACAAAAGTTTGGTTTTCTTTTAGAAGATAGAGGCCAAAATTTTATCCTTGAATAAGGGAAATGTTTAGCTTCAATTATGCTCACTTGTCCAGGATCTTTCGTCATGCAGCCCAGGGAATAGGCAGAGCACAAACATTTAATGAATTCTGGAATTTAATTACATGTCTCCTGGAGGAAGTAGGAATATATCTGTTGTGTCAGCAACTAAAAACTAAATAAAGAAATAGATTTTATCAAATCTGTAGTGGCTTCAAAGTTAATGTGAACTTAGTACCAATTTCAAAGCTCAGCCAAAGCATTAGCTTCATCAGCTGGTGCTGTTTCTTATAATGAAGAATCTTAATCTAGAAATGGAGGTGGAAGCCATATAGGAGCTAATTTCTTCAGGCTAGTTTTTGGAACAGCATGTACATACCTGTTATAAGGTGAGACCTGACAGAAGAAATCCAGATTTTTAGTAACATGATGTGGACTGTTTGTATGCTTGAGCATATATATATGTGTGTATATGTAAACCTGTCAGTTATCTCTGTGGGGTTAGATGTAACTTGTTCATAATACTGTGAACAGTCTGACTGGGGGGAATGGGGAGGGGACAGTAATTCCTGAATATACCAGCAGTCTGTACAATGCTGTGGCTAAACATCCATTAACAGCACTTGCTTTGGTAGGAGAATATTCAGAGTTGGAACCCTGTCTTGGTGGTTATTAGAATTATATTCCCTGTACTGTGGGGCATTATGCTTTCTGTGATATCCTTTTTATCTTGTGTTTCTTGTTAAAATAAATCATAAGCCTGCTGTGATAAATGGCTCAGCAGGAAACACCTTGGTACCCTCAGTGCCTTAAAGTAAGAGGTGAAAAAAATCTTTGCTAAAAGGAAGCTGATAAATAATTGCCTCCTACACAGAGGGATTGGACTGAGTTATGCCATTCTGCTTCAAGTGGAAACTAAGGCAAAAATATGTAAACAGTTTGTCCAGTTACTGTAAAAGCTCCAGATAGTGTAGCTTAAACCCCCTCCTCCCTGTCTTTACTTATGCAGACAGGTGGCTCTAACCTCTCTGTATTGAAAAACTGAAGGAAAAGAATGAAATCCCCCAAAGTAAATGTACTTAAGGGTAAAGAAAGACTTGAAACAAAAAGATATATTACTCATCTAATGTTTGAGGTCACTAAATCAGAGCTGGAGAAAACACTGAATATGGTTTGATTTGGGAGGAAGACGTGCATGATTCAATAATTTGGGTTGGTTAGGTGGCTTATAGATCAAATAGAACATGGAAATCGCCATGTGTCAAGATAAGTTTGGGGATTTTTGCACCTTCTAGAGCTTTTCTTTTTTCTATTTTGGAATGCTAATGCTAAGAAATGTTTCCGTCGGTCTAAAATTTCCACACTACAAATTCTCTATTTTATCTACAGCTATAAACTGTAGCAATAGAATTACTTTTGTCTTGTCATTGCTGTGTCTTCCTCTGGGAGCTTTATAGCTGTACCCCTATTTATTTCTAAATTAGTATTGCTTTCTATTACTGGAGCAATATTATGTGCAAACCTGCATAGATATGCCCTAACTTTTCCTTGGAAAGGATTGTTATGACCTTTTCTTTGAGAAAGTCTGTCCATTTTTTGCAGCAGATCTTTTGATATTTGGCAGGAGCAGCTGAAATACACAAGAGGCCTTTTCTTTTTTCCATGACTACCACTCAGATTTGTCAGGGGTATAAGTATTAAAAAGAAGGATTTCCCTTTGTGCAGTTACATGCCTCTGAAAACTTTGCAGCAGTTGCGGGCATTGCCTAGGAGTAGGAGGGAGCTCTCAGATCAGTTGTGAGTGTAGAGGTGTTAAGAGGGTAGGACTGGGCTCAGTCTAGTCATGTAGTCATGGTAGATTTTCATTTTCCCTGGAGCTGAAATGGGGGAAAACCATTAGAGTTGGAACATGGGTATAAGTGTTGCTGTTCACTAGAATTTCGAGAGTCTAAGAGCCTGTGATGTGTAAAGAAGCTTTTACTTGTGAGTAAAGTTCTCCCTGTACCCCCTCCCGCCCCCGGGCACCAGCAATGGCATTGTGCCGCAGCGCCAAAGTTTCCAGGATTGAAGCTTAGTGGGAGTTTATGCAGGGTGCTGTTTGTGTTTGAAATCATTCATGCAACCTAAATTCTGTCCCCTTGAGTGCTGACATTCTCTTCAATTACATAGAAAATGGGATCCTCACCACAGTCACTGTCCAATTAAATTCTGAGAATATAAACTAAAATTTTAGTCCAGGGCAAGTTTAGCATTTTCCCGTGTCCAACTTTCATCTAAACTTTTTGATGTAGGATATTCTATGGATCAGGGACTGTCAAGAGTTGAAAAAGGGAAGTTCCTGTAGTAGCATACATTGTCTCAGATCTCTGGTGGAGCTCTGTTTCATTGTTGTAGTCTATTTATGCCTTCCTGCAAGTTCTGGAAATGCTGAAACTGCAGAAAACAAGAGTGTGGTTCTGAGCAACTGTACAGCAAGTTCTATTTTAATCACTTTCATCAGCTTTATCTTACAGTGAAAGCTGTGTACTGTATCCCTTCTTCATGGGGGGAGGAGGGGGAATTTAAGTTGTAATTAAGCCCTATTTTAATACATGATTTACATATGAAAATCATAAATATAAATATGTTACAAGCTTTCCTAGGACTGTCAGAGCATTATGAATCAATAAATGGTAGGCTGAACAGTTTTCTACCAGCAATTAAAATACAAGCCTATCAGTACTGCTTTTTTGTCCACGGACTCAGAATTAGGAAAAAAGATAGGAAATGTTAGGCTGCTTCCCAGAATAACAGCATCGCAACATGAATTTGCTGTTAAGAAGAAAAATCAAACCTGCTCTGGATTCTGGAGGACTGACTATTTAATCTCCCAGGAATTTTATATTGGCTGGTTGAGGTAGTTTGGCTAGGAAACAGCTATGCACTGTTGGCATTGGTACAGATACTGGGGTAAAAAATATATGGATAGCCTGACTGTTTTGCAAAGTTTAGAGTTGTTTTTCCTAGGTAGGTTGCGTATGCTCTTAGCTTCCACGTGAAAATGAAGTATTGACCAAAGCAGACAACTCCTGGTTGGCCTGTTTGGCTGACATACTTTCCTGCAATATGGGTGCGTCCTAGCTCAGTAAGGAGGTATTGCCGCTAATGCATCCCTTAGGTAATAAATTAGCAAGAATTTTAAATTTCACTTTCAGCTTAAAAAAAAAAATGTTTACAACATTTATTTGGAGCTCAGTAAATATGAGCTAATGTTAAATATCTACATTAAAAGCAATTCTCCAAAATACTTCAGAAAGTGATGTTTCCGTTTTAATGTCGTTGGCTGTACTGTCACTCAGGCTTCTGCTTTAGTGATACTGCATTGTTTTTCTGCATAGGAAGCACTGTTTATAACACATCTGAAGTTGAATTCAAGTGTTATGAACATTTAAAATCAGGATTTTAGAGGTTTTAATAATCTTAGCAGTTTTAGAAGATCATAATATTAAATTGCCAGTTGTTTAAGTGGTTGTAAAGTAACTAGAACATTGAAAAGAGGAGCAGAACCTACCTTACAATACTGTGAAAAATCCCGTCTCCTAAACAAACACTTTGTCTCCGTATGCTTTGTGAAGTGTTTTATCTCTCAGAATGTTTCCCGTGTTTGTTAGATGACTCAGCTCCAGAAATGCTTTAACACAGTCAGCTTGTTCTTTTCTTGTATGCCTTGCTGATGACATTTTCCTTCTCTTCATTATTCAGGTCTGTAATGTGTGCCATATTATTTCTTCTTCTTCCTGCACATCCCTTTTATTTTTTTTCCTTCACCTATCTAAACTCTTCCACATTCTGTTGTTTCCATATCACACATAGAACAAGGTTTTATCTTTCTGTCCCAGGAACTCAAAATTTCATTCAGGCAGAAATGGGACTTCAGGATTGAGCAGCTCTAGGACTATATTTTAAAGGGCACCTTTCCATATCACCCTCTGTTCCATGGGTGCCTGGACATACAGCAGCACTCTTATAGAAACACATGGTAGATACACATAAGACTCCAAATCCGAATTATTTTATTACTGAGATTAATGTAAGAAAACCATAGGCCTAGCTGGTATTATGAAATCACATTTTCACTCTGAAGAAATGCAGGATCTCCTGTTATTTTCCTGCACATCACTTCAGCCCCGATTCACAAAGATCTTTCCATAGCCGGTTTCTTGTCTAACATGTACCACATGCAACCTTGTCTGTGGCTGCTTTTCTTCACATGTCCCTCCTGCATTCCCCCGCATCTCTTGGCAGTCTCCGAAAGCTTGATAACCCTGTAATATAACATCCTTTCATTCTTCTGTTTGGGAACTTTCCAGTCCCCAGGTCATCATCCCTTAGGACTCCTGTCTTGAGTGTTACTGTCCAAGCTCCAGTGTGCATCTAATCTAACTGTAATTTAATCTAAGTATATATTTCTTCTAATGTCACCAATGTATCTATTCAAGGCTATAGAGTACAAGTGTATTCTGTATTAATTTAACTTCCTCTGACATGTCTTCCAAAACAGCAAAAAAGTCCTAAGGTTCCCCCTGTTCTGTTATGAGTCAATACCTTGTCTTGGCTACTCTGGAGTCATGTATGTGTTTGCAGCATAATAAATCTTTCTCATTATTAGATTTTTAGGAATCCTTTCTACAGTAATGTCGTAATTTAAAAAACTAGTTATATTTAACTGAAGTCCTGTTTTCCAACCACTTCATAATTTATTTTGATATACAAAATTTCATTATTACCGATTTTTTGTTACAACATTGTGACAAAAATATTGAGACCTTAACCCTGGGAGCTGTAAGTTATAAGCATGTCAAATATGCTGTCACAGAAAAGACCCAGCTGTAGTAGCAATCTTAAATTTTCTTTAGCAGATAGGTAGCATGAATTAGTTACACTGCTGGAGTCTTCTGCTGAGCATCCAGTAGCAGCCTTGACAGTGTTTTGGAGTACAACTTGATGCATTGCTGGCCAAAGGGAGAATTTGTTCTAGCAGTAGTTGTTAGGATGGACTGAAGGTTAAATCATTATGACAATAGCCACACTTGGAAACTTCATCTATTATTGGAGAATTTTTTCCTGGTTGTTACCATAGGAAAGGGAAAGATTCCTCTGGAACAGCTTGTACAGTAATTAAAATGTGAACATTGTCTATATGTTATATACAGGCTAGGTTTAGACATTGATTAATCAGTACAGCAATAAACAGAAAATGCATGCTTGCTTTTCTTGACATTCCTGAAAGCAAAGTGACATTGGAACTGCTTTGTTAGGCAAGTCTGAGCCTATGGAGGGACAACAGAAAGCCTCAGGTACAATTAACGTGAATATGTCAGGCAGCCTTTAGGGGAAGTGAAATGTCTTTTTTTCTTCCCAGTCTTCAGGAGCAGATGAGTTTCATTTCTCTTTGCATGTATTTCATGCCCAGAGCCTTTTCAAGAGGCAACTCACCATTTCTTCCCTGATGGATAGCAGGCATCTTCTTCCTGCTATGTTCATTTTTCTCCTTGCATCTTTCCTTTCCTTATGGCCCTTTGAGTTTTCTACTTGCCAAGTCTTAAAGCACATTTCTTATTTTGTGGAATTTAAGGAATGATTTTTATATGGCTATTGCCTTTGAGGTACCAGAAACAGTATTCTTTCTGCCTATTTCTGCATCAGGTCACTTTTGTATTCAGTCCCTTTAGCTGTCTTTTGCTGCAAAATGCATAGACTAGGAAGCATCTAATAGAATAGCTGAGGGAAAGAAGTGTTTAGGCTGCTAGGCCAGGTTAAAGAGTTGCAATAATCTGATTCAATCAATCTCTTGTATATGTAGGTCATGGAGTTTTGTTCTTCTCCCAGAAGCTGAATATGAGTATATCTTCCTGAAAGATCTCTAATCTTGCTTAAAAAATTGAAGGAGTGGTGTCCATTTCCTGTAGTAAGAGCTTTCGGAGTTTAATTGTTCTTGCTGCTAGGAAATGGTATCTCTGCAAGATATACTTGTGTCATGTCAATTTCCATTCATTGTAGTTTTCTGAGAGTTAATTTATGAATCTGAAAAATCTTGATTTTTTTTTTCAATCTTTTCATTCTTTTCAGACTTCTTAATGAGTCTTAAGGGTGTGTATGTATATAAATATATATGTATGTGTATGTATATATGCAAAAAATCAAGTCATATCTCAACTTTCATAATTTGCCTAGACTGAGGTTTTTAAGCTGTGTACTACGAGGCCCCTTTTCTTTATCAAGTCAAACAGAAGCCATAAGAATCCTTCCAGTATTTCCAAATAATTTTTGATACCAAGAAAGTCGTCATATTCTTAAACAGTCGGATCAGCAAAGTGTATACAGGAAAGGTTGTTGTTTGTTCTACCCCCGTATTCCTACTTTTATATATTTTAGGTCAAATTAGCCTTCTGGGAAGCTGAACCACACTATAAATGCACAGTGGAACCTGATCTGCAGTTCCCAATGTTCTTTTTGGAGACAGTGCTTTACAAATTACTTTCCCATGTGTACATGTTGATTATTTTCTTTGTCTTTATGTGTGGGATAGCTCGCTATATTAAAATGTGTTTTCATAGAACCACAGAATAGGGAAGGTAGGGAAGGACCCGAAGAGATCTGTTAGATCTATCAAGATGCCCCAGGGAAGAACCAATTATTAAATCTAGGCTGTGCATGAGAAGTTTATCTGCCTGTTTTAAAGACTACCAGCAGTCAAGACTCTACAGAATCTCCTTTCTCTTCTCAGTCTCCTCCTCCTTAGGTTAAATGTCTTTGTGGTGTTTTGGCTTTAGTCCCTGTTCCCAGTCTTTCTTTCTCAGTCATCTTTTCTAGGCATCTGATTACTTTTGTTGGTGAGAATACAGAGGATAGCATTCAGTTCATATCTTTGATATGCATTGACCAAAACGACGGGGTATTCCTGCCGAGTAGAACAGAGAGGTTTGCTTCCTTTGTCTTGCAAGCTAAATTGCTGTGTATGAATCACGTTAAGGTTTTGTTGGGGTTTTTTCATGTTGACCTCATGATGCCATAATCCTTTATAACCTTAACTCTTTTCAAGCAGAGTGTGTCTAGCATCTTGTTTCCCTTTCCTGCCTTTGTATAGTTGATAATTTCTACTGGAGAATAATAATTTAAATCTCTTCCCTAAGAATTGTATTCCTTTTTTAGGTGATTCCAGAACATGTCTCCAATTTGTCAAGAACTTTTAGAAGTTCAAGTTTGTCCTCTGAGTTTCCCTCAGTCCTTACAAGCTTTTTATTACTGGTTCATTAATGTAAGCATTCTCCCAAATCCATAATTCAGGTCACCATCCTGTGTAGAACCAGATTAGGGGGCATTTGCTATGGAAACCCATGCATTACGTCTTTTCATGCTGGCAGTGAGCCATTGATGGTTGCTCTTTCAGCGTAAGACAGTTTTTTGTTCATATTGCTGTAGTCTTATTGGAAAAAAGTTTCTGTAGCTTAAAATCATAATTGTAACATGTACTAGCATTTTCTCTTCTTCAAACCTACTATCCTGTTGTGGAAGGCAAGTTAGAAAGATTTTTTGAGGATCTGCCCTCAACATGCGTGTCAGACTGATTTTTGGGTTTCACTCAGTCACATGTTATCATCTAGGCACTTACAAACTGTTTTGCCGAATTTTTGGTTTTTTTGTTCTGTTCCAGTTTTTTGCAGAAATTGAAATTCAGCTGGCTGAACTGGTTCCCTGCACGGTGTTTCTTGTTTCTCTGTTTTTTGATACTTTGCCCATACTTCACCCATCCTCTCTAAATTCTTGAAAATAACACTAGCCTTTTCAGTTAATTCTTTATATATTCAAGGTGAAATTAAAGAAGCCCAGCTAATTTAAAAAATAACTTAAATTCTCTCATGTCTGACTTGCTCTCTTCTAGTCTGAGAATTTGTGTTGATATTGAGCTCTGAGGGTTGAAAAAGGAAATTCAGATGGTTTTGTGTGAGTAATGTTAGCTTTTTGTTATTTTCTGTTCCACTTATTATCTCATCTCCGAATTTCAAAATTTTTGCTTTTAATTCCAGGTTAGGAGGACAATAGATACTGAAATACTGGACCTCCTGAATTTCTGAGTTTTTGGCAGTCTTTTCACCTTTCAGGGCTATGTAAGTGTGTGTTCCATGGTATAGCCATGTGTCTATGTGTTGCCTGTGTCACAGCATCTTATGTTCTAATTGCATATGTTAGTGGAAATAGCAGCTGTACCAAATAATTCAAGTTAGTCTTGACCATTAACAATATAGACGAAAATACGATGAGCAAGCAAGGATAATATTGTTTCTAATCGAAATATGGACAGAAGTTCCAGACAAGGTTTTTTGTTAAGATAACACCAGGTTGTCTTGGCCTTGATACTTGAACTCTTTAACTGAATGTTAGATGGCTTGTACCAATGTTTTCCTGGAGAAGTAGCAATGTGTGCTCTTTTTTATTTGCCTTGACTTATTATTTAGGTCTAATGAAAGAGCAGGAAGTCAGCTATGGCTTTTGTAGCTGAGACCAGTTTCCTTGTCAGGAAAATGCTTTTATTTAAAAAATACATAGTGTACACACATACTGATGCATTATATTGTGGCTAACACAAAAGTTTAAAGCCAGATCTCTGAAATACAAGCTTTTTAGCCATTTTTATGGAAGAATGTATTAATTTATGAATGGCATTTAAACAGTCCAGTAGCCCCTATGTTTATCAAATAGCTGTGAATTGTTTACCAAAGACCCAGTAATTTACAATCAGATGAATTATAGGAATCTTTCAAGATATTTAAAGATTTAGATTTTTTGGTTTATGCAGGCATATTTGAAAAGGTGAATCTTTGTTTCAGAATTTGAAAACCAGCTAAATTTTCTTGGTAATAGACTTTGACAATTTTTGTCTGATTAAGTTGAAAATGAAAAGAGAAATGTCCTGTTCAAAGTGAGTATAAAGGTTCCCTTTTAAAGGAATGGTTACATCATGCTAATTTAAACTCTCAATAAAACTGTAAATACATTTAATTTTTTGACATATAACTGTATATTTTGCCTCTAAAATATTTCTACTTATTAAATAAAGTAAAAAAAAAGAAAATATCTGTTCTTAACAGAAGATGAGTGCAGTCTACCAATGATTCTTTCCCCTTTCATTTTCTGTAAATCCCCTTTTCATCCAGAATGAAATCCTTTTGTAGCCACTCTTCATTGTAGTTTTCTCCTTGTGCTTACCCAGATGAGTATTATTGTCTAGCAGTCAAGTCATGTGGCCTAAGACTGGACCAGAGAACCAAAGAGTGTGGGGGAAGGTGCCTTGTCAACAAGGCTGCCACTTAAACCAGAGACGCTGGTGCTTGTGTGCGTCCGTCACCACTGGACAGAGCTGGTCTTGGGAGGCAGGACCTGTGCTAGGACTTGGGCTTCCCTTGTTGAAAACAAAAGCCTGAAATTCTATGTCTAAAGCATTAGGCAGGTGTGCAAAAAAGATGGTATTCCTGGAAACAGGCTGATTGGCAGGGCCTTTTAAATATTAAAGTGCAGTTGCAAAGTGAATGAGTCATGCCAAGCTTGGCTATACACACTGTAATTTATGACCAGAGTTTTGCTTGCTTAAAATTGCAGTGTATCTGTACTAGTTCTCTCGTGGCTCAGGTAAACAAGACCTGAATTTCCAAGCTTAGCAAATAAGACTTTCTTTACCTCTCCCATTTTTCTGAAGGAGGAAGAAGAGCATATCACACAGGCTTTCTCAACTACTTTTAAAGACTGTTGCAGATCCATTTAAACTTTTGTGCTAGTCTCATTGAGCAACGCAGCGTAAGTTTTTGGAGTAATATAACCAATGTCTGTTTTCCAATTTGTGTTTTGAAAAATTATATGCATAAAAGTATTAATATTATACAAGTGTTTATCATAGACAGCATTTCCAAAGATTAATTCAGAATATACCAAAATTTACTGTATCAATTTGAACTATTATCACACAGGCTATACAGCAAGCAGGTTTCTTTGCTTTCGAGGTTTATGATTTGTCAGTTCTGGAACTTCCTCATTGTACCTGAAGACACACAGTGGAGAGAGCCATTTCCCCTTCATGCTTTGCTCATGCATCTCTCTGAAACCATATTATTACAGTTCAGGTAATGTGTTTTTTGTTTTGGAGGGTGCATTACCATATTTGAGAAATAAAGGAAGCTGTTTCTTCAGCATACAAACTTTGTGGATGCCCAGGTAATGGCTGAGTGAGTGATTCTTGAGTTTCTTTTCTGTCCTTCCCCATTTATACTCATTGTATGAAATTAGCATTTCAACAATAAATTGACATCAGTAATCCAGCAGAATTTTTTGAATGCGGCTATAGAGAAATGTATGCTAATTCTGAATTACAGGTAAACAACATGCAGATATTTGCATTATGCATATTTAAATTTGCTGATTTGGACACTAAGCTTTTCATAAATATCTTGTCTGAAGCTGAAGAGGGCCAAAATCTGGAATCTTGCTTGGTTCATCTGGTACTGGTAGACAGTGTCAAGTTCAAATACTTAAGCTTCAAACTTGCCGTTTTCATGTTTAAAGCTCAGAATTACTTGCATGTATGTCACGCAGGGCTTTTGTTATCCTTGTGAATTTATGAGGATGAAGAATTGAAACTGAATTTCTGTCTTTATTATAATATACTCCTACAGTGTCTCTTATCAGATCTTAAAGTGCTTACACTTTCACAAGGAAACCACAGCAGTAGCTGTTCCCAAGCTGACTTGACAGTACTGCAAGAATGACAGCATACATTTACATAGTTTTGTTGGTAGTCTGTTTTGCAAATGTTGTTCCATACATAACCCCCCTCATCAGTAGTGTATCAGCTGTTTGGAGTCCTGATGTAAATAAATGTACATTGGCTTACAAAAGCTTCTTACTGATTTGGTTTTTATCTCTTCCTTGTTTAAGCCATTTGTAAACAGTGTTTAAAAAGGTACACTCATAGTTTGTGACAGTTTATCCAAACCCATTTTAAATAATTGGTAGCAGTTTAACTACAAATATTGCATATAGCTAAGGCTATAAAAAGACAGCTTTCTCAATGGATCTTGTCTCCTTTCACAATGTAGTTATATGCTGAGCATAGCAACTTGCATGAATGCTCGCTGCTTTTGACTCCTGTTAGTTTGGTGAATTCTATAGTAGAGTAAGAATGAATCCAGTGGTCATCCAGGATTGAGCAGCATCAGCAAAGCCATTTTAGCTGCTTGAAATCCAATACCTTTTCTAGTTTTCTATGGTGGTTGATGATCTGAACAGAGTGATATTCCAAGTACATATCTGGATGTAATTTGACCTTCATTATGGTTGGGTGTCTTCCAGGAGGCATAGTCCTGTTTCTCACATTAAAAGGCAGGGTTTATTAGCTCCAAATGGTGAAAACAGTGTCACAGTTACACAGTTTCTGCAGAGAAGCTGGCTTGCGTTCAGAGACCTTCTTGCACCGGCACAGTTAAGTGTAGGACTGTACTCGGTAGACGTGCACTTTAGACTTTTGGACCCAGATGAACTTGCAAGCCCAGCTGTACAAACTGTATAAAGCTTTTTTTTTAAAAAGCTTTTGTTTATGGGCTAAATATATTTCATATGGAATCACTGAGCTATAGTGCAAGGGCAATCAAATAATGCTTCTTGAACACAAGTACATTTTGATGCAGACGTAAAAGAACTTTCAGACATAAACTGGAAAAAGAATTGCCTGTCTTGGTGATAAAGTAAGTTTTCAGTTTCAGATAAGTACAGTTCTTGGATAAATAAGATCAACATATTTAAAGAGGACAATAATAATAGTAAAAATAAATCTCTATCAGATGTTTGTAGAGTGGGATTTCGCATTGAATTTGATTACATATGTAGGCTTTTTTCCTTCATAGATTAGTATACTAATTTACATTATAATTTGACAAACAACAGATTTCAGTCTCTTTCCTAGGTATTCATTTATTGTTATTGTGTTATGGCAGCTCCTAGAAGTTGTAGTCATTGATTGGGTTCCCACTGTGGTAACTGCTCTAGCAAGATGTTTTCTTTCTGCTGCTCTCCAATGAGATTGTAAACTTGTAAGTAGGAAAAAAAAACCCCAAGTGTCTTTCTAAGACTTTGTCTGCATGGGAAATTATCCCATGTAGATTGAAGTGCCTGGTCATTGCCTCAAGCTGAGCCATAATGATGAATAAGCAGCCAGTTTAATAAAGAAGAAAACCTAGCACTGATTAACAAATAAAGGTGGAAATGGGGCTTATGTGCATGACTACAGCAGCGCAGGCACAATGTTTTTATTTAAGGAGTTCTTGAAAGGAAGCAGGGAGCCCTAAGTTACTTGTAGGATGAGAGGAAGGGGCTAATAACATTGGGTGTTAAGAGATCTCCAGTTTTCCAACAGTCTTCTTTCCCCGTCTTTACTGTGCCATTGTACACGCATCCTCTCTCTGGCGCAAATGTTCACAAATTAGTCCCAAGGCTCCAGTGGAAGGAAAGGTACTCATCTCAGCTACACCACTGTCAGAGCTGCACTCAGCATTGTTTCCTCCTTTTTTCTTTTTTTTTTTCTTTTTTTTTTTGCTATGGGATTGATCTTTGTTGTCATGTGTATTGGTTTTATGTGGCAAGGTTTTGGTAGTGGGGGGGGTTACAGGGGTGGCTCCTGTAAGAAGCTGCTGGAAGCTTCCCCTGTGTTCGAGAGAGAGCGAGCCCATACCAGCCGGCTCTGAGACGGACCCGCCGCCGGCCAAGGCCGAGCCAATCAGTGATTGTGGTAACGCCTCTGTGATAACATTTTTAAGAAGGAAAAAAAGTTGGGATGCGGAAAACAGCCACCGGAGAGAGGAGTGAGAACATGTAAGAGAAACAAGCCTGCGGACACCAAGGTCAGTGCAGAAGGAGGGGGAGGAGATGCTCCAGGCGCCGGAGCGAAGATTCCCCTGCAGCCCGTGGTGAAGACCCTGGTGAGGCAGGCTGTCCCCCTGCAGTCCAGGGAGGTCCATGGTGGGGCAGATATCCACCTGCAGCCCGTGGAGGACCCCACGCCGGAGCAGGTGGGTTCCTGAAGGAGGCTGTGACCCCGTGGGAACCCTGCGCTGGAGCAGGTTCCTGGCAGGACCTGCGGATCTGTGGAGAGAGGAGTCCACGGAGCAGGTTTTCTGGCAGGACTTGTGACCCCGTGGGGGACCCACGCTGGAGCAGTCTGTGCCTGAAGGACTGCACACCGTGGAAAGGACCCATGCTGGAGCAGTTCGTGAAGAACTGCAGCCCGTGGGAATGGCCCACGTTGGAGAAAGTTCGTGGAGGACTGTCTCCCGTGGGTGGGACCCCACGTTGGAGCAGGGGAAGAGTGTGACGAGCCCTCGCCCTGAGGAGGTGAAGCGGCAGAAAATAACATGTGATGACCGTAAACCCCATCCCTGTCCCCCTTGTGCCGCTGGGGGGGCTTGGTGGAGAAATCCGGGAGTGAAGTTGTGCCCGGGAAGAAGGGAGGGGTGGAGGGAAGGTGTTCTGAGATTTCGTTTTATTTCTCATTTACCTTACTCTGGCTGATTTGTAATAAAAAGTGAGCTAATTTTCCCTAAGCTGAGTCTGTTTTGCCCGTGATGGTAATTAGTGAATGATCTCTCCTGTCCTTATCTCGACCCGCAAGCTTTTTGTTATATTTTTCTCTCCCCTGTCCAGCTGAGGATGGGGGAGTGATAGAACGGCTTTGGTGGGCGCCTGGCGTCCAGCCAGGGTCAACCCATCACATCATGTATATTCAAAGGTGAGCAACCAGTAGTGTCCTTGAGCTACTGCAGGCAGGTGGAGAGCATGCAAGGTGCAGCTGTTCTATGGCTGGACACGCTGAATGGTGTCCTACTTGGCTTTCATAAGACAGCCATGGCATTTTGGAAGATCTGTGTAAATGAGCATACCCACCGTGGTATGCATCTAGTTTCTGCCAATCTATATTCCTTCCCTGGGAACAGACTGGAGGTAAGAGCTAAAACAAATTAAACTTATCATGGGACATATAAAAAGGTCTTTCCTCAACGTCACAGGAGAACGTTCTCTACAGCCACATGTTGAAACAAACGGCAGGAAAGAAAGCTAGTGGCCTTTCTGGGAACTTGGTGCGTGTCTCTTATTTTCCTTTGGATCAGACTGTGCCTGAGTTGGCTCTTTTTAAGGCAGCACTGGCTGTCTTGATTGACAAGAAGTGCTGCTTCTGTCAAGTTGAATCCCCTTCAGTTTCCTTCCCTTAGCTGGCTGTCTTGTCTCTTTCCCTTTGTGCCTACCTTGGTTTTCATAAGTTCAAGTGCTTGGAATCTTTTATAGATGCTTACCTCTAACCACCTAGCTCAGCTCAAACTAGAGACCTTTTTTTCCTTCCCCATCTCGTCCTTCTCTTTGTCTTTTCATCTAGAAGCTAGTGGTGCTGCTGGAGAAGAAATGCTCGGAAATTTGCAAGAGCTGGTGCTGAAGTGGGAGTGAGTAGAGACGGCATCTAAGCCTTTTGAAGCACCCTTCCCAGTGGTGTACTGCAACTGATTTTATTAGGGAGTAGGAAGAGCGTGCTCTTAATTTTTTTTTTCTCTCCTACCCTCCCACCCACAAAGCGTTGTTCTCAGGAGCAGTAAGATTGTGTGCTGCTGCTTTTCCTAGTAGCTTCATTGCCCTGCTCTGAAAAGTTTTATCACAAAGCAATTTTCTTTAGAAATTTTAAATCACCCTTTTCTTTATCCTTGTCCCCCTGCTTCTCAGTCACAAATCCACTGTGGCCATAAAAGAATTGAGAACAATAAAGCTTTGAGCCACACTGAAGTTGAAATACCTGCTGTCAGCTGTACTCTGTCATGCGTTATATTTGATGCTGTTTGCTCTTAGACTTGCATTTTTTTCACTTTATATCTGGATGAAAAGGCAGTTGTAGACACACAGCAACAGCATAATAGAAGTCTTGCTTAGCAATACATTCTGTGAGAACTGGTGGTGTGTTAAATTCTTCAGCAGTTAGAAAAAGAACAGAAATTTTTTGTATAACAATGAAGAGTCATTCTGTCTTCACAGATTAATTCACATTGTGGTACCAGGTAAAATTTAGATCTTAATAATAAGAATACTTGAGCACTCTTTACATTGGGAGTCATGGCATGTCTTGTCATTAGAGGCCTTCAAACAGGTTAGGCAAACATCTGTTAGGATGACAAAGCTGTAGTTGATTCAGTTGAAGCAAGAGGTTAGTCTTGAATAGGCTTTTAAGGCTCCTGTCTGTCCTTTTGCTACAGCTGGGATAATTTTGTAATTTTCTTGTGACTGTTTCCAAAGTATTCTGCATGGGGTGCTGTACAAATTTCTTAGATGTATTTCTGTTACTGGTCATAAAGATTAAATCATTGAAGAATATGTAGTAATTTTCTGTCACTTTCCATTAGACCTTTCTGTACCCATCAGGTAAACCAGGCAGAGTTCAATAACTATATATTGAAATTAAACAGCTGCTCACTTTACAAAGTTACCTCAAAAATAGCAAAGCTGTTGGCTAAAGCTCTTTATCACTTGGCTAGCACAGAGTTTTTCTCTGAAATTGCACTTAATCCAGAGCATATATCTTTAAAATAAGTTGTCTGACCAGTATTTCTTTTCCTGCTCTGGTATTTGTAGCAGTGGAACCTTTAAGGAAAGAATTAATTGCTATTTTGATGGGGAGAAAAAACAACTAAAAACTTCTAGCAAATGTTCTAAGCTTGTTCTTCCTTTTTTTGAATAAAAATAGCATTGTACCTGTGATAACAGTAAATCAGACTTGTGGGGAGAGGTAGTGGTTTTTCTTAGACAAGTTCATACAATTGGTAACAGTAAATAAGCTTTTAAGCCTGATCTGACATAGAGCTTGCCCCCTGTAGCTTTCCCAGTATGTTAGTTGATCTAATGAAATACATTATTTAAAAATAAACCTTATTTTCTTACAGGATTGTTTGGTAAATATTTTGAAAACCAGACATTTCATACTCAGTGGTCTTCATATTTACTCCTGTGGGATTTCTGTTCTATAACACTGCTCCACATGAAATAGGTTTCTGCCCTAAGTACTATTAATGGAAGACATAGTATAGGGGAGACTAAATGCAGGTAAATAGAAATTACCCTCTTCTAATTTAGGCAGAACTGGGGTTTAGCTGTTTCTCTGTGAGATCAGTAGACAGTTGAATCTACCCATTCTTGGTTTTTTAGCGATTTTCTGGTAGATCTTGCGAATAACCAAAGACTTAATTTTCCTGACAGTTTGCCAACAAGTAACTAACATCTCTTGGTTTAAGGAAGAAGGTACACAAATATTAATAACTTCTTTCAAAGGGTTTGAACTTTTTTTCTTTTAGAATTTGAATTCAGTTTCACTGTCATGTCCAGGGAGCTTTAAATAGTACTTCTCTAAAGTGCATTTATGGGGAGAATCTGTCCTGTTCCAGCAGTGTATATTTGTTGAAATAGGGCACTCTGAAGTGCTCTCAGTTCTTGCCTATAGTAGCAGAATACTTCCTAATGGAAACAGGTATTCAGAAAGGAGGATTGCTGGGTTTGGAAATGCTGTTTAGAAAATTTATTCTTCAGAGTATGGTATGCCAAATTACCACAATAGCAAACCCCTTCTTTAAAGGAATTCTGTTCTTTCCATAAATTTTCTTTATGGAAAACTGGGGGGTGGGTGAGAAAACCCCCAAAAGCCCTATTGATGTGCTTCCAGGCAACACAGTAAATATTCTTCACAGAATAACCTGAAGTATGCTCCGAAGCTTGTATTTGTGTGGCTGTGCTGTGTTTACACAAGCTGCCTAGGTGAGATCACTTGCTTTGCAATGTGATTGGTACATGCCATACTATTAGCAGCTCTGCTGCATGGAGCTCTGGCTATTCATAAATGCCCAAATAACATCATGAGGTTACAATGAGGGAGCCAAACTGCACTTTTTTAGATCATAATCCTCTAACTACGTGCACTGAAGCAGGGGACCTGTGACTAATACTCTTAAGGAGTTTCAGTGAGGCAGCTGCCTGAGTGCATTCAGATGCAAGGTGGTTTTCCACTTTTTAAGGTTCACCTCATCTTTCATAGTCCTTATAGAATGGCAATCCAGTCCTTTTTGTTGTCATATAAGCAAGTAGGGGCACTAATAAATAGGGAGACCCAGCTATCTTATATATGCTGACTTTGCAGCCCAAACAGAAATACGCATCAAGAAACCCTCCTTTTTTCAGCAGTAGAAACTGCATAAAAGAGTGATGAGCTTTAAGGAGGGATTAGTTTTGCTACGTTTATTTCCATCTCCTTCATGTGGATTCCCTGGGTATGGTATCCAGAGTAAGAACTGGACCACGAACGCATTGCTGCAAAATGAATAGTCACAAATGTGTTTTGAATGACGATATGCTTCTTACTCTGCAGGATATAAAACCATACTTACAAAATGCAAGGAGTAATACTCATGAATACAGAGAGTATACAGTAACCAGATAACAACTGTATGATGAAATCTGTTGAAGGAAGCATTCCTCAAACAATATTTGTACTAGGGCTTTAGCTTCCTCACCTATATGAAGGTAAGGGAGAGTGAGAAGATTGCTGCGATTATGGTGGTTTCATGCTCTAGCAGACTAGTGGAAATGGGGTTGTGTTGACTTACAGTAAAACTGCATTTAAAAGATGACCTTTGCAGCCGTAAGAGTTAGGAAAGTGTATCTCCTGCAGAATTTGAGTGTTTTGTGCAGTTTATACAAATACAGCAAGTAAGCTGATTAGCTGTTTGAATCTCCCTAGGCCTATTGTATATTAATGTTCTTAATTTCTGCCCTAAATTTGCACGGAGGCAATGTACTCCCAAATATCTGTGGCTTGTTTGTTTGTTTCTTGAATATAACTCCACATCCCAGTGGAATAGCTGTCCCCTTCTGCCAGTAACATTCTGGTTATGTTTATGTAATGGTTTGTGTGATGCCTTGGAAAAAGGATATGCTGGTAAGTATCACAGATAAGTAATCAGAATATGTTTACAGTGTGTTTTGTGGTGCTGTGTTGGACGCACCTGAACTAGCTCTGACAGGCTGGTACAGTGCGGTGAAGGACCATGCCAAGAGATAACCTGAGGTCTCAGAAGCCGTCCAGCTTTGCTGCCCAGCACTTGCACTACTGTTAGAGCCCCGTGCTGAAATGGCAATACTGCTTCCAGACCTGGCTTGTTGAGCAGTTCTTTTTCGTGCTGTGTGTCATGGCTAAAGAGTCCTTGTTCAAATCAATGGCCCAGATTCTTACAGAGCTTTTTTTATAAAGTTCTTGCTGCATCCTGGACGAGACCAAAGGAAGCAAATCAAATGTTAGGCTGTGTTACAGGCAAGGGAAACCAAGACAAGAAATGGTATTGTACATTTTCACTTTGAATGCTCTTCAGCTTTGGCTGTCTTACAAAAGGGCACATCAGAAATAGGCAACTTAGGTTACCAGAATAGGCTGGATTTTGGATGAGATGAGAAGATGAGAAAGGATAGGGGAGGGATTAATGAATGAAAAGAGCTAGCTGTGTGTTGCTGTCTGTCTTCTTATTCTAAGAAGTGATACATAAATTAAAAGCCGTAATAACTTTTGTGTAAAGCAGAATGTTACAGGATACTTTGGAGGCAAGAGGAAAAAAAATCTTAGAGCCTAGTTCTCACCTTCCACCCACTATTCCTCCTCCCAGAAATCCCCACTTGCCTTCCCATTGTCAATATTTACACTAGTTATATTGAGGTGTACAGTTATAAAAGTCTAACAGAGAATAGCAAGATCATCAGTTACATAAAGGAGAGAAAACACCTAATCATTATAGCATGCCTGGACAGACTCATGCAATTTATGTCCTTGGTATCTGCGAGCTGTACCTGGTGGGGATGGTAAATGATGATTTTTACTCTCCAACTTTAAAAGAGGAAGAGGGGGGAGTGAGGGGACAGGATAGCTCAAAGCACTGTACAAGCGTTAAATAGCCCTAACACAGAGCCCACCTCACCAGCTATGCATAAGGCAGCCTGTTTTACCTCAATGTGCGCCAGGAGACTGAAACAGTGATAAGGTTAAACAGTATGTACAGAATTCAAGGGCACCATTTCTTTGCTTTCTTATCTGTACAGACTTTTCAATTGACTTTTAATCCTTCTTACACAGGTTGTTTAAATCCCATCAACACTCTTTATAAATGGAGATTTTCTTTTAATAACTCAACCTTACCCAAGCAGACAGTTTTCAAATTGCTGCTTAATGCTGCTGTATTCATTAAATGTCTTAGTGTTGCCACCTGTTCACTATTTCTTGCCTACTGAAAGGTTTTGAGTCCCTCTTTACTTTGGGACTTAACTGTTTTTGTTAAATTGTATTAACAGGTAGTCCTACATCTTTTGTCACTGGCCTGTAGTGTTAATTGCAAAGTCAATGATAGTTCGATGTCTCTGAAAATCTGTGTGATAATTAGATGCTCTTTGTAACTGTGATTTATTGTATTTGTTCTGAAGAGCAGAAATAAAGGCAGGCATCTGAATTTTCTTTCTCAGATGCTATAGCTTTAATAACATATAAGGTTGTCTCTAAATAATGGTGCTGATTTTAGAAGGAAATTGTAATAAAGTCCCCAGAGTTACACTGAAGCCTAGTTCTTGTATGTAACTGTTGACGTAACCAGCTGGAATTGGCCCAAGCTTGGGTGACTGTTTGTCCAAAGAGAGAAAACAAATACAGTAGCTGCAGTGGAAGGAATAGATAGGCTACCATTTTATTTTTGCACAGAATTTGTTTCTGTTTGCTAGCAGCTTTGCTTCATAAGAAAACTTGAAAGTTCAATTCTAAGAATTGAATCCATCTGCAGAGGTTATACAGCAAAGCTCTCAGACCATTGGGACGGATTTAGTTGCAGTTTGATCATAGACTTGGGTAAACCCATGTTTTCCATTAAGTGCCTGCCCCATCTTAAACTTTCACTGTTTGAAACTTCAATGAAGTTGAATCACATACTAAACCTCACCCCCAAAAAACTGCTTTTAGTCTGAAAGATGTGGTTTCCACTCATTGCTGATGTACTACACAGCAATTTATAAGCTGCTGTCCTGGGTAAGTCCCTATACTAAAGGGGGGGGGGCTGTCCCTAAGCCAGACAAGTAGAGGGATGCTTTTCCCTAGGAGTCCTTGGCCCCAGATGCTCCCTGTCTAAGCCTCTGGTTTGCCATCCTTCATTTCCAGAAACTGCCTTTTCTGGCTTTGCACTCTCCCTTGTCCTTAATGACCAGTGGATCCAGCTGTCAGGCACTGGGGAGGAGCGCAGCCTGTTTTCTTCTACTTCTACATGCATATGATGTACAAGGAGAGTTTTCAACTTTCACCTTCCTAGTTCTTCCGAGGTAGAAGGAAGTTGTGGTGTGATACTAGCTGAAACAGCCTGCATTTAGTGAACTCATGCAAGTTTCAGGTTCATAATAACAAGTTGAAACCTAGTCTGCCAGACTTTGTGTTTCCTGGGGCAGTTTGGACATTTTCAATCTACAAGTGGCTTTGATCAGCAAAGTATTAACCTGCTCTTACAGAGCTAGAGGTCTTTTGGAAATAGCAGCAACCTGTAGCAGAGCAGAAATCAGACTCTTCCATACCTTGAAAAAAAGTCTTCAGAGGTGGAGGTTTAGAGGAGTACTGGGGGCCTGCTTTGCTTGCTGGGCATTGTCCTGAATCTTTAGTACATCACTCTAACCCCTTTCACAGTTCTAGTTCTCATGTCATGGAAGAGCTGAGCTGTCCTAGTTTGGGAAGTAGTGGGGGCAAGAGAGACTGAAAACAATAAAACAGTAGAAAAATGTTATCCTGATTTCTGTCTGTATTACCCAGTTTTGTATGACACAAGTCATAGTGACTTTTCATATTTGTCCTTGCTGGAACTAGCACATGCTCTGAAGGGAGAACATCCTCTGTTCTGCATATGGCACCACTAAGTCATCACTGGTGCTCAGAGTTAGTAGTGTCTAGAGTCAGGTGGGCAGGTGAGGCTGCTGTACAGATCCAGAGCACAATTCAGTTAATTACAGCCCAACCAGGCTAACAGTAAGCAATTCAAGACAGGGTAATAAGAAAAGGAAAACCAGATTCGTTCTACAGTAATTTCTGATTCTTTGAAGTTAAGTAGTGAAGTAATGGTGGAGAAGGGGAACAGTGAGAGACATGCAGGAGAGATGATGTAGCGAGGAGGGAGCTCAGGCTGGGAAGAGGGAAGCCAGCTTGTGACTGAATTGTGATTAGTGTGCACTGATCTGAATCTAAAAGCCCAGCTGTTCTCTATACATTCTCATCTCTTCTAGGTGTCGTCTTCAGTAACTGGCTTTTGTGTTTTGAATTTTGTGACTGTATTTGCTGAAAGGGCTTCCTACCAGGGAAGAACTTGGTGTACAAGCCTTACCAGTACACATGTATTAAGGGATACGCACATAGGTTGATACCATCTAAATGTAAAGAGTTCCGGTATCTACATTTGATTCATATTTAAGCAGATTTCCATTACATAAAATAGGTCATGAATCCAGGGTCCTGCTGAAATGTCTTTCAGTGTGCACTCTTCTGAGTCTCCTATTTGTGTTTGGCAGTACTAGTCAGTTTGCAAAAATACTGGGTAAAGGAAAAAGTTGGAAAATAATTTCACATTATGGAACAGACATGCTGATTCTTAGAAGAAGTGTCACTTAGAAGTTAATTGAAAACCTTGGAAGCTTTCTTTCTGGGTCTTTCCCCACCTGCTTTTCACATAATTGCTACACTGCTTTAGTAGGTTTTCAAGTTGGTTTAAGGGCACCTAAGATGGGATCCTCTGCTTGATGTAAACCGTTGTTTGTATGCAGCAAGCCATGAAGATTAAGCACCCTTCCACCACAGAAACTGTATGCTTTCCAGGGTAACGTACACAGTATACTTACATAATGTTTGAGGTTGTTACCGGACTAAAACTATGTGCTGTTTTTCCAGGCAGTTTGCTTAAATCTTAAAATCTAATCTGTTGACTCTAGTTCCCTTCATGTTCCTTTCACAATGTACTATTAGTTACAAACTTTGTGAGCAGCTACCCATTTTCTTTGCCCTCTGAGACAAGTGGGAACATGGGCTAAAGGTTGTAGATGGTCGGATCAGGAAGTTCACATAAGTGTCAAATGCAGTTGAGTAGCTTCTCCAACAGTTGGTGGAAGTTTTGTGTGGGGAGGGGAGAAGAACATATTTAGGGAGACACTTGTATAAAACATACAGGAAAAATGGATGCAGCTGTATTCCTTCAAATCTGATCGTGACTAAAATAGCAGGATAAATGCCATTAACATTTAGTCAATACTTTGCTAGTTGACAGTAAAAACATGAAATAAATTTGCTTTTAGAGTTGTTTTTTTTTTACTCTTTGAAAACTATAATGTAAAGCTCTATTCTGTCAACAAACTGTTCATAAAAAGAAACAACCCGGTTATCATTATATTCTTGTATTTTATAAAAAAAAAAATATGTTCTAACAATGCATAGCTCAGTTAAGAATTTAGTAGGATACTCAAATGCAAAATTCAATTACTTGAAAATAGACCACTTCCGTCTAGAGTTTGTTCTAAAAGGGAGCAGAAAAGGCATTTACTTGCCAAGTTCAGACTTCTCATTCTACTGCAGCTCTTCATGATATTCCTGACTTTTCAATAGGCTGCAGTCCTTCCCATGCACTAGGTGCTTGGGATTGAGCATGTTTTCAGCTACTGATGACTGAGAATTGTTAGCCAGTAACTCTCAAAGTGAAGCTGATTGCTTTAAGACTGGCTTGGACACCTCGGTGTCCAATGTTCCTTAGTGATGTACTTTTAGAAAAAAGTTTTGCTTAGTGACTTGTTTGTGGTTGTTCTCTCTTTTTTAGTAGCCACATAAATGTCAACAAACTGGCACGCAAGGCAGCATAGCAGGGTTGCAGGATAACTGTGGCCAGTGCCTTTCTGTCATTCTTGTATCCAGATGCCTTCTTAACTTACCCTCTCTCGGAGAGTATCGTGATTCCTCTATACTCAGTCCTGGTTTTGTGCCATCTATCCTATAAGTGCTGGTTGCTTATTACCAGGCAGGCCTGCCAGTGCTGGAGGATGTAGTGTCCCTCTTTTGGGAAACTTGTGGCTGGTAGGGCTTTCTTAAAACAAAGGATCATTTTTTCATATGTAAAGCACCAATTCAGAGACAAGAATATTGAGCCAAAAATCTAAATGTATGTTTTGTTTTATGTGAACATCTGTCTTGTTATGAGGCAGAGCAGGCAGTTGTGTTCGTTTTTTTTTCATCAGCGAGTACCCATGCAGAGAGTTAGTCTGTTTTTAGGACCCCATAAACAGTGCTGTCATTACCCACACACGATCCTGTCCCTTCCACCCCCGCTCTGCTTTCCCCTCCCCTCCTGGAAGATTGTATAGAGCAGGGAAAAAAGGAATTTGGTCATTTGGAGCTTCTGGTAGCTGGTTACATAGTCTCTGTAAAATGACTGCTGGGTGCATACAGCCAGGTAGGTGTCTGGTGTGTTTGGGGCAGGTTCAGACCTATTACACATGGAATACTTGGGAGGTCACAGGCAGTGCCCAGCGAGCTAGATGTGTTCTGGATGCACTGCAGTTACTTTTCACGTTTTTTTCAAAATTTGTTGATTTAACATCATGTATGCTGGCCACTTGGGCTGTGCCCACATTCCCATCCAGAAATGTGGGACCCCTATCCAGTGATTTCTTTTATTGAGTCTCTCCCTGCGAACCAGCTCCTCAGCTTGCCTCTAGCTACTTTCTTCTTCCCTCTGCCCCTCAGAGCAGCTCTGTTCAAGAAAGGTTTAGAGCCGTTAGGAGAATTTGTCTAGTTGCTGTATCATGTGAAACAGGGCAAAGTCCTCCACTCCTAGCATATTTGCTGTACAGGTTTATATGGGGGTTATCTTTTTTTCCTGTTTAGGTCAGCTTAGGCGTGGTCAGACGATGAATTTTGATTGCTTGTTACAAGAACATTTCCCTCAGCCAGGTCAATGTGCTGCCAGAAACAACCTGAAGTCTCAAGTGACCCCAGTATAAAACATTCCCTCCCAGCAATGTCTTGATTGTATTTCAACAAAAGAATTAATGCAGGACAAGCTATTAAGAAAGTGCCTGTGTGTGTAATGCTGCATTAATCTTCTATAGCACTGAGAACGAATTTACTGTACAAAATGCGGCCATTACATGTGAAAGAAAGAATATAGATGATATTACAACATGAATCCAGGGATGCAGGGTTTTATTTATTTGTTCTTACAGAGCAGAGAATCAGCCTCTTGCAAACAAAAATGAGGGGCCGAGGGACCCCTCTCATTTGCAACATCTGAGCCTCCCTTTCTGGATCCTGGTTAGTGCAAGCTCTAAACTTTACCTGCTGGCTGCGGATATGCAAACACCTTGCCTTAGCAAAATAATTCCCACCAGGCATAAGTTTAAATCTAGATGGAAGATCCTCAGGAGTCATCTCTCTTTTCCTAGCCCAACGCCTGAATTCGGCCCTGCGAGTCTTTGCTGGTTCAAATCCTAATGCAGATCGTGGCTCTGGTTTCTCTGTAAGCCCCAGGTCTAAGCTCACCAAAATAATTTCTCCTGGACTCATCCCAGTCTTGTTTGTTTTAGCCATTGTGCAGTGATCCTTGACAACTCCAGACCTACACTTTGCCAAGTAATTCCTTATTTGCTACAGGTCTAGGAGTTGGTCTCTGGCCCTTGTTGGCTACCATCCAAACTTGGCTTAGCCTCAGTCCTACCAGTTTCATAAACAGTGTGATGGTACATGTAAATTTCTTTCAAGTCACATTTCACATTAAGTTATAAATAATTTGCTACTCTTATGAAATTTATCTTTACATTTACAAAAAAAATAGAATGAATGATTTTTGTGGTAGTGTCTCTCCAGAGAAGGACTTCTCAGGAAGATGACAAACATACCCTGATAAAGAGAAATCATCCTCTCTGTTGTTGTTACTAATATAGGCATGTCAGCAAATCAACCAGAGTTTTTTGCTAGTAGTTTAGTTACAGGCTTCAGTGATCATTGTTGCATCTTCATCGGTAGTGGAAACATGGTCCAGTTCTGCACAAGTTTTCATTTGCTGCATTGTTTTGGTGACCTGGAATCCCTGCTGAGCAGTTAGAGGGCAGTTGTCATGCTCGTGAGAAGCAGAAGGACAGATATAGATTTGTAGTTTTACTGACAAAATGAGAAGGTGTTTGAATGCTATAGCTTCATATACTGTGAAACAGATTTATAAGCTCAAATATGAACTGTAAACACCAAAACCCTTATTTAAGGACCTTATCCCTATTTTAATACTATCTTAGTAAAAATTGTGTGTGTTTAGGATGGTATGTGTGCATTATTCTTTATTTACTTGTACTTTGTTTATTTACATTTGCAAACTGCTATAAATCAGGCTTTAATGCAAAATATTGATTCTGCTATGGAAATCTGAGAGCATTGTGTCTTCTGCAGCACGTCTGCTGTGTGTATTTTGTGAGTGGTTTCAGTTCATTTGAATCTGACAGGCTACACATAGAGTGCTGGCCCTTCCCAGGACTTTTGAAGTATTGCATGTTTAAAATGCTGTATAGTAAGTAGTCAGGGTGGTCCAACAATGGTAGGTGGCCTTTCCTCTCTCGCAATAGCAAGTGGTTGACTTAAAATTATGATTGTTAACAAACAGTGGATTTAAGGCTGAGTTCCAATATTGTGGTTAACTTTTTCAAAAAAACAATTAACAGTATTTGAACAGAAAGTGCTAGAATTGGTTTCAAGTCTGTTTTGACTTAGTTCCCCTAGCAAATATGCATTTGAGAAGGTAAGTGGGGCAACGTATTAACAGTTCCACTGTCTGGACGTCATCATTGCAGACAGCAGCATTGCAAAGCCCAGAAAAGTTTGTGGTTTTATTGAGATCCCAAGCAGCTCAGTTGCAGAAATCTCCCTGTGATTTTACAGTTGTCCTGCAGGGACCCAAAGCCTCTGTGGCCTGTGGAAGAGCGCTAAGGTGGCAATGGTGGGGGTAGGAGGGTAGGGAGACGGTCCTGTAGGCAAGCTTGGTGGCAGGGCAGCTTGTGCCAGGGGCCTTGAGGGAGCTCTCCAAGCTCCAGAGAAATCCAGAATTTAGGAGGATGCAGAAGCTGTGCTGCATTTAACAGGGACACGTGTACAATGTCCTTGAAGCACGTGCTGGTGGTGGCATTGCAGCTCACGGCGCCCGCTCTGGGGCTCGTCAGAGCGGGTGTTGGCTGTCAGTGATGCTAGTGACAGGGCAGGGGTGGCCCCTGAAGGGTTGGGGGGCTTCTGCTCCCTGCTGTACCCCCTGGGCAGGTGTCAGTGTCCTTTTAACTTACCGTAAGAGAAAGAAATGGCATATTAATGCAAGTGTCAAACTAGTAAAACCCACTGTAGGAAATGGTCTTGATTGCTGAGTAGGAGACTGACCAGATCTTTTAGGATTTGTATCGGCAAGAAAGCAGTGCTTTTTTCAGTTCTTCTGTTTTAGAAAGCAAAGGCCAGTAAACTGATTTGGGTCAAAATGTCTTAGCCGTGTTATCTTCCCAAATAGGGAAGAATGAAGAATACAGTGCTGTCTGAATTTAAACAAAACACCAACAGTAGCTGCCCAAAATGGCAAGAAATACATGATTCATCTAGGTTTTATTTTCATGATTCTCCTCAAGCAGAGGTCTTCGTGGGTTTCTCTTTGAGTATAAAAGAAACAGATTTGATATGAAAATGGTGGATCTTGTATTATCTCCTAACTTTTAACAATCAGGTGTTGAACAGTACCTAGAGGATGATCTGTTTTCTTACCTGCTATCATTAAATAAATGATGCGAGTTACTTGTCTAGGATGATGTTACTTACTTTTGTACTTAACTATTTGCCACCATAACATTCTAAAGGAGTTGATAAATCCTGTAATATTATTGTACTTGGCTCTATATATTAAACAAATATGGAGAGAGATTCAGTCTTGAGGAACTTGCAACCTTACTATCAAGATAGGTCATTACAGAAATTGCAAGGGGACTACAGCTTTATAGGTATTTGGATTTTTTTCCTAATAAAAAAATCTTTGATGGTTTTCCAAAACTCACAAACTCAGATAAATAACGTATATTATTTGGGTCACAGCTAGACTGTGAAAACTGAAAACAAAATAGCTGGTGGTTTGTTGGTTGGGTTTTTTTTCTCCTGTCTGCTGCTCTGAGGCACAGTGAGCATGTCCTTCGAAGTGGCAAGCATATGAAGAAAGCCACAAACCAGTTCCCCAAACTGCAGTTACTGATATAAGCGTTCCTGAATCTCTAGTGGTACTTCCCATATTCACTTAGTACTATTCCAGTTGATTTTATCTCATTGTAACAATCAAACTATAGAAAAATAGCTGAGAGTCTTCTTGAAGTGCATTAAATGACATGACATGCTTTTGTTGCATTCTGTTCTTCTTACTTGTCTTTTCATGGGGAAAACGTTGAATTTATTTAAAAAAAAAAAAGATCACTTAAGTTTTGGCTGTAGTGTGGATATATGTGAGATGAAGGGTTGACTTGAAGATGTCTAACAGCATTTTATAAATTGCTAGCTTCTTCCTTGGTGAAGGCTCTGCAGAAATAAGCTTTTTGCTTGTTGCATCTGCAAAATCAAGTCAGGCATGAGCTTCAGGTCAGAGTTTCAAGCAATTTTCTAGAAATACACCTGGGCCCCTAAGGGTAAAGATAACAAAAAGCTTCTAGTGAGGAGAAGAGCTTCTGGGTTGCATGCCTGTGTGTACCAGAGTATGAAAGTAGGTCTTAGTTGCAACTTCTTCACAGGACACTTGCACAGCATTTCCTGCATACTCACTGTAACCTCACAGCAGTGCAGCTCTGGGTCACCTGCTGCCATGGTCTCACCCAATTCCAGTAAGCCAGGCGTACCACTCCAGTACTCCTAAAGGCATTTTTTTCCCCCATGTGCTTGCCGTTGTGTCTGATTTCTGTCAGAAGCTAATAATGAGATGCATTTCATTGCTTTTTCTTTTCTTTTATATAAAGATTATTTCTGAGGTCAAATGCAGTTTTAAAATCCCAGAAACCTTAAACTCACACAAGAGGTGATTCAGCTGGCCTTCCCTTACTTTGAAGCCACACATTAACATTGTGTAAAAGGTTTTGTTTGTAGTGGGTTGCCCAGAATTATAAGGCAACTTCCATCTGTGTAGGACAGGCCTTCCAACAGCATCTTTACGTGATAGTGGTGAAGCATGGTCAGACAGCATTCAGGTAGCACAGCAAGTAAGGTACTGCATTGTCTTATTGCTCTTAACTGAATCAATTGAGGACTAGGAGTTGTGGGAAGTTCCCAATTTTCACTCAGCTGAGAAAGGATATTTGTCCCTTTTGGGGATTCATCTTGGGAAGCAAGGGCCTGAGAAAAAGATAGTAAAATTGATCCCAACTCCAAGGAGCTGTGCAAAATGTCTTGGGCATTGGTGTGACCTGGCAGTTTGCTAACTGAAGGGAAGAGGGGAGACCTCTTTAGGCCAAACCAGTTCTAGACAGCTATGAGCTATGTTAAATTTTATTTTTCTTGATTGAACTCCAAATACATTCTTTCATTAAGGTTAAACTAGGGTTTTTTTAACCTTAATGTTTATTTAGTACTGAGAGAGACTGCAGAGTGGCTGGCAGCCTGCAGATGTTCTATTCCCCAGAAAGCAGCAATCTGCAGCTGGGCAACTGATCCCTCTATGCACCCTCCATGCACCCTCTAGCCACCAAAAGATCAGAAGTTACCTGTGAGTTACCACGGTCAATTTTGAAACTAGTTAACACGGACTTTCATTTTGGGAGAGCTGGGTCTGGGGGGAGTTGTTAACCAGAGTATTCTTGCACAGTGCATGAGCCTGGAGCCACCTCAGAACAGTATCAGAAGAACCCACTTCTCTAACGCTGCATATTAACAGCAAGCCAGACAAACAACTTCTATAGTTCAGCTGCTGTTTATCAGCCTAGAAGGAGCTGTATACTCTCATAAAAAGGAGGAAGAATAATCTGTTAAGACATTCTTTCAATCTACTAAGCTTCAGATATGCATCTTTAATCTACCTATTTGTAATAGTCTTAGAAACCGTAAGTCTGTTTTGGTCTCCTTGCCAAAGCATGAATAATCTCAAGATCTCAACTTCTTATAGCTCCCTAAATTAAACTTTGTGGTTCTGCTACCTAATAACTGCAGAAGGGAATGTTAAACTTGGACAATCTTTGGGGAGAGAAAAAACAAAACAACTTGTGGTTTAGAGGTGGGGGTGGTAGAATCTTAAAGGCAGAAATTACCAGACGAATGACTGTTTTGGGGGAATAAGAGTCC
Source organism: Haliaeetus albicilla (assembly GCF_947461875.1). Lineage (NCBI taxonomy): Eukaryota > Metazoa > Chordata > Aves > Accipitriformes > Accipitridae > Haliaeetus > Haliaeetus albicilla. The sequence continues at coordinate 21,964,767 of NC_091499.1, read as the reverse complement.
TGAGTGATGAACAAATAGTTCAGGAACAGATAAAGCCACTAGAGTTCCTGGAGCTTGGTCAGTTAAAGTCAGTCAACTGTGCAAACAGCTCACGTGTAACAACTGAGTCTCACAGTCACTTGCAGCTCTGAGGAAAGATGCTGGGTCTTTTGATGGGGATACAGTGGGCTAGGAATGACCTGATTTGTAATTACTCACAAAACCCCTTGATTACTTGCACGTAATTTGCCCATTAAAGCTGAAGATGTGGCCATTAAGAAAGCAGAATGTAAGGAAGAGCTAAAAATAGAAAAATAGCCTTTCAAGGATGGATAAGGAAGAACAGACGATAAGTATAATCTCTGAATACTGTAAAATGTTAAGTCTTAGCTGGCCTTGCAATCCTAAAGACTACAAAAGGAAAGCTTCTATATATTGGTCTAAATTTGTTTCCTGATGTGGCCAATTGTCAGCCCTCCATTCTCATGAACAACTTGGTTTTGTTGTTATTATAAAGGTATCAGGTACAATGCCATTCCTAAGGGCTGATCCTTTTTGACACATACAGCAAGAATTTAGATTGTACAAAGAATACAGTTTATCCTCCTCCCTAGAATTATGTGCTAATTCTAATAATAGAGTGAGTTTTTTGACGACTGACAAGTCAGATCGTTAAGGTTAAATCAAGAAGAATGCTTTGAAATGCTGACCATTTTTTCTTGACTCATATGCTAGGATGATATATTCTTCTATTTAATTTAAATTCTTTCATCACTGTAATGAATGGTTCAATTGCTTTGCCTCCCATATTGTTATCATGATAAAGATTTTTGCTATTTTAGAAATAACAAATATATAATGAAGGGATAGAAGAGATTAGGACATACATTTGACATTTGTTATGAAAAGGGTAGTGGCTGTGGACAGTGAGGAACGAGAGGAATCCACAGGGAAATGTTCAGAGTGGCCGGTGTGGGGCTGCTTAGTCATTGCTGAAACACCTGGTGACTTTATTAAGGTGTCAGATTAGGTGGAGCTGTTCGAGCTGTTCTGGTTGAAGACATTCTTGCCCCCATGCTTTTATTGCTGCTGCTTTGCTAGGAGTTGCATTCCCTGAGATCTGTTCGCTATTAGTAATGCCTAACCTCTATCAGTTGAAGTGACCTAAACCAATTAAATCAACCCCTCTCAACCCAAAATAGTCCTCCAATCGCTTCCTTGGACTGTAAGCAGTACTGAGTGCTGTTTGCAGCAGCTGGGTGGGCAGGTCTTAGGAGAGAGACCCGTCCTTCCCGGGAGGCAGTGACACCCGGGTTAGCGCAGTAACCTCTTCAGCTGGCGTAGCTGCAGATGGGAGACACCATGCATCTGTGGCCGTTAGCCATCTCAGGGGGTTCAAAGACACTTGGACGCGAATGCTGGTGTTTACGTCCATTCTGCTAAGCTTGCTACATCTTGCCACAGCTGGCAGTACCTTATGAAACCACAAGAGAGAGAAATCCAGTCCTAAGAACTAATACAAATCAGGTAGCTCAGAGCCCTGAAGAATTAGGTTTTTACTTATAAATGTTCCTAGGAAGGAATCATCTGATCATCCTCCAAGATACTAATTTGATGTCCAGGGCATTGCAGTAACAGGCATTTCAAGTGCTCCTGCTTGGATAGCTTTTCTATGGAAAGAATTTAAGATCTTGGTTTGCCAGTTCTTCGGAGTCATCTGTTTGTGCTGAACTTGACTCAAAAAAGTCTCCTTATTGGACTGAAATGGAGCTATTCCAAGTGCACATGTATGTGTTTGCAGGATCAGGCTTTTCGCATTGTAACTGCTTGGTCTCCTTTTAGCTTCACCAGGACATTTCTTTAACTGTAGTGATAAAGAAAAATTGCTTTTCTGATTATTTAACTTGGAGTACACAGATGTTAAATGCCATCCTTTTATGCAAGCAGCTTTTATGGAAGTGCTTGCTATGAAAGAGTATGTTTCCATGCTTTAGGTGGTGTTTGCTTCAGGTGACTTCATGTGTATCTATAATACACTCTTTCTGGGTAAAAGGAAACTTGGTATCTATCGATATTTTCATGTTAAACATTTGTTGTTGTTTTTTCCCTTATAAGCATTTCTCTAGATCTCTGTTTACTTGCATCAGTACATGGTCAAACATACTGTTGTGTTTCCCCAGGGGAATGCTCAAGTTATGCAAACTGTACCATAGATCTGCCCCCGTGTCCCCCGGCTGCACTGGGTTCTGCACGCGTTAGTACCTGAACGAACTTTGTGCCAGTGGCAAACCATATTCCCTCATGAAATTGCTCATGTAGCTTGTCTTACTAGCCCCCAAATGGAAATAATTTCAGTCTACAATTGCATACTGATTTATAGATGAGCAGGTGGCTTGGTTTTGCGTGCTCTTTGATTTGGAGGAGTTGCATTTTGAAATACTTGCATGACGGCTGGGGTGGAGAAAGCACTTGCAGCAGACTGGGGTGATAAGATTCTGCTAAGGCAGAGACATACCTGGGGCCTGAGCAGAGCTTGTGTACTCAGGCCATATGGGAGAGCTTTTAAGACCATTATTTGTTTGCTATGGCTGTGCAACTTCCTCTTCCCCTTTGTACCTGCTTTTTCTGACATGCTGTCACTGCCTTCATCTATTCTGATAGAGAAAGCAAAGAACACGGTATAATTTCCTACCTTCTGCTGTTGAGTTGGTTGTTTAATGAGGGGGAATTTACCTTGGATGACGTCATAGAAAAATCTGTATCTGCCAAGGTTCTTTGTATAGGAGCAACTGTTAACATAAACAAGCTTCCTCGCAAATATCCAGGCAGGGCAATTGGCCACAGTGAGTGAAAAACACTTCAGGGAACTGAGGGAGTGCTGCCCTTCCCCCCCCCACCCCCCCCCCAAGTGTGTTAACAAATTCATTGAAGAGGATGACCTTTCATCTGACACCCAGGAAGACTTCTTATGGTAAGGCATCTTCTTGCATTTCAGTTTTCAGGTAATTACTCTTTTTTTCAACAGTTTTTCTGAGCACAAGCCAGTTCTTTGCCTGTGTTGCAAGAGGAGCCCATTCCTTCTCTTTCTGTTATGTTTTGGCCTGAAGTAAGGAAGTAGCCAGTGGGAATTAAACAGTGTTCTTCATTAGTTTACTTTATTAGCTCACAAAATGCTATCTTCCTTGCCAGTATTGCATTCTTCTTCTTTTTCCACGCTTCTGTTGAGTGTTTTATGAAGTGCAAGTAGGTACGAAGCATACTTCATTTCTTTTGGAGAAACCTGGCAGCTTAAAGCCAAGGCCTCAAGTAAGGAGCTGTGGTACCTGGGCATCTCTAGGTAATTTAACTCTGTAACTGCTGCTAAGCCTTCAGAAGTAGAGTGTCCTTTAGCTCTCCAGAGTCAATTGCATAGCCTAGAGAGGTGGTGGTGGTAGTTGGGAAGCGGAGAGGAAAGGAAGCCTTTAAAGCTTTAGCATTAGAAATGTGCAGAGCTGCTGCCTTGAGGCATGTTGCCACGTTCCCCTGACAGCACTTTCCTCAGTGTTCTCTGCATTTCGCTGCAAGATTTGTACACCCATAACAGGAACAGCCTGTGAACAATTTTTCAGTGTTCAGTTTTACATTTAACAGAAGTGTAAAGTTCAGTGTCATGGAATTTCCCTGCTTGGTTGTTAGATAGCTTGGTAGGACTCAAAACCGAGCAGCCTGAATTGTGAGCAGAAGCCTTCTTCCCCTATATATATATGTTCAGGGGTTGGGAGCTGTCCTGGCCTCCTCCCATCAAAACTGCAATAGAAGTTCTCTTCTTAATTCAAAGTATTTGAAGGAAAATGATTTAACAGAATTTAGCTTTATAAGTGGAAGGAAAAAAAAAAAAAAAATCATGTGGGCCAGCTCAGGGACTCGTTTCTTTTGAAATACTTGATGCCATAAAATCCCAAACCAAAAGAGGTGGGAGATAAAAGCATCTGGCAGAGTTTACAGCCCTGGGGGGTCGACGGGAGAAGTACAGCCCGTTGCAAACAAAGGCTGAGTGTTTTGCTGATGTGATTGCAAAACATATGTTTGCTCAGGACTGTTACGATCTTGGGAATAGGCAGGGGGCCAGATTTCTGCAGCAGCATGCTTAGTCACACAAGTATCTACAAAACGTTAACCTCCTGCGAGTTCTCAGTTCAAAAGCCATAATGACTGTGTTGCTTAAAGAGAAGGGAGAAACTCCTGCTAAGGAACGTGGGGGAGGAAAAAGAAAAATGGTGTCCAAAGAGCTCCCCCGGGCCGGGCCGGGCCGGGGAGGGGAGCGGAGCGGAGGAGGCCGGGTCTCGGGGGGAGAGGGGCCCTTGCGCCTCCGCCGTGCTCTGCGGCCGGCCCGGGGGCAGCACGGAGAGGCGGAGCGGGGCGGACCGGGGGGGGGCCCTGGGGCTCTGGGGGGGGCACTTGCCCCCGGGCTGGGCGGCTCCGGGCCGCGGCTTCCCCCTCTTCTGCCCGGTCCGGGGAGACGTGTTGGCATTCCCGGGGGGCTGGCAGGCACCGGGAAAAAGGGAGCAAGCCCCCGGTTCTCCCCCGCCCGCTGCTCCGCCCCGGCGGGGAGGGCCGGCCCCGGCCCCCGCCCCGGCGGCGCTGGGCGGTGCGGCAGAGCCGCGGCGGGGCTGCCGGCCGAGCGAGCCCAGCCCCAGCCCCAGCCCCGGCATGAGGGTGGCGAGGCCGGGCCCCCAGCACCAGGTACCCCGCGGGTGGCGAGAGGCCGCGGCCGCGTCCCCACCGCCTTGGCCCCCCGCAGGGCTGAGCCTCCCCGGGGAGGCGGGAGCGGTGCTTCCTTGCGGGGTCCTCGCTCGACCCGCAAAGGCGTCGTTCAGAGCTGCCGGAGGGTAACTCGGGGAGGGGGGGGGGGGGGGGGTCGCAGGTCCGTTCTAGGTCCGTTCTGCGGGAGATCCAGCGGCCGCTGCCTGGGGTGGCCGGGCAGGTGCTGTGGCGAGCCCCCCACCCCGGGACGCAGCCGGTCCCAGAAGGGCAGCGTGCCGCTTGTGTGTGTGGTGGGGGGGTGTCTCTGCTGGGGGGTTTAGGCCCGTCCAAGTAGGTTTTGCCTCTGAATGGCCCGGTGTTTATTTCGCTCTTGCAGAGAGTTGGGTTATCCTTTTGAAAGAGTGAGGCCGGTCTTGCGTTTCTGATAGAGAAGAGCTTGCTGTAACTGTAAACAAATGCAAGTCAATAGCGGTTTGTTGGACGGGAATTAAAATGCTGCTTTGGATCTCTCTTGTAAGTTTCTTAGAGTCACCGCGTTAAGATTCTTCTTTTAAAGGAGATTTTTCAGTCCTCGAACTGCTGCAGGTTGCCACAGAAACTGTTTTGTATTTTTCTGGTTTGTACAGGTCTAGTACCACCTGGATACAAATTGCTTTGCTTTGACATAATCCAGCAGTACAGCCTACATAATGCAAACGGTAACTGTCACGTTTAAACTTGTTTCCTTCTGTGTCACTGATTTATTGGTACTTAAACAGTGTTTACAGCATGGAAATTGCAGACATTCCTTCCAAATCCTTTGCCCTTTAATACTTTTTGTTTCATTGTACACATTACAAAACTGGTATATAGAAAAACTAGGCACTCATCATTGAAATTCAGCCTCTTGGTTTCAGTGAGGTCACATCAAAAGTAAATTGGGCTGTGGTCTCCAGGCAGTTGTGTCACAAAACCACTGCAGGAAGAGCTATTTACTGCTGGGGAAGAATAGGTAGCACTTAGGTGCCTCGAGACTACTCCAGCTGGACCTACTCCTACTGCTCGGTCCTAAAAGATGACCAGAGAAAGAGGTGTTAGAGCTTGAGACTTGAGGAGTCTGGGCTTTGCTTTTATTCTTGCTGTTGTGAACAGGGTGTGTGACCTCAGGCACACACTCACTTGCCTTGATTTCTGTCTTGAATTAAGTCACGTAAACTAGTTGGATGTTTTTAAAATCTGGTATTCAAAAGACTTTGAGACTTTCAGAGAAAGTACACTTATTGATATTTAAATTAAAATAATTTAAGTATTTAAATTCATATAAGAATAATGTATTGTGTGTGAAATAGAAACAGTTCCAGTGAAGAGCAGGTCTGTGGAACAAAGTGCTTTGTAGGAGAGGGGGAGTACGTGTTCTCAGTTCTTTAAATCCATGCAAGTGCAGACATGTCTAGTGCTTCAGTTGAATGACAGTCTGAGACACAGAAAAATGGAACTAGTGCAAAAATTTAGAGTACATGAGCATTTTGGGGATCATTTTTCTGTCATTTTAACTTGAATTATGGTTTGTTTGAGAAAGCCACAATAATTGCAGCTACTTCTGGATTAGGTAAATGAATAAAATAGGAAGAACTGCCAGTTCTGTGTAGCCCCACATTTAGGAAAGGTGTAGGATTTGTAGGATTTTTAATTTTTTTTTTTTAGGAAAAGAATCATAGTTAATCACTACTCTTTGTTTCTTAATCCCTTCATTTCCAAAAGATACCCATCTGATAAGGAAACTGCAGTAGCTACTGCGTTTAGCAGAACTGAAAATATGGCTTTTAAGCTGAGTATGTATCAGCTTGGTGATAAATAACTTGTCCTGTGAGGCCAGTTGTGCCAGTCGTTGTCGTTAAGATCCTAAACAAGGAAACTCCAAATTTGTAGCCTGTCAGTGTCACCACCAGTGAGGTTTTGCTGTCAGTGACCTTTAAAGGGGAAGTAGGAACCAGAGACAGGGAGTAAAGCAGCAGCAGCACCAAGCCCCTCAGACTGGGAAGTGCCGAAGTCTCCCTTGGAAATGCAGCGCGAGCTGCTTGGACACTTAGATGCTTTGGGGCATTTTATCCTACAAGCGTATAAAGCTCTAAATGGGTATTTTTAATGTCAGCTTCAAATGCATATGATAGTGTACCAAGCTGAATTTTCAGCACTGGCACATTGAAAGGGTGAATTCTACTAGGAGACTGTGTTGATTTTTTAATACGCAGCTCATTGTGCCTTTCTCAACCCTAAGCTTAGGGTAGGAGTGCACTTAGATTATGTAAAATGGTCACTGGTTGTCTAGGAAAACATTACCTCCAAAAAAGGTCACCTCAAACTCATTTCCCTTCCCTGGCTCCTTCTTTTAGATTGTTTTATATTGCGTTACAGTGTGTGATTTTTGTATAATTTTGTTTGAATCTATCAGTATTTAGTGCTTAATCAGGAGACAGGTGATTCAGATGAAGATGTTAATCCAAACGTGGTTTAGTGAAGTAAATCGATAATTATATTTTCACTTTGCCTGTCTATGGTAAAATGTTCTTTTTGCCATTTAGAGGAGGCTTAAGTATGTAAATAAGTCTCTCTGGGAGATATAACACTTAATATTGGTACTGACTGTACTTGAGGGGAGCAAAATGACTCACTGTGCTAACATGAGGGAAGCAGTCTGAAGATTGTGGTTCATAGCTAGTGCTCAGGTCATGAATTCTGAATGACTGAGAATTAAGTTTGATAACAGTCCCCATACTCATCTGACAAAACTGTAATCGAGTTTTGGGAGAGGTTTTGTGATAAGAGGCAGAGCTCTAGCTGCCAGGAGCCAGTAGTGGGGGAGGAACAGGGATCTGAAAAAGCATTTTAGGCGCACTGTGGAGCAAGAGCTGTAGCTAAGGTTAGGTGGCTGGTCCTGTTCTAGAGGCCCTGTGTCTGGGCTTGTAACTTAACTCTGCTTCAGTGTTTCAAGGTGGAATTTCTGATATTGGGTGTCTGTTTTGAAGTGACTTTCTGTTTTCTTCACTTACATTTTAAAGAGGTGTAGAACCAAAGCAGAAGGTGGTCTGTTAACTAGCCGAGGTGATGTGTGTTGTACTTTTTAAGTATTTAAAAACCTCTTCTAAAAGCATCTGCAGTTCAATTTTCCATTTCAAGCTTTTACTTAAATTTGATAGGAATGCTTCTTGTCGCTTAAAAAAGTTACCTAAAAGTGGGCTTGATTGACAGAGTCTTAAGATACAGAAAAGCCATAAGTAGAATGAGTTTATACATTGTTGTGGTTTTAGAGTGGTCTTCTCTGAGCATGTATGTGCATGCATTACAGATTTTTGGTCTAGTTGTCATTGTGGGGTTGGATGTACTAAGTGGGACAGACTGGTGAGAGAGAATGGTAACTGGGAAGTATATAATTAAGTTTGCAGACTTGTCTCATTAACTTTTCTGTCTCGGCTCTGAAGAGCTGTTTCTTGGTGTAAATTTGCATAAAACATATTTCCTGGCTGAGAAGTCTCTGAAAAGGCACACAGTCTGATGGTTAGGGCATTAGCCCGTGACTTGAGAGATCTCAGCTCAAGCCATCAGTCTTCTGTAGCAGCCTCTGTTAGACATGCAGCTTTTCTGTTTCTCAGGTTTTTTTCTAAATGGCAGATAATACACTTGCCCTACCTCACAGGAATGTTGCATGAATTAAATACATGAGATGAGATGGTCAGATACAGCAGTGATGAGGGACATGTAGATTCAGAAATGGTAGGTATCTGGTGAACATAGTTCCCATGGAAATAATAATAGTGGCTGTACAGAAGTACAAGTTAGATTGCATAAGGGGAAAGAGGAGGCTTTTCTGTGGTTTCTGAGGTAGTCTCCACCAGCATAGCAATACAGCATTTATATGGCTAAAGTCTTGCTTCTCTGTCAAGGTACGTCTCCAAGGTGAGCAGTGGAGTGGATTGCCACCTGGCTCATTAGCTGTGAGCTTCTGGGTGTTGAGGGTGAAATCTGTACCACCCTTGGTGCTCAGCTTTGCAGCCATCTGAGTTCTGTGTTCTGACTTCGAAGGTGGAGCGCCTCTGATGCATTATTATGATGATGATGATGTATTGTTTGCCCCTAAAGCCTCAGTCATGGTTGGCTTTCTGCTGAGCTTGGAGCTATATTCAGCTGCAGAATTTCTAGACTGAATGGAAGTGGTGTGGCAAGGTTAACAAACAGAAGGAAAGAAGCCAGCAGAAGTTTGATGCAGAAAATGGCAGTAAGTAGGTCACTTCGGCATGCAACTCGGTCTGGAATCACATGAAAATTGCTTGTACTTCTGTAATAACCAAAATCAGTTGCTTGCAACTGCTGATCATCCTAGCCCCGATTGCTTCACTGAGTGCTTGTCATTGCTCCAGGTGAGGTGCTTCTTTAAGAGGAAGGTGCAGGAGAGAGATGTGGTGGTGCGGCTGGTCGGGATGCAGGTCTTGCTTTTGAGAGGGAAAGCTGGAGAGCGGTGTGCTTTGATTTGAGTGTATTTGGAAGATGGAGACTTAGTGAAGGGCATCATGGAACATGGAAATATGTTCAAAATGAAGGGAAGGTACTCTAGGACTGTTTTGAGAATTATTACTCTGTTGTCTATATAGTATTTGAAATGTTGGGATACTAGGAGCACCTGGAGATGCCTGCTATTTCTCAAGTACTAGGAGAACTTGATTAAATGCTGCTTCTGAAAAAGAGGGGAAAACAGTTTTTAAATGTCTGCCATAGCTTGTAACTGAACAATAACAATTTTCAGAAGATTTCTAATGGGTCAGAATTTATACAACTCTCATGACTATGGTAACCATGCACCTTATGACAACAAGCTTGTTTCTGTTCTCAGCACCCTCTGGAAGAAACATATTTACCTCCATTTTGCAGATGGGAAACTGAGGCTCATCTTCACAAATCCTTTGCAACGTCTCTGTCAGAACAGAGACTTGAACCCAGGCTTCCCAAGTACTAGGCTGGTGCCATGATTTCAGGGGGATGCTTTCTCTTCTGAGGGAAAACAAAGCAACTTATTCAGTCCTCCAAAAAACTCTTAAGTCACTTTGCAGAGAGGGTTTGGTTACTTAAGTAATGTAACCTGTTATATGCCATGTAATCATAGTAGTTTGACCTCTGCATGCTTTAAAAAATGTGAAGTGTATTGATACTGATGTATTTTAGATTGTGAGGCAAAATATGTTAGCAGCCTGGGATCTCAGGTTCTTAATTCTTGGGGTTTTTTCTTCCTGTAACTGTTCTGGGAAAGGAGAAGACTGAAACACAGTTGTTGAAGAATTAAACTTCCAGGTATTTCTCTTGGAGTGCTTGAGTTGGCAGAGAACTCTAGACATCTGCTAAGTTAAATGATGTGTACAGACTTTTTTCCTTGCTTTCCTTGCATCCTTGTCATTTGGATGTAAGATGTTTCTCTAATTTGCTAATGTAGTTGTAGCCGAGATAAGAAGCTCTGCTAGAGCTTTGTGAGGAGAGAGGGTGTTTGTAAGATATAAATTCCATCCTACAAGTGGCATTGCTAGAGATTTGGCCGACAGGCAAAATTTGTTTCTGAATGTGGGGACCCTCAACAGGAAAAAGCTGTATCACAAACTTTACTGTCCTAAGGAAAAAGACAGTAGTAAGAGCTGCCCTTTGATCTCACTTTATCCAAATAAGACTTGAGAAATGAAGGCATCTGACTTAGGATTTAAGGAGACTGTCAGAGTCTGATGGGCTTTGGTAGTTCCAACTTAGACCTGTGCTGATTGTTTCCGGCTCTCTGAAGCTGGTTTTTAATCTTAGGGGAAAGTTCAGGGAACAGTAACTGATTAATAAAATTGCTTCTCGTACAATGAACTCGTGCAAATAGAAACCTCAGCTAAAGACAGAAAAAGTGCAATAGTGAGTGCGACCAGTATTGCTTGTTTATAACAGCCTTTTATCTATGTGGGGAAAATGTAGCAAAGTTAAAAACTGCATTTGGCAGACAGCTTTTAGGGGCCTCATTTGCTCTTGAGGCCTAAAACAGCTGAAGGTGCCCCTCTGCTCTGTGTGGCCTGAAATGGCCCAATACATGGTATTTATTCATCTAAAAACCCAGTTGAGAACCCGGATGGGGGTTGGTATCATCAGAAAATTAGTGGTTTGGGCTATGGAGCAGAGGCAATGGATGTGTTTTAAAAGATGACTGGGGGAGAGGGAACAATAAGGAGCCCAAACCATTGGTTTATATGTAGCCTAGTGTTTAGCACTCGTCTCCATTCCCAGCTTTAATCCCAGGTCTCCCTCCATCTGTAAGAGCACCGTGCCATCGGCTGCCCAGTTGGGAGCTGCTTCGAGTGGCATCGTTCCTGGGGAAGCCATGCCGCTGGCTGGGGAGTAATCCCTTCAGGAGAGCTGTTTTGCAGCAAGTGCTGTGCACGTGAAGAAGTGAGCCTCTGTAGTGATGGGGAGGTGGTCGCGTTTGAATGTGCGAGGTGAGCCCGTCTCCTGCTTTGCTACGTGCCCCGTGGACCCTGCTGTGCCTTCTCTGAGGGCTGCTCTGTGCCAAACGATGAAGCTGCCCTTGAACCCATGGCTCCCACCCTTCCAAAGGGAATGGTTTAACAGGAAGGACACAAACTCACCCAGGTCTTTTATGCAGTTTGCTCCTTGGCTGCACGAAGGGCCCGGGGTGCTGTACGCCTGGCAGAAAGCTTCATCTAGCTGAGGGAGAGGGCAAGTAGTGAACTGCTGGAGGGGCATCCAGCCTCCCTCTTACCTGCAAGCCATCATGTCCACAGAATTGTGTGCAAGGACGTGGCTGCCTCTGTTTCATTGAGCAAAATCCTCTCCCTCCCTCCCAACGTGAATAGCTTTTTATCCTGTCTTGAAAAGAAGGCAGATACAAATGTAGATCAGGTACTTTCAGCAGTTTAAGAGCTCTTTGAGGTTGGGAAAAAGAAATCTGATTAGGGTTACAGCTGTTTCATTTCCTGACAGATGCACAGAGTGTTATGTGCTGGCGTACTGCGGATGTACACACACACCAGTCTTGTTTTATATCAGTGGCATAAGCACACAGCAGCTCTGTACTGAACTTCTTGTTCTGGACACCCTGCCAAAATATGCTTTATGCAGAATTTTCTGTTAACCAGGTTGTAGTGTGTGTGTGTGTGTGTGCATATAAATTTGTGTGTGTTTTCTTTGGTTGGCAGGGCCTTTGTTGCTGATTTTTTTGTTGCTGGAGTGGGGCAGTACACTGTAAACAAGTGTGGCTAATTATAAAGCACTTGTATAAAAAATGATTTGCATTTGTACAAATGGTACTAGTAAAAGCACCCGGGTAAGATGAGTACCATGAGTACCCAAATAAGCCCAACTCTGAATGGAGAACTCTTCTTTATTGCAGCCACAGCTAAAAAGCTGTTTGTAACTAAATGCTAAGGTGGTGTAATTCTCTTTTCTAGGAACTTGGAATAAGAATTCCTAGACCACTGGGACACGGACCAAGCAGATTCATCCCCGAGAAAGAGGTGTGGTAGTGTTTTCAAGTACACAGTGAACTTTATGCTTTTAAGGAACACTCTTTTACTAGTAACCCACATTTGGTTTCAGGACAGCAGCTGAGCTGCAAAACATTTTCAGTCATGATCACATTCAGTTCTGGTGAGACATTGGCCACAGTTCTAGTGTACAGAAGCAGTGAGAGCCCTGGGGAGCTTTGGAATAGTTATGACCCCTCCTGTACTGCTATCTAGCATAAGAGAAACCCGATACTGTTTTCTGTAAGAGTGTCTGTTTCCCTGTGAACATCCGGATGTAATTTCCTACTGGTCCACAGGGCACCTGCCCCCCTGCTCTGGGGTTGTTTTTTCTTGAGCTGCCTCTACCATTCTGAATAATCTGAGAAGCTTCAGAGTGCTGTGGCTGTGCATTTGTGGTGCTTCTCCCCTGATAGTCTGGTAAGAGAATTCGGAGCAGAGGAAAAGTTAGTAATGTGCCTGTGGTTTTCTAGGAATTTTAGAGCCCGAAGTTTCAATTTCCTTTTATTTCTCTCTTGTGTCATCTTAGCTAGCTTTTTACTTCTTTCCCTCTTTTTCCCTTAGTAAAAATGATGATTCAGTTAGCTTTTTGTTATTATAATAAACTAAGATCAGTTTGGAGCATTCGAGAAAGTGAAGGTGAGACAGTTAAAAATGAGAAGTCAGTGTGGTACGAGAGAAAGCGTAAAGCCAAAAATGTCCTTTTGCTGATATAACCACTTGTGATCTCCTAAATGAGAGGTATTAAAGGGATTTTATGTGCCTTGCCTTACGTGCACTGATTTAATGCCATCAATAGATCTAATATAATTCCTTTCACTGGGGCCTCTGAGTGCTGTGGTAATATATGTATTTACTATTTTATTGGTACTACTTAGACAATATTGCTAATTGCTCTTTCCGTTCAATCAGACGATTCAAGTGGGAAACGAAGACACCATGATGCACACACTGTTTGCAGATACTTTTGCTACGCTGGGCCGATTGGACAATGTTACCTTGGTGATGGTTTTCCACCCACAATATCTCGAAAGCTTTCTAAAAACTCAGCACTATCTACTGCAAATGGACGGTCCACTCCCGCTTCATTATCGACACTACATCGGGATAATGGTATGCTGGAACATAAAGCAGCAAGCAGAAACAGCCACTTTGGCAACAATCTCTGGTCTTGTTTAATAGCAGTTATTACTGTGTTTTGCAGTTTCTAGTTGGAAAGGCATTTCACCAGGAGCTAAGGGGAAAAGCAGAGTAGGTTTATTTGTGTCTGGTTTACAAATTGTTTTGTAAGACCAGTACTGTATGTTCATAGTTTCAGTACGACTGTGAGAAAGAGGGGAAAAGAATCTGTTATAAAAATAAGACAATTGTTTATTTTTGGTTTCCGTAGTATCTCAGAAACTGTTTTTCAAGAAAGCTTGGTTTTGTGTGTGTCCTGTCGAATACACCTCCCTCTAATTCAGTAGTCTGTCCCATCATCTGTTTCTGAATCTCTAAATTCTAAGCAAGTTTTCTGCCAGAAATAGTTGATTTCATAATTTCCAATCTGCCGATTCGATGATCTTTGCTTGCTGAAGTTGGAATTCTTTTGGGGCTGTGTCTTAGTTTGATGGGGAAAGTATTACTGTTTGAATAAATGATACTGGGTCTGTTCTTTGCTGAAAAGCTGCCCTTAGTCTCTCTTGCGTTCTAAACTTGCTTTTGTTTTTGTTGGTAAAGATTCACCTAGAGGCAGCCTTGCTGCTTCTCCACTGGAGAGTACTATGCAGTATGGGTGACATCCTTCAGGACATACAGTAAATCTATGCCTGTCCTTATCCCTGGATATAGGCATGTTTCACCTGTAGCCAGCAGAGTTATAATGTATATTAATGAGGATTATTTATGTTGTGAGAACAGCAATCAAAGGAGGCTGATGTGTTAATCTAAATTTTTTTTTTTTTTTTTTTTTTACTTCAGCCTTTGATCACTGCAGGTCTTATTCTTGAATATTTTGAGGAAATGATAACTTACGGTATTTGTCATAAAGCACTAACTTAGTGTAATTGTTTTCTGTATCACAATTGTGTTTTCTGTTCTAGGCTGCAGCACGACATCAGTGCTCTTACCTTGTTAACCTCCATGTGAATGACTTCCTTCATGTCGGTGGAGACCCTAAATGGTTGAATGGTCTGGAAAATGCACCTCAAAAACTGCAGAATTTAGGAGAACTGAACAAAATGTTGGCTCACCGACCCTGGCTTATCACCAAGGAACATATCGAAGTAAATCTTTCATGGTGTAATGTGAAAGTACCCTTATTTTTCAGTAATGCAATCACAGATTCTTAAGAGTTAGGAACCAGACAGGGTGAAAGATGTTCTGTGTTACTTTCATTTCAGTGTTATATCACTGTGATACTGCATGATATAGTATCACTTGTGACCTTGGAAAACTAACATGATCATAACTGGTCCTAAATGACCAACAGATTTAATGTACAAGACACTGACATTTCAGCGTTGCCATGTCAGATTTCTGTTGGTGCGGTGACGATGTGCTCAGATGTGCCCTTCCTGAAGCGGTGTGCTCAGATGTGCCCTTCCTGAAGCGGTGTGCTCAGATGTGCCCTTCTTCAGTAGCCAGAACCCCCTGAGCATTTCTGAGATGCTGCTAGAGGTCACCACGTTCTTGTCTCAGTTGCTGTGGGTTCAAATGCTTAGTTTTCAGGCTGGGTTGCAGGGAGCAGGCTGGCAGAAGAGCCCAGGGGAGCCGTGGTGGTACAAGCCAGCCAGGACTGCAGCACCAACAAGCCCCCAAGCAGCCGCTCCTGCTGCCCCCTTCTCCGAGGGCTGCCCGCATCAGCCAGCTTCCAGGGCACGTGCCTGCCCCGGGACCTGGCCGTGGTTACTGGAGCGGCTCCTCTGCTCTTCTCTTTGCCCTTAGCAAGGAGGAGGCGGGTGCTGGGACTTTCTCGGTGCTGTCTGCTGGGTGTGAGAGGCGGCGGTGGGTCCTGCTGGGAGGCTGGGCTGTGGGGGAGGGCATGCGTGCTCTGCCAGAAGGCCCCAAACCTCCCACACTTTCCTGCCTGAAGGGGAAGTTGGGGTTTGAAGCTTCTTGTCGAATGTAGAGCATTCCACCCACAGGGACAAGATGGAGGGAGCCCGGCCCCAATGCCAGGTTTTTACACAGCTGATCCGCAAGGAGTTGCCAGGGTTTTCTGAGACTGTAAAGACCAGCTGAAGAAACGTGCAACTGTTGTGGTTGCATCTGGATCAGAGGTGTGAAACTTCAATGCAAGTCGGTCTGGCCTCAGTACAAACTCTATGGTGCAAAACAGAAACCCCAGCTGATTCAAGAGCTGTGGGCCAGAGAGGGGAGAGAAGTCGTCTCCTGTGTGGCTTAACCACACGAGTCTGTGGCTGGCAGGTCACCTGGTAACGGGACACTGAGCACACTGAATGGCAGCAGAGAGTTAGGAAGCAATTGTGGATGTCGGAAAAATAATTTTATCTGGTCTAAGAAACGTTGATAAACTGCACTAAGGTGGGATCATTTGAACGATTTTTTGAAATTAATACTTTGGTCTTGCATTATTTTTAAAGCAACTTTTGAAGACTGAAGAGAATAGCTGGTCCCTGGCAGAGCTGATCCACGCGGTCGTTCTCCTTACACACTACCACTCCCTTGCTTCCTTCACGTTTGGTTGTGGAATCAGCCCGGAGATCGACTGTGAAGGTGGTCACACCTTCAGGCCCCCTTCCATCAGCAACTATTGCATATGCGATATTACAAATGGTTACCACGGGGTGGATGAAATTCACGCCAGCCCAACTGGAAGTATTCCAGTAAGTATCTGTCTGAACAAACAATCTCTTTCATTAGTAGTAGTTTCTTTGTAAACTTAATACACGGAGGGTGTCCGTCTCTTTTCATTCAGTGAGAGTGGGATTGATTAGCCTAATCCAGATGAGGGGGAACCAGTTGAAAAGATAACATTTAGGAGAAGCTGAAATGACGCTGGTAAGCTGGGGGAAAGTAGCGAAGGGAGAAACAAAGATACAATCTCTCAGTTGTCTATTTTTTTTGGTCTCTTGTCATTCATGTAGACAAACTGAGACCTAACTCCTGGTCTCAGCTAGTTCATGATACATGTCCTGGGCAGCAGTGGCCAGGAATGCTGTTTTCCATGGGTGCAGTGGAAAGTTGGTCCTTCCTTTGATTCCAGTCTTTGAGTTTGTTGCCTTGAATTGTTTGTGATACATCACACAGCAGATCATTCACAATTTTCTGACTCTGTCTCTAAAACAGTACTTCCTGCCTGCAGCACTTATGCTCACTGATCTGTACTTGCTTCCACTCAGTGAAAAGCATGATGTGAACTAAGTGTTGGTTTAAGAACAGTGATAATGGTATTTTCAGTGCAGGTTCCTTGCCTGTGAGACTTTACTGCAGTAGTGTGGGTGGCATTTAAATTTTGTCTGATGAGCTTGTTGGTTCTCTGAAGGAGCAAACTGACTGCAAAAGGCAGAGATGAAAGGGGCAGAACTGTATAAATTGAAGATAACTTATTTTGCTTTGTGCTGATGGATTTTTACAAGACCAGGTATTAAATTAATAGTGTATTGTGGTGTTAAAACAGCTCTTGTGAAATAAGATTATCTTGCACTAGCTTTCCTCTGAGGCTTAATTAAAATCTGCATTTACACTCACTCTTCCTTTTTCCTTCAGTATGTTTCTTCTCTGTGAGCAGAGAAAGGGAAAAATACAGTTGGGTAGTAAATTGTGGTTACTTCCTCTATTAGAATTTCTGTTACAGCTCCTTGTTTTTCACTTGTTAAACATTTAGATTAAGTAAGAGAAATTACTTTAATTTTAGTGTGAGAGCCACTTGTTCCAAAAAGCTATGAATCTTAAAATACGCTAAAAATACCAGGGATCTGAGAAAAGATGATGACTAAATTTGAACTGTTGGGTCAGTACAGATTTTTTTCAAGAACCGTTTTCCTTGAAAAATTGGTATTTGAAGATGTAAATGAAGGACATCGCTTGTATTTAAATATTCTGGCTTGACGATTTCTGCCATCGTTGTCACTTCATTACATGGAAATGAAATGTTTCTCTCTCCTTTTCAAGTCTACAGAGTCTGTCTGTGAAGTTGAAGCTCTTATGGAGAAAATGAAGCAGCTGCAGGAGTGTAGAGATGAAGAGGAAGCCAGCCAAGAAGAGATGGCTACACGTTTTGAAAGAGAGAAGAGAGAAAGCATGTTTGTGTGTTCTTCAGGTAGAACAGATGTAGTGTGTACATATATTTATTTAGACTTTTCCAACTCACTTCAGGAAATACTTATTACCACAAAAGGAAAGAAAGTGTTATTAGATGTCTCAAAACCATTAAAATTTCTTTGAAGGGATCAAGATTAGGGGTGTCTTGTTTTCTTCCAGGAACACTTAAAAGCAAAGTAGTGCCAAGATTTGTGGCTTCTCTCAAACACACCATAATACTTACTGACCAGTATTATGTTTAATAGAAATTTCCAACAGAAATAGAATCTCGAGAGAGAGAGATTTAAAAGTTTCACAAGAGATTTAAGCGTCTTGCAAGACACTGTAAAAAGAAGTTTTTCACACACTTAGCTATTTTAAGTGTATTAAACATTACTTTTCAGATGATGGTGAGATAATACTTAACTTGTTACAAGCTTCAGGTTGTTGTGGGCTCTTCAACAGCATTTCCTCTAAAATAAGCTTGGCATGGAAGTCTTAGAGGTCTCTTTTTTAATAGGCACTCTCTTCCAAAACAGATTTTCCCTTGACGTTTTTACAGACCCCTTGAGTTAGGAGTAAAATGTCCCCTAGATTTAGGGGATAGGGTGAAGACTAGTACATGAAAGAAGGGAGAAAAAGATGTTTGTCTATAAGAATCTGAGTGTTTTTCATGGAGTTGCCTCTAAAACCCATAGTTGCAGTCACACTGTACCAAATAATTTTAATACAGGTAGTCCAGTGAAACTCTGTATTTATTTAAAAAGCACAAGAGACTCTCATTTGTCTGCAAGAGTTCTGCTAGGACACTTCCAATTTGTTCTTACTGAAACTGTGTGAAATTCTGTTTGAAATTAACAGAAGATGAAGAATCGGCACCATCAAGAGATGTGTCTCGTCATTTTGAGGATACCAGCTATGGTTACAAAGACTTCTCCAGACATGGAATGCACGTGCCCACCTTTCGTGTGCAGGTAACAAGGATGGGGGCTGCTATCAGGAGGCTTAGTGCACAATCTGTTTGTTGTGCCAGATGCCAAACCTGGAAATTGCTGTGCTGTAACTTACTACCCCATGGATGAGAAGGCTTAAAGCAAGCAGATGAACAGCCCTCCCCAACCCCCCTGGATTATCTGCCCTGAGATAAATTACATTAAAGCACTAGTTCTTCTTAAGTTCATTTCTGAAATGCTCCATTCTGCATTTTTACTTATTCTAAGGATTATTCCTGGGAAGACCATGGCTATTCCTTGGTTAATCGTCTTTACCCAGATGTGGGACAACTACTTGATGAGAAGTTTCATATTGCCTATAATCTGACTTACAACACAATGGCCACGCACAAAGATGTGGATACCTCAATGCTAAGACGAGCTATTTGGAACTATATTCATTGTATGTTTGGAATAAGGTTGGTTTTACTACTTTCATTCTAAATAGATCAGGCTTGTTAGCATTGGCTTTTATTTTTCCTTTCTCAGATTGAAGCAAAGCTATTTATTAAGCAAACATGCATGTATTTTTAAACATATTCTTGTTTATGGGGGTGGGCCAGTAGTGGTACAAATTACACAATAATTTATTTTGCCATAGGAACTTAAGAAACAATGCAAGTGAAATAACTGGTTCTTGAAAATGAAAGTGTTTTTCTTTCAATTCCAAACAGATACGATGATTATGACTATGGTGAAATTAATCAGTTGTTGGACCGCAGCTTTAAAGTTTATATCAAGACTGTGGTTTGCACTCCTGAAAAGACCACAAAAAGAATGTATGATAGCTTCTGGAGGCAGTTTGAACACTCTGAGAAGGTACAGTTTGCATGTGTGCTGAGGGACATGGGCATTAGATCTGTTTGCCACACTAACAGCCACAGCTACCCAGCTAGCATTTAAGCTTTAGCTGATGTCACTGGGATTCTGCTCGCATTCAGTAAATTCATTAGGAGGTGTAGTACTCCCCAGGCTGAAATAATTTTTCGTTTGCTAGCTAACAGCTGACACCGACTGTGCAAGCTCTGAACCATATGGGGAGGTTAGACATGTAAACGGCACAGCTTCACCTCGACTGCAGCCTTCTCCTCTGCTGTCAGTTGGTACTGCCTGTGTCCCAGAGAGGCAGGGAAGTGATGCGAGATCCATCCCTTGGCCTCAGCCCCAGAGCAGCTTGGTTGCTGGCCCAGGGTCTTTGCAGTCCTGTGGTCATTTTTGGTGTGAATGGCCCCAAAACGGTTATTTTGTGTTAAAGCCTGAAGTCCTGCTGCTGGGTTATAGTCTGAATTGCACCTCCCAGTAATATTTCTTGCTGTTAACTCTCAGATGTCTACTCCATCAAGTTCATGTCCTCCAGTTTTTCTTTGGAAAAATACTTCTAGGCCTCACTTAAAATGAATGCTGATATAGTACTGAAACATAAATGTGCCTTAATCAGTGTTCATATCATCAGAGGCTCCATTTCTTGCTAAACTTGTGAAAATAGTTTAGGGATACGCAGTTATAATAGGGGTACTATAACTACAATGATTGAATGTGGTTCAAGTAAAATACTACATATGTTTGTTTTGGTTAGACTAACTGATAGAGACAAGCTTTTCAAGCACACAGATCCTTCTTTGAAGCCCAAAACTTTGCATCTCCATAGCCATCAAAATCTAACAATCATACATGTACGTGTCACTGAATCCAATCACTATCCATCCTCATGGAAATCATGTGAATGAAACCACACGCAGCCATTACATGCCAGAACAAACTCAGAGCCAACCTGCTGTCAGTGAGAGAATACTTTCCACCCCCTCCCCGACATGGTTTCTGATCTCACCCTCAAAGAAATACAGTAAAGGTGTTGAGGAGATGACCTGGGGAATGAAAATTCTTACCTCCGGTAGCTACTGAACACCTCTGTCTCAGTAACGATACTAGTTTTATGGCATGTTCCAATTTTTCTTGTGCTTCACCTCAGCTAACCACTCCATGTTGTTCAGGTGATAATTACCCATGTTTCTCTCTCTGTCCCACAGGGGCAAACGACCTTATCACCTCTTCCTTTGCTAACAACCCCCTCTGCTCCACAGGTACCAACCACCCTTTTGCCTTTAACTAATTGCTTAACTTAATCAAGCTAAATTTGAACAATTATTTTGAAGCTGCACATAGTCTGCTGCTGAAGAAGGGCGTGTGTGCTTGAAAGCTTATCTGTTTTTTTCTGCTAAACCAGCTGGTCTACTAAAGGATGACTACCTCTTCCTCTGAACCTGGCCCTGCTTAAGTGTACCTGTGACCCGTTGCTGCACTGTGCTGCAATACTACGTGCAGCGTTTGTTCAATCTTTCCTCCCTCAGCAAGCTTTACAGATAGAACTAATTATCTGGGTAGCTGAAATGCAAAGTGCTCCCCCACTGCTATTGCAACCACAGCCCCACAGACTTCCTTTCACTCGAGTATGTCATTGTGAGCACGCCGTTAAAAGCGCAACTTCTTTTCTTTCCTGAAGGTCCATGTAAATTTGCTTCTGGTAGAAGCTCGGATGCAAGCCGAACTACTTTATGCTCTGAGAGCTATTACTCGCTATATGACCTGATGTCTCTGGCTGCCTGTCGACGTTGGAATGTTCTGCAGCTGCAGTATGGCAGAGGAAGATACGAAGCCTCAGGACCAATGGTAGCTATAAGTTAAGATGCCCATTGTGCCATAACTCCTTTAGTTTCAGCTATTTCCGTGTTTGGAATATCACTGCTGCCCCTCGGCAGTGAACGCTTGGCAGTTGAAAAGACAGGGTTGTGCTGAAGTGCTGCCTGCTCATGGTATTTTGGCTTTAGACAGCACGGGACACTCTATAAACTTGTGGCAATATAGCAAATGATAGATATATAGATCTTGTGTTAAGGCAAATACTACGGGAGTTGGAGCGTGACAAGAAGTGGGACTTGATGACATTTGCTTTCCCTACAAGAATAATTTTAGAAAATCTTGATGCTGCTATTTGTGCTGGTGGAGTGAACAGACACAGGCTGTTCCAGTTAAGCTAAAAGTGAAAGTGAGCACTGCTATTGTCTGAGCCTTTATTGTGTGTGGTTTCAAAAAAGCCTTGTTATTTAGATTTCTTTTTTAATCAGAACTAAACCTCCTCTGCCCACACTGATAATTTGAAAAATAGCAGTCAATTTTCTCGAATAGTTTAGCCTTAAAATGCTACAGGACATTTGTTCAGCATTATTCGGTGAGCTCCAAAAGTGCAATGGCCTTCCTATGGAAAGAAGGGGACTTGACTTAGTTAAGTCCTCAGAGCTTTTTAGAGATCTAACTATGTGAAGTGTTGAGTAGCTTCTTGTCCTGTTTTTCAAGGATGAACCAAGGAGGAGCTAGGACAAGGTGTGGGAATGTTGTTCTAGACTGCCAAACAGTCCTACTGTATTACATGCCCAATGCTGGTCTTACTGATTTTTGCAGTTGCTTAAATAACTAGGCTAAAAAACATCTATTTTTAGTAAATCAAAACATGATTAAAATGCTGATGTTTAATATACAGTGGTTTTGGAGAACACATGAATACTTTTGTATGAGTGTGAATTGCTTTTTAAATTTGTCAGTATTATTGGTATTTTTTAAATAAAGGTAACAACTTTTTCTCTTGGTGTGTTTGTGTGGTTTAACTTTATGCTTCTGTCCTTACTGGTTTACTTACTGATTCAAAGACCATTTTAAAATGTTTGAAACAGTAACTGAGCAAACATACTTAAAATGACAAACGGTGAATTTTTCAGCTGAGTCTAAAATGATGGGAGAAAAAGTTTAAAAAGTAGATATACTCCTGATGTTTTCATCCTTCCCACAGTCCTCATATTCAGGTATACTGTCATATAGGGGTTTCTCTTTCCTCACAGGTAACAGGTGTAAACTGGATGTTTATATAATAACTTATTTTCAATAACTAGCTCTAAATACTGTTTTAAGAGTTAAAACTAATTTTAAATCCTCCAGATCAGGCTGCTAATTTTCACGGGCTAGTGCCAAAAGGATGTCTGGCCTCAGAAGGATGGTCAGGTCTGTGCCATCAGACTGAGGAGTTTATGGCAAGAAGTAACAGGCACTGGGAGGGGGATTTGCTACAGGGGAGTGACAAACTCTTTTGGACACACTCCTACAGCTGGCTGTAATGGGGGTTATAGTGCTCTCAAGCATGCCTACTACCTGGCTACAGGAAGGTAGGAGCCTTATTTGTAAGGCAGGAAAAAATAGATTTTCCCTAGCCCACAGGTAGAATTAAATTAAGATTTCTGTCCCCTGGCCTGGTTCCCAGCTCAGACTGGTTTGTCTTACTACAGAACATTCTGAGAACAGTTTTAAGTTTACAGTGCAAGAAGTTAAAATATCTAAAAAGATCTAGGGGAGAAAGATTAATAAACTGACAAAAATTGTGACTAACAGGAAGCATCTGCTGTTTCCTCTTAACTAAAAATACAGGATTTTTAATGTTCCAAAAACAGAGCAAAACTTCCCTGTCTAAGGGCATACCATAAAGCTAAGCTATGCCTAGGGACACAGAAGCAAGTGTCCTTCCAGTCTGTAAATGGAGTTTCTGCAGCACCTGATTCTCCTGCTGCTTTTTTTCTTTTTTTTGGGGGGGGGTGGGGGGGGGTGGTGGTGTGTCAAAGGAAGACATGAAATTTTCCAAGAAGCCCAAATTGGCCCTTTCCATCCTACGCTTTCCAGACACATGCAGGTACCTGCAGGCACTCTCTCCCTTTTCAAGCCGTAAACTGCAGTGTGTGTGTATGTGCGTGTCAGAGGCTTCATACAGTCACATTTTCAAACAGAGAACTAACCACAACGTACAGACAATCCTAACTATGCACCAAGGTACGTACTTACTTTGGAGAAAGGGTCTGAAAATGTTTGGGGATTTTCCATTAAAAATGCTGAGGCAGTTGTGGTCCTAAGTAGAAGAGAACAAGCAAGGCTGTTAAGCACAGTGGCAACCAAAGACAGTGGGGTTGTTTGTTAGTCTTTAAAAACAGGAAAACAGTTAAGTCAGCAGATGCTCCATGAAAGTGGTGATGGCTGCACAGAGCAGCAGCTCTGTGTGATGCCAGGGCATGAGGGACAAGCCACAACACTGGCACATGGGAGCTGCCCTCCTTTGCTGCTGCAGGGCTGTAAGCCCTGACAGTTCCCCAGTAGCTCCTGCAGAGCCGCAGCCTGTGGCTGCAAAATAGTACTGGCAGCTCACCCCAAAAGGACGCATCAGCAGGGGATCCTGTCCAAAGGGCCACACAACGCATGGAAGGAGATGGTGTGCACCAGCATGGGTGAAGGGAACTAATGGTTGGCTGCTGCATGGGCTCAGGTAGGACACTATTAAAAAAAAAAAAAAAACACACAGGATTTTCTTTTGAGTCTGTGCTTAGAGGATCATGGCAGAACCATCTGCCCTGTGAGCAGCAATTAAATTAACAAACAAGGTAGGAGATGCCATAAGAATACATCAGAAATTCAGCATTTTGGGGCTCGTTCTTGTTACCCACAAGTTTCTTTTCAGAGAAAGACATGGGCCCATATGCAGCTCCATGGGAGCGGCTGCTGGGCTTTGCTGTTAGGTGCTCCGAGGTCTCCACTGCCCTCTCTGCCCTACCCAGCACGTCTCTCTCTCTTCCTGAAGCAGTTGCAGGCCAAGCTCTGAACACGAGGCCAGAGCTTACACACAGCAGCTGCCCCAGCTTTGCTCTCCACTATGGGATACCCAAATTTGCCCCATGCTACAGAACGCTACACAGCACTCCCAGCCCTTGTTTACAGTTTGATTGGTAATGACTGACACAACTAGCGTTTTCTTAGAACAAATCTTAATTGCCTGCATCTCAACTCAAGGTGGTTCAAAGCATCACTTCCATGCTGCCTTCTGACAGATACTTGGCACTTGCCAGTTCTGGTCAGACCTGCTGACAGGACCTGGCCACAAGGCCTTTTCCACTGCATCCCCACCCTGCATTACACAGCCTGGTGTTCACCTGCCTTTTGCCTTGATGTGAATGCCAAGAAGAAATGCCTCTAGCTCCCTTCCCCACTGGGGAGTGCTTACCTGTCAGCCTTGCTTTAATGGCCCCAGAAAGCACAGCCATTCTTTTTTCCCAAGAAACAAATGGGGCACTGAAGCCATTTATCCTCCCCCTCAACTTCAGCTGAAATCAAAATGGCAAAAGAAGGAATGATAATTGAGATCTTTTTGAGCTCAGCAGACTGTTGTTGGAGCCAAACCATACCCAACTGTGGAGCAGTTCTCTCCTGCGGATTGCAGCGATGGAGGCTGCCACACATGCTCCCAAAGCGGTTCACCACGGGGCTGAGCCTTGCTGGTCACAAGAAATACCCAAGCTGCTGGGACAAAAGGAACTTTGCAAATTTCATTACCTTCACTGAAGTTTCTTCCTCACCACTCCCAAAACCTGGACCATGAAATCTCCCCCCTCCCCAGCCCAGTCAACAGTAAAGAAGTCCCCAAGAATGTAGAAGCAGAGACCTAAACCAGGAAAAACGTTTCCCTGCCCTTCTACTACTGCTCTGCTTCCCGGCCTTCCCACTTCATCTCCTCACCTGGAAGCAGAGGTCCAGGCACTGCCAAAGGTACAGTAGTGCCACTGAGGGAGCTCTGAATTGCTGCCTCAGAAAAACAAATTCCTCCAGCCTCTCCGCAGGGATTGCCAGGCTGGAGACTTGCTCTCCTGGTGCACGCAGCACCACGCAAGGCTGCTGACCCTTAGGATCAGAGCCAGGAGCCCGGCAACCCCTGCACAGCTTTTTATTCTTAGTAATCTGAAGTCAGAAAAGAGACAAATGGATCAGGTCTGTAAAGCTTTCCGTAGCCAATTCGGCTGTTAATGCTTGAGGCCAGTGATGCACCTGCTGAGCTGATCCATGGGCTACAAGCAGGGACTTCTACACACTGAAAGGATGAAAACTGAGCAATAAACAAGCCAGCAGCAGTCAGAAGGAATGTGAACGATGTAGAGCCTTTTTTTGCCCCATGGATGGAGACACAAGCCCAGGGGAGATGGCTGGCCAAGATGGTCTGAGAAGTATAGGCACGCAGGCAGCTCCTGGGAATGTGGGAACAACTGAAAGAAGAACACACCAGACTCGCTAAAATCTTCTCTTACATCAGAGATACGGGTGTTTTGCCTTAAGATGTGAAGTCTCAATTCAGAAAAGCCTCTTCCCAGCACAGTTGGACCTATATCCCCCAAGCATCAACACAGGAGCTGGGACTACCTGATACTGTGTGGTAAAAAAGGGGGATCTCTGAAGGAAAGGGGAGCAACTTTCCCCCCCAGCCATTGGCAGCATTCAATCTGAAGCGTGAAGCTTAGAATGTAATACAGCGGATTGCCCCAATAGCGTTTAGGTTACTCTGTTGCAGAATTTAATACAAAGTAAAAGCTTGTCCAAGTCTGTAGGTAAGATACGGGCTCCTGTGAAGTAACATTCTTTTACAGTGCACAGCATTTCTGGTGCCACAGAGGTGCAGGTACTCAGTGGTAATTTACCTTTTAAAAATTAAAAGTTCAGCAAATAGTTTTGTTTCATTTTCCCAGCCAAGAAATTATGCAATTAACAGACAAGTCACAATGAACAGCTGATCAGCTTGAATATATTTTAAAAAGTAGTTACACATGCAAAAATTTCATGCAAGCTTCTCAAAAGATAGTATCCAGTATATAAATGCCAGGCTTTACTAACTGTTTTAAAATGAAATTGCCATGCTCTCCAACATGCTTACCAATGGCAATGTACAGGCATATTAGAAATATAAAGCTGTACAATCTACACCACAAAAGAACCCCAAACGACTGATTAAAATGGAGTAATAGTCACGGTTGGAAGAAAGTGATGGCTTTGAATTCTATCAAGTAGTTTTTCTGCCACAGGTTTGAACTCTCTTTCCCAGTATAGTTTCTGGTAGTCCCTTAAATCTCTGTCAAGGCTGTAATCCAATGCTACTTCTTCATCTGTAAGCAAGGAAAATATTGTCATCAGTTCTGAATACAAATATACCCAACTATGTACTTTATGACCACAGCACATACAGCTTATCAATTGTGTATGTTGATAGCTTAAAAACAACCCTATGTTTAAGACAAACTAAGCATCACTGAGAGACTTAATTGAAAATAAAGGATGTTAAGATCAGTAAAACAGTATAAAGGGTACTGCAGGTTCTTTTATTCTCACACCTCACAGGTGTAGCTAAACTGTGTCTCCAAGATCAAGCATTTACTGTGACTGTCAGCCTGGAAACTACTTGGGTTTAACATTTTCCACAGCAATTTTGCTAATGTAAGTAATCAATTCATCTAACTACAACTGTGTTTTTCCTGCCACAAATTGCTCTGCTAATCTGGTTCATGAAGACCCTTTCAAACTATATCTACTATCATACTTAAAGAACTTGAACCACACTGGTTACTGTATTACTGTTACCCTCCCTTCCTCACAAAATTCATAAATAAAATAATAGGACACTCTTAATAGGGACAAGCAATGTTAGGAATGAAAGGAAGTCATCACTTGTTATTCCCCCTCCATTTTGCCTGGCACTGGATGTGGCAAAGAAACAAACCCTTACAGAAAGAAGAAATCAGTCTGCAACCAGAAGCATGCTCCTGAATCAGAATCTACAAACACAACTGATAAGGCTGAACAAATGTTTTCACACAGTTTAACATAAGGATATTTGACAGCCTTTAGGCCATAAACAGACCTAAAATGAAGATACAACCCTGCACCCGATGGGCAGTGTGACTTATCTTTGTCCTAGACTATGAAAGAGCAGCAGATTCACAATCTTAAATAAACAACTTTGTAAGGGAGCTTACTGCACATTCGCAGCAGGTAAAAGACAACTTGGAGCTGAAGAGAAACTTCAGTTACCCACATTTTGAGTCAAACTTTGTGTAGAAAAGAGATACTCAAACAGCAACTAGTCCCATTTAAAAAAATGCCAAGGTGCCTATGCAGAGCACATGGCCTGAGCTGTAACAGCTCTAAAGGAAGAGACGACATGGAGATGGGCTCCATTTCATAGAAAGTTACCAGTAACTGCAAACAATACTTGACTTCTATTCCACTACAGTGTTTCTAAATTACCAAAATTAAAGAGATTCCAAAAGGGGTCCTGCATAAAGAAAAGATGCCATTTAGAGGCTTTCTGTAATAAAAATAAAGAGAAAAAAACCCCTTCTTTCAAGAAGGAAGACATGTCATATCTCTGCAGGAAGAAACCCTGTAATCAGAGATAAAATCCAGCCTCAGATCTATATTTGATGGTATCACAGGATAATTTAGGTTGGACAGGACCTCTGGAGCAGAGCCACCGTAGATCAGGTTGCTCTGGTCCACGTACTGTTGAGTACTGAACATCTCCGAGGATGGAGATTCCACAGACTTTCTGGGCAGCCTGCTCCAGTGTTCAACCCCTTCCACGGTGGAAACTTCTTTTCCTAATACTTAATTGGAGTTTTTCTTATTGCAACTTGTGCCCGTTAGCTCTTGTCTTACCAATGGCACAGTAGCCCAACATACCTAAAATGAATCTCAGCAGCAGAGAAGTGAGAGACCCCGAAGAGGAAGATAGGGGACTCTGTTTTTTGTTTTCAGGGAGAACTGCTTTGCCTACTCCTGAAATGATTCTTTTACCCAAATTAACTACCTTCTAACACAGAGCAAGAGACATTTCTCCCTTTTATTAGACAGCTGTACCCCCTAGAAGTTGATTGAATGCTTATGGAATCATTGAGGTTGGGAATTCCAGCCTACAAGAACAAGGGTCAGAAGCAGTTCAAAAGCTGAAGTGTTGAACCAAAACAGTAAATTTCCCAAAGCAGAATGTGAGTAACCCTGGGGATCAGCGAGGATCAGTGTCCCACATGCAAGCTGTGCATCCTCAGATCATTTAATTTTCCCACGATTCTCCTCAAAACTAGCAAAACTGGGTAACTGGCCAAACAGCATATGAACTGGCTGCAAGCCCAGCAACAAGACAAGCACACTGGGTCTGCATGCTATGGGGGAAGCTGAAAACTAGAGTACAGACTCTAGTCTGTAAGGGCTACCCATCCCTATAACTCCAGCAAGACAGGGGCCAGGAGTCCTGGAAACTACTATCATGCCATGTAAGAGTTCACATGTACTGAGATTCCAAATAACATCCTCGAATTGCTAGTGGAGGTAAAGGTGAGTGGAAGAAAAGTCTGGAAAAAGAGAGGGAGAAAGGAGATTTCACTGAATGACCAAACAAGAACATTCTCAAGACAGAGGCTCATCTCCACTGCTGCTCCTGAGGGACCGGAGCAAAGCAAAGCTGCTGCCAGGGGCCTGGAAACACCAGCCTCCAGAAGCTCTGAGCCAATAAAGTGACATGAAACTCAAGAGCAGCTGAAAGAAGGCAAATGATGGTGCCACTGGAAAGCGGTGCCATTGCTTCTCAGGCTGCAGGGATCAGGCAGGGAAAAGCAAAAACAAACGGTGCCTTTTGTGCAGCCTTTCTCAGGCCCAACATCTTTTCAGGCTATTTCCACTCCCTTTTGGCTCCCTCATATCTTTTGTCATCTTGTGCCAGGTAGGGGAAAGAAAAATAAAGGGGAGGAGGCCAAGCACAGCAGGTGAAGTGAGGTGTCTGCTGTGCCATGCTCCACTTTTTCCGCTTCCTGAGGGCATGCTGATGCTTAAGTACAGTCCACTGACTGTCAGCAGTTGCCTCCTGCTTCCTGAATGACAGAATCAGAGCAATGACAGTTCAAGGCTGTTACTGGATACCATGGGAGGAGGAAGATGTAGGACAATATTAACCAGCTGCTATTACTAAAACTTGTTGGCTCTTAACACACAGAGGAACCAAATCCAATGAATAAGATGCACTTTTTCTACAGCTACTCTTTTGACTATAGCGTGAAGAAAGACTAGCTTTCTGATTTAATTCTGACCTATTTTTAATTAATTGTCATTACAGTTGCACTACAATTGTGATTCTAACTGCAATTGCAATTGTACATGAAATAGCTGTACTAGTTAATGAGAGTTCCAATTACTACCCAGCCTGGACTCTGCAGTCAAATTAATTGCTGGAATAAGTAGTGTTAAATGCAGAGTAAAAAAAATAAGTAAGGATTTTCCAAATCAATGATATATATTCCTTGCTGCATGCCAGAAAATTCAAGCACAATTGTGGCTGTAAAGTTTGCAATTCTGTTGCAGAATGTTAAAAAGTCCACTAATGATCTTCAAACACTGAGTATTTTCAGATAAATAGATGGAATTACTGCTCTCAATAAGATATGCTCTGTCATAGTAAGGAATGTAATGCAAGGAATGATTACAACAAGGAATAAAAGTAATTCTGGTGTAACTGGGAAAAAACCCCCTCACAAATCCACCCACTTTTCTGATTGTCTAAAAACAAAAGAGACCATGGGGATCTCACTTTCTGTCTGGGTCTGACTAACATGCAGCCTTCTCCACAGCACGCATGTATCTTTAGTAAATTTCCAATTAAAACCAAATCAAAATTAGTTAAGGTTTGCTTCAATTTCATTTACATTTTAAAGATTTTTTTTTTAAAGATAATTGCAAATGACCTACCCAAAATAAAACCATAACCAAAGCAGTGCTCATAAAAAAAAGGAGGAAAATTACATACAATGACTATAGGATTATTACATAGCAATTAAAGTCTGTAAAATCTGAAGCAAACATAAATGTGCAGATGAAAAGATCCAGCTGGCTAAGCAAATCAGGGTCTTAACATTCACTTGTAGGCACCTTCCAGCCTGTATTTATGGAGGAGCACACCCTCCCTAGCTTTAGGGAGCAGATGAGAAATTGTCAGGATGCCCTTGCCCACAAGGAGATCACGATTAGAAAGGAAGGGCAGCCAAGGGACTCTTGTCACAAGCAGCAAGCTCAGCTCATTGCACCACACAGCCCTCAGGCTGAGGGGAAAAGCCATATTCCCCAGACTGCCTGGTGTGTGCTGTGCAGTAACCAGGTGCATCACAGCTGAGCCCCTGCTTCTGTCAATACCTGCAATGACCTCTGAGGCCAAAAGGGCCCACATCCAGCAAAATGCATGTTTTGCACTGAAGGTCTGCAGGATAGTTGGCTCGAGCAGGCAAAAAGGCAGCTGGTGAAAAGCATTAGCGGCATGGTAACTAGACAAACTAGAGTGGGGAGTGACAGCAGCCAATTCCACCTTGGCAATCTGTAAGGTCTGAGGAAATGTGCTGAATGGCAATAGACCAGTGTGTTGCTGGATCGTCTACACCGGCCAACCACTTAAAGCTGCATGACAGACTTCCCAGCCAAACTAATACTGCTTTGATTTTGCTCCTTCTATTTCTTTCATTAAGGAAAAGAGACCAAGATTATCAATCTCACCTAAGAGTGATGTGAGCAGCACCAGCAACGTGTCAGCATCTTCTCCAAAGCATGAGGCCGCACTCGTGATGTTTTCACTGTAGTTCCACAGGGTTTTGCATATCAAACAAGCCAGCTGCCAGTCTGCTGGCCCAAAGTCTTGTAAACAGTCAACTAACCTGTCAGTATCAAACAAAAACGGTGTTTTGCTCCATGTAGTTTTCTCCTGAGCCCTTCAAAATCTGGCAGTCCAGAAATGTATGCAGACTCCATGAAAGTTTGCAGGAAAATTCTACGTTAATAAACTTAAGATGCTACTTTCTTCCTCAGTAACTTCCCCCTTTGCATTTAGTCTAGTTCCCTAAGGATGTGAGCACGACTTTTGTCTACACATATGTGTATGCCTGCCTGCATCTGTCCATCCCCCTGTAACTTTTTAACCCAACTGACCAATTTCAATCACATCGCAAATGTAACCATCTCAAAGTCACTAAAATTCCACGAAATTTCATTACAATGTGTGACTGTTCCAAACCTGTGGCTACCACTGGAGCAGAGATTGCAATGTGAGCCAAACCTTATCAGGCACCAAGAATTCATCTGGAAAAGATGGTGTGAATGCAGGAAAAAGCTTCAGTCAGAATGTCCATCTTATTACACATCAGAGGATCTGATCAGAAGACAAATCCAAAGGAATTCGCTACTTCCATGACTCACAGAATTACCTTTTACATTCAGTGAAGTCTGACTATTTTTCAGATCTTGCCCCTTATTCTATTTCCTCAGCCTGCACTCCCAATGGACTCCTCTCAGAAATGCCAGTTTTATTGAGGACCATTAGGTTCTTGACCTTTCTCCCAATCTCACTTCCTTGCAGATACCAAATGCAGGCTAGATGATGAGCAGGACTCTGAAATTAAGCTATAACTTTTCTGCCTGCACCAGCTAATGTACAGTAGCTATCCAGAGTTCCCATTACCAAACAGCAGTGTTCACAAGTCCTGGGGCAGCAGAAGTAAACGTTTTTCACTTGTTGTCCCTAATGACCTCTAATAGTAATCCTTCACTGCTGTTCTCTTCCCCAGACCTAGGACCCCCTCTTTCCCTCACTTCTCTACTTCACTGTGAGATTTATAATCTGGTGATTAGTAAAGGGGACACAGGATAACTATCACATTCAGGTATGGCTGAAAATAGCAGTAATTGAAAAGCAACCAAAAACAGGTTTTGCTTTTTCTCTCCTCTGTGGACACAATCACTGTGGAAGACTGGGAGGCATCTAATGAAAAGCCAAAAGAACTTGCCCTAATTTTTTTTAAGTTTAACTCTCTTATGAGTACAATTCCATGTTTTATTAGGGCCACTATATATTGGTACAATAACCTAATTTCCAAAAATCCACAGAGCTGGTTTGGCACAGTCAGGATGACCTCCTTAACAATCACTTCCAAATCCTCTAGATTTATTCCATACTGTTACTGTTTTTCACTCCTTCACAAATTTTCAGAGAGAGTATAGAAAATTCTATATTCTACATGATTCTATATTCTATGGAATATTCTATATTCCATATAATAGAAATTTCTCACATTTATTATTCAATTTGCCTGTAACTTCCTTTTATTCTTCTTTTTCAGCTTTATATTTTCTAAGTTAACTAGAACATGTGAAGGAAGGATGAGCAGACTATGCATTGTTTACATTGTATAAAAAAGTAATTACATGATGTATGAACAGGAAAGCATTTTGAAAGTTAGGCATATTGTTTCATAAATGTGGGTTGTATCAACTGCTTTACAAGCATAGGAACACGATCTTTCACATTGCTCTAATTAAGCTGGATCTGCAATTATCTGAACATCAAAGCCACAAGTGTTGCATCCACAGTGGTTTTCCAAGATCCAATACCGCTTAC
The DNA here is from genome assembly GCF_947461875.1 of Haliaeetus albicilla. Lineage (NCBI taxonomy): Eukaryota > Metazoa > Chordata > Aves > Accipitriformes > Accipitridae > Haliaeetus > Haliaeetus albicilla. Next base: position 21,931,951 of record NC_091499.1, on the reverse strand, counting down.
AATGTAAGTGCCTTAAGCTTGAATTCTCGGAGAGAGGAGACTCAAGATCTATTCTCTGCCAAGCATGGCTACATCAGATAGTTTTCCCTACAGTACTAAGTAGTTACAAAAATTGCAGGAGACCATGTGGGGTGTAGTTCCTGAAGTAATCTTCATAATTCCAACACATACACATTAATGGTGCCTGTTAACTGTAGCCCACGTAGGATCCAGTTAAGTCAAGCATAAGCAGCTACTGCAAAGCTATGCCTTAGTTGCTTTGTTGTATGGTACTCTCCTCTGCTGTATGTATCAGGAGGATCTTTGGGAGATTATTCTATGGTTTTTGGCTCTGCAGTAGGCTAAACCACTCTAATGCTTTTTCAAAAAACATATGAAAGAATATGAAAGGCTCTTCCTTGAAGAACATTAGATGCTAAGTAACTATTAAGTATGTATCCTTATTACAAGTTATTGGCACCAGTAAAAAAAAAACTGATTGAAACTATTTGGCCAAACTACTCAAAATTGCCTTTTTCTTAAGCATAATCAGGAACGTACTTTCCAATTCCTCCTTCTTCCATCAGAAGAGCTCGTTTGTTCTTATCTACTGTGAGATTGAGCAGAACTCCACAGGCAGAAAAGCAGACGTCTTGGTTCTTGGCATCAAGCAAAGCAATCATGAACTTGTATACTGGATTGTAAAGAAGGAAACAGTATTACTGGGAAGATGGACTTATCATACCAGTGGCATTACAAACACATTTATTAAACATGTATACTTAGAAAGCAGTCAAATGCAGGATACCCTACCCAAAAAATTTAACCTTGTAGCATATTACTGTGACATTTGTAGAGTAGGCATATGACCCAGAGTAACAGCCATTATTACATCATGCTGAATGCCAATTTTCTTCAAAACACCACCTACAAAATTCTAGTTATAAAAATACACCAAAGTAATGTGAAGATCCAGTTCCATTGACCAAACCGAATTATAGCTTATTTCTTAAAAGTATCACTCTCCTTTCAATCGCACAGTCAGCAGAAACTGCTAGGATTTGGCATTTGGCACTCAGAGAGGAAAGTTCTTACCTCTGTGAGTGGCAGGGTTGCCCTAGACTGCACCAAGTCCAGCTGGAACTGCTGCAGCCTGGGGCTCCTGTGGGAGACGGGCAAGAAGCAGACGCTGGACGTGCAGCATCTCGCAGCACTTGCTGATGCTGAACTCAGTAGGCAGCGGAAGACAACCCCAGCGAGGGAGTCAGTCTTGCCTAATGGAAAGGCAGCCTCTCAATGCTTCCTGAGCTTGGCACACCGACACCACAGTCTCCCCCAGGCAGAACATTCAGTCCTTTGACTGAGACAGCTCATCAGCAACCAACTACTAAGTGTCAGTTCTCCCTTTGCAGATACCTTCTTCTCCAAAAGTCGTGATATGTCCACCCTTGAAAGAAGGGGTTGTATATTATGGCATATCCCCTCACTTCCAGCACTGACAGGTAGATACAAAAAAAATTTACAGTGAACGGGTGTTTAATTAAACTTATGACACACCTCCTGTGGATAGCAAGGAGTTCCTGTTTTTTTCCAAAGCTCTTTAGACACCCAAAGCAAAAGGACTTGAGAAGACTTGTATCCTACTTCACCCAGAGGCAAACAGGAGGTCTCTTTGTTGAAGCAGTCAAACATCTTAAATGCATGTTACAAAGTGCTAACAAGCTGTTGAACATGGGAATCAAAAATCTGTGATTATGAACCTAAATGAGAATTTAGTGGATTTTCATTTTATATCATATCATTAACCTGTAGGACTTGAAAAACTGAGGGAGTGAAAGGAAATTTCGAAATTATAATCTTTAGGAGAAACAGAGGTTTTGTAGCATTTACCTTAGTGAAGGCACCATGGTATATTCTTCCTACTCCAACATTTCCATTTTAATGAAACGGAAATAAAATGGTGTTTATAATGACTACTATTGGATTCTAACATTTGCCTAATTCGCAAAACATCAGAGAAGATTGCTTCTACCCTTTAACTGAGACAGCTTATTAACAATCTTTCCTTTTTAGAACTATGGACATTTAAAAACAGGACTCCCACAAATGCAAAAGTAACTCACTCTTTTTCTGTATGATGAAGTCACAGATCTCATGATACTGGGAAAGATTGCCAAAGACTCTGACAGCCTCCACAACTCCATCCATATTGTTGCTCATTAACAGCTTTAAAAGCACTGTTGGTTTGCAGAGAAATGAAATAAAAACAATTACTTGTATATCACAAACATGTGCTTGGCTTTTTATCAATAAATATCAGAAAGCAAGCAGCAACAGCAATAAATGTAATAAATGGGAACAGGTATCTGTCTTGCAGTGAAGGGGGTGAGCTGATGGTAGAACAAGAGCTAAATTGTGTAGTGCTATGAAGATGAGACAAAGAGCTCTAATATAGGGCTAAATGCAAAGGAAAAAAGGAGTTAGGAAGATAGCCTAAGCACAGTTATAATAATGGGAGCCAGTTTTGCTACACAGTTTTGAGTGGGCTCATGTGAAAATCCAGCAAGACAAAGAAGAAAAAAAATGTAACGTAAGAGAATTGATTTAGATCCTGAACAGATGGTCTTATGGTGGGATGTCTTCTAAAACTCAAATTATTTTCTGACATTAGCTCTATTTCTCTCAGTGCTGCTATAACAAGCAAATGCATTTTATCTGAACAGCTACTTAATATTGCCCCGATCCGAAGCATTTACTTGCTTGCTGCTTTCCTGCTTAGCAGTTTCACATATGATTAGTGTGTAACTTCAGCAGACAGAATGAGACCTTCAGCATTTCTTAGGAAGGGCTACCATCATGTAGGTTTTCAGTGCATGACAAAGGACCAATGTTACAGAAGTTACATTTATCAGTCTCCTGTGAGTATGAAGTGAACCACTGAAATCAGTCCATCATATAAAGGACTCAAATCAGTCAACCTTAACCCTTCTACCGCAGAAATGTGAGAAAAAAAATTATAGAAAAGAGGTTGGCTTCCTTCCCATTACTTCTGTCTTTGAATGCTGCAATACTGAACATGCCCTGAACTTGTCTGCAATGATTATTTTTTGTCTTTGGGATCTACCACTTGTATCAAACAGCACATATTCTCAAAATGCTTCCTGGAGGAGGAAGCCTGCTGGTCTGCTATCAAAAGGCTTTCTCTCTCAGTTCAGGCAGAGGAAAGGTGATGAGACTGGTTCCACATGCTAACAATAAAAACAGGAGAGGGAGAGCAAATGGGACAGGCAGAGAAGTAATTTGTTTCCCCATTTCTCCAACTAGGAATAAGAAACAGCTGGTTTATGGGTGATAAAATTACTCATGACAGAGCAGCAGAACTGTTACCTAGAGAGAATATGATGTTTACCAGTTGGGGCACTAAGTTGACAGCCAGAATATTTTTTCCTGCTCCTCATACCTGTTGTGTGAACTTCTGGCTCTGTCTCTCCCCCGTGTCTTGTCTATTTAGAGAGAAAGGTACACAAGATGTAGACTCTCTGCCTTTTGTATAACATTAAAGCAATGAGTCCCAGAATTCAGATTGCAGTTCCTACACATCACTAAAATATAACTATTGTCCATACTGTCAGAGGGGAGAGAATCACACAACTCCTGTGCTGCCAATGGATTTATAAGCTGGAAACAGACATAAATCAGATTTTGCAGGTCTAGAAGGTACTAAGAAGAAAAAAAATTTCTCTATCATACTCTGAATAGAAGTAAAAAGCAACGTGATTATTTTGGCTCAGGCATATAGATTTTGAACAAGTCTAGCAAAAATTCCTAAACAGAAAACGACATGGCAAATTCCTTTGGGGAGGAAAAGAAGGGAGGGGTTTTGTCAACAACCTATTTCCACGTAAGTCATAGAATTATGTTCCAAAAGAATAAGAAATCATTATAGGAAGAATTTAGCCCGATCAACTTTATATTCCTGCAATATGATACCACAAAACACTATCAGTGTCCTTATTTTCTGTAGTATCAAAATACAGCATGAATAACTACACTTTCAAAAAGCTATACAAAAAGTACTAGTTTAAAAGTCCTTACTTTCAGCAATGTGTAGCTTCTTGTCTTGAACAGCAGAACTCTTCACTTTGTAGTAGGATAAATTGTTGATTGTTGTTGCAGCATTGATGACCAACTCCTCACAGTCATCAATTGACTTGTATTCTGATAGCAAAAAAAACCCCAACAAACAGAAAACATATGCATATGTAGATACACACATGAACAAGAGTAACTTAGCAGTACATTATATATATATATATATATATATATATAAAAACATATATAAAAGCAAACTGAATCATAGTTTGCATGGCCACTATTACAAACAATACTATTCTGTTTTTCAGTAACATGGCAGAAACCAACAGGAGCAGCTGGTCCAAGAATGGCAATACAAAGTCACTCTTTCCAACTCTTCCTCTACAGAAATCATTGTGATTAAGGCAACATGGTTTAAAATCCCGTTAGTTAAGACATTTTACAGATCCTATTTGCTGTTTTAAGATGGAACTGAGGAGAATCCACATGCAGAAATAGGCCTATGTGATAGGCATAGAGAAATACCAAGGACTATTATACTTAAATGTCAGACACCATGAAAAGTTTGGGGGGGGGGGGGGAGACTTCTTTAACAATTCTTGAAAGATTGTCTCTCTTAGAGTTCCTGACAGAATGTTAACCAGTGAAAATTACACCAGCAAGTCTGAAAGTTGTGTATATCGACTTATCTGAGGTTTCTCGCCTCAGAAACCAAGAGTGAAGGAAATAAAAGCAGGGTAAGTTCACAGGGAGACAGAACATTTAGTAGTAAACTAACTGATACAGTGCCCAAGAAGAGGGGAGCGTGGCGGAGAGCTTTAAGACTCAAAAGTGCTTACACAATGATTAAGCCAGTTCCAACCCAGGAAGCTCCTACAGGGCTTAAGACAGAATGGACGAAGCAGTGAGTCTGCCTTCTCTAATCCCCCATGGCTGGTGGGTAAGTCTGGTAAACTAGCATATAATTAAGTTGATTGTCTTTACATAATATTTAATGTTCTTGTCACACACTAAAATATTCTGAGTTCTTTGTCTTGTCAGTGCTAAACTGTTACAGGGAGAAGAGACTGCCCAGTCCTAGCCTGTAATTAGGTTTACAAAGGGATCAGTAAGTGGTAAAGGAACTGCAGTCCTAAGCCTCTGTTTCTAGGGAAAGGCACCCTCTCAAGATAAAGACTGGAAATCTGAAAAAGAAGAAAAAATAAGAGGAAATTTTTCAGGGAGACTGAAAGTTATGGGTGCAGGGAACAAAAAGAATACTTAATCCAGAACAGTCACAAAACCTGCAAACCTTAAAAAAAATCCCCCCCAAACACATCTATGTAGTACCTGATAAGAACAGACTTCCCTTATATATGAACTCTCAGTGAGATGTATTTAAAATAAAATTTATTTGCTTATCCTTAATGATCATATCTGCAAATCTGATCACTGAATTAAATGCTTCTACATCATCTTTCCCCAGACACTGAAAAGTCAGTACCAAAGCAGCAATGCTTCCACTTTCTCAAACAGGCTTTCTACATAAAACAGTTTATGAATATCAGCAGATTGACTTTGTTATTTTAGCAATGGAACTAATTTAGTTATGGCTCAACCTGGATAAGAAGGTCAAGTAGAAAAATCCCGAACTCTTCTTACAGACTGAACAAAGATAACAAACACAACACAGATTTTATTACCTAGTACTGTAACAAGTAATTCTACAACACGATGGGCAGCTGCCAGAGCTGCTCCTACGCTGGGATGAATAGAGAGATTGGCCAGCACTCTTATCAATTTTATCAGAACATCTTCTGCTTCGGAAGGATCCTTTGGGTGGGTTTTTCCTTCCTCTTCTTTTTCATGGTACCATTTCTGTGCATTCAAATCAAGTTCATGGTAGGTTTGGAATAATGATATCAAGGTGTTAACACTTCCTTTTTCTTTAAAAAATTGCTCACGGGCTTGGTTATTCTTTGCTGTTAAATTACCAAGAATGAAGATGATACGGATAACCAAATCCTGCAATAAAGTAAACAAACCATATTACACGGAAAACAGCAGAAGCTATTAGCTGCTTAAAAAGAAGATAATACTTAATTTGCTTCACAATTCAGTTAATCGCAGGTCCAGAACAACTGAAGGAATGCCAAATACAGCAACTAGAAATAATTTTTTTATACTATTACTTTTCACAACCCGGTTTACAGAAGAAGTCAAAAACATCTGACAGAACTAGTATAGCATTGGGATAATTACTAATGGGATATACTTAGTATAGGTCATCTATTTTTACTAAGCCCACAGTAATCTTAAAACATCTTAAAACAGCACTTTATATAACTAGAATAATCATATGGGCCAGAGCTTACTAATCTTTCAAGTAAGCAAGTGTCAGTTGTGATGGCCAAAGACCACCACCTTCTCTTCTTCTCTAGGCCTGTTACCCATTGTAGAGGTTAAACTACTTCCCCTTCATTTGTTACTGTTAAATCTATGTTAGCTTTTATTCATTTCCTTGTTAAGTCGAATTGCTTACAGATAGCTGAATTATTTGTTCCAGATTTTTACCAGAAATGTAATCTAAATTGACTGGTCTGTTATTCCCCAGTTCCTCCTCTTTCTCCTTTTAAAGACAGGTGCCCTACAACCTTGCAATCCTACATAACTTTCCAAGAATCCCGGAGACATTACCTTTTCTGTCTTTTTGTAAGCACCAAAGGGTAAATTTCATTAGGCCTAGTTGGTTTGAAGACACTTAGATATGCTCCAGCTCATTTTTTAGTGATAGAAGAACTCAGGCTGAAGTAGAGATTAATCATTTGATCATACCTAACCCTTTCAGAAAAAGCAGCAAAAAAAGGCATTCCACACTTCACTAATCACAGTGGCATCTGTCAATAATTCTCATCATCTTCTGAACGCTGCAGCAGTTATTTCCTTATTGTCTTCTCACTATTAATGTACTATAAGAAGTTTTCTTGCTTCTTTTTATGTCCCTTTCTAGTCACTTCTCATTTTGTGCTGGTTTTTTCTGATTTTGATTTTACGTGTTCTTGCTACCCTTTTATTCTTATCGTTACTAAATGAGACCTACTTTCTATTTTTATACAGTATCTTGAGGTCCTATGATTTAACCAAGTTGCTCTCTTAAAGCACTTTCTATCCCTGCCCTTCAGTGGGATACAGAATTACATCTCTTGTTGCTTTATTTTGGACATACTGAGAAATAGCCTTTTTTTGGCAAGGCTAGCGGATCCAAACTGAATGGCATTCAACAGCATCCCCATCTTTTTCTTACCCACCTGTATGTAAGAAGAAAAAAAGAAATTCTGAAAGTCTGAACTAATCCAAGTATAAACTAATTAAAACATTTGCCTCTGTCACTTGGATCAAAACCTACTCATTTCCAAAACCAAAAACTCATAGCTTTATCTTAACAGTACAGGTAGAGTAACAGCACTTCTTCACGTACAGCACAGCCATCTACCCATAGCTGCTAAACTGCTGTACTTGCACTAACCTAGAATTTTGCTAAAGAATTTACATGCTGTTTTTCTTCAAATATAAGTTATATTCACAGATATTCTAATCCTCCCTGGTATTAATAACAATCCAACTTGTTAAAATATACACACTAATACCAAATGAAAAAAGATGTGTAAGCAGTGAAACCTTCTTTCATACATGCCTTCATCAATAAGTTTCAGGTCTTAAGCCTCTGCTGCAAGACATTGGCAATAACATCCTCTTAGGGTCAAGAAGATAAATGCTATCCCTGAATATGAGAAGCAGGCAGTCTCCTAAGTGAGGAACAGATTCTCACATCCATGTATTTAATACGATCACTCCATAGGACCCACTTCCAATTTTTTTAACTAGGCATCATATTTTTGCTAGCATCTAAATGTCATCAAGACAAAATTTTATGAACATTCTTACTGACTAACCACTAAGAGCTTTCACCTTTGCAGGCACAACCCCCAATTCACAAAGGCTGTAAGAATTTGAAGCAAACAACTGATGAATCAGAAGAGAACTGAGAAAAGCAAGCAGTCTAGTTTGACTCGTTTATATTGACTTTCTAATTTTGGTCAAAACAGTATCAGCCCAGCAACAGCTCTACCCAATCAGAAAACAGACAAACAGGTACCGTACAGCAATCAACTGATATTTTGAGAAGTGTGATCTCAACTGTGCTTTCCACCTACAGGCTAGCAAAACAAACTTACAAAATACTTTTTTAGCTAAGCACATCTGGTTTTAATAGCATATTACCAAAGTTTCATTATCTTCCAGTGAAAATTTAACTAGCAGAGTCAAAGAGAAAAGCGTGTACAACTTCTCCCGAGTAGTATAATACTCAAGGGTTTGGATTATTTTTGTCTATATTTTTTTAAATGCTCATGGGGTAAGCACTGCAAAAGTAAGAAACACTAGCTTAGAATTGCTGTGTAAAGAAATACACGTAAAGACAAATGGCATTTTGAAACTTCTTGCAAGACTAAACCTGTACAAGGCCCATGGGCCTTTCTGTACATAATGAAAGAATCAGTATAATAGATGAGATTATTATGCATCTCCAAATGTTTGGAGTACTAACTGCATAAGAAGTTTCAGACATTCTTGCACACTTATAGGAAAATTACATTTATCAGGTTAATTTATATGATATGGAGTTCTTAACATGTATGGCACTAAAGACAAATTAGATTAAAGGTAGGAATTACACTTTGTTATTTCATCTTTTTATAATGAGGCATTCATGTGAGACATGCTGTCCAGAGAGTGTACCCAAACCTGATTTGAAGGTTATATATAAGACCACCCAACTTCACTTACACAAATTTGAAGAAACATATAAAGAAAAGCTTGAGAAGGAGAACTAATTTTTTTATTGGCTTCCAATCTGTGATGAAACTGTGACATTATTGTTTTTAAAGTGGTAATGGCACCACATATTCCATCTGCATTTAACTTATTTTTCTGACAACTGGAACATATACATTTGATCACTGCTCTGAAAGATTTCTTTGCTTATCTACTTCTAAAAATTTATTCCTAGCACTGCCCTAGTAGCAAAGGTACCCAATGTACTTGCTGAGTCACAGAACTTGACAGCAGTTTATCTTGGCAATTAAAGTCTACCTGCCTTCCAGTGTAAAGCATGATGAAGAGAGGAACAAATAGTACAGTAGGAAAGGAAAGCCAAATAGGTCAGTAATTTCTAACTAAAATGAGATAAATAAGGGAAGGGAGTCCATACTAGAGTTTGTACTCATTGGCCAAGTACCTGTTGTTAGTCTATTTGGTGTCTGGACCCTCAGAAGGAGAGGGGTAGTATGAAACAAAAATTCAGATGCCGGCAGATGAGTTCCTATTGAATCTCCAGCTGTAAATGAAATGTGCTTTCTATGTTCCACAAACTTCAATGGAGGTAGCCAAAATTCTACCACCTGTCCAGCAGTATGAACTGCTTCTCATTCAAATCTAATTTACACTTCATTTCCAAATTTGTATTTCTGCTTTATTATGTACCTTGGAAAGAAAATTTGAGAGTTTTCTTTTCAGGCTATCATAGTCTACTTATACACAAAAGAACAATAGTTATGCCATCCTGGAGCTAGTCTCTTCCAAACACAGTAAGGATTCATCTTGAAGTGACATTCTGGCTGTGAAAATCCCTGGTCAAACCCAGAAAGAGCAACTGACTCAAAATGAAACTTGATTTAAAGAAGAAAAAAGGAGGAGGGGGAAGAGGGTAGAATACCCTGAAAGCATCAAAAGCAAATGAAGAAGTTCTTGACTGAGGGACCTGAAAAAAGGAGCCAAGAGAAGCTTTGCCACAGTGATAGCAAGGAGTACTTTGTCAGTAAAGAGGGAACCTCCTTCTCTTGTAAATGTGAATGCAGCTGAGGAGAAGGAGAGGCCATTAGAAGAATGTAGTTATATTTCTATGTATCACATGCCACGGGACCCTACCCAATAATTTCTACACCCAAAAATCTGATCTGTTTAGGTAAACTTTTCAGAAAAGGGTCCATTTGCACTTAGTGATTTTTAGCAATGAAGAACTTGTGTCCTTAGGTTTGTTTGTGGACATCTGGAGATCTGGGAAAGGTAATAAAGAAAAGCAAGCCCATTGTCACCAGAACAACATTTGATGAAAAGCAGTGTACACCCTCTAACAAAAAACATTTCAGAAGTCACGAACTGAAAAAGTTGAAAACCATATCCCCCACAGTATTGCTCCAATGATTACTGATCCCTGGTTAAAATCTTTATTCTTATTACTTATTATTCTTATTACTTATTAAATTTGTACAGCTTCAGCCACTATTTCTTATTATCTCTTTTTTCCTAGATTAAAGGATGTCCTACTAACAGAAATTTCTTCCTTGTACAGATTCTATTAGCAGGCAACTTGCTAATGGTCTGACCTTTGTCACCGATAAATTAATTTGCTTAATCTTGAGGGTTTTTTTAACTCTAAGCATTCTTTTAGCTCTTTTCAGATCTGTTCCCCAGCTTTCAGCATCTTTTGTAGAAATTAATACCAAAAACTAAGGCAAAATATTTTAGTGACAGTGTCTGTCACAGCAAGCAGTAATACCTTCTTATTACTCTTATTTCATATTCTAATGTTTACCTATGTAGTAATTACATTCATTCTCTTGTATCTTTTGATACACCAGAACAGCAGGTTTCTATATGATATATGCCAGTGAAGACTGGTTGACTACAAACTTTCAGCTCTACGTTCCTGACCATTTTATATTCAGAGTACTTTTCACATATTCTGCACTCTCCTTACCACTTTTGCCTTTTCTTTCAGACAAAAACAAAAATCACAACCAAAGTATTAGGAAGACGCAAATACACTATCAGCCCAGCATACTGTCAGAAATCATACTGTAGGGAAAGGGTGACCTACTGTGGTTATTCAGAGTTGTCAGAATATTTATCCTAAAATGGATACTTCCTTCTTGAAAAAAAGTTAATTCAGAGAGAATGAATGATCAGTTATGAACGTGCATGTGCACACACAAAACACAGGAGAAAAATCTTGTATTTTTGTTCTTTAGTAGTCAATTACTATATTCCTCTCACAGCTTTTTTAAATTTTCCAAGGCACTATTATAATGTCAGGCCAGAGGGAGGAGGAATACAACTGAAAATATGTATTTGTAAATGTAGGAGAAACGAACCACATTATCTAATGTTAAGTTCGTCATAGGGTTACCTTGACAAGCATTTCAGCAGAAGTGGTGGCATAAACAGCACCCACTCTCCTTTCCATTCACAGTTTGGTTCCTCTCCCATATTGTTTCCTCAGTATTTGTGAGCAAGGAACTATTTGAGTGGCTGTTCAACAAACTAGACTGGAAAGCAATGCAGGTGATAACAATAACCCAGCAAACACTGGGGTTCTTTTTTTCAGTTTTAAGGTTATTGGAAGCTGGGACAGTTCTGTGACATGATGTATCACGCTGTCGCACAAACAGCTGTCCTAAACCCAAATAAGGGATAGCACAGAGGGGAAAAGTGAGTAACTGAAACACAAAGAACACTTAGTCAGCACTGATGACCATTTCTTCAGAGGCAAGCTATGGATACAGAAACGCACCACCACCACCACCCGCCAATAAAAATAAAAAAAATCTTTGGTATCTCATAAGGCTATGATGCCACTGAGCAGAGTACCAATAATACTCTCAAAGCATTTAAGAGGCAAACACGTATATCTCAAATAAATATAGCTGCAGCATTAGACTCTATCGTTAAGAGCCTGTGGTTGCTTTGGGGTATTACATGACTTATGTTATATGACTGACTGAAACAGACAGATAGTGGGTTCCTGGGAGCTCAGCACAGAATTCTCCATAAGCCAGCCAAAAAACAGCCAGGAAGGCCAGTCACTGCATGCAGATAAGCCTTTGCCTAATAAATAAAGCCAGAAACAGTGGCGAAATTCTCTGCATTTACAGGCCCCATCTGTGACAACCTTCCCCACTGCAGCAATCCTAAGAGCAAAAAGGACATTCAACAACCCTGATATGAGCCTTTTTCTTGAAGGAAGACAAGAAGAAGTCTCACAAGCAGAAGCCTACTTGCTTACAGAAGACTATAAACTGATTTAGGACCCGCTACCTGGCAGATGCATTTGGGAAGAAAGCTGGGCTGATCCAGGCACAGTGAACCCGATAAATGCAGACATCTTCTTGGAGAGGATGACAAGGCAACATCACTCTACTCTTCATTTAATAAATTGTTTCTGACAATCTGATTGTTAAATCAAACAGGTAAAGCAGCATGCAATTTATAATTGTAAATTAGCGCAGTTCTACTAGCTGATGCAAGAGATGCAAAAACCAGTAACAAATATTTTCAAACATATCAGGACCAGGAAGTTTGCCAGAGTCTGCAGAACTAATTGATGATCAGGATAAAGCTGGAGCATTCAGAGAAGAAAATGTCATTGCAGAGAAGCTAAATGAGTTCTTTGCATTGATTCATGTCCACTGTGAAAGCAAATGGGGAGATCTCAATGCTACAGCCTTCTCCGGGAAAGACCCATCAGAGTATCTGTCCAAAACTGAAGTGATCGCAAACAATTTTAAGGAACAAACTTACAAAACAAAACAGTAACAAATCACCAGGACTGGATAATCACCCAACAGTTCTAAAAGAACTAATGAATTAAATAGCTTAATTACTAACAGTGATGTGCAACTTCTCAAAACTGGCTTGATGCCTAAAGACTGGAAGGGTAACAAATGTGAAAAGGATCCAAGTGAGATTCAAGTCTGGTGTCTGTAGCAGATAAATTAGAAGAGACCATAAAAAAGAACAATAAAATTAGTGGACAGTCAAATAAACACAATCAGCTTTAAGACTCCCACGTTCTGACTTACCCAATTCTTGAGTTCTTTGAAGGGATCAACAAACATGCATAAAGATGACCCATCTGATATCACCCATGTGGCTTTCCAGGAGACTTTTGACAAAGTCACTCACCAAAATCCTAGAGAAACTAAGCAGCCATGCTGTAAGGCAGCATGTCCTGGTACAGATAAACAATTAGAGGATGGAAAACAGAGTAAATTAGCAGTTACTGCAATGGTGGAAGATGACCAGTGGAATTCCACAGGGTTCTGCGCTAGGAACTGTTGTGTTCAACTTGGCCATAAACAACACGGAAAAGCAGGTGACAGCAGTGATATGGGAAAGTTTGCTGATGACACCAAGATATTCAAAGTTGCAAAGATGAAGGCTGACTGAACAGCAGAAAAAGGATTTGTAGTCAACCGGTAATAAAATGGCAGATGAAATTTAAATGCACATAAACATGAAATGATGTGTGTGGAAAAACACAGAGCAGACATACCTTCATGTATAAAATTTCAACCTTTGAACCAACCATAACCACCTGGAGAGCAATCTTGGGGTTAGTGACAGATTCCTCACTGGGGTTTAACACTCACAGGAGGTCAAGAAAGCAAATAAAATATTGGGAATTACTGGGAAATAAACTTACACAGTCATGCAAATCTATGATATGGCCACATCTTAACTGCCATGTTCTAGTTTCCTCATCTCAAAAAAAAAAAAGATACAGGAATCAGGATTGTAAAAAGTTCTGAGAAAAGCAACACGGATGCACAATGGTATGGAATCAGAAAGGACTCTCTGTATCAGAAAGGACCAAGGAAGCAAAGACTCTTCAGCCTGGAGAAGAGGTAACTCGAAAACGGTACAATAAAGATCTAGAAAGTCAGGCATGGTGTGAAATGAATGATTAGATTAAATATTCACTGACTTTTCAATACAATAACCAGGGGGTATCAAATAAAGATAGTAAAGGCCAAATTCAAAACAAGCAAAAGGAATTATTTGTGCAGTGGGTAGTTGCTATGGTAACTCCTTGCCAATGGGTGTTTAATATATTATAAGTTTGTATGAGGTAGAGGGGAGACTATAGAATTTCATGGAAAAGAAGTCAACTAAGGTTTATTTCATACACAGAGAATCACAGCTGGCTGAGGAAGTCTCCAAGTTGAAAAGAGCTGGAGGTTTGGTAAGTATATACAGGAAGTATCATATATGCTTGCTCTGTTTTTACTGTTATCCAGGCATCTGATTTTTAGTGCTGCCAAGTATGGATAGTAGGCTGGATGAACCTTTCATGTGACCCAATATGATTATTCTTTTGCTGAATAGCTAATTGCTGCATCCAGAGATGTCAGATACTTAACAAATATTTCCTGATCAAAAAAGTAGGCTACACTTAAGTATAAAGGGACTTTCCTACACAATGGGTACAAGATTTCTTCTATGCCAATTTTAGTATCATAACCTGTGTTTGTGCACTTAGGATTGAAAATAGACTCCTAACTGTACACTGATAAAAGATTTCACAGAAGCTGGCAGGGCCCCAAAAGGCCATCTAAGCTCAGGTAGTGCCCAATTTACTGACAGAAGCCACTGCCCTATTTAGACATTCTCACTGTTCCAAAGGCATGGCCTCCTCATGACTTGTGACATTAACCACAGCCTGAAAAAGTCATCCTTCATATACCTTATCTGAAAAGCTTAGAGATTATAATGATCTGGGAAAGGGGAACAGCATCTCGTTAAAAGATTTCTGGAGATGGGCAAAAGTCTACAATGCTGACTAGAAACAGAAGCATGCAAAGCTCATCCTGCAAGATAAGAGGCTCTGCAAGAACACTTCTGACAGCTTTCATGGCATGTGGCAGGCACCAAGGATTTTTTTGTTACTCTGCATAAGTAAGCTCCAAAACCAACCACAAGTGAAGTCCAACAGAACATGATGCGTAGAAGAGCACCGCTGAATTCCCCAGTCCTAGCTTGCAGATCCAGCTTTTCCAATCTTCTGTACTCCTCTCCTTACCTAAGACTATGACACATGGAATTTAGCAAGTCTTGCCAACTCAATTTCCCCAAAAGTCTTTCTCACAGAGTTAAATTACTACTCTCCCATTCCTTCTGATTCTTTTACGCAAGAGAGAAAACAAGCTGAGAAAAAAAGAAAAGAGCTGAAACTGCAGTGTGGTGAGAAGAACAGAGATTATTTGGGTGGCAGCTGCGGAATTCAGTGTGTGGTGTGGCAGCAAGTCATTAATCCTATTTCCAGTGCTCACGTTTTTATTTTCACAATATTTAATGCTTATTTTTAAAGTAACAGTTATGAAAGCACTTGAGAAAGTCTGAATCCTGGTTTTATTTTTTTTCTCCAGTATGTTTCTAGCTTCCATGATTGCCAGTGAAAAAGACATGATCCCATGAACTTTGCAACCTGAAAATTCAGAAAACACACACACTTCCTTTCTTAACATACCAGTTCTTAGTCCTGAGGATTTTTAATGCTTTGAGTTAATATTACTGATTTATCCTCCTCTCTGCTTCTTCCCACAGCAGACAATTTTACTCACACTGCTGTTACTTGTTTTCTTTTCAACACATACCAACTCACACTATAACTCACTAGCTGTCAGCATTTTGAAAGAAAGATTAGCAGTGCCAACTACACCTCAGGAAAAACATTTGCACTCCTCACAGCTCAAGTGTTTATTATACACTACAGAAAAAGTGGTATATTACATTATCTATGTCCCTCTTCTTGTTTCTGCAGGGCTTTACTCAGCTGACAACTGACAGTTGCATGCTTGTTTCAAAAATGCAGTAAGAAATAATTATTCTGAAGACACTACAATATAATCATCACAACATAACAACTAAGTTTTTTAATACACAAGCTATTTCTTTACTAATTTGTATTTTCATAAAACAACTGACAATTTAACACAAAAAGCAATGCTAATCTAGTGAAGAAAGATGTATTTTAGGACCACTTAATAAAATAGGCAAATGAGAAGCTAAATTCTGAACACTACTTGACAACAAACAATTTGAATTTATATATGAGCCTACAATTCATTATGACACAAAGCTATTATCTCAGGAGCCTAGAAAAGTTCCCCTTAAAATTACAGATGAAGATTGAGAGGAAGATGTTACTCAATTTAAGCTCCTTATTCCCAGTCCCATCATTCGCTGAGTTTTTAATACAGTGCTCACAAGGAAAAATAAGTATAAATCTAGTAAAATATTGTGCCTTTGATATTTCTTGTATTATTTACATAGCATTTACGTAGCATTTTACTACAGTGTCTTTGAAGACTATACAATGCAAGAGCAGCCTGAACCTAGAAATATTCAGACATGCTGCAGAAATGTTAATCAACAGACATTTAGAAGAATAGAAACAACTTAATCTGTGTTCGTCTTCCATGTGTACTATCACAGAAAACAGGGATGCAGGTAAACAGGACAGGGAGAAATTATTTTTGTATTTGGCAAGAGAAAGAATAGATCATTCAGTGTAGCCGATGTGATTATCTTCATTAACTGCCTTCAACAGTAGCAGCACAAAAGACCTCCTTCCAACAATTCTCCAGGAATTACTAACTCTAGGATAAATTGTATAGGACACCTAAATGTCCTCAAACTAGTTTAGATGCTGGAGCAGCCAAGAAAGTTCCTTACTTTTAAGAATGATCTTAATGTGACTTAATGTTCTATGTTTTGAAACCTTGTTCCACCTTTGAACATCTATGCTTTACATAAAAATTATTTACTTCTTAAATCTTACCTGGCAACAGAGCTAAGTAATTTGCCATACATGGGGCACTCCACTCTTACCAACCTGGCAATCTTTAAAACTATGATCCTGCACCAAACTCCCAGAGCCTGGTGCTCCAGCAAACACAGGAAAGATCACTGTGATACAGCAGGACAATACAGCAACACCTGACCCTTGAAGTTCTAATGAAGTTGGTAGCAAGTATTCTCTTATAATTTTACTTCATAATATGAGGCATTTTGACAAACTCTAAACATTTATTTCTAGGTGAATGTTCCACATGCGGTATTCTAGGCATATGGTTTTCTTGGTAGAGGAGAAATATATTCTGATACCTTATGCAGTTATCAAGGAACAAATTTCCCTCTGCTTTCGAACTGCTTAACTCTGGAAAAATCACGTCTTTTGCAAGGGAGGAGGGCAGGAGAAATCCCAACAATTTCATACTATTAAATATTCAAATAAACTATTTGCTTTAAAAAGTATTTTTTAAAACTAAGAAAAATAATTAAGTACTCAAAGGACTGTTTCTACACATGTAAAGGACAGCCAAGTTAATCAACTATCTGTCCCCTATATTGCTTTGAATTTTTAATCTAAATTATTTCAATTTTTTATTACTTAGAAATGCTGTCAATGATTTAAAATTTTTATTTGGTAAATGCATAAAAGTAGGTCACTGAAAACGAGCTTATACACAATAATACACAGACACATCAGAGGATTAATATATAAAAATCAAGAGATGAAAAAACTGACCTGCTTCTTCTGGTATTTGTTTAGTAGGGCTAAAAATAAGATGTAACATCTGGAGCAGTCTGCTAAAGCTGCACAGAAGTCATTGTAGAAAGAAAGTTTGCTACAAAGGTATAAAAATAAAATAGAAATGAATGAAAGCACTTTTTTTCCACAAAAGATTTTTTAAGAAAAATCACTCTGCTTCTGACTCTTAGGGCTGTATGTTCCAAAAAAATAAATGAATGCCAATACTCTGACTTCTAGTAGAGGCATACGCAGTTACACAGGAGCACAACAGAAGTCTAGCTATCCTTGCCACAGTGAATTACAGGAAGAAGCAAACATAAGGAGCTTCCCAACCTGCTTGCCATATGGCCACAGTATGCTAACACTAGCGCTTCTTAGCATTAAATGGAAGAACTGTAATTTCACGATGACATGGGCAGTCAGAGAGGAGAGGAAATAAAGGCTCCCTTCCTAATGCACGTCTAGTAGATCCCTGTGACAGCACTAACAGAACACACTTCTCACCAGCAAATATGGATAAAGTGCCTTCTTGCAGTCACGATTTTACCTCTGCATATTCTGTAACAGCTGTTCCTTACCTTGACCATTACAAAAATAAAGAACTGGATGTACTTTGGTCATACCAGAAATACTGCAATAACAGAACAAACTAGGATAACCTCTTACTTCCCATGTAGTCAAAACCAGCAAATATCTGTGTTGATGTTCGATTACAACCAATTACAGCAAGACTTAGACTTAGAGAAATTAATAATCTGAATAGATTGAACGTATTCTCTACAAAGAAGCTGCCTAAAGTTACCAACTGAGAGAAAAGAATAACCATTCTGTATTACTAGAAGACAAAATAAAATTCAGATCTGTGCTCTGTACTGCATACTATAATGGGTTTTCTTTTTTTTGTGACTACAATTTCCAGGGAGCTAATTAAATTGATTTTATGGCCAATTTGTATCCTCGGAGCATGCAGTTCACTAAACTTAAGAAAAAAAATTGAAGCAGTAGGAAACTTTAAATAAGACAAATTACTTTTGCTCCATATTGAATTCTAGATCAAGTAAATGTCCTTGTCAGAATTACAGTGTAAGTATCGATTACATTTAATTACAAACCCATTGCATTACCCCACTTTTCATGGCATTTTCCAAGTAAAAAGAAATGCTCTCTCCTTAGAAGAGGTAAATATACTTGAAGTGCTGTAATCATAGCTAGAACTCAACTTATTTTTAGGAACAAAATTAGAGAGACAGATGTGGACAAGGTGGCATGGCACTGGGGAAGCAATTCACTTGCTTTACAGGTAGCACAAACAGCAAAGGACCAGATTTGCCTGTTTTTAGCTGTGGAGACGAAGGAATGACAGTCCCTTATGTAGCTGCTCTTCAAAGCACAACCCAATCTCATCTAGCAGGGAGGATGTGATGGATAATTTGGAGGGGCTGAACGGGAAGAGAAGTCCATAGCAGAATCTCAATGAACATGAAGCCACGGGCAACATGACTCAATACAATAACAAAGCAGCAATGGCAAAGACTTCCTCCAGAACGGCATTCATAAATTGTGCCTATAACCCAACTCCTGAAATTACCAACAGTTAATTTCACAACTTCTTCAAAATCCTTAAATGGTTTGCAAGTCTGTTTAGCATTGGATATTGCAAACTGGTGCTTGGTAACTGGAAGATTTTTGACTAAGAAACCATTCAGACTACAAAAGGATCTTTTGGGGTGATTCATTCATACTGATCTCCCTCTAAAAAGCACATCTTGGGAAATAGCCACTGAGCTGCTCATAAAACTGAGATTCTTTCAGCATTTTCATCTGCACGCTCAAGCCCTGATCCCACAGATTAATCTCCTCAAACACTCTGTGACAGCTCAAAACAATGAACACTGATCACGTTTTCTCTTTTGTATTTTATTTCACAATACGCAGTCCCAGATATAACTTAAGCTTGTGTAATTTCTCTCCATTTTTTTAAAACGTCCTAAAATAGGATTAATAAATACTTAATTTACACAGCTTTAAAATATAAGAAATAGTACTTTAAAAATCTCAGTCAGAATCTGTGGGATCGAAGAATAACACAATACAACAAAACACTTTTCACAGGTATAATGAATCCAAGTTGTATGGCTACAATTAAACAATTCTATCAGTATTAATAAAGACAAAATTATCATACAAAGTCATTCAAAACTACACAGCGCTTTTAGAAAAAAAAACAAACACAGTGTAAATCTTCCCATTCTTCCGCTTGATCCTGCCCCCTTTGAGGTCACTCGAAGCAGTAACACTGACTTGACTACATGCAGAAATAGCACTGTCCCCTGTACATACCTGAATATCCTGACAATATAGATGCATACATCCTTATCATCCACACGCTGCTCTAGCGCCGCACAGAGCTCAGAGACTGCGCCACTGCAAAGGAGCTGGCGTCTTGCCGAAGGTAAGTCAGCCAAGTTTCGCAAAGTAGCTGTCAGCTGTATATAGAATATTTAAAGATTTATTAATCACAGCCATTTACAACAGAATCCACACTGTTCTGAAAATTTAATAAAGCTCAGATCTCATTTATAACGTCTAAGGCAGTCTGAACGCCCTGTTAGCATTCTGCAGGTATGTATCTACCAATAAATTATAGCAGGAAATGTGTAACAAAATTGTGTATATAGGAATAATTGTTTGAAAATGAAAGATTGATGCTGGTCTGTGCCTGCACATAACCTCCTTCTTTGAGGGAAACATGACCTTTCATAGGTTTTAAAATCTTGTATGCGTGTATACAAATATAGACCAATTGGAAATTAGGTGAAATGCTGTGGACAGTTGAAGTGATTTTTTGCATAATGTCTGATTTTGCAAATTTACATTTAAGTCTTGCAAATTCATACCGATATATATTTTGATTTTGATAGTTGCAAACTAAGATGAATTGATTTTAAAAGACAATAAAATTATTTTGATTAAAAAAATTTAGAAGTTAATCAAGATCAAGAGAAATCCACTATTCAAACAACACAAAAATGAAAAGCTTAAGTCCTCAAGTTTATTTTGGAGAAACCAAAATATTTTCAGAAGTTACTGTTCTATTTCAAGGAGTTTTAAGCATAAAATATCTATCACATACAGATACACAAAATGAATCAGCTATTGCATATTTTGAAATTTTCTGGTTCTCTTCCAAGGTAAGGGTATTCAAATGCCAAGGTCAGACAGGCAATGACATGTAAGTTAACTTTTGATCTAAACCAGAATTTACTATAAAATTAATGTGAAGTCATTTAATCTAATGTGAATATGGGAATTCTTTAAATTTTCCTTATTGTATGAATAAAGTATTTAACTTCAATTTGGTTTTAAATCTGTTCAAATTGTTTGTAATCACAAAAACCTCTAGATATTAAGTATTTTATCACTGAATTGGACTTCTTGTCTAGTGATATGTAATTGCTAATTTTAAAGGAAAATTCTGACAAAGAGCAGGTTAAGTTTGAGGAGCTTTTGCTCATAGGATTCTATGCACTACTCTGTCCATTCTCCAGCAGCTTTCAAATTCACTGTCCTACTTCAACAAATTTGCCAAAAGTGTACATGTCTTCAGTTACCGCAAGATGGCCAGTAATGGAACAACAGGAGAAGGAACAATGTGTCAAAATGGAGAAGCAAGCTACAGAGGGAAAAAAATTATGTGATAATGTGAATGTGATATGTGAATGGATTTAACTTCAGCGCTAAATATGAAATGTATACTATATTCAGAATAAACAGAAACTGAGCGTGTTTGTTACCATTTGCTTCATATTGCTCATAATTTAAGACGACACCTGGAGTTTTTTGTTATTTTAACTAAACAACTGCAAAGAATATACTTCCAGATATGCATTCTTTCACAAGTCACGATGCTTCAAAACTCAACACAATACTGAAGAAATATTTTAAAATAAAAATACTCTGATCAAATACTTTCACTTGTTCAAAAGTTTTGGTGGAAAAATTCCTGCCAAATGGAATAGACACAGAAGACTCTATTCAGCACTCACATACAAGATGTTCACAGTTAGCCTAGGATGATATTTGTTGAGCTCTAGCTAAACTTCACATAAAGGAAATGAAGGATAAACCACATATTAAAAGTGTTGTTCAAACCCAGACCAGGGTTTTCACTGCAGGAAAGAGACTTACATACTAGATGATTAAAAAAAAAAAAAACAACTTTATCAATAGATAGTGGTGCAGAGGTCTCCAAAAAGAGAGTAAAATTTTGAGACAGTTAGATGGTTCAAAATCCCACAGTGGTAAATTCTATCAAGAGGCAACCTCACACAAAGACAGTTTAGAAAGGAAAAACAATGCAAAAAACCATATACACTTAAATGTGTGAGACAATGAAATTCAGAAGTTCATAGAAGTATATATACACAAAAGAACAGTTTAGTATGCAAGTGAAATTTGAAGAGTATAAATTAAAAAAATAATAGATGCTAGCCAAACAGCACATGAATTCAAGAGAGATTCTGATTGCTTCAAGCAGACACCATGCTTCAGGGAGAAATGCATAACAATTGGCTCTAGCAATCCCCACCAGCCCTAATCCTTATGTTACCATGTGAAAGATCAAATTCACCCAAACAGAAAATTTAACAGCAGACAAATGCTATTTTTAAAGGAGAAGACATTTAAGTGGTTTTCAATTAAGGAACATGAAGTACTTGTTAAGTCTTGTTAGTGACACTTCAAAAGCTTTGGCTTTTGAATAAGCATTACCATATTTTATGTAAATACAATCAGACTATTAGGTGAAGCAACATAAAATGAGTCAAAGACGACCTTGGTTTCATGTCCTCTATTATGGAAAAATAATTATTATTACAAACATTTTTATTCTTGTATTGCGGGACTTCTGCGTAAAATCCATTGTGTAACAACGAAGAAATCAGAAAGGGACTTTATTCCCACAAAAAGGACCTGGCAAGATTATGTATAACACTGCCATCTGGTGATTGTGCAATTATACAGTTAAAGAATGAAGAGCTGGTCCCCGTTAACTGAGATACTTCAGTTATCAGGATTAAGAGATGGCAGAGCCTCCCTCAGAGACCACTGTGAGTATTTAAGGTGTTTTTCTCCTCCAATATAATTTGCTCTCTATTCCTGAAGACTTGTATTTATTCATTACTTCTGCATGTCACTGGATATTTGATCTTTTGCTACGAGTATGCCACAAAAAACCTCCTTTATTCTGAAGACATGAATCACAGAAGAAACTTTCTTCGATGCTGTATCCCTGAAAACAACTATTCCTACATCTGCCTATGATGACTGAACAATTAACTCACATAGAAGAAATGGTGCACATTAATGTAGATTTAAGAAACTGATATGAGAAATTTGCACAGGAATTACATAGCAGCAGAAATCACTACTTTTCTCACAAGAAGAAGAAAAATGAAGTATCTGTACTACTACAGAAGAGAATACAAACAAGTGAAACAGCAACCTCAATAAGAGACAGCTGTCACTATTGACTTTTCCACAAAATACTCGAGGCCTTCTTAGAAACAGCCAGTCTACTCAAAACCATACAAAACAGTTTTGCTACACTTCCAATCATACTGAAAACAGCAGATAATAATGACCAAAAAAAAGCATAAAATGTAACATTTTCCTTTCACGCATTTGCGAATTAAACCTTTGATTAAAAAAATTAAATTTATCCACATACAAATAATGGAAGAAAAAACATTTCTGCAGAGTTGTGGGGAAGTTCAGACAACTAGTCAAACAGCTGAAAATAATCTGATTAATTAGTTTTATTACTTGGACATCATTTGTTATTTTTAAATGCCCCAACTGGCAAAAACTTCTTTTTATATCTATTTAACATAAATTTCCATCTCTTTACTCAACAGGATTCCCATTATATGTATGATATGATTAATGCCAAAAGCAGCCAGCAAACTTCAGTAAGTAATATGCTTTGCTTTTAATCCTCCCCTTCCTGCTCTCAGAAGGATAAATATTTTTAAACTATATAGATGTGAAAAGAGATACAGGATACATATCTCTAATTTAGGTTTTAAAATGCCTACCAAAACTACAACCTAAGTTTCCACTCACTGAAATGACTGTACAGCTTCTGTATGTGAGGCATCATACGCTACTTCTTCACCTAAGCTTACTTTTCTTATAGTTTAGGTGTTTTAAGTCACTGTCTATCACCTTGAAAATTACACCGAGAACAGAATCTATTCTGGACCCATAATCCCGCCGCAATAGTTTTCAAAAGGGGGTTTCTAACTAAACTGATAGCCTAAGGCAGCACTGCAGTAGTATTGGGACTTACAAAGTCTAACTAGCAGCATTCAAGAAAAATATAGTCATTAAAACCTGGAGTACATGCAGACCTGAAGTTTGTACACCTTCTCTGGAAAAGGGCGGCTTGCAAAGCCCATATACCATTTTTGTATAGAATATAAGGTACGATATCAACAAAATGGCACAGATTATTTTAGAATTGTTTGGAGAATTCACAGTGCCACAAGAAAGTTAACATTCCCAATTCTAAAGACAGAAGTATATAGAAGAGAATTTTGTGATTCATATAGGAACTTAATGATGACAGGACTAGATAGGAAACAAAATAGGTACACAACAAGCACAAAATTTCCAGTTTCATCATATATTCCCCCAGTCTTTAGCATTTTGTCATTTTGGGACTTCCTTAGCCAAACTAAGTATTAAGCCACATCATTTCATTCAGTGCTTCATAGTATCTCCCAATCTGTTTATGTTCGTATTAAGATTATACACACTATTCAGGAGAGACATACCTCATAGCTCCACTAAAATAAACAAACAAAAATCATTAATAGTAACGTGATGAAGTAAGCTATCTGTATTCTCATATAATTTCAAGAAGTATGAAATCCTTGTTTGTAAGTTAGTAGAGAATTAAAGAAATCTGGCATAATTAGTAGAGAAATTTAGTGTAAAAACTACCTCAGAAAAGTGTCCAATATATTTTCCTGTGAAGTCCCGAAAAGCTTACAATTACACCATTTGCTAAGCTGTACATCAATAACTTCCAAGACAAATGCCAGGAATCTACCTGGCAAATCCTTGACAAATACAAAAAAATCCCACAACCTATGCATAACTTAAGATTTAGCTACGTAACCGTTTTTTCCTAAAACACTAAGGTTGAAACAGTTTTAGGGTAAAGGATTAGTTTTCATAGCTGCCACTCATCAAGGTACCTCATAAGTGAAAACATAGTTTTGAACCCGCTGCCTTCAAAAAGATTCAAAAGTGTTGGCTTTTACAACTACCTTTTCCTTAAATTCCCGTTCTTCAAATAGAGTTTGTCAAAGAAACGTAACTGTATTTTCCTATGTATTTTTAAAAATGCATTATTCTTGTAATAAAAAGCTTTTTGTAATCTCCTAGAGGATTGCAGAGCCGGTTTGTATTTATTATTTCAGTTTAAAGAATTCAGACAAGGAACACAGTTTTATCTGTTTATGGTAATATCCAGAACATTGTCAGCACCATAAAGTAATAATAAGAAACTGGTTTTATTAGGTACCTAAAAATATTTCTATTAACTTCAGAATTTCTAAAGCCTTTAAAATTGACTACACAAAAATATCTATGATAATTAAATTTAGGTCCTGAACAACTTCATGTAAACTTCTTAAAAAAAGTCTATTCAAATATAGGTA
The DNA here is from genome assembly GCF_947461875.1 of Haliaeetus albicilla. Lineage (NCBI taxonomy): Eukaryota > Metazoa > Chordata > Aves > Accipitriformes > Accipitridae > Haliaeetus > Haliaeetus albicilla. The sequence goes on along the minus strand of NC_091499.1, from coordinate 21,906,736 downwards.
CAACTCTGTTGGTGGCACACGGAGGTAGCTTATCTCCTCTAATTACATTTTTCATTTGCCCTTGAAGAGTGTACTTTTAGAAATAAAAGTAAATGCTAACCTGGACTAATAGGTGGCCCAAGTTGGAGAAATATGTGTCGTTTTCTTTTATATTATTAATCTGCTTCATTAATTGCAGCAACATTTCAACAGCTCCTTTGTTGACCATTTCATTAAGGAGTACTGCATTTCCAGACATTAATTTTATAGCTCCCATGCAATACAGGAGAGCTTCATTGTTTTTTTGTAGATCTTCAGTTCTCAGGACCTCCAACAAACAATCTAAAAGGAAAATCATTATTCAGAAAGCCTAATATTAACATTTATATGTGATACAGTCCAGTCATTGAAGAGGTTAACAATTGGGGGAAAAAAAACCTCAGATTGAACTCTTGCATTTCTAATAAGTGGGCTAGAAATATTGGGTATTTGGATCGAAACCAAGAAACAGTTATTGATGAGTAAGAGAATGGGCCTGACTTGTTCTCCCAGGCTTCAAGAACCAGCACCAGTTGTAAACATACAGCAGTAATCATTGAAATCCTCAGTCAAGATTTGCAAAACTGATCGTGTGTGTGCCTGGAATTTTGTGTACTAAACTTGAGACATTCTAAAGAGGTTTCTTCCCACTAATTCCTTAAAAATCAAATTTCTTAAAGCATCTCAAATGGAGCACTAAAAGGCACAAGTGCCCAATTCAAATATCACATTTGAATTCTATTCATAGCCTTTTTAAATTTACTTTTTATATAGGTAAAGTTACTGTAAAAGTTTTGCTTTATGCTACCACTGTCAGATATCTGAAATGTTAAAATTAACAGCTGTTAGCACAAGCCCAATGTATCTTTCACAGTCAAATTGAGACACTCTGAATTTGGTGGGTGTATCTTAAACAAGTAATCCTTACCAATTTTACACTTTTGAATTCCTAGTAATTGATTGAAACTGATATTTACTTCTGCTTCCTGTGTTCCATCCAGTGGAATAAAAACATTTTCCCATCTCATTAAACTTAAGAGATTTCTGAAGTTTTTTCTGTCTGAAGTTGAAACTCTCCCCAAGTATATGGGTGTACACAGATGAAGTACACACAATCTAGGCTCTTGCTCAAACTCTTACCCTCACCAACTGCCTAGCAGTCAGCTAAATCACTTGGGTTGTGGGAATGTGAGAAATCAGTTTCAGGTCCCTGCCCTGCTCAGTATCAAACAGGGTCTTCAACAGTAATTGTCTCTTTTGGGATGAACAGTTAATTTATTTCTTCTACTGGAGCTACTCCACTGCACATAAATAGTTCACAGGGCCAGAAGAAGAAAAAGAAATTGAATCTATAACCCAGTGACTGCAACAGGAATCTGGGTGATTATGCTGATAACCCAGGTTCATGTCTTTGGCCTGGATAAAGTGGGTCCAAAACATAAAGAGTTAATAAACAAACAAACAAAACCCTACAAAAAAATGTTCTTTCCTTCACTAGTTTTTAAAATAAAGGGGAAAAAAGAGCAAGCGAAAGAAAAGTGAGTGAAGATGGAAATCAGAGCAAAAAACCCCAATGCTTACACAGCCATAGCCACTCAACCTGTTCAGATTTTTGTATGATACTAATCTCTACAAAACTGTAGTTTTCAGTATTCAAAGTCAGCTGAGCAATTAGAGCTGTTCTCTTTTCTCCGAGTCCTTTCCTGTCAATCTTACTACTGGAAAGTCTTATTTGGTCTTTATTTCTGACAACACTCCCATACTAAACTTTAAGACCATGAATATTCTCATTTATTTAAGCAGATATACACATATGCTTTAACTTATGCGCATGCAATAAATGCTTGCAAGGTCAAGGCCTATGTTAATAAAACATAATGAAGTTTTAGTGAAAGGAACGACCATCAATCAATACAGAGTATCATTCATACACTGTCATTTTCTTAATATTTCTCATATTTGCATGGTGTGTGTGGATGACACACAAATACAGTTACAATTGTAAAAGAGATGTTGGAGCCATTGCTGACAATTCTCCAAAACCATTGGCTCAATGTGCAGCAGCAGCTAAAAAAAGCCAATGATCATTCTCAGTATGCTTCCTGATGATGGCCAACAACACAGACACCATTATTTCGCTTCTATAAAGTTTGGTGCAGACACATCTTGACTTCTATGGAAAGTTTTGTTCTGTACATCTCAAGAAGGATCTACTGGAGTTGGAGAAGGTACAGGGAAGGGCTACAAAAACAGCTGAGAGAATGACACAGTATCCTTTCAAAGAAAGAGCTAAAAGCCTGAGGTGCCTCAGTCTGAAAAGAAGGCAGACTTATGTGATATGACTGCAGTTTAAAAAATCATGAAGGCGGAGGGTAAGCTGGCTGTAGAAACTCTTATAACTCCTGCAAAACTACAAGCAGAGGCATAATGAAAAGTAGATACATTTAAAACAGCAGACAGAGAACTTCTGGAACTCGTTGCTCTATGAGATCGTAGAGGCAGACAGAATAAGAAAGTTCAAAAAGGAATTAGGCAAATTAATGAACAAAAGATCTATAAACAGAGACTAAGAAGGATTAGGCAGGGATGCACCATCTAATGTCCATAACAGAATGTAACAATTCTGGATCCTGGGGTAGTATAGGGGAAATGGATCACAGAAAACACATAGGCTTCCATGCTCTCCCTAAACAGCATCCCCTTTTGCCATCATTAGACACAGAATACTGGACTAGGTGAACTGTTAGTTTGACCTAGGAGCCAATTTTTAGTGCATGACTAAGTTAACTCTGAGAATATTTCTTGAAAAATGATCAATCTAACTACTGAATTTCAACACCTAACTTATACACAAGAACAGGATACATACCCAATAATCTATCATTTTGAATGATGTAATCATTTTTTTCATTCCTGCAAATTTTAAATGCAAGCTTGCAAACACTGAGAAGATTTTTTCCATCCACTTTCATCTGCAAAGAAAGTAAAAGACATAAAAATCACAGCTAAAATCTACATACAAAAATGCACCATAACATTTTACAAGTTCAGACACCATGGCAAACTTGTATTCTCACAGAACTATTGAATTCCACCTGAAACCCTGACACTACACTGAGCCAAACTGAAAAGTCTGCAGAATTCAGGGACTCTGAAACCTAGCTAGTTTAACTCTATTTAGCAAACTGTGCTGACTGACTTCAAAATAACAGATGATACATAAACTTTTCATTTATTTTCTGCAGGTAGCATATCAATAACTTGCAAGTTTTTTTCTCTAATTTACTCTTACAGACAAATTCTGCACAGGATTCACTGGTTTGGCATCTATGGCCATACCACAAAGAACTCCAATACAACAGTACATGTCATAATGAAAGTTATTCTCAAATATCAGAAAACAAGATCTTATGATGTACTAAAGGTCATTGAGAGATAATGAAAGGGAAGTAAAAATGTTAAAAATACAATGACAAATCTCTTCCTTTCCTCTGCATTTCAAGGAAGATTTCTTCTTTTGTTCATGATTTGTGAAAGACTCCACAGAAAAATGTCTGTAATAGAACTTTTTTTATATATAAGCACCACTTAACATTTATGTAGTATCTGAATATATAATTATATCTTCTGATTAAAACAACACATGCTACCTTAAAGGAGAACACACTCCTGCCCAACACACACTAATTACTAAAATGTCTACAACATGACACTAGCTGGTATCCTTTCACCAGTGACTGTCTATAGACACTTAGTAGAAGCTGAACCAATAGGTTCAAAAGCACCAACTTCACTGACACTTTTAACTGGAAATACTAGAGAAAGAGATAATTACACTTACTCACTTTCCAAAAAAATTATTGTGGTATATTCAGATAGAGGTGCTTAATAAGATCAAGACATTATTCAAAAACTAAGCTCTATTTCTATGTGTAATTTTTTAAATTATTGTTTTGTTTAAATCCCTGCATGTGTATCCCAGCTTAGGACACTGTCTCTTTTTCATGCCTATGCAAAATTCCTGCAACCATACACCAGCTATCCTATTTTGTGTCCCTCCTTCCTCCCCCAGACGTAATTTCTCTGCAAAAAATAGGCTCCAACAAGTGCTGATCTGGATGAATGGGAGACTAGTATCTGTATGGCAAGAAACTGTGCTTAGGAAAGGGTTAGTTTAGACACAGTTTAGGAGTATGAAATGAAAAATTAAATGCAAGTTGTAATTCACAATTTTGAGCTTCACATTCTACCAAACAGCATTTTAAAACACTTACAGCCAGAATAATCTTTGCTAGCTTCAGGCAAAGTGGATCTGAATCAACATCTACAAGTTTATATAATGTCTTCAGAAGCACACTTCTTCTTTTTAATCTTTTTCCAAGCATATTTTCTTCATTCAAGGCTTGATAGAGCTTGGTGCAAGCCAGACAAAGATTTTCTATATTGTCTTCTACTTGAAGGGGGTGGGAAGGGAGAGAAAAATAAAAAATAATTATCAGTGCCACCTTTTCCAGAGCATCTCAATAGACAAAGACGCAGGAGAACAAATAAAGAATGGGCTGCAAAACTACAAAAATAAGGTGCCCAATAAATCTCTTAAAATGGTAATGCAATCCTCAGAACCAGTTTTATTCTGCTCTTTCAAAAAGAAGAGACTCAAGCCAAGAAATCACAGAGCCAAAATAATACCTGAAGCCAAAATGAAACTCACCTTTAATGCTTAATAATCAGATTGACCAAATGTCTACCAGGAAACTGTGAATCTGAATATATTCTTTAAAGCGCTCCACCAAACATTACATGTGAAAAAGAGACAGTTAAGAAGTATTTTTCTGCCCATAGACATAACCTAATATATCAAACCTTGCTGGGATTAAGAACAAGTGAATGTAAAAACTTGTTGGAACTCTCCAATGCATAGTAGAGGTACAAGATATATTCGAGTGGACTGCTGGCCTATTGACAAAAAAGTCATCTACCTCCTAACCCGAGTCCCTCAGACACTATTTAAAAATACAAAAATAAAACCTGCAGTAAATTATTACAAAATCTGCCTCTCAACACAATGGAATCATGTGCATGTTTACTTTAAAGGGAAAATGAAAAGTCTTGCGTATTTTTGAAATTCAAGAGTGAGGGTTGTGGATTTTTTTCTTTTCTTACATTTGCTTTTGTATATAAGGTGACACTAATAAAGCACCATATAAACCCACTTAAACTGCCTGTATAAACTCTGCATTTACTCAGGATGTATTTCACAGCTGAAATAAGAGTCATATTCAAGGAGGCAAAGCACTTGTGATGAAATATATATGGACAGGAAATTATGAAAAAAACCAACATTATATCTAAGGCCCCAAACCTGTAGGCAGATTCAAGGACTCGCCTCTCATGCTGAGCAGTGCCTGGAAGCTCTCAATTTGCCATCATCATACTCAAGGAACAGCAATGACTATTCCATTTCTACTCCCATCGTGACAGAAAATTTAACAAAATTTAGCATGATTCTAAACCCTCTGCTCCAGTAAGCAGTGAAACAGGACTGGCAAGGAACCCAAACTGAAAGGTCTCCACTCCATTTCATCAAAATTAACAACAACAACAAAAATTATTTAATACTCATCCCATGGGGCATTTTTGAAGCTTATTCTCCCTTGAGTACTGGAATGTAACAAAATAAATTATTTTCTCCTTTAGAAAAAGAGACTTTGGGGTTCTATTTGGTTTTGTCATATAACAATCATCTCAAGAGCACAATATTCATAAGATTTTAGACAATTACTAAGTTCCAGGTTAAACCTCAGATTTGTTTTTGAATGGAAAGTTTTCCGCAAATATTTTTGAGGGAGAAAGGGGAAGAAAAAGGCTTTTATATCACTACATAAAAAAACAGATGTGACCTAAATGCATGTGCAGGGAATTAGCTGAAACGTATGAAGCAAGTGACTGCACACAAAATTTTAAAATATTGAATTAGCAACAGACCCACTCAAAACATTAAAATTATGAAATTCTGATATTCATTTTGATAAGAAAAACTGCAATTGTGCAGTAAACAGCCTAAATAAAACAATGTAAAATGCAGGTGCAGGAGGCAATGATGCAATTCAGTTACAATCTGTGTGAATATTCAAGCAGCAGCAAAACTCTTAACTTTAAGGTTTTTTTAGTACTAAATTCAATCAACTGGTTAGATAATTTCATCTATTATTAGAAAAACTAAGCCATAATCAAGTTTTTAAAAAAAGCTAAAAAAACCCCAACACACTAACCAAATCAAGTAAAGACTGGGGAAAAGGGGCATGAAAATTTATTTTCCTTAGTTACATTCATGACAAGGGAAAGACATGATTAGATTTTTACCTCTAAATAATATTTTGCTTACCTATAAAGGATATCTCACAATGCAAAACTTTAACTCGGTGGCTCATATTTAACAATCTCAGCATTAAGCAAGGAAAATGTGAAGTTGCATGGCTGTTTTCAAATTTCCCGATCACTGTTTTTCTACACATCAGTGACAGATGTGGGAATGAGAATCCTGTCTTTTTAAAATAATCATATATTCTGGGAATCACGCAGTACTGTACAGGTGTTTCACACTCATCAACATCTTCAAAATTATGCAAAAAAAATTCTAATCTGTACCATACTCTAATGAACACTGCAAAAGATCCCATAAAATAGAATCTATCCCCTAATTTTACACTCACTTTTAACCACTTGTAAAAACAAATGTACTTTCTATATTCCCACCATTCAAATGAATACAATGTCTATAGAAGGCAACTAAACAACCTTTTGAATGAAATATTAAAATGGATTTCAGAGTTCAATCTTTCAAGCCATACATTTACTAAGTTTTGCTTCAATATTCTGGGTCAACGTACTTTTCTGAGTCATCTAACACTTTAAGCACAAATGGAAATTTTCATTACGATTTCCTTAGTCTTCTAAAATTAACTGAAACCTTCAATACAGACTATGCTTAAAACAGTGAATCTGTGCAGTACTTTCTTCTTAAAATTATTACCTCATCACTGACTGCTAAGCTGGCAGAGCTATGTTGTCTAAAATAAGGTAATTTAATCAGACAAGACCTTCTCTAACCAGTATTTTTTTTTACAGAATCACAGAATGGTTGAGGTTGGCAGGGACCTCTGGAGGTCATCTCATCCAACCCCCCCCCGCTCAATCACGCGGGGCCACCTAGAGAGAGTTGCCCAGGCCAGTTTTACACTGCAACATCACTGAACATAGGAAAGCATAAAAGGCTACATAGTCCAACTACTGTTATTCTTCTGCAGTAAACACAAATAAGTCCCATGTTTCCTGCAGGAAATAGTTCAGAAATTACACCCTTTCAAGAACAGTGTTACCCACCTTTTTCCAGTTCATGTAGAATTGGTAGAATTTTTATATGCCAAAAGCTTTCTTCCTCTTCTGATTCATTTATTCTTGTTTCATCCTCTAAGCCTTCAAAATACATTCAGAACAAAAGCACATATTCAGTAAAGGTTTCAACTTCTACACAAATAAATAGCTACAAATACTTTATTCATCAGTCAGAAAAAAAATATCTAAAAACGTCACATTTTGCTATATTCTGGGTTATGCTACCTATTCAAGCTTTTGGTTTTAGTTACATTTTCTCAAAAACAAAAGTTTCAAACAAAACTAGATAGATAAATGTTTTGATATGTAAAGCTGTACTGTAAAGCCAGATTTGTTTTTGTCTGCTGACATTAATGTTTCATTTGATCACTGGATTGGAAGGTAATGACTACTTTTACATCAACATGTCCTACTATTTTTCAGCTCTGTGTCCACGTGACAGCTTTTTCTGTGTTAAAAAATATCCATACTACAGACAATCCTCTAGGATTGTACAATTTTATCTAGTACACATGCACAATATTACACTAAGCTTGGTTAACTGACTCTTTGGTCAGTTAGGGAAAAACAGCCTTGTTAGTTATTACATCCTGTTAGCAATTCTAACCACTTCATGCAATTAGTTTTGAGAAGTTCTCGACTAAATTTTTGTAAAATGCATGTTTCTCTCCTATTCTTTGTAGGTGAAACAACTTCTCACACAGCATCTTGGGAAAAACTACAGCTATCTGAAAGATGTTTTGCCTCCAATAAACGTCAGAAACCTTGAAGGCAACCAACTCCCAGTTTTCTTGGCCACCCTCAACCGATTTTCTCCACAGTGACTGAGAAAGAGCTACTGTTCATTATCAGAAACTTGTCCACTTCACAAAGAGAAGTTTTAAAAAAATATTTCAGCTTTTTTTATACTTTGCTTCAAAAGAAAACACAAAAAAAGTCCATCAGCAGACATCAAGTTCAAAAGTGGTAGACCAAAAAAATCAGCAGTCTAGAATTCTTCTGGAAACAAGACTGGGAGCGTGGATCTGTTTTCAGATTGGACAAAGGAGTTGGTGAATCATGGTTTATTAAAAAATGGATCCCAGGACTGACTTTCATATGGATGCAGTATCACTAGGAAGTATTCTGACTTGCTGAACATCCTTTTTACATTCACCTGGCGCTACGCGAAGTGACAGAATTCTGGTCTCAACCATTGGCCCGCTACAGCTGGACAGCCAGAGTTTCTGCGCAACTTGAGTTTTAAAGGATCTAACAATTGCTTACAAGGTGCATGTAGGCATATTTTTTTACTTCAAAATTAGGTTAAGCTCCTTATCTTGCAGGCAACCAAAGTTGTTTTATAAAGATGGGGTTTGGTTTGGTTTTTTTGAATAGGAAAATAAGTCGCACAAGTCCACTAAATAACATGAAGAAAGCCATTAAGACTAGAATATATACTTTTTTTTAAGTGACAGATTTGCCAGAAAGCATCTCCTACTGTTCATTACTAGCTCTTGCCCTTAAATGACAATGTAAATTTTTAACATAATCATTATCAAACAAAAAATACTGTACTAAATGAGAACACTAATATTGAGAGGTTTGCATCATGAGAACAGTATCTCAGATCTTAAAAAAATGATTGACTACTGAGCATTACTTGGAACTGACTATTTAAAAAGCTTGGTCTTTAAAAAAAAATCCAGACTCTTTTTGTGTATCTGTATTAACTTTAACTGTCTACCTATATTTTACACGGAATGAATCTATCAGTTACATCTATTTCAACAGATTATACAAAAATGCTGCTGTTTCATAAGTAATACACTGGTAAGTATGTTATTACAATAACTGTATATTGTTGGTGTGTGCATATGTACATATTAGTATAAGTACATGTTATTAGGTAATATTATTATTACTTATTTTGCAGACTTTTTTTATTTTCTAGATCAAATGAGTTAATAGTCTTATTTGAATTGATGAGTAGCTTAATTAATAAAACACTATGCAGCATTTGCAATGAAGTGAAAGTTCTGCTCCAGATAATGTAAGAGCACAGCTGAAATGAGAACACTAGAATAGTTTGCACTGTTCCTTCCTGCCACAAAACCCACATATTGACTCAATTATTTCTTTTCTTTCCAATTTGTAGCCACCTCTCTTCTTAAACTGAAAGATGGGACTGACTTTCTAACTATGCACATGCTTAACTGTATTAAGCAAGAAATAGAATAGTTCATGTATGCATTTGCAGATATGACCAAACTTCTCACTAGAAAAAAAAATTAACAAAGCCATTCATTTTTTAGTTCAGAACAAAAAGAACTGATTTTTTCTGTCACTCTGCTGCAGTTGTCTTGCATTCAATCAGAAAAATAGAGCAACCTAAAAGTTATAATGGCATAATTTTTTTAAACAAATATCTCTTATAACTAGGAAAAAAAGATAATCAGCTTTTACTAAACAATATTAATCCTAGCAATAAGAATGAACAGCAAATACATGATTATAAAGAAACTCAACATTAATAAATTGTAAACGTGTATGTGTCTCTGTCCTGGGAGATTTTTAAGCTGCTGATGAAAAGTTATGGCACTAGCTGTATTTAAAATACTGCAGAAGCTGTCCTGAACCTTCTAACTGAGTAAATCACAATTCAACAGCAAAAATACTCAAGCAAAAGAATTCAGCAAGTTGAAGTTCGTTGGCTCAGTTTTTCGTAAGTCTTAACCACAGCTTTGCATTCTCATCAAAAAAAAAAAAAAAAAAAAAAAAAATCACTAATCAGTCTACATTTATTGGTTGCTGTTTTTAGCATGTAAATACAAGAGCCTTAGCAACACTGAGCTTTCGAAAGCTGTGTACTGCCTGACTTATCATGTTTAGCCTTTTCATAGAATACTGACTAGCTATGAATATATCAATATTAAAATAGTCTACCTCCTCTCTAAAATGTGAAAGTATAAACACAAATCATATGAGAAAATACAAATAAGCTGTAAATGAACACTCCCCCCCCAGAATCTCACTATAGAGAAGAAATGACTGAGAATTCCTACTGCCATCCCACTGTTTATTCTGGGATTAAAGATGAAGTATGCACAAACTAAGGAAGCTACATAATATTAAAAAAAAAAAAGGTATAAAAAGAAACAATCCTAATAACACAAATTATTTTTTCAATAGCATCAATGAAATAGCACAAATAAATTAAAAGGCTTATAAACAGAGAAAATACAGCCCCACAGAATACTAACTCCCATGACATGGTAAATACTCTCAGCTCCTCTGAAGGAAATGAAAGCAGAGCATATTACAGCCTTCACCAGAATGATTCAGAATAATGCAACTTCTCAGTTCTAGAAAAACAGCAGTAAGGCATAATAATAGCAGAGTAGAAACTTCAGGTTTCCATACCAGACTCTCAAATATGCACTTGCCTTGTATGAAATGTGCCAGTTAAGAGGCAATAGTAATTAAAATCTGTTATGTAAAATTAGTAAAACGCATCCAGAATCTGTATCTTCAGCTAATATAGCTTGGCATAACTTTATTAGTTTCTGTGCAGCTATACCAGTTTACAAAAAGTGATGAGCAAACAAGGCGTTAATAGATTGGCAAATTCTTAAGACTACATATGGAAAAAACAAGACAGAAAATATCAACAGATTTTTAGAGTAAAGATCTCTTGAGTATTGTTTCTCTTTACCAACAACATATAGTAAAAAAAACCAATACATCTAGAAAGCCAAAAATATTGTTCAGTGACTAAAGAAGAAGATCTTCAAATCACAAAAATTAGATTATTTCTATTTGACCGTATTTCACATTTGTTGACCGGAAATTGAAATGCCTAATGAAGTACCTGTTACTCTTCTCTTCCAGCCTGTAATCCTTGGCCGCGATGAATTTATGCCAGGCTCTTTCATCTGGTCACTAAAAGATACAGTATAGACACACACAAAGTATATCAGAATACAATGCTCAAAATGCTTCTTTGTTCACATGCACTCAGTATGAGATCTGCATATTAATAACTAACTGGAAAAGATTATAAGTTATTTTAGTAAGTTAGTAGGTTATCTGCTCATTAAAAATGACATATAAATACAACTTCTTCCAGTATGTATTACAAAAAGCTCCTTCAGAAATACTGACATATTTACACCACAAGAGGTCACCATTATGGAACTCAAAACCTAAAGCTTTCCCACTTGTACAATAAAACTGAAAGCTGAACCAAACTAAACTCAGAAAAAGCCAATTTTTATTTTATCATCAGCTTCATTAACTGAATATAAACTCAACTAGCTTAAAACTGTAAGTTCATCCATTCACAAGGACAGTGATTTCTTCTGATGAACACTTTTAAAAGATTTAATGAGAAGAATTTTCAAAGAAATAAACCCTTTAGTAACCTTTAACGTAAATATTAGAGTTTCCATGTCTGCCTGTGAATTACTGCTAACTGCACAGTGGTCACTAGTTCTGTCAGTACACGTATGTTGTCATTTCTTTGTAAAGCAGTAGTGAGTAATGCCATAATTCCTGCTGGTGGTATGATTAGTCTTTCTTTGGCCAGAGGAAACTACTACATACATCTGTGATAAATCTATTCTGTTTGCCTAGCTACACACTCAAGCAGCACTGATCTAAAAGAAATATACAAGATGGACTCTCTCTTTGCTAGTAAACAGGAATCTTTCCTCCTTTAAATCCTGTACTAAAGACAAAGGTCTTAATCTATGTTTCGTATTCTCAGCGTATGTTTAATTTAACACTTCTTACTCCATTTATAGTTCATGTACCAGTACAACCTAATCTCCTAAATTTCCTTCTAAAGATAACAGTAGTGCGTTAGCAATATTATTTCAATTTTTTTTTAACCTGTTAATTTAGTTGCTATAAGGCTTAAAGCTAAACTGTTGTTTAAGTGGGTTGCTGGATTGGCGCCTAAATCCTGTCTGCCAGTCCAGACAGAAGATGTAAGTCATGCTATCAACAGATGGAGACAGAATAAAAGACAAAGCTCTTGTAAGATCACTTTCCTACAAAAGGGACTGGATAGCTCACTGTGATCAGTCAAAAATTCCCCAAGCAACCACATTACAGAAGAACACTTGCTTCATTATGGCTAAGAGTGAATAATGCTTTCTTTTTACAGCATGAGGATTTAAGTGCTCCAAAATCCAAATGCTTACACTAACTATCTTGAAATTATTTCAGCTCATATACAGCAATTCCAACTCCTCTGGGGAAGCAATGCTTAAAAAAAAAATAATAGTCAAGTCCTTGCATCTCTACTCTAAAATAGACTGACATCTGTAAGAAAGAAGGTTTCTAAAGCACACATTAAATACAGTTCAGTGTACTAATAGAAATCAAAATTTGGTTCCATTTATGTGAATACCTTGTCCTACAAACTTTAAAAGTTTAAGAAATGATTCTACAAGGTTCAGCTATCCCTGAAAGCAAGACTATAACCTGAAAGGATACCAGATAAGCAAGAAAATAACTTCAGACACTTAATACTAACCCAGCTATATTCATAAATCAGCACCTACAGAATTGTATGTAGGCATGATGATACTATCTGCCTATATGAATATGGATGTTCGAGTTTGCTTTCCTCAGAAAGATTTCTGTAACTATATCCTGTCTGTGCCTCTTCCCCTAAAATGTAAATCCACGGGACAAATCCAAGAAACTTCAACAAAGACAATCCTACAAGTTTTGCAGGAAACAAAAGCAGCTGAATAGAAAAGACACTGAAGCAAAGGATGTGATAACCTGAACACTTATCAGACAGAAACACCACATATGCAAGATGAAGGGTAAGACCATGTCAAAGTCTGAATTGCGTTAAAAAAAAAAAAAAAAAGTTGGTTGGAACCTGTGATTACTTGAACACCAGTATCAACCAGTTTAAAGACCTACGTGAGTAGGAAAGCAGATTGCTGTACTGCTGGTATTCACAGAACTATCTGTACTTTTGGGAAACATCTTCATAAGTTAAACAGCTTAAGTGGAACTCTCATTATTTTCAGAAAAAGAATACACTGAATACATACATAAACGAGAATGACTGGTGGGCAGGCTTATCTTTAGGGAGTACATGCAATTTATGAATCTTGTGAGAGATTACAAAATCCCTTTATATATCTTTACCATGCTGCCAACACCATTTTAGTTAGAGACTTTTGCTTCTTTGTTATCTTTTCACTTTCATGTAGGGCTGAAACTTAAGTAGCAATATCTTGTTAAGAACTATGCAGTTAAAATGTGATCAACCTACTCTAGAAAATAAGTTACCTAGTATTGAAGGGAACTGGCTTATCAAGAGAGTGGTTGCCTTGGAAACAAAGCCAACTGGCAGAAATCTGATCATCTGATAAGGGACTCATCAAGAAATCAACTGACAGAGGCTCTGATGATTTACAGAGGAAAAAGAACTTGGCAACTGGATCATCTCTGTCCTTCTCATATAAGGGAGATCATAGTAGCCCCTATGAGGAACACTGATTTCTTGAATGTACACAGACAATGAGGACTTCCAAAAGGAAGGTGAGCCAGCACTGCAGTAGTGTATTCAGTATTTTTCCCTGGTGAAAGAATGTGTAATTTAAGTGAAAGCAGCACTTATTTGGAAAGTCTGTACGTTTAGAAGTTTACTTGCTTGTTCTTGCCATAAGCCTCTTGTTAATGGTAAATCTGCAAACTCTCACCTTCAGTGGTATTCCAAAGAAAACTACATTTCTAAGAACTGCAACCCAGAGGCAAAGAATTGGCCTAGTTCTCTCCAAAGAAGGTACACACAACAGCCAGGTCTGATTCACAAACGCGAGCGTAAGATCCCAATACAGTAATAGTGCATGGGCTCATCCCTTATGCTGCAGAGCCTTAAACATCTGAGAATCTGGCTACCTCTTTACTTGTAAAACAGAGTCTGGCAATGGGCCTGAATTTTGGGCCACACCATTTCCATACAGTTAGACCCTTAGCATGATGCCTGCTATGGTTTTGGCCCAAGAAGGGTAGTACTTTCCTTGACAAATGCCTGGGCACAGGGTACAGAGGTAGGAACATTGCCAGCCAATACTTTGTGTGTGGTAGGGAGAGGGTTAAAAATACTTCCATTGTATTAACATAACCCATGACAAAGGATTTGGCCACCAAGCCAGAAACTAACTCCTTTGTTTGATTTTTATTAATTATTAGTACAGATATAGCCGTGGTGCCCCACTGATTATTTAGTTACCAGTTAAGAGGGACACATAGCCCAATAGTAACAAGTTAATGCTTCTCTAAAGAATTGTCCCTAACAAGCACCTTTGATCAGTGAGGTAGCAAAACTTAATTAGAAAGAAAAGAGAATATGATCATCTTTTCTGAATTGTCGAACTTGAAGGCATTCCCTCTACACACTACCCCCTCCTCTCCTCATGGTAAGGTTCTTGTAACACCAACATATTCTTACAACTTTGGGAGGCAAAACTAGAAAATACGGAAGTGGGAGAAAAACAGTAGCACAGTAACCGAGATATTCTTCATCCTATATTGCACTGTGAGAGTTAGTTTTCAAAGAGAAGAGTAGGAATAACGAGGAAAGAGCAAAAGATAAGGGTAGTGGGTATGGAAAAGGCCATAAGTCCCACGCTATCTGCTTCTGCAAGTGCAAAGATCTCACATGACTTTGCTCCTCCAGAGACTATGAGCCTCTTCTCTTGCACCCATGTAAACTGAATCTGTGGAGTCTCTCTCTTGAAGTAGAGATAGGAACTGGCACTATCCCATGTAAACCAGAATCGGAACAGAGTCTTACGAAGGCAGAGAGCTACTTGAGTGCAGACAGTGCACTGCATGACCTGAGTAAAAGCTGTGAGGAAGCCATACACAGTAGACACTAGCTGGTGTCTGGAAATAGATATATTTTCCATTTTTAAACAAGGAAATGAAAACTAATTACCAACTTTGTGATCTGAAAGATAACAAGACTCTGCAAAGCACCCTTAACTTTGTATTTACAGGTATCTTTTGCAGGTGAATTCTGCATGATTGCTTAAGGCAACTTCTTTGGGGGAGGGAGGGTTGAAGACGTCAGAAGAACCAAACTCGCTTCCACTGACAGAAATAGAAGGAATATTAGGCTTAACATCCAAGGACTTTATGCAGACTGACGAATAAAATGCCATTTTCTCTCAGCTCCACACAAAACTTCCCAAATAGTAGTAAATCTCAAACATCAGCAACATTTAAACCAGAAAAGGTAACTTGGAAGATACTTGGAAAAACACAGCACACTGCCTTCTGAAGGCGTCACCTGCATCAACTACAGTACTACTAAAATTTACAGAACATACATTTACATACATTTTATAAATATATGAAACAGAACATGGTCTAGTTAGTCCAAAAGATTGTCTTCAACTATGTCTTTTAAAAACTGATAAGTACAGACACTCACAGAAAAACCTCTTCAGAAGTTCCTTCCTGATAGAAGCCTTAGTCTGTGTTGCCACCACGTGAAAGATCTCTTATCATCCATGTGCTCTCAATAAAACATTGGCCTCATTGCTAACTTCTAGTAGCATTTTCTAAAGTAAAGTAATAATTAGGTTATTTTTAAATAAATTTCTAAGGCATTTGGGTTTATTGTCTCTCAATTTCTTTTCCTTTTTTCCTTGATGCCCTTTTTCTTAAGACAGAAAACTGTAATTATGAGCATACAATTTCTACACATCTATATCTGCAGAGCATTTTCTATATCTATAGAACCACAATTCTAATCTTCTAAGTTCCTTCCTTGTAAGCAAATCTAAGCCACTCATAGTTTCACTGCTTGTCCTTAGAGCCCTTTTCTTTTTTGTCTTTATTTTGATAAGGTAAACAAAACCAGTCGTACTTAATCTAAAAGTACAGTAGCCATTTACATAACAAAAACATACAAAAGCCATAACAGGTCACGCTGAAAGTCCACCTTGCTCAGTGTCTTCTAACAGTGACCAAAAAGCTTCTCAGACGCCTCCAGCAAAATAGAGGGTGCTGTTGGGGTGCCCTGCGTGCAGTTCTCCCTCAGTTTCTGCCTTCATGTTTCTCACCTTGATGCATTCCTCCCTGCTTTCTTTTTTCTTCCATTTTCCCCCAATAGTCACTCAATTTCTCCCCAAAATATTTTCCTTAACTCCACCCCCTTCAGCCCCCACAAACTTCCTTTCTTCTAGTTAATCTAAAACCCAAAAACGTGACTCAAATTTTTACAAATTGTATTTTGGATACTTTGATATATCAATGTTTTCAGGTCTTCAAATGTCTAAGAGCAATTTCTAACTTCTCACAAGGCTCTAAAAACAGCCTAGGCACTGCAATAAGTAAAAGATGCAGACTGTTTATACATAAATACAAGCACTGAACATCTGATTTTACAAACATACATTGTCTGCATTGGAAAGCCAGACATGACATATCTACACCCCAAAATCAAGACATTTCACTAAGTGGTAAGAAGAACAAATATAGAGCAATGCTAAGCAGATCCTGGGGGCCTGCTCGGGCAAGCCAGATGTATCAAAAGGATTACTAGGCACAAAGGTGTTCTTTCCAACTAGACCAGAGCTCAGTCCCCCCGATTGTGGGTAATCCTGAAACAGATATGCCATTTAGAAAGAATGTTCTTTGAGATGTTACTGACACGTATATTCAGAGTGCGACTACATCTACACTGTAATCTGGGTTTATTTTTAATGCTAGCAGCATCCAGGATGGCATGCCTTCTATTGATAAGGACCATTTGACTATTTAAGCATTTGTGTATTTTCCTGTCAACCAAAGATTCCCAAATGCTACATGGACTACAAAGGGAAAAGGTGCAAGGATGTGTTGTGGAAGTATATAGAACCAACAAGTCTCTAAAGAGAAGTCACAGGTAAATAACTAGTTTCTCCTCTTTTGAGTGTCTTCCATGGGGGAGAAGGAAGAGCCCTTGTCACACAACCAGTGAGGGTGTCACAATGCACCCTCCCTTCAGCTATTTATATACATTGATAAGACCCCTTCCAAACCCTCTCTCCTCCAGGCTAAAGAGTCCCAGCTCTCTCAGCCTCTCATATGAAGGACTCCCTTCATCATCTTAGTAGCTGGACTCTCTCCAGCTGGTCTGTATCTCTGTTGCACTGGGGAACCAAGAACTGCACCCAGCAGTCCAGGTGTGGTGGAGGTTTTCAAGATGCAAATGCACAGGGTACTAGATGATCTCATCTAGGCTCCCTTTTCCAGAAAAGACTGGACCAGATGACCTTCTGAGGTCCCTTCCAACCTGAGCTGTTCTATGAACTTGGTGTCCACCAGGACCCCCAGGTCTTTTTCCACAAAGCTGCCTCCCAGCTAGATGGCTCCCAGTATATACTACTGCCTGGAGTTGTTCCTCCCCAGGTGCAGGACTTAGCCTTTGTTAAACTGCATGAGGTTCCTGTCAATCCACTTCTCCAGCCTGTCAAGGTCCCTCTGGGAGGCTGCACAACCCTCTGGCATAGCAGCCAATAGGTTGCTTGTATACTGACTGCAGGTTACTGTTTTTCTAAATTGTTCAGAACTGTGGTCTCATGAACTGCCCATCAGGCCTCTTGGCAGGACCACTGGGGAGCACAGTGCAAAGATACCCAAGGCTCTAGACCAAGTTTCTCAGGGCACATCCAGACTCAGCAGCTTCATCTCAAAAAGAAGGATGGCAGCTCCAGGGCAAGTTAAAAGGAACTAATGGTGATCCTGGGAGTCAGGGCAAGAAGGATGATGCAGCAGGCCCTGAGTCAGCAGCAAGGGACAAGGTGGTGCAAGAACGCCAAGGCAAAGGAGAAAGGGAGTCAGATGTGGAGCTGGAGCAAGTGAGAGAGACTGCGACTGATTTTCTCAAACAACGGTCAGTTACACAATGCTTAGGAACCACCGCTTCAGAACATAAGGCCTCTGCTACCGTGATTCTTCCACCATAAGTGTTTAGTGATCAGGAAACGAGTTCTAACTCTAAATGATAGTTACTGATTTTAACAGCAAGACGTTGCTCTGTAGGCTTTGAAAAGAAGCGTGAACAACTTCCTAGTATTTTCACCAAAGCAACTAGTAGGAATTGGGTTTAACCTTTGGCAAAATGAGAAAAATGAGTATTTTGCTTTACCATTCACTCTCACAGAAGTTAATTTTTCCATATGCCAATTAACATTGGCATTTTTCATTAATCCATTTATTCCTATTCAATTATAATATCCAGGTCTTTTATGTTGCCAAAAGGACATCAGAATTAGTTTTCTGTATTGTCTTTCATTAGTTCAATAGTAGGGAATAGGTTTTTGCGGTTTTTGTTTTGTTTCAAACCAAGTGATTTCTTCCTGACCCATAACTTCGCACTTGAAAGGCACTCTATCTATTTAGACAAAGAATTGACCTTCACTAAGCCACTTAAGACAACGTGTCCCTATTTTGCTCAACTACCACTGAACTTTCCTTTCTATGATGTCAGCTCAGTGACAAACAAGATAGATACAAACACAGTGTGGAAACAAGTAATAGGCGTGCCCTCAAAGAAAAAAGAATTAGTAGAACACCTCAATTTTTAAAGACTATTTTCCTTTTGGAAAACACAACAGAGACATAGTAAATGACTTGCAGACAGCTAAAAGAAACATAAATTATATATTAAACCAATTACAGAAACCTCTAGTCAGTCCCATTTCTCAGCTACAAAGCTTTTGAAAAGCATGCAAATAATTGAAAAACTGATGATATAGATGTCCTGGAATTATTTCAGGAATTGTAGAGGATTATTTCATAAGTAACACCACCAGAAAAGACAAAAACAAAGGGAGTGAAAACTATAACTGAGATTATAACTATAACTGATACTACTGATATGACAAAGGATAAATAGTAGAAAGGCAACATAATTTGCAAAAATATGTTGACAAATAGGCCAACTACACTCTGACTCATCCTAAAGATGAGCAAATAACAATTCCTCTATAAACACAATCATGAGCATAGTCCATTACTTACAACAGCTCTGGCGATAAAAAAAAATATAGTATTCTATTTATACAGGCTGTTGATGAAGAACTTCATGCACATGTTAAATAGTAAGGCTTAAAAGAATAATAGAGGTTGATCAAAAACCTACATCCTTGTCCTTTTTATTCTTCACAGTCTTTGCATCTTCTGCCTAATACAGAAAATATTAACAGTATCTATTTGTGGCAGGGTATCTTTAAACAAGCAGACAAATGACAGCCTAGTTCTAACGACCAAAAAACCCCTAAAATACTACCTTAAATATATTCGAGTCTGAAAACCACAGCAGCTTCACCTTCCTAACTTGAAAATTGCATAAGTATTCTCATTCTAAACAAAAATTCAATCTAAATCCATTGTTACTATAGTCCTACCTAGACTGAATTGGCATTCCTTCTTTACCCCTTGCATGGCACACTTTCCCATTCTAGAATTAACATTCAGTTGGTAATAAGGACTCTCAAGACCTAGATCTCCCAGATTTGGAGATGAGTGACCTTATCCTGAAACTAATGACTAGAGTGGAAAGACTCCCTTTGGAGTAGGCAGTAAAACTGAGTCTAAATTCTCACAAGTGAAGAGACCAGAGATAACAGCTACCTATTGCTCTTTTCTTCAGAAGTCTATAAAAAATTCTGAAAAAAGAATTCTTCATTCCCAATTTTCTCTCAGTATCCCCTAACCCTACACAAAAACATGCATCTTCTTGGAAGGGCAGGTTTATTTTCTTTGGGAAACACTGTAGAAAGCTCTACCTGTGAAGGCTTTCCCACCACTGGATTGTTTCTTTCTTAAATTAGTGGTCTCAATAGCTAGTGGAACTGAGGCAGAAGCAGAGAAAGACTAGTTAGGACTAGATTAATTTCCTGTTTCCATATCTTTATGAGAACTCAGAAGTTGTGAATATACATAATAAGAAAAGACAAATCCTGAAAGAAGTCTGGAGAGAATCTGCAGCAATATCAGCTAAACCATACAACAAACTAATATCCACACCATGTCATTAATTTCAAAAATTCATCCAGAGCAAAACAGAATGGGTGTTCCCTTCACAAAAGAAATCTACCTCGTCTGCAGAAATCCTTTTCTTTGAGGAGAAAAGGAATGAATATTTTGGGCATAGATGTGAAGCTAGTTTAAGCAATCAGACTGAAGTGATTTCCAGTATTCACTTGTCCCCTGCTTTTATCATTTTCTATTGAAGCATTCCAAAACCCTAAAAAGCACAAGAAAGAGAAACTAGTCTTATGGAAGCAGTTGATGAATACCTCTCAAGGATTCTGTCAAACCGGCATTTAAGAAGGACAGCAATGGTGATAGAAAACAGGGCATAGTGTATCTTCTTTACAGCACCTTCTAATCCTTTTGTAGCTATTTATAGAAATCACTTATTAAAAAAAGTGTAGAGCAGGCCACTTGGGAATCAACTGTTTGCCACCAAGCTTTTCCTCATTGAAGGCACCTATGTTTCTAAGGAGTCCTGGAATGACATCTAAGCTTTCAGAATATTGAGAAATTGGAGGAGGAGAAAAAAGAATAAATTCATCTTTTCTCACCAGGGAAACTGTTGCTCTTCATCAGCAAATCTGCCGTCACTGTTGACACTTCTGTTGAAATATATGAATGCGGAAAACATTTAGAAGTTTCATTTCTATACCAATCACAATAGATGGCAAGGCACAATGGCTGGATGAAGAGGTAAACAAAACTTAGGTTCCTTATGATTGTGAGAAATTGCTCCTTGCTTTCCTGAGGCAACATGTCAATAAATTCAATCTGCTTCAATTAATATGTTTTTTGAAAAACAGAATTGCAAACAAAATGACAAATAATTCTTCCCCTCAAAAGGTCCTTTTCTCTTTTTCCCCCAGCATCTTTATAAAGCAGTAGTGATTTCATTAGTGCTGTTCATTCTTTTCATCAGTCCTCTGGACAACAAAGGAATCCGAGACGGAAAGTGAGCAAGTCTCTTACTAGAATAAAATACTCCCCGTCTGTTCTCTTTGAAATAAATGTAATAGCATTAATGGCAGGAATCTGCCATGCTATTTTGGCATGCTCTACAGTTTCATCATTAGCAGAAAAACAGCTTTATTAGAAAAGTTATTTTGGTACCTATATACGAACTGTGGGGAAAGAGGAGTAAGGAGCCTCATCCACCTTCTCCTGTATAAAGTGTACTATTTCTAGAATCCTCTTGCCTAATTCCTGCAAGGATTTTAAATCACTGGGATACAGAATTGAGGCTGACACAACTGCTTCATATCGAGAATGACAGGACTCCAGGTAATAAAACATTCCTTTAAGCCTTCATCCTATTATTTCTGAATACAATGTACTTTAAATAGAAAATATATTTTAACTTCATAGAAGATGCCTCAAGTATTTATGACACAGAAGCAGATGCAATCTAATCATAGCAATCATCTAGTACCTGTAAACATGTTCTATGGATAAAGAATGCCAAAACCCTGTTACTGCAATGACCCACCTATGGTACTGGAACCTTTTATACACAATTCCTATCAAGACCAAACTCAACTAACTGTATTGAAGGATAGGTTTGTGATACCTTTCAACTGCCTTGTCAGATGAAGAATGACATCTCTGAACTCAGAAAAGGATATAGATCAAGGTCTGCCTGACTCATGTAGCATCATATGTGAATACTGAACCAATGTGTTTATTGGCATAAGCCTTAGCAATGAGTTAGAATGTATGAGAGCAGCTGAGATTACCTAGAGCGATTCCTTCATATGATGGCATGAACTGCTTGGGCTGCTACAGTTGAGGGATCTTTGTCCTTTACTAAAGGGAAAGTGTTTTGTATTACTTTTGTGCATATTGCAGCACTGGAGGTATGTCTGGTACACTAAGCCATATGAGCACCTAAATGTTGTTAGCAATCCCTGGTGCAAGGGTATAAAACAGCACAGGCAGCATCTCTTAGGCAGCATTGACAATAGTCATCTCTGTCTCAAGTACACAGAAAGCATGCACTACCCACAGGATAAGGTAAAGATGCACCATTCAAAAATACAGATCTTGCATTCAACACAGAAAGAGGGAGGAATATGGTGTCACTCTTGTATTCTGGAGAAAACGAATCAGAACAAGATTGGAAAAGATTTTTTTATGTTATCTCAAGGCCAGTAATTTCAAATCTAATTTAAGTGATGGGTGAGATTCAACTACCTCTAGTATTATTCTCCCTAGTTCAAACATGAATATGACAAGATACATGCATTAACATTCTATCTTTTATGGTTAGAATCATTAGTATCTTAGCTATCACATTAAGAGTCAGGAAAGTAAGTAACAGGTTGTAAAGAAATTAAGCCAGCAGAGCTTACACAAAATGAACCTTGACAACCTATTCTGCAAATATGCATATGATATTTGAAGAATATAGAATTGAAAATATATAATTTTCCCCTTTCAATTTTTTGTATTTTCTAAAACTTCTCTTCCACAGAGAAACCGAACTGAAAATGTGCTATAAGACTTCATGTTGCAACGAGCAATCTTTTCAGTAATAGGCTTTTTTTGCCTGTTCCTAAGAATATTTCAATAGAAAAGCCAGTCATTCTCAAAAATTATCATGGTAATCAAGGTAAATCATGACATTCTGTGGTTCAGGCTACCAGAAAACTCAATGACTACTGTACACAACATCATATGAATGGGTGATTGCAAAAAGCACCAGTAACAAAAAACCAAAATCAAAAATTTGTGGAGCTCTCAAGTTTATAAAGGAGAAGCATTTAATTTTGAGCAGATAGTACAGATGTATAATGAGTTAACTGTTCAATCATACCGGCAAGTTTTAAAATTATGACTCAGAAGAAAGGTCATTCTTTCCAATTAGTAAAAGTATCAACTGACTTTCTCATTAGAGACACTTGGATACCATTAACTACCGATTTCAACTGAAACACTGAAGTACTTCACACCACACCTTTACTAAATAAGTCAAATTACAGTAACTTACGTAATATGATAATCCATACAGTCTTTACCTAAAAAATCTTTTGGGTTACTGATTTTAATGGAAGAAAGTGATTTTGCACTGAAGCATTCTCCTCGGTGCTTTACTTTCCTTCACTGACATTCTTCATCGCTGGGCTTATTTTCTCCTTTTCCCTACCTCCATACTCATAAAACTTTTTCTTTGCTCCCAAAAGTCACCAGTCTTTCAGAATCTTTTTTTTTTTTAATATTAAACTGAAAGCAGGATTAAAAAGAAGAGTGCTACAATAGCTCTGCTATGTATCATTTGCTGTAACATCCTCAATGGACAATATTCTCTAAACTATTCAGTACTATCATCAAGTTAGTAAATGAAAGGCATTTCATTTTATAAAATTAAGAATGTACTCACTCCTTAATATCGAAGGTGCTTAAGAATATCCAGGGAAATATTTTTTTCCTAAGCATAAAAACATACTAGTAAAAAAGATATCTACTGGCAAACATTTACATTTAATAGTGACCAAGTGTTTATAAGATGTGTTTTGAAAATAAACTGTTATTCATTCTTTGTTTTAGAGATTGTCAGATCTATCAGTGTTATTAGCACAAAACAGTTGTTCGTCCAACTACTAATCCAGCAACTGATACACCTACTGAACATAGTGCCACGGACTATTCCTCCTCCCCGTGAAAGAATTCAGATCCAAATCAAAAGGAAAAAAGAAAAAAAAGACTTAATTCTGAATCACAGAATGGATATAATAATCTAGGTTCAGTAAAAATAGACGGCATGCACATAAGCCTCATTAACCTCTTACACCTGTTTGGTCATCAAAAAAAAAAAACCTAAAAAAAATTCAAAGCCACAAAAAAATTCTGCCTCTATTGCCAATGATTTTAAGTCTGGGTTTTGTATGATCACATATTTCCCCAATACCAGAACTGAAAACACAGCTCTATTAATCTTTGGAGCTAAGGGAGGAATGTATAGCACCTTAAAACAACAGGCTTGAACTGTAAAAGCAAGCACGTTGAATTTAAACTTGAATATTCTATATGCAATTATTAGAAGACTTAGCTTTGAAATGTTAATGATCAAACAAAATTAAAGTTATTTCATATCAAGCAACTTCCTACCAACAATTTTTGGACAGATTAGTCCTTTCGGGGTAGAAACTTCCTAAGAACAGAAGTGTAGATTTTTTTTCCTAGTAATCTAAACATAGTTTTGTTTTAATGCATAGGAAGTGCTACCTTCAAATTACATCAATTTTAGACATTTTGATACTTGCACAATTGAATAACTAGGAAGAGGGCTGTGTGGAAGGCACACATTACCATACTTGAGCAATACCAACCTTTCTCCTCTCAGTTGAAATAAAAAATTTCCTGCTGTCCCTTTTAGGAAGTCTTCCGATTTGCTGATACACTCATTACAAATTAATTGTCTACTTTCATCATTAAATGGTGTGTATGACCTTTGCTCTTCTAAGCAATTGTTATTACTTCTGCAAAGATTATTCATCATAGCTGGTTCTCCAGAATCTAGCTTCTCTTCATCTGAAATAGTCAAAGAGAATACATTTTGTAGAAGTGTTCTTACACAACAAATACACACGACAGAGCTCAAAATGAATTAGTTTGTCATGTTACATTATCAGAATTTGCTTCTATCAATTTAAAAGGTGAGAAGGGTTAAGACTATTTAGAGCAAAGTAGTCAAAGTCTTCTTAAGAACATAATTTCTTGAAGTTTTTCAGTTTTGCGTTTTAACATTTTAATCTTGCATCTTTTTTTTTTATTTCCCTTCTACAGATAGGTGGATTGTACCTTGTGAAAGAAGTGATTATATTTCAGGATCTGAATATTATGAAGGAAGTCAAACAACAGGTAGCTGTTAATCTTGTGCCTTGGTATGTACACATGATAAGAACCTGCACAAAAAAACTTACGTAAACATTTGCACGATCCCCAAAAGGGAGAAGAGGCAAACTCAGGCTATAACTACATTAGGTTCTCAACTTCTCCAGTTAGTAGCATCAACTTATTAAGGCTAACGGATTAAACTACATACAGGCATAGATATATAAATATTTATAGAATATGTACATAATAACGAAGTAGTTTAGTACTTTTTGTATAAGACTTATTTTGCAATAACGTAAAAAGTGAGATATTCAGTTTATCATGTAAAGTAACAATCCCAGGCAATGTAAGAATTGTCATTATTACAAATGAGTCTTCAGTAAAGACAGAGTTCCAGCACGTTTTATTATGGGCCAATGTGCAGGAAACCAAGATGTCAAGTCATTTCCCATCTGCAAGAAAATTACTTTTAAATCCCACATTTAGCAACCTCTATTAAGTCTCCACTAATGAAACTCTTAACAACAAATATGATGTAGTTGGAGGCCTGTCAAGACATATCATTCCTTTTTACTTCTCCTTTTATGCTCAATAATCCATCAGGGAATCTCCTTAGATGATGCCATCTCATTATCTCTTTAAACATTTCAGCATTTAATGTTAATTTTACCCACTGAAGAAAACTTCAATAGTAAAAAAGGCACCTGAGTAGCTTCCAACTCACTTTCAGAAGTGAAAGCCAGTATCATTTTTGGAAAACACATTTTCAAAACTGCCTTAAAGCCATTAAAATATTTTTAAAGTTTACTCTGAAAAGATATACGGGTACTTTAATATAATAACATAACTCATGTAATTAGCAATATTAAAACCCATCATGCAGTTATTTTTCTAGGAAACAATATGTATCAAAACATTCTTACTCTGATCAGGAGGAACCATTTTAGCAGAAAGGAAACTTCCCTGAGAAGTTCTTCCAAATAAGTGTGCCCGAGCACTGCTGACTTTTCTAACCTCTGCAGCACTGGCAGGAGGTTTTGGAAGGGAAATGGAAGAATCTTCATCTTTTGCAGAAGTGACTAGTACTGGTTTCTGTGACAAAGATGAAGACGACATTTTAATAAAAGCACAGATATTTTCATCTTCATACAAGCAAAAATTAAAAAAAAATAGAAAACCAAATTGTTTATACAAAGGGTTAAATTCAGAATAGAATAGATGAAAGTTACATAGGTTTGCTCATTAAGAAATTTTCATTTTCATATCCAGATTCTAATGATACCATACCACTGAACAAGCCAGGTTATCTAAACCATTATCACCACAGAAAGCCATTTAAAAGCAAACATTCAGGGGTGCAGAAAACAAACAAAAACTAGCCTGAGTAGAGCAACTGGAACTCATAATTATTTATTTCCCTCATAAATACTCATTTAACATCAGCTACAGTATGCTTATTTGTGAAGAGAAAAAAAAATAAAAATTAAAATATTGTGCCAAAGACTTGCGCCAACAGTTCTAGAGGCACATCTATTCTTTATGATTTGCTTTTGAGCACTAAAGTAGTATTTCCAAAACACTTCAAATGCGTTCATAGCATATGTACCACTTCCTATCACATTGAGACAAATCATGCAGATCCAGAAACATGCAAGGTCTAGTTTTATTTATGTCAGTATCTTGCATCTTTGAGAATGTGAGCAACCCCCTAAAACTCTGGTACAAAACACTTGTTGTGCCCTCCATAAACACATTACCCTCTAAGATCAAGATTCTCTACCAATTTCCTTACAATAAGAAATCCATTAGGAAGTCTCCAGTCCGATCCTTCAGAGCTCTCCCCAGTATTAGTTGAAGATACCCAAGAAGTGAGACCCACTCCCCACAACCACCATGACTAATACAAGCTCTATCTCCACTGGTAAAGCAGAAAAGGCAGTTTTTTGCATTGGTCTTAACAGTAGTTTTCTCTAGTTTTTTTCCACCCTCACACACAAGATAAATGAAATTTAACAACAGTATTTAAATCCAACTGTAGATATATTTAATCGAAGTATGGTCAGAATTTTTAAATTTGATTAATTTAAATACATTACCTTATGAAAACTACTGAAGTGTAACATTTCTTGGAATTTTTTTCCCCTAATTTCCTAAAGAATGCTACATTCAGATTACTGTCTTGAAGAAACAATATATACAGCAAGCATACTTAACTGGTTTAGTATGCTCTGTTCTCTCAGATACTAACCAAATGATCATGACCTAATCTTATATTTAAAGATTAAATATAAAAAACCTGAGAGAGCAGATACACTTATAAATTGAAACATGCAGTTCAAAATTTTCAGAGGGCAAAAAGGGGTTCTTACAAGTACCTCTATCTGTTTTTAAATAAACTACAATCATTACATTTTATAGATGTGCAAGTCAAATAGAAAGCACAATCAACCCAGTTACTTTCAAGTTATCGATCACAGAACCACAGAACAGTTGAGGTTGGAAGGGACCTCTGGAGGTCATCTTGCCCAACCCCCTGCTGCTCAGGTAGGACCACCCAGAGCCAGTTGCCCAGGACCATGTCCAGGAAGCTTTCGAAGATCTCTGGGCAACCTGTGCCAGAGCTTCATCACCCTCACAGTGGAAAAAGCGTTTTCTGAAGTTCAGAGGGAACCTCCTGTGTTTCAGTTTGTGCCCATTGCCTCTGGTCCTGTCGCTGAAAAGAGCCTGCCCCATCCTCTTTGCACCCTCCCCTCAGGTGTTTATACACGGATAAGATCCTCCTGAGCTTTCTCTTCTCCAGGCTGAATGGTCCCACCTCGCTCAGCCTTGCTCCAGTCCCTCCATCATCTTTGTGTCCCTTCATTGGACTCTCTCCCATAGCTCCATGTCTCTCTTGTACTGGGGAGCCCAGAACTGGACACAGTGCTCCAGATGCGGCCTCACTAGTGCTGAGTAGAGGGGAAGGATCACCTCTCTCAACCTGCTGGCAACACTCCTCCTAATGCAGCCCAGGATACCATTAGCTGCCTTCTTAGTGGCAAGGGCACGTTGCTGGCTCATGTTGATGCTCATGACCTTTTTCTATTTTAGTAATCTTACACAAGAAAGCTGACTCAAGCATCCGCCTTCTGATTCTTGTTAATGTCACTTACAATTTTAATGCAATACAGCAATATTTAAATAGTTTAAATAATTTTCAGGTTTCTTTTGGTGAAAAAAATTTACAAAACTGACTTTCTAAGTCTCAGACTAACATTTCAACAGGCTTCTATTTCTCCCCAACCTATTTAAACCATATATTTTCCTAACACTACCAATACACATATTTTTATGTCAGTATTGCATGAGTTATTTCCAGAGTACTCACATGATCCAGTGGACTAAGACGAACACCAGACACTGGTCTTGATTCAGCCAAATCAAAACTGGATGCATGAAGACTAGCATAAAGAAATTAAACATAATATGAATAAAGCAGACCCAGTGTTTTCTGGTGGCTTTTGGTTTTGTTTTTTTTTTTAAATTGCATGCCTCTTCCCTTTGCCAGTGAATATGGGGAAAAGGAGGAAGAAAGGAAAAGTGACTTTTACACTATCACTCTTCTTCCATGAATGCTGTTTAACTTTGATATCTGGGAATCCAGCAGCATCAAGGGAGAAGAATTACAAGTCTGCCTGCACACCTGCCATGACACAGTTTATTTCATACACATCTGTAACAATTCTCTAATATGAGCCCAAATTCATGCACGAACCCAACTGTGGTTAGTGCCCAAGATATCTGACACAAGCTGCAGAACAGTGCAGGGCAGAAACCCCAGGTTTGTGCAGGCATGAGCTTGCTCCTTCCCATACACAGGAGAAGCACAGACAGAACAAGCATGGATGTCAGCCAGAGGGACCTCATTACCTGGTCACCAACAAACAGCCAAGTCACTCTCAGGCTCTTGCCTTCTGTAAGGGCACAACACTATGCAGTAAGGAACATCAGATACATCAAGTGCCTGAAGTCATGCTGCCATGAAAACAGCATAGATACTGACTTACTTGTATGGCCATTCAAACGTGTTTCAGCATCCTTTCTGGCATGCCTGACACCTAACATTACAAATACAGCTCACATCTCCTCCCTACAGTCATTACAGAACTGGCATATAAGGAAAGCTAAAAAATGACTGGGAAAATGGATGAAAAAAGCCCAATACACTTTTTTTTTTCCTCTTTTGTCACAAGAGACAGATCTATTGAGCTCTGTGAATTATAGTATGTAACAAAACTCCGCACAGAAATAATTTTGTAGTAGTATAAATTTTGTTTAAAAATGAGCATTTCAAACTCCAACACCTACAATTTTATATTTAAAAAGATCTGGGTAAGCTCTGAAAAAGGATCTAGCATACAGTTTATGTGGAAACAAGCAAGCTTTCACAGTTTCTAGGGAAAAGCTGAAGACTATCTCAAACACATACATTGTCTTAAGAAAAAGGTAAGTTACCATTTTCCTATACTATTCTCCACATACAATACTAGTGTAATGACTGCCTCTGGTAGCTTTAATCCACAGGAACTTCCTGGACATGTAGATTAACACCAACAGTAAGGATCATTAGAAGAAGGCAAACGATGTGATTAGGAATACAGATTAACACAGGGGGAAAAAAAAAAAAAAATCACCGGAAACATAATTACAGAATCAAATCTCTTGCTGCTAAAGGATATTTGAAAAAAATCTTAAAGCCACAGTACCTAAAAACTGAAGGGGGTCTATTCTGAGGAGCTCGTGAGGATCCACATCCAAAAAGTTTCCTTTGATCCTCTGTAGGTGTGAACGGTCTCCGAGTTCTTAGCGTTCGTAGAACGTTTCTGGCTTCATTTATAATCTCAGAACTGGTCTTCTGCTTTGGCACTGAAAGCCTGTAGAATGGTTCTGCCTTTTCTGTATTTTTATTCTTTGAAGCTTGCATTCCTCTGCAAAGTAGTACACAGGAACAACGCTGTACAATATATATGGAAGGCACAGAATATAATGCTAGTTTTAAATTACAAACTATTAATTCATCAATGGTTATGCTACCACAATGTAGTTAAAAAGGGTATTATAACAAAATCCTAGACAGTGCTGAAGTAGTGGAAAATAAGGCTCATTGATAGTGCATTTCCCTCACTATTTCTCAGTTCTGTAGGAAAATACTGAAGAAGAGCAGAAAGCATCTGACATGAAGGACCTTTAGTTTTTAGAGGGAGCCAAAATACACCACACTCAGTACCACAGTGCTTTCTGAGCCAAACATGCTACTCTCCAATACTACAGAAAATCGGTTTCTTAACATCTGATTACTCATAAAACATCATAGCCGAAACAGGAATTCAATAATATGTTGTAAAGAGACAGTTTCTTTCCAATGAACTTAGGAAATACCCAATATAAGTTATCAACCTTACCAAGGGCAGCTTCCTAATAAGTCAGAGGTATTATTATCAATAACTGAAACACAGTTATCAGTAATTGATAAGCAGAGACAAGGAAGAACAAGCAATCCATTTTTTTCTCTGAAAGAAATGCCTCCTCAACCCACCCCCAAGCACATGCAAACAAAGATAACACCAAGATAAGATAAACTATCAAGCCAAACTTTCAATCAGTGTTCTGTCCTGCTGCATCTTCTGGCAAATGCAGTGGGCAGTGAAAGACTTGCTTCACCATCTCTCGGGCCCCCCCAAATCAATCACTATCCTGGTGCAGTCCTCTGTAGATACCATCCTTGTCATTGCACAGCAAACCCATCATGAGCCTTAAATCACCCAAAATTCCTCTTCTGCTTTTCAAACTTAACAAAAAAAGAAAAATATGTTTCTGCACTGTCTGTGACTCAGACCATCTGGTAACTTCTGTTCTCTCACACTGTTTATGACAATGAACCGACAGTAGATCAGACACCGCCATCTTGGTTATTTCTAAACTATGGAGCAAAAAATCCTATTTCTCTAGTTTCTTAGTTCACTTCTTCCTGTTCTGCATTTTTAATTTCAAACTGTCTTTTCCGTTCTTTCTTTGAGAGCCTGTACATTCTGGCACAGTTTCTTTAATTAATACACAACCCAAACCCTTCAGCTGAACTACACAAGATAAAACTGGATGCTAAGGAGCAGTGCACCAACCTCTTTCACTAAAAGATGCAGAATTACAAAACGCAGGAACACATCAGGAACCTGAGCCTGTCGGTGTTTTCAGCCTTTCTGATTACCATTAATACATTACTTTTCTTCACTGTGACTGAATTTGGCTCTCTGTGCTCCCTACTCTTCCCTCTATTATAACATGAGTCAAAAGACTTAAGTAAGAAATTCCACTGCAGCAGTCTATTTGTAGCAATTATACAGCCATTCCTCACTGAATAGGGAAGGTAGATTATCATTCCCTATTCTCCCAGCTACTGGGAGTCATGATTTTGACCTTTAAGTCGAAGGCCTTCTGTGTAAGCCATACGTCTAATACAGTTATTATCCAGCATACATGGAAACAATAGCTGTGAATAGATACTAAAACATAAACAACATGATTCCACAAATCAGAAATTTGAATTAATTCACATTTCTGCTTTTCTGGTCTATGTATTTCCATCCACCTTGCTAAATTTTAAAATAAATCTCCTCAAGTAATCTCTTACATTTGATCTCTGAAGGACACTGTTTTCTTTCATTCTTAAAACCTCTGTGGTCTGACATCAACATGTGTATTTTATGGGATTTACATATATGTTCTTCATAGTTAAAGTAAGAGGCAACCTGAGAGATATGATGTGTTTCTGTGGAACAGGACCGACTGATACAATCAGCTTAAGGTTTTGTTAATTCTACTGTCAACTGCAAATTTTCTATGCTAGAAGTACATGTATTTGCCACAGTTGAGACAAAATTTCCATTATAATAACTTTTTTGTCATTTCACCTCTTACCTATGTATTTTTTTTTAACTGGCAAAGGAGCTTCTCTACTACAAGCTTACTTCGTTAAGTCCTGCTATTTGGGCACTGTTAGTCCCCCTTCCGATCCATTAAAACCAAAGTTTTAACAATTAACGTTGCAAAGGGAACCTGTGACTTGGTTTGAATGCTTGGCTGAGCTCACTGCTGCTTTAGTGGAGGGGGGGGAGCACGGCCCTTCCCTGCTGCTGGAGCCGCAAGGCTGGCGGGTCTCCGCTTGCAGGGTCGGGGGGAGGCAGAGAGCTGTCGCGGGGGGGGCGGCAGTGAGCACGACGTCAGACTCGCCGCTGACCCAGGAGAGCGTTAACACTTCGTCATTTTGGCGCAAGGCAGCGTTATACACGTTCAGAATTGTGGTAGTGATACAATACCATTGTATTGTTCATTGGTACCCCAGAAAATGTAACAGAACACAGAGAAGCAAGCAGTGTCACAAAATATGAGATGCGTGTGTGTGTGTGTACATATATATATGTGATAGGATAAGAAAGCTTACTCTTTCTTGCAAGCAGTTAAAAACCACAAGTAATTCTATCTGAATGAGTTTGGCTGCTGTGCCATCGCAGTACAGCCACCGTCTCTTTCTCAAAAGGCAATTTATACTCTCCATTTTATAATGCCTAAGGCTGACACAGCTAAGCATCAAGCAATTGCTCTGCTGCAGCAGCACTCGAGAAAGAAGCTTCAACTGCTCTCCAGCGTCCCACACCCCAGAAGCTTTGAGGAAGCACCTTCAGCTATATTACGCCAGTTCTCTTCCTAGAAAACTACTACCTAGTTCTGGTGCATACGGGCAAAACCCTCCAGTCACCAGATGCTTTCTTGACTTTGATGAGCATAAGGTACCTGAATAATTCAATCACAATGCCAATGACTGATTTAAAATAAGGTGCAACAAACAAGTGCAACAGGCAGAAAGTGAAAGTATAGAATGAAGGAGCAGCAAAAGAGTGGAAGGGAGATGACTGCACTGGCTGCCCAGCACACAATCTGGTTTTACCCTCTGCTTACGTTGTTTATACGAGACTACTCCTACCTGGTTCTGTTTTTATTTGTAAGAATTTCTATTTTTTCCACAAACTCTATTCTATAACCTTTTTGAAATAAAGTATCTTAGTTGCAAATAAGAAATAATTCTAATTCTTAGTGCTTCCCAGCAGTGTTCCCATTTTGCTCCCCAGTCCCAGCAGGGGACAGGTAAAGGGAATATTGCAGTGTCAATGGGGACAGCATAACTGGCACGCACAGATCTTGTCCCCCACTGCTGTCACCATTTCCCAGGTAGCCTTTAACTTGCACAGATGAAGAGCTCCTCTCTGACTCCCTCCTGGAAGGTAGGAAAGTATTACACCAGTACCTGAGAAGCCACACTTGGGCTTTTGTCTTTTTTCCTCAAGTTGTTTACTCCAGAGGTTTGGTCTTTGCTGTACAGGAAGATCTGAAAGCAGCAGATAGCAGTACAGGATCAGTTAGTCCTAGCTGTCCCCAGAAGTGAGATAGCTGCGCCCTTGCAGCACTTATCCTGGGTCAATCAACACTTAAGAAGCATGGCTGACTACATCAGAGGTGGCACCACAATGACTCTGCCATCCTATCTCCCATCTCAAAACCAGTGTTGTTTAATTGCTAGCGTACAGAGTGGGTATACTTGCGATCACTAAGTACAGCGTGGAGAAACCCTGTACTCAAGCCGTGAACTCTCTGCTCACCGACGTCTGAATCCAGGTTCTGCCTGCGCAAGCAAATTTCTAGAATAGTTAGCACCCACATACAGGTTTAGTAAGAGTGAACTAATAATGGATATTATTAGATATAATTTTAAACATCTGAGCTTACCAATCACAACTGATACGCTTTCAGCTTGGCGAAATTTTGAAGCAGAGAAATCACTATCAAAAAGAAATGAGAACAAAGTTACGAGAAATTGAGCCTGCAACCCTCTAACAGAGCAAGATTTTCAGCGCAGCCGCCAGATAACACGTCCAAGAGGAACTCCCCAAATAAGCAGCACCTGTGGAGTAAAAGCTGACCCGGGCTTTGCGGAGTAACCCACCCAAATCCGGCAGAAAAAGACTCTCCCCCGGACACGGCGGACACCAAGCTACCGGGAAACGGAACGGAGGTTCTCCCTCTCCAGCCCCTTTTGCAAAGCCTCCCGCCCCCCTCACCGCACGCCCCAGCCCGGGCCTCCGCGCCCCCGCAGCGAGGCGGCAGCCCCCGAAGACCGGCGTTACGGCCGGCACCGGGCGCTGGCGGCGGGGCTCTGCCTGCCTAACGGCCCCGCCGACTCCCCCTCCCCAGCGGCGGAGGGTCGGGACCCACCACCGTCTCCGCGGGACCCCGGTCCCCCTCAGCCTCCCCGCCGCGGAAGGACCGGCGGCGCCGGCGCCCGCTGTTCCCATGGCAACAGTACGCACCATGGCCGCCGGGCCGCGGGCGAAGTGCGGCCGACCCGGCAGCGCACCGGGGCCGGGTAGGACCCTCACTCACCTCCAGCCGAGGGAGACCGCGGCCCCGGTACCGTTGCCGTTACCCGCCGCCCGCTCCACCTCAGCCGCACCTGCGGGGGTGGAGGTCGGGGAGGCCGGGGACGCCAAAGCGCCTGCGCGGGCGTCTGCAGGCGCCTGCGCAGCGCGGTGAGGGCCGCGCTGTGGAATTGGCGCGGCGGTGGTAGCCGCTGCCTGTCCGGGCCGACGTCCCTGCAGCCCCGGGCCAGAGGCCGTGAGGGGTCCTGCTGCAGCGTTGGCCCGTAGGATGGTGGTTTTCTGGTGGAGGGCGCTTCCCCCGGCCTGTCCTAGCCGACGTTTAGGGTATGGTGGTGGGTGGCAAAAGCCCAGGTTAGGGTTGACAAAAGTTACTCGGTTTGGAAGTGCTGGATGTGACCTGTTATGATACCTTCTCTCTGAACTCAGGTTTACGGACTGGAAACGGAGGCGTTGAAAGTGTTCCACAGTAAAACCGGAGGACTGGTGTGCGGTGTGGCAAAGCAGCAAAACCCGTTCCCTGGGTCACGGCGGTCAGGCACCGAGGGTGGGATCGCTCAGCTCGGTGCCTTCCTGACAGGCCAGAAGCGCCATCCCATCTCCTGTTCGCCTCCTGTTCTCCGGGAGGCCGAAAGATGGCCGTTTTCACGTCCGTAACAGAGCTTCGCACAAATCGGTCCCACGGGCTGGAGAGCTTTGCTGGGAGTGGCACGAGGGGGGTCACTTGCAGTGTCTCCCCCAAGCTGCCTCTTGGGCAAGGTCCTACCAAAGGTGCATCCATCTCCAGGTTTCGGGACCCTGTTGGCCAGGTGCACCAGACACTCGCCAAACAGCTCCCTCACGTGCCTCCCGCTAGTGGGGCGGGTAATGCGATCACAGCCCGTATCAGAAAATCTCCAGACACGTAACAACAACAAAGACAGGCCTGTTGGGGCAAGTGGGTTGTTCGTGACTGACAAGGACAGTCTCTGGTCACCATCTCTGAATGCGTTTTGAAATTTTTCTAAAAATTGCTGTAGGAGGGTGGTTATTATCTCTGTGAATAATAGAAAAACGCAACAAATACAGCTCCATCTGACCAAGCTTCTTCCTTGGTTCCTTTATAACATACTTCAGATATATCTGAAAGCACTCTCTGAATAAATTCATCTTCTATATGTATTTATTTAACTTACTGCCTTGGAGTTCCTTTTACTAATTGCTTACTGACATTGTAACTTTTACTTCCTCATGTTTGTTAGACAAGAACCCTGTGGACATTTTAAATTTAATTTGTCTTTCTGAATATTGTTATAAGCCTGTTACGCCCCTTTCTTCTAGAAAAATGTCCTCTTCCAGTTCCTCTTTTGATTCTGACAGGCATTATGATAGCAGTAAAAA
Source organism: Haliaeetus albicilla (assembly GCF_947461875.1). NCBI lineage: Eukaryota > Metazoa > Chordata > Aves > Accipitriformes > Accipitridae > Haliaeetus > Haliaeetus albicilla. The sequence goes on along the minus strand of NC_091499.1, from coordinate 21,870,602 downwards.
GATCTCCATGTGTAACACTACCTGATTTACATAACACACACCGTTATCTCTGCTAGCTTCTACTTTATCTCTAATTATTAGACATCTAGTCCTCTTTTTTCTGCAGCCAAGTTCAATACCTCAGAAGTAATGAAAACCTTGTTAGTATTGTACTTGCTTTTCTTTGTATATTCTTCCTTAAAAGCCAAAAGAATACATGTGTGTGCATGTGCATTCACGCTATTTTCAGATCATTCACAGTTAGCTAATTCTCTGTTATTTTCCTCTGAACCTTTCTTTCATTCAGATAATACAAGCGAAGTTTCACAGAAAAACATGTAGATCTGTTTCCTGGTAAAGCCAGTTTGAATCTCTTTTTACTGTTATCAGCTCATCATTCTTTAAACAATTTTTAAATCCACCCAGTTAAACCCACTAAGCCTTCCTTCTTGGCTTCTTCTTTAATCCTTTTCATATGCACATTATTTCTTCTCCCTCTATTTTTTAGGTCATCAGATTGACGAGTTAATTTTTTATTCATTTTCTGAGCTTTGGCAATATAGCAAATATTTCTTTTGTGGTGTCTCTGCTATGTCTCAACTGTTACAACTTCCTCACTTAAATCCCTTTTCTCATGTTCTTTTTATTGAATGAACCCTCTCAGCACCTGTTTTAAATATGGGTACTTAATTAAATCTCCTTGTTTGCAATAACACTCTTTTAGGATGGAAGTATCATTAAAATACATAAACTGACTTGGTCTAGGCAAGCCAGTATTTGTTCAAGAGATTGCTGAGGTAAAAGCAACGTGTTCTGAGGAGTTCTGCCTAACGAAAAAATACAAAGTATTCAATTATGTCACAGTCATTCAAATTGCTTTATTTTTTAGATTTGAAAATCATGAAAGGGATTTTCTGCCGGTATCCAGTCTTTATTTTCAGTTTGGCTAACTTAAATTTGTCTAGAAAGGAAACTTACCTGGATATCCAAGCACACAAGGCCTATATTTCAGTGCAATTCAGAATTAGTTAACAGTGTTAAACACTGCCTGCCAAGTGTTCACTGATCATTCTTGCTGCTGCTTTGTTGCTGACCTGTAAGAGCAGCCTCCAATGCAATTTCAGCAACACAAGTGGCAATGCAATGCCCGTCTCCCCCTCTTTCTTTCCTCTTTTTCAAAACAAAACAACAGTCCCACCCCCAATCTGGACAAAAATCTTCCTGTCATACTCAACTTTGCATAGACCATCTGGTACATGCTGTTAAATAAGCTCTCTGTTTCATACCACTTGTAGCTCATTACAAAGGCAGGTGAAACAGTTCATTTTACAGCAGTTAGAAACAACCCCTATACTAGGTGGCCTAGTAAGTTTTAATCAAACAGGTTTGTGAAGATCTCCATTATATGTAGCAGGAAAATCTGTCACAGGAAAAGAGCACTGGGTATATGATGAATAGTTGGTGGATAAGGGGAGAGCAGTGCATGCTGTTTATCTTAAGTAAGGCTTTTGACTGTCTCCCGTTACAACCTCACAGACAAACTGATGAAGTATGGGCCATTTAAGTGGATAGTGAGCTGGACTGAAATTTGTCTGAACTGCAGAGCTCAAAGGGTTGATATCAGCAGCACAAAATGCAGCTGGAGGCCAGTCATCAGCAGTGTGCACCCTCAGAAAGTTTTCTGACTATGCAAAGCTGGTACACCAGGTGGTTGTGCTGCCATTCAGAGGGACCTTGACAGGCTGGAGAACTGGGCCGAGAGGGATCTCAAGAAGTTCAGCAAAGGGAAATGTAAAGGCCTGCACCTGGGGAGGAATAACCCCATGCACCAGCACATGCTGGGGGCCAACTGGCTAGAATGGTGCTTGGCAGAAAAAGAGCTGGGGGTCCCAGCTGGCACCAAGTTGAACATGAGCCAGCAATGTGCCCTTGCTGCAAAGGCGGCCAACAGCCTTCTGGGCTGCATTAGGAAGAGCATTGGCAGTAGGTGGAAGGAGGTGATCCTTTTCTTCTGTGCAGCACTAATGAGGCCACAACTAGAGTGCTGGGTCCAGTCATGGGCTCCCCAGTACAACAGAATTATGGACATACTGGAGTAAGCCCTGCAAAGGGCTATTAAGATGACTAAGGGACTGGAGCATCTTTTGTATGAGGAAAGGCTGCGACAGCTGGGACTGTTTAGAAGAGTTTATCAGTGTGGGAACTAATCAGTGTGTATAAATATCTGCAGGAAGAGTGCAAAGAAGATGGAACCATACTTCTTGGTGGTGCCCAGTGAAAGGACAAGAAGCAGTAGGCACAAACTGAAGTGCAGAAAACTCCATTTAAACATAAGAAAAATTTCTATGGTGAGAGTGGTCAAACACTAGAACAGGTTGCTCATAGAGGTTGTGTGGTCTCCATCGTTGGAGGTATTAAAAATCTAATTTTAAAAGCCCCTGATGAGCAACCTGCTCTAGTTGGCTGATTTGAGCAAGGGGATTGGACTACATGATCTCCAGAGGTCCCTTCCAAACTTAAATGTTCTGTGATTTTTTTTTTTTAATTGCTTAAAATCTTATTCAGATTTGGCTGAAATTTAAGATTTTGGAAATTGCCATGATCAATCTCTAGCTTGCATAGCTTAGTGTGATTTGGTCACTGTGCCAGCATCCTGCAAACTCTGCACCTTACCCTCACTCTGGCCAGCACCTGATTCCCTCTATGCTCACTGTTCAGTCCTGTCATTAAAATCCTGAGATTTCCTGGTGAAGTTATGCTAGTTTCCCAAGTGAAATCCCCTTCAGTTGGTATGTTTGTGCTGACACACGGCATGCAAGGACTTCTTGTACCAACTAAGCATTGTAAGCAATCTACCAGCCGCACACCCACTATGCAATTGTCCCTACATCAATGACTGCTTTCATTGATTTCCTGTTAATTCTGCTGCCTCTGCCAGTGACTGGAAATCCCTGGTGTGTCAGTGAAATGCCTGCTTTTCTTCTAGTCTGCCTTTTGACCCAACTAGACGGACAGACCACCACATGACTTTGGTGCTGCTACTCAGTTTAAGACCCAAATTTCTACAGCCAGAGCAGGAAGGCTTACTTGGGGAAGCAGCCTTTTTTCAATAATAAATAGGTATGGAAGGAAAATGTGAAGATCATGGAGGCCACAATCCAATGTAAAGCCTGAAAGCCCAGATAAGAGTCAGTGCCAGGTAAAGAAGAAGAAAAGGCAGTTTGTTTTCTTACAATACACAACCTTAAGTTTAGCAGTCCAAGGTGTTCCTTTTACGAACAGCTTGTTGTGCACACCTTACAATGGCTGTGCACTCATTACAGACAGCATACAGAGCTGGGATACTGCTCTTATCATTCACATAAGCCTGCAGTGAAGGATACCAAGAACTGGCTAAATCAGAAGAGATTTTTGGGAACAGAGACCTGGATAGAGTCAAAACTATTAAGATACAGAACCCCTTGGGGAGCTCACTGAACACATGTAGCTAACTGAGGAAGGGAATTCACTGTAATAGGGCTGGTGTATTAACATGGTGATCTTATTTACTTTCTCAAGGTTTTGACATCAGCATGCCTTGCCTTTCCTCCTAACTCATTCTCCTGTCAAATTGTATCTACCAGCTGCTGGTGGGAGGGAATATTAAGAGTGTATTAAGAGTACTGAAATGTCAGTATTTGGCAAAAGTCCAAAAAGTCAAACCCAAAACTTTAACAGAGCAGGAACAAAGCTATTGCAAAGCAGTGAGTGAGCACGTTCATCATTTACAGAACACACTTGCTTTAAACCAATAACATGCAGTATCATTGGAACAGACCCAAGTTACTTTAGATGATTTTTAGTGACAGTGGAACGAAATGAGTGAGTATGTATTTTCAGTAAATAGTTCTATAGAAATTGGACTTCCTGATTTTTATCCAGGAAATCTAAGACAGCAGTCTCAGTCCATGTGCAGCACAGCACATACACAGTCATGCCAGACCTTCTGTGCATGTGCTAAGCAGAATATCTGTGAATATGTGATAAACTGGATGTGTCCAGAACACATTGCACTCACTGCATGTATATAGGCTGCCTGCAGACCACAGGTGCTGCATGTCCATGACACGTCAGACTCATTGTTTGGGAACTCACATTACACATGTGGTTATGCAGAGGTCCAGCAGGTTCCATGCATGCATATGGTCTCTAAGTTCTATGTATTCTCCATCCATCTCTGTATTCTACATGTATGATAGCTATCTAAGGAATGCACTTGCCTCCAATATCTGGAAATGTCATGGGGAAAAAAAAAGCACTGCCACTGACTTTGTGCTGAATTCAGGAAACAGGATGAAACTCCACTCAGCAAATGAAGGGACCCTATGGGACTGTTCATGTTTTTTGTAGGAGACTGCTAAATTAGAGTTTTGTGGTTTGGTGGATATTTCTGTTATTTTTTTCCAGTAACAGGGGGTTTGTTTTTACAAACACCTTTCCAGCCAGAGCTACCTTGTCTCTGTTGCCAGAGTTGGGTTTCTAACTCTATTAATGACAACCGTATAGATGGGGAGGAAAGCATGGGCTTTCTCCTAAACAACATTGATGTAAAATACTGTCTAGAGAGATCACCATGGAGAAGCACTGCTTTCATTTTTTGTATTCAAAACAAGGTGAGGCCGAATTGGACATAAACCTTATTTACTGTTCCACCACAGTTAGCAAAGGCCATTGTATCAGGTTCATCTCTTATTTCCAGGACATTACCCAGCATGAAAGACCATGCAGCAGGAAGTACTTAATTTTGTGTAGCCCACTGGAGACTGAGCACCCTAAGTAATGCCAAAATGCCCAGATTGGCACAGATTCCAGAAAGCTGGCACCACCTATTTCTCCACTGTCTCCTCTTTAAGCAGCTCTTAACTCAGGGTGAATGTGCTATGAGGTTAACACAAACTTGACATCCAACTCCGAAGTGTTCTCACATCCAGTGTTCACAGTATGACTCAAAACTACAATCTGTTCATGCAGTTTAGCAAATACTTACTGCAAATCGTTATCATTCATTGTGTCTATGTTCCACTTGTCCACAGTACCCAATATTTTAGGCTGCTCTTTAGATAGGAAAGAATCCTTTCATCTGCCCTAAATGAACAAGAGAGCTCTGCTGTTTGATACAGTCTGGGTTTCTGGCAGTGAGAAATCTGCAATATGGAGAAACAACACATATAAAAATAGGTTATCACACAAGATAGAAGAGTTTTGGAAAATCTGACCCAATATTTACACATATTTTATGATGTGACATTGTACCTCACACTATACAATGGCAGCTCCACAATATGCTGCAAAAAATTACCAGAAGGCAATCTACCAAACATGGCACAAGGTATTCTGAATTAGCTTCCCATAATGCCAGACTTCTTTTGCTGATAAAAGCCTGATGCTCTGAGGACATACTGCATCTTTAAAAACCAGCCAAATATGAACACATCCTGCCAAAACAGCTATGTCAGTAGCACATGCCAGCAGAACTTCTGCCAGTAAAACTTTGTAGTTCAAACAAGGCCAGCAGCAACAGCGGCGTACACAGCCTTGGGGCGCATGAGCGGCCATCCTGGTGGCTGCTTGCACAGTGGCAGCAGTGCAAGACGTGAGGGGAGAGCCCAGCTGCCCTTCTCCTCACCAACACCCAGGCCAACGTACATTGTAACCTGTATCTCCTCTCCTGTACGCTCCTGTTGCTGGCCTTGTTTGAACAACGCAGTTTTTCTGGCAGAAGTTCTGCTAGCATGAAGTCTTGATATTCAACGGTTGATCTGCAGAGGACTTCTTCTTCGTGGGTCCAGTTACACTGGCATTACACAGCACTTCTGACTAGGCTGCAGTGCAACCGTCCATCTCACTTTGCTTACTCCCGCCTTACCACCCACACTCCCCTCTCTGCAGTACTGTGCCAATGCACCAAACCTAGCTTCCAGTAGGTCATTCTCTGCTAAATGATAACAAGAGGCCGTCTACACCCTGCTGGAAAAAACAAGATCACTTTCACTCTTCTCAGATTGATTAGCAAAACAAATGTAGCATTGGACACAGCTGAGACAGGTATGAGCTTTGGTTTGGCTGCTGTTAAGAGGAACTTACTTTAAAATTTTTGACAAAAGATCATGTACCGCAGTGACAACCATTTTGCAAATAAAATACTAACAGGAAAAAAAGAAATATCACTTATAATTATTGAAAGATTTTCATTAATTTTGCTGACACTGAACTCTCCAACTGGAAAAATAAAAAGTAGGGAAGGGCTAAGGTCATGAATCTAGCCCCAGTGTTTCCTGCGAGAAGAATGGTACAGCTGCCCAAAGTGGGAAAATGAGGAAATGTGAACTTTCAGACCCACAGAGAACAGGAATTCAGGGAGAATGTGATCTCAAGCATGGGGATCATCTTCTCCAGGGAAGCTGTGATTTGCTGGAATAGTATGAAAGTGAAAAAAATTAAATGTAAGACTGGCTAAAGGGTAAAATTGACTGCTAGGGTAAAAATTAAAACAAATATTTTAACTACCAGAGCTAAATGCTTAGAAACAAAGTGATCACTACACCATGAGTACAGTTCTTACACTCCAAATTTTTATAGCCGTAAAGAGGTATGTACATGGAATTATATTTTAAGTAGGTGATATTACATTTTAGGTAATTTCAGGTATGAAATAGTTCAGATTTTTGAAGACAAGGGTTTGGAAAGTTCAGTAGGATCTGAAATTTATTTTTCACTAAGCTGAACTGTATTTCCTGCAAATGTGAAATTGAAGAATTCAGTTCCTACTGTTGTGATACCTGGCTTTGAATGGTATTTCACTAACAGAGTTCCTCAAGGATACATCTTCAGTCATATTTTTATTCATTACCTTAAAATAGGAAGATGGAGTTTGTTAATGAAATTTGCTGATGACACGTAAGTGAGAGACATCATTAATATGGAAGGGGATGGCAATATGATACAGAAAGACCTGAATAACCTTGAGAACTAGTGTAATAGAAAGGGAATGAAACTTAATAAGGCAAATTGCAAGCTTGTGGCCTTGTGAACTAATACAAATTTCTGTCGTAAGTTGCAAGGTCATCAGTTCAGAAACAGAAATATGCAAGTTGTGCCTGGAAGTGCAAGTTAACCGCTGGCTTCAAATGTTAAAGGGATGTGAAAAAGGCAAATTTGATCCTTGGGTTTACTGGGTGAGATATTTCTAGCAGACAGTGCGAGTGAGTATGGCTGGAGGAGGCAGTGCTGAGACCCCCTCTGGAGCTCGGTGCCATCCAGACCATCCGCGTTCAGGACAGAGGGACTGAGACAGGGATGGGTGCAGACAAGGGTGGCGAGACTGATCAAGGGACAAGCCTATCATGGCGTAAGGCTACAGCGGCACTGCTTGTTTATTCTGCCAAAGTAAATGGTGAGAGACTCTCTCCATATCATCTCTATTTAAAGAAGATAAAGAGAAATTTATCCTAGAAGACAATATTGATTCAGGAAAAAATAGGCATTATCTGACCTGGAAAATTCAGAATGCAAATTTTTTAAAAGGTTTAAAACCACTGGAGAGGTAAGATTCTGAAACAGCCTCCCAGGAAGACTGGAGGAGGCAAAAAACAAACTATATTAAGAGCTGTATTAAAGTTGTATTAAAAAAACGGTGTGAAGTAGTTGCCCGAAATAGCTGGAGCTGAGACCCAGTTATCCCTGCTGATTCAGCATTCCTGTGAAAAACTTTGCCTTGATTTAGTAGCCATTCATTAAAAAAACAAAAGTAAACAGCCTTCATTTCTAAATGAGTTTTGCATTAGCACGAATTAGATAATTTTTCAATTGGTGAGCCAATTCTTTTTTTTTCTTGGTAATATGAATAGCAGTACCAGTTCCAAGGACAAGATGAACAGATGTGGAATTTTGTGTTTCTATTTACAGAACTAAAAAAAACAAATACTATTTTTCCCTCAGGTGAAACTGAAGTTCTTAGAGCATTACTTTTTCCAGCAGATCACTTGCTGTAAGGCCAGTCATCTGCCTTAGTCAGAGACTGCCATTTGAAAACTCAGGAAAAAGGCAGCATAGCACTGTAAGCCTTGAAAAGAAAACAACTGTTTTCACTCTGTGTGTGTGTATATGTGTGTGTGTGTCTGTGTGTTTTCTCTGTTATGGTTTGTTGTGCAACAGCAATAATCTCTATTGCTTTGTAGTATACTCACAATAAATGGCTTTTTAGATTGATTACATGCCTCAACTTTGCTTTGGCTATTAATCAATCTCAGCAGCTGTTTATTGCTTTGTACATTACAAAGCAATAAAGATTATCCCTTAAAGAGCTGTTAATGCTTCATGGAAAAGTTTGAAAACCATTATTTTTAGAAATAGTACTGCTGATATATAATTTTCTGGCTTTTCTTTCTTTCTTCCGTGTTATTGTAAGAGAGATCAGTGCTTGTGAAACACACAACCATGTGCCTACCATCTTTGTTGCTTTTTTGGATTCCTTTCTATTGCCTTACATATCTTTCCTAAATTGCTAAACACGGTGCTTCATTGCTGACAATGTTTTATGGAATGGTCCAGATTCATCCTGAGTCAGCCATGGATTCTGTGTACAAGGGTAACATCCCCAGGACATCCCAGCATCAGTACTATTCCTGTTCTTCCTCAATTTTTTTAATCAAGTAATAGTTTTAGGACTTGCCTACACTGAAAAATGAACCAGTAAAAATCTAGCAATGTATTTATGAATGTAAAGCTCCCTGTGTGGACACTTCTATTCCATGATAAATAAACTAAAGAAAAAGGCAGGTTTTGTTATTTTGGAACAAGAACCTCAATATAGGCAGTGATACTATCCTATATACAAAAATATAATTCCACCTGTAGAATTACATTGGAAAAAAAACCACTCTAATTTCTGGCAGTAGCTGCACCTCAAATATTCATAGATCTTTGACTGATACTTGCATGACCTTGCGAGTATCATAGATGTACTCTCTTTGTACTTGTGCTAAGCCCACTTCCTTTTGCAATCCTACTGGCCTGCCCAGCACCACCTCTGAAGAAAGGCTGGGCTGCTCTATATTTTTGCAGCTGCTGTTTTTCACCACTTATTGTATTCTACAACCTACCCCTGAACACAGAAAGGAAAGCTTGAGTGAAATAATTATTTTCCCTTCTGTCCTTGTCCCTGTGCATATTTGCCCAGCAAACTACAATCTGGGCCATCATTTGTGTAGTGCACAGGAGATATATTGCCAATGTTAATGCACAAGCTCAGGTTTTGGAAACTTTTCTGTGGTTGCCTGTCAGTGCAGTCTTCAGTCATGATGTAAGGAAAACCATTCTAGTGGTGAGAAGCTAGGTGACATTCAGTCATCTGCTTTTTCTACTTAAAGTACCAACAACAGCCCAGGGTGTGCACAAAATTTGGTAATAGTTACCCTCTCTTTCAGAATCTGCCCATCCTTACCACAAATACTAAGACCACTAATCAGCCACTGGTTGATGCTGAACTTGGTTCCAATCTCATTCTCATTAATAATGCCTGGAAATAAGTAAAAATATTCTCTCACGTAGTGGTAGTGTAACCTAGAATATGCAAAACTAAAGAAGAGGAAAAAAAAGACATACAAAATGGCAAAATTACTTTGGTGACAGAAAGCTTATCTGAGAATAGAAGCAATAAAAGGGAAACACTGTAAAGAAGAGGAAATAAGTGTGAAAGGGTGGATGGAATCCCTCCCCTTTCTTTTTCCTTTTAATTGACATCTATCCTAAGGATTTTTTAAATCATCAAAATATTCCTAGAGGATACAATTTCACATTTTATTAGTAGGTGAATGCAGTCCATTCATCTTATGAGTTTTCAGTTTTGTAAAATTAGTTACAGAATTAGATCCTACAGACTGACACATGCGAGAGGAAAAGACTCACCCATCTAAGAGCAGCTATTTTTAGTAGCTGTATCAAGAGGAATGGATAAATAAAGTAGGTAACATGCCATGATGAATTTTTCTTGTGAACTTCACGTACAACATCTAGGGAACTCACTGTAGACAGAGGGTATGTAGTGGAAGATTACTTATCTTTTGAGACATCACCTGTCATCATCCCTACTTATGAGGAGAAGATATAGAATACAGGCAGTGCAAAGAATTGCTCTTAAATGATACAAATATTCCCATTCTGCAAGGTTCAATATAATCAGAAACGCCAGTGTTGCCAGGTGCTGTGAAATGTTAATAGTCAATGTTGCATAAAAACAGCCCTAAAAATAGCCCCATTATAGATTTAGTAAGATTTTTCAGCTACATTTAAGTCTAAATATGGTGGATGTAGAGTAAGGGAAAGTTGCCAAAACCAACACTACAACATGGTCTAATTTAATTTCCACAATATAAATACGTAAAAAGTATATCCCTTATTTTGAAAGCTGAGGTTATGCTTCTGATGGTAAGCCCTGGACACAGGTAACATGTTTTCATCACGCAAGGTAGCATGGCTGTAGTACTGCAGGTTGCTGCAGCGTCACTCAGCCTGGTCCAGGCAGGACGTACCTAGCAATCAGATTAGACTATCAACAAAGATCTGCGCAGATACACTTTCTTTTGCTATCCCCATGGTGGTTATGAATTTCTGTTTCTTTACTGCAAAAATCGAGCAGGCCCTTTGGCATCAAATGACTGAGCCTTGTTTGCTGTACACCACTGGTTTAAAAGTGATCAAGCCCTTCACGCATTAAAAGGATTTGGCGCAGATTCAAGCAATGAAAATTTGTCCAAGATGCTTAATCTCTGTAGGTACAAGAGGTCAGTCAGTAACAAGACTATCATTAAGTGTACTCCAGAGTCACACTAAAAAATGACCTTTCCAGTTTGGCATATGTTTAAACATAGTCGACAGACAGGAAATAAGATAATCACACCCTGTGGGGTCTTGGCAGCTGCTGACACCTTCATTCCAAAGCCGGAGTAATTTTGAAAGGTAAGCATATTTGGTAAGATAGACTGTGAGAAGCAGATGAAACTGAAGGTACAAGAAACAGCACTGCTAGCTGGGAGGGGTTTAAAAACCCTGGCATTTCTTTTAGCTGTCTTCTTTTATCACACCACATTTTTAGACAGTTCTTTTCTACCTTTCAGCTCTCCACTCACTGCTCCTGGAACAAGCCCACACAAAGGAAAAACACAAGAAGTTTTGTTCGGTAGGCTCTCAAATACTTTCTAACAGTCTCCAGCTGTGATACAAGCAGAACAGCATAATATTAATAAATGTGAGAAGCAAATAAGGATCTCTTATTGTACAGCTGCAACCCTAAGACTACAAATATGTAACAAAAGATAACTTACTGCCAAGCTAAAGCCAGCCTGTCATGTTTTATGATAATGTGGACCAATAATCCTCCTACCTACTTCCTTGGGTGTCTGGTCATCTTTAGGATTGTGTTCAACAACAATTCTAGGTTGTCTCTGGGATGGAGCATCATTTTTCTAGGGTGTTTATATATCATCTCACATTATGAAGACCTGGCCATGACTGGACTCCATGGTGTTATCAGTCTGCAAGTGATAGATGAACTAAACAAATGAAGTTGAACCACAGAGAATGGGTTTAAAGTGGAAAATAAGACCGCATTGGTCACTTAAAGCAAATTTTCTAATTTTATGATTTTTAGAAGACAATTGCTGGAAACTTCTCAGATATTAAGGTTTTGCCTTATGTCAGGGGATATGAAAGGAAAGACATTTATGAAGAACTGATAGACTTTACTTCCAAAGCAGCTGTGCCCTTCCCTTGAAAATCTGACTACTGGCTAGCTAAGCAAAAGGAAATTTTGGAGCCATGAAGTTCAACAGAGAAGTTCTCTCTTAGTACTCTGGCAGCAATGTCAAATGCTAATAAGAAAATACTTGTTCTAGTCCCAAGAAGTTCTGTGGGGACTCTCATCCATGAATGATATGCAAATTGACTTTTGTTAGGAGCATGTGTTTCCACAAAAAGGACATACTGCAAATTTGAACTGCAAATTAAATGTGGAATCTAACTAAGAAGAAATGCATAAGGAATGAAAAAAGCCCCAACGACCCACCCCCCCACCTTATTCTTACAGAGCACTATTAAAAGAATGAAAGCTACTTTACATACTTTAAATTAGTTTTATAAATCAGTCCAATGATGCAACTGGAGAAAATAAATTAACCCCTTACAGGACATCATCATGCAGGAAGTATTTGTTAGAACTTATAGTAGAAGACAGAGACTCCGTGTACCATCTCTTGAAGGCCAGTACAATAATTCAAAGCCAGAAGGGGGATGCAGGTCTTTGGTGACACTCCCCACTTGACCTTACACATTGCTCCACCATGGAGCAACTCAAGAAACTCCTGCTGAAAAGCCAAAAGCAAGTGACAGAACTGGAACCTGGGCTCAGAACTCTGCTGCCATACTAACAGTAACTTCCCTAATGCATGTTAATGTGAACTAATGAATAATGATCCAAAGTCCAATTTTCAGTGCAGCTTATATTTATTTTTCATATAGAACTTCTGACTTCTGTTTTTCCTCTGTGAAAATTAGAAGTTTGCACTTAAAGAAAGGCATTTCATTTATATCAAAATACAAACTGTTCCACAGTGGCAATTAGTCATGTTTGAAAATGGTCTAACCTGGAACAAGCCCAGATCAAAACTGCAGAGCTAACATGCCTGTCCTTCACGGTACTTAGACTGTGTCACTTTGTAAGGTGAAGATAAAACAAAAATCACCAGGCAGGTCTTCCCTCTAAATAGAAGGAATGAACATCATTACTTTATCTCTCACTTCCATGAATATTCATGATTAAAAGCAAAGGAAAGAAAGCGCACGTAGCCTGGGAAAATGAAAATAAGCCCTCATCTTAGTAATAAACCATTCTAAATATTTTGTGTCAAATTATGGCTTGTCATCCCTAGTGCACAGGACAGATGCAATAAAACAACAACAACAAAAAACTAGTAAGACAGCCAGCCAATTACAATAACATTGTGAGGCTCGGGGATTAAATTTTAGGGGCTCATTGGGCTCACCACGGATGTGCTACTTAATTACCTGCATGATTGCAGCAGTACATGGTAAAAGATATTCACCTGCTATAAAACTTTTAAAGAAATGGTCAGGCTGGTCAAGCTTAGATCCCCCATTACAGTGTCCACTGAGATGTGGCTAAACATCTGGAGAGGATGCTGGACACTGCGCTCATAAACTTTCAGATAATGGACATAATTGCTTCCCTTGCTTATTCTCATTTAACAGTATACAGTTACAAACTTTACAGTGGTACCTGTATTGCTGTTCATCAAAAGCGGGGGTGGGGGGTGGTATACAGCCAAAGGCCTAGTGTCTGCCTAAATTTTGCTCCACATTTAGGAAGGTAAGCAATACTGCAATTTATAGGTGGTTGTTATTTCTGAGATAGTACTGATGTGATGAGTAATATGGAAAACCTTGTATAAAGGAGACTTCACATGTAATTAAAAAATGACCTGTTTTTTCAAAAGTTCTGGTTTCTTAAAATTACCACTGGACAGTATATACTGAAGGTTGGGTTTTTTTACTGTATCCTGTGCTTTTTTTTTCCCTGAAGTACAGAAATTGTCTGCAAACATTTTTTCCTTAAAATTTCTTATGATTTTACCTGGTGTTGGACATCACCAGGTACAGTCAAAGGGTTGCAGTTAATGGGGCTACATCTGGCTGCCGACCAGTCACCAGGGTGTTCCGCAGGGCTCAATTCTAGGGCCAGTTCTCTTCAATATATTTATCAATGATCCAGATGCAGGAGTTGAATGCATCATTAGAAAGCTTGCTGAGGATACCAAACCAGGAGGTGCTGTTGACTCTCTTGAGGGACAGGAGGCCTTGCAGAGGGATCTAGATAGATTGGAGCATTGGGCCATGATTAATGGGATGAAATTTAACAAGTCTAAATGCTGGTCCCTGCAGCTAGGACAGAGTAATGCTGGGCACAAGTATAAATTAGGAGAGGAGTGGCTGGAGAGCGGTCCTGCAGAGAGGGATCTGGGGGTGCTGGTCGACAGCAGGCTCGATACGAGTCAGCAGTGTGCCCTGGCAGCCAAGAGGGCAAACCCCATCCGGGGGTGCATCAAACACAGCCTAACCAGACGGTCAAAAGAGGGGATTATCCCGCTGTATTCAGCGTTGGGGCGGCCTCACCTTGAATACTGTGTGCAGTTCTGGGCCCCACAATTTAAGAAGGATGTGAAGGTCCTTGAATGCGTCCAGAGGAGGGCAACAAAGCTGGTGACAGGGCTGGAAGGAATGTCCTACGAGGAGCGGCTGAGGACTTTGGGCTTGTCTAGCTTGGAGAAAAGGAGGCTGACAGGCGACCTCATTGCTCTCTACAGCTTGGTATCCGGTGATAGGATGTGTGGGAATGGTTCAAAGCTGCGCCAGGGGAGGTTCAGACTGGACATTAGGAAGCATTTCTTTACCGAGAGGGTGGTCAAACTCTGGAACAGGCTCCTGGAGAGGTGGTCGATGCCCCAAGCCTGCCAGTGTTTAAGAGGCGTTTGCACAATGCCCTTGACAACATGCTTTAACTTTTGGTCAGCCCTGAATTGGTCAGGCAGTTAGACTAGATGATCATTGTAAGTCCCTTCCAACTGAAATAGTCTATTCTGTTTTATTCTTTTCTATTCTAGTCTAGTCTAGTCTACTCTACTCTACTCTATCCTAACTGTAACAAAGACAATGAGCAGGAGCAGCAGCTGCCATTATCACAATCTTGGCTTGCCCTTGTTGGGGTCACACAACCTTGTCTACATGAAACTCTGACCACTTCTTGGCCAACTGAGCCATGGCAAGTGTTGAAAGAAAAATCAGCAACCTGATGTAGATGATGGTCTAGTTCTGGCTATGGTCAAGGGGGAAAGATGTGCAGTATGGCAGCCCTCAGAGATTAATACATTGGGCTGAAATACATTTTGCTGAAATATGGGGAGGAAAATGAAACACTGACTTGAGCTAAGATCATTCCCCATGAATTGTCAGCAGGCTGTTTCGGGACTATGTATGCAATTAAATAGTCGTAAGGAGATATTAGCCTCTGTTGTGTGTGCCAGCTGGTGTGGGACTGCAGAAAAATGGCAGAGAGAACAAATTTGAGTTATGGGGGGTGTTGCTTCTGTTAAAACTGTACAGTATCTGAAAAGTCTAAATCTGCCTGTTCACTTTAGGACAATAACATTTTGGGGTATGAAAGATGTGTATTGATATTTTTGTTAAGGTTTAAAACCTTTTCCTCTTCCATTATATTTTATTCCGGTTATTTGAGGCTAAATAGTATTTTAGTTGAAGTGGGTTTACCAGTCAGCACACACTGCTAAGTGACAGGCTCCCCAAGAGACTGCCAAACCAGTTGGCTCTGTGGGACAACTTCTATACTGGTAGACTAATCAGGGGCAGGGTATTTAGTCTGGATTCTGGCTTGCCACTATTCATACCGTTAAATTGTTAGACTGATACCTGCCACGACTTTGGCTCAGGAACAGTTCAGACCCCAGCACTAACCAGGAAGGATTCTCACTGGACACTTCGGCTGGTTCTTACTGTAAGAAGCAAAAAATGCAGCCATGCAGCACAGTTATAGAGACATCTGTGGGCAGATATTACAAAGTTAATCACCCAGTGCATTTTTTGGTGAGTTTTCCTGGCTTTTACCCAAAATCCTTTGGGTAAAATTGTGACTTCACTGGTCTGAAAGACTTGCCAGGGATTTCAGTGAGACCAGGATTCAGCTGATGGACCTGGAGACATTTCCTTATGGTTGCAACATATTCCATGTTTCCCATATCTGCATAGAGCCTAAGTGCCTGTGCAGTGTGAAACTTCTGCAGCATTTGATACTGGGTATCTGCCCTGCGGCATGAAGATTTGACTAAAGATGACCAGGCCTCAGACACAACAAAAAATATTCCTTTCATTCCTCTTATTTTTTTGCATTTCAGAGGAATTTCTGATATTTTTCATTTCCTGCCCCCAGAGGAATACGGCCTGCTGAGCAATAATTCTATTTTGGTAGCTCATCTTAGCAATTTCCAGTAGCAGCCTTTCTTATGTAGTCATATTTATACCAAAGTAAAGAATTATCCGAATGCACCATATTTTAAATAATTTCAATTATGATGCTGTCACTTTTTATAATGGATGGTAGCACAGAAAAACAATAGTCCATCAGTGTACAAATGTAAAAAATTAGTTGTGATTGGGTGAAAAATTGAGCATTTTTTCCTATGATTTAAGACATTGGAGACAAGGTTTTTCATATAAAAAGTAGAATTTCACCAATAAATCAGTAAAAGCAGCTTTTAGACGTGTGCTCTATACTTTCATTAATACGCTTTTTTAGATTGGTTGAGTCTTTTTCTGTTTTGTAATTAACTTATCAAGGAGTAATGGTCTAATTTTAAAAAGCTGACTGGATGACAGAAATACTATTTGTTCTAAATTGAAAATATTTCAGCATCTGCCAAGATTAGATTTCTTTAAATTACCCTTTAAAAACATTGATTTCTAATACCGTATTTCCTTTTCTCAATAAAATAGAAATACGTGTTCAGAGGAAGCTGTTTTTAAGGAGGCATTGCTGAGAAACAAAGCAATTCCACTAATATTAATCCCTCTCCAATGAGCTGCCAAAAATACAGTCTCCATTTAATGCTACAAGTTTGGTGGGTAGTCATTTTTTATTATCCACCAGACTGAAAATCTGAAATTAAATGTTCAGCAATATTTGTATAAATGAAGAAGCCCCCAGCTCTATACTTTGACATAACTAGGACACTCTAACATAATAACTTTATAAAGATTAATTCTCCCCCAAATTAGTGCCTGATAAAAACATATGGCATGGTGTTTACCAGTGGAAAGAGCTCTGGTCTCGTAAATAGGCTTGTTGCATTCATGGCATATGACCAATGCCACTGAGTGATGCCCAATAATGCCCTTTGGATATTTCATTTTTGTTATCAAGGCAATATGGAGCTAAATGGAATATCTGAAATATCCTTTACCTGTGCTAACCTCACATTATGTGGCTGATATTAGAAGGCTCATAAGTCATTTATTCTGTTTGGAAAGTAGAAGTTAAAATGTCTGTACTTGGGCAGACCGAAATGTCTTCATAGCTTGGTTCCCTCTTCCCCACACTGGCCAATTGTGGGTGCTTATGAAAAGCTCATTAGACATATAAATTTACTCTCTCCAGGGCATATCCTGTACCTCCCAATAATTCCAAGCTGGAGATTTCTTTCTAGGCCACTGTATAATAGTCTTCAATAGGCCTCTCTCTCAGATTGCTCCAACTCCTTTTTTAACCCATTCCCGTTTCTGTTACCATAACAGCATGTGTATTCTACGTTCAATTCTACATTATGGGAAAAATTACTTCCTTGAGTTTTGAACCTGCCAAATGAGAATTTTATAGATTCCCATTCAGTTCTCTTATTGTGAGAAGCTGTACATGATTGCTCTCTATGTGCCCTAATCCCAGTTGCCATTTTCATAGACTTCTTTCACAGTATCCTCTCAGTGACCCTTTCTCCAAAACAGAAACATCTTAGCGTGGTTACTTCTCATTCACTATCTCCTCATATGGAAAAGTTCCACACTTTTGATCATTCCTCTTGCTCTTCCTTGTAACCTAGAGAAATATGAGAAAGAGAAAAGTAGAGCGCTACACCAATGTTTTCCATTTTTTCTCAGTTTCTTTCCTTGAGGTTTGCCTTTCAACTGTGACTATTTTAATCAAACTGGTCAAAATGATTCCATGGCCTTTCTTCAATGGTAGTAATGTTAGTTTAGAAACCATTAGCCTGTATTGAAAAGTTGGGATTTTCTTAACCTAATTTTGTTAGCTCTTTTCTCATTCAGCTATTCATAGGGTCCTTCTGCAACATTTTACAGCTGGCTTTTGATTTTAGTATCCTAAAGAACTTACTGTCATCAGTAAACCTCATCACCATATTCTTCACCTTTTCGACATCACTTATTAATAAAAGACCAACACCAGTGAAATTGTAACAAATCTCTGTTGTGAAAAAACTTGTATTTTTATCCATTGCCGCATAGCTTTTAAACAGTTACTGACCCACAGAAGATTTTGTCTCTTGCCTCATCAGAAACTCAATTTTTTATGAGCCTTTACTGAGGGACCTGGTCAAAAGTATTTTGGAAATCTAACTGGTTCCCTCTCAGCTCCTTGCTCAGTTTCATACACTCATCATAAAGAACTCTAATAGATTTTTGAAGTACGACTTCCCTCTGACAAAGCCATATTGACCCTTCTTATTCTACCCACTTATTGTACACACGAGTTCTAATTTTGGTTACAGTTTTACTGCATTTTCTTGGTACAGAAATCAGACATACTGGCTTATGCTTACCAAACACATGGCAGAACCTTAAAAAAATCCCAAACCCTCTACTTTTGATTCTTCTGTTACTCAGGCCAATTCAAGTGGCACATCACAAAAAGCAACACAGCAATTTCGTATTTTAGCTATACTGGAATTCAAGAATAGATACTATCAAGTGCTGGCAATTTGCACAATTCATTTTTATTAATCTGTTCCAATATCTTTTTTTAGTGAGAGATTTTATCAGCTTAAGTCATCTGCATTGCTGCTAAAGACACGGACAACCTTATGTTCTGCCCCATAAAACACATCCTTCTGTCCTGCCCCTGCCCCCTTGCTGTGTGTTGGAACTGGCTCTCATGGGGCTGTGCAGTCACAGAAGGGACCTGCCTAAGCTGAAAACAAACACTATCCCCTCTCCAAAAGCAGCTGGGTTTGCCAAATCAGGTGGCTGATCTCTGAGTATGTAACTGTAGAACCACTTGTGCAGCTGGCAGGTGTGGGGCCCAGGGGAAGGATACAGCAAAACGGACTGAGAGCAGCCTAGGCTAACTGTGAAACTGCATCCTGATACTTCAGCTTGAGGCAGTTTGCTGTCATTATAGTTTTACTCATTTATGTGCATGAGGGATTTCCACAGAAATCCATGCCAGCATAAGATTTAATGATACTGTTGAGAAAGGAGATGGAGTGATGGTCTCTGAGAGTGTGGGAAGCCCCTCTGACCAGCAACACCACATATAAAGAATGTCTCCCTTTGCTATCACAGGTCAAAAGAAATACACTTATCCAATAGCTGAGAAAAGTGGGAACTCTGCCGATTCAACTACCAGTTCAAGCACGATCAGACGAGACATTTTGAATGGGAATTTTTTTTCTTTGCATCTTCCTGAAATCCATAATGAGAACTGAAATTCACCTTAGCAGAACTTTCAGGGGTTGTATGGATACAGAGAAAAGGCATTCAAGCAGAAGTCTCATTCTGCTTGGTTCATGTTCCCGTGATTTCAGTTATGAAAAGAAACACTACTCTTTCCACCTGCCTACACAGGGGCTCTGCATTTTGATCACTGGCCTAGGACTATCTGTAAATATCAGTTCATCCCTCATTTGCTCTTCTTATAGGTCTGTGTGTATAAACCTATCCTTTTAAATACATGTATGCAAACATTTATACTTTCAAATTATGTACATAGAAGTGTGAGTGATCCTTGCAGAGAGAGAACGCTTTTGAGTATACTAACAAAATTTCTTTGACGGACAATAATAGGAGTACATGAGAATTAAAGGTGTTTTTGTTGGCAAAACAAGCCCATACACAGGTAGGATGTAGCATACCTCATCCAGATGATGGAGTGTTGCAGCTCATCTTAAATATGCAGTAACATGCAATAAGGCTTTAATGGAGCCTCAGAGTCCTCTACACACTGAGCTCTTTTCTCATCTATTAGGGATGTTAATATAAGCCAGGCCCCTGATGCAGCACAGCTGGAACTTGGGCTGTGACTTGTGGACTTGCAGGATACTGGAAAGCCATAGTTCAGTAGAAAGAAGTTTGATGAGAAAGCTCATCTTTATCATCAGATCTACTGCTAGTAATGGTCCTAATTCAGGAAAGCACTGAACAGAGTGGGACTTGGTCAGAAGTAAATATTTAATTTCTGTATCCTGCCCTGTTATTCCCACAGCACATCCAGAGATCTGCATTATGATTTTTGTCCCTAGTGCAGGAAGAATGGTATTCCTGAGATGGGGGAACAAAGGACAAACATTGCCTAAATTCTACATTTCCATCAGCTCTGGGATTTTCAAGTATTTCTAGATAGCTCTTTCATCTTCAAATACATTGTTAAATTTCTTTAATTGTAAAAATACATTCAACAGTTATGCTTCAAAAAAAAATCTCATATTTCTGGGGAGGGGGAGGGCATACTTGGATTTTTGTGATGGTACAGCCAGATGGTGTCCTTCCAAGAATCTGGTGAGATTATACAGTTTAGAAACTCTATTCCTTTAAGTATCTAAAAGAATACACATTTGCTGAGGTTTTGAAGCTGCTCTGTCTTAGTATCACAGCATTCCTGCAGTGAAGGTTGATTGAGTTTATGGTCTTGTGGTGAGGGTCCTGATCAACAATCGAAGTGCTGAATATTGGTTTTACAAACAAGGTAAGAAGGACTCCATGGCAATTTGAGCGATGGATAGAATCCTGAATCACTGACAGTTTATGTCTTCTCTCAGGAATATTCCACAGAGATCTCCTAAAATACTCCCTAAAATGACATGCTATTTTTAAATGAATACATGAATAAAATAAAAAAACCCTGTATTTCTGTAATACCTAGGAATTCCAGTCATGAATGATAAGCCAATCATATCAGATGCTTCTCTAAATACAGAGCAAAATGACAACATTCTTGGTTACAAAGATTTTGCAATCTGATTTTTAGGAAAAAGAGAGGAGGATGCAGAGAGAGAGAGAGAGAGAGATGGTTATTTATGAAGGAGTGGCTATAATGGTGAGGGTAAATCCCAGAATGTCTGCAACTAAATTCTGGCCATGTTTTGGTGCCTCATCATGACAGACAGTTTTGGAGAGTGACTGGAAGAAGGATAACATTTAAAATGGTCTACCATGCATATTTGTAAAGGACTACTCAGACTGCAAGACTAGCGAAGAAGAAAGCATTTTGAAGCATGAGTTGAAACTCAGGTAGGCAAAGCAGTATGGAAGCATTGGCTGAGCAAAGATAGGAACCGCCTTCCTTGAAAACCAGGAGAGAGAACAAAGGGCTTCTCAGACCACTGAAATTGATCTTTCATTAATAAAGCTGTAAGATGAAGTAAGTCCAGGTAAGTTTCAATTGTTCAAGAATATTGAACTATTTTAGGGATAACTTAGGGGAAGAAATCAGCAGTTTTACACACTGCATAGATATGAGGACCCTGAGAAGACCAAAAGCAACACCTGAATGAAGAGATGATTAGTCATGTAAGCCAGGATAGCTTGCAAGAAACACATAGAGCTGTGTTTTATTTATGCTAGGACACAAGAGGACGTTATCAATGAGGTGGATAGGTCAACTGGCCAAGATTTTAATTTGGGTAAAAAAACAGATCTGGAATGAAGAGGAAAATGTTTTATTCCCTCCATGCACATTCAGTTAGCATTAATTCAGTTGCTCATTTAATCTAGACACAAAGCTGCATACATGTAACCTCTGCATATGCTCAAAGGCGTAGAGACAAAAGTGGCTACTGTGCCTATCAGGTCTCCTGCCACTGAGCTACAATCCTGATGTATCCAAGCCCTTCCTGACTACCACTGCACTGGGAACCAGACTTTGAAGGGAAAGGGCAAAAACTGGGAGAGGAGCTTGGAGACAGTGTGCAGGAAATACCCACCATTAATTGATCCTGGTTAGAAACCTACAAGGCAGGCTTGAACTGACTCCAGAGACTTCAGCATCTTGTGGTTTAGGTCAGGATGAGCTAAATGCACGCATTCATTATTATGCAATAATTGGATATGTGTGAAGGAGTGTGGATATTCATTATCTCTGTGAAAGAGTGATTAATAACGCAAAGAACACTACAAAGTTACAGAATAGTGGTTATCTCTACTTCCCTTTTCCTTCCCCTGCTGAGAGGACCGGCAGTTGCCAGTAGCCAGGAGGAAGAGTGTTAACGTGTGCTGGTTCCAGCTACGCAAGCTTGGTCCCAGATGTTCCTGAAGGTCGGGCTGTGTTACTGCCCTTCAGGCTGAGGTAGATGAGTTTTATAAAGTGGAGAGCACCATCCAGGTTGGCTGATCTTTATTGGTTGGTGGTTCACTATAAAGTGTTGCTCGATGATGGGTGTAGCAAGTCGCTGGGCAAATATTCTTGTACTAGGTTAGTTCTGCTACTTCTACCAATTATATTTTCTTTACAACACTTGCCTGATCATGCTTTCCCTAACAAAAATTACATCCCTAAGAACTAAATAGCAGCATAATGAAGGTCAAACTGTGGGCCTTTGACATCAGCATGACTACTTGAGTGATGTCAACTCAGCATGCCAAGACAAGGTGGGGGCAGCTGAAGAGTGCAAGGGATTTTGCCTATGCCTTGGGAGATAGAACCTGCTGTTCTGGCCTAAATAATCCTAACTCACCTTCTGCCCCCTCTTTACTTTGTAACAGGAGTCACACCAGCATCCTCTTCTTTTCAACAGAGAATAGTTAGAGGCTACAGCAAAGTCATGATGTTTTTTTCTAGGCAGAATTTAGTTGATAAAGGAAGACAGCTATAAGGTGAGAAGGAGACAGCTGTGGGCCTTGGAAGCAAGCTGGAAACTCCAAGAACATGAGGAGCCACCCCTGGGGAGGAATTGATGGGGGCAGGTCTAAAGAAGGGAAAGAGACCGAGTACAGCCTCCCCCTACTTGCCAGATCTGCCACTGACCAACTAAACCCTGCTGGCTTCTCCCAGATTCCTCCCCATCCCTACACGCATCTCCCAGCTGTCTCACAAATACCATCTGAGATTTGCCTTCCCACTCCCAGGAACCTGCTCCACTGCCACAAAAGCTGAAAAATGGCAACTGCTGCCAAGGAGCTTTAAGCTGCAAATTCCTAACAGCATTCCAGCCTGGAGGCTTGCCCCAGGCAAGTAGGTCTGAAGAGCTTTAACCCAAGCTAACTCCCAAACAAGAAACACTATTGTTTGACAGCTATAGCTGTCTGAACCACAGAACCAAATGTACTATGGCTCTCCTCTTCTTTACTAAGCTTCCTCCCCTCCTGCCAGCCACATACCAGATTATGAGGGACCACAGGCATGAGCATCTGCAAATCCCAGCAGCTGAACTGCCTTTATTGCTTGTCTCCACATTGCAGTACAGCTTGCACATTACTTGTATTCTAGAAATACTACAGATAAAATAGATAAGCAGGTCTGCCATGCTAAGCAAACAGCACTGATACACTCTTCAGCTTCCCACAGGTCCTAGCATCCCTGGTAAGGTCTTAAACTATACCATAACGGTACACCTCTGTTCCATCTCTGCACTCCATGCTTGCTCACTTCTGCTTCTCTCCCTTGCCCTCTGCTCTCTTCCTCCCCCATGAATCCTCTTGCATCCTCCAGCTGTTGCTGTGTCCATTCCAATGCTGTATTCCATTCAGACTTCCTTCCCCAGAGTCCTTCAAATAACCTCAAAATTGCCATGAAACAGCACCACATAGTCATAAGAAGCAGAAAGTAGAAGTTAAGATGATACTAAGGGTTTCACACTGGGCTGTTCGGCAATCACACAAAGCCAGAGACTCTGACACGGCTGACTCTCTTCAGCATTTGAATTCTGCCTAATCAACAGCATGTGACACAAGTTTACATACAATACAGCAGCTAGTACGAAGTATCTCACAAGATTTTCCAGCAACACGCTCCTCCACATACCCAACCAGTTTGTTTTGCTGTGCATATTATTTCCACCCACACCTACAGCATGGTTATCTCTCTCCAACATCTTATCACAGCTGATTTACTGGTAAATTAAATTTACCTAAATTAATTTAAAGAATAACATGTGCCCTCAGCTCCCTGCAGCAGATCGCAACTTCTTCTTGACTCTCATTTTTTTGAGGATGCCAGACAGAGTTTCACCCCTTTTTCTGAGCAGCAGCTGACTTGCCACCAGACACAGTTTCTGCTTAACAGTCCTTGGTTTTCTTACCTTGAAAAAAGTCATGTAAGATTCAGGCAAATGGTTAAGTGGGACCATGTTTTTTCTTATTTTCTCCTGCAGCCTAGGCTGTCACATTCTTTAATGACATCTTTATAAATGCTATGCACTTTGGTGCTGTGTGTTACCTATCAGATGTTGAATGCAATGTACCAGAGCAGGGTACCAAGGCACTTGTGACACCAGTGTGCCCATAAATACGCGTTTTCTCTCTTTGTTTTCCTGTTTTGATGTGGGTATTTGGATAACTTGGAAATTAAAATTATATTCTGCTCTAAGTGATCATTCTTATCAGACAGCATGAAAAGGGTACTTCTTATCCTTTCTACTACTGCATGCTTTGCTGTCTCATGAGCCCATTTCCTTTAATTTATCTGTTATAAATCCTGGTATGTGTATTCATTATGGACTAGGGATTGTTTGTGCAAATGAGTTATGATTCCCTTGGAAAAACAAAACCAAAACAAGACACCAATCAAACACATGGACACAGCTCTTAAACAGATAAGTAATGCTGGATTCACTCCAGGGGCTTTTGCTCTGTGTTAGGACAAGTTAACCCAGTAGCTGCTCAGTTCTGTATTGCTCAGGACAAGAAGCTGTGACTGCTCCTTCTTGCAGGTGTTGCCTCGTGAATGGTTGATGATTCTATGTCAGCCCATAAATTTGATATGCACTTCTCCTGCATGCTGAATTGTATAAATGGAAAAGCACTGCGTGACTTACAACTCCTAACAGAATAATTATTCAAAGGATGCAAGAGAAGTTGAGGCAGAGAGTATGTGTACCAGAGCCACAATGTACATTTTTTATCTCAGAAATTAAGGACCTAAGGAAATAGCACTAGAGACATTTTCCTCATTCTATCTACTCAGGAGTCAGACACAATTTCAGTTGTTAAAATTATCCCTTTCCTTACTCCAAACCAGGAATTCCACAGAAACCAGAGGAATATAGCATTTTAAGTGGTTATAGAAAGGAAAACAGTCCCATGCAAGCATGGCAGAGAATATAAATCAACTCTGAAAACCATGGAAGAGGCGGTGTCATGATTCCACTCATGCCACTAAGGTGAGATCTCTCATCTAGTAAGTGGGAATTGTTGTCTGAGGGCGCTAGAAGCCTGATTTCCTCAGCAAGTCCTCTAATGGCTGGCCATTAGGCACGAGGTGGACAAAAACCATCTCTGCTGGTTTGCATTCTTGACTGGAGATAGCTCTGTGCTTGAACTCGGTAAGCTCCATGTATGCTAAAGATGCAGCTGTCTTCATGAAGCCACTCCCCATAGGATTAAAACAGTGTCGCAAAGATGGTAGGTGTCTGCATATGCTCAGATGATGAAGAGGTGATGAGTGGTTTATGTGGATTTGCTTTTTTGGAACGTGGTGCTTAAACCCCACCTAGATCATACTCTAGTACCAATACATACATATGCATACCTATAGGATCTAGGTTTTATCACAGATATTTTAGGCAAGAATTTATATTAAATGTCATGCTGGTATTTGCTGTAACCGTCATCTCTGGACTTAAATTTTATGCTAGCTATTGAATAGGCTGTTCTTTGGGATTGTGGGGAGAAGGAAGACAACGCTGAAATATGAGAGCTAACTTTTAAAAACAAAAATAATCCACATACTGGAAAATTCAGCTGACAAGCTTCCCCCGTCATTATATGGGGTTGTAAAAGGACATTCCTCTCAAGTTCCCTGCCCTTTATGGAAAATTATGCAAAGATTAGTATTACCTACTGACATGATATCACATTACACTATACTTTGTCCCAAATCTAAGAGTAGTTGCCCCAACAGGCCAATACTTAAAAAACCCAGACTTTGTTACACATGTATAGATAGGTTTCATGAAAGTACAGAGTAAAACTTTACACTGTACCTAGGAAATACTACATAAAATCCCTCCTTGTGCTATTTTGAACACATTCTTATGGCCTCTTTCGTGTCCCCTGCCTTTTGATATGTGGTCCCAAGCTTCTAACAAACAAAATATCAAAATACTAGTCATACAGCTTTATCGCAACAGGAAAGCTACAGTTCAACACCATTTTAGACATACTGATCAATAACATTAAAAAAATCCTCTAAATCTCAGTGATGGTAAATAGCCCCTCCAGTCTTCATAGACAGATTGGTCTGTTCTATTCTGCTCCCTGCACTTCAACACACAAGAGTTCACCATACTCGAATTCCAAACGAGTGGCATAAATGTTAAAAATGTTTCTGCAGGTTATTTTCATTGGCATCATTCTCAGCAATGTTTTGAAGATGGAAGAGCTTTTGCAGGCCTCAGCAGGGCTGCAAGAACCCGGTTTGATTGCCAGAATGGAGAATTAATTTTATTCAAGTCCTTGATCTTTTCCCTGCAATCCTCGTTGGCCTGACTAGGGATCTGGCCCTTAACAGACCACTGAGTACTCTTGCAACCATCCTCTTTATAATCCCAGACAGTCACCAGCATCCTACATGTTTGTCTCTGGCCAGTCTGCCAGCTGGAAGAGACTTTTCTAGAGGCTTCACAAGATGCTTGTTGCAAGTGCTAACCAGGCAACACTGTGGAAGAAGCTGATGTGGGCAAAATATACAACTGAGCTCCAGTGCATGCAGAGATAGTGTGCACAGGTAATGGCCTTCTGTATAACAAGGCTTAGAAAACAAACTGGATCAGCTACCTAAGCAACGGCTGTGAAATTAAGCAGAGGACTGCTTAAGAGCTCTGAGCTACTGGTGCTACACCAGAGAAAAAAACTTGGAAGTTAGCTTATACTCTAAGAGAATTTCTGTTTGTTGTAGGCACATTTGATTAATCAACATTTGTCTGTACTCTCTAATCTAGGGCAATTTCTTCAGGCTGAGGAGCCCACGTCTGCATTTTTTGGCATACTACAGCCTCCTGCTGACTGCCAGGAGGGCTATTAGGTCCAACACACATGAAGATTGAAGCATTCTATTCCTTCAGGAGTGGTGCTGCCAATTGCAGTGCTACAACTTAAAAAACATCTCAGAATTCAAAGTTCGTCTTGAAGACAGGACAAAACAACTTTCGAGGAAAACAGATGTGACAGTTACCATTCTGTGTTGCTTTCCAAGGCCTGCTGGTATAGCCTGCTAACAGCACCGAGGTGTACAGAATTGCCCACAGCAGAGCCAGGGACAAGCTTCTGACACAACCTACTGTTCAAAGAGCCTCAGGAACAAAGACCTGATCATCAAAATGAATTAAAAGGTGATCTTAGCCTTCATTCCATAAAAAGAATCATTAATATCTCAATTTCTGTGAGGAAAAGGTTAAATCTGAACAGGCTTTTGTGCCAAATTCTTTATTTTAAACACAATCAGTGTCCATTGGTACCCAAGACTAATTCATGCAACGGCAGCTGCAGCGATGATTTTTTTTGCTGCCTGAGAAAAATTTACACTGAAATGTGGAATAAGGCTATGTCAAAGGTAAAATAAACAAACCATCAGAGCAAATGCCAGCCAAGAAAATAAGATCCAGCACTGCAATCCTTTCGCCTGTTGAACCACTCACTCTCTGGTTTTCACATTTTCAGCCTGTGCAGATTTTTTCTGGGTAAACTCAAATGTCTGCTGGGACTGGGAATAGAAGAAAAGTTGTGGTTAAACCCTTCTTCTGTCCAGCCCCATTCCCTGAATAATCGGATGTAAAAGAAATAAACTATGAAGTCTGTCTTCCAGCAGTCATGAATATCACAAAGTAAATTGTGGTTAATCAGTAGCAACAGAACTGTCCATTTCTTCCAGGCAGATGAAATATAAAATACGCAGTAATGCTTAGAGCACTTGCTAATTATTTAACAGAGGGATTTTCTACACAAAACACATTTAAAAATTGAAAAGGTTCACTAGTCCTGACCAAAACATTTAAAATAGATTTTTATCAATTATATTTTAAAGCAGAGGACTGCAACTGACCCCATCTTGCAGCCTGAATTCAGCTGAATCCTACATAGGCTTATAGACCCTTCTGCAAAATGTGTTCTTAACAGGAAAAAAGTACAGTATCACGTATCACTAGTCTGAAGCAGCAATGATTTCTGAAGACTGGCCACGAAGAAGCAGTGTCAGGACTGGGAGGGGATTTCCAGTTCTGCCTTGTCTGAACTTCGGTTACTCACGTGCCTCCTAGTTTCTCCATGCCTCAGTTTACTCAGCCTTAACAGCATTCTTTGTACACCTTGTGAAACTCCATAGCTGCGGTGCTGGAACAGACAGTAATTTCCAGTGAGTGTCATTTATAGTAACATTTTATTGTTCATCATTCAGTATCCCCTTTCCTTAAGCATCCTAAAATTTAGGGGTTGTTGGGGTTTGGTTCTTCTTTTTCAGTGGAGCTGCACACATCAGTTTATCAGCCAGCTGTCCCTATGTCCCTCTTTTGAGCTGATGTCATCACTTCAGCACCATCCATCCTCCCCTGCAGTGTGTACTCCTTTCCTAGGGCCTGCGAATTTCATCTGCCATGAATATTGTTCACTCACCATGGTTGTTAGGAGAAAAAAAGAACTATGAGGAAATGTTGACATCACTACTTGCCTTCTTTCTCCAGACCTTTCTTAAACAGGTATGTAGGACTGAAAGCAAGGAGGGGTCAGGGATTGAAGTCTCCCAGGGTCACAGGAAGAGAACTAGAAAAAATTACTCATGATCAAAAATTGATCGGACTAAGAGTTTGGTTACCTAAAAAGAGAAGACTGAAGGTACACATGCTGACAGTCTTCAAAATACATAAATACTATGGTAAAAAGGAAGGGAATGACCTGTTCTCTACACGGATAGGGCAAGAAGTAATGGGGTTAAACTGCACCTAAGAAGTTTCTAATTGGAGACAACAGAGATCTGTCCTAAGCTAAGGAAAGTGGAGCACTGGAAGAGATGCCTGGGGAGGTTATAAAGTTTCATCTCTGAAGATCTTTGCATAATTTGGGTACTTACCAGGAAAGAGATGGGGAGATTGGATCCTGCTTTGTGGTAGTAAAATCACAGGATGGACCAGATGAATTCTTCACATTCCTTTCTGTCCCAGTAAGTTTATGCCATAGCTGTGAAGTCCAGAAAGATCCATTCATCTTCCCCTCTTCCACTCACATATATTAACACTCCCCCCACCCTCTCCACCAAACTTAAGGTTTATACTACTCCAGGCCAAGGGCTCTGTCAATTCTAGCAGTTCCTGCCCCCCAAATACCCAAGTTTATTTTACAAAGCGAACCACATTCCATCTTGCAGAGGAGAGTGAATACCTCCCCCTTCCATTTTTTGCCCAAGATGCAATGGGCCACGTTAGAGAAAAAATTATTCCCAACTCAAATCTGATCCTAAGATTAGTTCCAAGCATGTGAAAAAGATGCATGAGTCAGGAGCAGGACCACCATGAACACCTCTGTCCAGCTTTTCATCTCTTTCTAATGCTGATCTGGTATTTCAGAGGAAAGTGACACTTCCCCAAGTCATCCTAGAAGTCACACAGCCAGGGACCACGGGGAGAAAGTTCAATCAAAACAACAAAAAATACTATTTCCTGAGCCTTGCAGGCAACTCACAGAAAATCTGGAGTGTGGCATTAATGGACAAATACAATACATAAAAAACACACTGACTGTAGTGAGTTAATCTTTATTCCAAGCAGCTTTCTAAATAGGGAAAAGGAAGGAGAAGCCAACAGGACTGAAAAGGCACATGGACTCAGTTCCCAAAAGGGGCTCTCACATTCTTCCACCTGACTCTCAGTGAAAGAACATCCTTTAAAGAAAATTAGATTTACCTTGAGGACCCCAAGTCACAACAAGTCTTCCTCTTCCCTCGCAAAAGCCACCTCTCATGCCTTCCCCTGCCGTCTCCTACCTCTGTTGCCATATCCTGCCACAGTCAAGAAACATCATTTCAATGACAGCTCCTTCACATGTAACAGTAAGGGCTTTTCATCCTTCCTTGAGGGTACCAGCTCCCCACTCCAGCTTCAGTAGCTAAGTCCTTCGTCAAACCTGCCCTCTCATACTAATCGTTAATGTGAATTTATGAAACTCCACCATGAAATAGCATGGGCTGTTTGCTCCCAATGTCCTGTTTGGGAGGCCGTAGAGACCTTCAGTCCCCTGGTTGTCAGTAACCTACTTCCTCCTGTTTTCCAGTCCCAATTTCCTCATAAGTTTTCTCTGCTACCAACAATGTTCAGTAAAGCCCTGAGTATTCAGCTCACCACACCCCAGCATTGCTTTTAGGGAAAGACTTCCACACCATATGTCCTTCTGCAGCCACATAGCTGAACACACATCTTTAGGCAACCAAAATGCCTGTAGTCACAGGCCAAAATCTATGGTCACAGCACACATCCATCTGCAAACTGAGAAGAGCTTGCTGTCACCTGATGTTTACGTGCACTCCTATCAGATGAGTGACACACCATTGCATGATGGGAGATGCCTGCATTTTTGTTGCATCATGGATAAGTTTGGGTCACACAAGAGGGAAAGAGCTGTGCAACCATCAGGGTATTGGGCATCAGGCTGCAGGCAGGGTGATTACATGCTTTGGGTCAAACAAGTCTAATCCCACTTTTCAGCCTCTATTAGACTGAACATGATGAGCTCCAGGACAGGTCTCCAGCATACTGAAGCTCAGAACAAGTTACAAGACCTTTTCTGCCAAGACAGACCACTGCATTTGGATCTTGGTTTTGCTTACCACCTTCTGTTGTAACATATAACACCATTTCTACTCCTGCGATTGCTGTGCTGGGAAGACATTAGAAAACAGAACACTTGTGGCCAGAAGCATCTATCAAGTTTTAGCATCTAAAAGACCTCCCTGCAACCCACAGAACAGGACCTGCCATTAACTCGAATCAGAAATGCAAGACGAAGTGGCTGTTCCTGGTATCGGTATGCCTCATGGCCCAAACGTGCACCTTTAAACCAGCGTCATCAGTCAGGGATTTCTCACCTGTGGCAGTCCCTCTGGATCAAGACCAGGCCACCCTGGAAGACCAAGGGGCAAGCCGTGCCTTTCCGAAGGCACGGTTCAAGGGATGAAATTCAATGCACTTGATTGCTTTTGCAGTACCACTGAGGCCATGGGGAGGCACTGGACGCGAACCAGAGCGGCGCAGAAAGGTGCTGTGAGGTAATCCCTCCCCCTGAACACTTGCAGAAGTGTTCTTACCGCGGAGAGCAGCCCTTTTGCCTTCTCTTTAATAAAGAGATGGCTTAGCACGAAACGCGCACAACCAGCGAGCCCCCCTGACTCTGCTCACTCGCAGCGTGCGCCATGCCAACACCCCGAAATTAACCCACATACTCCAGGATCGCCAGACAGGACGAGCGCAGGGGGACAGCCGGATCCCACACATACCGCGGGGAGGGACGTTTCGGCAGGACGCGCAGGTGCGGCGGGCCGCTCCCGCTCACCTCCCCTCGGCGGCAGCGGCCGCCCCGTGACTAACGCGGCCTGACAGGCGCGGCCACCGCGCTCGCCTCACCGCCAACCGCCCCCCCGCCGCCTAACCGCCTCACCGCCAACCGCCCCCCCGCCGCCTAACCGCCGCCCCCGCTGACATCACCGAGCTGGATTTAAATAGCTCCACAGCCCCCTGCCGCCCGGATACAGCGCGTCCCATTGGCGGCCGCGCCGGCCTATGGCCGCGCCGCGCCGCTCCCCTCCGCCAATGGCGGGGCCGCCGCCGCCGCGCGCCTCCCCTGTCGCTAAGGGAGGGAAATACAGCGCGGAGCGGCGCGGCGGGCTGTCAGGTGCGCTGGGCTGCGCCCCGCCACCGCCGCCGTCCAGGGACGGGGATCAGCCGTGGGGCTGGGTGCGTGGGTTTTCTTTCCTTAACCCCCCCCCCCTTGTTTCTTACCCCTGCTAGGCGAGCTCCGGTAGCCAGGCGCCTAACGCGGCGGTGCCGGCGCGGGGAGGGAAGGGAGCGTGGAAAAGGGCAGTTTTCGCCTTTGTTTTAAGGGCTCCGGCCGTGGCGTCCTGGGGGCGGTGAGACGCAAGGACGAGCGTCGGGCGGGGAGCAGCTCCGCCGCCCTGCTTCCTCGGGGAAGGCTTAGGAAGAGGGGGAGAGATGCATCTCTCAGCGGTGACTCGGGGGCCAGCCAGGCTGCTGGGGCTTAGGCGGCGGATTTGTGGGAAGAGGACGGGATGAGAAATAACCGCAACCTGGCAGCGGTGTTAGGAACGGGGAGGGATGGAGACGGAGAGGGGCTGGGTACCCCCCGCAGGCTGCCGGAGCCCGTGGATGTTTGCACCGGGCGGGGAGGCTCCCCGCCGAGCTGCAATGGACGCTGCCCGCCGCTGGCCGCAGAGCGGAGCCGCCGCCGCCGCCGCCGAGGGAGAGCTGCTCGCCAGGAGCCGGCCCGCAGCGCGCCCCTCGCCGAAGAGGGTCGGGGGGGGGTCTCCTCTTCGGCAACGCTCCGGTGAACGTAGGCTCCGCAGCCGGCCGCCCAGATAGGTGGCATGGCAGCCACGGCTCGAGCGAATAGGTAAACGCCGCTGTGTAGATGTGCTGTTTGGAGGGGAAAAAAAATAATAATAATAAAAAAAAAGGAGGATGCGGATATCGGGCCTGGCGCTGCACGGGGAGATGCAGTAGCCTCTTCTCCTTCGCCTTGTGCGGCGAGATGTAGTGCTGAGGAAAACGAAATCCTTACGTAAGGCGGGCTGGGTACCTGCTGGGTCGCGCATCGCCAGGCGCTGCCCCGCCAGAACCGCCTGGGTCTGTCCCTGCCGAGCTGCAGCCTCTGGCTGCGGGGCCTGTCCTGAAACCGGACTTTTCATCGGCGAGAGCTCTTGGCCTTTAAGAGCCGCGTAGCATCGTGGAACAAACAAAAATCAGTTACGCTCCAAACTCTGAAAATTTAACTCGTTTCACTTGTTACCAAGCTTACGAGCCTGAAAGGAGAAGGTATAAATCTACTCTGGCGTCAAGCCCTAATAGCATTGCTTGAAACGTTTCTACGAGGTTACTGTTTACTGCTTCACACCCTCAAAATATTTCTGATTTGTTTCTTCCCCTTACCCACAATGTGTTAATACGTTGCCTGAATATCCTAAAGATGTCGGTGTGCATACTCAAAAGGCAAATGCGCGTGTAAGAACTGTAGGCAAAACACAGAACGGGGTTGAGACATTTCTTGGATTTAATCTCGGTTTCTGGCTCTGCCTACGTTTCAGAGCAAGGCGATGAACTTTCTGCCTTGCTGCTTTTCTTCCCCTCTTCCCCATTCATCCTCAAATTAAGAACAAAACTTAAGTCGCAGTTTTGCTAGGGAGATTTTTTTTTTTAAGATAGATAAGAAATTCCTGTGCAATGTGAAACATTAATTATTGTAGGAGAAGCTGCAAATGCTTACTATAGAGGCCCTGGTAAAAGCAAAAATAAAAAATCAAAAGAGTA
The DNA here is from genome assembly GCF_947461875.1 of Haliaeetus albicilla. Lineage (NCBI taxonomy): Eukaryota > Metazoa > Chordata > Aves > Accipitriformes > Accipitridae > Haliaeetus > Haliaeetus albicilla. The sequence goes on along the minus strand of NC_091499.1, from coordinate 21,837,042 downwards.
CTTTATCCTTCCCTGAAAGAAAACTGCTGTGTTTTCAGAAATCTGAGGTGCCTGCCTGTGTATGTCTTTGTGATGTGATAAAGTTTGTGTCAAGGTTTCTTTCCCTTTGGGAGAGGGGAGCCTGTAATAAGACCCCCCCCACACCCCAGCCCCCCCCCCCCCCCCATTTCTGTTTCCTCCTTCTCCTTACCTGTTATCCCTCTCAGTGAAGGATGAGGACTGTGAAGCCTTGTTTCCCTTCTGTTGTTGCAGAACTCCTTGGATGAATCGGAAGGAAGCACCGGGAGTATTCGGTGATGTCCGTGGGAGGAAGGCACAAGCCACCACCAAGGCCCTTTTCCCTCCATCTTGAGCCTTCCGTGGTGATTTGCAGCAGCACAGGGAAGTATGAAGCACCGAGGGACTGATGTCAGTGTTTAAATCTGATTTCATTTCAGCATAAATGACCATGCAAGGTTCAGATCAGCGGAGGACCAGGGGTAGAATAGCAGAAGTACTTAAGGTGCCTCTTTTAAAAGTTCTCTTTTGTGTATCTAAAGATTAAGGAGCTATTTAGAAAAGATGACTCTGCACATGTGTTTTGTTTACTGTCCTAACAGAAGATGATGGTCTGCATTATCTTACATGCTAGATACATCTTGGGTGAATCTGTATCACCTTATTGATTTCAGGGTAGCTGTATTAAGTTAGTTAAGGAACTAACCCAGCTAAGTTTTAAATAATTGGAATAATATTCTCCTTCTCTTTCAGTCAGATTTGCCCTTCATGCTACTTGTGTTTCATAATCCTCCTAGCTCTCCATTTCGTCATCGCAAGACTAGCATCTCTATTGTAAAAAAAAAAAAAAAAAAAAAAAAGGAGGGAAAAAAAACTTAAAATATAGTCTTTTTACAATCTGATCTTTATTTTCATGTTTAAATAAATTTATGACACAAACTTATCCTGTTTTTTTAATAGGCCAATTTAGTTTCATTTACTTACACTGGTATTTTTTAGAGCCAGAAGCTCTCAGGAAGAGAATGTGTTCGATGCACCAGAACCCTTTAGGGTTTTGATGAAAGATATGATATCATGAGTAACATCTCCACTTCTGTTATTCTTCTTGCATAGTAGCAACAAGATTGAATCACCATTTTTAGCTATTCTTCAGCAGAACTCGTAGTCTATCAATGTGTCAGCTCAACAGCAGTTTTCTCTTCACACTAATGTGAACCAGAAGGTCCAGCTATCACTGATTTTGACAATTTTATTTTATCTGAGATTGCATGTATTGCAGAAGTTTGAAGAAAATGAATTATATGACCTATTATATTTTCCTAAAGATCTACAAAACATAAAATATGTCATCTGAAACATTTTACGCTCATTTGTACCGGGTAACATTCCTAAGTTAGGTGTTTCATAAGCCTTAAGCTATAAGCACTATAAAATATTTGTGTGATAAATAACAAGTATAAGATCAAATGTGGGTCCACTTTTTTTTTTAATGTCTCAGATAGCTCTCTGTGGTGTTACATAATGCATCATAAAGAAATACGTGCCTTCATTCTCTTTAAATCACTCCGGCATGGATAGTACTAAGCCTTCCTTCAAGTCCTTGTTATGCAAGTCCTTGCTACTGTTAATAGCTGTCAGCTCTGCATGGTTACTTAAAAAACAAGGTAAGGGCAGACTTTTGTAAAGCTCCTTCCATTTCTGGAATTTACAGTGAGTCAGTTCCAGGTGCGTTGCTCCCTTTCTCAACTATAAACTAAATTATTATGAACAAACGTTTTTTCCCCCATTAGAAGAAAGTCCCATTCATTCCAGTACATCACAAGGTAATCTCTTTTTTTGTTTAGTTGCATCTATAAGCATATTATGAGTATCTGAATGCACTTGTCCAGTGTCAAAGCACAGTGGAACAGACCAGAATGCAGCAATATTTTGAATGTCTGTTAGAAAATGCAGGCATATAACTAGGTACTGAAAAAATACGTAGCATAGTAAAAAATCCACAACCAATGTAGCAGAGCTATTAGATAACAAAAAATCCATATAGGCATTAAGTACTATTATTGAAAGTAAAATCTATGTTATACAGTATAAGCAGCATTCAAGTGAAATTGATGAGACATCTATATAGAACAGAAAGAACCATTTTTTAAAGCTATGATGTTAAGATGTTCTGTATTTCTTTATTTGGGAAATGGAATTTTCCTTGTCGTTTCGTAAAGACATAAAATTAACAAGCACTTCAGAGAGTTAGGTGCACTGCCTGATTTATGGTGGGTTTTTTTCCCTCTTGTCGAACGTAGAGATCATTGGTGGAGAAAATTCAGGAGAAACCTGTCTGGGTTTTCCAATATCATGGAGATCTTTCCAAGAGCTCTGTCTTTTAACAAGGCCTCAGTTTTAAAGATACTGAAATAGGAATATCTCAAAATTTGTAATACTGGCTATATAAAGAAAAATTTTGCTCTCAGTTTATACTTGTAGAAGTGTATGTGTAGTAACTCAGTGATGTGTCACCAGGAAAGGAGGGTTTTGTTTCATATTCTACTAATAGATGTATTAGTTTACCAATCCTCTGTTGCATTTTTACATTTTTTTACTTTTTTGTTGCTCTTGTAAATTTGGTGTACTGGGTTATTTGTTTATTTCTCTTTTCCTACTCAATTATTTTAAAAGGTTCAACTATATTATGTTCGGGGTTTGGTACGACACATGGAAAATATTTTTTTTATTCCTTTTGCAAGCAGTAGGTTGGTGGGAGGAGGTCTGCACTACAAAATAGTATACCTACTAAATTGTACTCCAGTGGGAGATTAAATAAGAGCAGAACGGCTGAGACATGTCATTTGTCACAGATGTTCATGCAGTTCTGGTATTTTGTTTAAAGCTGGATTCATCAAACATGATAAGGAGTAATTTCTGTCTGATATGAAGTTTCCATCCAAGGAGACTAAGTGGGTTAAGTTTAAACTGTGGTTTGAAAATACAGGGAAATTTTACTGGACAGTTGACAGCTTGATTCGGTAGCCAAAGTGGATGCAAGGAACAAAATTGGAGAATGCTATTTTTGCAGTGTCTAAAATACATCAGTTCAGAAGTCAGCGGGAAAATGCATCACAAATGTATTACTGTGGAGCAGAGTTATGTTAGCTACAAGATGCTTTTGTCTATGAAGCACAAAGATTTTACCATAAACATTTGAATTACATAGATTATAAAGGGTACCGATGCTGTTGGAGAGCAAGTGTGAAATGTTGATGCGATAACCTCCGATACTTAAGTGGCATTTACTGACTGCTTTTACCGTATTTCATAAGTTTGTAACACAAGTTTAGTAATAACACTTAGTGAAAATGCACGAGGCAAGCACTAGTGTAATATTTATTTACGTTTTTTTAGATAGGCTGATTATCATATTTAATAAAGTAGAATATAAATGAGAAGGCCCAGGACTAAGATTACTTTAAAAGGGAGATTTTTAAAAATGAGTATCAGACTCATTCTTAGTTTGTATTAGTTGCAATCTCTTTTAATATAATTTTCCCTTTTGTAAGTTCCTTTCTGTCTCTCTTCCTTCAGAAATACTATTCCCCTGGCCCAAAAGGGGGAAATGGAATGGCTACGATTGGCTTCTGTTTACTGGAGCAAAATGATTTTTTTCCCAAACTGAAATATATGCATTAATTTGCTAGACTACCAGCTATTTTCACCTATGGTATTTCTGAGAACTAGATAGTGATGTCCATTTTAAATGCAGCTTACTACGTTATGGCATCTGTAATCGAGCATTTTTCTCTTTGGTAGTCAGATATACAGAATTGTCAGCCTGTTTGCGTTTAAGTACCTGAAAGCTGAATTGGAAAAAAATATTTTTGATACAATAAGTTTGGGGTTTCAGTCTGTAGTTCCTTTTGAGTTTTCTAAGTAAATGCTACATAGACTATCAGAAAAATCGAGGCTTACATAATCAAGCCATACATTTTTTCTGCTGCCTCCCTTCCCCCACTTAGCTTTCATTTTACTCTGAAAAAATGAAAAATTTTGAATAGAAAATTACTATGACATACTGCTTATATACACATTTTCATGAGACTGCATAGCTAAGCTATTCGTAGGTATTTAGTAAAAGAAAGCAGTAAGCAAAATATTAAAACCTTGAGGTGGCTAAACTTTAAAATTATAGTGATCGTTAAATACAGCATTATCTAATATGATGTACCTAGCTGTGTAGCAGTAAGTCTCTTTTCTTTGCATGGGGAATTAGGGAACTTCTGTATATTTCTTATTCAAAAAGAAAAATAAGAACGTCGTACCCCATTTTTTTAATTCGTTGTAAAGCTGATGCTCCTTCGTAAGGGAGTTGGTTTTAATACCCAGCTTTCAGAGGATGAGCAGTGATTATTGTTGACAAAATATATAGCAAATGAATCAAAACTCTGTCCTGCTAGATAATTACAAATTGAATTAATTACAAAGAACAATATTAAAATTTTATCTAAATATGTTAACATGAACTCTTACCCATAGGTGGCAGTCAACTTTCACTGTAGTAGGGATGCCAAACTTTTGGTTCATGGTATTCATACTTATGCTGAAATAATTTTGATGGGGTATGCGTATGTGCATATACGTAAGTATATACATGAATGTGTGTTGGGAGAGGGGGAAGGAGGTGAAATTAACCCTAGAATTAATTAGGAGGATTCTGAATTGTTATATGTAAGCAAAAGGAATTATATTCTGGAGAAAGATCCAGGTGATTTTAAAACCACACAAACAATTTTTTATCTCTCCATTGCTGACGCTCATCTAAATGAAGTATGATAATTCAAAAACGAGCAGGTGCCCCTACAAATTGAGCAGAAAGGCAAGTATCTCACTAGCCTTAGAGAACACGACCCCATACCATGCCCAATGCTCCAAACTACATTTCTGTTTCGTCGCCCATTATCTGTAAATTACAGAAGTGCCACAGTGACGACACTCTGCCCTGGAAATCCCAGCAATAAGCTGCCTTAAACATCGAGCAAATACAGAACGGGTGCTCTGGGTGAAGGTGTCCTTTCAGACGTGGAGAGCAAGCAAAACCTGTGGGCTGTGGTTCTCTTTCTCTTTGCAGAGCTGCCATTGACACTGCCTGCAAGAGCAGAGATCTGCTCAGTTTTGCCCTCAGCTTTGTTAGGGCTTTATGCGGTTTATGGGGATTTCCTTCTGCAATACCGCTAAGGAGGCGCTTGGGACCCCACCAAAAGTGGAGGGGTTGGAAGGAGCTTATTAGCCAGATCATCTCAGTCTAAAACAAACAGAATTTGTGAAACTACACAAGTGACATACTAAAATGACAGCGCTCTTCTGAGAAAAGAAGACCGAAAACTGAAATTCATGAGTAGGTAAAGTCATACTCTTTTTACTATTACAGCTACACTGGGAGTCTCTTCAGTTAAGATTAATCTAATATTGTGTCAAGGTAGGCCACTGTACACATTTAGCAGAGGTCAGGAACTAGCATTTTACAAAATGGAAAATTGGAAAAATATACAATTATATGTTGCTACTACAGTGTTTTACTGTGATGCAAGATTAAGGGCTCAGAATTGAGCGGAATGGTGCAGTATTATTAAAACAGAAGGCCTAATTCTCCTTATGCAAGAGTCGCAGCAACACACATCATTGTATAAGCCAAAGCAGGCGGTACGATTTCATAGTCAAACAGGGTATTTCCACACACATGCAACCATGATGTGACTAATTAGATACTTGCATATGCACAGCCCCATTTGTTCCCCAACTGTAATAATTAGGAGGATTGCACTCCATGTTAATTTACACTCTTGTGTAACACTATTGAATACAAGATAGCAGGTGGTGATAAACTGGCTGGTGGGTAAATTTGATATGCATTTTGAAAATCAGAGCTTTCTTAGTCAGCTCTGACCTTGACATAGGCAAGACCGGAGAAGACCTCCGCAGCCGTCAGGCCTGATCCCAGCTACTGCAGGCAGCCATGTTGCACTGTTCAACTGAACCGCAGGGGTACCAGACTCCATCTTGAAGCTACCCTTATCATGAGGTTGCTCCTCGTTTTCTCTTCCTCTGAGTGGTTGAATATTTCAGATAATGTGTATCATGAGCAGCTGAACCTCTCGTGTTCTGCGAGGTCTTTGACTTCTGTTTAAAGAACATTTCTCTCTCCCGGTATAAAGTCCCTTCCAATCTGTCAGCCCTTGAGCTTTCTTCGGTTACTGCCAAAACCTGCTCAGCCTCAGTTCAGCCAAAACAGCCATGCCATACGTGTCGTAGAGGAGGATGCTTTTCCCTGACCATTTTTCTAACCCTCCTTTACGCCTTTTCCACTTCCAGTAAATCTCTTTTAACATGCAGGGTTAGAAGTAGACACATCCAGATAAGATGTTGCCAGGGCTTCTCGTGGTGGCATTAATACTTTTCCTATCCCTGCTAGATATACAGCAACTAATATTTTGATTTTTTAAAATTTTTATATTCAGAACTGCCTGCTATCAACATCTCACAGGCCACGAGGACTGACCAAAACGTCCAACTTACCCTTTTTTATGGATGCTGATAGCAACATTTCTTCTTACTCATTCCTAGTTTATGACCTTGACCTTTGCACTATTGTACTGGTATTGCATGACAAGAGTGTCAAAAGGCTTTTTTGTAAGAAGGGTGCCATCGGTTTCTTCCAAACTACAGGCTTCCCGTGAATTTTCTGGCATGTCCAGATTTGTTCAGGAATCTTTACGCTTTGCACGACTACGGACGTGAGGTGGCACATGCACATGATACAGCGCAGGGCTTTACAGGTGAGCTAGCTTGGCTCATGAAACAGAGTTGTCTCTAGTATTACGTTACCTCAGGCGCATCGTAGTGTGTTATTTCAGGTAAGCCTTCAGAAAGTTGTACAGTACGTCTGACTCGGTGTCCTGGACTGGCTTCATTTGACAGCTCTGGGCGCAAGAGACAAAATTCTGAAGTATTTTTCCAGCATCAACAGAAGAGATGGACTTAGTGTCACATTATATTGTTTCTATTGATCTGTAGGTTAATCTCCAGTTCACAGGTTATGCCTGTGAGATTGAAGGGAGAGCAGGATGTACAAGAGTTGCGTGGCACTCTTGAATAACATGTAAAAATAAGAATTATTTTTTTAATAGAAGAATCTGGAGGGTTTCAGTGGTTGTGTTTCTGGAAGTTAAGTAACATTATGACTATCTCTAATTAAACAAGCAAAAATCTATTTTTCTTTCTTCTCTTTGTCTTCCCTTGGAACTTGCTGTATGAAATTTCTATTGTGGCATTTTTATATAGCAATTTTATTTGATATATTTTACTTCTGTGCCTGCGGGACAACTAAGAAACTTGACCACTGTGGTTTATCTTTATAGCAAAAATACCATACTGAAGAACTTTTGCTAGGTTTGGTGTATGCCGAGTTCCAGGATATTGAGTCAAGCCCAGCATGTAAAATTACTTTTGTGCCCTTTGTTATACGATATTGCAGCCCCTCTTTGTGCAAACAGTACCCCAGCTTGTGTCATCGGCTGATCTTTCCTAGGTTAAGGTAGGCAGTGAAAATAATTAGCAAGATCTGTCTGGGATCGTTCTTTAAGGATGTCCACTATCAACTTTCCTCTAGCCTGAGACTTCCCTTTCAAAACTACTTAGCAAGCTTTTATTCATATTAAGAGTTAATTTAGTAATTGCTGTCTTCCTTAGGTTTTGGGGTTTTTTTTCCAAGTAGCATACTAACAAATGTTTTCCTGAAATGCAGTCAGATTAGGTCAACTTATTTCCTTGATGTAGAAAAGTAGGGTTTGGTGTTTTTTTAAATGTCCAGCTAGCGTGCCATAATGTATTCTTAGGAAAGCTTTGTAGCGTTTTTCTTATTTTCTATTTATCCAATTTTATCATATTCTTCTTTGCATCCAAGTTCTTGGTGGGCGGTCCCAGTTTTTCCCCTTTTTAAACTCTGGTTAATTCTGAAATCCTATTTGAGGTGGCTGCTCTTCTACTTGGATTCAAGGACCAATCTGTACAAATTTTCCCACCTAGAAATTAAGAAAGCCAGAAAAAAACTAAATTTTTTTTGCTATTTAATCTCCATCTAAAGGATTCGTGGAGAAGGTCACTCACAGAGATGGTGGTTAAACATGGATTTTCTTGGAGTGTTTAGCATGTAGCTGAGAAGACCATAGGCATAAGAGCCTCTAAATCCTGCAGTTTACTGCTCCAAGACTTTCGCACTTCATTTCTAGTCCAGCCAAGGGCTGGTCATATCTTGGAGGTTTCATAAAGTCTTAAGAAGAAAGTGAACATAGCTAAACAACTTGGTTAAGGTTACTATACATTAAAAGGCATCCTTTAAAAAACTGAGGTTACACCCAAATGAAGAAAACAGAAAAGAACTTCTGTCTGGCAGGCTATGTATGTAAAAATGCTATTAACTGTATCAAAAAATGAGTTCAAGGAAAAGCTCACTGGCTCACATGGCACTAAGTTTTAGCAATGGCTCTAGACAAAGATACAGGTAACTACAGACCATTAGGCCTGATGACCAAGCCAGGTGAACTAGTTAAAAGAATTAGTGAACAAATGGGTAAGTAAGTGTGACTTAGGGAATGAAACAGGTAGCTTTTGTGAAGGGAAGCGATGCCTTGCAAGTCCCCCTGTACAGGGAGAGGAGGTCTGGTCGACAACCCTACAAACAATTTAAAAAAGACATTTGACATTGTCCTGCTCTCGGCTGGGATAGAGTTAATTTTCTTCCTGGTGGCTGGTATAGTGCTGTGTTTTGGGTTCAGTATGAGAAGAATGCTGATAACACACTGATGTTTTCAGTTGTTGCTAAGTAGCGTTTACACTAAGTCAAGGATTTTTCAGCTTCTCATGCCCAGGCAGCAAGAAGGCTGGAGGGGCACAAGGAATTGGGAGGGGACACAGCCAGGACAGCTGACCCAAACTGGCCAAAGGGGTATTCCGTACTGTGTGATGTCATGCCCAGTATATAAACTGGGGGGAGTGGGGGCCTGGGAGGGATCGCTGCTCGGGAACTGGCTGAGCATCAGTCAGCGAGTGGTGAGCAACTGCATTGTGCATCACTTGTTTTGTATATTTTAATTCTTTTATTATCATTATTATTATTTTCTTCCTTGTCTGTCCTATTAAACTGTCTTTATCTCAACCTACGTGTTTTACTTCTTTTTCCAATTCTCTCCCCCATCGTGCTGGGGGGGGAGGAGTGAGCGAGCGGCTGCGTGGTGCTTAGTTGCTGACTGGGGTTAAACCACGACAGACATCTTTTACCAAAGGCTCTCAAAGAAATTAAGCTGCATGGGCAAAGAGGCAGCTTCTCATGTGGACAAATAACACATGAAAAGAGAGAAGGCAAAGGACAGAAATGAACACTCACTTTTCATGGTGATGGGAGACAAAGAGCAGAGCCCCTCTGCTGGCATTATACAGCGTGCTCAGAAATGTTCTGGGAAGGGGCATGAACAAAAGTTGCAGAGATTACTGTCAACACAAAGGCAGGACGAGGGAAGACACCGTGAAGCTGAGTGACTGAGGAACAAAACAGCAGATGAACCTCGGTGTAGGTAACCGCACTGTGACACACAAGGGGAAATGAGGGGGTCTCAGCTGGCTGTTACCCTTCCGGAGCAGCGTCGTGGGGCTGTAATAGATGCTTCCACAAAAACATCAGTGTGCTGCTTGGCAGCGGATCAAAAAGCAAGCAAAGTGTTAGGAATTACGAAGAAAGGGACAGGGAACAAAATAAAAAACCCCACCATGATTATGGCGCTGTGTAAAACTTTTCTTCCACTTTCCAAGCCTTGCACATGTTTCTTTGGCATGGCTGCCTTTAACATAAATGCATAGCAACGTGTGTGTTTAAAAAACATTGCAAAATCAAAGCTAGAAAGCCAATATCAGACAAACAAACAAAACCCACTGTACTAATAGAAGACAACAGTTTGCTTCACAGGCCTCTCCCCCACCTTCAGAAAGGCCAAGTGGAAAAGAAACAGCATAAGAGGGTAGCCGTGGCACTGCTGGAAACATACCAAGGAGGGATGAAGGTGAGTATGTAGAATTGTCTGATTATATTTTGACCCTTATTTGCACCTCTCTTCCTCTCTTTTATCCTCCTCGATCAAATCTATTAATAATGGTAAAGCAGTTGTTACAATGCCGCGCTAAAAATCATTAGTAAGCAGGAGACCGCATTGTGGCCAGGGTTGTAACACACAAAACGCTGGGCAAAAGAGATGTGACGGCAGACTGTTGACATGGTTTTCTATATGAGGCAACTGGGAGTACCTCAGAGATCAGGGTTATTTAAGATGTTCATTAATGACCCTGTACCAACGACGCAACCCATGTATCAACTCTGCTGGTGAAATCTGCTAACAAGGCAAGAGCTGGGAGTCGCTCTCGGTACAGAAGAGGACTAGGTTGTTACAGTGAACAGCTGTGTCCACTCCATTAATAAAAGCAGGTAAAAATATAATTAAAACCCATGTCTGCACGCTAAGGAACTAGTAGGAGTTTCAACTACAGATGGGACCTTATGAGTTAGACTGTCCGAGACAGACATGAGGGTCTGCGAAGGTCGCGGGGTGACCCAGCGGGGCACTGGAGTGTTGCAGCTGGAAAAGAAGCAAACGCAGGTGTAGGGTATGGCAAGTGCCTATGCAGGATTTCCAGTATCTTCTTTCCCAACCAAATCGCATCTGCGGCATCATTCGTGATTCGGGTCACCTGTGCTCAGGAAACGTGAAACATAAGCACATGCAGAAAGCTGTTGAGGACAAGATGGAGCGTGTCTTGTGGGAACTGGTTAGAAAGGGTCGTGTTTGTTAACCAAAGATGCACAGGGAGGGGGGTTTTTTTGGGGAGGGCTTTTGTCCTCCCTCTCCCACGGCATTCCCTGTCCGACCTGCTCAGGTACATGTGGAAAACTGAAGGTGAGGAGGAAGCAGGGCTGGATGCACTTACCAGCTCCTCCGCAAGGCATGGAGAGTGATTGCGGGAACTGGTGTTCAGCCAACGGGTCTGCCATATGCGTGATGGATGGTAACGCTTTTCACCACTGTAAGGCAGCAGCAAATATTTTTAAGCGTGGTGATCAATTTTGTCCTCTAGCATCTAATTGAACATCAGTAAATATGTTATTAAGATGCTTGACAGTGTGCTCTTTTGCAATCAAGGCCAAGATGTAGCCAGATACTCATTTTAATCTCTCCAGACACATTTCTAATGAATTTTTGCAGTGCCTAGAGGAAAGGTCCCTGGTCTGAAGTGGGACACCTGGATGATAAAAGCAAATTCTAATTAATAATATATTGTGTTTATGATGTCAGATTGTCATCTAAAGGCAGGGGTAAAACCTTGTAGTATAGGTCACTGCTAGAATCCTATTAATAAAATTGCTTACTTTAAATCACTCCCAAGGCATAAGGTAGACTGTTCCTGTGTTGGCAGTGCTTTCTCTTGAATATATTTAACTCCCTGTTTATGGTCTATCAAGAAACCACCCAATACTGAGAAAAACTGTATTTTGAAATAACTCCATTGTATTGCAGTGTTTTTGATAGCATTCTGTCCTGTGAAGATATGGACGAACTTCCTTTCTACTTACCAGAAATATGGCACAAGGTCAAGGCTCTATAGCTATTGCAGAGCCCAACTGCAGAAGAAAGCTATACCTACTTAGGCTTAGTATACTGTCTCCTTGACTACTCAGTCCTCTATTTCTTTGAGTAATCAATCCATACTTCTACAATGGCAACTTTTTGATCTTCTGTTTTCTGCTGGGCAGGAGGAACATTTTTACTCCAGTTTTTTGGAGTAAAATTTACAAATTTTACTAAAAAAGTCTGGTGAGTTCTACCATATATGAAAGCCAATCACAGCAGCATATGCTACAGAAATGGATTTTAGTTCTCATTTAAATTCACATTTCTAATCAACCTAATTTTACTGCAAAAGCATTTTGTTTTCCTTTGACCCCTAGATTTTCTTATTCTTTTTGAACTATTGAAACAGGAAGGATGGAATCCTGGCCCCATTGCAGTGCTGGAAAATGTGCAGAGAACTACACTGAAATGAGGGCCCAAGGTGTTCAAAGCCCAAACGAAAACTGTTTGGGTAGTGTCGTTAGCTTTGAGCAGTCTTCTCAACATTTTAGTTCAGAAAACTACATAATCAATTTAGAAGAAAAAATAAAAATCCTTTTATCACCTTGTGCAGTGTAACCACAAAGGGTTTGAGTAATAATAATAAAAAAAAAAGACTGAATTATGTATTTTAGTGGTCTGCCTTTTTTTTCAATTCTATACTTATTACCATTGTTACTTGATTCTTACATGTGTGAAAGCATACATATGTTTTAGTATGAGGGGGGTTATGGCATGGCTTCTGGAAAAAAAATAGGTTCAACAGTTTTGCAGACAATTATCTAATATTTCACAGACTCCAAATAGGTCCTGAATGGTAGACCTGAGTTAGAAGACATAAACATTGACTGCAATAAGGTGTTTATCAGGAAAGCCTGAAGCGACATATGAGGGACTGATTTCCAGTAAATCATTATTATCAAATATGAAGTAGATTTTCCATTTATTAATTACTACAGCCTTTGGACATTCATCCTTGACCTATAGACTATTTTACTTTTTTTTAGGAGACAGCAGAGTGTGAAACCTTTATTATTGTAATAACATGGCAAAAAATAAAAGGAATCGGTTAAGCAACTGCAACCAAAGTGGTAATACGACAAGTCTATTTGAGCAGCGGATACCCAGAAGAGCGCGCCTTCTGTGCCGTAAACCCAGGCAGAGCACAAATGCTCAAAAGCAGTTGTTGAACTGAAGCATATGGACCTCCTAAGAAACTGGGATTCCTGTGGTGCCTACCTGTGCCACGGTCCTTTTCCTTCCAGAGGTCTCTCGGAGAAGTTGCCCACTGTCACCCAGCAGGGCAGGACTCGTGTCCCCCGAGCCCCGTCCCACCGAGCAGGAGCAGACGGAGAGCCTGGCCCTTTTGGCCAGGTGAAGGTGGGTGAGTGCGACGCGACTTATCTTCAGACTGGGTGCGATGCAAGCTGCAAGCAAAATACTCACGATGTCCCCTTTCTGTCAGGGAGCTTAATGAAACTCCCACTGCCAACTGCAAAATCTGGAGGCCTGATTTGAAGGGTGCCACTCTTTAACCTTGGGGCATGGCCATAGAGATAAAAGCAGAGAGTGGCAGAGTACAGTAATCTTCAGGACGTGTGGCATCGTTATCCTCAGATGCTGCATAAGCCTGGTACAATAGCTCCTACCACATCTTGTTTGAACTTGAACTATACCTTCTTTAGGGCAGAGAAACGTTTTCAAAATTGCCTGAACATCATAGCATTTTTAAAGGTATAATTTTCAGCTCTTCCATTGACTGTTTTTTGGGCAAGTCAGTAGTTCACTTTCCCCTGATTTATTTGTCTGTATCATAGGGATAACTGTATTTGCCTGCTAGCGTGAAATGCTGGAGGCTTCTGCAATTTCTGTAGTTTCAGACTGCGGTTTATCTTGATGGGGAACAGTATCCTCAGATTACAAATATATTCATTTCCTTCCTGGAGCAGGAGGTTTTCAGGAAATAAAAGCCCATTCCTAATCAGGCAGGAAAATGAGGGCAGCATGGCATATCCAAAATGAGACAAAATATATGCAATTTTAATATAAGTTGCACATATAAGTGTGTTGACTTTGCTTTTGTGGCGACAAGGAAATATGAAAAATGATAATATTATTTGACTCAAATTATATAAAATTCTATTTTGTAGTAGAGTTAAACCAGCTCCACTGGGTATGGATAGCCAGGATTTAAGAAGAGGCCAAGGCCACCTAGAAGCAGGATTCATCTGCTGGGGGTCATTCAAAGACTATTCAGCTAAAACCTTTCCATTTCTAATGACCTTCTCTGAAACCAGTTCTCAGCTGGCACAGCCAGGCACTGGACTAACTTTGCCATCTTTCACACTCCCCCACACTTGCATGATTCCTGGATTGCCAAACCCAACCCATTGGTTAAATGTTTTTTAGGTGAATAGCCTAGCAGTAAGAATTGCCTCCCAGACTAACCACAGTCTGTTGGAAATCCCAACAGACACATCCTTGTTTGGAGCAATCATTCTCCTCTTAGTATTACTCTCAGTTTCATTTAAGTATTCATCCAAGTCTATAGCTACTGCTAAAAGCTGTTCGTACAGATCCGTTAACAAAAAATTTTGGATTCACCTCACCCATCTTTAAACATCCACGGCGCACACCTCTTCTTCTTTGAACTCCCCTTATATTTGTGAAAGAGAAGTAAGTACCAGGTCATCTCAGTTGGAACGAGGGATCTGAAGTATGTCACGGGAGCTGTGCTCCAGAAAGGCCATTTTTTCCCATTGACTAAAGGGCGGCTGCATGATTTGTTGGGATCGCAAGTGTTTTGATGTGATGCATCACAGGAACAGGTTTTTTTTCATGTGATGTTTAAATTCTGTCTCATTTGCACCCGTTCTTTCTCACTAATAACAGTGGAGCTGCACAAGCATACTTAAAGACAAGTTGTGGTCCATTATCTCAGTATGTTAATGAACTCTGATTTTTTTCTATATTTCATGCCAAAAAAGCTGGGTATGGGGAAGAATACAAAACTATCTTGTTCATCAGATTTGCCTTCTGCTCAGGGATACAAGGAGGCTTTCACTGGCTGCAGAACATATTTTATTCATTTCATAGATTTTGGTTTGCATGTGATACAAGTATTTGTTTTGCTGGATTTTCAAAACTTCTGGAGAAAAAAAAAGGAAATGTTTCCACCTTAATGTCTTTCCAGAAAACAAGCAAACAAACCGAAGAGCCAAGACCTCCAGCTCGGCGCCGCTCAGCTGACATCGGCCTCTTTGCACGAGGAGGGAGGGTAGCCTGGACCTGCTGTAGCTGTATCACTACAGATGAAAAACAAAAGCAAGATTTCCACCGACCAGGGTTTTTGTCTGAAAAGGACATCTGCTTTCTGTATGCATACTAGCACCACCTGAGCGATAGGGCAAGTTTTATTTCCTGGTGACACGTATGAAACACCCTCTAGGTGCAAGAAAACAGGGTAAGTTTGGAAGAAACAACAAGAAGAGGAAAGCAGGGAGTATTAACTACAAATGAATGGGGCAGTCCTTAGGAGGATAATTTTCTCCTTTTAAATCTGGTGCCCATATTAAAATTTCTCCCAGCAGCACGTGCATGACTGATACTTACTCAGCTGATAGCGCAAAGCAACAGTGACCCTGGCACCAATGCCGAGGCAATATTTACAAAAGGATGAACTATTTTCGAACAATGTCTCCAATGTACTAAGCACAAACAGGCTTTTCTTCAACATCAGGCATGCACGTTGTCTCGTTCCAACGATTTTGTTCATGTACAAATGTATTCATTGTGGACAATGCAAGGAAAATGTCATTCTCTATTTATATCCCAGTTTCCCTTTGTCCTCTTTACAGTATCTCGGGGCAGTGATGCAGAGCAGAGTCTTGCTCTAAACTCATGCTATTTTCCTCCCTGTCTTCCTCTGACGCTCTCGCAGTCGCAGAGCCGCAGAGAGTTAAAAGCAGCAGATTTTTTTTTTTTTTTTTTTTTTTGAGGCACAAAGATTGGTCTCTCTCCCTCCACCTCCCAACAGAGAAGATCTAAGTCCTGCCTCTTGCTCCATCACTCAGAGCACATAATGGTCTTGGCAGCGGAGGATGTGGTGGTAGCAGCGTTTTGAGCCATGTAAGTGGATGCACCTGGCACATCAGTGTGAATAGGCGATGTTAAGGCAATTCTCCCCCAGTAATGTATGAAACCATCCACTTCATGAACAGCCTTTCTGTGATAAAGGCTGCCTTTTTGTTGACTTGGATAAGTTCCCCAGTATGGTCAAAACAGAATAATGGAGGACTTTGAAAGAAGGGCCCTTGCACAGAAAATAATTAATCTAGCAGCGGAGGGGCAGAGAGAAAGATTTAGTGACACTTGAACACAAAAAACAAACCCCAAGTCTTAGGACTAAACTAAAAGCATGGGTGCAGACTCGCACTGTGTTTTCATTGTAGAAAAAATCATCTGTCCTGAAAGCATCATTCTTGGGCAGGTTGGCCACCTTTTTGGGTAGGAATTAGGAACATTATTTTAAGTGACATTTCAGGGAAACGCTATTTTGCCTTTCAAGTATCGTCTGATTTTTCTCCAGGGTGGCAATTTCCACTGCTCTCAAGTGTGGCATTCCACTCTGGTAAGCTTCAGTTTATTGGTAAACTGATAAGCATCATTTTAGTACATTTAAGCACATCCTAAAAAAATCAATTGATAAAACTCCTACTTCTACACTTAAAATCACTTTAAATTGGAAGCTCAACCTTAAGTGGAATTTGCCTTTAATAGTGTCCTGGTTTCAGCTGGGATATAGTTAACTGTCTTCCTAGTAGCTGGTACAGTGCTATGTTTTGAGTTCAGTATGTGAAGAATGTTGATAACACTGATGTTTTCAGTTGTTGCTCAGTAGTGTTTAGACTAGAGTCAAGGATTTTTCAGCTTCTCATGCCCAGCCAGGGCACCTGACCCAAACTGGCCAACAGTGTATTCCATACCATGGGACGTCCCATCTAGTTTAGGAACTGGGAAGGGGGGGGCAGGGATTCGCCGCTCGGGGACTGGCTGGGTGTCGGTCGGCGGGTGGTGAGCAATTGCCCTGCGCATCATTTGTACATTCCAATCCTTTTATTACTACTGTTGTCATTTTATTAGTGTTATCATTATCATTATTAGTTTCTTCTTTTCTGTTCTGTTAAATCGTTCTTATCTCAACCCAGGAGTTTTACTTCTTTTCCTGATTTTCTCCCCCATCCCACTCGATGGGGGGGGAGTGAGTGAGCGGCTGCGTGGTGCTTAGTTGCTGGCTGGGGTTAAACCACGACAAATAGATTTCTGCAACTATGTGTATACAAAGAAAATATTCATACATGCCTCAGATGCAACAGTGAAATGACTATAACACATTCCACAAGTTCTAAGAAATAGAAAAATGCACATTTCTGAAGAAAGAACATGTGACTGTTTTCCAATGTGAGACTTCTGAGGCCTGTACGCCCACTTGAATGGATCTCCCAGTAAAGAACTTCCTTTATACCCAGGATTCACATCCAATTCACTGTCAAGCATCAAAACATTCACTGATCCTTATAGACTTTGTAAAAAATTCACTCTTTTTTCCCTAGATAAAATATCTCAATCAGGTTGAAGCAATTTTGTTCTCTGAAAGAAAAGTTTGAGACTTAATGAATATTACTAGATGAAAAATTTTTAACCATATAATGCATTTTAGATAAAGGTTATATATAACACCAAATAAATGAACTCTTCTTGTAATTCGTACTTCTAATAATGCATGATTTTATATGCTTTAGCACATAAAAGATTAGATAGCTTTAAAATTTGAGCAGTGAAACTTTTAGCACAGCATGAGATGAAGATAAGGAGTATTCAGTCACTGAAAACATCTTTCCTTCATCACTGTCTTTCTCATCCTTAAGGAATTTTAAAATTGCAATTGAGCAATTCTTAACTACTGGACAAAAATAACTTCTATTAGCTGGAAAACATTTTAAGATCTTTCAACTTTAGGGTATAGAGATAAACTGTCATGTGAGGGCATGCCTTATCGTTCCCATGAATTGAAGTTTGACAAAGGTTGGTAATTCTGACATTTGGAGAGATGATTAAACCCCCTGAATGACTGAAAGCTATGCATAACCCTCAAGATTAAATGAAGATTAAATGATCATCTATTGTGGATGTATGCAATATATATGATTTCAACAGTTAGCTGGCAGCAATCATTCATTCTTATTTTTCATTAAATTTTTAGAAAGTAGCATCTCCTAAAGTTAATATTGGCATCTCCAAATAAGGTTAGTATTGAAATTCAAATAATTTGGTTGTAATCTAGTTTTGGGGGTGGGGTTGGGTGGGGGTTTTTTTTCCCCCAAAAATGCCTAGCATTGCTTCTTTACCATATTGAAAACACTCAGACAAACAACTGATTAGTCCTCTTTCAGATAATGAAAAACCTTTGGAAGTTGTTTTAATACCATTTGAGTCTCTAGTGAACAGCGTGAAAAATATGCTCTTTTCAGCAAAGTTTTAGAAACTGTTTTCTCAATTTGTGAAGAGTTTCACTATATACGTGTCAATACAGAAGACCTTTTCTGTCAAAACGTGTCATTTTATCTAAGGGCAAGTCTTGGAAAATGCTGCTTAGCAAGTTCTTTTAATCAGATGATATATGACGAATGATTGCAGCTAACGGTATTTTATGCTTTTGTTGGTTCTGCAGCAACCAGTGTTACTGTTTTTTGTAATTTCCCATTTCTTAGCAACAAAAAAGTTTAACTTCTGTTGTTGGAAGCTATACTAGGATTATTTTCACAATCTGCTCAATTTGTCTGCTCTTACATCTGACAATCCACCATAAGCAACTGAGAAACATTTTCTGCATGAGCTACATTAAGCCTCATGGCAGTTATTGCTGTCTTGGCCGATCCATTCAAAACCGTTTCTCCACTTAATCCAAAAACCTAAAGCTCTTTTTTTCAGGCTGCGTATCTTGCCTTGTGGAAGGTGTGTTACCACTACAGTCATGGTCAGAATCCAGGTACAGATGCAACATGATCGATTAAAGTTACATAGACTCAACGTTAGGTTATAATCACTCTGATCATTCCCACTCTCTGCTGGGTCATACACCCCTGGAGACCATGCTAGACCTACAGGCAGTACTGAGCCTATTATAAAAGTGTGTGGTCATCATTTTTAGATACTAAAATTTTGCATATGAGATGATGCTAACTGCAGTTCTTCTAGTGTCACCACCTCTAGTCTAGGCACATATTTAAACTGTATCTTTTTACATTTCGGTGATAGTTCTGTTTGCAAAGAAATTTAGGGTTTGTTGAGTTTAAAGGTACCATATGGATGTAACGCCTGAAATAAGGAGAGGGTTTGGGAAATAAGAGAGATTTCAGCAGAGACGGCGGTTCAGCATCTGAGAAATCCTTCTGGGAGAGTGAATACATAGCACTTTTCAAAGTAGTTGTGAGATCTTCGTTTTGCTCTGGACAGATTCAGTAATTTTCAGGCTATAGCATCAGTTTAGTGTCTGAACCAGTGCCTCGAACCCGGAACCCTGCCCGTTATTTGCATTTTGGGCAGGGCACACCTCCATGTAACACAAATACTCAGCACTTGAGAGACTCCTTTGCCATATGCACCCTGCAGCGGCCGTGGGCTGTAGACAGGTACTCGGTCCTCTCGCTGCCCTTCCAGTCCCGTGCGGGGCAGAGGAGCCCTCCTGACCTGGGTGGAAGCAGGCAGCCAGGACCGCAAACCCGGCCCCGCACACAGCCGCCCTATGGCTGTGCTGTCCCTGCCCGCGGCAGTTAAATTAATGGATGATCTTTATTTCCTGGCCTTCGCTGAATCGAAGACACATCCTACAGTTAGATGTTATTTGTATTTCCTTGCAGCCCTAGTAGTCTGCGTTATGCACGTCGGCCACTCCGACCTGTAAGTGTATTATAAAAGCTGGACATTGCGAGAAACAGGACATTAGAGCTCTTAAACAGGTGAAATATTTGATGCTGTGGAAGGGGTGCAAACCCCTGTAATACAAATTAAGTAGCTGTTTTTACTGGGGCAATGAAGTGCAAACATTTGTGATTTATTTCATAATTCAACTTGTATTTTATACTCCAAAGTTAGCAGATTAGTTTAGGTAACCACAATGATTTTGCCCCAAAGAAATCTACTCTCTGAGCTGGCTGGCTCTACAGACAAATGCTGCACAACTGAATTCTCCATTCATAAACTGAAGGTTTTCTTCTGCAGCTGTAAGCACTAGAAGCGTTGTCTGGGATCTGTGGAAGAGGCTACATGACCCCAGCAAGGTCCATAGCTCAGTGGTCAAGGATTTGGGAAGCTCCTGACCAGGCTGGCTTTGCATGGGAGCTAGTTGTCTGCACACCACAGTCCCACCGCTCGACAAGTACTGCATCCTCTTGGGCTTTTATCACCCTGACACACATTCACAGACCTGGGCCAAACATTTCTTAGACACAGAGGGATTGAGAGATGGGGACAGGCACACCTCAGTCCTCAAACCATTTGGGAGTGTGCTCATGGGGCTGAACAGTAACATTGCACCCTGCTTCTAGTCCGGCAGAAGTTGAGTAGCATCACTGACCTTCTGCTCAAGTCTTCAGGTGAGCGCTCCCACTCTCTCCAGGCAAAACATTTTAAGAAGATGCTGGGTGAATTTCACTTACACCAGAGAAGCTAATAAAAAAAGAGTGGGGTTTAGTTTTCATTATGGTTTTAAGTGAAATTTTAAAGACCAGATAATTTTTAAGCAGTGATAAATAGCTAGAAGTGAGAATAAAATGCTGGTATGAATTTTGGCAGCTGGTAGTTTTCAGAAATTTGGCAGCCATCTTCAATATTACCACCTAGTATGGGTCTAAGGGAGTTAATGGACCTAACCTCTTTCACCATGACTGGGATATCCAAACATCTGAGAGAGAATCAAATGTCATCATGCTGATGACTTTTTTTTTCTCCTGTAGCCAATTGCTCTTCCTAATGAAGAGGAGGATTTGTTGATTAAATTGCTATTTATTTCAATGTATTCCTGGGAAATCAAGCCTCTAAGTCCATAACAGTGACAGGTCACTGCAAGGTGGCTTTCACGTACTCAAGCACTTCACACTTTCTAGGTTGGCTAGTCTTGATGTGTGTCCTTGTGCAAAAGCTTTTCTAGGACATTTTACTTCACTCCTGAGACAGTGGCATTAAATTTGATAGCAAAACTGCTTCCATCCTCTTTATATCAGTAAGTATATAAAGGTAGGTTAGAGCACATGGTTTTAATTTAGCCTTTAGTGGTTTTATTTGTCAGGGAAAAAAAACTTGTTGAGCACTAATCTTGAATTAGAAGCTGACCTCTGAATTAGTCAGCCTTTTTCTTGTAAATGCATTTTGTGGAGTATAAACATGAACCATCTATTTACATAATGTTAGTGACAGCCAGATGATTTCTTATGAGCATTAATGCTGGAAATCCCAAACACTCCTTCCTTACTGGAGAACGGTTTATAACTCCTGAGAATAATCTCTCCACAAAGTAACTGCAGACAGAAGAGGCGGATCATTTTCCAACCAAATTTAGGATTTCTCTAGTATTTCACTAAGAAACGCTCCTACAATTACTGGATAATTGTTGTAAGCTACTGTTAAATGAAATACCGGTCACCTCCCAGGGTGCATGTGGAAAGCTCTGGCTGTGCTGGTGGTGCAGCCTGCTCCTGTACCACGGTGGCTTTATCCACTGTGCTACAGGAGATGCCATGAAAGAGCAAAGAACAGTCTGAGTCCAGCTTGGCACTGGGGAGCCCTGGTGCCGACAACGTACTGGTAATGGGCCTGAGGAGTGTTGGTTGACAGCAGCCCCATGGTACACCTAAGTTTCTCCACCTCTCCCATTCCTGGTCTGCCGGGAAGCCAAGGGCAGTGAGGAGCAAGGGATTTCAGTCCTTCTGAAGCTGAGATCCTCCTTCAACCATGGGAGCCTCCAGCAGGTCTGCAGCCCACCTCTGCTTTCCCAGCTGGAGCGGCACTAGAAGGCGGTAGAGCAGACTGGTGGGCCCAGGACACGTGCTGCTGGCTCTGGTACATGTACACAAGCGCTGCATCCTAACCGAGCTTGCTGCTGTGTCTTAAAGGCTTTTAGCTTTTTTCTCACATCCAGGGAAAATGAAAGCCATGGAGTGCCACCGGGCTTTTGAAGTGCCTGTGTTTGGCCGTGAGTTTTGTTATTTTTAAGAATAAAATTTGATAAAATAGACATATTAAGTATGATGAAAAACAAATCTGAAAAAGATACAACGCAGTTGTGTGGAATATTCTGCAGGCTACAGGTTTTCAGAGGCAGAAAAGTAACTTGGTTCATTTTAGTTTATTTTTGCCCACTTTAAAGAGAGAGCATTTTGTGGATGTCATAGCTTTTTTATTTTATTGTTGAATAAACAGCAGAACATCCTTTCTTTTTTTGAAACCGTATTTTCAGAAGGTAATTGTTTTATTTATTATTGCAATAATAGTACATACCATAGCATAGCAATTCTACCTGCTCCGCATTTATTGGCATGTCCTGCCGTAATAAGTCTCTAAATTAAGATGGTATTTTTCATGCTTTCAGCAACAGCAGCAAAGTACTCTGCTCTTTGCTGTGTGTTGTTATTATTAGCTCCCCCATGATCGAATTCCAGCCTCGGGCACCGGTTGTGTGATGGGGCCGAGCTCTGATGGCAGGTTTCAGCCCTTGTTTTGTCTGGCTGCATTTGCCCTACCTAATTCACGATAGGAAGCACAAAGACTGGGCTGAACAGAAGGGAAGCGCACAGCCATTTTAGCTATCCTCAAATTACAGCTTACGACTTGTCCTCAAACTAGAGTAAAGTGGGTTCTGTTTAACATAAAGAGTGGGAAGAGTTTTACTCCAGGCAGAGATTTATCAGCCCCAGCACCATCTCCAGTAGGTGGGAATAAGAAACAAAGCATCTGAAGGCTTCTTAGACAACCAGCAGCAGACCACTTTCCACTGCCCAGCACTGCTTTGCTCGCTGGCATCCTCCATGGAGTACCACCGAGCCGTTTGTGCTGGAAGGCTTTTGGGGGGGCAGGCTGCAGGGGGGACGGAGGGTGTTCCTTTGTTCTTTGGTGTTGCCCAACACTCAGTTCAGAGCAACCCGGCTGCCGTCTTGGGCAGCGTGGAGCCTTTCCCGAAGGTTTGGCACAAATACTGTTACTCACCACTAATAAAATAAGGGAAACATCTTCCCCTCCCGTTGGGGGAAGGTGTTGGTGAGTCCCAGCTGAGGAAGTGATCCATTCCTCCTGACAAACGGCCAGAGTTGTCCACCAATATCCATGTAATGATTCCAGGGAGAGGACAGGAGCATCGACTCCTGCGGGTTTATCTCTTGCCTCTTCAACAAGGCTGGGGCTGACAACGCTTATCCTTTCTCAGGCCTCCTTGTCTGGTGGTCTTCGCTGTGCAGCAGAAAGGTTGTCCTGTCAATAAACCAGCTCCCTCCAGGACCAGAAGCCAGACTGAGGGGTCACATGCATTCACTACGCTCATTTATATTCATTTTGCTCATTTTACTTATTGTGGTCAGATATGAAAGCAGTGTCACTTCAGAGGTGGAAAAAGCAATTCCTCCATCTCATTTTAGGATGGCTTTCTGGGAGTGTAGCCCTGTGAGGCTGAGGCATGTGTCCTTCTGTGGCAGGAGAAGATTTCTGATCTTCACTGAAGCCTGTAGAAGTTCCCTGGCCACCTTCTGAAAGCCCTGCTCCTGGGCTTGGATACACCTGGGAAGTAAAGTATTGCTGCCTATTTCTCTTCAGCATGCCACTCTTGAGCTATGCAAGGAGGCTTGCTGGTTGCATACTCCTCTTCTGCTAAAAGGGCTCCTTCCCCAAAGGAAAAGAGTTGAGTGGAAACTTTAATGTGATTAAAACATGGTCCTCTTGGAAAAAGCCTTTGCCTGGCCCATTGGGAACATTTCTGTTTCAGGATAGATTACAGATCACAGAAAAAACCCTTTTCTAGGTAGTTAATGATATAAACAAACATCAGGAAAAGTTCTTGTCCTTTGTCTGGCTTGCTTTGTGTCCAAAACTGAAGTGTTCTGCTTGCTCTGGTTTCCAGTGTTGAGATCTCTTGCACCAGCTATGTTCTTACGTGGGAGTTAAAAAGCGTTGGCAAGAATCCCTCAATCTCTCTCACCAGCACCATCATTAATAGAGCATCTTTGGTAGTGGATCAGTTTTTCTAAGCTAAGAAAGTGAGGCATCTTCTTTATGGCCCGCATGACGAGCAGGAGTGTGGCACAGTGGGGATCAGGTGAGCTGGAGCATCTGCTGCCACGTTTCTCTCTGCAGCTTTGGAGGGCAATAGCTCCTCCCAGAGATCTCCACAGCCAGCACACGGCTGCTTCTGGGCTGCCCTTCACTTGTATTTTGCTCCTTCAGGTTACAGACCTTTGAATTGTCTTCCCCCTCTGTGGTGGGCAACACTGACGGTAACTTATTTATGCTCCTGTTGTCTCTAGGATCCTCCAATTGGGCTCCTCCTGGTGTAGTTTTAACACGCCTACTGCCTGCCAAATTTTTTTTTTTCAATCCTAAAAGCCTTTCTGTTGCTAGGTGGAAATTTTTCTGCCTTTCAGATCTAAAGTGACTAATAGGATAAATTTCATAATACATCGGCAAGCATAGTACTTGTTATTGTCATATCTCAGTGCCCTTTAAATATTACCAAGCTGCAATGGAAGGATGGGGTAGTATGTATATTGTACATAATAAAGAAAGTAAAGGGAATTCTTTGTTCTTTGATAATCACATTTTATAAGGTTAAGAAGGTTTATTGCATTAGGGAGATGAGGTTAAAAAATGTTGGGGGTTTTTAACCAGTGTTTTTCAGGAGATGAACTAATGTCCAACAGCACCTGTTAGGTGTTGGGACTGGCATGGAATTTAGATGCCATAAACCTGATCCTGCTCTGATGCAGATCTCTCACGCTTCCATGTTCACAGCACATTTTCTCCCATCCCAGCTGGATAGCTGCTGGTTTTTCACCTCCTGCTGCTGCCTCCTCCAGTTCTGTATTAATAGACAAGACAAAATGTCAACCCCTAGGAAAGAAAATGAATGGAGAAGAAGTCATGTGGACAAAAAGGAGGAGTGGACACTGACGTTGGACAACAACTTGGGATAGCATTGGGTGTACATCAAGGAAAAAAGTGATGATGCCATTTAAATCAAGAAATGTAATTGCAATTTTTGTCCTTTAAGCTTCTGATAAAAAGTCTTTGTGCCGCTGACAGCCACTCGGTCACTGGATTCACCATCTCACAGGTGGGATAGTTCTAGTTCCTGAAAACCCGCAGCAGCCATGCTAAGAGAAACAGGCTTGGAAGATTCATAAGTGGCTTAACAAAATAAACTAATTCCACCTGTGCAGTTCATGGATTCTAGAATAAATCAGGCTTACGTCCTTCTTGGCTATTCTGGGGACTGTATGTGAGATATGGTGTGTTCCCTATGTTACTGCAAAAGAGAGAGTCCAGCTCTGCGCCGGGGAGCCCATCACGACCCATTCTGCCACGCTTCACCTGTTTTCATATTCTTAAATGCTCCATTGATTGATAATTTCAAGGCATACATGTGAGAAACTTGTATTACAGAGATTCCTCTGTAAAAGTTCATTTAAAACACCAGCCAATTTAAGTTAGATACAGTGCTATGGTTTTTGGTAATAAAGACATAAGGCTTTTGTTAGTATACTGAAGCTGTTACAGAATAAAGCTTAGTTATAATATGATCGGAGATACCTTGCTGGTTCTGTTACTTCTTCTTACACAGTATTTGTAAGTGAATTAGCAAAATGGTTTGTGAAGATTCCTCTTGAGCATTTGTTCACTCTTGTTAAAGAGATACCAAGAGGTCTCTCTGTAATTTTTAATCGTTCCCTAACCTTCCAGTTGAAGGTAACAGATTTATTTATTGTAACTGATAATAATGAAGAGATAAATGAACTCTGACCCAGATTTTGATTAAAAAAAAAAAGTGTTCAAATCTGGAAGAACTTTAGATTCAAATAAGACTAGAAAGAATTTACTAAAAATTGTGAAGTAAGAAAATTTGATTTTAGTATCATGGAATAGTTTGGGTTGGAAAAGACTTCTGGAGTTCATATGGTACAACCCCCTGCTCAGAGCTGAACCAGCTTCTATACTAGTTCAGGCTCCTCAATGCCTTGTTCAACTGAGTTTTGAATAGCTCAAAAAATGGACATTTTGTTTTTATGCATTCTCTCCTGATGTTTAAAACAAGGGTTGCCTGACAGCATAGGAATTTTGTTTTCAATGGCAAATTTTTGTTTTTCTTTGAAATTCCTTGACACATCTGAATAGCAAAGAGAAATAAAAAAAATCACCATAGAAATAAAAGCATAGAAAAAGTCAAATCTCATCATTATTTTTAACAGACAAAAATGAAGTTATAATGACACTCTTAGCTGTGAAAAATACATTTCTAGGTATGAATTTGGATATATGAAAAAAACTTCTATGCTAGTCATTGGAAAAACTCAAACAAAAGTCCTTAAAATATATTAACTGTACTGAGTACTTTCACAGCTTTTTAATTTTTCACCTTATGCGCCCTTGGCAAAACAGAGTGCCTATCAATGGACTCATTATAATGACTCAAACCTGCATCAGCAAGAGGAGGACCACACAGAAGAAATGTTTCTTTTCTACGTGTTTTTAAAAGTTTTGACAAACCTATTAAAAAAAAACAAAAACACATTGAAAATTATTGTTGAAATTTTGAGGGTTTTTATAAGAAACCAACCATCTCAGACGAGTCTTAAATGCTATTTCAAACAAAAGTATGTGGATCAGATTTTGCCAGCCCTTTTGTTTGTTTTTTATTCAAGTTCTACAACTGCTAATATAAACTTTTTTTTCTTTTTTAACTAAAAAATTTTCATTTTAGCCAAGTGCCCAGCTTCAACTCCAACACTGTATCAATGAAGTGATATTTAACAGCCAGCTTGCATGTTCTGGTCGAGGATGCAGTGGTCTGCAAGCATGGAGGTGTTATCCAGTGCTGTGGTCTTAAAACTCTCACTCTCACATTCTTCGTTCTGCTTTCATTCCCACCCTTGGCCATTATAACTCTCATCTTTTATGCTACAGAAAATATAAAGTAAATAACGTAAAGGAGAGTCTGCATTTTTGTCTGTACCAGGTTGTCTTGCCCACACACATTTGGAAGGATAAATAAGTAGAAAATGTTTCAACTGTCCAGGCTTCCCATCACATTTACATTTATAGTATTGCCAAAAACCTGCTAACTTGCATTTAACCTCTGAAAAACAAAATTATGCAGCTTGAACCACCTTTCCCAAGAACTTTTCTATACAATTCACCTCTTACAAACCCATCCTACCCAAAAAAAGCAAAGGAATAGATAGGTCTTGAACTGAAGACCAGTCCAGAACATTTTGAAGGCTAGAAAGAGAGAAACAAGGCATGGGACCAGCGCCATCCCATGTGAGAGCTGAAGCTCAGTGCTGGACCAAATCCATGACTGCTACGAGTTGTCCCAGCTCCACTGGCTGTTTAAGCCCGGCAGTTTCCACAGACTGAGAGTGCCAGCCATCAGCACTCTTGTTTGGGGGTTGCTAACCAAAATGCAGGCACTGGACCAAATCTTTCCAACGTATTCAGATGCACAGCTCGCTGTACGGTCAGAAAGGTCTGTGTGCCCACCTCCAGTGGCAGAAGCAACAAAACAGGTTTTGTGTGTGCGTTGTGTATGTGTATTGCATAATTCACAATCCAAATTTAATCCAAAATATTTGGACGGCGGCCTGCCCCACACTTGCTTGGTGGAGCTGGAGAGGCATGCCAAGAGCAGCACCAACAGCTGGGGAGCCCGGGATGGTCCGACTCCCAGGCTGGAGGCCCTGCACCTGCACAGAGGCACAATCCAGAGACTGTGCAAGTAAAAAGGAGCCTGCTTTTTTAAATCAGCTCCGGAGGCGGCTGAGGTTTGCCTCGGTGAAAGCAAAGCAGGGGATAGCTTTCAGCCCGTACGCCAGCTCCAGACCACCTCTCCTACCAAAGCTCTGCAGGTCGTTCATTTCTTGCAGCATTTTATTCCAGTGGCCGCCGGGAAGCATTTGGCAAGTCACTGCTGTTTTACGGGTGGGAGCTCACCTTAACCACACCTGACAGCAGCGAGGTAGGGACTCGCAGCGTTTTAACGTACAACTGTTAATGTTCGTTTGCCGTTCAGCGCTGCTTGCAACCCAAGGTTTCATTTTAGCTGGTGTAATACGCTTGCATCATTAACAACAATTACCAGTCATTGTTCCATTCAGATTTCTCTTGCTAATTAGATTCACTCCGACAATCTGTATGGCCCATAAACCTAACCCCAAAAGGAGTATCTTCCCACAGTGAACAGAATGGAATATGAATAATCAATTTAATAATTGCATTTGACTTAGCTTCTCAACACCAATGTGTTTATCAACAGGCTGCCAGAGTTCCCTGGTGGGAGAGTCCCGCTCTGCTCCCAGCTGCTCTCGTGAGAGGAGCGGGAGCCCTCCTGGCTGCTTTGCCAAACCTGCAAACGCCGTGTGGGTCTTACACAAGCTTTAAGAGCCTCCACTTCTAATTCTTGCAGTTTTGCACGGGCATCGAGCTCTTCTCTTTCTTATTTACTCTCCTCTCACACTCTACCTTTCCGTCTCACCCCTCTCTTTAGAAAGGCATCAGCGATGGAGACAGTATTAGCTCCTAGGGAAGCAAAAGAAATTCAGAAATGTAACCACGCAGTCCCTCCGTAAAGGGCACGGCCCTGCAGCCCAGGTTTGACAGCCCCGAGCACCTCTGCTCCCCTTGCTGACCTGAGTATTTGGGTGACAAACCTGGGCTGGAAGCCATTTCTTAGAAACTTGCTGGGCCTTATCTGACAGCCCCCAGCAACAGCTCCTCTCCAACAGCATCCCCAACAAAGGCGGCAATGCAGCTTCCAGACCCAGATTGCTCCATGTCTGACAGGCTTGAGGCATGGCCAGAGGGTCGGACTCTGTTCCTACCTGTTTGTTTAGGCTTCATCTGGGGGCTCCTGCAAAATCCCTTCTCCATAACACATGCAGAAAAACTTCTGGTAATTGCTAGGCAGAACAATACGTAGTTTATCGCTCTGGCTGCGAATTGTGCCAACAGGCCGTTGTTTTTATTCATTTTTCAGTTGCTTTTCCAAGCTTTGAGGAAAAATATTAAAACAAATGTAATTGCACGCAACTGCAAACGCTCCTCATGGCACGCCATCATTGGAGTCAGACCTCTGATGCCACGGCACAGCTTGAGCCCAGCTGCAGCGTGAGGTGCTGGTAGAAGGGCTGGTAACTCCCAGGACAGAGGGCGAAACGTTGCACCAGGGCTTCATTTGCTGCCAAAGCACTGGCAGACACCACCAAGCTGGTCCAGCCTGGCCTTTCCTCCATCCTCTACCCTACCCCTGCCTATACCACTTGCCCAAGGGGTTGCTTTTGCCTCTAATCCAAAGAAAATAAATGTAAGTGCGCTAGCAGCCGGCAGCAATGGGGGCTGGCCTTAGGCTAGAGCAGCCCCGCGCAGGCAGCGTTTGGATACTTGAGCCCAAGACTGCAGGAGGGTGCCTGCTCCATCGGACTCCATCCCCATCACCACACGCATGTGCTCCAGGACCTTCCCGTGGCCTCCTGGGAGAGAGGGTCTCTGGTCCCCTCGTCACCCTTGCAGCTATTCTCTGCAGCTGCTCTGCTGTTAATGCATCTTTCCCAAAAGGAGGGGTGGGAAGGGAGGAGAGTCCATTTGGGCCATGTATGTTGGCACTAATATTTCCTCATCTCAACTGGAAATAGATGCAACATAAGGATCAAGCTGGCAGCACACAACTCTTCTATGACTATCTAATGCTGATTTTTCTTTTTCCTTAGTTATTTTCTCAACTGATTCACTCCCTGTTAATAGCAAATGCTGCCTCTGACACCAGTTTTCACCTGCATGACTCTTTGTCTTTTACTTGAATGTCATCCTGCTTTTATTACAGCTGTTCTCAAGGTGCCCCGCTCGTCCTGCCTGGCCTCCAAACCACCCCCGTGCCAGCAATGCGTCACGGCTTTGTGCAGTACATTTCATCAGCACGATGCTCACATGGGTCAGGACCATGCCATTAATGCAAAGATTAAAACAAAATTGGTCCCAAAACTCCTGTTTGAAGAACTCTCCCAGATAACTCCTCCTGGCCTGAGATCTCCACCCTCAGCACTCATTGTCTCCTCTTCTTATCAGCAATGGAATTCCTCTGATAATCTATTTTGTCTCCAGCAACATCACTTGTTTCACACTTGACATCATAGCAAATACATTAAAGTAGTCTAGATAAAGGAAATTTGGCAGATATCACCTGTCTGGAAAAATAATTGTTTTATCAAAGAGAACCATCAGGTTAGTCTGGCAGGATGTACCTTTAGTTGCATTTCATCCCATTTTTGATCTGCCTTTGCATTTTTAATTAACCTTCAAGGCATGTTCCAAAGCCCCACATACCACTGAGGTCAGAGTTACACAGATGATGGTTGGCTGGATTATTTTTTAACCCTGCACAGCCAAACATATTGTAATGGATATTCCACAGTCACAGGGTCCCTCACTGACTTGACAGATGTATAAAACCAGTTGCTATTAGATGTGCCACCTCACATGCTGGTCTTTCCAGAATTCCTGGACAGGCATGACCTGCCCTCCCCCCCCCAAGAGGAACGCAGCCTGTTCTTTGAGCTTTGCTTCTCCACAGTAGCAATTCCATTTCCATATCCCTATTCCCATTAACCAGTCAGCTTTTGCCTCTAGGATTTGTCTTCCTTAAACGAGAACAGAGGTAAAATACTCCTTTGATTTTAGGCCATGCCTAGATTATCTTTAATCTCATTTACTACACAGCAGCCTGACTCTGCTTTTCTTCCTCTCTTACATTGACATTTGAAGAAGTTTTTCCCATTTTTTTCTGGAATACTTTGCAAGTTTCAGCTCAGGTTTGCTTTTGACAGTTACGCTGGCATTTCTTGACCTCTAAATGACCAGGTCGTCTTTCTGCAGCCTGTGAACCCTTGTGTCTTCCCAACAGCCTTCCCGAGACTCCCCAGGACTAACCGGAGAACTGAGTGCCACGGAGAGGTGGAGCGAGCAGGCAGGGTGCAGGATCCTCACCTCCACGCCTCTGCCTGTGCCTCCTCTGCACCCAAGTATCCACCTTCTCCGCCAGGGCCAGCTTTGCTGAGGAACATCCCCCCGCTTCATCAGCTTGCCCGTTGGCAAACTAAGTCTCGGATGCATACGTATTTCTCTTTATTCCCCCATTTGCTTCAAACAGTGAGAGCTACCCAGTTCAAAGCTCTGCTCTGTGACTAGATCCCTAGTAACTTAATTGCACATCAAAACAACACCACCTTGTACGAGTTCACCGATGAAGACATGTGTTGGTTGTCAAATCCAAGAATATCTGGGCCCTACCATTGCTAGCTTGAAGCACCATCGAGTAATGCAGTCTCCTCAGATTGCCAAAGCACTGAGTGAAGATATGAATAATTTCCAGAAGAGGTTTTATCTCAGCCAAAAACATGAGCAGCAGCTAAAGGAACAAAGACAACCCGTATTTCTGACCCTGCAGCTTTGCTCCTGCTGAGTTTCAGAGGCCACGTGTGACCATCAGAAGTGCGAAAGCTTCTCAGCAAAAGTTGCCAGAGACTTTTATGCTGGGAAGCATGTGGTTATCAGCCCAAGGTGTTCTAAGGCATGGCAGAAAATGCTGCTTGCTACCTGGAGGACAGAAGCAGGCCGAGTCCAAATGGTGTCGGAGAAGATTTTCCTTGACCGATCTCTCCAGATCAGAGCAGGTCTTTTTTCTCCTCATTCAGCTCCTTCTTTGCAATTTTGAGACAAAGTCACACATCAGAGGACTGGATTGTGATTTCAGGCCAAAGGAGCCACAGATGCACCCTGAAATATGAGGACTGAAGAAGCTGTGAAGTCAGTCCGTGTGCCATACAGCATGCCCTACAGGATGCTATAGGACAGCAGTCAAATAAAACGTGTAAGAGGTAATCATTGTGCTGAAACCTGGCCTTAGCAGAGAAACCTTAGCAGGGCCAGCTCCACGTCTCTCATTCCGCGCTCAGCAGCCGGATGCGAAACAACAATTACATTGTGAAATGTCGTGGGTCTACTGGGGAGTGAAAAACACGTCAATATTGTCCTCTGGTTGCATCGAGTCATGATGATTTTGCTTCACTGCATGCCTGGATGAAACAAGAGAGAATATAAACAGAGACGGGGCCAGAGCTTGCCTGTACACCACTTTGATGTTCCTGCCTTTCCAGCGCACCCGTCGCAGCAGCGTCTCGGTGATAAGTCCATCTCTTTACAAAACAGGAAGACCGTGGGCTGGTTGGCTTCTCTGATGAGCTATAAATTACACGGGCTTTACCTGGCTCCCAGCCTGCACTGTACGCTAGGTAAGGTAGGCGCTAATGGAGGGTGCTGCGGTGGCCAGCGATAGGATAATTACTGTTATTGCATTAGGAGAGAATAGCTGAGACTTAAGACCTGGAGGGAAAAAGAGTCCCAGGAACTAGAGCACCGAAGGCATTGCTAGCTGCACGCACACAAAGGCGACCGACTTATAAATAATCTGACCTCTTTGTTCCAGTAAAATGGCACAAGAATTAAGACCCCGGTTTCAGAAAGAAACTTAAAATGCATGACTAAACTCGGCATAGCTGAGCAGACCTATTGACAAGCTGGGGGCCCGAAGGTATTTCTGTTTTGTGAGCCTTTGTGCTCACCTGGCAGAGCGGCTGCTGGAGGTGTCCCGCTGGCAGAGCTGCTCACCAGGGCCTGCGGGGGGGTGAGGTTAATTACTGCAGGTAAAGGAGTGAAAGCACCCTGCGAAATTTTGAGCGGGACTTGATACGAGTTCAGTGAAGTACTCTTTCTCTGCTAACTAAGTTACAGCTAAAGAAAGAAACCTCTGTTAACCTCAATTATCTGATAGTAGTTAGCAACTTGAAAACAAAAAGCCGACACATAAAGCGCAAATATTAGGTAAGGTGTTAGAACATAAGCCAAACAAATGTAGCCGAGAAATTTGCCAGTAAAACAAATCCAAAACAAAACAGAAAAAAGAAAAAAAGATGAGCCAGCAGCAGGGCAGGTCATCTCTAGGTTAGCTTCACCCTGCATGTGTATCGTCTCTCACTTTTGGGGAGAAAACCCACCCAAAAATGTGCTTGTTCAAATGAAAATGCTTGTCATAAGGCTCTGAAGGTCCTTGGCAGCCTCCATAAAGTAAAACTAGAGCTACTTGTGAAAAAAAATAAAGGCTTTGATGGCTGCCTGAGGTGCGGAGTAGCACCATCTACAAATATTTTTTTTCCTAGTTCTTGATCACAGAGACTTACAAAAATTATATCTGAAAATTATTTGTAAATATAAATAGATCATAAACCCTTCCTAGCCTTTGCTTTTTATCTTTGCAGTAGACAGAGCAAATAATAACTATTTACTTCGTGGTAGAGGTGGGGAGCAAACCTGGAGAGCGTGTGGGACTGACCCAGCATCGCCCACCCCACCACCAGCCCCTGGCCCTCCGCGACCGAGATCCACAGCAGATACATCTGTCCCAGGGAGGACATACACAGGGTGGGCTTAAGAGCCATTTTGTTGCTGTGGGGACAAGTAACAGGATTTGGTAAACACCTCTGAGCTCAGTGGGGCGTCAGACTTGGTTGTGTGCTACTGGGTTAGCAGCTGGTTGGAAAAGCAATAATCCAGCAGCCTTTTTCCCAGGTGAGGAGGAAACAATAGGATGGGTGCAAAGTGATCTGCCAGAAAGTTTGCAGCGGCTGTTCGGGCAACTGCGGGAGGCCCAGCCACTCTCGTCTGGGCTGTGAACACCGGGAAAGCGAGGAGCTCTCCGGCGTGTACCCGTCCCTTTTGCCTGCACTGTTTTTCAGTGTATCCAGGGGCACTAAGGGTGAGTAGAGAGAAACGTTGTCCTCATATAACTACTTATCCCCATCCACAGCACCTTTCCGCTTCACCGGCCTTCCCCATGCCTCGCACGTGTACAGAGACCCTAAAGCAAGCACTTTAAAAAGACTGGAAGCATAATCCAAGTTTGCATGATAATTCTTCCTATGCAGCTTAGTCATTAGTTACCACGGGGCAATTAAGAACTAACAGGTCTGGCAGAGACAGCCGGTGTTTTCTGGTTGCTTTCTCCAAGCTTCCAGGACCATTTCGGCTGATGTCCGGGACGGCTCTCAGCCCCGTCACAGAGTATTATATGGCAGAAACTCTGCAGCCAAATATTCTGCAGTCACACATTGCGGGCGTCCTGTGTTTATACTGTTTCATGCTGGGAGCCACAATGTTAAAAGCCGTACAGTCCGCCTGCTTCTCATGCTCCCCCTGAGTGCATCGCCCTGGTGTCCCAAAGAGCCGTCAGGCTGCAGAAGAAGCCAAGAGGCAAATTTCATCTTTTTGTTCTGAGGTAGTGCAGCTCCTGGCACAGCTATTCCTGGTCCCTGACTCAGGGCACAACCATCTTCAAAATAAATAAAACGAAGGTGGAGAACATCTTTGGGCCCATATTTGACACTTGTATTCCAACACCAATTGACATTGTATAAACCATACGGATTGGTATGATAGTTATTTTGACTCATCTGTTTAACAATCATTTTATTTTAATCAATATTTATTTAACTTACCAGCTAGACAAAAGCTCCCTAATTTCTTAATCTGATTTAATTGATGTTCCCTGACAGAATGAAGCTAGACTGGATAAGACAGTACAAACTGTGCCGGTCTTCTTCATCTTTGGTTTGCATCTCTTTTAACAAGTCCTGTGACTGTCACAGAGCCAAGGCACATCTTATGTCTCACAGACGAACTGGGACTGTACGTGGCTGTATACCCTGGGACAAGAAGCCAAGAAACATGCCAAAACAATAAGTGTTGACATAGTAATTAGCATATTGATTCTCAATGCAAATTACCTCTGCATACATTGTGAAACACTTCACAGTTTCAGAGGACTTCAGAGGAGCCTGTATTTTCTTATAGGCACCACAACAATTAAATACATGTCTTCAGCTGTAATACTAAAATAAAATTCTGAGTGAAGGATCAGAGAGACATGCACGTTGCACAGATAAAAATGTATGGGATACATCTACCTGATAT
This sequence comes from Haliaeetus albicilla, assembly GCF_947461875.1. Classification (NCBI taxonomy): domain Eukaryota; kingdom Metazoa; phylum Chordata; class Aves; order Accipitriformes; family Accipitridae; genus Haliaeetus; species Haliaeetus albicilla. The sequence goes on along the minus strand of NC_091499.1, from coordinate 21,802,021 downwards.
TCCCCCACCACCAACATGCACCATAAATTAAATTCCTGAAGGAGCTTTCAGGCTATGCATATTTCAGGCCTTCTTAGAACTTTTTGCTTTTTCTTTGAAGGAAATGGTCTCTACCTTGTGTCACCTCAGCCTCGTGCCAAGGGAGAGAAGTGGCTGCAAGCTGAAGCGTTGAATCACAAAGTTTAATCTTAGCCCAGTACTCCACTTGTCTGGAAAGAAAAGTTCACTTTAGCAAAACCTAAAATAGACTGGCATTCAGAGGAACTAATTTTTCAAGCTCAGTCACAACAAGTGCAGGGGAAAAAATGAACTCTCACATTTACATAAAGTGTAGTCACATAGAAACTCTGATCCTGAAGTCAACACGTGGAAAAGCTTCAGTGAAGCAACACTGTAACTTGCTGCCCAGATTAGTTCATACTCAGCTCTCACTGCCAACATTTAAAGTCTTTGTGAAATGCTAAAGTGTAAAAGGTAGCACTGGCTCTCAAGTCCAAAGTCAACTGATGTTAGGAAAGGGTGCAATAATTTTATGACCGTTAACAACATTAACGACCCTGTGAGCCAAGACAAAAAGCTGCCAGCCCTCCTGCTGCAGAAAGCCCCAGAATCACCTCTGCAAGGAGGAAAAAAACCCTTCCTCCATAACCATACTGCAGTATTGTAAAAATTAGCCAACTACCTAAATTGCAGGCTGAGGGGGTAGAGCTGCCTGCAGTGCCGGAGGCAGATCCCTTCCAGAGACAAATCTGACACCGTGAAGCACCCACCAGGACACCTAGGTTTAAATGTAGATCTAGGTACACCGGAGCAGGTTGGTGAGTCCTACAAAAGCAAGCCGCTTCATCGCAGTTGAATTTTAGGAACAAGACACTGTCCTCTAATGGAAGGCCCTGAGGTTCACCAGGAAGACTAGAGGTCATGCCTTTCCCCTTTCCTCCAGCAATGCCCTTTGTGTGCTCTTCATCTAGATGTTGCCACATGCTAATGCTACCATAGCCTCTTGATGAAAAACACCAGCTTGCAAGCATATTCGTGCTTCAGGTAAGGCTTCTGGAAGGGCTTGAAAAAGGTCATGGAAAGATCCAAAACCCCTCTGAAGAGCTCCGGGGAATAGGAGACAAGTGAAGAAATTTCATCTTCTGCAAAGGCACTCAGGTCAGCTGAGGAGTTGTTCAGGCTGGGTTTTCTACAGAAACAAGTTGTGTAAAGTCAGACTTTGAAGTCAGCTCCCTCTACAGAAGCTCTTGAAACCGTTGGCTGGTTTTGGTTCAGCATGGCAGGACACGAGGAACTCAGTGATCGCCCAGTTCCTGTGAGTTTTCCTGCAAACATTACCCTTTCCTGGTTTGCGTGGGGAGGCATGACCAGAGGGGTCATGGGTGCCAGCAGAGGACATGGAACCACATATATGTCCACTGGGTATTTGCTTCCCACGGCAGAGGAGCAATTGATTACAACCTGAATGATGGGCTACTCCTCCTCCAAGTCCAAATCCTGGCCTCTGAGCATGCACATCCAGAAATAAGGGGAGGTCCCCTCAGTCCCCAGGGGGTTGAGTGGCACCATTTGAAATGGCTTTCATTCTGGTCCAAGTGCAATGCAGCTCCTCCACTCTATGCCCCAACAAGTCCTGGCTGCTAACGAGACCTGCCAGCCTTGAAAGCTGCCCGTAATTGCAGGCTTTTTGCGCTCTGAGGGAAAGGGGAGGGACTGGGCAAAAAACCACCTCGGGTCTTTGAAACACAGAAAACGTGTCCAAGTCGGTTCAATAGCCTTTCGCGGACTCAATAAAAGGTTAATCAAATCATCCACAATGAAAGCAAGCTTGGCATCCCTATCCCTGGGTTAGCAATAATGCAGAATCCTCATGCAGTTTCTTACAATTGATGCTATTATTTGGGAAAGGCCTCAAGCGCAGTCCTTAGGGGGGGGTCATAAAAAACCCACCCCAAGCCCAAAAGGCTGCATGGGCAGAATTGGGATACAAATTTGCACTTTTCCTGCCCGCGAACATAATTCACACAGTTAGCACTTTATCAGAGCTAATTTAACCCACTTTCTCATTTAAACTACAGGAAAGTGAGTTCAAGTAGGTTCCTTTAACATAAAGGACACTTTTTAACCCAACTTTGGCTCCGCTTCACCCCACCCCCACCCAATGCTATTAAATGGCTTGAAACGTGACACAAAAATACATGCCTTATCATATCGGTTGGCTTCTCTCACTATAGCAGCCCTTATCAACATTCAGCAGCCCTATTAATGCAGTCCCCTGCAATCAGCAAGAAAAAGTAGCACTCCACGGATCTCTGATCCGTCCCTTCCCGATATCATAGGCCATTTCTGAATACTGAATAAAGAGCACGAGGGGTTTTTTTATGCCAGCAGTTTGCTCCGTTCCATCTGGTCTGCATGCCTGTGGTCCGTAGCTCTCACGGCTCGGCCCATTGCAGACCCCTGAGCGGCCGATCTAGCCCGAAGCTGCCCTCCCCTGGGATGCGTCTGCGGGTGCTCCTGCCCTATGTCTAGCATGTATGTTTAGGGGAAGGTTTACCTGTATAAATATTACATGTATCGCACTGCTAAGTACAAACTGCTCCGAAGACATACCGTAGATTTGCCTTAATCCTATACTGCATTCTCGGGAGATGTGGTGGAATAATGTGCTGGCAAACCATTCCTCACGAACTGCCAGAATTTTTGAAGAAAAAACTTCAGAGACCCAAACCCACAGAGCCTAGTGCAAGGAGCAGGGCTTCAGGAGTCAAACTGTTCAGGAACTGGGGGCTGGACATCCTCACTGGGCACTAAATTTGACTTACAAACAAGAGAAACCCAGATCCCAGCAGCTATATCTCCATTCTTTTTTAGTCGAGTTATGTTTGCCATGTTTCAGTCCTCACTCCATATATTGACAATCCCTTTACTGACTGCTTCCCTTGGGTTATTTTCAGTTCAAGGGTTGCTGTACTTCATTTAAGATTCCCAAGAAATTACAAAATAATGTAAACAAGTGTTTTCACAACTGTTTGCATCTTCCTTTGTTCCCTCCTGAGGAACAGAGGAGGATGGGACCAGGGTGTCCTTGAGATATTATACTTGATCTTAGCCAACAGGCTGAGAAACAGGGTTGGCAAAAACAGATAGAGGAAGGATATTGCAAAACACCAGTGAAATCTTTTCCCTTGGGATTTTCAGTTTGGTCGGGCAGGCGAGGCTGGCAGGAGAGGCGGAGGGACGACCTCTCCACTTTTGCTCCACATGAAGGCAGGCTTGCGAGGAGGAAGCCTGTGTTCTGCAAATACCTCTTGGGCAGAGTTTACACCGGGCACGAGAGGTTACGGGTGGCTTCTGGGGCTCCCACAGCATCTCTGCAACGTCAGGGTACCCCCGGCACCTCCGCAGTGCTGGGCTGTCCGTGGTGATGCTGCGATGCCGGGGTACCCACAGTATCCCTGCCGTGTCAGGGTGCCCAGCTGAGCTCAGGATCAAGCCCTGGGAGGCCCCACCACCGGTCCACGCCTGGGGGACTCCAGCCCAGAGAAGTCCCGCTGCCATTCCTCTGGTTACCCTGTCTCAGATGCACCCTCAGCACCCACCCCCTGCTTCTGCAGCCCCATCAATCATGGCCTGGGGGGGACGAAAGGCAGGCAAGGAGGTGTCAGCAGGAGTCCCCAGGGGAAACCCGGAGGCTTCATGGCCCTCTTGCAGGGCGGACAGGTCAGGTAGGGAGACAAAATCTCTGCATACGACTTCTGTTGCAAGACAGAAACTGCAAGGCATGGTTGCTAGCTATGAAAAATTATCCAGGGAGAAGGTTTCTTTCTTACGAAATGCATCTCCTGATCATCCTGCAGAAATAATCCTTGCCCTCGCTAGCGCTGCCACCCCTCAGCTTTTCACTTCTTTCTTTGACTTTCTTACAAGCTTTTAGGAGTGTGTCCACACCAGGCTGCCCAGCAGTGTTACCCTTGCTGCCTTTCCTAAAATGCGCGTTTTCAATTAGAGGAAAAGAAACCCCCAAACCATACCCTACCTTCACAGTATTGATGCAAATGGTTTAGGTTTTATTGCGGCTTATCAGATATAATTTTGGCTAATATAGGGTCAGTTTTTATACTCACAGTGTTGGATTATTATTCTTTAATGTACTGTTTGGAGGTGTTATATAAAATGGTGAAATGTAGCAGATCTTCCTTTTAAGTATTTAATCCTCATGTGCACAAAAGCAAAGAAGTTCATACTTCCCTGACCATTTCATTTCTCTATTTCCAACATCATTCTGCAATGCCTGCAGAATTATTACAGATAAGAAAGAATCATTCCACGGTTAAATGAAAGTACATATGGTTTTTCTAGGAAAGGAGGAAAAAGCAGGTATTTTCATATTCCCTTTAAGAACTTTTACCAGTGCAGGAATGGGCTTAATTTGGACCAGTGAGTCAGAGCTCCAACACATATCTTGGCAAATCGATTCCCTTCTTTTAGGGTCTAGTTTGCATCAGGTTCAACATGAAAGCAATTTCTTAACATTAAACCTCCCACTTGGTACAACTGCAATTTGAAATGTGTAAATTGCTAAACAAGTTTGTGGGGAGACATTTATTTAGCTATTAATTTAGGTAATCATAGGGACTCAGTGCCCTTTATGCGAAACTATTCTGTTTCTTACCATCCAGTCACATTGTCATCATTGGGGCAATTAGCAGTGATAAAGAAAACTGGAAAAGAAAACTTGTTCAAAACCTTTGGCTTGGATATATACAAGACACCGTGTCTGTCACATGAGCATTCAGTCCACAAAAATACACATTTGCTTGTGGTGAGTATCATTTTCCTGGGGAAAAGGAACAAATGTCTCTAGCCGGTCAACTTATTAGGATTTTATTGTTGTTTTCAAGGTGCGATTTAGCTGTGACGGGGGAGCAGGCTCTTCAGGAGCCACACACACATCACGGATTACACAACTCACATAAAGCGCGATAGTGTCATTACCACACCTCTGTTTTTTTAAATACACTTCCTTCTGCTTTTAGGTTGGGTCCAGTTATTCATGGGGAGCACCTGGCTCTGTACAAGGAAGCGGTGAATCCCTCTCCTTCTCCAAAGCACGCAGCCAGCAAGGAAGGCCAAGTTTTACTCAGGGATTTCCCACCAGATCTTCAGATCAGATCTCTTATTTTCTCAGTAAAATGCAGTGCATCTTTTTTGCACATTCAACTGTGGAGGAAAGGCCTTGATCAAACCCGTGAAGCTAAACCACCTCCCTGAATGCCGCTAAGACACAGCAGCATAAAAATCAAAATTTAAAGGTACCATGGAGCAAGTAATCCCAGTTAATCCCAGCAGCCCCTGACAGTCCCTTATGGCACAGGGCAGGCAGGGACTAGCCACCTCCTGCGGTCACTGGCCATCCCAAGAGCCCGGGGACTTGCCCCGCAGCCAGGTACGGCGCCTCATCATCGGGGGGGCACAGCGGATGGGGCGCAGGGTCTGCGGTCCCACAGCGTGCCAGGAGTCCTCAGCGCCCCACCAGTCCAGCCAGGGGAGAAGCCGGCCGGAGGGAAGCTCAGGGCAGCCCTTTGCACCATGCTTGTTTGCTCTTGTTTTCTTCAGAGACCCTGAGCTGCCCACCCCTCAAAACACCAATACAAGCACAAGGGAGCAGGAAACTCATTTATTGCTGTTTGGAAGAAGCTGCTCTAGTTTGACTCATAGGTAAGAGCAGTTGTAGAGAAAACAGCAACGACAACAAGGAGAGACCCCTGACAGGTTTTTCTCCAAGTCCATGCTCTGGGCAGGGCAGGCAGATAGGATCTGCAGCACCATAAATCAACTTGCAGCAAAGGGAGAAGAGAAACGGATTGTGAAATGAACTGTAAAATAAACATCTAATGTAAACATTGAACACGCAGTGGTTCGTTTTTTCTGTCTGGGAGCCCAAGTCTGGTACAAGTTCCTGGCTGACTATGCCAGGACCCTGTTGGGGGGGTTACTGCTGGCCCCACGGCAAAGCAAGGAGGCAGCGGCCGCTCTTTGTCGGCAGGAGAGGAGGCTGATCCTGCCATGAGCATCCCTGCCATCCTCCTGCACAGCCCATTACACGCTGGCTCGAGTGCCTCAGCTTTGCCCCCAGTTGCCGGCTCCTCCTGACCCAGTGGGACGCCCTGCCAGCCACCAGTCTTGGTGGCCTGGCAGCAGTGATGGGGACACCCCAAATGGCTTCGGGCTGTGTCTTTCTCCAGGGCCTGGGTTTTCTGATAAGCAAGTTCTCACCCAAAGCTGCGTCTCCCTGCCATGCCTCCTGTGTATCTGCCCATGCCAGCCCTGCTGCTCACGGTCAGTGGGGCTTTGCTGCTTGCATAGTCTCCTGGTCCAGCCTGTCCTCCCTGCTGGAATGGCCAACACGTGCCCTCGGCGGGGGAAGCTGGCCACCTCTGAAACAAACCTGACCCACTGCCGGAATATCTGCATTTTCACCTGCATTTATACTTCTGGTCCTTCAGATTTGCAGGCACCCAGCCACGAGAGGGGTCGACAGATGCTGGAGCATGTGGTGTCCCAAGAGGAGCACTTTCTGCACTGGCTTTCATCAGGAAAAGGAAACCTATGGGGCAAGACATCTTCTCAGAGCTTTGAGTCTCACCAGGAACAGAGGAGAGCAACTTCTGTTTGTAGCTAGACGTGCCTGGAGAGCGAATTAGGACAACATGCAGCTTCTCTGGGGGCAAAGCAAGACGCTAGAGAGCAGAAGGAAACCAAATACCAGACTTTTAGCAGGCGGTTGTGCTACATCAATACCTCTCTGGGGTCCGGGGCACACCCTGGCTCATGCGTCAACACACCAGGACAACATTACTCAATACCTGTTACACTCAAACCGGGAGAAAAGCTAACAATTTGCTACTGTACATAGAGACATGTGCCTCAGGTAGGAAAGGGCAGAAGCCTCTGTGCTTTTTGTTTTGTTTTTAAAGCTGTTTTAACTCTTTAAGGCAAGCCATAGGAGCATGAGGTTAGAAGGGACCTCAGGAGATCATCCTCCTGCTCTGAGGCAGAGCCAAGGAAAATCTAGGCAAACATTTTGCTCCCAAAAACACCCTTAATGAAGAAAAGTCCCCACTTCTAGGAAATCTCTTAATTACCCTCATAGCTAGGGGAACATAACCTACATTTGCTGCAGGTGAAACGCAGCTATGTCCTCTCCTTAGTGGGCAGGAAGGGGGTTTTGTTACTAATCGTCTATGTAAAGGGCAGTCTGTGTCCCCTCTCAACCTGTTCTAACATATAAAATCAGCCTTCTCCCATAGGTCCCCATTCTCGCTGACTCTACGCTGTCTCGTTGCTCTTCTCCCAGCTGGCTCCAGCATCCAGGACCGCCCCCGTGCCACAATGCCATGGCAGGAGCTCAGACAGTTTCTAGCTCATTACTACCCACAGCACCTTTTTTCCAGTGCCGCTGTTTGTGCCCCACTTGGCCTACACATAGCCGATCTCTCCTTCCTCAGCGTGGTGCCGTGCGCCTTTGTCTACTGAATTTCATCCGGCTGCTTTTCCCTCCCAGTTCCTCGTGGTGACACGTGGTGGCACAACTCGTTCTGCATGAGGACCTTCCTGAGGGTGCGGGGCAGGTGTCCTCCAGCTGCTGGGCTGGCTGACGCACCAGCAGCCAGAGGCTGCTGCCAACTTTGGGGTCTCCAGGGCCCCACGGCCATGGGCATCCAGCCAAGGCTGGGTGCGGCAGGCGGCACGGAGACGAGGGGGACAAGTGGGGCACGAGATTAGGCTCACGGGAGGAGGACGGGACAGGTGGGAGGGCAGATAGCGTGGAGGTCCTGCTTTGGAGACGTGCATGCGAGAGCTGATAGTTGTTGAAGAGTCTCAGTGGGAAAACCAGCTTCTAGCTCCAAATTCCTCTTCTGTGGCCACCACCTGTGGTTCTGCCAGGAGGAGGGTGGAGGGGCTGAAAAATGACACTTGGCCAAAAAGTCTGTGGGACACAACAGAGAAATCCCCAGGGGAAAGGGACTTTCAGCTGATCACCATTTCCCAACAGCAGAGTCTGTATCCCCTACCAAATAGGGTGGAGGGGCTGCTGCTGAAGATACTGATTTTAACTGGAGAAGTTATCCACCTCCCCTAACAGTTCACACTTTCACCTGTGCCTACAGTTTTATCATACTCTGAGTTTCGTACATTAATTTTGTGTGAAGAAGCCGAGCACGTGCAGTACTTGCTTTCTCTGGGAGCTGTGCTCTGAGCAAGGCTTAGCACGTGCCCAGGGTGCCCGGTGTTACAGGCCAGCGTTTGCTGATGACTGTCCCTGTGCGGGCTACGAGAGTCCCCAGGCTTTGTTTCAGGTACCCTTATCGGCTGTTGCAGCGCCTGTGCTGAACACAGACGTGCGCAGGGAGATGTAGGGGTCTGCACACTTCCTCTGGTGCGGCACAGACCCATGCTTGGATACATAAAATTTGGGAGTAAACTGCTTGAAGACAAACGGGGTACTTCAGCAATCTGGAGTAATTGAGATTTCAGGTAAGAAGCGTCAGAAGAATGCAATTCTGCTCTGTCCATTTCTGAATACATCTCCTTCATTCAGACCCTTATTCTCTTATATTCCAGGTGCCAAATTCAACCCACCTGTAACATTTTTAGTACAGCTTTGTCCTGAGACTCTTGGCATACAGGTGATGTCTGAGACAAGGCTAGACCAAAAAGAAATGTGTGGGGGCTTTGTGCGTGTGTGTGTGTACCGATATGTTAGACAAGTCACCTTTAGATGGTCTTTCCTCAACCATGAGCTCATCCAATCTTCCTGTATGATAAATTTGACCTTTAAGTTAGTCTTGAAATGCTGAACATGCGTCTAAAGAGGATTGTCAATTACACTGGAAAAGAAACAGATAAGCCTTTTGTTAGCTTATGGATGAGGTGATCAGCATAAAATGTTCAAATTCTGTTAACCTTCAAGAGGAGAAGCTAGCAGATTCTTGATTCACTGAAAGAGAGAGAAAATCAGAGGTTTTCAATTTTATTTTGCAGATTATGGCCCAGGGAAGTATTACAGGTCACGAGTGCCAGCACTGCGAGAGGGCAGGCACCATGGCCAACTCTATCTAGATGGTTGTTCTAGGCTGCGTCTAGGCTGTATGAAGCTACTTCACAACATCCATTTCTCACAGAAAGACTCAGCAGACCACGAACAAAGAGAGACACTTCTAAAAAGATCAAGGCATTCATTTTTTTCCCATTCCTTTGGCTGTAGCGGTTTGCTCTCAAGTGGTCTGCTTGTGTCCCTTTGAGGAGCCATACCTGGTAAGAGGTCCACAAACCATTTGTACTTACTCTCAGCTCTGCATCTCCTGACCTCAGCAGACCTTTGAATACAGCCACCAGTTCACACTGGCTGCGAACTTGCTATTCTGCATGAAGCAATGTTCCAGGTTTAGCCTATGTTAGAAAAAGGTGGCTGATGCAACTAGACCAGCGAACTGTGTCTTCAGACTCAGACGTAGCTTGACGCAGAAAAAAAAAAAAAAAAAAAAGAATGCTTCTTACCAGTGTAGCTGGAATGGAGTGAGTTGTACTGGCAATGAGCTCTTGCCAGATAACTGTGTTACCTGGGCTTCTTGCTTGTATAAAAACATAATTAAAAATAAGTGTATCCACAACTGCCATTACTGATCCCACAAACATTTTAATAACTGGCCTTAGAAAAACAGAGAATGTAAAAAGTCAGAGAATGGGGAAAAAAAAAAAAAAAAAGACTTCTCTTCAAAGAAAGGCTCTTGGGGATCAAAAGTTAGCAAGACCATCGCTGACAGCAATGGGAAACACTGGTGACTTCAGACATGGATCAAAGAATGATTGAAGTGGTTCAGGTGCCCCCATGGCAATGTATCATTCAAAGGGTAGCATTTTGTCAGGCATTGGAACAGGCTGCCCGGGGAAGTGGTTGAGTCACCATCCCTGGAGGTATTCAAAAAGCACATAGACAAGGCACTTGAGGACATGGTTTAGTGACCATGGTTGACGGTTGGACTCAATGATCTTAAAGGTCTTTTCCAACTTAAATGAGTCTATGATTTTATTAGGCCCTCTTCACGTGCCACCTTATTTGCCATTCCTGTAACCTCACATCTCTTAAGAATTTCTCTGCACACACAGAGAAGCCCACTCTGATGCATGGTCCATGAGATAGGTAAGGTGGGAGCCAACCCCCCACTCCTCACACATGCATTTGTGTGGGAAAACCAAACTGTGAGAGGTTGCCGCTAACAGCAACATCATGTCATCATCCCCAAGGCCCTTTCTCAAGAAGGGAACAAAGCTTTGGCGAGGTAAGGTGAAGAGATTGTGGAAAAGCAAAGATATTCAGGCAGGAGCTTTAAGAGCTGGAAATGTAGCGACAGAATCCCAGCCAAGTCCCCCAAGACCTAGCAATTCAGGGCATTTCTGCAGACAACTTGTCACCTTGATGTCCTCTAGTGAAAAGCAGAGTGAAATGAGCTCACCCTGAAGTGCAAGTTACGGATGAGATGAGATAGAGAAAGGGAAGAGAGGCTTTGTATTTGTATTACTCCAGGGTAACTCCCCACATAACCGCTCCTACTCTGTGGTAAGTTAGTTAGCACTGACCCTTTGGAGACAACAAGGTAGCCCACCTTACCTGGACTGCAGAGCAAACACAACTCGACTGCAAAGTGAAGACCCCCGCTACCTCCACGCCTGACCTTCCCCTGTGCTACCTTCTCCTTCCAGCTGTAGTCTTAGAAGCAGAAGCTTCAGAGCAGACACCTGAAGGTAGTTGCCTTCCTCAGGAAGAGACTTTGAGATCTCCTACCTCTGAAAGCCACTATAATTTTATAACTGTGCTGGCACAGTAGAGTTTTGACTTAAATTGTGGCTTTTCCATAGGAGTCTGCTAGGCTGAGTGACAGTGCATAGCAAAAACTTCTGTATAAATGAGAGAGCATTGCCATAAATTTTGCTTAACAGATGCACACTGAGGTTGATACGCAGTTTGATATTGCAAGTATGACTCTCAAGAGAAGTGTGAATGACAATGGGTTTCATTTAATGAGTAAAAGGACTAAGTGGGGATTTTTTTTATTTTATGTCTTTTATGAATTGCTTTCTAAGCACTGACTTTTCTCCAGGACATTCATCCATGAACTAGTTAATGGTGTACAAGCCTGGATTGCTTTCATTAAGAGGAGCCTATAGAGATTTAAAATAAAGTGCTGGTGAAGTATGAATTTTCTACCGAAACAACAAATGCAACACGAAAGGCTGCCCAGGCACCAGGCCTGTCGTTCACAGCAGAGGCTTGGAAAAGCTCGACCTCACCCTCCTGGAGGGGAAGGTGTCAGGAGCAGCACCCTCCACCGCTCCCCAGGAAGGACCTCTGAGGTGGCTGCGTCAATGCAGTTTTCTCCATCTTTTGCTTTGGAGGTCAGAGGTAGAGTACACCCGTATTTCTTAATTAGCACTTTCTAACCGATGACGTCCTTTCCCAAGGTGGTTACAAACAGAAGAAGGATCCATTGTCCATGCAGCAGATGAAGCTTCAGGGAGGTCCCACGCGACACGTGAATACCAGAGCAGGGTGCTGGCACCCGCTGTGCTTCGCTTCCCCTGACGTCCTCCCCATCTGCCTGCCTTGGCACCTCGCTGCACCCGCCGCGGGCTCTTACAGGGCTTATAGTGGCCCCCAGGGCGTGAAACAGAGCCGAAACCTGACATCCACGTGGTGTCACGCGCCACGGGTGCTGGCAGCAGCCTCAACGCCCACCGGGGCGCGCGGAGCAGGACAGCGTGCACAGCCGGTCGGCACCGCCGCGTCCCTGACCCCCGGGGAAAGGCAGCGCTTGGGAATCGCCTTGTGCTTTGAATTTCAGCAAAACCGAAGTTTTAAGGTACCGCCCAAAAAGAGTGAAAATTGAGGGGGAGGGGATCTTGATCAGGATCGCATTTGTCTTGGAAAGATTTTTATGAGATGTCGTATATTTTTGCTGTTTTCCCCTCATTTCATCCACGTCATTCATAGGATATAGGTATTGTTAAACCTGCATGGCATAATGTAACAATAAAAGAATGTTAGAACAGTTACCCTCATTTAGGCCAATTGTTCCTACTGAATCAAGACATTTTATCTCATTTTCTAGATTAAATCAGTTCCTTGGTATGTCATCAAAGCATCAAACAATAAAAGCAGGAGACACTTTGTTCTAATAAGTAAATGTTGTGGCACATGCAAAACTACTGGTGTCATCAGTATGAAAAGAAAACCCAAGTGCAAAAATAAAAAATCCAAACCGAAGTTTCTGCATTTTGTCAGACAATTCCAAAGTTTCCTAAAGATTTAAACAGCAGTAAATGAAAAAAAAAAAAAAAGCTTAAATTTTTTTTTGTTCTAATGGAATTTCCTATGTTTTGTGTTTACATGATAAAAGTACCTTCATTTGAAAAAATTCCACAGGCAGAGCCAGTGGGAAAAAAGCTCTGTGGGCTGGGTCGGACAAACAGAGAAGCGATGAGACACTGCTGAAGTCACTGGCAGTGGGATGAATCTGTGCACCAGCGAGAGCGGTATCTACTCCATCTGGCTTGGGCTCCACTTCACCCAAGAAGCCCTCCTTTTGAATGGGGAGATACCCGTCACGATGACTCCACCAGAAAAAGAAGTAGCCTCCCAGATTTGCTTATCTCAATCTTCTTGAAAGCACCCCTAACTTCCTTGGCAGCAGTAGCCAAACAAGAGCTGTAAAATACTGTTTTCCCTGGTCTGGTCAAACTCGCAACTCAGCATATGCGGTGGGGAGCTCCCAAAATAGCTCTCGGTTGCCTCACCAGTCTCGGCAGCAGCTCGAAAAGCCTTTTGTCTTCTGGGACAACTTGGAGAAGTTTAAAATGTTTGGACTTATTTTGAAAGTATTCTGAAAGATAAGAATGACCTATTCCCAGGCCGGGTAAACTGAAGGTCACAGCTAAGGCATTGCACAACACCACCAAGTAGGTTCAGCCCAAAACTCGCGCAGGATTTGATCAGGCCGTCATCGCTGCTGCTGCCCCTGCTTAAATTCAGGTCAAAGCTGAGGCCCTTCCACCTGGCACCTCGCCGGGCCAAACGCTGTCATCGTTTGTCCTAAATACCAGTGGGGCGATGCCAGCGAGGCGGAGGACACAGGTCCTTCCCCGCCAGAGCAACTGTCGGAGGAGCCTTCAGAAAAATCAAGCAAAACTGCTCCATTTCCGAGAAGCTGTAATTGCTGCAGGACAAGCGTGCTCTCACTCTGCGAAGGCTAACGCACGCTTCATCCTGGTCAAAGGCTATTTTCTGACTGGATCTTGTAATATTTCAGGCTATCTTTAGTTAGGACAAAGCCTGAACAGCTCTTGCTCTATTGAACAAGGGATATCCCTAAGCTGCTCTTTATACTGCAGTACTTCAGCGCAACGCCCCCATGGGCTTTGCGTGGACGACACAGCGGTCGTCGCCCCCCGGGAGTCATGGGAAACCCCTCCCTGCTGCACAAAAAGGCTCCTCTTTCTTGAAAATACCATTTGCTCTTGCAAAATGATTCCAAAAACCCATATACATCTGTGGCTTCCCGTCAGGGTGGGAGAAGTGTTTTTTGTCGACACGTCTCACGTTTCTGAGCACGCTCTCCTGTGCCGTGGCCAGAGCCCTTGGTGTAACTTTCTGCTGAGTCAGGCTGCTGGTTTTCTTATCCCAAATCCCGAACGGGTGGTTTCAAGTACTCCAGGCATTTTCAGAGGCAGTTTGAAACCCAGCCAAGCCCACGGCGGCTGGGGGGGGGGTGTACTTTTCTCCTGACCGACTTGCAGTTGGGCTGGTTGTCTCCCAGGATGGGTGAGCTGGGCTGCAGCTGCAGGGTGCAGCTGCCATCCCAGGGGACAACCCTCCCGCTCCCCCCCAATAAAGTGAACGTTGTGATTTTTAGCAGCAGTAAATGATCCCATTGGGGGTTATTTGACCGCCAAAATTACGCTGCCTTGGCTGAAGGGTTGAAAGGCAGAGGGCCACATAAATAACGCATTTACAGACTCCAGTGGATGCAGGATCAGGCCCCCGCCCCAGCCCCAACCCCAACCCACCCACCAGCCGGTTTCACCCACTGCTCGGAAGTCACCCCTTCTCCAGGTCCTGCATTTAGATGTCTGTCCACAACACAACAGAACAGAGCGAAGGCAAATGTGCAATGTAGAGATCCATTATGCTTTATTTACATGCGTCACCATCTCTTTTACAAACTAGATTACAATTTAAAATGGAATACACAAGGCAATATCTACTAACACCAAGTGGAGTAAGCACTGCGTCTCTACTTTGTTTGGAAAGGGGCAGGTTTTGCTCCAAAACAAACTTCCTTCCAACCTCTGTGTAGTAAGGTAGTATATTCCTCCAGGGCAGCATCTTTTTTCTTTTTTTTAAATATAAAATCCTCAGTAAGACTGCAACATGAGAGTGTCTGCTTTCAAATGAAAGTACAAGATAGCCCAAATGAAAAGTATAAACTGTTCAGCTCTTCGGTATGTAAAGACGGCCATGCGCGATAAGGCTGTGGATTTAATATTCTTCCAATTTACATGGCTTGAAACAAAAACAGATAAAACAGTTTTACAGATACTGTATACATATTTTTTCCAATCATGCAACTTTTTTTAAAAAAAAGTTAAACATGTGAAGCCAAATGTACAATCCATTTTTTCCAACCCATAGTAACGAAATGTATCTGGTCCCCCTTCACATCTGTTGGCAATTCCTAAGGTATATTGTGTACTAGAAAACACTTACAGGACACCGATTGCCAAGCAATGACATAATTTTAGAGAAAAACATGACCTAAAAGGTAACTTTTTGAAGCGGTGGCACAAAAATTTCTGGAGTTAAGCAGTGGTCAACTACCCAATTATTCTCAAGAGAAAATCATTTTACAAAAATCATTAAATCAAGCCCCAAACCTGTGACTAGGAACTGCATAAATGTCACCTTTTTAGACCTTTTGTTTAGACCAAGTGTTTAAACGATAACTATGGAATTGTTCTGGACAATCATCTGTTTTACATGGTTTCAGAAGGAAAAATTCTAGGCATAAACATGCTCAAAGACTCAAAGGCCAAATTTTCAAAAGGTAGGTTCCCCAAATTAGCCATTCAAGTCTGTATTTTGACACCTAAATAAGCGGCCCTTTGAATTCAGCAAGATTTATGTAGCACCTCTGGAGAGGAGGGGATTTGCTGGGCACCTCAGCAGGTGCAGAGGGTGGTGTCCTTCCCCTGGGCCTGGGGGGACCTGGCACCTCTCCCTCCTTCGAGAAGCCACGAGGGCAGAGGAACTCGCCCCCTGTGACGAGCAGGAGCCCCCGACGTCCAGTGCCTGACACCAGGCACCTCCGTTTGAAAATTCTGGCCCCAAAAACGAGCAACAGAAACCAAACCAAACCGAAGAGGTTGGCCAAGTCCACCCCTTTCCAGCGAGTGCTAGGATGTTCTCCAAAGCAGGGGCCCAAGGTGTCCCAGCCACGCCAATGGAAATGCTTTCCTTGACATTGCCGAGAGGCAGTTAAGCCTTTCAGCTGCTAATGCTTTTATGTAAAAAACCAAAAAAACCTTCTCTGCCATTGACGGGCTGTCTCTAAATCAAGTGTTTTTTCTCCATTTTCTGAACCGAGCAGACCACAGCGTTCTCCCTCATTTCTGCCAGCAGGAGCTAGCTCTGTTGAACTCAGTGGGGCTAGGCTGCCGGAGCAGAGCAGAAGTTGCCCCCATTTGTTTTAAGCTAATGCGCCTTCCCTTGCCTTTCACAAGAACTGCAGCCGTACCAAGAAAAAATAAAAAAAAAAGGATGGATTTCGGTCACCTTGGCCATACCGTCAAGTCAGGCCTTACCGGTGCTGTCTGTGACCTGGTCGGTGGTCTTCGGGCAGGCACCCCGGGTCTCACCAGAGGCTCACTCGGGCAGGGGCCAAACGCTGCGCCCCGGCACGGGGAGGCACCGAGCGGGCTCTGCCGGCAGCCGACACCGCGGGCAGGGGGACAAGCCCCGCCGCAGGGCAGCAGCCGCAGAGGAGCCTCGGGGAGAGGAGCACCGGAGGGAAGTCCTTCAGTGTACGCTCGCATTGTGGGGTGTACTGGGAAGCTGAGAGCGAATGCTGCGCACTCGGAGGAGGCTGGTGATCAAGCTCTCAAGCAATTTTGGTAAAAGGTGCCTGCAGCTGGACTGCGATAAGCAAAGGGACCTCTAGCCCAGGTGACCACTGCCCCACGTGAGCATCCTGGGTGGCTGGCTGCTGACAGAGATGGGCAATGAGCATCGGCTAACTCCGATAAATGTAACAAACTAGTCCCCACGCTGACAAATAGACCATCTCGGTGTAAAAAGAAAAGAGAAGTTTTTTTAAAAGGCAAATGATAAACCCTTGGCTGCTTGGAAGAGTTGATACGCTACAGGGCTACGATAACCACAACTGCACAGAGTCTACACGGTCCTAACTGCGGGGAGAAACCCAGAGATGCATCTTTACGAGAGAACAGCGTGGGGGCTACGATACAAAAACAAAACTTCCATCACACTAGGAGCTGTTGTTTCACCAATGTCACCTCAGGGACCTGGAAAGTAAGGAGCGAGGAAGGGCCCACGAATGCTTGTGTGTGTCTCTGTGTGTGTGTGTGTGTGCGCACGCGCGCATGACTGTGCATGTGCGGTGGCACTGGGGAGAGGGAGTCACTCCACATTGCATGGGACACGGGTTGGTGGGAACTCATGCACTGAGACTTTGGGTTAAAATGCTAGTTTGTTTTCCTAACATCCATGCATAATGATCCGTTTCTGTACATAATAAAATATATTTATATATTTATATGCATAATGCTTTTATGCAAAGAAAAAAACTTCATATATCGCTTTGGAGAATTATGTATACACTGTCCTATTCAGAACCTCTTCATACCGAGTTCCTATGTACCATTGTTGTCTTCCCCTCTTTTTTTGTATCCCTCCCTCCCCAAAATACTAATAAAAAGTAATCAAACTTTCCAGATTATAGAGAGGACCTATACAGCACCATACCTTTTATTCATTATTATTATTAATTATTATTCATTTTACAAAAGAAAATCTTAGAAGCAAAATATATAAAACTGCCTTGTCTTTCAGTGTCATTTATCCTGTTACAATCTATGCTCCTATGAAAAGCCATTTGTATGATACTGTCGCCTTGCCGTTCCCTCTCCTGCTTCTTCTGCCACAACAGGTTATACACAATGAGAAGGAAAAAATAATCGAGGATATGTCCAAAACAACAACAAAAAAAGGATCACTGATGCAGTAACACACCCTGCAACGACCTGTGCCTCAACTCCCGGCGTTGCCACTGCAAGTCACCTGCCGATGCCCAGCCTCTACATTTAGCTCTTCTGCGAAGTGACGTATTTCCCTTAATTTTCGCTTTTTCAAACACATCTTTACAACTGGCTATGTTCAACTTGTCTGGCAGCTCCGCTTATAACTCCTCACCTGCTTGCTGCAGCTACCATAAGGCAGGAGGGGAGCCTGCTCTGGTGGGGAGCAAACGGGCTCCTGCCTCAGTGCACGTGCGGGCAACGGCACCCGCTGTCAGTCCATCCTCACGAGCCAAGAGGCAAACTCGCCGGCTTCCCTTGTTTTGCAATCAACCCTGGTTTGACGCTTATGGAAAACGGGGGGTGTACCATTAAATTTAAGGAAAGAGTAAGAAAGAAAGAAACAAACCAACCCAACAAACAAACAGACCACACACATCACCTCTCTCTGGAATTCAGCCGGTTGATCGGTGTAACAAACGCTGTATACTCAGAAAACCCTGACGTCTGAGCAGTGTTGGGTTATGATCATTTCCTGGCACGTGCACAGTACTTCAGATTTCCCAGGGAGAGAAAGCAAAAATGGTCAAAAATCTAAGGAAATCAACCTGGAGGTTGTAGGGGGAGGGTGGGCAGACAGGGAAAACCTCCAAAAAAGAAAGCCAACTTAAAACATCCCATAAACCATTAATATATTGAAACACCACATACTCATTGACAAGTAACTACTGTAAAGGCTACACAGTGCGTTCTTAACAGGATGGTGCTGAACATTGTCTCCACAGCAAGTGCTTGGCCATCCCAGAAAAGGAAGATTTTGCATACTTCAGAATTAGTTCAATTCCCCCCCCAAAAAAAGAGAAAAAAAAAAGAGGAAAAAAAAAAAAAAGGAGGATCTTCACTCCGGTAAGGGGCCTATTAACAGTCTGCTTCGTTAGGAAAATAATGCAGGGTTCACAAAGGTCGTAAGCTGTAAACAGTATCACTGTCCACTTGCTGACAGCAGATTTGGCAAAGGGTTCTCTCTCTACATCTCGTGTCAGTTTGAGGGCCTGGAGAGGAAGAAGAAAAAGAAGACAAGACAGTGAGACTGCTGCACGTAGGAAAAAACCACAACAAAAAAGGCAACCAAGCAAACCTCCAAACCCAACAACAGCTTACTCTGACAAGTAATTTTGATTTGTTTGCACCCAGAAACTTCAAACTTACAGCAAGGAATAAGTTGCACTGTGACCCTGCCTGAAAATGTTTCCCCCTTCCCAAGGTTTGAGCGCGCTTCTTTGCTGGCTCCCAAGCAGGAAAGCAAAAACCCTCTCTCCAAAGAAAAACAATGGCCGAGTTGGATTTACAGAAATCCAGTGCATCATCTATTTGTTAAGGGTTATTTCCAGGTGAAGCACAGAAGGATCATCCATCTTTTCTCCATTTTCCATGATCACCCTTTCTCAGCATCACCAAAAGGCTGGACAAATCTTCCATCAGCGTCTGACATCGACCACCACCCTTGAAGGACAGTCAAAGGAGGCTGCTCAAGAGAAGCAGTAAGGAGCCACGAATTTTGGGTTGGACTTTGGAGTTCTCTGTTTTCCTGCTTGTACGACACACTGTCAACAGACAGGGTCCACCCGGCTTTAAAAACAGGGTTAGGGTCCAGCTTATTCTGTAGCCATGAAACTTCTCTGCAGAGGGACAGATGCTGGAAAGATGCCTTGGATGCAGCATGGAGATGAGTACAAATGGACATGGTATGTAGGTAGAACACTGAAAACAGATGAACATTTCAACTAAGGGGGCCAAGGGGCCAGGTTTTTAAAGGTACTCTGTGGCTTAAAAATACAGACAGGCACCAAGTAGGGTTTTGGGAAGTATGTACATTTAAACATTCCCATGAAATCCTTTTACAGAAAGCCCACTTGGCAGCCATCCGCATTGCTGGGCACGTAACTTCTGGCTTTGAAATGGCTTCTGAAAGCAGGGCTTAGTTCCCCACACTTCTTACAACCCGTTGAGGATTTTCCTCAAGATGAATGGTCGGTGATTTTTCTATACAGTGCAAGAACAAGGGGACACTTGCTGAAACCAAAAAGCCATTTGAGGTGATTACAGGAATGTCCTTACTCTCAGAAGATCCTGGTATCAGGCACCCTCATGAAAAATGGTGGCTTTAGTGGGACTGCTGGATTAATCTGGACGAGCATCTCCTGCAAGGGGGATGACTCAAAGGCCGTCACGAGATGACTCTCCATCACTGCCCCTCTCCTTTCTAAGGTGCCAGGCACTGATCCTATGATAACATTTTATTAAAATGACCTATTCTGATAATGCTAAATGATTGATGGAAATTTAATCATTTTGTCTCATGGTTATTAGAGCAACAGCATGACAGCTGCTCCCTGTGCCATTAGGGGAGAACTTCATTCAGCACAGCTTAGGGAGCAGACAGATTGTGCGTTTCACCCAAACAAAATTTGGCTTTAGCCTTAATTATGTGGAGGGGTTTGGGGTAGACTGTTTTGTGAATAAAGGGATTTCCGACTGGATCAACATATTGATTCCTTCATTTTCAAAGGGCAAATTAACGCTAGCCGTTCGTTAATGTGACTGCGTGGCAAGGACTCCATTTGGTGAGTGTGTCCTGATGGCCATAACAAGGTCAGCAGAAGATACCCAGACAGCCCTGGGAGCCCCCAGTAAAACCTGGCTAGTGGCTTGTATGCAGCTCAAATGAGTGCATGCCCTTTTCTCTACTTCTCCTTAAAGCCTCTGCACCAGGGGGGGCTGGAAATGGGTGACTTCCCAAAGCACAACCTCATCCGAAGGCAAGGCTTGGGTCCCACGTGCCGCAGCCCAGCAAGCCAGCTCACTCTCATGCAGCTGCCAGTTATTCTGAGCATGGGCTTAACTTCAGCATGTGTGAGAAGTCTTGCTGACTTTGAATGGAGCTATTAATTAAAAGTAAACAAGCACAGAACTCCTGATGAAGTACCAGAGTAGTTTAACGTTTAAATTAAAAATGTATGTAAAATATTATACTATGAAACAAAGTGGTAAGAGAAAAAACTGGAGGATGGATGATGATGAGCATCATTTGTGGTAGTGGCACTGCCCGACATTTTTTCGTGAGGACACCCGTCCTTCAGACAGTGCCAATGTTTAGGAGACAGACGCAATGCTGAGGTGAAATCTGCTCATAGCAGAACCAAACCACGCTCCATTTTCACAGCTGTTTACATGGACTTTGCAAATGGATTAAAAAATGAAAAGAAGTAGATCAAAGCCTTAACCTGCCTGCCTTCAAATTACCCCATTAAAGTTTGTAATAGAACCACACACTCTCACTTTCTGTCTCACCACAAAAAGCCTCTGTTAGCCCTGAGTTAGCAGCCTGCTGCTTCATAGCAATGAAAACTGTATCAGGTGGGGAAGCAAGCACTCCAGTTACATCTCCATTTATCAGTGGTCCTGAACCACAACTCCCCAGTGTTCCCCTCTCCCTGCCCCCAAATCCAAATATCTCCAGCTGCATCCTGAGCCAACACAGGGTTTTCTCCCATTCCCAATGGCTGTGGGAAAAGCTTGTCCTCTGGAGCATCACCCTGAATTTGCAGAGGCAGACGGGGTTTCTCCTCTGGTGAGCCAGGACAATGCTGTCCTCTAAGGGCAACATGCAGCTCTCCAGGTAAAATACTCCAGTCGCCCCTTTATCCTTTTTCCTGGCCTTTAATTTTTGGGACCTGTTTTAGGGGATAAGAGCAGCAGAAATATGAGCACAGGGAGTGATGAAAAAATATGTAGAACAGAGGTCAAGGACGCATACAAGAAAGGTGCAGTCTAGCAGGGCTAGTGGGTTAGAGCAGCATTCACTAACTTGCCACAGCAAAGGCATAGAAGCCCCTCTTATGTGTGGCATGGTTTCTTGTTTCTTAGGCTGGGGGGAACTTCCAAAAAGGGCACTACTAGAAAACATCACCTGGCTGTGCTCCTTAAGCCACTCCCTGGAAAATTCAGTTCTCCCTTGAAAAGCTCCTCTGTCAAACCTGAAGCCCATTTTCAATCATCGGGGAGTGGAAAGGAAGGAGGAATTTTAGACTTTCTCCCAAAGTTTCTTAGACTTCTTAAGACTTTCTTCTGAAGAAAGCGAAGGCTTTCTTTTGGAGTGCAGTCTTCACAACTGCATTGGTACCTGGGCTCTGTCACATACACATGCACACATGCACTGAAAGTAGAGGCAATTCCACCATGGCTGTTTTGACCCCCTGGGTACAGAAGGCTGGAACAAGATACATCTGCTGGACGTTAGAAGAATCTACAGTGCTATATCAAGCTATAACTTATGCAAGCATATATGCATGTGGTTGGTGAAAATAATGACTTTAAAACAGAAACAGAAAAAGCATTAAACGAGGGGTGAGGATGAACTCCTGCTTTGTCACGTCCCACAGACATTTTGAACCCTAGATGCTAAATCTGTTTATCCTATTTGGTGGAAGAGTGTAAACCAAAAAGCAAGGATTTCTGTATTTTCTAATTCTTCAGCTTGCAAGCAATTATGTGGCAGATGAGATGCCCCTTTCTTCTGTCCTTTTCTCTGCCCTCTCATCCTCTACCTGGCTACTGACCAGTTACAATTCTACCCTTGCTTTACTCTGTGGCTGAGCTGTTGCTTGCGATTTCCCTCCAGCAACAACATTTCCTCACTTCTGTCTCATATCGTACCACCACTTAACCGGATGGCTGTCTCCCAAGCCAGCTAGTGCACCATCAGAACAGCTCTGAAGGATCATCTGCCACCTGTTGCTTTCTCCCTTTGATTCCCAATGATGCCAATTACACACCACTGGAAATTTCTTCAGAATAGAAAGGTGATGCATCGATGCTCCCCAGAGCGAGCACAGATAACGTGTGTCGGTGGTAAGTTTATCAGTAAGCTAACATAACAATCAGCACATACAGTTTTCTGTTAAAAAAAAGTTATGTGCTCCTTTACCTAATTACGGTATGAGAAAGTGCACTACCAACACACAGCTCCTCTGTATGGCAGACTATCAAGGACCTCCTGATTTGGCTGGAAGGCTTGTTGAGTGGATCACATCTTGAAAAATATCACCACTTATCTGTAAAACAAATGTTTTCCCTGGGTACCACTCCGTAACGACTCCCCGGGGACAGGAAATCCCAATAACTACTTTTACTGTCCAGAGACTTGGGATGCAAATGTTTTGAAGAAAACTTGCGTCCTTTAGTGACAGATGTGCATTTGTTCTGGTGCCTCAGCCCCTTGATTTGTCATCGCCACCAGCAGTACAGCTTCTACTCCAAAATGGGGGTAAGCTCAAAAAGCAAGACTTGATTATGTGTGGTTACAAGTTAATATTCTGCCTGAGGTTTCACAGCTCAGGACTGAAGAATACACAGTATTTGTTTAGAAACAAGTAAGGAAGATAACTACTGTGGCCAATTCTTCTATAATGACAACACTGCAGCATGAGATTTTTTGTTCAAGCAGAATAAAAATTAGGAATCCCGATGCCATGGCAGGTATGCCACAGTGACACCCTAAAGGCTTAGCTGCACTAGGATGGCTCTGTGCTGAGAGACAATGCTGAGGTCAGGGTGCGAATCCCAAGGGGAAAAAAAAAGAGCTGGTAACTTAATGTGCCTTCTTTCCTGAACTTTCAGGCACGTTGCAACTTCACTTTTTCTCTTTTAGTTCTACTCATAAAAATAGATCTTTCCAGCTCAGAATCGGGGGCAGAGAGTGTGGGAGAAGGATGGAAAGAGGAAGAACTCCAGCACAGAACTAAGACTTATGGGAGCTAAAAAGTTGCTGTGCTGGTACTTGCTCAGGCACGTAAAGCATGAAAGTGACTCTTTTCCTTCCGTTACTGCTCTTACACTCCAAGAAACATTGCAAACCATAGCAGACGACCAAGTATTTTGGAAGTAAATGTAACTAAAGACAGCACATCATTCTATCACCCCGTGTCATCTCCCTGGGACGAAAGGCTTGCCCAGAACTGTAGTGAGGTACCACGACTATCGATACACATATTATTCTGATATCCCACTTGTCTACAGAATCATAGAAAAGTCCAGGCTGGATGGGACTCGGCATCATCTGGTCAAACCTTCTGTTGAAGGCAGGGCCTCAGGTTAGGTTATTCAGGGCCCTGTCAAGCCAAGTCTGGAATATTTCCAGCAAGGGAGAATCAACCACTTCTCTGGACAGTTCATTTTATCCTCAAAGGTGGATAAGGTCCCTTCCACCCATTTTACAGATGAAAAGGAGACACCCAGTGAGAAATTGGTCCACCCATGCTCACACACTTAAAAGGAAAAGTAGATCAGGATTTTCCTAATGTATCAGGACCTGATACTGAACAACCAAATTCACAGGAAATTTTGCATTTCCTTGCAAAGAGAAGCAGGCGCATGCAAACTCCACTACATGCATCACTGTGCACTGTGTTGTTGCCCATACAAGAAGACCATATGCTGACACACTTGTTTTTACACCTACAGGCATGTGAGTGTGCAGTTATGCTGGCTTTCCAGCACCAGCACTGCTGATACCCAATTGCTGTTGAGAACCATTACATCTGGCTGGGTTCAATCCTCTGCCCCGGGCAACAGAGGAGAGCTTAGATACAGGACATCATCTCTCCACAAGGTCTCCAGGCTTCTTACTTGACAAACTTATGGTAAATTTTATCCCCTGCCTTTTGTTCAGGGGCCTGAGGAGTGGGGTGGAAATCCTGCCAGTTATGGGTGACACTGCCATTAATTGAAAGACATCAGCCTGGGTGTTCAACACAGCACCTTTTAGGCAGGATGCTGCTAGACTAGAGGAAGAAGGCCAAAAATGCTTGCAAAATACATCTTCTGTTAGGGGTAAAGTACACCGGCAGGAATAACAGTGCTTTCTTTAGGCATTCAGGAGCACTGGGAAGGAGACCTCTACTGTGGATCAGAAAAGGATGGATAACTACTGCACCTGTGCAAGACCAGAGAAGGACTTTGCTTGCACTTTTGAATCTGAAGAACAAGAGCCGCTTTTTAGAGTAAAAGGTACCTGCGTGGCTGGAAATATCCTGAATTATGGGTTTATAGTGCTATGGAAATGTGCTAGGTACTCTTTATTCTGAATGTCCTTATAGAGAGTTTCTTTTTCTCTGCCAGGTACCAAGCCTATTTTAAAAACATCCTCCCTGCTATGGAGTCTTCACATTTTCCTCTGCAGCAAGTTGAAAATGACAGGCCAATAGTGCTTACACAGGTCACACAGAAAGATTGCCACCGTGTTGATATAAGGCAGGACATCCTCTATGATGACTTACAAGTGGTAGAAAAGACAAGAGAGGGAAGGTCCTTCCTCAAACCCAGATTTTCTCTGCATTTGTACAAAAACAAATTACCTATGAAAGCCAGGAGAAGCAGGCTGTATAAGGGAAAAACAATGGGCAAGATATTCAGCTCAGCTGTAAAAGTGCATAAACACAAGCCATTCTCCATGGCATCATCTGGGAAAAGTGGCTTTTTTCCTGGAGTAACGGCAGACAACCACAGCTACACAGTGGCCTCCGTTAGCTGAGCTGCGTCTCTGTCCGATTACCGCTCAGCAGATGTTCGCTCTGCCAGACTCCAACAACTGCCACCCTGTGCGGTAATCTGAGTGGAAAAGCTGATTAAATAGCGCCCGTAGAGTGGACCAGAGCTGAGCGTTCCCACCACCCAGCCGCTGGTACCCGATTTAATGGGGTCAGTGTCCCTATGCACCGTGTAGGACTCGATCAGGGATAGCGCTGATGGGAGCATCCTGCAGGAGACTCTCCACCAGTGGCACTGGCAGCCCGGGGGGGTTTGTTTGAGCATCCTTCCTTCATCCTCCCTCCCCAGGCCAGGAGAGAAAGGCCAGCTATTTACGTAGGGTACTACTCAAATATGTGCACTCTTGCTGCCTACGCTGTACCCATGCTCTTTGGCTGTCATCAACACAAGACTTAAACCTCTCTGGCTGTCAGTTCATCACCTTGGCTGAGCACTGAATTGCTATGAAAAAAGATCTTGACCTTTCCTCAGCTGCATGACGCTATGTTTCTAAAAAGAATCTCTTATTACGCACTTCTTCAAGAAAATACATTTTGGGGGAGGGGGAGCTACTTAAAAGTCTGGCTCAAAAGAAGGAAAGAAAAAAGAAAAAACACCTGTAACCATCCCAGCTATCAGGCAACAGCACATCTGGGGACCAACGCTGATCTGCAGCTCTAAACAATCATTGCGGCTCATTCACATGAGAAAGACGATTTGTGTAGACTCATTCTGTAATAAAACCTGCGTGCTGCCGATCCAGGGAGGAAAGCACTGGGGAGACCAGTTGATGTGGGCTGTTCTAAAAATATCAGTTTGTGCTGTCATCTGGTGAGAGTATGTCATCCTGTAATCTTGGCATCTGCAGGGACAGCAAGTTTCTGCCTAATTATTGCTGCTGAATCACATGACAAAGCATGAGGTACTAAAAAATGTATCTATATAAAACACCAACAGAAGAACACCCAAACCACAAGATCAGACCACTGTCCTGGCTTCAGCTGCTGTACGCTCACAACACAAGGCTGCGGAGGCAATCCTGGTTTTTACAGATCTTTTTCCTGGGTTAATAAAACCCCAAAACATAAACCCAGATTAAAAACCCACCAAAACCAAAAAGCCCTACTCCCAGAAGGAGCGAGCGATTCATTGCGTGTGTGTGTCAGCTCCTGCTGCCTTCACACAGCAAAAGCCACAGCATCCCTGCAAGCGTGGGACTGGCCCCTGTGTGCAACGGGCTTCAAGGGGCACCGCGGCCAGCGGGACTGCACGGGGGGCAGCCCCAGCGGGGTTCGCCTGGCTTTTCCTGCTCCCCCTCCCCAGTGGCCACAAGTGCCAAGTTTGCTCCCGTGCCGCTGGTGCGTGCCTGGGGAGTGAGGAGCCTGCTCGGGGCAGGCCCTCCTCGGAGTTAATGGCATCCCTGTTCCCAGCGAAATACGTTTTCTACATAGGTATTTTTGTTCAAAGACTAAACTTGGCATGCGTGATGTTTAGCTAGTCACAAAACCACCTTTCAAAACTTGGGCTGGCTGAAACAACACTTAAATGTTAGAAACGCGCCACCGCCTTAACCACTAACCTGTTAGAAATGGAGCAGAAGAATTTGCTGCTCCTGAATTTCCTTTAGCTTTTTTAAAGGCAGCCAGCCCCATCTTGGCTCCATGTAAGAAACCTGCCAACTCTAGCCCTAGGACCTCATTTTTGAAAATCAGAGAGGAGGAAGTGCAACTATGGTCCTGAGGCTGTCAGCACCCTCAGGCAAGAGGTCCATCAATTCTGTTTCCACATTTCAGCTTTAATGAGCAGAAAACAAGGTTCTGGTAAAGAATAAAAATCATCTTCCTTGCGGTATATTGCCCAGAGCTCTCCGATTCCAAACTCCACCCAAATGGAGATCTTTTCACTATCTACTTCAACTTTTAAGATGGTGTTGTTGTGAATAGTAAGTCATCCTCAGACCTATGCATTCATCTTTGGTATGAATTTCACCCAGAAACAGGTTGAACACGAATTAACAAATTGGCAAGTAGTCCAAACTGATACGGACTAATGAAATACCAACAGTCATTTCATTACATTTCCTAGAATTTTGATTTATCAGAGATGTTAATCATCAAATTGTGTGAACATTACATGACATTACATGGCATAGCTTGTGCACTCTATGGCTATAGTAAGATGATCTGGGACTTATATGATGCTAGGGCAAAATGAGTGACTTTAACTGATCTGCGAAGTATTTCACCTGTAATTTTCAAACAAGCCAACGTGACTCCAGCACAGCTCTGTTACAGGCATCCTGCTAAATGGCACGTCAAAGTCTCTCTCAGGAGATGCAGCTAGATGAGTTTTTCAGACAGTGACACCAGCTCAAGAAGTTCCTGCCCTGCTTGCGCTGAGCCATCCTCCAGCCCCTGCCCAAGCCCTGTCAGCATCGCTGCCTGCGCAGTGCCGCTGTAAACTGAATCAGTGAAACAACTGAGGTAAAAACAACTTCTTGGATGGGTTTTGATGCTGGAGGAAATGTTTGCCCAAGCGGTAGTTGACCACCAGCTCCTGACCTTCCAAGCAGCAGTAAATGTCCCGAATAGTCTCCCCTGCCACTCTGCTTGGGACTACTCTTTGGTGAATGCCAAGTCCCTTGGGACTTGCTGGCTGAGAAGGACCAGGGAGCAAAGTGCAGAGTTGTGGGAACCCCAGGCAGAAAGAGAACCCACTAATTTAAAAATAAAAGGTATTCTAGAGACGGGTGAGGGAATAGTGACGTCCGTCTGTATTGATAAACAAGCTGAAAAACCAAGGTGATGATTATCTGAGTGGCAGGAGGGCACATCCAGTGCTCTTGGGAAGCAGGCAGAGACAGAGGAACAGAGGCCCCAGCCAGCTTAAGAGGGGAAAATTATGGCTGAGTGAGTAAAGCAAGAAAAAAGCATATTAATTTTCTCCTTTCCTTCTTGTAAGAGAAACAACACAAAACAAACCCAAATTCATTTATATGCCTCAATACGGACCCTCTGAAAGGCTGGGCATGGCCAACCTCACGGGCACAGGGCCAGTGCGGTGGGACCGGGCAAGGCTCTCTCCAGGGACCATGCACAGGCTTACGGGCAGCAAACGTGCACAGCCACTAAACCCGCAACAGTGGCATCTCCTGTACAGGTTTTTTACTTCCCCTATGAAGAAACTGTAGTTGATTTTCTTCCAAAGCAAACCCCCTCTATACCTAGAGTACGTATAAACTAAATACCTATGTATTTGGCTTCTTCCTTTTCTTCCCGAAAACTGACTCCAACGTTTCTCTTATTTTTCATAGAAAACACAGCACTCACTATTCCCAGGTATGCCAATAATCCATTGTAACTGCTTCTGCCTGCCTGCAAAACACACCTGGCCACCCTCGTGAAACGGATTTAGCATGAGCAAGTGCCAGGAGGTTCTGCTGAAAGCATTCCCCAGTCTTCAAGCCTGTAAAGATTCGTTACTGGGGTCACAAACACTGCTGAGAGAAGATTTTAATTCAGGGGTCCCTATTGCTACAGCCAAGTGGAGAAGTAACTGAGAAAGCAATTCAGGACGACTGCATCCGATGTCATGTGAGGTGCCCCTAACAAAATACGAGATGCTCACAGGGAGGCAAACTCTCAAACAGCGCTGCTTAACAGCCGAGGAAGGGTGCATGATGAACCAGCTCAGCAGAAATCATCTGCGCTTGCACCTGATACCAGAGGCACCCCGCAGCAGCCGGTCCGCTTGTCAGAGAGAGGGAAAGAGGCTTCCACAGATGACTGGACAGTAATCCGCCGAGGAGAACTGTCTCGTTAATAAATCTGTCCTCTGCAATGAGACTCCGCTCACACAGATGTGTCAGTTCCTCTATTCGGAGGGAGCAGCCTGAAAAAGATCACAGCAGCTACGCTTTCCGTGAATGGCAGAGGCCAGGGCGAAGAGGCATCGGCGAGCGTCGGTGAGGTGGTGGCGTGGCGTGCTGCCTCAGCAGGTCTGCCCACGGGCGGCTTCTGCCCGTACGAAGGAAACCACGCTACAAAAGCAGGAGGCTGCCCTGTCTGCCTGTGTCAAGCAAAGTTGTCAACAGCACCTGGTTTTTAGGCCCCATTTGGCAGATTGTACTGTTGGACGTTCCACTGCCATGAAGTTCTTACAGCCTTTTGGTTTTACCTCATGCTAAAAGGGTTTTTAAATCCAAACAGCTCATGCACCTGGAGGAAGACAGAACTGGTCAGCAAGCGTGACCTTCTGCAAGTTTTCACTTCCTGGTTCATGAGTCAATTCTTTTTTTTTCCTCCCCTTTCCTTTCTTAAATTCTCCAGCACTGGAACTGAAGGAAAACCAGAATTCAGCTGTGGCCCTGGGCTTACCAAGCCGCCATCTTGTGCAGGGTCAGCAGGACATGGTGTCCTCTACAGCCCACCTCCGCGGCCCGTCTCCAGGCCCTCCACTGGAACGCTCTCGCTTTGGGCGAGAAGATGTGAAAGAACCTGAGGAAATCCTCCCACCAACAGAGACAGTGCCTCCACCGGAGCGAGGCATCTTTGCAGAACAACTGAAGGGAGGACTCCTGTGCAGTCTTGTTCTCCCTCAGAGGCAGCAGACCACAGCACGCGTCTCCTGCGGTACTCCATACACACAGGGAGACATGCAGGAGGTTCACCACTACTGCTCACCTACCGCAAAGCTTCCCCTTGAACATCTAACTGTGAAACAGAGAAGGAAAACTCAATTAAAGATGAAAGGGGCAAATTATGCACCGTAAAGTCAAACGACATCAACTCCTCCTTTCCATCCTTCATCTAGAAAATTCAAGAAAGTTGGAAGTAAGCTGCAAACTGAACAAAAGCCTTGTTTAACCTCACCACTGGGATACTCCACGTACTACTCTGAAGTTAATAGAACACTTTCAATAATTTATAGCTAACCTTTTATCCTACTATATTTTGAAATCTACTCCCTTATACTAATAAATAAACAAAGGAGAAAGGGCACTTTGTGTGGCACCTACCATATGAGTCAGTGAATATGTATGTGTGAGCAGGCACAGGTATGGGCAGGAGCCTGCAGAATCACAAAAGGATGACAGAAACAATGTTTACAAGTTCAAATGCCCCCAGCTGTGGAAAAGAAGCAATGGAAAAACCCACATCAATCTGTAAAAAATTAATCTGAAGAGGCTAAAATTTGAAAAGCACCTATGTCAGAACCCAAACCTACAGATATTCTCTTGGTGGAGTCCAAAAGAAAATGATACGCACCCCAGTCCTGGAGGAGACCAACAATTTTTACATATTTAAAACATTAAATCCAGGATGTTCCTGGGACCAGGATCCCACCTTTGCTATTTAAATATATAATTCCTCCATTTGCTGCATTTTCTTTGCCAAGAAATACAATTTAAAAAAAACCCAAACAACTTCTCTAGCATTGCTGCACCACAGCAGCAGTGCAACTCTAATTCAGTCCAGATCTGTCCCACCCGATCCTCAGCGCATGCACTGATCTTGCAAAGACACTCTTCCTCCTCCCCTGCAGTAACATCGCTCCAGTGACTGCAAAGCCCCTTGCCCCATCCCTATGTAACACAGTTTGGCTAGATGCGGCATCGGCTTCAGAGAAGAATCCATCTGTTGCGACTTCAAAGACGACGAGTTGGAGCTCTGTGATTCCTAAAACCCACAAATATTCCACCTTGGTTTGCCTGATTTGTCATTAACGTTTCTCATGCCTAAATTAAGAAGGACACAAAGCATCAGATGCGGGCTGACAGTGTTGCAGCTGAACAGCTTTTATAGCTTAGCCTCGTTTCCCTCCACACCTCCAAATGTTTCTTGGTTGTGCCTGCTGCATACCAACACATGGCAAGCCATCGCAAGGCAAATTAATATTATTAGTGTGCGCTAACTATTATGGGTTTGGTGCAAACTCCAATAAAACTAAGGAACCAATTATTTTACCACATCTATGGGGCACTGACCTGTTTGCCCATTTTCCCTGTTCTCAAAGATCCTTCAGCCTGGTACCCAACTCTGTGATGAAGCCTGTTTAGCACCAGTGAAGTTCCCCACATTCAGACTGACAACGTTCTGAGCTGAGATGAGGGAATCAAAGTTAAAATCCAGCCCATCTGCATCCATGAGTTCACTGCGGATAATGGACTCCATGTCACACTCCAGGCTCCCATTGAAAATATCCAAGTCCAAGTCACTTGGGAATTTCTCGTGTCCCATGACTGGGAGGTTCACGCTAGAGGAGTACAAAGAGGAGCCTGAGAGCGGGTCAGAAAGTGTTTGCATAGACTGATTGACAGGTGACTGCTGATGTTTGGTGGATCCCAAGCTGTTTGAGTCACTCAAGCCTATGTTACTGATGGAATTGGACAAGGCACGGCTGCCACTAAGAGAGGAGTTGTGGGACTGGTGCTGGTGATGGGGCAGGCTCTGATTGACCAGACTGCCCTGGCTGGACTGCGCGGCAAACGACATCATGGGGTCGTTGCGGAGCATTATATTCCTGCGGGAATTCTGGGCAGACACAGCTGTGCTGGCTTGTGACATGAGTGGGTCAGACTGTGTCATCATGACATCGCTGTGACTAAGTGCATCAGAGGCGAGGAGATCCTGCAGCGTCTGGTTGTTGTAATGAGAAATGGAAGAGAAGGTGGCCTGCTTGTTCTCCTGAATGGTCTGCATGGGTGACTGGCGGAGGGAATTCAGGGACGATGGCCCAAACACGGCGTTGTTGAAACTACTTGACGGGGAACCCAGCCCTGAACCTTTGGAACCATAAGGAAAACTGGAGCTTCTCTGCATTATCCCTCCTGTGGGTGACTGCTGGGAGGGAGGGAGTGTTATATTGTCCAAGAGATCATCCATGAGGTTATCTGTCAGTCCATCATTCAAATTCATTGTCCCAGCCATATCAGTCAACCTAGGCAACTCCACAGTACATGGTTTGTTTACTGATGGGGACAAGCTTGATGGACTACTGTACAGCATGGGAGAAAGCGGAGCATCATCGTCTTGAACATCATCCAGTTCGGTGCTCGCCAAGATCGGTGACAAGCGGCCACTTATCGTACTGGCATTTGAATTTGTACGGGAGCGAAAATCCGTCCATGCATCCAGCTCGTCGCTGCTGCGGGAGGTGGGACTCCCTGGCCACTTGGAGAGCTGAGAAGGGCTGTCCTCGCTCGTCTCCTGGGCAGTCTGCAGGGCTGCCTTTTTCTTAGCCGCCCGCCCTCTGCTCTTTGTGTACTTGTTGCTGTTGTCCATTGACACAGCACGTCTCCGGGGCGCCTTGCCACCTTTTCCACCGTCTGGATTGATCATCCACCAAGAGCTTTTCCCGGTGCCTTCATTCTGCACCCTGACGAATCGACTGTGGAGTGACAAGTTGTGCCGGATTGAATTCTGCAGGAAAAGAACAAAAGAAAACGTCAAGACCAGCACGCCACTTCTTTTACTATCCAAATCTTAATCATTAAACCAACATCACATGAAAAGAGCAACATGAATAAAAGCATTGGACCCTCCTGGACATCACCATGGCTTTCTCGGATGGTGGATACAGGAGGGCTGGAGTGTGACTGCAGCATGCCAGCATGCTGCTGTAAAACAAGCCCCGTGCTTGCACTAGTGGTGCATTCCTGCTGCCCATCCCTACACCCCCAAAAGCTGCATTCTAAGGAAAGGAGTGTGACACAGCCCTACTCCTGCTAGCAAGGAGCTAGACGTTTCTCCCTTACTTTTGACTCAGGACAAACCTCTATACTACCAGCAATCTTGCCATCGGTTCCTTGAAATAAAATCTGCAAAGGCACTGCAAAAATCTGACTGGAGGGGTAGTCACACTCATTGCAGCCTCTGCAAATGTCTTTTTAATTCTTCATGTGCATGTGTATTGTGTATTGGTTATAATAACTCTTGAGAAAACTGCAAGTGCTGTTGCTCCTCTCCCACAGGCACTCTGTGCATGACTAAGCTGTACTTTCTTGATTAGAGGCACCAGAATTACACCTGTACTGCAATAGCTGGCCAGCTGTCCCCTTGCTATAGTATCCTCACAGTCTTCAAAACATGATGTGACACAGTGCATGACAATATCCCTGTCCCTGTAAGCTGCTAGATAGAGAGTTGTGTAAAGCTGCTGTACACAGTCAGGTACCCTGTGCCATACAGGATGATACAAAATACAGTACTTTCAGGGGAGCCCATGCACTGCCTGCTTTTGCATATTACCTGCTTGCACTA
Organism: Haliaeetus albicilla; assembly: GCF_947461875.1. Lineage (NCBI taxonomy): Eukaryota > Metazoa > Chordata > Aves > Accipitriformes > Accipitridae > Haliaeetus > Haliaeetus albicilla. The sequence continues at coordinate 21,768,800 of NC_091499.1, read as the reverse complement.
GTCAGCAATGTCTACTGTCCAAAAACCACGTTGGCTCAAACCGATGATAATCATCTCAGAGTGAGAAAGAGGCCAAGAAAACCAGCCCACGATACCCCTAGTGAAATGACTCCAGATTTAAACCGAAATAACCAAGATGAAAATCCCAGTCCACTCATCCTGCTGAGGACAAGCAAGTGGTATTTGTTAGTGAGAATGCTTCCAGGTTTTGGTTTTTTTCCTCCATGTGCAAGTCAAAAGATTTCTGGAACTATCCCATATTCCTTTGACAAAACAGTTGTGCTATTCCTCCAGGTTAAAGATGATTAAGTTTAAAAAGTTGCATGAGTTCTTTTTTCTTAAATTTTGGCAATTACCACGTATATCTATAAAGAGGATAAAATCCCATTTGTTCTACCAGCATGCTTTAAAAACACAAAGTCAAAAGGACTATAGCATAATCAAACCATCCAAGGTAAGTGTCCTTCATTTACAAAGCAGTGAAGAAATTCCAGATTTAAATGGGCAAAGAATGAATCAATCAACAAATCATTCACAAGAATCTCGACATTTGCATCCTTAGGATAAATGGTTGTTTGACATAAGTGAAACTGGAGACACATTTGATGTATGAAGAAATACAGCCCAGCTTTTTTTGAAGTATTTTTTTCAGTATATAATGCCTTTTTTTCCCCTGTTAAGTGTTGTGGGTTTTGTCAGATTGTGAAATGGAAAACATGCCTGAAGTTCTCGCACGCAGACAGCAGACGCGGTTGTGATTATCACTTAATGAAAAGAGAAATCATATGGACCACGGTTCAAAATAGCAACTGTTATGTTTTAAACAATTTGCACAAAACAGCAGACCAGACTTCGCAGACCTACTCAAGAGAAGTTTGGGTCAGTGCCTCAGCTATAAACTTGTCCATTTCTAAGGAACTATCATGCCATCAAAATATGGTGGATTGAGTTGCAGCATAATAGTTCTTCAGTCTAAGGAAGGAAAGAGCTTTTTATTAGTTAACTGATGACATTTTAACTATATTTTGAGTCTGGCAATAGTCTGTTTCTAACTTCTAATAACTAGGCGCCACTGCTTACTTTCTCACGTTTCGCCCAACTGGCTGGAGAACTGCTGTTTTTTTGAAAAATAACCTTTGTTGATATTCCAGCTTGTACTGCATCAATGCAGGTAGCTCTCACATTCACCCCCTGGGACTTTCGTGGACAACCACTTGTGAGAACATCTGCATGAGGATCTCGCCTTGCAAAGAGCCAGCGGCAGGGCGAGGACAACCAGAGATAGACCACCTCACCAAGCCAGGCTCCAAAAGCCATACAAACCATGCTGTTCCCCACCTAAAAATGCTGGGTATAAGAGTACACAGCACCGTGACTCTTGCTAATGAAAAAAATCTTAGAAAACACACAAAAGAAACACCCAAGGTAGCATACGCAGCGTGACTCACAACTTCAGATATAAAAACACTCAGTCAAAGTGCCAGCACCTAACAGTTTTCCACCTATAGTATTCTCATAAAACGGCTTATTTCTGTTGGTGGTAGCCATAGTATGAAACCATTTGGCCTAAAACCATGAAAAATCCTAAATGGTAAAATTGTGAGACTGAAGCACCACCTTTCAGGATGAGGGCTCCTGCATGTGTGTGCACATGTGTAATTTTCTTCTTCTTATATCTTTTTGCTCAGTGTTGGTATTACACAAGTAATAAAAGAATGTAATAATACTTCTGCGTTGAAAATTGGTGGTTATAAAAAATCCAAGCAGTTTGTTTTCCTTTACATTAAGCAATATGCCACTTATACTCCGGCTTCTGTTTTTCTTTACTTTTCTTCTGTAGGAAGACTGTTTTCTTAAGCATAATTATGGGCCAATTTATTTTTGTGTACCCCATCTCCACCCTCTGTTCAAACACTGCCCTAAAACCCACTTCTTTCACGTAACCTCCCCCGCTAACCTCTTCAGCAACAGTATCTGAGTTTCTTGGTTTCTCCTTGTGTTGGATGCTCTGCCAAATCAAATTAGGGCTGGATCCTATTATCCTTTCACATGCAATTTTACTACAGAAGTCACCAGGACTGACAACTCACATCAGTAAATGCTGCTGTGCTGTGCTACCAGGCTGCAATCTGGATGGAAATAACTGTATTTTCTACCTGGTTTCTGACCTGTCAAAGAATGTTCCTATCTGCTTAAAATATAGGAAAATATCACGGGACATTCTCTGCTCACAACCACGTGCATTAGTAATATATGACCAGGCGACAAACCACAAAGGAGGTGGGGAAGCAAAGACAATACAGTTTATCATTTGAACCCGCTGCTGATCAAATTAATGGGGATTTGTCTTTGACTTATGTGGGAGACGGATTAGGCCATGATGATGGAAACATAACACATTTTTCCATGCCAAAATGCAATGAGAAACTTTAAAAGATCTATAAAGGAACTTCCATCAATCTGTCCTGGAGACCATATGTAGATGGGACAGATGCTAGCCAGGCTGCAGACACCTTGGAAAGAGCTCAGATACTACCGATGGGTAGAACATATGGACTGTACAAGAACAGAGCAGAAAAGAAATACGATGAGCTCCTCCCTTTATTAGTGTTACTATTTATACCGGACTTGAAGAATGCTGTGCGCTCTGCTAAGAGCCAGAAGACTTGAGGTTCCTGCAGATAAGATCAAGAGCATCCCGTACGGCATTGAGACCAGCCGGGTCCTGGTCCCCCAGGGAAGCGGTCCTGCGGGGAAGAATGACCGGCCCTGGAGATGAGGAAGACCTGGACAGAGGAACACGCGAGGCAGGTCAGATGTGGTGTGAGCAGAGGGTGGTACAGTGCCACAGGCAAGCGGTGCTGCTACCCTACCTTAGCTTAGGCTGATGGCATCAGGAGAAGGGGTGCCACTGGGTGCCCACTAGTAGCCAGGGCAGCAACACAAGGGGGTAACAGCACTTTCCCAAACTCGGGGCCACGCTCTCAGCTTCTATAAATGTCGATCTGCTGCACTGCGTTTTGTTCAGTTAATAGTCCTCGAGGGAACCAGCCACATTTTGCTCACAAAAAAAAAAAATTAAATCCGCTGCCATGTCCTAATTACATGTGTCTCTCTCGATATTTTGATAAGACTGCACATGAGTAAGCTCCCAGAGAGGACACTCAGACATTTCCAAAGTGCCATATACCTCATTTGATAGGAGCAACTGAATGAGTCTCCTGGGGAGGCTGGGACCGCGCGTTATTTCAACACTCAGCCCCCGTCAGGCAACAGCAGCAAATGCTTGAGCCTTTAAAACGGAGAAAATTCCCCCTCCCTGTGCATGTTTCGGCCTCTTCCAAGCCATGTTTACCTTGTGGAGCCCGTCCATTAACTCAGACACCAGCTGCAAGTGCTTCTACTGCAGTACAGAGTCTTTTTTGTCTGGAAGCAACATGTGGTATCAATTTATCATCCTCAACAACGCAACAAGGAATCCACTCACTTTAAAAATAAAAAGAGAGTTGTGTAACTTAACTCTTAAAAGCCCCTGCTTTTTTTTAAAAAAAAAAAAAAAAAGCCTAAAGATTAGCAAGATGAGGCGCAGCTGGTGGCTGCCGAGTCCAAGTTACACACTGGTCTGTTTTTATTTCAGTGTTTTGTAATGAGTGGCTAATTCGTTATTTCAGATACAGGCTCCTGAACTGTAAAGTTACGGCTACAAATCAAAAGCAGTTGTTTATTTTAACAAGTGGGATACTAGGACATGATGGGAGAAAAACAAATGCTATCTGCAGACCCATAAATGCTGCTAATGCTCACTTGGGAGAATTACACTTTATTTTATACTGTATTAACATATTTAATGTTCTAACTTCACTGTATGAAGTTGTCTGGCAGCTACACAGTAGAGAAAGGCATCAGATCTAATACCACTGAAAAGAAGCCATGAAAATAACTCCAGCTTATCAGTCTCCAGCTGACCAGAGGGAGCCCCACTTCTCTATGGCTCTGCTTGCTTACTTGAACATCAGTTTCCAGCCTATGTCACCTTGCTCAAGATGTTGTAGCATGAATCTCCTTTGGGATAAACACCCCTATAGAGGGCCTCCGCCAAAAATTACTTGTTTAAGAAAAGCAAAATGAAACAAACTACTTCCTTTGCATTCAGTTGTTGCTGCAACAGGAGGCTGTGAATAATGCAACACCTTTTGCCCACTCATCCAGACCGGTGCCCGTGCCTTCTCATGAAGTAATTCCAAATTTGCTTCAGCTACTTGTTTTACATTTTGTTTGCTTTCAAGTCCCCAATGAGATTCAATTGCAAGAAAACAAAAAAACAGATACAGTGATTCCGAAATTATGAATAATTAGAGTTGCCAATTGTGTGGACGTATGTAGGAATTTCTGGTGAAAGGGATCTCTGAGTCTAGGCAAGGACATCTTTAGGAAGTACCAATCTGTTGGTTCCATACAGTCGTTTTCTGCATAGCTCTGTAAGGCTGCAGTGCTGCTCTTCCCAAGGAACTCTGAAATCCCCAACCCAAAGAAGTCTCAGAATTTCTTCCTCTTTCCCATGAGTTTTTGTAAAACAGAAAAATATATCTAATTTAATAAAGTAGTGAAGGTGGTCTGGAGATGCAGAAAAAGTAACATATAAAACATAAGGAAAGTCCTCCTCCCACAATATCTATCCAGCCATGTTGTACCAATGTACATCTTTTCCCATATAAAACTGAATATTATGTATTGCAGATTGTTCTATTTTCCCTAAATTATGGAAGTTGCGGGGAGAAAAAAAGCATTAAGCAAATTACACACACAAAAAGAAATCTTTCCTGACACCCTAATGTTTTCAATGCTCAATGTTTGGTGTCATCTGCAAATTCCTAAGGCAGCTCCTGCAAATCCCACCAGATGTTCAGCAGAAGCAGGAGGCGAGAGTGCACCAGGGTCCCGCAGGGTACACCCCTTCGCACCCAGCTACCAAAGGCCACCGTCCTCACAGCCCTGGAGAGGATCGGTGGGATGACACAGGCTCAGCCCTACCCAAGCATGCCCTCCTGCAGGAAAAGGGGAAAAAAAACAAACCCCACAGATTTAGGGGGAAACGTCAGCTCAGCATCTGAAGGGTGGCTTTGTGGCTTCCCCTCCTCATCCTCTCTTCAAAGGAGTATTTCTGACCCTTGGTGGTAGGGGAATGGCTAGAAAAGGCCCCCGCTGTAATTAGCTCTCTGCCTGCATCTCTGCCTGTTGTCCCCCACCCCTAGGAAGAGCAGAAAGCCTTGAGGGACATTAAAGCTCCTTGGGAGAACGTTAAGTCTGGCAAAGATTTATCCTCCGAAATGTGCTGGCTCAGATCGGACAGCAGTACGCCAATCTGCCTCCATCCCGCGTGCTGGGCGCCGCGCTGTGCCAAATTACGACAGGAGAAGGTGATTAGCACAGGGAAAACAAACCCTCCCTAACGACGCGCGCCTCACTCCCCGCCGCCCCAGCTGCTCCTTGCCACAAGGGCAGGCGGCGAGCGACGTGCCCGCCGAGGAGGTTTATGCCCTCCCTTTTGAAAAGAAAACCATTTCAATGCATGGACCTATGGGAACCAAATCACGACTTAATCAAAAGTTTTTCGTAAAAAAATAAATAAATAAAAATTTAATTCTGTCTAAAACAACTGCTGCCTCACTCTTTGCAAACAGTGATATTGCAAATCGCTACGCTGACGTAAATAAAACTTAGCTGAAAATATACACTGCCTGGAAATTGTCTCAGAGCATCACGCTTCCAGTTAGCAGAAAAATCTCCAGTTATTTTACAGTCAGACGTCCCCTGACCACAGGAGGACTTTAATAAATAACATTTGTTTTGCTGTGAGTAGAGCATGCTGGTTGTCATTTATTTTTTTCCACTGGGTGTTGGGAGACGGGAAGCAGAGAGCGAGGAAAATGCTGATAACTTTAACTAATGCAGCTGCGGCATAAGAACAAGGTTGGGCTCTCCAGCTACTCCTCTGGCCATCAGGAGCCACGTACCCCAGCACCCTTTGCTATACGAAGCGCCCTGAAAAATAAAGCGATGCTTTATTTATCGCTCTGCATGCGATGCTGACACTTTTCCATGTTAAAATGGGATTTGGGAACCAGGAGGCAGGCACCATCATGGGGAGGTTGCTAAAGGCACCTTGTCAAGAGCCGCCTTTTTCACTCCCTTCCACACGCTTCATATCACGGCTGCCCAAAATTCAAGAACACAATTAATTTCAGTCAAAGGATTTAACTTAATTAAGAGTAGGAATTTACTTTAAAGCATTGCTCTTGCAAGGTGCTAAACTCATGAAAACCCCAAGGCACATCAGCGCAGACTTGACTGGGACATGAACAGAGTCAGCGAGAGAATGGAAGGTGTTTCCCCTTACTGAGCTTAAACCCAAGGAGTTGCATACAAAAAAGTTGCAATGGACAGCATGGCTTTGCAGACGCAGATCAAAACAGTTCTAATTTCTGTTCAGGAGGGGTGTCACCATAAAAAAATATTGTTTCTTAATGGCAATCCCCAGCATTTAAAGCATTTTCATTGTAGGAACTTTGGAAATGACACCACGCTGAATTTGTGGAGCCCCTTCAGCACAGCATCACTGCATTTCGCCTCCTCTGTGCCACGGAGCCCCAAGAGAAGTGCAGACACACACAAGTAATCAACCCAAATATTATACATACAGTAACTCTCATAAAAATAGCTACCACTTTCAGCACAGCCCCAATCTGCCAGCTGCTGAAGCTACTGGAAGAGTCCTCACAAACCTCAGTGGTCACCCAGTTAGACCTCAATGAAAACAATGCAATTTTACTGCAAGGCAGACTTTCACCCTGAAGGCTTTGGGTTTGTTTTGCTAGAAAGAAGAACTAGAAGAAAAAAAATAAAAATTTCCCTCTGTTTTTCGTCTCTTAGATGCAAAGATCCCAGCACAACCCTCACGCAGTGTTGTGGAAACCAGAGCGCTCAATTCTATTTTCGCTCATTCTCAGCATATGGCCGTTACTATACATCAACTATTTAGAAACACGTATGGGCGTTCTTTCATGCCTTTATAAATAAATGCGAGTGATGCTACTGCTTATAATAATTCACTAAAAATAGTAGCTTCCCATGGAAGATCACAAAAGCCTCTCATTGCTGAATCACCTATTATAAATCTTTATTTTTTTAAATTTTTTTGTGGTCACGTGTTGATTTTTTTTTTTAAACACTTGCTAAGCCTATGAAATGCAACTAAACCAGCAGTAACTTCCACCGCACAGTGGCAGGGAAAGAGTAAAATCCGTGTGCTCGAAGAAAGCCTTACTGAAGTGCAAGGCTGCCTTGCACGTGGCTCTGTAAAGCGCTAGCTCTGAAATGATAGATGGTTAAATACCCCGGCTAGATTAATTGGAAGTGTTGAGCTGTGCACATTAAATTGCAAATCTGGTGACAGTTACGGCTGACATGTGACTGATGAGAGGAATAGATCTGATACGCTGTCGCCTGACCGAGTTTGATCAGGCCTGAGCAAGCCCTTCAAAAGCCAGCACAGGCACCTGAGACCTTCTCGCGAGAAAGCCTTCAAGCAACCTCCAAAACAGCCCCTGGCACTTCTGCTATGTAGACTAATCTGAAACAGGACCCCTCTCCTGAGCTATTTTAAGCACATAATTAGTTTAGTATTGAAACAGAAGATACTATCTGATTTTTTTTTTTTTAAAGTGCATTTTAAAATATGATGTGCTTCAGTCAGCAGCTGACGTAGCAAAGGGAACAGTCCTGCTCCACAGACCCAAGCACCGGAGGAAGCCAGGGATGCACCTAAGCATGACTCTCAGCGCGTCTGACCCACTGGCTTTTAGGGGCAAAAACCCCTTGTGAGCCTCATGGGAAGGGCAGCCGCTGTAGGAACAGACAACCAGGATTCCAGGTATTCACCAAGTTACTGCAGGGCCAGTGTGGACGGGGTGTGAATTAGGAGATGAGGGAGGAGTGAACAGAACAACTTGAAAAACAGGTATCTCCTCCTTCAGGACTTGGGACTGCATAGCTATGGCACTACCAATAAATACCTGCACACTCTTCAAAACATAATGGCAGCTGTAAAATATTAATGCCTTTTGAAAGTAGAAAGTGATCAGTTTTCCTTTTGATGTATTCTGATGTGCATTCTGCTTTCATCCTGAGAATAACACAGGGGTCCTCCCTGGCCTCGCCGATTCTTACGGTTTCCCACATTTTCCCATGCATTGGGGAACATATTTTGAACATTGCATTTAGGAACACATTTGAAAAATCGTACAGACTTGCTTCTGTATACACAAACCAAGCTGATGCCGTGCCAGATGACATGGGTGGACAAAAACATCCATCTCCTCACCGTTTTTACACGAACAGTAGTGAGGTGGGTTTACTTCATAAGTCTTCCCTCAGCCCATTCTTTAATCTGACTTCCACGGGCGCACTGCATTGGGACACCCAGCCCCAAAACCAGCCCTGCCCACAAACTCACCGCCAAGGCACGTGGCTTTAGTCTCCCTGCTGTGATGCCCTGGCTGTAATCTCCAAGTTGACAGCATTAGATTTTTATTTTTTTTCCCCTATGGAGAAAAGCTTTTTTACAGCTTTAAAATTTAACTCTCCTTACCCAGCCTGGGCAGCTCCAGGTCAGACCCTGACATCCAAGCTAGCGACACTGTCCCCCCTTGGCCGTCACAGGGAGAAACAGGCGTCTCCGGCAAATGAGCCCACCAGCCCATCTTCCCGTGTTCCTCTGGAAGTGCCTAACCCTCTCCGCTGATGGAGGTGGATCTCACCTTTTGCACAAGGAGCCTTTGGGATTGGGCTGCTTTGAGACGTTGCTCCTGGCACCTCCCAGGGCATGGCAGCCTCAGAGTGCTCGCCCTCACTCAGACCAAACTCTCCCTCTACCCCTCTGGATGCATCCCAGCCTCACCTAACCCCACTTGCGAACTGTTTCAGTTTTTGTCGAACCTCACCTCACTCGGATGACTTGCATGTTACTGGTTTTACTGGATTTTTAATTTATTTTCTGTTCGCTGCAGGGGTAAAATATACCTGAGGAGCTGTCAAAAGGGAAGATGACACCTATTACACTGCCAATGAATCAGCCCTTTGCTACGGCAAGCAGGACATTCCTGTTTCACGTGTGACTGGCAGCATCATCATCCCAGAAACCTCACAACCCAGGTAAATGCACAGGTATGAAAGTAATCTTTTTTTTTTTAAGCTATTTACCTAATCCGAGAAACTAAGATCACTGTCATTGATACAATCCCAATCGCAAGTGCTACATGTTGAGCCTAAAGCCAGGCTGTGTCAAAATGCTTTTGCACTTCCCAATGCTTTGTTAGTACCCCACCCCAACACTGGAGCCCAAATAGCAGAACGATGAGTGGAAGAACCCTTTCATGTTCCTGGTTTGAACCTGCACACATGAGTAATCCCTCCTGAAGCCAACACTCAGGCCATGGTGGGGCCCTTGTATCGCTCAGTACATAGACTGAGACTTTTTTCAGAGGCAGATGCAGAGCCACAGGGCAATGGGTTTCAGGACCTTGACTGTGCCAACAGCCAAGGTCGTCACCAGGTACCAGGACAAGAATTACCCACTCTGTAGGTTGCAGTCTGGTTGAGCTCCCATTGTGGGAAGGACTGCACAAGTAGAAGACACTTGCATCTGGAAGCTTACAGCCCCGACAGGCAGACAAAGTAGCATTAATTCAATAAAGATGCTATAGAACATAAAATCAAGAGGCTTGCTTTGGTTTCATTTGCTAGCACAAACCAGTCTTGCCTTACCTGCCCGTCAGGACAAGCACCGAGGCAACCTCTCAGTTCCCTGAGATGGTGTCACTTCACAGACACCATCCCCTACTCTGGAAAATTTTAAGTACTGATTGCTGAATGAAGATCTATGCATCTTGGGGTTGCAGTAGCTGTATGTACTCTGAGATGGTCCCACAACCCCTCCAGATAGGTTCTCTCCTACACCGCTGCACAGGCAGATGAATTCCTGCTTCTCAGAGAAACTGGTCCCAGACCTCAGGTGGGTTGGGTGGACACATGTCACATCCTGCTTTTAGGGGGAAAACGCTGAGTTATGTTAGTGGAACTACACTGCTTTCAGTAAGTCCTTATTCAACACCTACATGTTCAAGACCCAGGGCAAATTTTAAAGGACGATGCTAAGAATGATGGTGCCTTTGTATATCATCCTTTTTTTATTACACTGTTCACAGTATTCATAGCTCAAGAATGCAAGGCCTCCTAAGTATGCCAGGTATCATTTTCATAACAAAGGTACACAAGAAACAAGCACCTTCAAGTTGCAGCTGAACAAATGAGGGCAGAAAGAGCAAGCATTGGCAAATGCTTATGGGGATATTTTCCCTCCTTCTGGGAAAGGGAAGGGATCTACTACCAAGCACCCTGAGCGACATGTTTGCGCATACATTATGACAGGTCTGCTAATATTTTTGTAATATGAGCTAATATGCAAAATATAAAATGGGCTAACACAAACTAGCTTTATGCTTTTAAAGTTTAGAGGAGACGGGATATCTAGAAAAACAGAAATGAACAAGCCTACATTTTTGTTAAGATTATCAAAGTGGGAAATGACAAAATTAAGGAGACGGAAGAGTCCACAGTTGTCTCTAGCCAAACTTTTTTCAGAGCTGGTGGAAACTCGTTCTGTCTGTAGGATCTGACCGCATGCCCTGTTGCAAAGTGAGATTCTCGCCTGCAAAGACTTTTGCATGTATCTAAATGCATACCCCGTGAGCTGGTTTGTGGACTTGAACAGGAATGCCCTCAATGTGTAGCGTTAGATATGTACCAGTCTTTGCCAGACTTTGCCTTGTTAACAAGGATAAACAAGAGGAGACACACAGAAATTTCCAATTTTGTTCACAGGCAAGTTTCAAAGCTTGCAAAAGTTAATGAAAACCTTCTAGTAGTTTTGCATCAGGCTCTTTTTGAGGTGAAAACGCACCATATTAATTATTTTCAGCAGAAATGGGTTCTTGGTGCCATCCAATCACAGCTATAACCCCAGCGGCCCTTCCGAAGCAGAGTGACATCTGAGTCACTAATGTTAAAACAGGGATGAGAAAAGGAAAATGAAAAAGAAACTAGGCTACTTCCCCTGAGGAGCTAAATACAGTATTTAATGGCATCTTTTTATAAGGTTAACAAATCAAATGCTTCAGCTATGAATTGTTGCCATCATCATAACTACAACAGGATGACCCTAGACAACCTATCTCCGCCTAGGTTTTTTCCTCCTGTGACACATAAATAGGGAGGAAGAGGCTGGGAGGCAGCCCAGCCTTTCACCATACTCTGGGCCTTCGGGGAGACGGGTAGCGATAGCCACATGAGGATTCGGCAGGACAAACAGCAATGCTGTCAACAGAGGGGGAAGACAGCAGGAGAGAGCAAATGGGTACTTGTCTTTTCCTACAACTGCAGCAGCTGCCATCTTCGTCAGCTGTTGCCTCCGTGGCACTCTGCCTGCATGGGCAGGAGCAGGCAGCACTTGGGTTCCTGTTGTTTAACTCACACTGAAGAGTTTTGCCCTTAAATGAGTGTGTCAAAAGCAATTAAAGTCAGGACAGCAAGAAACCTTAAAGCTCTATGCATAGAGGACCATCTTTTTTCCAATGCTGCGGAAGTGTTGGGCACTTTGGACTCCGTGTCACTCCTAAGTTGCATTTTAATAGGTTGCATTTCAGTGAACTAGCTTAATATAGGCATATGCCAGAAAATATCCGTCCAGCACAACAGTAAGAATTGAAGCTGATTTTCCAGGAAGCCAGCTGCAGCTACCTGACAGACTTCCTGTATTAGGAGACCCTAAATGTATTTATAAGGCATTATGGCACAACAAGGTGAAATTTTGGTCATTTTTACCTCCCTCCTGCTGCTCCAGTGCCACGCTTGTGAGCAACAGCCCTGGCTCAAGGCTTGTACCGGGCGAGCGGCTCTGCAGCTCCAGGCCCCAATGCATGGTTCCCACTGCAAGAGCCAACAACGTAATCACAAATGCAATGGCAGTGCGGGGTGGTTCGAAATGCTGCCTCCTGATTTGATGGCAGTGCCAAACATGGGAGTGCACAAGATACCGGCACGCAGGGAACTGGGCCACCTGGGCAGATAATTCCTGGAAAGATCATGTGCACTTGGACTAACCTTCCTCCTTGGGGCCAAGGCCAGGGACTGCACATTGGACACCACTGGCACTGCATTTGTATGTTCTTTTTAGGAAGCCACTTTCTCTGAGCTCGAGAGTCTGGCCTAACTCAGCCCTGCTTGCCAAACAAGCAAAATTTCTATTTAATTAATCCGACGCATGTCTTCAGCAGCCTCTCCGTTCAGTTGGCTTAAAGCACCCCATCCATGCCTTATCTGGCTGTGTTATTATTATTACTTTAAGCATAATCCAAGCATGATGCTGAATACCAAGTAATTGCCGTTCGTGCAAGAAGTCTGGCTGACCTCTGCAGAACTCTTTATGAGAGAAAAAATTTGCAGGATTAGGACGGAAGCCTGGAGACAGGGTCATCTCTTCCCTCTGCCCACCCCCTCTCCCTTGGCTCTAACATCCAGTACATGCTGTCCTCTTTGCTACTTCAACACAGTCCTTAAGGCTTTAGACCTGAATGAAGAAAAGCAGAATGAGCAAGCTCTGTAATTCAGGGGTATTTAAAGGACAAAAAAAAGGGCAACTGTTAGGCAGAATCTGCCAGGAGGAGGAGAAGGAATTGGTCCGTGCGCCAAGAGGCAAGAGTCCATAGTCTTTGAATTTCAAAGGCTTTCAAGGAAAGACGACCTCAAGATACTTTCACAAGCTTCTTTGAACAAGTCACAGTTCGGTTTTTTCCTCCTCTCCTTTTTTCCACTTAGATAACTTTGTTTTTTTCACTTGGTGAAAGGCAAAGTAACTTTAAATAACTTTACTCCATCATTTATGGGCACTTACATGTCAATTAGCTATGGATTGCTGCTATACATTGGGATGGTGTACATGCTTGGAAGAGAGTCCCTGGGAATTATAATGCCGTAAAACACCTCGGTGCTTCAACCCTACCCCATCGCTCTGGTACGCCAGCCAGCGAACACAGAGTGCTTTCTTCTGCCGTGCCCCTTCTCCGTCCCCCTCTCCCTCCCCAGAACTGGGACGTTGCTGGACCTGGGTACAATGCTGTTTGCCACCATGCATCTTTAACATAAAAAATGAAGTCCTGTACAAAACCAGGATCATACCTCAGGCTGCCTGTGATCCAGCACCCTTACGCTGCCCAAACCCACTGTGGCAGCTTCTCACAGAAGCCACCCCTGTAGCCCCCCCCCCCCTACTGAAAACCTTGCCACGCAAACCCAATACAAACACAAAGACAGAGCTTGCAAGTGTAAATAACTAGCAAAACGAAGGCAAAACCTGTAAGCAATCCCTTTTAAATGCAGACAGGGCAGGGAGCGGCTGCCAAGCCGCGCTGGAGCTAGCCGGGGCCTTACGAACGTTTGACTTGTTTCGCTCCCAGGTTTCCACCCCGAGCCCCGGGTGGGTGGAAGTCATGGAGGGACACAGGCGGGGGCACCTGGAGCTCCCCTCCCTCCGGGCAAGGGGCCAACCGGCAGAGCCAGAGGAGGACACAAGGTTGGGTGGCTCCAGGCAGGCAAACACCCCGGCCAAGGCCGGGGGAGTAAGGCCAGCCCTGTCTGCTCTGTCCCAGGCATGGGCCGAGGGAGGTCAGCGTGTTGCCGGGGGTGTCGGAGAGGTCTCTGGAAACCCAGGGCTCTGCCTTGCAGGGGAGCAGTGCCAGCGGGAAGGAGGCAATAGCGTCAGAGCCTGACTCCTGCGAGTATTAATAGTCGTCACATGCTCGTCAGGAGGGGCATCTACCCTTTCATGAGCACACCCTGCCAATAAGAAGCCTCACCAACAGCAGATCTGGGAGACCCCAACAGCATGTAGTGCTAGGAGACCATGGGGAAAAAAAAAAATAATCTGCAACTCTAGCCTTGTTGACGACAGGTCCCTGCAACGTGCTGAACGTCGTCTGCCAGGTACTGAATCCCCCAGGTCATGCTGACTCTTACCGGAGAGAAAAGCAACCTGCTGCAACACCTCCCTACCGCTGACAACAGGATTGGGTTCACTGTCGAAGACCTTCTGCAGCCCCACGTGTCAAATGACGACGTGTCATATGACAACGAGCCCTGCTGTTTTGGTGCGGTTTTTTGATCTTTCGGAAGTACCCAGAGAAAAGCTGGGGGAAGAGTCCCACCATCAGCCACGTTTGCAGGGCTGCTACTGAGAAAAGGAAATAAACGGGCTGGGAAACGTCACGGTGTCATGCCGTTGTCCTGATGCACGGATTTTTGGACATCGCCTCACACGCTGCAGCGAGCTCTCCACCCCAGAGCCCAAGCACTGCAATACAGGCACTCTGTGAGCTAAATCACATCAGTCCTGCAGACTGGCAGTCGTTTTAAGAAATGGTCTTCTTCAGGAACAGGAAAAATTCAAAACATCCTTCAGGACACGATCCATATTCCTCCATGGCTACCCCAACAAGTAAGGGTAAAATGAAAAGCCTGGGACAGATGTCAGCAGCTCTCAGGGGCCTGACAAGCACTGGAAAGGAGTGCTTTCCAGCACCAAGAAAAGGCTGGGAGTATCACCTTCCCCTGGGTACATAGCAACAGTTGCTAGTTTTGGCAGGCAGCGAGAGGCAGCGCAAGACGTGAGGGTGACATCATTTGATTATCACCTCGCTTCCCTCAGATTCAATTGGATTCCAATAAGAAATTATTTTTAGAATCGCTACAGACAAAAGCCTTGCAAACTAATTTCTTACAGATTGGGGTAGAGGAGGCTGGGGACTGTATTACTAGCAGACGAAGCCTTAACAAGGCCCAAGTATTTGGAAACTGAAACCACAGCAGAAGCAACATGTACATATTAGCAATGAAGGTAATTAACCTTCTGAGAAATACACTTAAAAGCAGGCTGGATTCTCCATTGCTTTAAGTTTTTGCATTTACAGCTAGATATTCTTTCAAAAGGTGGGATGAAGCTGAAACTGAACTTGGAATTTGCTGTTGAAAGAACTGATGGGAGCTCTGAAGCTTTTATTCGGAAGGTCTGCCCTTAAAATCTTAAAGTTTGCCTGCTGCCTGTACTTGGGAAGTTCGGTTCCGCTTTGCTAATACAGGCATTTGCAGTTATGAAGACAGTTAAGAATTACTAGAGGATATCATGACATATGATGTAAATACTCCAGGGAAAGCAGTACAGGGAAAAAAAAAAAAAATAAAAGCCCTCCAAAATGTTAAGCCAGAGGTCCATTGCTTTTGCCTTGGACACAAGAAATGAGTAACATCATGTCTTGTTACTCTGTGCCACTGAGAGCTTGAAAGTAATTGATCTTGCCTCCGATTTCAAGTTAGCCATGGTGTTTGTTTAGGAGAAGAGGTTCACATGACAGGCTGGAGCTTCTGAAGGAGACCTTTTGCTGAAGCAGTAGCAGCTCTCTGGAAATACTTAACTGCAGGGATTCCCAGGCAGCTGTGGGTTTGTCAGCAGCGGTCCGCTGCTTGGTGGTGTACAGCACTTCCTCATTATGTTTATGCAACTACAGGTATTAGTATTTACAGCAAACGGCTTCTTTTTACATCTCTTACTCTGAATATTTGATATCCTTTATGAATTTTAATGGACCGTTGTACTGTCTTGCGTTTTTTAGCTTGTCATTTAATATGCTTGTACAGTGACAGTCTAAATGAACTAGTGAGTGATGTGAGGAACCGTGTGGTATGTCACAACAACTTGTTTTATAAAATAACAGGGCAGAGCTTTCTCTGCTTTTACAGCAAGGACAGTTTCTCTGCTCTGCTTGCCCCAAATGACAGCAAGAAAAAATGTTTTGAGCAAGAAAGAAGGAAAAAAAAAAAAAGCAAGACAGAAACAAAACTGCACTGTCAGGTTTTCATTTTGTTACAGCCCTCGTAATCAAACCCAGGAACGCTACCCAGCGAGGGGCCCTGGACTATCACATCATCCCCAGTGCAAAACTTCTGACTGACGTAAGCAATTGACTTGTCTGCTAATTTGATTTCTACAACTCACTGCGTCGGGACGTGACCGATAAGAGCTGACTAGCAATTCCCACAGATAGGGATTTTGCAGAGCCTTGCACGCCATACAGTGCAGCCAACTCCACCCATTTCTTTCTGCACATGCCGCTGTCACCCGCAAATCTGAGGCAGACACACAGGACTCTCTATCAGCAGGACCATATGCGTCTGCAGAGATAGCAAAAGCCAGAGACTGCCATCATCTAGCCAAATAAACAACTTCACATACAAGAAATGACATGTGGCAGGAGAGATCCAGGAAAGGACACAGTTTAAGCCTCCTAAATTCAGAGGCTGTTGCTTCAGGTAACACCTCTAGCAGATGCAGGAGGCAACCCAATAGCCACAGATTCCTCTGCGACACAGGTTCCTATTACAGAGGAGTCAAAGTCAAGAGGGACAAACTATACCCAAAGCACAGGAGATGGACTTCTTCAAAACTGATGCATCTAAATTGAAGATTTTTACATGTGTGAAAGGCCTTGGATTAATACTTTGCTAGAAGGGAAAGAAGGGGAAAACGGACGGCAAAAGGCAGGCCAGCAAGTAACATGAGTAATTTGAAAATATTTGGTGGGGTAGGTGGGCAATAAATTACAAACCATCTGGCCCGCAGAGATTTATGAGAGGCTGTCGGCCAGCGAGGCCAAGCAACTCCTTTTTCTGGAGTGGGATAGGCGAGGAAGCGCAAGGGGAAAGACTGAGACTCTTGTTTACTGGAAAAGTAGATTTTTTAAATCCTCAGAGAAGGCAGGGCAGACTGAAAAGGAGACTGCTCAAAAAGGTCAGGCTTCCTGGAGCTACACACCTTGAGCTGAAGGCTGTGCCGGTACCCGTGGCCGTAACTGCCTCCCACCAAGGATGCGGCACTGCTGCTGGAGGGCTGGGAGGTGCTTGACCTTACCTGCCCAAGTCCCATCACACCCTCCTCCTCCTCCTCCTCCAGGGCCAGCAAGGATTTACTGCTTCCCCGGGGGCGTGCAGGGTTCAGCGCACAACAGAGCGGTGAGCAGCCACGGACGCGCTCCCCGGCATGGCTGCATCCCTTCTCCCTCTCCAAAAGCGCCCACCGGTGCTTGGGGATGGCTGGGGACACCCGGGGCCTGTCGGCCACTGGCACCAGCAGCCCCACGAGACAGCTTTCTCAAATCAAAATATGGTTTACTACTACCAGAAGGTAGGCAGCATGATGTTTTCTAAAATCAATACAAAAGAGGACATATGTTTCTCCTAGCTCAGTCCCGAGCCACCACGTGTTTCGGGAGCTGCTGAGAAGCTAAGATTCCTGTAAACTTGCAGGCAGGTGTCTGCTCCCATTGAGCGGCTCCCAAACAACTGCCTCCTTTCTGCCTGGAGAAGTTTTTTTAACTGTTTATAGTTTCTTTGATCTGTTCCTTCTTAACACTGGCAAAACAAACTGGAGCTGAGGAGGTAGGATCTTCCCAGTTAATAGCTTCGGCATTGTATCTTAATCCCCCCTGAGGCATCTTCCCAGAGTCATTTTACCAGCAGCCACTGTCTTGCCTGCCTGGTTGTTTTTAAAACTACTTTGATATTAAACCAACCCCACACAGCCCTACAGTAAACATCCCAATACTGGGGCATACACCCTCTACATCCCTGGCAGAAGATGCGCACCACACTGGGGACAGCGAGCGAGGAAGAGCGGGACGAGTCCCGCTGCCCACCTTTAGGCACCTTGGATGTCCAAGCTGGGAGCTGAAGCTCCTGAGGCATCCTGAGACCTGACGCTTGTTTCAGAGCACCCGAGATCACAACTGCCCCACCGCTCATGTGGGGCACAGAGGCACCTGAAGTTAGACCGCAACGGTTTTCTCCTCTTCTCTCTCCCTAAAGTTGTTTTTTCCTTCAGCTTCTCCCTTTTCATCGCTCAGATTGCACGCTCTGTGCAAGCTGTTCTCACCTTTGCACGCCCAGAGAAATAAACCAAATGATAATAATAGCATATGAAAAAGGGGAAATTTGTCTCAAGACTATGGTGTTTCTATTAGAGTGACCGGAGCACAACACTCATGCCCCAAACGAGGGGGAGGGCAGGCAGACAGCGAGGTATGGGAAGAGGAATTAGTAATAGCAACACATGCAGTAATTCATCCGAACCAAGAGAAAGGGGCTACAG